>NW_023425404.1:131119997-132517497 GCF_014108245.1 Pipistrellus kuhlii
CAGTTGGACATCCCTCTCAGAATCCAGGACGACTGGCTCCTAACCACTCGCCTGCCTGCCTGCCTGATTGCTCCTAACCACTTCTGCCTGCCAGCCTGATCACCCCCTAACTGCTCCCCTGCCAACCTGATTGATGTCTAACTGCTTCCCTGCCATCTCAATCGCCCCCAATTGCCCTCCCCTGCTGGCCTGATAGCCCACACTGCCCTCCTCTGCTTCCTCCAGTCTCCTCTGTTGAGACCCACCTACTCTGTGTGAGGCAGCAGAGATATTGGGATTGGCCTCCTCCATGCTGCACAGGGCTGTGGGACCCCCAGCCTCACTGCATGGAGTGGCTTCCAGGCCCCACCTCTGCTGTGTGCACAACCATCTTGTGGCGGCCATCTTGAAGTGGCCTCTTGTCAGCTTCATCTTAGAAATCTGCAAATGCCCTTTGGGAATCAAACCATCTTTGTGGTGGCCATCTTGTGAAGATATCATGCATGAGAGTGCAAGTACCACCTAGGCTTTTATTAGTATAGATAATTTGTTGGGTAACAGCTTATTAACTCATTCTTTTTGTCGTCTCCCCCCGCCCCAATTCATCCATCAGTTTTACATACACTATATACGAATGCTGTCTCAGTTATTGTGCTAAATTTTGTACAAGATAAGAACATTTAGACATTTCCTTAAGAACACCTCAAAGTAATAGGGAACAAAGATTTGCACAAGAGTATACTGCCTGAAAATATACTCTAATTACTTGCATATGAAAATTTAACACATTGTCAAAGTTGAGGTGCTTTACTGGAATCTCTGTTTAAAGATGCAATTCTGGAAATCTTTCACTGAGTTTATTTATTTTTTCTAATCCTCACCTGAGGATTTTTTTTTAAATCTTATTTTAGAAAGAGAAGAAGAGAGAGAGGAGAGAGAGAGAGAGAGAGAGAGAGAGAGAGAGAGAGAGAGAGAGAGAGAGAGAGAGAGAGGGAGAGAGGAGACATTGATGTGCAAGAGAACATCAAAATGATGAGTTGCCTTCTGTACACATCCAAATTGGAATAAAATCCACAACCTTCCTGGTGTATGGACTATGCTCCACTAACTTGAGTCACCTGGTTGGGTCTTCCATTGACTTTTACATATTCAAAAGAACTGACAAGTTTTAGATGGATATAGTAGTATCATAAAGCCCATACCATTTCTTGTATTTGTCTTCAAAGAGTTTTAATAACCCTAATGTAACATTCACTCAAACAGGTGGTGAAGCTTATTCACATTCATTTTGTAACCAATAAACTAATTACAGTTAGATATTACTTGATAACCTGAAAATACCAATTAGACAAATAGTCTCTTCACTAGAATTGTTCTACAAATTAATACCCCATCATGTCCTTTAATCTAGGACCAATTAGAGTTGGAGTAAAATTTGCTTTTTCTCTCTCTATTTGTCTTCCTTTAAAAAAAACATTTACAGTTCTCTGTTCACAGTAAAGAAACTAGCTTGAAAAAAATACCACAAGTTAGTCTTACAGCTCATTTGCCAATGTTTCTTATGTCTTAGTCCTCCTTTCAGTTACTTTTTATCTGGGTCTCTAAGGGACTTTTGCATATGTGGGATGTTTCTGAGAACTTTCACTGTAGAAACAAGATATAATGTCTTTTATTCTGGGTTATGATAAACTGCACCGAATGGTTTTCCAGTACAAAAAACATATCTTAAATTATTGACTGTACATATGAAATTTTTGTGTCATGACATTATATCTGTAATGCATGTGTGTCTGAACATGTTAGTGGAGGTATATCTTACAAAATTTGGGGGAAGAACATGTAGATTTAAATACAGGTGGACTTTCTGATGCTAATTTATACATAAAATTGAAATGTTTGCACCTTTATAAGATGCATTTATATCTAATATTTTTGTTATGCATTTATCATGTTATGCATATATCTTTCTTAAAATTTATCACTCTTTTTATTAGGAACATGTTAAGAGTTCTTTCTTTCCTTTCTTTGTCTTTAGTATTAACAGACTCAAACAACCATTCAAATATAATATGACCTCATGGTTAATTTCATTATTTAATTGTGTGTTTCAGTATTCCGTGACAAATATGATACTCCAGCATTGTAAAAGTCCCAGAGTCAGCATTGTAGTAGAGTGGCGAGGAGCTGGAACAATGCAAAATATGAAAAGGTTAAGCTGGGCACTGAATGCTCTTAGGCCACAGTATTTCTATTTCTACCAAGAGGGTAATTGTGCATCACATATTCATTTTTCATAAGGGTGTCAACCATCTGGTTCCTTTTGTTTTTCCCTTCTCGCTCCTTCACATCTGTTGCTTCTTCATTGTTCTACACAGGCTTACATTCCATATATTTGATGTTCATTTCCATAAAAATTCCACAGTCATGGAAATGCCTAGATTTTACCTGCAGGTCTAAGATAATTACAGTGAAACAGCAGCCAAGGTCATAAGAAAGTTTATATCCAGATTAGACGGCTGACTGCCATAGAAATCCCTGGCAAGGAATAGCTGCTGGTTATATTTTGCCTGTCCAGACAATCATTTGAAAGGCATCTGAGTTAGCAGTCTGACACATACTTCCTGGTTGGGTCACCACATTAAGTGTGCTTAGCTATTTGTAAAGCTATCTGGAGAGAAAGAGCATGTTAAATTGGAAACACATGGACAGAATGACACACATAGCCTTGGAATTTGCAGTGCCGTGCGGCAGAGTTCAATCAGGTGCTTGACATTCTGACAATCTTGTCTCTGCAGGAAGAGAAAGGAAAACACCTGGACCCCTTAGGTTTGGTGGTGGTAAGCTCACATTTTGGGGCCATTTGCTTAGCTTGGTTTCCCTCTGAGAAGATCTTTCCATCTGCAATGTTTTTCCTTCTATCATCATCAGTACCCATAACTTGCCTTCATTCCATAATTCCCCTCCTAGCTTTGATTTAAATTCAAATAAATACAGGAGGTTTTTTTTTTTTTTTTCCTGTAAGCAATATCTTTACTTGTATGTAGTGCCAGAGCTAACACATAAATATACAAAGCAAATTACACCAAATAATTTATTTACAAATTAGCTTGTTTCTTTAACTTGACTGTTAGTTCTAGCTAGATTAAGAACATTAATACAAACAGATATAAATGCATATAGGTATTTTGTTAGGTCTGAGGCAGGGTTGATTCCTAAAAATAATGGTCAACTAGGAGTCAGGAGGACTAGAGTTTTATCTTTGCTATTAACTTGCTCCTTTTCATTTTACTAATTAATAAGATAGGGATTTACATTAGGTGACCACTATATCCTGGCAAGATTCAAGAGAACACAGTGGCCTCAAAAGAGGTATGCATGGTAGGTTAGCAAGGGAAGGGGGAGTTATGTATACAGTTGGTTGAGGTCTAGGTTGGGGAAGTCATTACAAAAGTTGGTAACCTATAGGGGAAGCTGTCATAGAAGATAGGATATTGGAAGGTGTTAAAACTCAAAAAACAGTAGGGACTGCCCTAAGCTTTTGCAAAGACATCTCAAGCTTATAAAAGATAATGAAGAAAATTTCTAGTAACAAATTAACATTAGAAGCTGAAGTGTGAAAAAAGTAAGTAAATAACAACATGTACTGGAACTCCCTTAAAAATGGGTTTTCAGGTGGAAAAAAGTCTTTGAGAAGATCAGAATAAGAGAGCAATTGCTCATGATTTGTTCAAAGTAACATGCCATTGACTAAAGTGTGCCCCTCAAATCAGGGTTTCTCAACATTGACACTGTTCACATTTTGAACTGAATAATTCTTTGTTGTTGGAGATAAAGATGAGGAGAAGGTCATGTGACTGTAGACTATTTTAGTAGCAACCCTAATCTCTACCCACTAGATGCTGAAAACCCTCCTATACAAGTCATGACAATCAAAAATGGTTTTGTCTGTAGATTGCATTTTCAAGTTCTATATTCTCTGTTTTTCATGACATACTTTAAAGAAGAACAGACCCTTCAGATGGGAGTATACAATAAGAGCAGATAAACCTAAAATTATCCTAATGGTCTCATTTCCTGTGTCCTAGCTCTCTCTCTCTCATGTGTAGGGGGATCTTAGTTCTTTAGATTGAAGATAAATATTGATAGAAGATTAGACTCCAGGATGTTTTTCACTCACTAAATCTTTCACATCTTCTAAGTTTAGAGTTTCCAGAAATCAAGGAATATTACAGTTCATACTTCTTATCCACAGGCACCTCTAAACCAGGTTAACCTGTCATTCTAACTTATCTACACACTTTTTTTTATCCATCTGTTGCTGCATAGCACTTACCCTTGTGGTTTAGAATGAGTCTATGCCTTGTTTCTGTGTAGTGTTAAAAATGACAAGTGACAGTGCATCCGTCTGGTGGCCTTGGCCAGCATATCTGGAACCAAACTGGCTTCTTTCAAGTAAGTTCTGAGATGAAGCAGAAAGAAACTTAAAACCTTTCTTAAGGTTGAAAACCTAATGATTCAGGACCCAGTGAAGATATGAATAAAACAAACTGAATCTCTTCCTAAGACCTTACCCTATTCCAGGGGTCGGCAACCTGCAGCTCACGAGCCTCATGCATGGCTCTTTGGCCCCTGGAGAGTGGTTCTTCCAGAAAGTACCATGAGCGGGCATACAAGTACAGTGTGACTGAAACTTCCTGGCCTATGCCCAGAAGTCGGTTTTCGGCCTGGGTGAGTCTATTTTGAAGAAATGGTTCTAAAGCCGAGCCACACTCAAGTGGCTCTCAAGCTCGGTTTGCCGACCACTGATCTAGTCTAACCCCTCTGTGCCTCAGCTAGGGGCAAGCTGGCTTTAGCAACTTTTCACACTAACTTCTGCAAATCAGTGGCTGACACTTGGTGGGTGTAGTGGAATGAAGGCTTTCTGGGTCTTTATCCTGATGCTTCCTCAAGTATAGAAAAGTTTATTAAAGGGACATGCTGACATTCAGTTTAGTGATATAATCTGAACATTATTTTAATCCCTGTTGAGGTTATGATCTTGTCTAAGCTCTGTTATGTAAATTCCAGAAGAATTTCTGAGGTTAAAGGAGACAGACTCAGCTTTCACTGCAATAGGAATGCATGTTTGTAGGCCCTAGCATAACATTTGGGCTTATAAATGGCTCCCTTTATTCATAAAGCAGCCAGCTTGTGTGATGCTGTGCAATGCTAAATAAATTTTTATTGCTGTATTTATCTTTACATGTAAATGGAAATTACTTGAATATAGCATTTAAACTTGAAAATATACAGAAATGTTTATTTGGAAAGATAACAAAATTATTCTTGTGAATTCTTTCAAAATAAATTGCCCTTTAAAAGTATGAGGGAGCTTGGTTCTCATGTCTGTAGTCTGTACATAGCTGCCTTTTGGAATTTTAAAGTAATTTTTTTAATTTTTGAAGTTATTATAGATTTACTCTATCCCCCTCTACCTAGATCCTCCTCCAACAAACCTCACCCCACCCCAGGCCATAACTTGGGTTGTGCATGTATGCATATAAATTCTTTGGTTAATCTCTCTCCTCCTTTTTCTTCAGAGATCTGCTCATCTGTTCATGTCTCTGGATCTATTTTGCTCATCAGTTTATTTTGTTCATTAGATTTCACATATAAGTGAGATCATAAGATATTTGTCTTTCTCTGACTGGCTTATTTCATTTAGCATAATGGTCTGTAGGTCTGTCCATGCTGTCTCAAAGGGTAAGAGATCCTTCTTTTCTACCACGGCATAGTATTCCATTATATAAATGTACCACAATTTTTTTTATCCACTCATATACTGATAGACACTTGGGCTTTTTCCAGATCTTACCTATTGTAAATAGCGCTGCTATGAACATAGGGGTGCCTATATTTTTTCTAATTGGTGTTTCAGGATTCTTGAAAGTCCTAGAAGAAAACATAGGCAATAAAATCTCAGATATCTCACCGATAATTTTTGCTGATACATCTTCTAGGGCAAGAGAAATAATAGAAAAAAAAATTAATGGGACTACATCAAAATAAAAAAAAAATTTGTACACAGCAAAAGAAATCATCACCAATATGAAAAGGGAACCCATGATATGGGTGAATATATTCACCTATGATTCATCTGACAAGGGATTAATTTCCAAAATATACAAACAACTCCACACATTTCAACAAAAGGAAGACAAACAGTCCAAATTAAAAAAAAAAAAAAAAAAAAAAAAGGGCAAAGAACCTAAATAGACACTTCTCCAATGAGGACATACAGATGGCTAAGGGACATGAAAATACGCTCCACATCACTAACCATCTGAGAAATACAAATTAAAGCCACAATGAGGTATCACCACCTCATACCCACCAGAATGGTTACCATTAATAAGTCAACAAGCAACCAGTACTACCGAGAATGTGGAGAAAAGGGAACCTTAGGACACCGCTGGTGGGAATGCAGTCGGGTGTGGCCACTATGGAAAACAGTGTGAAGTCTCCTCAAAAAATTAAAAATGGAACTGCTGTTTGACCCAGCGATTCCACTTCTGTGAATATATTCTAAGAGTCCCGAAACACTAACCAGAAAGAATATACGCTACCTGTTGAATTTTGTTCCTCGTGCATAGATGATATAATAATGTATTTTATCTAAAATAAATAAACAAAACCAAGGAAGAAGACTATATAAAAATTTATGTAAGTTCTGAGATAAGAAAAAGTATTGAGGACAGTTAAGTGTGTATGAGTTGATGTTCTTTAGATAAATTGTCATTTCATTAGAATGGGTCCTTTTTTTCTAGACCTGGTTATCAAAGTCATGGTTCAAGACTACTAAACACAACCTTAGAGTGAATTCTAAACAGAAGGTAGAAAATAGGTGGCATAAAAAAAAAGAAGAAGAAGAAGAAAGGAAATGAGCCGAATCATTTTAACAACAGGAAAATTAATATCCCAACTGGGACTTTGCCCATTTCTACAGCCTCTGAGCAGCAGTATCAGTTGCTGTCAACACTATTTATGTGGAAAATTGCATTGACATAGTTTAATTGGTTCTGCAATATAATTGTAGTGCAATGAAGCAAAATAGCTTATTTAGGATACTCGATACAATAATTATCCAGAAGTTCAGACATAATGTAAAATCCAGGAATAGAATTTGAAAACACATAGGATGGCATTTTAGAAGTGACATGAGACAGGGTGTGAGGAAAGGAAGTTTTTGATATTGTAAAACTTAACATGATGATCTGCTTTTAATAGTATTTTAAAATTGGTTTAAAAAAAAACAACAAAAAAAACGAAGAATGATTTTGGAACCCTGCTTTTTCCTTTCACCACTTTGGGCTTAGAAAGTTTAATTCTTTCATATTTAATGGGAAGTGACCCAGAGCATTTGAAACTGGATTTGGTCCTTGAAATGAACATTGGTGGATTGCTGTCTGAACCATAGAGCTGTGTCCACTTCCCTAATGAAAATGGTATTTCTTTTTCTTATCAGATAAGATCAAGATAACTAAAGCCCCATGGACAAGCTTGTTTGTTTTTAAACAATTACAACCAATGATTGTGTATTCACTAGAATGATGGTTTATTGTATTACTGACCAATAGTTATGTCATCTTCTTTATATCACCTTTTCACTCAGTATCTTGGCTCTTGATTCACTCTTTTATAACTTTATCCAGTGTATTTCTAAACTGCTGCTGCTGTAGAGAGGTGATAAGAATATAATTAAAGTGATATTATTTCCTCACCAGGGAAATAAAATCTGCCCATTTGTAATGCATCTGTGCTTGCACACACCAAGACTGTCAACAGGCATAAACATTGTTTAAAGTATTACATGAGTCCCATTTATCTCCCCCATTGACTTCTCCTCCGCCTCTCACCTCCTCCAAGCACAAGTCTTCACCCCCCTACTGTCTGTGTCCATTGGTTTTGCTCATATACATGCATACAAGTCCTTTGGTAGATTTCTTACCCTCTCTTCTTCTGGCTTCCCTTATAGGTTGGTTCTATTTTTGTTCATCAGGAGACTCATGTAATACTTTAAACAGTAAAGAGTTAAAAATAAAATAAAATAAAATAAAATAAAATAAAATAAAATAAAATAAAATATGGACTGCCGGAACCTGCCGGCAACAAACAGTACCTGATTGAGGGGGTGAGGTTGAGAAAAAAGAAAGACTAGAAAAGATGGGGTCGGGAGGACTGAGACTGAAGTCTGCAGTCCCGAGTTTATTTCTTAGTTCGTTTTTATACAGCAAAAGCAGGGAGGTACAAGATACAGGTCAGCAGATATTTATTTGTATTTACCCAGCACCACATCTTTGTTTCTGCACGTAAACAGAGAATTGTTTCCTAATCTATATGCAAGCAGCAGGTTAAACAGTATATGTTATTCTTTACAAAGATCAGTAGTATTTTTACATTAACAAGTTGCAAAACAAGCTGAACAGCACGTTCTCATGAGAGCTATGACTTTTGTCCTACCGGAGCTGTGTCCACCAAGAGACCCCTGCTTTCAGGGCAGCTCCGAGGAAAAAGTCCCCTGTTTTCAGGGTAGCTCCCCACAATGGACAACCTTCCTTCCCCCCGCCAAAAAAAAAAAACACTCCACAAAAACAGGCATAAACATAGAAATCACATAAATGCGTACACATATTCATTCTTCAGTAAAAAATACACATTCTATTTGTGTATATATAGTTTTTATGCAACGCTAGAGGCCTGGTGCATGAAATTCATGCATGGGTAGGGGGGTCCTCTCAGCCCAGCCTGCACCCTCTCCAATCCTGGACCCCTCGGGGAATGTATTACTGCTCTCTCACAATCCAGACAGCCCTCTCACAATCACTGGCTCCTAACTGCTCACCTGCCTGCCTGATTGCATCTAACTGCCTCCCTGCTGACCTGCTCACCCACACTGACACCCCTGCAGGTGTAGTCGCCTCCAACTGCCCCCCCCCCCCAGCCTAGTAGCCCTTAACTGCCCCCCCCCCCCCTCCGCCAACCTGGTTGATTCTCACAGCCCCCTACCCCCTCCCTGCTGGCTTAGTTGCCTTTCAAACCCTACTTCTCAGTAATTTGGTTATCCCTCACTAACCCTCCTGCCAGCCTGGTCACCCTACACAGCCTGTTCGGTCATTCATTCGGTTGTTTCAGATGCAATGGTCACTTAGCCATATATATATTATAATTTTTTCTACTTCGTATTTTCATTTTAAATAAGTTATTAAAATGAAAACTAAGTGTATTATATTAAAACACAAAAATAGACATGGGTGTTAGTGTTAGTATGCTTATATGTTCTTTTAAATATAAAACTTATTGGCAAAGTTTTTTTTTTTAAATCAAACATATGGGATAATATATTTATTTGAATTTAAAACAAATTATTAGGGAATCTGACTAGGGACATATGTTTATCTTTAGTTAAATTATCATAACTATTATGGAAGGAAAGGTGGGCTATTAAATATGAGCACTGATAAAGATTACAGTTCACATAGATTGTCATGTTCTTTAGCTAACACAACTGAGTGGGGATACAATCCTCCATTTCAAATATTTGGAAATGAAATATACAGCAACTGCATTTCAGAAACCTAAATCTCAATTCCATTTCTGTTACTGTAGAGGTCAGTTTATCTGCTGCCTATTTCCTACTTTCCTTTAAATTATCTTCTGTGACTTCTCCTAATCACTAAAATTTATGACTGAAGTAAATAAAATCTTTGATTTTTTCCTTCTGTGTCACAGGACATTTAAAGAATTCCTTCCAAATCCTCCAAAAATCCTGCTGCTGTACAACTCTTTCATACTTTTGTAAATGCTCAAATGCTAAATCCCAACCACTTGGAAACTGCATAAACCCATTTTAACGTATTCTTGCATTCTTATTTCTTTTGTAGAAATTTACTGTTTAAAGAAATTAATGATCAAATGTGGGGAAGGAAGTCACATTTACTGAAAATTTTACTGAAAGCTTTAGGTTTCTTCTTTTTTATTTTTGTAATCCCTTTCTTGAATCTCTATTGGTCTTATCACTCACTTAGTGTTTGTCCCCAAGTATTAAGGTACAATTCTGCTGATTAAAACAAACAATATAAAGCAATTTTGATTTTTGCTTTTCAGTTTCTTATAATCTGCATATTTTCTCTTGTGTCTTGCATTTCTTTCTTTTCCTTACAGGCTAGAATTTGAAAAATGTGAGTTCTGGTACAAATCCAGAACTATCTAGATATGTGTATTTTTACTCTGTAAAGTGAGAGTGTTTATCTCTAAGTTTCATTTTAGATTCTCAGCATGTGATTTTATAATATCACCCTAAGCCCTCCTAGGGCCATAAAAGAATGAATCACATTTCAGTTTTTATTGGCACTTTTAATCTCAGTGCCAAAATTTTTGCAAGGGTGTTTTCCTTTTCACACATTCTTCAGGACTTGAATATTAGGAGTTAGAGAAACATATATGTGTCCATGAGTGGAAGAAATTTTATTTAGATTAAAAGCTGACCTAGTGATATTTTAAGGATTATTATTCTGGATATATAAATGAAAGAAGCTTAGCCATGTTTCTAATTTTACTTTATTTTTAGTTATTATAGATTGAAAAAAATAGGTGAGATTAGATAATTACAGTTTAATATTTCTTTTCTTACCAGTCATGATTCAGTGCAACAGCAGAAAGAGGCAAAACATGGAGAAGCAAGCAACCTGATCATCAGGAGTGATTATACCTCCATTGTATTATAAAGCAAAGAAAAAACATGGACATAGTTGAAAGCTCCTCTTGGATTGTAGGCAGTATGTTTTATGTGCTTATTTTTATTTTTTGAAATTAGTTCAGGCAAAAAACTGTGTTAAGAATACTCTAATGAACAAACTATGTATCCATAACTAGCTTTTATAAAGGAAACATTACTGAAAGCTTTAGGCTTCTTCAGTAATGTTTCAGCGAAAGGCACATGAAGAATTTCAGTAAAAATTCTTCATGTGCCTTTTGCTAATTGTAATCCCCTTACTTCCCTATAAAGTTATACACTCTCCTGAATTTGATATTTATCATTACCATGTATTTCTTATTTTTTTGCATATGCATATCTCTCAATAATAAATAGAGTTTGCTTGTTCTACATTTTACAAGACAGATATCACAATGTATTTATTTTTCACCCAATGTTGTAATTATGAGATTCAGTTAATTTGAATTTGAATGATTAACTGTCTACACTAATAAAAGAGAAACAGGCAAATTGACCGTCCCTCCACTATGCCCAATTAGAGTAAGTATGCAAATTAACACAACAAAGATCATAGGTGATTTGCATATACAGGCATGGAGGGAAGACTAAAGACAGCATAAAAGGAAGCCAAATGATGCAGAAGGGAGCAAGCTGAGGCACTCGGCAGCGGAGACGGGAGCTAAGTCCGCCTTGGTGGGCTTTGCTTTGGCTGCAGGAAGCCCTATTCTTGCAGGAATCTTCCTGCAACGGGCCTCTAGTTTTTAAATAATAAAACACTATTTTACATTACATATGTTATTGTTACTTTTATAAAAATTGATTTAATTTATGTTTGATTTTATATCTGTATGTCACTTTCAAGATAATGGTGCTTATAAATATCTTTTGAAATAAGTCATTCTGATGCAGAATCCATTTGTTTATTTACTTCTTGGTAAAATGATATTTAAATGACTCCTAGGCAAGGATAGGGCTAGGTATTAATTCTCAGGTGAGCAAAACAGACTTTCTTTCTTATGTAAATACATATTTTAAATAATTTAACATTTGTGACAACATAGATGGACCTAGTGAGATATGTCATTCAGAGAAAGACAAATTCCATATGATTTGTCTAAAGAACAATATGAGTAAACAAACAAAACAGAAGCAAACTCATAGATACAGAGAACAGACAGATCACTACCAGAGGGAAAGAGAGTTGGTAGTTATTGTACAAAATAGTCACTGGGATGTAAAGAACAGCATAAAACATATAATCAATAACATTGTAATACTAACTATGCATGGTGTCATATGTGTACTAGTAATATCAGGGGAGGAATTAGTAAAGCATATGATAAGCACTATGTTGTACAAGTGAAACTAATACAAAATAATATTAAATGTAAACTGTAATTGAAAAAAAAAAACTAAGCTTTCCCATTCTTGTGTAAAAGAATGTTTTCTCTTATATGTACACTTATATCAAAGTATACATGTAAGAAAATGATTGCTGTTTATGACTTCCAATCAGACTTAATGTTAAATATACATGTACAATAGAATTCTATGTTTGGCCTTTCTCATCATTTACTACTGCTTAACTAAAATCATGTATATATGAATAAAGGTTTCTATTTTAAATCTTTGCAGACCTAACACATTTGGAGAGAATACCCATTAACTTTAAAGAAAGAAAGAAAACCTGGGAATTTTGTAAATTTTATATCTCCTCTTATCACAGAAACAACTTATGTTAGGATCTATATAGCATTTGAATTTTGTCTTTAAATATCAAGTGAATGAGATTCAGAGCTTGGTTAAGCAAGACAATATGAATAATTTTTGAAGATATTCATTGTGGCTTACAGACTTTATGAGACATGTCAACACATTTCCTCATTCAACAGCAGTTTATGATATTTATGTCATTGTTATGTAAATTATGTGGTTGTTATAGATGCTGAACATTTGGTTCTTCCTGACTTGTGGCCAATGGGGTCAGAACTATTCATTAATCCAAGTAAGTCCATACACGTGAACTTTTGCCTTTTTTTCTTTTTTTTTTTTTTCTTTTCAGTTTTTACATCCACAACATGTATAATAGTAATTAGCTTTTCCAGGATGTGCATTTCAAGAAGATTACTGCCTCAGGACGTGGAAGTTCTTTGATATTTGGCTGAGACCCAGTTTTGTAATCACTTAGAAATGTAGTGCATATTGCATTGAGATACTTTGGAAAGGAGTTACTGCACCTTGAAATGTAGATTTCCTTCTAAGAACCAGAAATCTAGTCTTGTCTCAAGCCTCAATTCAGATAAACTATGAAAAAAAAAATTAACAGTGGCCAGCTATATTTTGGTATTGCTCCATTTTTTTCTAAAACCTTGTGAATGAGCAGCTTTTTGGTAAGAAAATTTCTCTGACATGTATGTTTGATAGATATGTGAATGTGAAATTATAACTTATTCACCACTCCTTAAATTGTTTAATATTTTATATTTTAAAAACATTTTGTTGTTCAAATAGACCTTAGTTGTTATTTTATACTATCACAATTAATGTTGTTCTCCAAGATTTAACTATTCCTCTTTTTTTTCTTCACTTCTTCTCAACCTAAATAGATCTTAATTGCATTATGTCCACTTAGCTTTCCATTAATTAGAATATTTATATTTATTTTCTGATTCTCTTACAACATCATCATCATCATCATCATTAGCATCATCATATTTAGTTCAGCAAAATTCTGTTTTTAAAAATGTTTTTATTGATTTTAGAGAAAGAGGAAGTGAGGGAGAGATAGAGAGAAAGATCAATCAATTTCCTCCTACACTCACCCTGACCAGGAATCCAGCAGGCAAACTTTCAATGCATGCAACAATGCTCAACCAAATGAGCACACAAGCCAGGGCAAATGTCTTCTGATTTTGATTCTGTGGGCTTCAGAAATGAAATTTTCTCTACAGTTCTTAATTTTGAAGCCTCTATTATCTTTTGACCACATTTTTTTTTCAATTCATTTCTCATTTTTCATTCTTATCCTTCACAACTTTATTTCCTACTAAAGCTCCTACTTTTTCTGAGATTTATTTATAACAGCTACATAATAAACATTGACTGATTCTATGATCATTAGTTTCCATTTGATTTTCTTTCATTTTTCTTTATTTCAATAAGTCAGTATTGAACAAGTCAGTAAATTAAAATCATCATTTTTGTTTTCTTGATACATATTATCTAAAAATGGGAAGAAAATCTGTTTTTACTTAATTATGCAGATTCTTCTTAAACTGGCAAAAGGTTTCCTGAAGAAAAATAATTTTGCTCATCTGTACATGTAGGTGATAGAGGCCCCACCCTCTACCAAAGGCAGATTGTGATCTCCTAGTGGACGGTGATCTTGCCTGACTCATCCTCGTGTTTCATTCCAGTTCCTAAGGTAGAGCCTCACACTGAGTAGACATCTTGGAAACTGGAGAAGTGAGTTGGTTAATCTATCCTAATATGGGGTACTATGATGTGCTGTTGAATTATTCCTGCTAAATAAGTAAACTAGATTGGCTTGACTATATTTCTCCCAACCAGTGGAGTTTCTTACCTTTAGCACAACATGCATCCTTGTCCTAGTCAACTCAGGGTTTCTGAAATTTTAACATGGTTTGTAGTTCTGTGCAGGGAAATGAAACTGCCATTAACTTAGAATTGATGCCCTGGATGCTATACCAGGAAAATGGGGGAAATGATGCTATAAACCAGACCAATTAGATCTGTCTTTGGCAATCTAAACATTAAAATAGGAAATATTTGCCTGCAGCTAAAGAATAAAAGTTAGAGTAAACATACTAGCATGAATTTGATTTCTATTTTGGTAGTCATAAATTCTAATCAATGAAGATCATAAGACCATTATTCTAGGAATAATTTTGGTTTTATTTTGAGACCATCATGGGACAAACTACACTGACCACTATTATAATGGAAATTTATTTAATACTTTCCCCAGAAATTTTTATTTATATAGGACATCTTCCAATCATGGGAGGGTATTTGGATAGGTTTTATAAGAATATACATAGTAGCTATTGTTTAATCAGAGGAATTCTTGGTTTTATTTTTTGTGAATTGTGGATGACAGCATCCAGAAATATTAGTGTTAGGTTTCTCTGATTTTGAAATTTTCCAGAATATAAACTCCTCTAATTTAGTGAGTTAAAGGAAGAAAATGCATGCTTTCATTCCCAGTGGACTTCAATGTGAATCCTAAACCAGATTCAGTTGGGAATTCTCAAATGTCATTTTATAGATTGCTTTGTAGCTTTAAATAAAATAGTTGCATGTAGTCCTACAAAGATTTCCTATTAATTAAGTAATACTTCATGAGAAGATTAAAATTATAGTGTTGATTATTTATTATTAATAATATCATTTTGATATTAAATAATAACTAATCCAGTTTATCAATTCT
The DNA here is from genome assembly GCF_014108245.1 of Pipistrellus kuhlii. Classification (NCBI taxonomy): domain Eukaryota; kingdom Metazoa; phylum Chordata; class Mammalia; order Chiroptera; family Vespertilionidae; genus Pipistrellus; species Pipistrellus kuhlii. The sequence goes on from NW_023425404.1 coordinate 131,135,180, forward strand.
AATTTAACCTGTATTTCCAATGTCAGTAGGTAATATTTGGTTACTTTTCTAATAATACTAGATGTCATAAAGTTATTTAATCATAGTATTTTATCAGATCTAACTTGCAACCATTATTGTGGACTCAGATGGGTGCAAAACCAATGGTATTCTATCCGAATATGACCCCCCTCCTCCTTATCATAATATTCCTATAGAATACCGTGGGAAAGGTGCCCAGAGACTGTGCAAGGAAAAATATTTTAAATGATTTTTTTAAGCAAACATGCAATTTGCTGTGATGAACCTATAATACATTTTGAAATACACTCTTTAGGTGAACTTAAGCTGCAGCATTTTCTTCTACATATAGTATTTACTACAAAAAATAATATAGATTAAAAAAAATGACAACCTATCAGCTCTTCAAAGCTTGCTCTTATTGGAGCCGTTTGATGAAAATGGGCACCTCTCACTGCCCACAAGTCTTCTTGTTCCTGCTTCTGATTAAACCCAAGGAAAGAAGTTCTCTTTCCATATTTGACATCTCTGAGTAAGAAAATATCATTACTGACATTCGTGCAGTGGTATGTGAAAGAGTAAGGAAAATGAGAGAAAAAGGATGGAACTGAACCATGATTTTCCCCCAAAAGGTCTCCTGAGTCTGAGGGAGAGAGGAAAGGAGAAGGAATCGCAGTGGAACAGCTGATTACCAGGTCTGGGGTAGATGGATGTGCAGACAGGAAATGATGAAGCCTGGCTGGATCCCAACAGGGAAACAGAACAGGAGAAAGCAGATTCTGGTGCTGGTGCTGATGCTGAAAAGAAGAGCAGAGAGCAAGGCTGCTGGAAAGAGAGAAAGAAACAGAAATAAACCACCAGCCTTTAAGCGTTCATAGTTACCCGTTCAGAAGAGAGGCCTGGAAGCATTTGATTCTCAGAAAGAAGACGGCATATGAGTTTTAATGAGTGGAGAAAATCACACCAAGTAGCTTTAGAAATCACATATTTGAAAGAATTTTAGGATTTTCTGGATAAATAGACATGTTGATTCACTTACTACTTATGTCAATTAAAAGAAAATTGAGCTATAGATCCAATTTTTCTGTATTTGAGAAAAACTGGATTCAGTTGCAACATAGCAAATGATGATACGTTATTGAATTTACATGTGGAAAAGACCTCCATGGTACAATTAATCTCTGGCAGGATTAATCTCAGCTGTTAGCCATCAGGATATCAGGATGTCTTGAGGAAGGAGGTGCTTGGTTACGTGGGTTGGTTCCACTTGTGACAATTCTTCCAGTGGTACACACAGGTGAATTTTTTCTGTATGTATTTTATATTTCCATAAGATGTTCTGAAGCAAACACACAACTCTAGGAAATCAGTATCTTGGAGTCAATGACTTGGAAAAGTGATTTCAAAATGTTTAATAAAATACATGTAATAATATCACAGGAATCAGAAGTTATTCAAATCAAACACCTCTTGAAGAAGATGATGTTGTTTCTTCCTAGATTTCAACTGCACTAGGGAAACAACCTCATGAAAACATTTAAGAAATGAGTTATGGTTCTCAGTCAACTTAAATTTGACTTAATGTGCCTTGAATTGTTTTAATAAAGGTGCTTTTGACAGACCTTTAAAAGTCATTTTGGGCCGAAACCGGTTTGGCTCAGTGGTAGAGCGTCGGTCTGCAGACTGAAAGGTCCCAGGTTCAATTCCGGGCAAGGGCATGTACATTGGTTGCGGGCACATCCCTGGTAGGGGGTGTGCAAGAGGCAGCTGGTTAATGTTTCTCTCTCATTGACATTTCTAGCTCTCTATCCATCTCTCCTCCTCTCTGTAAAAAATCAATAAAATATATTTTTAAAAAAAGTCATTTTGGCTGTATAAACCGCTTAGACAAACTTTGGAACTGATTTATTAGTTTGATAAACTAGATGTATTTCCTCAAATCTGAAGTTTCAAAATGCTATTCCACAAGGGGATTTACACTAATTTCAGCTAAATATGCATTGATGTGCAAAACTTTTTATTTAGCCAGTAGTTACCTGTCCTCTATAGTAATACAGAGTATTGAGGATTTGTTTCTCTTTTCCAAATAAATTGATGTAAGGAAACAATGAAAAAAGGACCTCAGTGTCACATTGTTACTGGGGAATTGAACTTCTCTGGCACTCATACGAGTGGGTTCTTAAGATACCTCTAGAAAAAAAAATCCTAAGATTTGCATGGGAGAAGGAGATGTGGTAAAAGGCTCTATTTTTTGTGGAGTTACATTCCTTGGGTTGCAAAGTCCCATGCCCCTTAGCTCAGTCCTAGAAAAAGTGCAGCTGGGAAATCAGAAACTACAAAAGCAAGGCTGGGGTCCAGGTATTGCAGGTGGGTCCAGTACATTGAGCCCAGATTCAGTCTATTAATCTTGAGTGGGTCCCACATGGCTCGGAGCCACGTGGGTGCAGGGGAGTGCAGTCCCTGCAACAGGAGAGCCAGGAGCCTGGCCTGCAAGAACCAAGGTTCCATGCTCTGGCAGTGGACATGTCTAGTCTGGCCAATTTCCTGTTCTCAGGCGTGATTAACAGGCAGGTAAGCACCTTCCAGTGTCACTCAGAACTTACTGGGCATGCAGCCAAACTGCCTTTGTCCTGTCCCTTTCTGCATCGATCAGTGGGGAACAAATGTGGGGGCTGTTAAATTATCAAAGCTGTATGAATGGCTTGCCTATATTATCTAGCCTTCCCTTTATTCCTTTCCTGTTTCATAATAACCAGATTACTACAATGGTATCAACATTAGGTGATACATAAGTATGTCTGTATTAGGGAGCAAGGTGGGAATTTATTTTCTTTAATTCTTATTTATTGATTTTTATTTTAGAGAAAGAGAGAGAGAGAGGAAGAGAGAGAGAGAGAGAGAGAGAGAGAGAGGAAGAGAGAGGAAGAAAGAGAGAGAGAGAAGAGAAGAGAAAGAAAGAGAGAGAAGAGAGAGAGAGAGAGAAGAGGAGAAGAGCGGAGAGAGAGACTCTCAGCTAGACGATAGAGCTCTCGGCGCGAGGAGATCCAGTCTATGAGGACCGATCGGCATCTCTCTATCGTCCTCTCGCTCGCTCTCTCCGAGCGTCGCTCCTCTCGCCTCTGCTCCCGCTCGGCCTCCCTCCATCAATTTGCCTCACACCCTTGCTTGTGTGCCTTCTATACCCCCCAACTGGGGATTGAACCTGTAACTTGGGTTTGCGCCTTGTTTGGGAATCGAACCTGCAACTTTTTGGTGGATGGGATAACACTACAACCAACTCTGAGACACACTGGCCAGGGCAAGATAGGAAGTTGAGAGGAGGAAGGGAGAAAGGCTGCCATTCTTTATTCCTCATATTGTGGCCTTTTGGTTACTCCACGCTTTAATTTGGTACTTGAAGACTGCAAATCTGTAGAAATTTGCAGCTGAGCAAGAATGATGGGACAATTCCCCTTATACTAACAAATTTCATTTCATGGGAGACTATGCACCCATCAGGTGAAGTCCTGACATTCACGCTCCTTGCTGAAACATAATGGTATGGATTATTTTCTTCCTTGAAGTAATTCTGGGTGGAGGGGACAATGTCTGGGGGCTGGGTGGGTGACAGTTATTAATCTCACAAAGAACAATACCTAATGACATGCTATGAGGAAATGGAGTTGATAACACAATGTGTTATAGTATGACCTTGAAGTGAAATCCTGAAAGCAAGAAAAAGAGCAAGAGACTTTTTAAGGACAAATATTTCTAAGTGTCATTTTGATAGTGAAAAGGTATTTTACATAAAAAAATTTGTTTTGGCCGAAACCGGTTTGGCTCAATGGATAGAGCGTCGGCTTGGGGACTGAGGGACCCGGGTTCGATTCCGGTCAAGGGCATGTACCTTGGCTGCGGGCATATCCCCGGTAGGGGGTGTGCAAGAGGCAGCTGATCGATGACTCTCCCTCATCGATGTTTCTAGCTCTCTATCTCTCTCCCTTCCTCTCTGAACAAAATCAATAAAAAAAAAAAAAAAAAAAAAAAAAAAAAAAAAAAAAAAAATTTGTTTTGCATTTTATCAATTCTCAATGCTCACTTAAATTCTCCCCATCTCTTAATACTAATTTCAAAGTTTTCACTCCAATTTTCTCTGGGCTCAGTGATAAATTGGAACCAATGTACAATGTGTATTTTGAATTACATAAACAATATTGAAGATGCTTCCATTAATTTCTTAAACCCATGTCAGGTAATGGAAAACAACTTGCATCTCATTCTAAAGATGAGATTTTGAATTAGTGATTCTAGTAATTTAGAACAAGGTGATGTAAGATTTTTTTTCTGGGTTATTTCAAATCACTGTTGTGGTAGAATTGTGTCTGTTTTAAATAATTCCATTGATAGCAAAAAAGTAGATGTTTTGTTTTTAGAGGAAGGGGAATACCACATGCAATGTTTTACATTTGACAATACCTTACAAATATTAATGGCTACCAGTGAATAACAACTTAGTGTTGGAAAGGATAAAAATTCTCAATAAAATGAACAGGATGATCCATAAGTCTAGTTCCCTGCAGATGAAAATCAGCATGGAGTAGCCAGCATCCAGAACTGTCCATTTTCAGCTAGCCCTAAGTAGTGGGTGCTCCCAGAATTTCATTGTCAATTTAATGGGAGCTTTAGAATATGGAACAACTTGAGATAAAGAAGACTCAAAACATAGAGGTTTTTTAAATTAGGATTTCAGGTTTCAAATCTACATTTCCTAAAGTCACAGTTCTTTTTGACACGATTTCAGAACTTACTGTTTTATGGTTAGGTTATCTAGCAAGACAACAAAAACAAAAACAATAAAAACAAACAAACAACAACAACAGAAAACCCCCCCAAAAAGAGAAAAGAAAGACTTGATTTTTAATATTACATTATATTTTGGCTTTAGAGGGTCAACTGAAATTGACAATAAGCAAACGTTAATTCTAAAGTTGGCACATCACCACAGTGGGGTATTAATAGTACTTTATTAAAGACTTGGTTTCTATGAAATCTACTAGAGCAGTGTTTCCCAAACTTTTGACATATGTGTACCTTTTCTATAATTTTCGTAACGCTGAGTACCCCTCGTACTCATAAGAACATAGAATTAGGCGCAGCTAAGCACAGAGTAGTGCATATTTCCACCAAACTCCGGTGCAACGCATACCCCCACCAAACTCTTCCCGTATCCCTGGGGGTACGCGTACCACACTTTGGAAAACACTGTACTAGAGCATAAGATCTTTAAAAACAGCATATTTAATGTACAAGTGTTTTCCAACATCTGGGACAGTTTATTAGTATTGTGTGGCCCACAGCAGGTATTGAAGTAGAATTTTTAATTAACAAGTGACCGAATTGAGCATCACAGGTACTTTTAAGATTATTTTTCTTTTAAATAACAAGGCTACTGGGTGAGTCATGGAAGTTTAATCTAAGACTTACATACTGAAAAAATCAGTGCAATGTTTGCTAATTGACAGGTTGGGGAAAGCAATATAAGTAGACAAATTGAAGGCACAGAAGCATGAAACATACACTATACAGGCAGTTTTTATTCTGAGGCATAAAGTGCTTGTTGAGAGTGGAAAAAGACAGGCAAAGAATGGAAGTACAGGAGGTTAGTTGTTAGATAAAGGCCAATTGATTGAAAATATAGAAAAAAAGATGTTTCACATTCTTCCACCACTTTCTCACACCTAGCCTCCTCTCCCCTCTTACATCTGTGCCCGTAAATATTTTGTTCCATCCTGTTACTGTGATGGATTGCCCATCTTCATTTTGTGGGCATCCTTTCCATTTGTATTCTAAAGCTCATCCATTCTCACCTACTTAAGGATAATACTTTAATAATTCTTTTTCCTGCATCATAACTTTTAACTACTCCACTGGCTTGACTTGACATTCACAGCAGTGAATGCTGTAATTTATTCCATCTTATAAAAATTCTCATTTTACTACTTACCCTCCTCTAGCCATTACCCCATTTCTCTTAATCCAGTTTACAGCAAATATCCTCAAAATGACTTTGAAAAAAGGTTTCCAAGACCTCTTATTTCTCTCATAAACCTCTTCCATCAGTTGAGTACAACTATATTTAATAAGAGCTTATCAACATCACCATCTTTTAATTCAAAATTAATCTCAGTTCTTACCTCATTTGATCCCTAGCAGTCTGACATTATTATAGTTGTTTTTAATTATCATCTCTTTTTTTAAAATATATTTTTTATCGATTTCAGAGAGGAAGGGAGGAGAGAGAAATAGAAATATCATTGATGAGAGAGAATCATCAATTGGCTGCTTCCTGCACACCCCACACTGGGGATTGAGCCTGCAACCTGGGCATGTGCCCTTGACCAGAATTAAACCCAGGACCTTTCAGTCCCCAGGCCAATGCTCTATCTACTGAGCCAAGCTGGCTTGGGCATTATTACCTTTTTAAAAATACTGGTTTTGGGACACCACTTCTTTTTAGTTCTTTTCCTATCTTACCTGTAATTCATTTTTGCTTTTCTTTGTTGGCTTCTTTAAGATTTTGAAGTTATACATATGAAAATGTCTGAGTGCTCTACCCCTTGCCACATCTTCATCTGTATACACATTCTAGGTGACTTTGTACAGTTTGATGGTTGGCTCTCTAATATATTTTTAGCCCAGACTTTTAGTACTTTGTGTATATTTGTTTATACTACTTCCAAACCATTATCTCCACTTGCATGTGTTGTTATATATTTGTTTATTTGTTGTCTCTCTTCTCTTTCAGATTGTAAGCTTCATGAGGACGGAGACTTTATTTTGTTCATGGCTATTTCTAGCATCTGTAACTGTCTGGCTCAGGAGTAAGCTCTTAATTTTGTTGTATGTTACTGCTTTGCTTTGTCAAATAAAATATATGCATTACCTTTGACTCAATTTGCATTCAAAGAATACATGTCCATAAGAATGGTAATTTCAATATGAAGAAAGCAGAAAAAATGAGGGCACCTTGGATGTTTATCTTCAGGAGAGTGGATGAACAAAATGTAGTAGAAGCTCGTTACAGATATTAGAACCATATGTTGACATGTTCACACAGCTACATAGGTAGATCTTAAAAATAGTTCTGAATAAAAATCAATGTAAAATTCATACATGCATTATATATATGTGTAATAATTCCATTTATGTAAATAAAAATACATGCATACAGACCAAACATATATTTTATAAGTATTTATCTAAGCACAAAGGCGTTCATTATACACATAGAATGGTAACTTATGGGAAGAAGAAGAAAGGAGAAAGTTATATGGTAAAAATTAGGAGATAAATGTGTGAGTAAATAAATAAATGAATGAGAGAAATAGTTTATGAACCAGTAATGATAATGCACTTTGAGCTTAGAGTTATGACAATCTCAAATCTTTGCATCTGAGGCACACTGGAAAAAAGTAATGTTGAATAAACTAAAAAGGGGACACTGCATCTACAAATGATGGGTAGAGAAGTAGCATAATAAAAAGGTGAAGAACACTATTCTGTTTTTTAGTTCTTTTATCAAAAATCAAACATTTTGAGAGAGGGAATTTCACAAATCAAATTTTGAGCACCTTAATTCTGCTTGTTTTGAGGAAAAAACTGAAAAACAAAAACAAAACACAGGTCTATAGAAAATTTGAGCATGATCAAGATTACTTTCTTACCCAAACTGTTTACAAACTGGAAAACATAGCTTCTCAAAACAAAAACAGAGTGTTATTTGGAAGCTTCATAGTTAAAAAGTAAAACCACCAAAGACCATATAATATCAAAAAGTTCTCAAATATATCAATTACCAATAACCCTAAATGGTTGTTCAATGAAATCCTTCCCAGAAAATTCAATATTATTTGCTCTTCAGAAAAACAAATAAACACATACTAAAGAAGACTCTAGTTTTTAATTATAAATGGAACTGAAAACTGTCCCAAATAATCTAAAGTTATGAAAATGATAATTTATATTCATATAGTGAAGCCCAAAGTAAAGAAACCAGTTGCATAATTAAAAGTCACCAATAAAAAAATAAGAAAGCACACATACATATATTCAGTCACACACACACACACACACACACACACACACACACACACACCACACACACTATTCTAGGTTAATAGAAGAGCCAAATTTGTAATATTTCGAAATCTTAAGCTAATATTTTATTCTTTGCATGCATTTGGTTTCTATGGAAAGCAAAAATCTTTCAGAAGATCCCCCCACCCCTTTTTTTTAACAGCAGATACAATTTCCTTAATTTTAGGAAAACATCGCTGATGTTTAAAAGTTAAACATTTTATTGTGGAATTGCTTCTCATGTTTTCATCTTAAAACTTTTTATACTTTCATAATTTTATTTATTTATCTATTGACACCTTTCTTAGGGAATTTGGGAAAAGGAAAGAGAAGAAGGGAATGTAGATGAAAATAAGACCTTTAAACTCCTATAAAAATTTTTAAATGCGTTAGAATCCAATAATTCATTCTTTCATTTATTTATCAAATACTTGCTTAGTGTCTATTCTATGTCAAGAGTTGTGTTACCCACACTAGGTGACAAACGAAGATAAGGTTTTACAAATAGTTTACAAGCATTACATATTTCTATCTGTGGACCCATGAATCCATCAATGGCTCCACTAACACAGTTAATCAACTACTCTGCATTCTAACTCAGTTTTTGTTAACTCAATTAGAAAAAAAATCTCACTATATTCTGGATATGGAAGTCTCAAAAACTTTCTCCTTCTGATTTCCATTCTTCAATTTCTTAAAATTAGAAATGTTCCAAGTACTATTTCTGATCACAATGCACTGCCATTCTCTACAGTCATTTTGGCAAAGTGAATCAAAGAAGTATCAGCCATTCCATGCTTTAGCCTGAACAGATTGTCTGAATCTTCCAGCTCATTGTCAGAGAGGAATGCAGGCTGCCTGCCCACCCATGCCACTCAACAACGAAACTTCACCCTTGGGCTTTGAAATTGGGAGACCTTGGACTCTGTCAGAGTTCAACTAAACAGATCTCAGACAGAGACAACAAATCACCCCCTTGCCCTCTGCTTCCTCTGTTTACTTGTCTCAGATATTTCATTCATTTTTATAGGATCCAAGCATCCATTCCTTAGCTTGGCTTTTGCCAAGTTAAGAAAAATACCTGCAGAGACAGTTATTTTGCAACTTTCATTTTTAGGTAAAGCTGATGTGTGCCTTAGGATATGTGTGTGTGTGTGTGTGTGTGTGTGTGTGTGTGTGTGTGTATGTGTGTATTGGGGATGCGGGTGGGGGTTGGTGAGATTGCAAGGTCAATATAATTTAGCTTTTTGTATTCTTTTTAAAAAATATATATTTTATTGATTTTTTTTTTTCACAGAGAGGAAGAGAGAAAGATAGTTAGAAACATCAATGAGAGAAAAAACATCAATCACCTGCCTCCTGCACACCCCCCACTGGGGATGTGCCCACAACCAAGGTACATGTCCTTGACAGGAATTGAACCAGGGACCTTTCAGTCCATAGGCCAACACTCTATCTACTGAGCCAAATCGGTTAGAGCTCTTTTATCTATTGATAGGTTTCATCCTCCAACTTGGAAATTTTTGTGTCTCATGGAATATAGAGTTAAATTGGCTATGTCCTTTCTTTAAAAATAGCTGTGTTCTGGGTGTAGATTATTATGGGAACAGTTTTGGACATTTCACATTCCTTCCCAGTGTACCATAAAGTCATGGCCATGAAGGCTTGCCAAGAACAGCTAACAAGTATCCATATTCCCACCCAGAGGTACTGTTCTTAGCACTGTTTGGTTTGATCTCTATGCTTCCCTCACTCGTTGTCATAAAATGTTCTGAAGCTATTCTAAGTATAATCTATTTTCAAAGAGCCCTCCATGAGCCTTAGGTGACAGGCAATGGTGAGAGGTGAAGCACAAATATTTATTCTTTTTTTTTTTCACTTTATAAACCTGTATGCTTTGGATTATTTTTCAGAGTTATTTATAGAATGTCAGTACTTAAAAATTTCACCTTAATTGTTTAAAGGACAGAGTAAGTGATGAACTATGCAAAGACATTATGAGATTAAAAAACAATAAGCCTTGATTTAAAGTTTCAACAAAATAAATCAAATAGAGGTCTCATTCATTTAGGCCACTCGAAGCTTTATTTTCAACTTTATTTTCTTAAAACAATTTATTTTTTAACTATTAAAGTTATGTATTAATAGCAATACGAAATGGAACTTTAGGCCATCTCACTATCTATATATCCATTTACTTTTATCTATCTTTCTATCTATCTATTTATCTATCTATCATCATCATCTATCATCTATCTGTCTTCAGGTGTACTGGTTAATAATGCGGATTTTATAATCACAGAAAACATGATAATCTCAAGAGAAACATCAAAAGTACTTTATTCAAAGTAATGTCCATCGCTAGCTACACATTGCCCCACCTTTCAGGTAATTTGTGGATACCGTCCCAATAGAACTTTTCTTGTTTTGAGGCAAACCATTCACCGACCCAATTTTCCACTTCTTTGTATGTTTTGAAGTGCTGCTCAGAAAGTGCGTGTGCCATTGATCAGAACAAGCAGTAATCTGAAGGAGCAAGGTTTGGTGAATACAGGGGGTGGGTTAATACTTCCCAGGCAAGATCTTTTCATGTGTTTTTGAATGGTTTTGAAGTGTGATGGTGTGTCATCATGAAGCAAAATTACTTTGCTGTCTCTTCTGGCACATTCTAGTCATTTCGTAATCAAAGCGTGGTTCAAATTGATTATTTGTTGTTGGTAGTGGTCAATAATAATGATTTCACCTGGTTTTAGAAGCTCATAGTGCATCACATCTTCTTGATCCCACCAAAAGCAGAGCATTGTCTTTTTTTCTGCAGCGATTTGACCTTACAGTCGATGTTGATGGTTGACCTGGATCAAACCATGATTTTGTGTATTTGAGATTCTCAAAAAATAAATCCACTTTTCATAGCCAGTCACAATTTGATACAAAAAAACACACTCTTTTATGTTGTTGAAGCAACATTTTACTGATGACTTTTCAGTTTTCCATTTGTCTTTTGTTCAGTTGATGTGGCACCCATTTTCCTTCTTTTAAAATCTTTCCCATTGCTTGTAAAGGATCAGAAATTGTTTGCTGACCAATGTTTAACGTTTCTGCAAGGTTTTTTTTTTGCATTTGACATGCATCTCTGTCTAACAATGCTTGTAATTGTTGGTTTTCCAACCTTTTTGGTTGATCTGGATATTCTTTGTCTTTCACATTGAAATAATCACTTTTAAAGCATTTAAACCAGTATCTTGAGATGGATCATGTTCACCATAAGCTTCCTGAGGTATACGATAACTTTCACCAGCACTTTTCTTCAACATAAAGTAATGAATTAAAATTTCCTGCAAATGCTCCTTTTTGGCACAAAATTCAACATTTTTAAGTGTAAAAATATCTATGATATTAACACCTTCAGAAAATTTGACATATAAAGTTTCGAAGCTTGCTGTCAATACAACAAAATAGCATACATATCAAATCACATATATATCAACATATGTGTAACTCCAACTATTGAAAAATCTGCATTATTAACCGGTACACCTGGTAACTATCTATCATTTATCTAACATCTATCATCTATCAGGTATCTAACACCTACCTACCTACCTACCTACTTACCTACCTACCTGCTTTGCTATTCCCTTGTATTTCCCACATATTTTCATAGAGTTATCTGAATGTTTAGAATCCTCTTTAATAAATCACTTAGCAATTCTCTATTAGGATTATGGCCAGAATAGCTTTTCCACTACCACTTGTACCATAATCTTACTCTATCACATATTTGAATACACCAAAACAAATATTTAGTCAATACTTGCTTCATGTGAGATAGATTCCACACAGATCCAGGACATTCCCCCCCATTTTTTAAATTTATTTTTTAATTTAATTTAATTTTTTTAAAAATATATTTTATTGATTTTGTACAGAGAGGAAGGGAGAGAGATAGAGAGTTAGAAACATCAATGAGAGAGAGTCATTGATCAGCTGCCTCTTGCACACCCCCTACTGGGGATATGCTGGCAACCAAGGTACATGCCCTTGACCGGAATCGAACCCAAGACCTTTCAGTCCCCAAGCCGACGCTCTATCCAAACCGGTTTCGGCCATTTCCCCCCATTTTTTAAACTGGTTGAGCATAAACAGAGCATATTTACTGATGTGAAAATGACATAATACTGATTTATAACTTTAATTTAAAAAACTATAATCATTAGGCTTAGAGATGGTCTTTCTTAGAGACATTTACATTTCTAATAAATTTTGGAATTAGATTAAACTTCAAGGCATGTAAAAAGGGAGGATGATCTACTCTTCAAGGCACACAAGTTAATAATAATAATATTAATAATAATAATAATAAACAATGATGGCAGTTTCCAACAGCTCTTCCCAGACTTCCAGTTATAAGCAGAAATGCTATTATATTCAATGTGTTGACCAGGTTCCAATAAAACTACACCAGCAGTTAACAATTTTTTCCCCCTACTGTCACCAAGACTTTATCTCACTAACCAACTTTTGGACTACTCTTTCACTCTTGATCTCCAATAAATATGTCCCTAATAAACTGGCTGATTAAAGCTCATTTATCCTTTTTGTCATTGTATAATTATCTACACGCTGTACATTTACATTTAGGAAGCCACACTGACAAATTACTTCTTATTACAGACTGCTTCTGTGCTCACCAAGAGTACAGTGTGTTTCTTTTTTGTTTGTTCATTTTTCTTCTTTTTCTTCTTTTTTTTTTTTTCAATGACTGAATGTTTGTGGTCTGCTCTTAGTTTCTCCCATTTGTTCTCGGCCCCTGAGCCTTGAAATAAGCGATAGGGACAGCTTTTCCAGAGTCTCTGCAATCTTCCAGACAATTACAACTCAGAATAGCATATACAGTTTTAAAATATATATATTTTTATTGATTTCAGAGAGATGAAAGGAAAGGGGGAGAGAGATAGAAACATCAATAATGAGAGACAATCATTGATCGGCTGCCTCCTGCATGAACCAGCAACCTGGGTATGTGCCCTGACTGGGAATTGAACCTTGACTTCCTGGTTCATAGGTCAACACTCAACCACTAAGCCATGCTGGCCTGGCTATATACTTTTTTTTTTTTTAATAATCAAAATAATAATGACCACAGTGCTACTTTTATGGAAAATGTTCAAATAAAATAAATGAGTAATAGCTCCTAACATCATTTTTGAACCATTGTGCTCAGTCTGTATGGTCAAGGAAACTTTCCTTTGACCTTCTGTTTCTTTTGTTTTGTTTGTTTGTTTGTTTGTTCTTTTGGTTCTGTCTTGTACCATTCAGGAACCACCTCCTGATCACACTTTCTTTACTGATTCCTGAAAATATGGCTCTTGTTCTGTTTATATCAGGACTATCAGTCATCTGTGTCAATTTCACTAAATTAGCACTAGTCTCAGTTCTCTAATTGTCTACTTCTTTCTATGTTTATTTAAGCGATAATTTCAAATGTAACTTTTCTAATCCCAGATTCATATTTTTCCCAAATTGCCTTGTTTTTAGAACTATATTATTTCCTATTCCTCTGTTACATTGTGCCTGGATATTTCAATATTTTCCTACCCCATCCTCCAGTCTAGCCCAACTTTTTTCTTACTATACACAAAGACTATTTATTAACACAAATTACACAAAAATAGCAAATAAAGCAAAAGTAAAATAATCCCTTATTTTTAAATTTTATTTTTTTCTAGGTAGACTGTGAAATTATTAAGTGCAAAGGCTTATATGCAATTTCCTTTTACATTTAGCACAATAAGTATTTCTTGGGAGTTCATTCACTCTATGTTTTCATCTCTTAACATATAATGATTAATATGCATTAAAACAATTTTATAGTTTTCAGATCAATATAGCAGAATTTTTAACATTTTTAATATTTGAGAGCTTTTGAGATTCTGATGAAAACAATGTGGTCTCTCCTTAGGAGAACAAATCCACACACAGACACAAAAACACAGGCAATTACACATAGTATTTTTGGTATTCTTTTAGGGCATTCCTGGGTCTTGGTTAAATTACTGCCCATTTGTTTTTTTGTTAATTCTCATCTGAAGATATTTTTTTCCATTAATTTTTGAGAGAGTGGAAAGTAGGGGGAGAAACAGAGGGGGAAAAAAACAAACACACCAATGTGAGAGAGACACATTGATTGGTTACCTCCTACACACAACCTGGCCATGGTCTGGAATCGAGCCTGCAATTGAGGTATTTGCTCTTGACTGCAGACTGATGCCCTATCCATTGAACCAAACTAACCAGGGCCCAATGTTGTTGTTGTTTTTTAAGTAATTTTCAATTATAGTTGACATACAATATTTATTAGTTTTAGGTTTACAACAGTGATTAGACATTTATATAACTTAGGAAGTTATCACCACAATAAACCATTTAAAGGACACATACTATATACATAATTATTACAATATTGTTGACTATATTCTTTATGCTGTACTTTACATACTCACAATTATTTTTATAATTGGCAATTTGCACATCTCAATCCCTTTCCCCTTATCACCCTTCTAGTCAAACCCTCCTCCATCTGGCAACCATGAGTTTGTTCTCTGAATGTATGAGTTGTTTCTGTTTTACTTGTTAACTTAGTGTTTTAGATTCCACATGTCAGTAAAATCATATTGTATTTGTCATTTTCTCTCTGACTTATTTCACTTAACATAATGCACTCTAACATAATCTACCCATGTTGTTGCAAATGGCAAGATTTCATTCCTTTTATGGCTGAATAATATTCCATTGTATATATGTACCTCTTTTTCTTTATCTGGTTGTCTATTGTTAGACACTTAGGTTGCTTCCATATCTTGGCTATTGTAAATAATGCTGCAATGAACATACTGATGCATGTACTTTTGTTATTTTTTAAGGGAACTTTTTAAATGTTATTTTTTCTCTATATATATTAATAATTCTTTATTATGAAAATTATTACATATGTCTGATTTTTTTCCCCATTGGCCCCCTCCAGCCTGCCCCCACCCCAGGCCTATTGTCTGTGTCCATGGGTTATGCATATACTGATGCATATCAGTATTATTTTTTAATACTTTTTAAATTATTAATTGATGTTTTGTGTTTCTTTGAATAAATACCCAAAAGCGAAAATGCACAATTCTTCTTTATCTCTTGTTATAAAGTCTATTTTGTCTGATATAAGTATCGATGCCCCAGCTTTTCTTTTTTATTTTCATTATTTATGAAATATTATACCTTTCTTCATCTTTTTACCTTCAGTCTCCGTGTCTTTCTATTTAAATTGGGTCTCTTATAGGCAGTATTTATGAGTCTTGTTTTCTTATCCATGCAGCCATCCTATGACTTGTGATTGGAGCATTTAATTCATTACATTTAAAGTAATTATTGATAGGTATGTAGTTATTGCCATTTTATTATTCATATTTTTGGTCTTTCCTTCTTTTTGATGTCTTTTTAACATCTCTTGTATTATTGGTTTGGTGGTGATGGACTTTTTTAGCTTTTACTTGTCTGGAAAGCTCTTTATCTTTCTTTCAATGCCAATAATAGCTTTACTGGATAGCGTAATCTTGGTTGCAGGCTCTTGCTTTGGATCATTTTGAATATTTATGACAATTCTTTCTTATCTGCAAAATTTCTGTTGAGAAATCAGCTGACAGTCTCTGGGAACTCCCTTGTAGGTACTAGCTGCTTTTCTCTTGCTTTTAGGATTCTCTCTTTCTTTTAAACCTTTGGCATTTTAATTTTGTTGTGTCTTGAAACTTCTTTGGTACTCTTCACTTCCTGGACTTGTATGTCTATTTTCTTTGCCAGGTTAAGAAAGTTTTTAGTCATTGTTTTTTTAAAATATTTAATAGGTTTTTAATTCCTTTCTCTCTCTCTCTCTCTCTCTCTCTCTCTCTCTCTCTCTCTCTCTCTCTCTCTCTCTCTCTCTCTCTCTCTCTCTCTGTCTCTCTCTTTTCCTTTTCCTGGTATCCCAATATTGTGAATGTTGGTATGCTTGATGTTGTACTGGAGGTCCCTGTACTTAAAACTGTCCTTATTTTTTAAAATTATTTTTTCTTTTTGCTGTTCTGATTGTTTTGCCCCACCTTGTCTTCTAAATTGCCAATTTGATCCTCTGCCTCATCTAATTTGCTATTGCTTCTCTCTAATGCATTCTTTATTTCAATTGTTATATTCTTCATTTTACTGTCTCTTTTTTATGTTTTCTATCTCTGTTTTTATGCTTTCTATGTCTTTGTTAAAGTTATTACTAAGTTCATTTAATCTCCTAATTTAATTGAGCATCCTTATAATGAGTATTTGGAACTCTGCATCTGCTAAATTGCTTGTCTCAATTTTGATTAGCTCTTTTTCTGGAGTTTTGCCCTGTTCTTTCTTTTGGGGCATATTTCTTTGTCTCCTTATTTTGGCTGCCTTCATGTGTTTGTTTCTATGTGTTAGGTAGAGCTGCTACATCTCCTGGTCTTGGTAGAGAGTCCTTGTGTAGCAGGTGTCCTATGGGGCCCTGTGGCTCAGTCTTACTGGTCACCTTTGCTGGGTACTCCAATTGTGTCCATTGTTTGGGCTGTGTGTGCCCTCCTGTTGGAGTTGAGCCTTGATTTATGTTGGAAGGGCTTGACCTCAAGCTGACTATAGTAGAGGGATTGTTGTACAGGGGTTATTGACTCCAAGAAGCAATTTTCTTTTTGCAGGGCTCTCATGCCTGCTCAGTTTGTTGTTTGTGGAGATAGTTGGGTAATTAATGCTCTGATGTAGTCTGAAGCTGGTTACTAGGTATGTTAGTTCTGGGGCCTGGTGAGAGGGGTTGTGGGGCAGGCCAAGGTAGGCTGCTGACTGTTCCTGGGGCCACCCTGTATGAGCTGCACAATGATATGCAGATGGTTGATTGCCACTTGTGCTGAGTTGAGAGGCACGTAGGAGAGACTAAGCTGCAAACCAATGCCAGCTGCCACTACTCGCAGGCTTGAAGCCACTTAGAAAGAGGTATGGGATACATTTAGGCCAGATGATGCCTATTTGGGATTTATGAATCTTTGAGAGATTTTAGGAAAGCGCACAGTTCTAACAAAGAGACAGACTGTTTGTTTGAAAAAGCCACTGATAGCAGATAGGGTGAGCCTACAAGTTGGGTGGTCAGGGAAACACCAGGATGGAGCTAAAGATATTAGCTAGGTTGATGGAGACTCAGACTTGGTGCTCACCTGTGCCTGAAGGTGGGGTTGTGGGATGCCTCAGCAAAAAAACAGAGCTGCCTCTTCAGCCTTCATCCTGAAGTCAGACAACTCATTTCTCCATATGTTCCTCTGCTTTTCTAATGCCAGTAGTTTTTATAGATACAATTTTAGTATTATTTTTGCGGTTTTTATAAATACTGTTTTAGTATTATTTTTGTTGGAGTATCAAAGAATGATGATAGAAAGGATATAAGAACACTATAGAGAGGGAGAAAGGCATGAAAGAAAGAAATGGCAGGGTGAAAATGAGAGAAGCAAGAGAAATAGAGCTGGTAAGAGATGAAGAAAATAGATGATGTCACAATGTGGGCATTAAATTTTGTTGATTCTTTAGGATCAAAACAGTTCAGGACTCAGGCTGATATTCAGACTGAGCTTTAAACTGAGAAGGAGACTATGGTAGGAAGCAAAGTAATGGTACCCTCCACTTTCTAACCATCATGAATCCAGAAAGAACAATTCCTTATAGATATCACAAGTGATTAATTTTTGTTCTGGTGTCATTGGATCCTAAGCCTGAATATTACTATAGAAAAACTAGGAAATATAGGAAAAAATCAAGTATGGGGACATTATGACTCAACATAGTGCAATAGTAAAGTGTGGGAATTGAGAGTGATAAGCAGAGGTGTCTATCATCCAAAAAGTTTAAGTACTCCTTGCATTCAATCCTTTTGCATCCAATTAGAGTTACAAAGAGGCTTCAGATGTAATAATCATGCGCCCGTTTTATTTTCTTATAGTAATGATAATAATTGTTGAAGCTTATTGAGAATTTATAGGCCAAAAGCAAGGGGTTGAATCCCTCACATGGATTATTTCATTGAATCTTCACTACAAGTCCAGAGGGTAAGAAGGTCAGATCAATTATTTTTCCCATGGAATGAATGGAAAAATAGGGGTGAAGAGATCAAACATCCTGCCCAAGGTCACAGACTCAAGAGATTGCATGCATGGGATCCACATGATCTGACATCAGATTAAGCTTTCTTAACCACATCTGTAAACTAAAGAGGACGCCTGAGACAGTTATTGTAACAGGGTTGCCAGTGGTATATGGAAGACAGATATTCCTAGCTTAAGTATCCTCTACTCAAGGAGATGTTTGGTGATATAGATGATTTCTTCTCAAAATTTGAACAGCTGTGAGGTGTTTATACTACCGAGCCCAGTATCGGTATACATAAATAATAGTAACTTGATCCCCTTTGATTTTATTTTTGGATGTCATGGCTTTGTTGTTTCTTTATTCCAGCTAAGCCTCTACTGCATGTTCCCTGAGCGGCAGAACGATCCATTTCAGGACCATATTTTATGTGATGATGACACCAGCTGCTCCATGGAGACCTTTAGCCTTCTACCAGAGTGTAATTGGCACCCAGAAGCAGGTAGTCTCCAAAGCACCAAAAAAGTAAATGTGTTTCTCCGTAAGTCTTTATCTCAGCATGAAAAAAGCAATAAATTGTAAAGAGTCTGAATAGCTATTCTCTAAAAAAACACACAAAAATTTATTACGCTAAGACATAGCTTTTTTTTTTTGCCAAAAAATAATACAACAGGGCTGTCTTCTAACAACCTCTATATAACTTATTCTTAAATGCTGATTATTTAAAATTCTTTAATATTTAGTGTGGGATGATTTAAAATACTTAATCAATTTTCATTCATTCATTAGACATTTTAAAGTACTTACTATATGTCAGACTATTCTAGGACCACAGCAGTAAACAAAGATTGACATAAATTTTCACTTTCGTGGAGCTTACATCTATCTATCTATCTATCTATCTATCTATCTATCTATCTATCATCTATCTATGCCTAAGTGACCATTACAATGGAACGACCAGTCACTATGACATGCACTGACCACCAGCGTTCAGACACTCAACACAGGAGCTGCCCCTTAGTGGTCAGTGTGCTTTCACAGTGGGAGGACTGCTTGGCCAGAAGCTGGGCTCATCAGCAACAGTGGTGGAAGCTTCTCAGGCCTCTGCTGCAGTGCTAAGGAGCTAGCATCAAGTGGTAAGGAGCAAGCAGCCAATGGTCAGGAGAGAGCAGTGAGGGGTTAGGAGTCCTGAGCACCAGCACCAAACCCAGCTCAGGCTCCTCCCTGTCTGCCTGCTGCTTTGAGCACTGCTATATCCCCCAAGGGGTCCCAGATTGCAAGAGGGCACAGTCCAGGCTGAGGGACCCCAACTGGTGCACGAATCCGTGCATTGGGCCTCTAGTCATAGATATAAGCATGCTTGAAAGAATTGGAAAAGGAGTGGGGGAATGGGTCCATCATTTACTTTTTTAAGTTTCCAAATATTCCCCTGAATTAGAAAATTATACTTTTGATGTCCATTGATTGAGGAAAAAATGTGGCAATTCTATCTATGGAAACAGAAATGCTTTATTTATACTTTACAGTCATAATTGCATGTTTATGCATTAGAAATAGTCATAAATATATGTAAGATACATTGATTTGTTAAAAGAAATTATTGACTTCTACATAGCTTTGTGTATCTCTTGTAATTACACAGTTCTCCATGGGTCCAAGAGCTGGGATAATAAATTAAATGATATGTGAAAATTCTAAGTCTGAGAGTAGAGTGCTGTTTTTAGTTAGAACTGCTATATGTTCCCTGGAAGATGTTGTAAAAAAAAATCAGGCTATCTCTTATTTGACTCATCTGTTCTATATTAAAATATTTTTAGATAATTCAGACCATTTCCATCAATCTTAAAATTGTCAAGGTGTGATATTGCTCTTAAAATTTATTTTGTCTTTGTTTTATATTAAATAATTCATTTCAAAACGGTCTTATAAAGAATTTCTTTCTAACTTATAAGTAATGCAATTAAAGTCCATTTACACTTGTAAACAGGAAGAGTTAGACATTACTTTGCCTACTAAAAATGTATTATTATGTTCAGTGTAAGTCTGATTAAGTTTATGTTAAAATACTTTAAAATAGAAAAAATGTCTAACCTTATCCTTGTCATTTTTATTGCATTTATCATATTTTTAAAGAAAAGCATAGCAATGTTCAGAAAATTTCTTGAAAAGTAAAATAAAGTAGCTAGAGTGAATCACCTTGCTTTGCATATAATATCTGATAAGTTGGTAAGCCCTCCTTAATTTTTCCGATGAATTATTTCCACAGTGCTTCAGTGTGATGATTAATCTTTAACTTCATATCTCAATACATCATCATTGAATAGGTCTCCCTAAGATTTAATCTCTTGCAGCAGAAAAACATGGACATTATCTTATGGTTTATTGAATTCAGAAAAGTTTTCACTTAAAATATATTCATCTTGGCTGAAGCCGGTTTGGCTCAGTGGTAGAGCGTTGGTCTGCAGACTGAAAGGTCCCAGGTTCGATTCCTGTCAAGGGCATGTACTTTGGTTGCGGGTACATCCCCGGTAGCGGGTGTGCAAGAGGCAGCTGGTCGATGTTTCGCTCTCATCGACGTTTCTAGCTCTCTATCTCTCTTCCTTCTACTCTGTAAAAAAATCAATAAAATAAATATATTTTTTAAAAGTAAAAAAAAATATTTTCATCTTTTTGAGAATTCAGCTTTATAGAAGAAATCCAAGATAAACTTCAGAATTATTTGGAATGGCAATATGTTTCTGCAAAACTGTATTTTACTAATCTGACCTTTAGATGAACTTGAGGTAATTTGCAACTAGATATTTTGATCAAATTTGATTACATACAATATAATTAAAAGCTAGAGAGCAGTATTAGTTTCTATGTAAGCCCTAAGATTTTTAAAATTTCTTTATTGATTAAGTTATTACGTCTGTGTCCTTATCCCCCCCATTACCTCCCATTACCCCACCCTCATGCCCATATTCCCCTGTTGTCTGTCTATTGGTTAGGCCTACATGCATGCATACAAGTCCTTTGGAGATCCCTAAGATTTTACCTTTATTTTATCATTTGTTTAAGTTGCTTGTCTTAACAATGAGAGGAAGGGAAAAAATGAGAGGGAAGCGGGGAGATGCTTAGTTAACCAATTGTGTAATCAAATCTGAGGAAATTAGTTCAAACAAGAAGTAAGGGCAAATCCCAAATCATTAATTGAACATTTTTGCTGGGTGCAGAGCTCTGTTTTAAGTGATACAAAAGAAATAAAAAATAAGTTTCTCATTTTAAAGAACTTTGCTATAATATATTGGAATGACAAAAACATCATTAGAGAAAAATACCACATATTACATGTTTATTATATTTGTGATGAACTTGAGGTAATTTGCAACAATGGTATTTTACAGTTAACCTAAACAAAACACTTATTAGAAGCAAACACTTATTATAAAATAGGAAAAAGTTGAGCCTGATATATTTTGGGTCAATAAAATAACAAAAATATAAATAAAATCTTAAAAGTCATCAATCAAAGATTAAATACATATTATCTACACATAATAGCAAAGAGGGAGTAGACACCTCAACAACAGCAAAAGAAACACAAACTTAGCAGAATGATATATTTAAAAAGTATCATTAATTTAGATTGCTATACCCAGAAAAACTATCATTCAGAACTAAGAGAGACAAACATTAAAAGCCAAACACTAAAAGAATATATTTCCCACAGAATGTTGCTTAAATTTACTTCATAAGAAAGGAATCTAATTCTAGGAGAAAGAATCCAAATTATGTGAATATCTATGATATCCAGAGTTAAAATGCCTGGATTTCCTATTTGATAACTGTGTGACTTTGGGTGATTTATTTAGCCTCTCTAGTCCTGTTTCTTCATGTGTAAAATGAAGTTGGTGATAAGTCTGTATTTTACAGTGTTATTAAAAATATTTTGATATTATAAAGAATTAAAAAAGTATCTAGCACTACCAGAGTCTGCCTTTCTCCTTCTCTCCCTGTCTCTCTCTGTCTCTCTCTGTCTCTCTCTCTCTCTCTGCTCAGTGCATGAAATTTGTGCATGTGGGGAGGGTTGTCCCTCAGCAAAGTGTGCACCCTCTCCAATCTGGGGCCCTTCGAGGGATGTCCAACTGCCCATTTAGACCCAATCCCAGTAGAATCAGGTCTAAACGGACAGTCAGACATCCCTTTCACAATCCAGGACTGCTGGCTCCCAACTGCTCACCTGCTTGCCTTCCTGATTGCCCCAACCACTCTGCCTGCCAGCCTGATCACCCCCTAACCACACCCCTGCCAGCCTGATTGATGTCTAACTGCTCCTTTGCCAGCCTATTTGCCCCCAACTGTTCTCCTCTGCAGGCCTCATCCCCCTAATTCCTCTCCCCTGCAGGCCACCTTGTAGTAGTCATCTTGTGTCTACATGGGGGCAGGATCTTTGACCACGTGGGGGCAGCCATCTTGTGTGTTGGAGTATTGGTCAATCTGCATATTACTATTTTATTAGATAGGCTAGAGGGCTCAATACAAACATGTTGCCAGCTATCTTCTCTGGAAGGAATGTTCATATTTTTATTTTCCAACTATATTATACTTACTATAATTATTGTTCTTGGAAAGAGCAAGATACACCAATCACACAGATCACACTTTAAGTATATTTTAAAATTTCATTTAGATATTACAATGTTTTTCCTCAAATAATCTGGATAAAAGAAGGTAAAGATGGATGACTGCCCATAAATAGAGTTTATTTCATTATTTCATTTAGATGGAGCTCAGGTTTTGGGGGGGGGAGTCTCCTTAATTAGACCTTAATTAAAAAATATTTCTCATATAAAATGATGTAAAAATTGCACATGCCCACCTGATGCCTCTTTATAGTTTCATTTCTCACTTATGTTGTCTTGTTCTGAGGTTTGCGAACAGGGGCTTGAAATTATTGAGGGGTGCTAGGAATGTCTGCTCTCTAATGGTTATCAGTGCAGTAGCATTGGTTGTTTACAGTTTTCAGCTGTGGTTATTTCAATTTGTTCTCCCAAGAAAATCTCTAAAGCTACCTCCTCATTCACCTCTGAGGATGGCTCACCAAGGCTTCAAGTATACCACTGGCATCAGCCCTGCAGCCCTGGCTCTGGTTCTGAAGGGTGCTTTAGGCAGAATAAAATAATTTCATAGGGCTCTTTGATCTGATCTCATTTGGTCAGCTGGGAAAGAGAGCTCACTCTCTCCACTCATCCTCAGCTCCAGATTGGCTGCTGGCCCTCTAATGAGGTCTATTCCTCTGATGCCATGGGGTTCTAGCTCTCCTCAGCTGTTTACACTGGCGATGGCCCCAGCCTGGTGTGCTGATTTATCTCAGCTGGCACTGGTCCTTTCCTCTGGCTTTTGTTCTTTGCAATGCTGCTGAGATTTTCCCCTCACACCTTGTGAACTCCCAAATGCCCTTGGAAATCTGAGATGTAATCACATTTCAACTGCTGCCCCCAAATGAGGTACCAATTAATCTGAAAGGAAAAGGGAGTAGTCTTCAAGATACAAAGGTGAAGCCAGCAGTTACTGATCTCTGAGTCATGTTTGCAGGAAGAAAATCACACACACTCTGAAGTTTGATTCTAAGTTATAGTTTGGAGGGGTGAGGAGATTTGTTTTAGTATGTGTGTTTAGAGTTAGTACAAGCTTTCATCTTTACGTTATAATGAATTGCTTGGAACTGCTTATGAAAGAGTTGCTGAAAGCCTCCCATAAATATACTAAAACAGAAAAAAATTTAGTTAAGCGCTGTGTATGAAAAACCCTTTTCCCAGTTCTTTCCAAAAAATAACCTCTCTTTTTTTCCACATCAGCAGGGGATCTTATATTGTAATGCAAATTCATTTGTCAGAGACAAAAATATATGCTACAGTGCATCTGTATGGGGTGACGTAAGCCGTATGGTCTTTCATGGTATAAAACTTCTGGACACTCATAGGCCTCCATATTGTGGCTACACAAAGGAACAGGTCACCTGAGGGAATTAGAGATGAAGAGCTGCCAGTGACTGAGTTTGGAAAAATGGAGATCCTAAAAGAAAGAAAGAAGTTTACATTTACTTATTGCTAGGGCTGACCAGCAGACCCTGAGGGATGGATGAATGGATTACTCTGACACAACATTTGCTGTGAAAGAGAGGCTAAGGGACTGACTGGTTATAGCAACCAGATAGCCAGATTGCTTGCCTTGTTAGGCTTTTATTGCAGGTTTTTTTTTTCTCTTTTAAAAAAATTATTTTATTGTTTAAAATATTAAATATAGTAGTGTATATGTCTCATTCCCCCCCCCCCCCATTGACCTTCTTTCAGCCTCTCCTCTCCCTGGCACATGCCCTCACCCACTCCTCCCCAGTGTCTTGCGTCCACTGGTTATGTTTATATGCATGCATGCAAGTCCTTCGGTTGATCTCTTACTTCCCCCATTTATTGCAGTTTTTATCTTTAAATACAATCAGTAGAGTGAGTAATTTTGGGAGGACACATGTGTTTGCATTATTCTCAAGGCAAGGGCACCCAAAGATTAGGCATAAGGATTCCATTAAACATCCGAGGGTTTGCTCCTGCACAGACTTGTTTGGGAAGGTCAAGGAATAATTAGAGGCATGCCTTTGATAGTCCCCTAACTATCCCTAAAGTTGGAATTCTAATAAACAGGGCAGGCATTCTTCCACACACTTCCTTTTTCTTGGAATATCCTCCTTACAAACTTTCCAACCAAGTCTTGTGTGCTTCCCAACAACTTATTTTCTGTCTTTTCTTAGTAAGGCTGATTTTCTGGGACTGACCAGCAGACCCTGAGTGGCAGATGAATGGATTACTACTCTGACACAAGGTTCTGTGAAAGAGAGGGCTTGGGTATAGGGACAAAATAGCTCCTTAAGCTTTTATTGTAACAATAGCTTGAACTAAAATTAACTATTAGATTCTGTCAGCAGGGTAAGCATCCTTGAGAAAACATATGCAACTGTAGAGTCCTTTAATCAAGGATGTTTTGAAGTCTAAATATAAAGATTCCACCGGGAGCTCAGACTTGTTTGGAAAAGTCAAGGCAGGATTTGCTGACATTTTGGAGAATCCTTCTTACAGACTTTCCAACCAAGTTCCATGCTTCCCCACACTGATTGTGTGGTAGTTTTCTCTAAATTTGGGAACCAGGAAAGATTGCCCATTTTGTACACTACTATTGAATAGAGTGTTGGGCATCTTATTCAAGGCAAATAACTCAAGAGTGAAGATAAATGGAGGATTTCAACAAGGAAAACATAAAATAGTATCTATGTGAAAATACTATGACTATATATTTGCAAATCCTAAAAGAGAAAATGGAAAAGTAAAATAGTAGAGAATTTAATATAATAGGTTATTGGGTTAATATACAAAAATTAGTAGGCATAGTATACGTAGAATCAGTCTAAAATGGGGATTTCATTTTATGACATTCAAACAAATTAATTCATTTACATAAACTCTACAAAAATGTTTAAAACTTAGATGAGCAAAACTAAAAATCGTTTCTGAGAGACAAAATTACTGTTGAACAAATACAAAGACATACCTTATTCTTGGACAGGAAGACAATATAATAAACATATTAGATAGCTTTAAGTTGCTTATTAAGTTTAACGTGATTCCATTGTTTTACATATTCAGGTTTTTTTCTGCAGTTAAAGGA
Organism: Pipistrellus kuhlii; assembly: GCF_014108245.1. Taxonomy (NCBI): domain Eukaryota; kingdom Metazoa; phylum Chordata; class Mammalia; order Chiroptera; family Vespertilionidae; genus Pipistrellus; species Pipistrellus kuhlii. Next base: position 131,161,154 of record NW_023425404.1, read on the forward strand.
GTTGATTATAAAGCCTATTTGGAAAGAACACAAATAAGAATAGTCAAATACTAAATAGTCAAAATACTAAAAAGAAAGAGTAAGTGTGAGAATCATCAACTCACTGAAATTGAATAGTTCTTTCTTTTCTATTGTGCTATAAGAGCAGGATCTCCTAATATCTAGCTCTAAGTTCAAGCATGTGATATATGTCCTGAGGTCACTTTTAAGACTATAGTTAAAAGGAAACTGAAGGTGCTGAGCCATCTCAGAATCATAGTTTTAAATACAAAATGCTAACAGAGCTCTGCCCTCACTCCTAATGCTGTGAATCATATGTACTTTCATCCATTATCTGAAACTTTTATAATGAAAAAAATTACCCCTCATGATAAAAAGAAACAGTTGTTTAACTTAAAAAGTAAAATGCAAATGAGTCAAGAAAAATTTGTGTGATTTTGAAATGAGAAGTGAAAGTATTAGAATCCATATTTTTATTTATACTCATGAGTAATCATTTCTTCAAGATACTAAAATACTAACTCAGAAAGCAAACAGCTAAAGACATGTCTAATTTCTTAAATTACCATAAATGTAATTTAATATCAATTAATAGCAACATCATTGAATAGAAAACAGGCTTTATAATACTTAACTGTGCATGTCCAACCTCCTGTTATCACTAAATCATGTATTAGATTTTTCTTTGACTCTGATTTGTGCTAAATTTCTAGGTGAAGATTTGATTTTTGTGTTTGTTATAAAGAAATTCAATAAATTAAAAGTTCAGTGGATTAATGGGGGAGCTTAGACCTCTAAAGTTCTCTTCTTTATTTCTTTAGTGTTTGTAAGATGCCAAAGGAGGTTCTACAGACAAGGCTTATTATCAGAATGTTTTCTTTGATTTTGAGCATACCAGAGAAAGAATTATTGATGTGGCAACATCAAAGCTAAAACAAATAGGACATACTGTTCTGGATAAAAGATGATACATTTAGTTTTTCTCTTTACAAAAGGAAGGATTTTACAATTGTTTAATGGGTTGTGTAAATGCTGTCTTTTGTGTTTTGAGTCAGTTATTGCATCTGCATTTTATGAAAACCTCCTATTTTGGGCTTAGCAGATGGACTTATTTGAATTAGGCTTGCTGAAAATGGTCTTTCCAAATTATGTTATATAAAAGGCTAAAATAATAGATTTGCCTCAAAATTTTCTGGAACAATGATTAGGCTCATAGACCCTCAGGATGAAGAAATAGTTGTGACAAAGAACATCCAGAGCTCTTTCCGGTGGGAGAGGCAGAATCCTTTTAGGAAAGGTATGGTTCTTACCTCAGAGCAGGTCCACGAAAGAAAGCCCATATCCTTCTGACTGACTGACCCAGATTCCTCATCTGCAAAGCAAATAGCCTATAAAACTTGTTTTTAATTTTCAAATGAAATGCATTTGAGTTACTATCCCAATTACTTCAAAAACAGAAAGGCGGTTCATGTCATTGACGACGCAGAGTGCACATTTACTGCAAAAAATGTCATGGGATGGGTCAATTGCTTCAAAAGAGAAACAGTGTTTTGTTTTGTTTTCTTTTTCTTGATGAACATAAATGGAAAAATCCCCAATAAAGTACCAGGAAATGGATTCAACCGAAGATTAAAAGGATCAAACACCATAACCAAGTGAAATTTATCCCTGGGATGCAAGGATAGTTAGTTCAACAGAGAAACCGTTTTAAAGAAGAAAAAAGGCCCTCAGATATTTTTAGGCCTTTAAAAACTCTGCGGAAAGTAGTCACAGTGACCTTAGGATCTTGGGAACAATTTGCTTTTTTTAAAAATAGATGTCAAAACTTCCTAGCTTCTTTCCACTTTTTAATCGGATGAATTTTTTGTTCTAGTGCACAATTTCTGTGAGCATAGATTTGAAAGAACTAAGAGCTCTTTGAGAGGTAGTTGGGTGGGTGTGATGAGAGCGGCAAGAAAAAATGAATGGGGAAAAAATGAAAAGTTTTTAATACATGTCCAAATCTGAAAGTCCACCTCTCCTGGACCACAGCTTACTCTCCCCAGATTCCACCAGTCCACACCTTCTCCAGCACCTCAGCCCCGGGTCAGCTACTCTTCCTGGAAGCAGTACAACCATTGGGAGGAAGACTCTCTGAGATTTCAGCTTTGAAGAGGAGCTCAGATTGCCAGACTGGACTAGCCCTTCTGAATTTCCCAAGATTCCAGGCCCTGTGGCTTTCTTGAAAAGCTCCCCTAACTCCCCACCTTCTTTTACACCCCTTTCCCACATTCCCACCATTTCTGGGCTCTGGAGCCACCCAAGTGTGCAGGCTAAATCATTCCTCACTGTGAGTGGTGAGGGGAGACACAGAGGGAGATATTATCTTTTGTGCAGGTGAAAGGAACCACGTGATCCCTGGTGATTCTGGGGGAAAGGCTTACTCTTCTATAGTCACTTCAGCCCAAGAATAATAAAGGTTAGAACCTGAGGTGAGGGAGGGGTACTTGGTTGCTAAGGGGCACATGCATGGCAGGGCTGCCAATTGTGACATAGCTGCCAATTGTTGGGCTCTTTCTTGCTCAGCACATGGTACTTGCATCCCACTTGTCTGGGTTGTTTGTGTGTGCCCCATTTTGGATCGCTCATTGTGTTCCAGTGTCCTGGGTCACTCTCCTTACCTCATTTGCCTTGGTGCCTCACTTTGCCCTGGACCTCTCTGCCTGTCATGTCCAGGCTTCACATGTGGGCCCCACGGTTTCTGTTCCTGTGGCAGCTGTTGTGGCTGCAGGTCCAGGTAGCTCGAATTCCTGAGTTGGCTATGGACTCTATCCTGCTGACCTCTATTCCCCTGGGACCCTCCAAGTTCTGGTCTTGGGATCAGCAAGATCTTGCAAATATTGAGCTTTCTTTACTCAACCACGATGCCTCAGCTATCCTTTCAGAGTTCCCTTTTCCAAACCCTCTGGAGGCTTTTATCGCAGCTTCCACCTCAACAAGAAGCCTCAACTCAGTCTACAGTGTCCTCTGAGCATGGAAATTTTTGTTCGATCACCATCAAGGACTTCAAGACAAGCATTATCCCTCTCCTACATTAGTTCAATCATCAAAGAGCTCAGCTCTACTTCCTGTGCCTCTTCCCAATATACAAACTTCACGGACCCATGGGAAGGGTTGACGTCAACCTCCAAAGTCTTCTATGGATGTTGAAGTTCAGCCTTCACATCAAAAGACAACAGACTCACATCCAGATTAGGGTGAAATTCAACATCGACTCTTGCCTATCTATGTTAAAGATGTGGACCTGGGGATTTTGATAACTTCCGAGCCCCCTAAGAAGATTGCACCACCTGTTACAAGCAAGGTCTCCGATCATCGTGCAAAGTCTCCCAAAGACCAACCTACATCCCAGCAGGAGTCTTCAGCTCTGTCGACTTTAGAGGCTGATGCTACAACCCTGAAGCAGACTGGCAGCTCCTCCAAAGTATCCTGCAGTGGCATTTCCACTTCAAGAGCCTGTTCAGGCTCAGTGGCCCACCATTCCACCTGTGGACCTGGGACTGACCATCACTCCTGAGCATACTTTGGGGACTGCTGCTACAGCCGTGCAGCAGACTGCAGCTCTTCTACTAAACCCTGGGGTGACATTTCCACTTCCAGAGCCCGTTCAGGCTCAGCGGTCAACCTTTCCACTGCTGGAACTAGAAGTCCCCATCATTCCAGAACCTACATTGGAGGCTGATGCTACCGCCCTGCAGCCAAATGAAGCTCCTGCAAAGCACCCTGTGGTGACACTTGCACGTCCAGAGACTGTTCTGGCTCATCAGCCAACCTTTCCACCTTTGGCCCTGGAGCTCACCATCACTCCAGAATCCACTTTGGAGACTGGTTCTACAGCCCTGCAGCAGAATGCAGCTCCCACAAAGCACCCTGAGGTGACACTTCCACCACTAGAAACTGTTCAGGCTCAACAATCAAACTTTGCGCCATTTGACCTGGAGCTCACCATCACTCCACAACTGACTTTGGAGGCTGAGGCATCCCTACAGCAGACTACAGCTCCTCGAAAGCAACCTGAGTTGACACTTCCACCACCAGAGACTGTGCAGGCTCAGCAACCAACCCTTCCACCTTTGGTCCTGGAGCTCACCATCACTCTGGAACCCACTTTGGAGGCTGATGTTATAGCTCTGCAGCAGGCTATTGCTCCTCCAAAGCACCCTGAAGTGACAGTTCAACATCCAGACCTTGTTCAGGTTCAGCAGCCAACATTTTCTGAAGTCACAGCCACAGTGCTATCATTTTACCCGGAAGTTACAATAACTCAGCAACCAGAGTCATCAGAGACAGTTCCTCCAATGACTGAACAGAATGCCACCATGAACATATGTGAGCTCTATTCCTGCAATGATGGGACATTGTCGTGTATTGGTTTTGGCTCAAACCAGAGACTCCACAGAGTGCCAGTACAATCCTAGCACCTACAATGGCACCTTCACCATCTTAAACTTGCAGGGAAGTGCTATTTCTTACATCGGTAAAGATACATGGAAGTCATACCATTTGGTTGAGAAACGAAATCTCAGTGGAAATCATTTGAATTACATAAAGATTCATTTGAAGGCCTGCTTTCCTTCGAGTATTTGGACTTGTCCTGCAATGAAATGGAATTTATTGAAATGAATGCATTTGAATCATTACCTCTTTTACAATATATAATACTCTATAAGAATCCCCTGATAATGCTTCAAGATCCATATTTTTTAATTTGCCAGTGTTGGCCCAGCTAGCTCAGTCGGTAGAGTATGAAACTTTTTTTTTCTTTTTCTTTTTTTATTGATTATGGTATCACATAATTGTCCTCATCCCCCGAATCCCTCCCCTACATATGTCCCCCCCCCCACTTTTGTCCAAGGCCACTGGACAGGCCCATAGAGCATGAGACTTAATTTGCCAGTGGTGAAATATTGGAACAACACAAGTGACATTTACAATACTGGATAACATTCTCATGATGACTCCTGAGTCAGAAAAAGTTATATTACCTAACCATTTGGCCTGCCACCTCTGCCAATTTAAAAGACAGTCAAACTGCATTGTGATACCAAATGTCTGACCAACGTACCTTGTGATGAAGTACTCTTAATAGAAGGACCGCTCATGAAAGTATTATAAAGCCAGCAGAACACCAGCACTGAGCTGACAATTGAGCCAGAGAGGGCATCCTCAAACAAAAATAGTGACACTTCCTCATCCCTTATGAGCCTTCTGATGAGACTGCTCACTGAGCAGCAGGAAGTAAAGGTGTCCAACGCAGAGTGGGATGCAGAAAAATGGAAACATGAGAGGATGCAAGCCCCTGGGGAGCAGGAAGAGAAGGAATCAAATGAGTTGACAAAAGAGTGCCAGGATATGAGAACTATAACAAAGTCATCATACCATCACCTGTGATTGCAGTAGTAGCTTTTTTGTTTGTTTGTAGTTTTTTGTCTCAGTGTGATTTGTCACAGTAAGGAGGATACAAAAGAAAGCTCCAGGGGCTCTCTTGTAAGTGTCCAGCAGAACAAATCAGCAGAATACCAGCTGGAGAAGGGCGGTTTCTAGAAAAGGCTGTTTCTTTGCCTGAAGAATCTGTTTGCACCTCTCCTGGCCATATTTCAGAGGAAAAATGAGCTGAAGTAGCGAGATACAGTTGAGAATGAAGCTTTTCTAAAAATAAAACAGATTGAAGAAGCCACCAGAGACAAGATGGCTGCATCATAATCTCCTTGTTGTAGAGGCAGCAGAGTAAAGTGAGGGATAAAACCTCTACTGATTGGATCACATCCTCAACCTTATTTGATAGATCCTCCCTTCCCCCAACTGATGGGCGGAGTATGACATAACCTGTGTCTGTGGACGAGACATTCCAAAGACATTGAGCCAATAATCATCATGTGCAGGGTCCCACCTCTTCCCATTCCTCCCCTCAAAAGGTGTGTTCACCTTTGCATGTGTTGCTGTTCTCCCCTTTTGTGACAGCCTGGCTGGGTCCTCCTTCTCATCTAATCCTGTTTTTTCTACCCTGTTTTGTAATGAATCTTGCTCCTTAGTTCGGAATAAACTTCCTCTTTTAACTTGTAAAATACTCAAACATGTCCAAATCTGACTTAAAAAGTAGTCTAGGAAAAAATAAAGATTGATCATCTTTAGCAAACTATTTTTTTCCCCTCCCTATTCTGGGCAAGATAAGTAACAGGAAAATGAAATAATAAGACTTTTTCTTTTTCTCTCTTCCTCTCCCTTTTCTTTCTCTCTCATCCTTCCTTTCCTTTCCCTTCCTTCCTTCCTTCCTTCCTTCCTTCCTTCCTTCCTTCCTTCCTTCCTTCCTTCCTTCCTTTCTTCCCTCTTTCCCTCCTTCCCTCTTTCCTACCTATCTTCCTTCCTTCCACCTTTTATTTCATAACACACGGAGGGAAGGACATCATCAAAAAAGGGCATATAGATAGACCTAAGAAAGCACATTGACTCATATTTATTCCATAGTATTAAGAAAGAGCCGAAACCGGTTTGGCTCAATGGATAGACCATCGGCCTACGAACTGAAAGGTCCCAGGTTCGATTCTGGTCAAGAGCATGTACCTTGGTTGCGGGCACATTCCCAGTAGGGAGTGTGCAAGAGGCAGCTGACCGATGATTCTCTCTCATCAATATTTCTAACTCTGTATCCCTCTCTCTTCCTCTCTGTAAAAAATCAATAAAATATATGAAAAAAAAAAGGTGATAACTGGAGATCCCTCAAAAATTTAAGGATTGGACTTTGTAACCGAGAATTCCCAATAAATGGTGCTGGGAAAATTGGAAAGTCACATACAAAAGGACAAAGGTAGAATGCTAGTCATTACCATACACAAAAATAAAACTCAAAGTGGTTCAAAGACCTAAATATAAGATCTTAAACAATAAAATATATAGGTACTAAATGTATGGACCTTGGTCTTATAGAGAATTTTATGAATTTAACCTCAAGGGCAAGGGAAATATAAACAAAAATAAATGAACGGGACTATATCAAACTAAAAAGCTTCTGCACAACAAAATGAACTATCAACAGAACAAGAAAAGCAACCAACAAAATGGGAGAAGATATTTGCAAACAACATCTCCAAAATATAACTCAAATAACTCATGTAACTCAACACCAGATATCAAATAATCCAATTAAAAGCGGGCAGAGGACTTAAACAGATAGTTCTTCTAAGAAGACATACAGGCCGAGCTGGTTTTGCTCAGTGGATAGAGCATCAGCCTGCAAACTGAAGGGTCTTGAGTTCAGTTCTGGTCAAGGGCACATGCCTGGGTTGCGGGCTCGATCTCCAGTAGTGGGGGTGCAGGAGGCAGCCAGCTAGTGATTCCCTCTCATCATTGATGTTTCTATCTTTCTCTCCCTCTCCTTTCCTCTCTGAAATCAATAAAAATATATTTTAAAAATGAATACATACATATGGCCAACAGACATATAAAAAGATACTTGACTTCACTAGTTATAAGGAAAATACAAATTAAAACCACAATGAGATACCACTTCATACACATTAGAATGACTATTATCAACAAGACAGGAAATGACAAGTGTTGGAAGAGGATATGGAGAAAGGAAAACCTACATAGACTGTTGGAGGAAATGTAAATTTGTACAGCCACTATGGAAAACATTAAGTATGGTTTTCTTAATTCTACATATTTTTCAGTAAACTTTAGATTATAATTTTTCATGAAGCACTACTAAAAAAGGATATTTTTTTTTCTATTTGAACATTTATATCTCACTAAAAGCAGTGCACAAAAGCTTGTGGGAGACCCAGGATGTTAGATTACAGCATCTTTGGGAGCTTCCCAGGTATATTCTGAAACCCACCCCATATGCCAAGAGCAGAGAGGATCAAGGAACAAGACACACCAGTCCATATTGATAGGTAGCAGGTTAATTACCAAGGGAACTTATTTAAAAGGCTTGTCTTGGGCAGCTCCAAGATGAGTAGTTTTCTGAAACTGCCCACCAAATCTTAAAAGTTTATGTAGAGGCCCTGAGTTCAGTCACATTCCAGGAGGCCCTAGCTGGGTTCAGTCACACATGCAGTTCAGGTGGTCTCATCACCACATTTTTATCTTAAGGCTCTATCCTTGGAACAGTTCCTGGTCACAGAAAAGGCAAGGAGAACATACAATCGAAGGACAGGGAAAAGAGTAGGGAACCTCAGTTGCCCGAGTCCAGCTTATGGTTCAAACTGGTGGTCACATCTTGATAACCTTCCTTAATGCAGAACTTGAATAGTTTCAAATGATCTCCTGAAAAGTACTTTTAACATACAAAGGGGAAGATAGTAACTTTACTGTGAAGAAACTCAGAAGACACCACTTTACCCAAAGGACTAAAATTAGTATCATTTGCAAGGCAACACATTGACACTATTTATCCTTTGATAGGATTCCTTGAGAAGGAGATAACATAATTTCTGTGATGTTCTTGCCAAAAAATGCAGAACTTTCTTCCAACAAAGAGGTAAAAACCAGAGAAACTCAAACTGGGAGATATTCTACAAAATACCTACTCAATAATCTTCAGAAGTGTCAACATCATGAAAGTCATGAAAAGACTGAGGAAATATTATGGATCAGAGGAGACTGAGCAAGAGTAACAACTAAATGTAAATTGGAATCTGGTGGAATCCTGGAACAGTAAAGGGATGTTAGTGAACATAGGTATTTACAAAGTCTGCAATTTAGTTAATAGGAATGTACCAATGTTACTTTTTTAGCTTTGATAATTGTACCAGAGTTAATAAAATATGTTAACAAAAGGGGAAGCTGAGTAAGGAGAGGTTATATAGGGACAGTCTGTTAGTCTGAGTTAATAAGTTTACTTTTTATAAAGACTAAATTTAGTTTAAAATAAAATTTTAAAAATAAAGACAGTAGATTCCTGATAACATTATCTTAACATTTGGGTCCAGCTCTCCCAAAGTCTGAGAATTTTCTCCTAACATTGCATTTAGGTGTGATAATAAATCCTCCCCTTTTTTTAAAATAAAGATTTAAGCTAAATACAATTATCTATCTTATCTTTGTTTCCCTGGGCAAGTTACCTAAGTCCCAAAACATATAATTTCCTGAAAACATGCTAAATTACTGTGATCTTTTCTCCTTTCTAAAAAATCTTGTTGAGCTTTAAGTATGAATTTTCATTTGATAGTAATTATCTGACTGTTTTATTCTTGATCTTAGGCATGAATAAAACAGAGACCTTTTTGTCACTTCTAGGCATATTTCATTACCATCCAGTGCCTAGCTGTTTTTTTTTTTTTTTTTTTTTTTTTTATGTTTTCCACTACAGGCCCGGTGCACAAAATCCATGTGTGTGTGTGTGTGTGTGGGGGGGGGGGGGGGTGTTTCCCTCAGCCCAGCCTGCACCCTCTCCAATCTGGGACCCCTTGAGGGATGTCCAACTGCCCCTGTAGGCATAATCCCATTCAGAACTGCTGGCTCCCAACCACTTGCCTGCCTACCTGCCTGATTATTCCTAGCCACTTCTGCCTGCTAGCCTGGTCATCCCCTAACCACTCCACTGCCAGCCTTATTGATACCTAACTGCTCCCCTGCTGGCCCAATTGCCCCTTACTGCCTCCCATGCTGGCCTGGTCACCCCTAACAGCCCTCCCCTGATTACCTGATCACCTTTAAATGACTTCCCCTGAAGGCCTGATTGCCCCCAACTATCCCTCCCTTGAAGGCCTGGTCCCTCTCAACTGCCTTCCCCTGCTTGCCACAACTGTCCTCCCCTGCTAACCATTTTGTGGTGGCCATCTTGTGTCCACACGAGGGTGGCCATCTTTGACCACACGGGGTGGCCATTTTGTGTGTTGGAGTGATGGTCAAGTTGCATATTATCCTTATATTATATAGGATAATTGTTGAATTCTCAGTTATAAATTTTTGGCACTAAATATACATGTATTGCTGTTTTTACTTCTCATTATTTTTGCAGTACTCTTCTTAGTGGTGACACTACATTATTTATTATCAGAAATCCAACAACTATCTGTGCAAGAGAATGTATAGGCTCTCTTAACTATTTTCTTCCATCTTTCATTCATTTAAAAATAATGAATAGTATGTGCTATAAACTATTTTTCAGTTAAGAATAATTCAGATAATATCCCTGCTGGATTCTTCTTTTTAAAAATATTTTTATTGATTTCAGAGAGGAAGGAAGAGAGAGATAGAAACATCAATGATGAGAGAGAATCATTGATCAGCTGCCTCCTTCTCACCCCTCACTAGAGATTGAACATACAACCTGCGCATGTGCCCTGACCAGAATCACACCATCAACTCTCAACTACTGAGCCACCCCAGTCAGGCTTTGCTGGATTCTTATCATAATTTTTGTATTCCAACCACAGAAGGTAGAAAGAGGGTGTCCAGGATAAGTGAATTTGCATTTTTTTAAAAAATATATATTTTATTGATTTTTTACAGAGAGGAAGAGAGAGAGATAGAAAACTAGAAACATCGATAAGAGAGAGAAATTGATCAGTTGCCTCTTGTACACCCCCCAATGGGGATGTGCCTGCAACCAAGGTACATGCCCTTGACCGGAATCGAGCCTGAGACCTTTCAGTCTGCAGGCTGACGCTCTATCCACTGAGCCAAACAGGTTTTGGTGTGACTTTGCATTTTTGAAATCACTTGGAGGTTGCAACCACATCAGTGCTGCTCAGATCTATAAGCCTAAATGTAGTCATATGGCCTCACCTCTTTTGTGCACAGAAGGCAGAGAGATCAGCTGGCTCAGCAGCCTTGTACTCCCTAAAACTTGTGGTGGTTGGGATTGTTATTTTAAAGAAAATAAAGAAAGTGGGGAGATCTCTGCCACAGTGTACTTTTTAAGTGCAGAAGTCATATATTCTGACTTGTGTCTTTGAAAATTAACTTGAGAAGCTTTGTGAACAACAGAATTTAGTGGAGGCAAAAGTGGAAATATAAAAACCAGTTGGGAAGCTACTTGTAGTAGTTCAAGTGGCTACTGAGTATTGGTAAGGCGTATGCTCAATTTTTAACCACTATCTGTATTAATTCTTATTTGAATGATGAAGTCACTGCAAAGCTCAATAAAATGTAGAGTATTTATTAAAAGTATGATTGCCTTTACATAATCATGTTTTTCTCTACTTGGAGGCTAATCACATTTTATATGTACAATAATTTTAAGAATAACTATAATAACTTACTTTGGTTTTATTTTGGCCAATAAGCAAATGGTTTTGATTTGCTCTACAATATGACATTAGTTGGGGCATGAGTTAGGAAATTTTTGTAGTGCAAGTGAAAGATAATAGTGGTTTAGACTGGGGTTGTATATGTTCAGATGGAGAAAAAATGAAAAATTAAGGACACATTTACAGTACAGCTAACCTAATTGGCAGGCAGAATGTGAGAGGTGAATGAAAGAAAATCAAGAAATGCTCACTTGGTCAATTGATGAGTGTGGCTGCCATTTACTGAGCTGAAGAAGTTTGGTGAAGAAATGGGTTGCTAGGACCAGCAAGAATCAAGATTTCTGTTTGTCTGATGTTAGTTTTGAGATACTAAAAAACAAAACAAAATGAAACAAAAACAACCTCAAAGGGGATGTCTAATAGGTGATTAATTATAGATCCCTAGAGTTTAGGTGTCATGTTGAGGGAAAAATAATCTATAAATTGGGAGTTCATGCACAAAGAAACTCCTGGTAAGTTGGAACAATGAGATAAAGCAAACAAACCCAGGAGAAAAGTGGATGAAGAGTCTGACAGTGAGTAGCTTAGATTATCTGCTTCACTAAAGACCCTACTCTTACCAGCGTTCTCAGATGGAGAGGTGCTTATTCACTGCAAAATACTTATTTATTGTGACTCTACATGGTTAAAGTAGATATGGTAAGAATGGATAGTTTTCCTTCTTTGTAGATAGGGCTTCAAAGAATGAACAGTTCATAGGCTTATCACTCCTTTTGTGTAGTCTCCATTCTTTCAGCCCATGGTATCTTTCGTTGTAACTCCCTAGACATATTCACCAAGAGCAGGAAAACATTTGAAATGAGCTGATATTTTCACCAGGAAAGGCTTAATAGAACTTTGTAAACATATTGTAATGATAGGAGACTTCTCTGTACATCCTTGAACTTGAGTCTAGGTCCAAAGACTTGACAGGAATACTCGGAGCTCTGGAGCTGGCCACTCATCAGGTAATGACAACACTCGGGTTAGTCAACACCCAGGGGGAAAACTGCAAAAGATGAAGTGTTACTTTGCAGTATTTGCTACTTTGAACTTTTATTTGGTCTCCTGTAGTCTATTCTTCTGTCTCTTTCTTTTCCCACCTCTTTCCTCTCCTCTTGTATAATTTTTTTTAACAATTCATCACAAAGGAAAAATAAGAACTGGATGGTCTCCTCTCATTTTTTAACACCTTTTACTAAACGTAAATCTGTGACTGTAATCACTTCCAGAAATACTTGCATTGGGTGCCAGTAAATTGACTCTTGTTTTCAAGTATTTGTGTGTATAAGAATTTAGGAGTGGAGGAGCAATTTTTTTTTCTGCTGCCAAGACCGTGCTGTTTGCCTGTGTTCTTGATCTTTATTGCGGGGCACCAAATCTAGCTGATGAGATAATATAATACTGCCAGAGGCCAATGCGCCTTTTATTTTGAGTTCTCTATCTCTTTCCCTTGCCCCTTAAGTTCCATGTCATTTATTTAGAAGTCAAAACAGAAAAGCACATCTCATCTTCAAAAGGCTCTGCAAGAGTTGTAGGTGACTAGAAGCCCACTGCACAAATTCCTGCTCCAATAGGGTCCCTTAGCCTGGCCTGCAGGATAGGACCAAAACTGGGTCTCTGATTTTGGGAGAGGGTACAGGCCAGGCTGAGAAACCCCATTGGTGCATAATCAGGGCTGGAGAGAGAAAAAGGAGGTAGGCCAGCCAGGGAGGGACTGTGGGAGGGATCCAGGGCATATCTGGCTCATCTTGCTCAGTCCCGATTAGCCAGACCTCAGCAGCAAGCTAACCTACTGGTTGAAGCATCTGTCCCCCTGTGGTCAGTGCACATATTAGTGATTGGTTGAGGGACCTTAGCATATCATTAGCATATTACGCTTTGGTTGGTTGAACCAATAACCGGACACTTAGCATATTAGGCTTTTATTATATAGGATAGGCTTGGTTCTGATTCTCATTATTATGTTAAAAGTTATTCATCATTTCTTCAGTGCGTTTTGCTTATTAAATTCAAGTCTTTTCTCCCCATACTAAACATCTTAACTACAAGTTCTATTTCCATTCTATCTTAGTATCTCCCTTGGCAAGTGACACAGTACTATGCATGTAGTTGACATTTATTAATGTGTCTAGGAGAGAGATGCACCATAGTGTTGGAAGTATTAACTTTGGAGCCAAGGTACTTGATTTCAAATATAAGTGGTGCTCACTTCTTCCTAACAGTGTGACTAAACAAATTACTTAAATTTTCTGTGCCTCGATTTCCTCACCTTAAACTGGGAAAATAACATCACCTGCTTCATGGCATTGTTGTAAGATTTAAACAAGACAGAATACAGAAAGTGTCTGGGTCACTATCATCATCATAATCACCATTATTATTATTATTATTACCATAATCATTATAATCAAATGTTTATTGGAATAAAATGGAAGCATAGGGGCCATTTTGGAAAGAGGAGATGGATGGGTAGGTAAGGTAGAGATAACAGATGAAATATTTTAAGTGTTAACTTGAATAATTTAGTGTGTAAAGGAAACCAGCAATCCTTGGGTGAAGTAGCTTTTAGACTCAAATCATTCAGTTAGAAACCCAGGGCCATGTGGAGAAAGAGGCTATAGCTAAACATGGTAAAGAGAATAGATAACCAACCATGAAGTAACTACATGTTTGATGTGCTGAGTGCTTTTCTGTCAAAAGAAACATTTGTGTACCCATTTATTCTGTAAATATTGATTATGGTATTATTTTAGGTAGGGCTATAAAATTAAATAATGTAGTTGCATCTGTCCTCAAGGAATTTATGGCTAGCCAGATTTTAAACAACTTTAATAAAGCAGGATGAGTGTGAAGATGGAGAAGCACAGAAGGCTGTGGGAGGCATCTCATAGTCTGATTTCACTCCCTGCCCACTCCATGCTGTCAATTGATTCATTTGGGAGCCTTCAGAATCTGGCTCAAAGCCTACCTCCCACTAAACATCAATGTTGACAGTTTCATTAATTTAATTTCCCCTTATCCTTAATCCTATCACTCTTCAAACACATACTAATATTCTAAGTTTAAGTATTCTTCTTAATTTATACAGCTTTCATTAAAAAAAGATAAGGAACAAGGTTCGGGAATGCAATGTCTGCTCCTACTTTCCATGTCCTTTTCTGAAAATCCTTCTGGAATTAGGAATTGATCTCTTCAAAAACATACTAATTTATATCTTCTCCCAGAGGTCTTTTGAAGTCTGAGGTGAAGTCTGGAGTCAGCATTCACTCATCACATTTTATCCCACTTTAGTAGAGTCTTTCCTGTATCTCTGCTGTTTGATTGATGCACTTTATATTCCTTTTATGTAAGAGATCCAAGTCCATGATGAAAGTTGGTAAGTCAGATATCCTGGCACCTCAAAGAAGTAGCCCTTTCTGGGTTTTATTTGCAGTGCATTTTTCTGTTATGAGTGTAAGGCCAAAAATGTAGGCTACATGTTTGTTGAACTACTACAAATGCCACTTATTTCAGGAGCAAAATAAATGAAAGTCCAGCTCTTACTACCAAAAAAAAAAAAAAAAAAAAAAAAAGAAAGAAAAAGAAAAAGAAAAGAAAAAAAGGGAAGAATCTTAGTGAATATTATTAATAAAATTGAAGCCTTTAACAACAGTCTCTTTAAATCCTTGAACTTGATGTGGTGTTAGTTAAGAGTCACAGAGCAGCAAATCCAGATTAACAATTGTAAACCTTCGAAGTTCATGCTTAAAGTGGTTGGTAACAAGAGAGCTAATTTTTACAACATGGTGAGACAGGCAATTATCTATTGTCTCTTATACTAAGACTAATCTTTGCACTGACTCATTTTAGATCCTTCCTTTCTCTGGAGAATACAATCTGCACAAACTGTGAGGTTCAAGATAGTGATGATCTGCTAAACATATGCAGAACAGATGGTTGAAGAAATTATCTGCCCATTCAATTGTTGCATGACTCATTTCCGCCACCTTGCTGCCCCTGCATACACAAGGCTGTATACAGCCAGTTCTTGTTTTTTTTCCCCCAGGTTGATTTATGGAAGACACTGGCATGACTGGCTGTGGAGAGGTACAGGGACCAGTGTCCTCTGACAGTGTTGCCTAAATTCCTGGCAGTGTGCTCTTTGGAAGTAAGAAAAAAGTAAGATGTCACTCAGGTAATGTCCAACTACATTGGGAGCTCATTGGGAATGGACTGCAATCAAAGCTCTGGAAAATGCAGCCATATTCTCTGCCAGCTTTGTGTTGAAAAGTTGTGTCCTGTATAGATCGCCAGGAAACAAAGAGAAACTGAGGAGTAAAAAAAAAAAAAAAAAAAGAAAGAAAGAAAGAAAGCAAATACTGGAGATGAAAGGGTCCTTGCTGGCCTCAGATGTTGCTTCCTCCATCATCTCATGTTGTGACCAAAGGCCAAAATTTGCTTTTAAATTGTCTTAATCCCTCAGAGAGGTAATTCACAAATGTTTTCATACAGACATTTCTTAATCTTCCCCTTATTCCAGAGATCCAGAAAAGAAAAAAAAAAGCCAGCAACAATTAAAATCCAATACTATAGAAATAGAGTTTTGAGTCCATTAGTTGACCGAGTCTTGAAATAAGTCACATTCATTAATGCATCTTTGCATTAATTAGGCCTAATCATATCAGGATTAAAGCCAGGTGAGTTGAAAAGGTCACACTGTGAATTTGTGGTCTTTACCACAGCATTTCCCTGTGTCTATTTAATTAAATTTTAAGTGGGTTCATAATGAATAAATAAAACCTCTGTACTGTCTCTACCACTTGGTTTTAATTAGAGACTGGAAATAAAAAAGTCCTGGTTTAATTTAGCAATAAAAGGGTGATTCCAAAGCTTGAGAAGAAATGAAACAATATGCCACGTTAGGTTTTATTTTATTTGGGGCTACTTTTCTCTCATTTCTTTGAATTTGTTACACAATAGCTTTGTGCCATGTACTGTGCAGGGGCCATAGCATTTCTGCCCTTGTTGAGCTTACATAGTAAAAGATCACTTTATTATTTAGACTTAAATTTAATGAATCATTCAGGAAAGAACACTTTTGGCCCTGGCTGGGTGATTCTTAGTTAGAGCATTGTACTGTTACCTCAAGATTGTGGGTTCGATCCCCAATCAGGCCCATACAGTAATCGAACAATGAATGCATAGATAGGTGGATTAACAAATTGACCTCTCTCTCCCTCTCTCTTTCTCAAATAAAGAGTTAAAAAAAACTCTCCAGGAAAAATCCTGATACTAATAGTAAAAATAAATATGAAAGAAAATACTAAATCTAGTTAGTATGCTTTATCTACTATATTCATTTCTACAAATGACCTTTTTTTTTATTAAAATTATTTTCCACTCTAATTGAAAATATTAGTTACTATATATATTCTGTTAGGATATTACTCAGTCTAAGACATAGCAAATTCTTAAATCATCAAAACAGATAACGTTTATTTAATTTGTGCAAAAATGCCAGGTAGCAAAACACTGTGACTTTATTTTTAGTTGTGTTAAAGAAAGCCCAAAGATAGCACGCATTCTGAGGGAGGCTTTGCAGTGAACTCCTAGGTATTTAAACAAAACCAAATTTTAAACATTTTGGCCTATATGGCTGTTCTTTACTTGTTCCTCCCTTTGCCCATCACCCTTTCCTTTTATCTGGAAGATGCTAGTGTGAAATAAATTACTTGGTGAAGTGGCTTTGCTTTTTATGATTTCCTGAGGCCATGAACTATTTTACAAAGATTTGTTCCACGGGAAGTCTCAGGTTTCCTGTTTTTATTATCCACACTTTCCATGGTGGTTTAGACTAAATTGGCCATTTCAGAGTTTGGAGAGCAGTCTATTTAACATAGTAAATTACACTGCTACTCCCATACTCATCTCTTACAGCCCAGGTTCTGTGGCTGCTCACTGACAGCAAAGACCCCATCAATGCATCACTTTCCACCTGTTTTTGAAGTTAACTGCTCTTTAAAGTTGTACTACAGCCATGTTTATTTGGCATATTGGGTTGTCGGGAAACAGGTAACTTGGAAGGAGAAATGACAATTGGAATGTAATTTTCCTTTCATCAAGAGGAGCTCCTTCACAGTATGGATGGACTGGCCCTGGAGCAGAGGTGTGGAAGGCTCAGTGTTGATCTCACATTGCCTAATGAACCTGTGACAGGGAAAGCAAAATCTCTTTGCATAACTGTGCCATGATGTGAGCCAGATCAAGTCCCTGGTGAGCACTTGTACATAGAGTTTCTCTTCTACAGGATTGTCAGCATATTCAGCAAAGAATACAAAGTTATCTCCTCCATGTGCATGGTAATTTAGCTAGTCAACAGCAGAGGAAATGGTAATGTGTATATACACAGAGGTTTTGTAATGACTGGTAATGAGGTAGATACAGCAGATAACCCAGCGCAGAATAATGAGGAGTGAGAGGGAAGGTGGTATTTGGAAATCATTGTGATGAGATTATGCTACAAGCTGAGGCATAAATGGGGAATGATGGCATGTGTCCCTTCATCCAAGCTGTGTGTGCCCTTGCCGAGGGCACAGACTAGGTTAGTTGTCCAAAGCTGCAGCTTGTGGCCACTCATCTTTCTTCTCAGCAGACAAGAACAGTCCTGACATCAAAATCCTTGAAACAGTTTTCATAACCTTGACAGTATGTCAGTAACTTGTTAAGTCTGTAGATAGGGAAGAATATTGAAAATAAAACTGAAAGCAATCCAGGCACTGTCAGTGCAAGATTTTCCAGTCTCTAGATATTCAGGAACTCGAAGGGCAGTATCTGCATATCATGTTGCCTGCAAACTTAGATAGTTAGGTTATAATGTGGGAGGCACTGGTGTCATTTTTAAGCAACAGAAGAGGAATGCTTTTATAGTAGACAGGGTTCTTAAATCTGGGAGGATTCCTGTCTTCTTAAACCCATCCCTTATTGGGATGACTCCAAATATTTGCAATTCTACAAAGCTGTATGCACTTTTCAACCTCCTTATTTTCTCTAACTGCTTCCTCCCTCTGGTATTATACCTGGGTCATTATAAGGTATCAGAGAGCCATACTCAGGAATAGGTAAATCCTAATTGTATTACTATTCTGGAGGAGGATGTGCTCCATCTGAATACGTTTTGCTAGGTTGGCTTTCCAAGTTCTCTTTTGACCCATAGTCTAAAAATAAGTTTCAGCTGAATTTACAATTGTGCCCTCCTCAATTAAATCGTTTTATTGGTGTGTGTGTGTGTGTGTGTGTGTGTGTGTATGTGTGTGTGCTCATGTGCTTGTTTGAGGCTTTTGTAATTTATAACAGCTCTGTAGGGTAGTCATTCTGTGGGAATTCTGTAAAAATGCTAACATGTTGCCATTTATTGTGATAAACACAGGTGTTAATCATCAATGTTTCTGTATCTTGGGAAAACAAACAAACAACAAACCTGATAACTGTCACTGATTCTAATGATTCAACAACACCGTAATTTGTAGGAGTCTGAGGTGACTGCAACACATGTGGATCTTCTCAACGTTTATCATTTTTCTATGTATCAATCATAGACTAAGAAGTCATTAAAATTATCCACAGGTGCCTCTAATGGTAGGAAAACACTAAAATTCCCACAACATGAAGAAGTGAATGAGAAGTTGGGAAAGAAAATTTGCTATTTACTCCATCTCTGGAGTAATAAAATAATAAGCTGAAGAAAAAGGTCAGTGTTTCTCTGTGAGCATCATCTGGATTATGAAAATGTTCATGCTTTACAATTTTTTCAAACACACATTTGGGAAACTAAGCATCCTTCCCTCTTCATAGGTGGTCTACATCAGGGGACATTTGTGGCCATGACTGGTGAGTGGAAGGTGAGAAAATAGCCCCTAACTTTCCTCACCTATATTTTTCTCCCGAGTATAGGATTGGAGCAAACCGCAGGAAATCCCAAACTTTTGTGAGGTATAACTAAAGGAGAAGAAACAGACTCAGTGCTCTTCTGAAGTGTAACAGGATAAAGATGGAATGGAGACATAAATAAGAAGGAAATATATGCCGATGTTCCTGAGCATTGCTGCTTAAAACACAGGCTAGAAGGCCATAATTCCAAATTTTCATGGTTAGCTTTTGGATATCTTTAGTCAACTCTTCTAATGGTCTTGGAGCATTAGATATTTATAATCAATCTATTTATTGAGAAATATCTGAAGGGCCTGTTAGTTTGTTTTTTGCTTCCTGTTATGGAAATGCCATTTTTTTACTTTGAGGGTATGCAGAGCATAGACTGGTGGCATGTAGAAAAATTGGCAAATCTAGACATGTTAGAATTGGGTTCTTATAATGATATTTAAAAATTTTTGGTATCCACTTATCAAATTGCTTTTTCTACTGTCTATATTTGTTCATATAAATTGCTTTATTTTAACAGTTTATAATGATAACATCTAAGTTATACATCTGTGAATCCATATTGGTAGCAAAAATATTTAAATAATTACAGGTAATTGCTGCTCCAAATTTCTGAGTAGTTCCTGGATTCAGTTATTAAATTAACACCTGGCAAAGCAAGTTCTTCCAGAGCCCCTGGTATATCAGGGGGTTCTATATTTTGCTTGATTGGTGTTTGTGCCATATCAGTTGCTAAATATTTTGAATATCATACTTGAACGAAGTAAGAAAGCATACACATAAATTCATTCACACACACCCACACACACACTCCGGAGCTTTAATTAGACAAACATAGTGTTAAAGATCAGGGTCCTATGCTTCCAGAACTTTTCTTTGAATAACTTACTACTGTATATATTTTTATAATAATGTTATTCTTATTTTTAAACTAACCTTTTAATATTAATGTTCTACCATAAGTTAAACACTTCTTTACAAAACAACTCAATATTTGAGTATAAGCAATTATATATTCTCCATACAAGGTATAAATATATGTTATTATTCACATTTTGGAGAACTTTGTTGCTCATTTGGTAAAGTGCTTGCAGGCTTAGAGATTATCAGGTATCTTTCTACATTTTCTGACTATTTGGACTCTTATTGTGCATATGAAATCATTAGCAGTTAAATTGAACAAATTATATCCCCAAAATGTTTCAAGTAGCATATTTTTGCCTCTGACATTTCTACTCTTTTCCTTGGTGATTATATGAAAACATTTCATATAAAGCCTCACTGAAGTAATATTCAGGATCAATTACTTCATGATGATGCAAGCCATGCAAAAATATGGCTTGTTTTTAAAACAGCATCATAAATAGATCTATATCTAGTTTACTAACTAACTAAAAAGCATTAATGGATTTTGAAACTCAGCTGTGGTTAAGGTTACACGATTCAGATCAGACAGAACTGGGGTCAACTACCAGCTTCCCATGACATTCACCAAGCTACTTCATTTTTCTATGTCTCAGTTTTCATATCAGCAGAATGGTAATTACAAGAGTAAGTATTTCACAGAATTTTTATAAGGACTGAAAAAAGCAATGCATAAAAAGTGAATTGTACACTGCCTGGCATAATAATGTTATTAATTATATTTTATTTTCCTTCAGGGGACATTCAGCTTGATTCAACAGCATTTATAAAATCTATCTTACCCAAACATTTTGGGATATTTCTTTAAGAAAATTTTCATAGGAGAAAAATAAATATTCCTCTAGAAATGTAGCACTGGAAGCAGACAGAAAATGTTATTCCATTCCTGCACCTGACTAATCCTTGGTGCACAGTGTGAAACTCATTATCCTTAAGAGACACAGAACTCAGATTAAGTGCAATCACTTATGTTAAGTGCAAGTTAGTATGGACTGTGAACTTAAAATGAATTAGGCCATCTCAAGTCTGTTCTTTGGGCCTTAATATATCGTTGAAGTCTATAGACAGAAAGAGATAGAGCTGGGGTTGGGGCAAAGAGAAAGTCAGATGTATAAAGTCCAGTAGTGCTGCTAGGGCTCAGGCACTCTTCCAGGGACCAAATAAAATTTAGCACTTTACCAATTCACAGTGGAAGATAATTTTGAATATAGTTGTAAGTTTTCCAAATCTCTCTATCCATTTTTATTTATTTAATATTTTTCACCATAAGATTAATTTCTCATTCCAATCACAAAATTTTGTATTTAAACTCATATCATCTTCAGTGATAATTCATTAGTTTATATACTATAAAGTAATGTATACTATATTATAAAATATAACATAGTCTACATTGAAGTTCTTTTAGTTTTACTAGGCCATAATTTTCTTGAGACATTATTCCTGATTCATTTTTGTATCTATTATAATACCTAACATTATGCCTTCCAATAATGGAGCTGAGGATAAATGTATTACACTGACATGAGTTGGAAATAATACCGATGAGTTCTTTTGACTTTGGCAAATATTTGGAGTGATGGTGCAGCATCTGGTACAGAGCAAACATTGGTCCTTATAGTAGCTTCCATGGTGGGCTTCGCTCTGTGGGTGTCCAGGTGAATCCAGATATCCAGGTATGAATTTGAATATGGGAAGGAGAGTTTGTCCCATAAATACATATTTAATTAGGGTACAAGAATCTTCTATAACTGTAAGGTAATTTATATTATTGAAGAAGGAAATTCTAAATCCTATTCCTCTAAAATATTTGTGTCAGCAGAATAGTATTAATAAAAGTTCATGACCACTTAATGAACCCAAACAATTATTTCAAGCTATAATAATTTGAAAATGTAAAGTATCTCCAAGAAATATTAAGAATTGCATAAACAATTTCAGAATCCTGAAAAAGAAGATGTACAACTGTTAGTGGGATAGAGACTGGTAAATGCCAGCATCTTAGATAGAGTGAGAGAAGGAAATGATGGCTGTCGGTGTCACTCTCATTATGAGAGAACTTCTTGTTTAATAGTTCTGCCTTCTGCTTTGCTTTGTCATCCCTGATATTGTAGTTTCCCAGAAGGTTTCCTATTACAGTCTTTGGTCTGACTCACGAGCTAAATCCATGCACAGTTCATACTGGAGCTTTTCAGCTCCATTTCCCCCAGGAGTCTCTCAGAACTCCTTTGCCTTGGCTCTGTCACAGAACAACATTCCTCTAAGGAGGAGTGCTACCCTGTTTTCCCAAAAATAAGACAGTGTCTTATATTAATTTTAGCTCCCAAAGATGCGCTAGGTCTTATTTTCAGGGGTTGTCTTATTTTTCCATGAAGAAAAATACGGTACACATTTATTGTTAAATGAAAATAAAGAAAATTTATTACCTGTATACGGTACGGTAGTACGGTAGTTGTCAACACAAACCAGACAAACTGTGAATCCTATAGTATCAAGAATTTACTCATTTATTCAATGACAATCATGTCATCATCTTCTGGAACATCATCATAACAATCCAATTCCTGAATTTCCTGGTGAATTTCTTGTAACTCCATTTCTTTCAGAATTAGTGGACCAAATCTCTCATGTTTAGCCTAGGGGGGGCCTTATATTCAGGGGGATACCTTATACAATATTTCACTCAAAAGAAAACTTGTAAGTAGGTCTTATTTTCGGAGGATGTCTTGTTTTCAGGGAAACACGGTAGCTGGACCCCTGTTATCATCTAAGTCTCTTTCATTTGATGATATCCTAGATCCCTCTTCCAGAGGAGTGTTCAGCAAACTGAAGTGGAAACAGGGTACATTTTATCTGTAACTGAAGTGCGTGTGAAATTATGCTTATTCTGTGTCATCCTGTAGCTTTAGTCACTATGTATCTGAAAATAGTTCATAGAAAGGGGGTGCTTGACACAGAGAATAAGAGGGTTTTGCAGTAGGAACGAACTTCATTAGTGTTATACAGTGAGGCAGGACTTTGGAAGTGAACAGACCTGGGGTCAAGTCGGCAGTAGCTGCTGTTGATGCCATGTCCTGTAGCCTCTGGACTCACCTAAGTTCACCTGTGACTATGATGTGCAGTTTCCAGGATGCCAACTGCTTCTACCTCCTATTCTCTGGGACTCAACCTGAGGACCTCCATAGGAGCCATGCATGTTTTCTCTCTTGCTCAGAAGTGGTGGGGAGTTAAGATCCCTGAGAACAAGCCTCAACCAATGGGGACAGGAGAGGATGGATGGATGCCCAGCCTTCTAATTCTATGATTGGAATGTTCAGAGACATGTCCCACATGGTTTCTCAGAGGGTCCCAGCAAAACTGAGGGCCTCAGTAATACAACTTATCTTGTTTTTTTGTTTTGTTTTGTTTTGTTTTTTTCTTTCTTTCTTCCCTACTTCTCTTTCCCTATCCTCTCACTCTGGTTTTTGAAGGTAACTTTTCAAAGAAATTGCTTGCACCCTACTCTTCATCTTGGGATCTGAATCCAACCTAAGACATGATCCTAACTATGCACTTAACTGGTACCAAGTCCCTGAGGATATTATTTTATTTTCTGGGTCTAAGCTGATCTACCAAATAAGTTGGGCTAAAATTAAAATTTTCTACTTATTGAGTTGCAGAACTCTTTTTTTTTTTTAAAGTAAGTCTTAAAACATTAAAAATAAAAATATTTAAAAGTGATAAAAATTTCTTTATAATTTATTTTTATATTTTATTTTTTAAAATTTATCTTTACTGTTGAAAGTGTTACAGATGTTCCCTTTGTCTTTTTGTTGTTTTTTCCCTCATTGACTCCTCCTTCCCACATCAGCCCCTCCCAAGTCTTCTCCACACTATTGTCTGTGTCCTTGGGTCATGGATATCCTATATAATAAAAGGCCAGGGACCATAAACATAACAACTGGAATGACCGCTCGACCATTTGCCATTAGGTGCATTGACCATCTCTTGGTCCCTCCCTTCCCCCGCCCCCCAACTTTCAGGCTCCCTTTGCAGCATGGCGAATGGGGAACCAGGGCGAACAGCAGTGGGTGGTGGTGGCGGGCGGGACCGAGGAATGGTGAGTGGTGGTGGGGGGCAGCGAGCAGCATGGGGCGGGGAACATGGCCCTGATCACAGACTAGAACTAGGCACCCTACATGTGCACAATTTTGTGTGCTGGGCCTCTAGTAAGCATATAACTTCCCCAGTTAATCTCTACCCCTCCCACCTCCACCCTCCACCCCCACCCTCTACCCCCACCTTCCCTTTAAAATCATCAGTCTGTTTCATGGATCTATGTTTTTGGTTCTATATTTTGTCCATTAGTTTACTTTATTCATTAGATTCCACATATGAGTGAGATCATGTGATATTTATCTTTCTCTGACTGGCTTATTTTGCTTAGCATAATGCTCCCCAGGTCCCTCCATGTTGTTGCAATTGGTAACAGTTTCTTTTATATTTTAGCATAGTGTAAATGTACCACAACTTTTATATCCACTCATCTGCTGATGGGCACTTGGGCTATTTCTAAATCATACATATTGTAAATTGCACTGCTATGAACATAGGGGTGCATATATTCTTTTGATTGGTTCTTCTGGATTCTTGGGATATATGCCTACAAGTGCTTACTGGGTCAAATCGGAGTTCCATTTTTAATTTTTTTGAGGAAAATCCACACAATTTCCAAAAGTGGCCAAACCATTCTGCATTCCCACCAGCAGTGTATAAACACTTTGCTCCACATCCTTGCCAGCACTTACAATGGCATGTAATCTTTTTAATGGTGATTTAAAGCTTTTTTTTTGTCTGTATGACAAATATTTACTTGTTTGTACAATAGATAACTGGGGTGTGTTCTTGGGTTCTTACAATTCTTTGTAGCACTATTTTGTGTGGCTTAAGGGAAATGTAAAAGTCTGTGGTTCTAACTGTGGATAAAGGTCGCTGAGGAGCTCCCTACCTCCATCCTGCTCTTTGGATTGCTTTCCAACCTCAAAACCTACTCAGATCCAGTTTAGAATTTCTCTTCCCATACCATTCATCTCCCAAATGGCTATGTGTGTAAGTGTGCATATGCATATGTATTGTCATATTGCAACCAACAAATCAGAAATATAATTTCCTAGCTCCTGGCATATTAATTTATGGAATTTAGTACAAAGACAATGAATTCTCATTATATGCTGGGCAAAAAATGAATTCTCATTAAATTTTTTATTTTATCATTAGGATTTTTAGGCTTTTCAGACTGCTATTTTGTTAACACACACACACACACACACACACACACACACACACACACACTTAGTAATTTTTTTTAGCTTTAACACAGATTAAATATATATATTTCAGGGAGATTATGTGATATAAAGTTTTTTTTTCTCCCAAATTATAACTCTTGTCCATTGATATACTTTTCAAAAGTTGTTTTTATTTCTGCATCAAGGTATTTATGAACAGAGTTTTAAAGTAATATGGGTGGTTTTTTTTTCCTAGACGTAACCACATGCCTCTTTATTTCTTCCTTTCCCACACTCTCTGCCTAAACTGGGATCTGGACTTTCATCAGCCTGTCTTCCCCTATTATTTTCCTTAGAAGACTCCAGGGCATCCCATTGTCCTGTAGGTAAACCACTAAGCTCCAACCACTTGATTTCTCTGGGACTGTGCCAGCACATCTTTCACCTCGCCAATCTTCCCAGGGACACTTTCTCGTCATCTCTTAAACCCTGCATTTCCACTTAACTTGTAGAAATACACAAGGGGGAAAAAATCCTTCCTTGCATTTTTATTTTCTGGAGGAAATAGCTGTTATCTCATTTCCATTGTTCACCTTTTTTATCACAATTGTTTTCCTTTAAAAAATATGACTTGAACAGAGGATCTAATGAAAGACTAATTTTCAAGAAGAGATAGAATAGCATCTGCCCAATTTACTGGTAAATATTCATATCTATATAGCATATTGTATAAGTTATATTAGTAAGGCCTATTTCTCCCAAATATGATTCTTCATGCTATTAATCAGGCATTTCTTAGTGAAGCTGACAGTCAGTTAGACAGAGGGTAATTTATATAGCCATCTTAACCCAACTATGATGTCACACATTTCCAGGGGAGTTGATGGTTGTGAGTTCCTTTTACAAGTTCTTTATTTACACAACAATTTTCTGTAGTGTTTCAAAGCTTTGAAATACAGGTCAGCAATATGTCAACACTTGACATCCTGGAGAACACATCCTTCCCTCTCTTTGGCAAATTTTTTTTTCCTTGTGTATCTCAGCTGCGTGTGTTTGCCCTTTAATCTTTTAGTTTCCAAACTTGCTTTAAAAAGAGGTGTGCCCTACCATATAACTTCACCAAGATGCATCCTTATACAAATCACCGAGGGTGCAGAGTATAGGTCTCTTGCCTCCCACACCAGTGTGTCAGTTCCTTCTGCAAGAGCTCATCTCTTAGAGCTAACCAGTAAGTTGAGTATGTGATAGCTCCTGAATCTATACCAGGAGAACAGATGACTATATGATTAGACCATATATCCTTTGGATGAGGCCTCATTAAGAACTTTTTGAATAGCTCAACATTTTGTGATTTGGTTGTTTTCCCAGAAGTTTCGACCAGCTCTCTTGTTATTTCCAATTCCATATGAATTATGGACCTGAGGTTCCTCTCCTACTGTGCTTGGCTTTGATGGCATCCAAGTTTTGAGCTTGCCATCTTTCTTGTGAGATTCTAGAATGTTATCTCATTCTTGGTCTGGCTCTCCCACCTCAGACACTGATGTGAAAATAATATCCCTTTCATTACAGTTCTCTGTCGTGTGCAGCTCCATGTTTATCTGTGCTCATATCGAGTGTTGGCCCACGGCCTGGGGAAATGACCGTAGGTTCTGCGGTGGATGCCAGGGCGTGGTGCACTTAGCACAGACTAGTTTGGGGGCATTCCAGTGCGGGAAACAACTGTTTTCCTTCTTGTTTTAATTCCAGGATCCTTCTGCAAATTAAGCCAATATGTCTTTGCATTGTGTTTTGTATTATTTCTGGGCAGGAATCACTACTGATGTGCTATTCACTTTCATACCAGTGCTCCTAACAGTTGGCCAGCATGTAGACATAGGTATAGCAGTTGACAAGTTTCATATGTTTCCTCATTTTACTTTTTCATAGTTTCCCCTTTTGTGAAACTCCCTTGGCACATGTCTTTCTAAGTTGTTTTCATTTTTTATTCTTTTATTATGCCAAAAGATGTTGCCAGGTCAAAATCTTAGAATGATGGGTAGTCCTTGTGGGCATCCTGAGCATCACATATTACTATTGTCTGCTTTGAGGAACTAGGAAGAATAGGCAGCCCAGTAAAGTTTTTGCATTTGTTCTCTTTTTGTTTCACTAATCATCTCAGTGTGCATCTACTGATGATAACAAGGTTGGACAGGACTGTGTTTTTAGATAGTGACAGATGTCAACAATAAAAACAATTATTTGCTGTACTGTGCAAATAACAACTATTTGCTAATTCTGTGCCAGGGAATATATATTTTAGAGGCCCACCCAGTGCATGAACTCATGCAGCAGTGGGGTCCTCAGCCTGGCCTGCAGGATTGGGCCAAAATTGGCTCTCTGACATCCCAGGAATGGTCCTGGATTGCAAGAGGGCACAGGGCAGGCTGAGGGACCCCATAGGTGCATGATCAGGGCTGGGCAGGGGCACAGGATGTTGGCCAGCTGTGGAGGGACCAAGGGACGGCTCCAGGGTATGTCCGGCCTGTCTTGCTCAGTCCGGATGGGCCAGACCCCAGCAGCAAGCAAACCTATTGGTTGGAGTGTCTGCCTCCTGGTGGTCAGTGCACGTCATAGGAGCAGTTAAATGTCCTTAGCATTTCATAGCATATTACGCTTTGATTGGTTGAACAGATAACTAGACAACCAGACACTTAGTATACTAAGCTTCTATTATATAGGATATATTATTAATTTCAGAGAAGAAGGGAGAGTGAGAGAGAGATGGAAATATGAGAGGGAATCATTGATTGGCTGCCTGCTGCACACCCCCTACTGAGGAATGAGCCCGCAACTCTGTCATGTTCCCTTAATAGGAATTGAACCCGGGATCATTCAGTCTGCAAGCTGACACTCTATTCACTGAGCCAAACCAGGTAGGGCTGTTCCGTATGTTTTACAGACATCTTTTGTTTAATCCACACCCAAATCATGTAAGTTAGGTATTGTTCACACAATTTCTCCAGAGGCATCTGGCTGTTCTTCTTGTCTGCTTGATAACCTGATATTTTCTGCCATTACTGCTACATGCTAGTGTAATATGTGATGGAATGTAATAATATAATATATGTAATATGTTTCATGTAATATGCAATCTTCTGAGCCTTAATACTAGGATAATTTTCTCCTCATGTGTAAAACATTGTAATTATTAGATGCCATATTGACTAATGAAGACAACAAAGGATCATAACTATTCATATCTTTCATTTTCCTATTCATTGGTTTTGGTTGCTTCCTATATATCAAAGATGGCAAAAAGAAGAGATAAAATGGCATGTGCTACTGTTTCTCTTCTCTTTCTCTGTTTTTAGGATGCAATCTTCCCGTATTTTATTTTTCACCTTGTTTTTTTCTTACTCATCTCATTGCACCTCAACCCTAACCTCACCCCTTCCAAATATGCTTGGAGATAGATTTTTCTCCACATGTCTTTTAAACCCATGACTTACTGCATACTCTCTTGGCCAGTTGAGGAAGACTCTGAAGAACAGTAAAATTACTTGCTGGATTCATAGAAATATGCCAGAGAAAGATGGAGTTCATTCTTCTTGAGGTCTCCCTCAAATCTCACTTCTTTTGTGGAATCTTAGCTGAGCCCCCCCGCCCCCCCCACTTTCTCTGAGGGCAGAGTCATTCCTTCCTGCCTTTGTTATCTCATGTCACTTTATATATCCCTCAGCACAGCATTTATCTCAGATACTGTGACTGGAAGTTTATTTTTCCTCCCTATTAGATTGTGAGATACTTTATGGCAAACACTATGCCATTTATCCACACATCCCCTGGGCCTAGAATAGTATTTGGCACATTGTAGATACCAGACAAGGGTTCGTTCTGGGAATTATGGCATCCATGCTCTACAGTTGGCTGCTGTTCCTATTCTTGCTCCCTGAGGGGCTGTTTCATGTGCATCCTATTGCTTAGTGAGTGCTGATATAGGGGTTGTTCTATTGACTCCGAAAAAATATATCGGGCAATGTGGATTCCAACCATAGAAGATTCATCACAAAAATTCCATTTTCAAGTGAAAACCCCAAGTTAAAACAGATTTAATCCATGCATTTTATGGCATCTCCTTTGTAAATCTATGAAATGAGTTTAAACCCAAAGGTAAAATTTCAAAATAAACATTAATATTATGATCACGGCTTTCTCAATGCAGTGAGGATGTTGTATATTCACACATACACACATACACACACACATGTGTCTTTGTTGCTTCAGGTCGTCTGTGTGGCTATATAAGCTTACAATTTACATATTAAACATTCCCAAATTGTTTACATCCATGGATCTCCAGCATAATTTCAGCCCAACCTTTGGTAAAGTTCCCCATGTAGGCAAGGCATGAAGCACCTCTCTCCCAGATTTCAACTCACAAGCAGAAGTAAGTTATTAAAGGAGTCAGGAGAGAGAAAAAAAAAGAAAAATAACTATGCTGCTAATAGAAGAAAGAAAGCAAATGTTGATTTAATCAATTGATTTACTTTTAAGTAAGAGAACAGATGTTTTCTGTTAAGTCCCTGGTGAAAATGCAGTAGGCGCCAGTGTTACTTTAGGACCAGTGGCTTCTGATAAAATTTGAAACGAAGGTCTGGGCTGTTCTTGCTAAATGGGCTTTTGCACAGCAGGCCTGTCACTGTGGCGTGATTTTTTCTCTTGAACAGGAGTTGGCCTTCTCTTCTTGATGCATCCACTTTTGTTCTTTATCTCTTAGCGTAGGAGAAGAACATTCCATTTTTGTGCTGGTGTGTTGGTTGAAAATGTCAATGGTGAAGAATTTAATTCTTTACCACAATTAGCTATTTTAATCTTTCATTTTCTGGCCCAGTGGAAAACACCTGTGGTGTCTTCTGTTCTTAGGCAGGTTACAGGCTTCTCTTTGAAGAGTTGAGTGTGAAGAGCAGTTGAAGTGTTAGTCTCCCCGATGCTGTCTTCATAATATGTCTCCCAACCTCTCAGTGTAAACATTAATCAGAACCCCACTCACTAAATCTTCAAAGGTATTCCTATAAAGGTTTCTAAAATTCTTCGTTCCCCCAAATGCCAGCTTTTCTTTTACAGTTTCTTGAAAATCGTTTGTGGTAATATGAGGCTTTTCTTTCTCATAAACACTCCAATTATATTAATATTCTTAGAATTTCTTTACCAGAAATTTGTTACTATTATTTCAAATAATAAAACATCTTCTTCCCAATTTTTCCCCAGACTGACATTATCTGACACACAACTCAACTAGACAATAAGCATTTTTATGAATAAAATGTGTCTCTACAATTTTAGATCCCTCTACAGAACATGGCTCCTAGTACACAGTGGAAGTTGAGTCAATGTTGTTTGAATGAAGCCAGAGGCCAGAGATCTATATACACTGAGTGGCCAGATTATTATGATCTCTGAATGCATAATAATATGGCCACTAAGTATATATCCTATATAATAGAAGGCTAATATGCAAAGTGTCTCCTCGGCCAGGAGTTCGACCAGCAGGAAGGCTGGCCAACTGCCCATGCTCCCTCCCTTTGGCCAGGCTGGCTGGACCCCATGCATGAATTCATGCACTGGGCCTCTAAAATACACACACACACACACACACACACACGCACACACACACACATTGAGTGGCCAGATTTTTATGTATTCAGAGATCATAATAATCTGGTCACTCAGTGTATATATAAAAGCCTAAGTGATCATCTGACCATCTGACCATCTGATCCATAGTTATGATGTGCAATGACCACCAGGGGGAAGACACTTGAAGCAGGAGCTGCCGAGCTGCAGTGACTTGGCAGTTGCAGTTTTTGGGTGATGTACCCAGAACCAGAGAGGAGGGAGCCCTATTCTGGGGTGTGTCACCCAAGAACTGCCCTCTCGAAATCCAGGACCCCTTGGGGGATGGTGGAGAGCTGGTTGCAGCCTGATTCCTGCAGGCCAGGCCAAGGGACCCTACCAGTGCATGGATTCATGTACTGGGCTTCTAGTCTCCTTATAATTATTTATTGGAACCTATTGTAGATAGGCTCTCTTAGGACTCACAGAAGAAATCAAGATAGCCAAGGAACCAAAGAAATTTGTTCTTTGCTCATATTTTCCATAACAAATTATCCCATTCTCACCTATCACTTTGTGTTACCTGACAATCCATTTGCTTAAAACCAGTCTGCCTTGATACACAAGAACGATAATAACAGAGCTATACAGTGAGTGTTTTATAGACAAAACTACCCTTACAAACTGGTGCCATGGCATTCACAGGCTAAAACTCCAACAATTTACAATCTAGTAATTTCCATTTTGTGGAAGGTAGGATGAGTGACCATTTCTGATACCTGCCCAGTATCGACTAGCATCTACTTGGAATGGTGTCTCTGATTGACTAAAATGAGTGAAAGAGATGATAAAAATGATATATTCAAACACATAGAAACTCTGCCATTCTTCTTTTCTCAGTGTAGCTGTCCTGGATCTACTCTGATTTTTACCTACCAGTGTCATCCTTTATCCTATCCTCCAACTAAAACACTTGCAGTAGGTGTAGGAGAGTGTTTCTGAGGTGGGAGCATGAGAAATGCTTATTTGAATGGGGTCAATTGTTAGCCTCCCCAAGGGGCAGAGTTGTAGATAGTTTCCATAAGTAATGACCTCATAGGAGAGTGTAGTGCATCTAAACAGCCACCACCACACTGGCCCTGATTCAGGGAGAACCTGGAGCCTAAGCCCATGTGATTGCTGAGACAGAGCTATCCTGTCTCCTCTCTGAGTGACCTGTCAGCCCATTTCTGGAAGTAAATTGGGATAAGCATGGAAGAACTTTTAAAAACCATACCTAACTTCCGAAAACAGGCAGCACTTGATTCTTCAGCCTTAAAATATTTAGTGTGCATGATTTCTTCTGTTTTTAAAAACTTCATTCTTTAAAAAACACACACAATTAATTACTCAATTCATGCATTCACTCATGAATCAACCCACACTGGCGAGCACTTGCTATGAGGTAAGCACTTGTGAGGCAATAGGAAGACATTGGAGAGCAAAGCTAGTATCACCCTGCCTTAATGAAGTTTTTAGTCCATGACAGAGATGGGCCTTAAATAATCATGCAGTTGTACAAATGGATATCAGTGCTTTGAAGGGAGACAATATTGTTTGAGTAAAGTCTATAACAGAATAAATGTCATATAGTTTTGTGCAGGCAAGAATTCTTAGAGCTATATCCTTTGAAGGCAGAATGGAAGTTAGCTAGCTGAAACATGTGGGGAGAGAACTTTCCAGGCACAGGGAGGGGCATGGGCAATAGGGGCCTGGGTCAGGAGACATACTCAAGAAATGTGCAAGTATGGTTCAGATGAATCTTAAAGGGTAGGCAAATGCAGACCATACAGATACTTGCCCCCTCTCAATTTGACTTTCTTCACATCCTGGCTGTGGTTTCCAACTGCCCTCCAATGTCCCATTAGAACATTTAATCCCAAACGTAGGACAGGGCAACAGAATGGGCATGTCACCATAGTTGGTTGACAGCTATCTATCAATTTTGAAGTGTAAGGAACAGTTTCTGAGCATATGAACTCCCAAATATAGTAATTACACTTTTCACAGAATTGAGGAATATTAGGTGGAGAGGAAATCCTCCCCATTGGTTTATGGTTGGTCTTTATGTTACTGAGCTGGAACCTGGCAAACAACTTCTCTAGAGTGAGGACTGTCTGTCTTTCCAGCAAGAAGGGCTATAGCTCTGCCTTTTGTTTCAGTTAATTGAGGTTTCTTTTGTGATATTCTCAGTAGAATGGCAACCAACTGTTCAAAGCCAACTTTTTATTTCTTCATGTAATTATTAAGTCTCCTGCCCTCTAGACTGTTAAATAGACCTAACCTCTGCTTTCTGAGTAGAGTTGCATATTCATCTGAGCTATATGCCCTGATGAACCTATTCTTCTAAATGTACCTTTCACCCTTGCTCCTCTTTAATTATTTGTTGTCACTACTGTTGCAATTACTTTTGTAATACGCAAAACTGACCACATGACTTCCTTGCTCAAAGTTATTCTATGATTTGTCTTCATTAGCTAGTGGATAAAAATATAGAGTCCTAAGAGGATGTTTAGAGTTCTTCATCACCTGGCACTTTTCTACATGTTAGCCTTATTCTCTTCCACTCTTGTATACCAACTGTTTTTGGCCTTTGATCGGCATGCTATTTCCAGCCCAACCTTTGCTGAGACCACGAGTGAGCTTTCAATTGTTTCTTTCAGGTGAATTCCAATCTTCTGATTAAAATTTAGTTTAATCATTGCTTCCTTTGGGTAGCCATCCCTATTTCAGGGTTAATTGTCTTTATCTATATTTTTATGCTCTCAGAGCACTGGGAAAATGCAATGTGATGTAGTCACTTCTCTCTGTGTCTTCCTCCACTGAAAGGAATCATCTTGATATGTTAGTATCCCCAGAACTTAACATGGTACCTGAAAGTGCTTTCATTCAACAAATATTTGTTGAAAAACAAATACATGACAGAATTTAAGATATAATGGTATTTGTTATCTGTGAGATTATAAAACAAAATAAACTAAAGACAGAAACAATGGGAAAGATTTTCATCTTTTAGAAATTCTGGAATGACAATGATTTAGTTTGGCAACTCCATATCATTGTTATGGTGATAGATGTTTGTAAGTAAATATTGCCTATAATAAATCAATTGCAAAAATATACCTAAATCTTTACTACTCCCTGTATGCACATCTTTTGCAATAACACTTTGAAGCCTCTTCTGCCCCAAAGAGGTGGAATCTCTTTTCCCATCCATTAAATCTGTCTAGACTCACTATTCTCTTTAGCCAATAGAAAGCTATGAAAATGAGTATACCCCAGTTACTAGTCTAGGTTTCCAGTGGCCCTGCACAGTTCTGTCCTGTCTTTTGGAATTCTGCTACTGCATGAGAAAAACTCAGTCTATTCTAATGGATGGCTAGAGACAATATGTAATAGGGACTCTATATCTGAGACTCAGTGGACCTGCCGGTTGGCTACAGATGCATGTGCAAGCCAAGAATATTCAATTGAGTCTGGCATCAAAAATAACCAACAGAATCATGAGCTAAATAAATGGCTTTTTAATTAACATTATGAAATAATGTTATAAAAATAAATATTTTCCAGTAATAACCTATTTTTATCTTATTTAATAACTTATATTTTAGTCACGGACTATTTATTGGGCGCCTGCTATATGCAAATCAATGTTTTAGGCTTTAATGAGATACACAGTTAAATAAGATATAGTCCCTATTTACAATAGAATGTGGTAAAACTCCTAGGAGGAATTGAATAAATGCACATGCAAAGCAATGAAATGCTAAGTTTAGTGCAGAATTCCAAAGAGGAATAATAGCAAGAGCAGCTTAAAACTTCATTTCCTAATAGGTTGATGGTAGATTATCCTCTAATATGAGAAAACAGTGCTGGTTGACCTGGGAGCAGAGGAAACTTCTTTGAAATCTGTCCCCAGTGGAGTGGTCTGGGGTCTTCACTGAAAGCCATAAGCCGCCTCAACTGCTTAGCATTCTCTAATACTGAGACTGGAATTCCCCTCACAGGATGGCTTTCTAATGATCATTGTCAGTTATGAATATTTGTTCCCAAAATAATGTTGAGCACATAGTAAGGACTAAAAAATAATTGTTGATTTGAATTAACTTAAAGTCTTTCCTTTTTGTAATAAACAAAAACACATACACAACAACCCTTCAATTAACTTCCATTGGTTTTGTGTTTTAATAATTGGTTATGCATCCAAATGATTAGAAATGGTATATTCTGGTTTAATAAAATAATCTAAAAAGGATACTTATTTATTTTGTACATTTATACTTTACTTAATAAATATAATAAGAGTTCAGTGAATAAAATAATAGTTAAGCTTTACTATTTGTTCAGCCATCAAACTTCATTGTATAACACTAGAAGCAACATATTTTTGTAATTTCAGGATGTTTGGATTGAGTTTCCTACAAAAAACTGTCACCTATAACATCATGCCCATACAGCTAGAAATCAAAGAATAAACAATCCTGAGTTTTTCACTTTAATTTTATTGTTTTACATAGTAGCACATGGTATTTAATTGTCAAAATGGGAAGTTAATATGTAAAGTAGAATGTCTCCTCCTGTACTGAAAATAATTTATCTTCTCCAGATGTGTAACAAACCTTTTTTATGTTTTGCAATTTTGCCTGTAACCATGCAGTCATACATCCTATAAATGGCAGGTGTTTTTTTAAAGACTTATTTGAAACTAAAATAGTCTAACAGAGAAAGAATTCAAATGTACTTTAGCACAAAATCGAGTCAAATTATACATAGCCAGCTTGAAACCCAGGCCAAGAGCAAAGAGATTCCCAGCATTACAACATGGGTCTGCAATAAAGTTTGGGGAGCTAGATCACTCTTCTGAAGCCAGAAGATCAGGAAATACTTATGTTATTTGAACCAAACATTTAGAGGGAAATGTGGGTGCTATTCTGAAGTTAGGTTCCAGGAAATCACTAGGTTAAAAAAGAAAAGTACAATTGTCATTATTATCTCTACTTTCAAGTTAAGGTAAGTCAGCGGCAACTGGAAACTTCCTTCAATGAACCATCTAACCAAGCAGCTGCTCAATGAACCGTGTTTCAATGATGGTAACACTGTAAACGTGCTCTTCACCTACTTCAAAACCATGGCAGCTAACTCAGAGCCGAAGGCCTTCAAGCACTTGTTGATGAGTTTAGCTGGTTAAATGGGATAGAGGACTTAACTACTAAGTAGCTGTGCATCTTGGAGTCATGCCTTTAGATTCTCTTGGGGCTCTAAAATGTGACAACAATTTGAATTATAAAGTTGTAAATCTTCATGGGACCCACAAATCATCAAAGTCAAAACAGGGTCTTTATTTTCTTTGGGCCCAAGTATCCTTCTGAGGCAACAGAGAAAACAACCTTGTTCATTTATCTGTC
Organism: Pipistrellus kuhlii; assembly: GCF_014108245.1. Lineage (NCBI taxonomy): Eukaryota > Metazoa > Chordata > Mammalia > Chiroptera > Vespertilionidae > Pipistrellus > Pipistrellus kuhlii. The sequence goes on from NW_023425404.1 coordinate 131,197,574, forward strand.
AGGCTGCTCAGTTGTTCCATTTATTAGCATGTCACCTAGCATGAACTTAAGGATGGGGAATGCCTCAAGCAATGATTGCTGATTATTTGACCCCTTGGGATTTATTTATTTCTCTCAGCACTTAATGAATATGAAAAAGAATGGCCTCACCTTCTAGAAGAGCTTACTTGGCTTTATCTTCTCCTCAAAGGTCTCATGGTCTCTAAAGTTAGAGCTGATACTGCTGTGAATGCTTGTGAATATGACCCTTAGTGATTTTAATTGGGGTTACTAACTAGGCATACTAATTAGTACACAATATGTAAGCTTTACTTTGTGAAAACATTCCTGGGAAGCTCTTGGGAAATACTGCTAGTAGTAGTGTACTGAGATGGAAAAATTGTGTGCTAGACTCCCATCTACTATAATAAGTAAACAGAAAACAATATTTGCTATATGAGTGTTTATCATATAGCACCTAATTTAATCATCATAAAATCTTAGATTTGATTCCTATTCTACAGGAGAGGAAAAATATAGAGAGATTATTGCTCACTTATTTAACACATATTTATTAAATGCTTCTTCTAGGCCAAACCCTGCTAAGGGTGGGATTCAAGATCCATTATTTCCTTGGGGTTGTATTCTTTAGTGTAATGGTGGCAGAAGATGTTAGCATTCTTCAAGTAACAAATGCAAAATCAAATCATTTCAGACTTTTTTTTTAATTTATGAGGACAATACAAGTTAATGTGACAGATTGACTGGGATGGGGGTACATATGAGAGAGGGGATCAGGAGGCCCCTTATGAAAAGGTGACATTGGAATTGAGATCTAACTTGTTAGTGGAGTAACTAGAATTTTTGAACTTAGGACTCTTCTAGTATTAGATACTGTAGTAATAACATTTTAATAACATTTTCTATGGAAACCAAAATACTAAGATGTCCATTGTAATAACAGAAAAATCCAAGAAGTCTCTAAGTACTTATATCTTGCCTCCTCTTGAGATTAGTAGGGTCATATAAAAAAAGGAAAGGAATGTAAAATCTTTTAAGAATTATGTACACTAAAGCTTTCTTCCTTTTGTGCCCTTGAAGTCTGGTATGGGATGCAAGCTGAGAGAAAAAAGAAAAAAAAAGAAAAAGAATGACACATATGCAATTTCAGTTTAAGAAATGAAGAGCATAGTGATATAGTCATAAATAAAATGTAATCACATTTATTCTTTATCCATCTTCAAATGTTTTAAAGAAACAACCTTCCAAAGATGAAAGTTAAAATCATCTGTAATCCACTATCCAATGAAAATAATGGTTAATATTTTGGTATATATTTTTAAAGAATTTTTCTATGCATATTTGAATAAAACTCTATTCAGATTTGTAATATACTTTTTATGTAATGTTTTATTATGAATATTTATTTACATATATAAACTTCATGAAACATAATTCATAATGGCTCCAGAATAGTTCATCATATGGCTATATGGCATTTAAATGGCATTTAACCATTTCCTAGTATGTTGAACATTGAACTTCTTCCAATATTTTTGACATTTTAAATAATGTTCAAGTGATTATCTTCATATGTATCTCTATGTTTACTTGTCTCATAATGTTCTTAGATTATTTAAGTGAAATAGTTATCAAAAATAGGAAATACTCATAATAAAAAATATGAAATAAAAAATATGCTGGGGAAAAGTTGCTAGGTAGTTTGAGGTTCTCTTACAAAGCCAATTTTGATATTCTATTTACACTAGATTATAGACTTACTGGGGAAAGTCTCAAGTTTCAAATTAAGATTCTGTGTTGTGGGGGGCACTAATGGTCTCAGCTTATCTTCTGATTCTTATTTTCCCAATATTCTATTAATAAAACCTTTACTTTAACCAATGAGTCTATGTCAATAATAATTCTTACTCAGAATAATACTGAGACACCACCAAATCCAAATTAGTCATAAAAACAAATAACTTATACTCAGTAGAGTTTTGTATTATGTATTTACTAGAGGCCTGATGCATAAAGATTCTTGCAAGAATAGGCCTTCCTTCCCCTGGCTGCTGGCACCTGGGACCCAGGTCTTCACTCTGGCTGCTGCCTTCCACCTTCGCACACTGCCCAGAGGCCTGGAGCAGCTGGGGTGTGGTGGAACACTTGTGTTGTTGCCATGGCAATGATGTAAGCATCCTGACCCAGCTGTTGCCATCTTTGTCACATTAATTTGCATATTCCCTTTTTCTTGGCTGTGGTCACTGCCATCTTTTGTCACAAAGTGATGGTCAATTTGCATATTCCATATTTATTAGATAGGATAATATTGTATGCTATTTATATAGAATTACATTTATACTTAAAATTAATATTTCTTTTATGTCTGTATGGTGCCTTTAGATTAATAAGAGTAATCAGATTATAATGAAAACTTCATCCCTCAATGCAGGTTTAGCAGCAGAGTTTATTACAGAGTATTGTGCAGTTTGTTCCTTCTTCATTAAGTAGGAGTTCTAGATGAGTCATACCCTTCTATGCCATTTCACTTTCCCCAAATAAGCTTTCCTCAATTTTATTTAAAACATTATTTTTATTGAGGTGTGTAAGAATAGCCATGAAGCCTGTTAGATGGTCTTAAGGGATTAGTAAATTAGAATTTAGCTGAAAAATGATAATTTTAACAGATCAGGCTTCCCTCTGGAGGCTAACAAGTATGCATCAACTATACGAAGAAGAGGGATGTTTACTTGAACCTTATCCAAACAATCTGAAACCCTTGGGTGGAAATTGTGACGAGAAGGGATTTTCCACAGATTTCTAACTATCCTCTTTCTCACTTTTGGATAGTCTAGAAACATGAAATCAAATAGCCCACCCAGCTTTACTGCCTGGGGTAAAAGCAGAGCAGCAAATGAGGTGAATGAAGAAAAGGGAAAGGAAGAGACAGTGGAATTCTATTAGATATGCTTTAATTTAGACTGATACTTACATTCAAAAGAGAAAGAAAAGAATATTATAATATAATTGAGGTGTATATTTGAAATAATTTGTGATGTATAAAAACTTTAAATACATAAAATTGAACTCTAAACTACATAGATGATGGGATAAAAGCAAGCATTTGGTACCCAGTGTCAACTTCATCCATTCGCATTAGACAATGGAAAATGTATAGTATTTTACTCAATGAGCTTATCTTCAAGTGTAGCTCTAGAAAAAATTATTTCCTTTCAAATCTCCTATTTTACATTAAAGATTTCTCTCAAAGTCCAAATATAACGGCAGCTGCATTCTTAAAAGTAGGACATAATGTTTGATTAAATACTTAACTGCTTACGTGGGATTTTGAATAGCAGCTTTCCACTCACTGATTTGAAACTTTAGGTTTGAATCACATTTCTGGACCCATTTTTTCTCTCTCTTTAAAAATGATAGGATTGGAATCGATCATTTGTGGTTAAGATCACTTTTGCTCCCTGCCCCTTGAACAAATTGAAGAGCTAAAGTTTACAGTTACCTAATGCATTTTTTCCTGTTTCATTGTTCAGGTTCCTCTCTCTGTCCCCATATATATATATTTTTTATTTATTTACAATTGCATACATGTTTGATTATGCTATTAGACACAGAAAATACAAGCTTATGAATTCTCTTGTCCCCATTAATTTCCAATATAACTGAGAGTAGAGACTGGACTGTCTGATTTCTTCTGTGCCTTCGCATAATGTATAATTGTTTCTCTGCATAAGAAGGGTCCCAGCTCTGTTTTTAACTGAGTGACAAGTGTCTTTCCAATCTCCACATGGAACGTAAATAGAATAAACAAGTGTATATGTAAGCTCATTGAATCTCTGTTGTTTAGTTTATAAGTTTTGTGAGATCTTGAGGTCATATGTCCAGATTCTAAATCTTATAGAGTTCATGGTTATTATCTTTTGCTTCTCATATTTTTTTTCCCCATCAAGCTCAACAAACGACCCTTTCAGATTTCCATTGTGAGCTGAGAGAAGTAGAGAAGTGCTCAGAGGGGGATAAAAAAAGGGGGGGGGGGATGTGGAGATGTAAATATGATCACTGGATGCCCAGGGCTGACTGCCTGGGGAAGTGTTTTCCTTATGCAAGCCTGCCCCTGGCATGGGTGCTTTCCTTGGAGTCACAGAGACAGAGCTGTGATTTACAGGTATTGCCACTAGAGGTCAGTGCTGACCACTCACAGAGATGGTGAAGCCAATGTAATGGCCTTTGAACTAAGAAGAGTATCAGAAGTTTCTGTGTGCCATTGATTGACATTAAATGGATACTGTATCCATTATGAATTGTGTATTGTGTGCAGACCTTAATAGGACTAATGTTAACTTGGCTAATAATTATATTCAAGAATATTATTCAGGATTATTTCTCATTCCTGGATATAAATCAACTGTTTTGGGAACTTTAACAAATTCCTGCTTTTTGGGATACCTCAGTAAGCTCTCAGTTTTCCTACTTTTTCCTTTTTTAAATTGTTCTAATAAGCATGGATCTATAAGCCAACATAGGGTAAATATGCTAGACCAGATGGTGGTACTTGAGGTACTTTGATAAGGTTCTGTTATTCCCACAACCTAAAACACTTCTCCACTTTTTTGATGGACAAGATTGTTATTTTATTATTAAGTATTAGCCCTTTAGAATCAAACTACTTTTCTACAGATATTTCTACAAATATTTGTTACTTGCTTATTATATGATCTTGAGCTTTAGGACTTACTTTAAAAAAATTAAAATTGATTTTTAGAAAGAGAAGAAAGTAGAGATAGAAACATCAATGGGATGCCTTAGGCAGGCCCCCTACCCTTGATCAAGCTCATAACTTGGGCATGTGTCCTGACTGGGTATTGAACCAGCAACCTTTTGGGTGCACAGAACACTGTCCAACCAACTGAGCTATACCCACCAGGGCTAAGGATTTGCTTATCTTAAATATTTCCCTAGAGAGGTAATGCCAGACTATAATTTCTAGCTTATATTTTCTGGACAAAGATCATTTGGCTTTTTGATTATACCTCAATTATTTATTTTTCCAGGATCAGCCCTTGCTTGAAAAGCAGGAAAAACTAACTAACCTATAGTATATTAAGCACTATCTTATATATAATATCTCAGTTAATGCTCACAATGAGCACTGATGTAGGGATTGATTGTAACTTACATTTTATAAATGAGGACACTGAGGTTCAGAGTTTAAACAACTTGCTCAAAATCACAGAGCTTATAAAAGAAAGGGCCAAGATTTGAACCCAGGTCTGCTTTTCTCCACAGCCCATATTTTTTCCTAAGTCCAATTGCATACTGTAGTGTACATAACAAAATTATTGACCCCTAAACTCACCCCTCCCATTCTCCATCCTTGCTGGGTATCTCTGCATTAAATATGCTTAGGAATTCATGACTTCTAATATTTACTATTGCAGCCTGCTATTCTAATGAAAAAGTATCCTGACTCCAGTACAAATGTTAGTACATTTGTTGTCAATTATAGAGTATGACATATTGAGTCAGGGTGTATGATCATTGTAGTGCTTCCCCACTCCCCACCCCCACACACTAGTCTTTTTACAGTAAACTGAAACTTTAAAAGTTGAAAGAACATAGTATTAACATGGGCTGACAGAATAAAATACCATAGACTGGGTGGCTTAAACAACAGGAATTTATTTCTCACAGTTCTGGAGGTTGGGAAGTTCAAGGTCGAGGTACCAGCATAGTTGGTTTCTAGTGAGGGCTCTTTTTTCTGGCTTTCAGATGACTGCCTTCTTGCTGTGCAGCCACCTGGTGGAGAGAGAGAGGAAGCAAGCTCTCTGATCTATCTTCTTACAGGGCACACATACCATCAAGGCCCCACCCTCATGTCCTCATGTAAACCTAATCATCCCCCCCACCCCCAAACGCCCATCTACACATAGCATCACATTGGATGTTAGGACTTCAACATAAGGATTCGGGGAGGATTCATTCATTCCATAGCAACCCTGAATATTAAATACCAGCTATTTTTCCTTATCCAAAATGTGAGGAGGGAAACTATGGAAGGGGACATGTTGGAAACACATTTTACTTTTGTTCTCATACTTCATAGTTTGGTGGAAATGATAGTGATATAGAAGTTCTACTTCACTAGTTCCTTAGCTTGAGAACAGAGACTGTGCCCTTCATTCTTATATGACTGACAATTGTACATTAATTGGCATCTCCACGTCGGCTGCAGCAGTGACCCCCTAAGGAACAAACCACCAAATCTGCCTTTCTGGTGTGGTTTTGGGCTGTAAGGATTATATTTAGGCTTCCTGTAGTTCTCAAATTTTTCCTGTAGTTCTTAAATTAAAAAAAAAATTAAACCATGTTTATTAAGGTGTGAATTACATACAGTAAGTTCACATTTTAAGTGTAGGAGTCACACTTTAAGTGATGGGTTTTGACAAATGCATACAGTCATGTATACTCTGTCACAACCATAACAAAACATAGAATACCCTTTTTCTTGTTCCCTCCTTTTTGTAGTCAATCCCTTTCTCCCACAATTAAACACTAACAGTCATTAATCTAATTGCTGAATATAATTTTGCCTTTTCCAGAATGTCATTTCAATAGAACTACATAGACTGTTGTCTTTTGGACCTGGCTTCTTTGTTCAGATTCTTCTAGTTTTTGCATGTACAGACAAGTGAGTGAAGGAAGAGATATAAACATCAACAATGAGAGAGAATCATTAATTGGCTGCCTAATGCAGGCCCCCTAGTGGGGATTCAGCTGAAACCTGGGAATAGAACTTTGACCTCCTGATTCATTAAGTCAACGCTCAACCACAGAGCCATGTCAGCCAGGTAGTAATTTGTTTCTTTTTATTATCAAGTAATATTCCATTATACAAATACACCACAATTCGTTTGTTCATTCACCAGTTAATGACATTTAAGTTGTTTTCTTTCTTTCTTTCTTTCTTTCTTTCTTTCTTTCTTTCTTTCTTTCTTTCTTTCTTTCTTTCTTCCTTTCTAATCATTTTGAATAAAGTTATTACACATGCAACGGACCGAATGTCCTCTACTCCCAATTTATATTTGATGCACTAACCCCCAATGAGACTGAATGTGGAGAGAAGGCCTGTGAGGAGGTGATTAAGGTTAATTGAGGACTTGCAGGTGGTGCCCTTATGAGAAGAGACGCCAGAGCTCTCTGTCTCTCCCTGAACACACACTGAGATCCAGAACAAACTCTTTCTGGGTAACAAGGCTTTCTAACAATTAACTGCAATGTGCCAATGGATCTTTGGGTTGGAGTCCCTTAGATTTAAGAGCTTTTACTAGGAAAGTGAAAAATGACTTTCATTAGGGTGTATTACAAGTTGTTAAAGTTACTTCAATACACACTATAAAAATAAACTATTAGGTTAAAGATAAAATAATGGAGAAAACTTCTCAGTAGTTACCATGGAAGTAGGGACAATGTTTTTATTAAGTACCGAGAGACAGGAAACAAAGGACAAAAACAAATAAACACTTTTCTAACTTGAAGATGTTAATGGAGAAATCCTCTAGAGACTACTTTTTACATTTTATTATTATTAACATTTTAGTAAATTGTCTGAGTAATAAAAATCTCCAGCTAAAGTAGTTATCAAGCTATTTTGACTAAAAGACGTCAAGCTCATGGAAATGCATTTAAAGATAAATTCTCAGTTATGTGAATGTAGAAAACTGACAGACGAGCTTTAATGTGTATATATTGGTAAGAGAGCTATTTAAAGAAACCAAAAGTGTAGAACTGATGGCTTCAAGATTTTAGTTCTAACCCAGGAAGGTGAGTTAGGAATGACTGCAATCTGATCCCCAGGCTCCAACCCAATGGCCTGCCTCATGAAGAAAACTGGAAACAAATAAGAAAACCTTATCTGACAAGAGTGTAAGAGCTAGAATACTATAGTATATTCCCCAGTCACCACTGCTCAGACAAAATAGAACTGGGAGAGTCCAAGAGAATAATAGGTAAGATGATCAAGGGGTTGCTATTCAAGAATTTAGGATGCTTTAGGCTGGAAACTTAAAAGTTAAGAGAGGATATGATCAAAGCCTCCAAGTTGACAAGTCTATGGCTGGGTAGAATACAGGTTTGTTCACAACATCACAAATGTGAGAACTAAAAGTCCTGGTGCTTGGCCTATTGTATGGAATATAGCTTTTAAAAGTTACTTTATTTTAATCTAAGGCAGTACATTTTCTTTAATGGTGAACAAGGCTGAATTAATAGTTTATGGGATGCTGATTACTGCTGATTGGTGGATCCACAAAGCAAAGAATGTTTAGGTAATATCTGTGACCTTTAAGAAATAAGTATATTGCTTTAAAACATAAGTAAATTACCCATAATCTCACTAAGGAAATACAAAGGAAATGTAACATTTTATTTTTTCCATTTATACATATTTTTTGTATGTATCTGTGTTCTTACTCTCTACATGCTTTTTCCCATTTTTTAAATTAAGGTATTATATGTGTACATATCTTACCATTGCCTCCCACACCCCACTCCCATACATGCCCTCACCCCCCAGTGTTTTGCGTCCATTGGTTATGCTTATATGCATGCATACAAGTCCTTTGGTTGATCTCTTATCTCTCCCACCTCTCCCTAACATTCCTGATATATATATTTTTAATGAGAAATTATAAAAATAAAATTATGTCACTATAAAATTTTAATACGATATTTTTGTGTCCATAAAATTAATTGCATAGACATATTATAACTCACATAATCATCCTTCTATCTCTGAGTACCTAAGTTGCTGTCACAAGCTGAATTTCTCTAGAGTGACATTTACTCAGTGATGATTCTTCAAAAATAATCCCTTAAAGAGAAATCTATAGCAGAATAGAAGAGTGGCAAGTTTGGGAACACAAGGTTATTGTAAAGCGCCTTAGAATCCATATTTACCTCAATCTTAATCTTAGAGTAAGTAAGTAAATAGTTTATGCTGAGATATTTGCAATGGGATTTTTAGTTTTATTGCAGGGTGCTGTAATTAATAAGTTAGAAACTCATTTAAAGTAGCATGTAACCCAGTAGCATGTACCTTTTGTTATGTATGGTGTCACAAATACAACCACAGGATTTCACAATATTTTTAATTAAAAGGAGATTGATTTTTCATGCCTATAAAGATTAGATAAGATTTCTCCATAGTCATATCTTGAGTGTAAATAATAGAGCTAGTGGTAATTTTGCTAAACATTTCATTGAAAGCTGGCAGTATGATTTCTTCAGCATGGTTTGGGACAAGTTATTTTCTCTTAAAGTACTTTATTTAAAGATAATAAGAGGAGGAAGATAAATAAATACTACTCCAACAAATACTTTCCCTTGGAAAAATATAAAGATGAATAACACTTATATAATGGTAATCTAATTAGGGAATTAAAGTATATGTACAGAAACATAAATAACATTTCTATAATAAGTGTAACAGTAAGTCAGAGAAGAGGGAGGAACTGAAAAACTTTATGGATGAAGTAGGATTTAAGTTGGACAGGTAAGTAAATGGAGACTGGAAGTGTATTGGAAGAGCAGGGTAAGCAAACCCATGAGGGTGGTAATACCAGGCATAGCCAGGGATATGAAAGATCACTTTGTCTGCAGTGGGGAATTCACTCTGGAGGGCAGTGGAAAATGCATATGGAAACAAAGGTGGCAGATGAATGGAAGATTGATTTTCCTGTATAATGAGGTCATTTGAAGAGTTACTTAATAGGAAGATAACATAAATTTGACATTCTTATATGATTTAATCTATATAATGAATTAGAGTGAAGAGAGCCTGAAATCAAGACCAGAAACAGCACAGAGAGGAGGAAATAGGGAGACAACATCATTATCCATGCAAGTGAATGCAATGATAAAAATTTTATTTCCAAGCAAAAAAATAGGACCACCAGGAACCATTATATTATAAATTAACTATAAAGTATTAATTATTCAGCATTATTTTCCTTCTTTGGGCACCAGTAAAATCCCTGGGATTTCTCACAGCTCTGTAGTCTCAGTAAAGTCATCCTTATTACACAGTGTCTCTTGTCTGTCTTCTCCAGTGTGAGTTTTTCAAGAGAACCAGGCAGATCCTGCAAGCTTCTGAAGACCTAGGCTCAGTAGTCATGCAGCATCACTTCTGCCATATTTGATGAATCAAAAGTGAGTCTCAGGGCTAGCCAAGATTCAAAGGGCATTCCTACACAGGGTCTCCGTACAAAGTTCTACCAGAGACTCCTCACCTGTTCCTTGATTAGTCCCTATTCCCTGGGAATAATTAATTATCAGAAAGTGATCAATAAGGGAAGTGGAACCTTATGAGTGATGTGGGATAAGGAACTTATTAGAGGGAACAGACATTATGTAATTGTGGCAGCCAGTGAAGAAATATCTGTTAGGCAGCTGCCCCTCTGTCTGGTGGCGGTCTGAAGTCATTGTAGCTCATCTGTTGGAAAGAAGGGCTGGACCCAAAGTATTCATTTCCCATGACCTTGGCAGTGTAGGTCTTTTGCAGAAGAAGCAATAAGAGAGATACTTAAGGAAGCAGAAGGAGATCCGGGGGGTGGAGGTTGTAGGCCCAGCTGTTTGTTGCCTCTTCACAGAAAGATGAGCCAGGAGATGAGCAACTTTGTTCGCAAGCTCCAGGGATACCTGGTGCCCATACTGGGATCCAGAGCGTCACACTTGCAAATCTCACACAAGCCTCTCTTTCAGTCATCTTCACACCAGAACCATCCAGACAAGGGGATTCTGGGAAACTTAGTTATGTTGACATGAGTGCAAACTGTCATAAAGTTCTTCTGTCCTCTAATAACACAAGAACACTTCCTGCAGCTGCTGTGAACATCTGTGTTGCTCTGGTGGAGTAAATTTTTTGAGATGTAATTGAGTTTTGGCAAGAAATTAAAAGCCTTCCTTGGAGATAGTTACCTAAAAGAAGGTCTCTTCATTGCTTAAATATTCACTGACCTTTGATAGCAGCTGGGATTACGTACTTTGCATAAATTACCTCATCAGGTAACATCTATTCTGACTTTTGTGTATGTTCAGATGAAAAATGTATTTAAAGAATATTGCTGTGGTGAGTCCTACCCTGAACAAATTTTGGGTCAGATTGTTCTCTGATGAGGAAACAACTTGAGTACTGTTTTCCTAATCAACAAGACCTACCTGCAAGAGTGTTTTAATTCCTAGTGTGATAATGAATCTCTGTAGGCAAGAAAAAGTAGGTGAATCAATAATGATCAGACCCTAGCATATCTAAGCAGGAAATGAGCCAGTGAGAAGCAAGCTCAGCATTTTTATCTGAGAGAAGGAGGTGGATCAGGGAGGCACAAGCCCTGTAGAAGTGCTAGTTAGGGGTGTGTGCCTTGGTTACAAGACAGAATGGCTGCAGCTGTTCTACAACTTCTCTTCCATTCGGATGCTAGCGACCCAGAAATCCAGCCTGACCCCTGTATTTTCATAAGAGTAGAGCTTCAGCATCAGGGTTACCAAATTATGGTCCTGAAGGGATCCTTTTCATAGCAATGCTGTCGGAATTGACAAATAGGACAAAGACTGAGAAAATTGGGTGGGAAAAGAGTAATAATAGTCACTTTTTATTTTGCCCTCTGTACCCATTTCACATTTTTAAAGTCCCTGGTGCTGAGTGCTCATTTTTATCTGCCCTTATGTGTGGGTTAGAAGGCCTCAAATAAGGTCTTCTCTGCCCTTACTTCCTCCAGCCAACTCAGCAGTATTTAGAACAAGATCACTCTGCGGGGCCTTGCCATTGAGTTTTGATTTGTTACTCTATGAGGGACATTGCAGTTTTCAATTGTTTCTGTGAGAGAATGTTTTCTTGATTCAATTGTTATTCTGAGAGAACCTTCCAGATTTGAGCACTGGAAACTTTCTTCAAGATTATGTTGACTTTCATTACAATGTCATGGTTCTTTCATTGAGGAAAACAAGGAATACAGAGAAAACATGGCATGGTAGAAAAAACACAGGAAATTGAGTCTTGGCTCTGCTAATAGCTGTGTGAATTCATTGGTTCTGGGGCTTGGTTTCCTTATTTGAAAAGTCAGGTGCACTAATTATTTCTGTGGAAGTAGATTTAGTGAGAACATGAAGATTAACAAGAGGAAATATGGTCCAAAAATATGATTTATAAAACAAGTACACTCTTATTTTACTTTCATCTAATGCTCTGCTGGTTGAGTATCAGCATCTTCATTTTTTTAAAAAATGCTGTTCACTTTGACACTCTCCATCTTTCCATCATTATTCATCTTTTGAGCCTAACACTACTGATATTCCCATCACTGTCTCATATTCCTACTTGTCTGATTTTACTTGCAGAGAAGAAAAACAAAGTGAATGGCAGAATAAACTAAAGTCTATAGAGAATGATGCTGTAATGATGCTGACACTCTAAAATTCTAGGAGGGTGGCTTAGATACCATTTCAATCTCAAACATTTCCAAACTTACTTCCATTATGTACAATAATCAGAGAATATACTTTAAGTGGGTATATAAATGGCTTATAAAGATTACTTTAGGTGGCACTTATCCTTTCTAAATGCAATTTAACTATTTTTTTCTGAAGGTAATTAAAGTTATTTTATTTTTGTCTGACTTTAAGAGAGTATTCAAATTATCCTTTAGGCATCAGAATTTTTTTTATTGGCCTAAATCTTTAAAAGATAAAAACTTAGAAAGCTTCTTTAAATCAGCATATAGCAAATGCTAGGATTTCATGAAGCATCTTCTCATTGTAAGGCAACCCATTCAAGAAGATCTTTATGGGTTTTGTGTGCATGGATATTATTGGTTGAAGGCTGGCAAGCCTTAATGTGGGAGAAGAAAAATGAGGTTATTCAATTTATTATTATTTGCTGTACCTCCACTTTTATACTTATAATGATGATGACACATATACACACAAAACTCAATATAAAACAGAAAAAAAATCCATTCTCACAAACAAAATATTTTTATTAGTTTCTGATATGGTATACTATACTGATATGTAGATCTTTATTTAGAAATAGCAAGATAATTTTTGGTTCTTTTAGGTTGGCTCCTCCATAACCCGAACACCCAATATTTTGCTCATTTAGGTAGATTCCCTTCTTAACCCCAAAAATTGCTGTCACAAAATTGAAAGTATCAGGAGATGACTAAATACATTTATATTTGGCAGACTCCTAAGCCTGATGCTCTTTTAGGCCTGCATCTTATTTTCCATTTCACATTTTAGTCTTTGGCATCTCAGTGCTTTACTATCTTAAAACAAAGCACATTCCTCCCTCTCTTAGAGTAAGAGGTTGCTTTGCTCCAGAAATAAGAACCAAGTAAGTGCTTCCAAATGCTGAACTCTTCTTTCCAACCCTTGTTATAACTTTCAACTGGGATGCTGGTCTGACTCCAGGTCACAAGAGTAGCTGGGCCATCCTCAGGAAGTATGTCAGCACCAACATGCCCTGTCAGGAAGGGGGTGTGTGGCCTAGTGCTGCTCACGCTGACACAGGTGGGCCCCAGGAGGACCAATTTCTTCATCACTGAAGCTACAAGACAACTGTTGCCACAGTATGGCCTTGGGCCAGTTTTGTGTGCCTGTGAAAATGCATTATTTACCTTGAAATTCTGTCACATTTCTCAAGGGTGAAAATTATTTTCTCTGCTGGTTAAGTACTTTATTCTTTTAAAGTCCTAATTCTTTTTTAAAAATATATTTTATTGATTTTTTTATAGAAAGGAAAGGAGAGGGACAGAGAGTTAGAAACACTGATGAGAGAGAAACATCGATCAGCTACCTCCTGCACACCCCGCACTGGGGATGTGCCCACAACCAAGGTACATGCCCTTGACAGGAATTGAACCTGGGATAGGCTGATGCTCTATCCACTTGGGTTGTTCCAAATCTTAGCTATTACAAATTGCACTGCTATAATCATAGGGTTGTATATATTCTTTCTGACTGGTGTTTCATGTTTACTAGGACATATTCCTAGAAATGGGATCACTGGGTCAAATGGTAGTTCTATTTTTAATTTTTGAGGAATCTCCATACTATTTTCCACAGTGGCTACACCAGCCTGCATTCCCAGCAGTGTACTAGGTACCCTTTTCCCCACATCCTTGCCAACATTTGCCACTGTATTCAAAACAGCCTGGTATTGGCACAAGAAAAGGCATATGTATCAATGGAATGGAACAGAGAACCCAGAAATTGACCCAAGACATTACCCTTAATTAATATTTGACAAAGGAGGCAAGACCATACAATGTAGTAAAGTCAGTCTGTTCAATAAATGGTGTTGGGAAAATTGGATAGGTTCAAAAAAATTAAATTAAACCACTAACTTACACCATACACAAGGATAAACTCAAAATGGGCAAAAGATTTAAATGAAACCTTAAAAATCTTAGAAGAAACCATAGGCAGCAAAATCTCAGGCATCTCTGTTTACTGATATATCTCCTAGGGCAAAGGAAACTAAGGAGAAAATAAACAAATGGGACTATGTGAAAATAAAAACCTTCTGCACAGAAAAAGAAACCATCAACAAAATGAAAAAGGAATGAACTGCAAGGAGAACATATTTGCCAATGATACATCCAACAAGAGGTTCATTTCCAAAATATATAAGGAACTCATGAAACTTAACAAAAGGAAGACAAACGTCCAATTAAAAAAATGGGCAAAAGACCTAAATAGATACTTCTCCAAAGTGGACAGAAGGCTAAGAGACAAAAAAAAAATGCTCAAAGTTACTAATCATTAGAGAAATGCAAACCAAAAGGACAATGAGGTATCACCTAACACCTGTCAGAATGGCTATCATCAACAAATCAACATATATTTTTATTTATTTTTTGTTGAAGGTTTAGAAATATAGTTTTAATGTCATTCATACTTTTTGAAGTGTTCAGATATTCCAATTCCTCTCAGTTTCAACTATTTTGCTCAAATTGAAAAAGGTAAATTAAAAAAAATGTATTATTTTTTATTTATTTCAGAGAGGAAGGGAGAGGGAGAGATAGAAAAATCAATGATGAGAGAAAATCATTGATGAGGTGCCTCCTGCATGTCTCCTACTGGGGATCAAGCCCACAACCTGGGTGTCTACCTCGACCAGGAATTGAATATGGATCTCCTGGTTCACAGGTCTATACTCAACCACTAAGCCATACCAGCTGGGCAAAAAAGGTAAAACTTTTAATCATATTAAAAGAGAATGAAAATTAAATATAATAAGTTTATCTTCCTGTTTCCTTCAAATCTAAGAAATAAGGTTGGTGTGACCATTGAAAACATTTAAAAGCAAGATATTATTCCTATACCTAATCTTATTAAATAAATCTGGACATTAAAATGGAAGAGGCCCCTTCACAAAATGTATATTTTTGGTTCTTAGAAGCTATAATTAAAACAAGACTGTCTCATACAATGTAAATGCTTTTTGGTTTCAAACTGCAGTCTATTTTGTTATCTTGAAATTGATTTACATTTGAGAGGACTTTTTCTTGTAAAAATAGTTATAATTATTACTAGAGGCCTGGTGCACAAATTCATGCATGGGTTGCGTTCAGCCAGCCCACCCCAATGGGGGCTGATTGGGCTGGGTCAGTGGGGAGGAGGGGATGCAAGAGGTCAGCCATTCCTGCCCTTAATTGGGGTGGGTGGGCGATTGGGGACAGGGCTGGCTGGGGGAAGGGCCGAGGGAGGTTGCAGGGGGCTGATCAGGCTCCAGATTGGGCCAGTTGGTCACTGCAGTGCACGTCATAGAGATTGATCATTCTAGTTGTTCCAGTCATTTGGTTATTCTAGTCATTCCATAGTTCCATTGTTCTGGTCATTACACTTTTATATATATAGATATCTAAAAAAACTTTACATAAGTGTGAAATCGTTGATTTTATAGGAGGAATCCTTTTCTAATAAAAATGTGTTTGAATTAAGGTCTAAATTTAAATGTAATTCTAAATGAAACAGGGCTTAAGGATCACTTTGACAACCAACAGAAGAAACAAAGGCAAAAATTACTGAAGTGTCTGGATAGTACATCCCACAGTCACTGTATGTGCTCAGCTCACGTTCATATTTCTTCTCATCTCATGAAACCACCATTACATATAACACCAGCATATGTTCACCATATGCTTTTTCATCCTGGGTTTCTTGTCTGAATAGTACATACAGTCCCTAATGCACAATATATTTAAAATATGGTAAATGGATCATCACCATACTAATTCCATAAAAAATTTACTAAGGGGCAGTATATATATATATATATATATATATATATATATATATATATATATAACACATTAGGAGCTACAGAAGAAGAGAGAGTCTTTCACCAAATAAAAATTCTACTTCCCTCTTGTTTTTGGTATATTCCATTGAGGTGTTGTTCTTTAAGACAGGGGATTTCAGTTTAACAGTTTCCTGAAGATATGCAGGAGATGATAAAAGACTCCAAGTAACAAATGTATTACTTTGCTTTATTTTTCTGGTACATTATATACAAGGCATATCAGGACAAAGTTAAACTGAGAAGCTAGACAGAGCGGTAATGTTATAATAGATAATATTGCACCAAATAACATAAATTAGTTTGCAGCTTATCTCTATGGACCTCACTCTTTTCTTTTTTTCCCCTCACGAAACAAAACTTTTATTTATTTCATTCATTTCTTCTGCCAAGGTTTTCAATCTCCAAGGTCACCATAGCAGGAAGGTTTTGACCATCTTTTTATAATCTTTTAAAAATATTTTTATTGATTTCAGAAAGGGAGAGGAAGTAGAGAGAAAGATGTGAGACTTCTTAAAACAGAGGTTGCCTGTCAGACTCCAGTTCATCTAACCCTGGTCAAAAGGTGCAGCCAAAGGGAGATTCCAAACCAGAAGTGACTTACTGGCAGTGGGAAGCCATAAGAATGCTCTGGCTGGTATACTTTGATATTTTCTTTAAAAAAAAAAAAATATATATATATATATATATATATATATATATATATATATACATATATATATATGTATATATATGTATATATATATGTATATATATATATTATTTTTTTTTACAGAGAAGAAGGGAGAGAGATAGAGAGTTAGAAATATTGATGAGAGAGAAACATCAACCAGCTGCCTCTTGCACACCCCCTACTTGATCAGAATTGAACCTGGGACCTTTTAGTCCTCAGGCAGACGCTCTATCTACTGAGCCAAACCGGTTCCTGCTACTTTGATATTTTCAATGCTACTTTTAGAATCTTCCTCTTTTTATTTGCTAAAATGTTTTCTACCTGAGTCTATGCACCAAAACACTAATAACTGAGTCACACTATGGCATCTTGAGTAAATTTATTTACTCTCATTTTGATTGGTTAACTCAATATTTCATGGTATAGGTTTTTGTTATTTTATGTTAACATGTCCTAGCTCCAAATTTCTTTTCAAACTAAGTTTTGTGTCATGATATTTCCAAATAGTTTTCTTAACTTGTGTGAGAATTCAGTATTTTAGAAAGGACATGTCCTTAATTTAGCAAGTGCTGTATTTTTTTTTTTTCTTCAGGCATTGTGGAATCATTGCCCCAAAGCTGTTGCTTTCCCTCTATAATTATTCCTTTTCCCACCTTTCTCTTGGTTTGAAAACTTTATTATATTTAAATGTCCTGGATAGAGAAGTGTACTAAAATCTATGCTCTGCAAAATTTCATTAATTTCTTTTGTAGTCAAGGGAGAACATTTATTATTCTATCGTAGTGAGACAAGTAAAATTAATTGCTCAGATGCACATCACTAAACTGATGGTAATTATTATTCAACTACCATTTTCTGTGCTTCAAAGAACTTTAACATATCTTATGTCATTCAATTTACTAAGAAAGAAGCCAATGCTCAAACACTCCCTTTGGGAAACACAGACTGGGGGGAATTGAAGGAGGGTATAGGAGGACAAATGGACAGAGACTTGACTTGGGATGCTGAACACACAATACAGCATACAAATGATGTACTGAAGGTATAATTTGCACCTGAAACCTGTATAATTTCATTCACTAGTATCACCACAACAAAGTCAATAGAAAAGAAAAAAAAGTGGAAATTTCTTTTAAAAAATCCTCTTAAAGAGATAGCCCACCCAGGCCATAAGGAGCCCGCTGAAGTTCCCTTCTCACTCTTGGTGATTTTTCTATCCAGTAAATTAAATTTGAGATCAGCACCTCCCTGTTCTCAGACGTCTACTTAGCCTTTCCCCCAATGCTCAACCCCCTTTGGGAGATTATATATATATGAACACATGAACATATATATATATGAACATCTCCACAACGTTTTGGCATATGAGACAATTCAGACTGATGTAGTGATTTCCTAGACCTTAATAGCTAGTAAGTGCCAAGGCTGGGCGTAGACCTGCGATCAAAGAGGACTTTTTCCTGTTGAAATTATTGAAAGTCCATCTACCTTTATCTTAGTTTTGTATGTCAGTTCTGGTGAGCATCAACCTTTAAATCTGCAAGCGTGTATAAAACTTCCATCCTCTCAGTATTTCTTCTCTAGTCATATCATTTTTCATAATGTGATTTGGCCATTTCTTTACAGGCTTCCTATTCATTTTATTTCAGACCATTTGTAAAACTGATTATGTAGGAAAATGGCAAGATCCTGGGCATAACTGGGTTTATTTATAGTACACCTTTTGTGTGTCAGACTGTATTGTTTGTTTAAAATATGTGGAGCTTAGAGAGGCCCCTCCCTGGTGCCGGTCCCTCTGGAGAAATAGTGTTCCCACCCAAGCGATATTAGTGTTGGCCTTGTGACTGGCTTTAGCAAATGGAATGTGAGCAGACTATACACAACACATTTCTAAGTAGGCATATTCAGGGCTCTGATGTGGCGCTACCATTGTTTTTCTTCTCTTCCTGTAGATGTTCCCTTGATTGGGGCCTCTCTTTCTGTATGGACTAGGAAGTAAAGATAAAGCATGGGAAAGAGTCACACCTAACTCATAGCCAACATGCACTTAGGTAAAAAATAAACCTTTGTTACAAGTCAGTGAGATTGGAGATTGGTTTTTATCACAACATAAATTAGCAAATTTCATGCACAATGGCTTTAGACACATTTTTTCCATGGATAATTTTGACATATATTTCTAAATTAATTGGAATTTGTTAGATTAGACATTGTGCCAAAAGCTAAAGTTATTCTTTTATATTTCTATTCATTGATCATAAAAGAAGAAACATGTGCTGCTATTTTAATAATGTTATATATTTACTGTCACTTTACAGTTGATAAAGTAAATTCATATACAGTATCTTATATATTCTCAATAATTCTATATAATGGGTATTATCATCTAATTCCATAAAGGGAAAATAGCTGAGGTTTGGGGAGATATAATAGATTTTCTCAAAATTTTGTAGTAGTAGATGTAGAAACAAATTAAAAACAAGTCTCCAATTTGGTGCGTCTCTTCCTGCCCCACTATTTCATTGTTGTCACCATATGTGACTTTTCTTTGATTCACTTTCTTTGATATTTTCTGCAATTATGTAAATTTGCAGATGGAATTTATAAACACTACAGTTAAAGCTAATTTATATAGACATAAATTGGAAATTTCTGGGATTAAATTTTTCTCCCTGTATGAAAATCAACTGTAATGGGGTCATAAATTTTAGAATTAAAAAACTAGTGTGAAATACATTTCTGAGTGTGTGGGTGTGTGTGTGTGTGTTAATCCTCACCTGGGAATATTTTTTTCCATAAAGAGAGAGAAACGTCCATGTGAGAGAGACACATTGACTGGTTGCCTCCAGCGGGAATTGAACTGAGCCCTACAGTACATGGGCTATGCTCTAACCACTGAGCCAAAGGCCAGGGTGGAAATACACGTCTTAGAAGCTTCTCATAATACAATAAAAATGCAATGAACATTTGAAAATTAGGAAATATCAATATTTTGTCTTGTTCTGATCTATATTCACTCATCTCTTTTTAATATTCGTGACTGAAGTTACAATGCTGAAACTGTCCAGAATTAAAACAATTAGCTCATAGGATTCATTAGAGCTGGTGCGTGTTACTGCATCAAGTATTAATGAAATAAAAAGGACAGTCATAAATCTCATGTGATATTAAGACAGTTAAATTATAGTGAGCACTATTTTACATTCGTATAGCCAGTTTATTTTTGCAGTGTGGGCTCTAATATAACAAAGTTCAATGAACATTTTACTTCTTTTACTCTCTGTTTCATTCTTTCCTTTCTCTTTATGACTGAAGTCAGTAAAGAGGGATTGGAATGACTGCCAAGGAGGTGATACAATCTCTCTTTCTAGGAGTAAGTTGTGTGACCTCCAACTTGACATGCATAATAAATGTGCATGCTTTTTCAAACATGCCTCTGACTTTCTATTACATGAAGATCTGTGTAATAGTGTTATGTGTGCCTGTTGTGTTTTTAAACTTGGTCTTGTATTGCTTTAAATTTGTTGACTCTGTTGTTGCTGTATGTGGTTTTTATACACAAATGTTGTCATAACTATTCAAGTTTGATGGTCTCAAACAAACATTATGATGTTACCTAAACGTTTTAAATGTGATAACATTTTCTAAACCAGGTTAAAAACTTACTTAAGAAATTTTACCAATTTATTTTATTTGTTATCTAAGAATTTCTTCAGACTCAATATTCATAATAGGGCAGAGAGATCACAGTGGCAACATGAGGCAAATAACAAGCAAATTGCTAAACGATGTCATTCAAACCTGTATTTGATTATATGTAATATAGTAAGCTCCATAGACAAAATTAATATGCTGGAAAAGGAGAGGCTGCAAACAATTAGCATATATTATTGTACTATATCCAAGCATCCTGTTATTAAGCATTTCTTTTGAATGAGTAAATGCTAAACCTAGTAAACACTTGGAGCACCAACATCAACAACTTATTAGGAAGGCACAGGTAAAAGTTTTGATGTGATGGTCCTGGGGGGTGGTGATGGGGGATAAATCATCTGCATAGGCAAATCCCACTGTATTTTATGTTAAGATAGTAAAACTCAATCAGATATGAGCTTTCTGAAAGACTATTTTTTTAGTGAATGAAAACATCAGTAGACTCTAGCCTTAGGCTCCGGAACTGTTCATTTTGGTTCTAGCAACATGTTTCATCTACCAGAAAGTGCTTTTATCTTCCACTGGAGGAAAACATCACATAAGCAGGGATGGCGCAGCTCAAGGAAGTACACATGACATGCAGATGCAGAAGGCTTGTGCAGTACAGGGATGGGGCTCCCATGAAATTGGGTGGATGGATGCAAACAGTCAAATTTTCTAATTTGTTTCTCATTTGCTACTTTTAAGGTTTTTGTTCTGACAGAAATTATAAAATTCAAATCATTATACCTCTTTTAGTTGTACTTTTTGATTTCTAATAACAAATATTTGTTCTTTTGTCTTAAACATTGTCTCTTTCAACCTCACATCACACAGTACTGCAGGGTATAATTTAAAGTTAAGTTGCTTTACCTTGCTGTCTGATAGATTTTAAATATATAATTCATTTTTCTGAATGTTTGGAGAGCCTTATTATAACTTCATAGTTATTGTTGTATTAGCACATTCATGAAGCTAGGCAATGACCAAAAATTTATTTGTCTACTTTCTATTTCATATACCAGGCTGTAAACATAGAGGTATTGACATTTACAATTTATGGGTAGGAAAAAGTAAGCACAATAATCTTGGTGTTGAAACTATGAACATTGCCTTTTTTGAGAAAAGGAGTAATAGCAAGCTTGACCTGTCTGGCTTTTATAAGCATACATCATAGGTAACTGAGAGAAATCTGGGGGAAGGATGTTTTTATTGATATAAAATCTTACTATAATTCTGAAATATAAGAAAGATTTTGCAAGGATGCTCATGATTCAAGTCTTATTTAAACATTTTTGTGTGATTTTTTTGTGACCTCATTTTTTATTTAAACTTTAATGGAGTTTAGAATTAACCCAAGAAAGAATACATCAACATAATAAGTTAAACTGTGAAATAAAAATGCCCTAGAGTTTGCAGTAAATATTTCTACTGATCTGTTGAGAGTTATCAAGGTTATTTTGTTATATTAATGAGGTGAATAGAAGAGAGCACCTAATTATGAGTGTTGGTTGTCAGGAGATTCAACCATGTAATTAAAGGGTTGGAATTTTCTGCTTTACCCCCCCCCCCCCCCCCCCCACCATCTCAGCGATGGGAGAGGGGTTGGAGGTTGAGTTCAATTGCCAATGGCCAATATGTTAGCAAATTATCCTAACATATAAAAACCCTGGGTCTGTTACATCCACAACAACTGGGCAGCTTGACCAACTGAAGTCAGTCCTGCAGTCAGCTGGGTTGCCATGGTGACCCAACACTGACAGCTATGGCTGCAGGCACAGAGATCTAGCACTGACTGCTGAGGGGGCAGCAAATCAGACCTGGAGAGAGGCCTAAAGAGAGAAGCAGGGGCTGATTTGGAGCCTCTGTGGCAGCTGTTGATCAGCACTTGCCTCTCTCTTTCTTTCCCCAATTAGTTAGCAGCTGAGCCTCCATTTTTCTTCAGGCCTCCACAGGGGCTGCTGATCAGCCTTGGCTTTCTGATTAGGCCCCCTTGATAGGCCCAGAGACACTGACTGGCATAGAAACTGACCAATCAGAATCAAATCTGGGTCAACTGTGAGGAACCAATGGCTGCCTAAGAGGCAGAGCTTTTGATGCTGACTGGTACAGAAACCGACCGATCAGAACCAAATTGGCCAGCAAAAGAGGGCAGTTGGGGGTGAGATCAGGCTGGCAGGGAGGGAAGCAAGGGGTGATCAAGCAGGCATGACAGTTAAGGGCAATCAGGTCAGCAGGGAAGGGCAGTTGGGGGCGAGATCAGGCCCCAACAACTTGATCAGGGATGGGTCTGGCTGGCCAACCACCTGTGGTTCCTTCCTCCCTGCTGGTGGGGCCCAAATGGCTCCCATCAGGATGGGCCAGCTGGACCCCATCTATGCATGAATTCATGCACTGGGCCTCTAGTAACTTTATGAAGCCTCCATAAAAAAACCAAAGGGTGGGATTCTGAGAGTTTTTTGGCTTGTGAACACATGGAAATGCTGGGAGAGTGGTGTGTCTGGTGAAGGTATGGAAAATTTGTGCCTTTTGATGTTATCAGTGATGTTGGCTATTGATTTGAGACTTTGGAAAAGAAAATTCAGAGCTAAGAACTCTAATACAAGAAGAAGTTAACTTAGCATGCAAAGCAAAAGTACATTCAAAGATAAGATTCAGGCAGATTTCTCAGAGAGCTGCCTTGGCCTTTCAGAAAGAAAGTCACAGCGTCATAAGAGGTGAATCAGTGGGGCTGAATGGACTCAGGAAACAAGTTACAGAGGTTAAGGAGGGCCCTGGAGACAGGTCCAGGGGCTTATCCCAGGAAGAGCTGATGCTGCCTATGACTCCCCTGATTCTAAGTGTCCAGGGAACCTTCAGAGCTTCAAAGAAAGACAGTGAAGATATGTGCCTGGGGAAAGAAGGGGAGAGGATCTCAATAGAATAGTCATCATATTTTCAGCTGTGTCCTTTAATATGCTGATGCATCAAAGTGAGCATCTAAGTCATTCTCTGGTCAGTTTC
Source organism: Pipistrellus kuhlii (assembly GCF_014108245.1). Classification (NCBI taxonomy): domain Eukaryota; kingdom Metazoa; phylum Chordata; class Mammalia; order Chiroptera; family Vespertilionidae; genus Pipistrellus; species Pipistrellus kuhlii. Next base: position 131,221,297 of record NW_023425404.1, read on the forward strand.
ACCTTCAAATCATGTCACCTAAGATGGACCTGGACCAAGGAGGTAGGTCTACACAGTCTGGAATGTATAAGATAAGGCCCTGTGGTTTATTATCTGGCTATAAATTGCTCAGCCAGTTTGTTCAACTATCTGCTTTAGTTTTCCTATTCCATTTGCCAAAAAATTTCCTAACTTCCTTCTAACCTGCCTCATTCCCACATCCTTTGTCTTATGAATCTCTTGCATCTGGATGTTCTTGAGTTATATCGTTTTACTAGGGGTTCAGTGCACAAATTTGTGCACCTTGAAAGGAACCGTGGGCCAAGAGGCTGCAGTAGGCATGGGGGGGGTCTAGGCCCATTCTCCATGCCCATGCGCAGCCCCTCCCACCTCCACCACTCCCACCCATTGATGGCACAGAGCAATTGGGGTAAGTGCCAGTAGTGGGTGTGAGCAAGGCCAGCACTATCAGTGGGTACAAATGGTGGCTGCTGCCATGATTGCCCCTCAGGAGCAGGGGGAGGTGGAGAAGTCCTCAGGGGTAATCAGGGCTGGCAGCCATCACTCACACCCACTGATGCCTAATGATCTGGACCAGTGCCAGGCATCAGTAGTGGGTTCGAGCAGGGCCAGCACTGGCAGAAAGTCGGAGTGGTGGCTCTGACACCAGCAGTGGGTGAAGCACCAGGTGTGATGATGGCAAGCAGGAGAAAGAAGTTTCAGTCATCACTAAAGGCTTGCTCCGCTGACGGTGTCTGATGCCCTGCTTTGGTCTGGAGACCCTGCTCAACTGCTCCACCATCCCACTTCAGCTATGTTCTGCACACACCCCTTGGTAGTCAGTGTATGCTATAGTGACTGATTTTTTGGTTGTTCCGGTTTTACCACCATTATATCTCTTTTCATATTAGTCTTTTATTATATAGGATTAGAGGCCAAGTGCATGGCATTTATGCACTGGGGAGTGGGTTTGGGAGGGGAGATCTCTCAGCCCAGCTTGTGCTCTCTCCCACACCAGGACCCTGGGGGGATGTCTGCCTGCAGCAGAGTCAAGAGAGGCTTCTGCCACCGCTGCTGTGCTTGTCAGCCATGAGCCTGGCTTCTGGCTGAGCAGCACTCCCCTTGTGGCTGAACTCTGATCACCAGGGGGCCAGCTCCTGCATTGATCATCTGCCCCTGGTGGTCATTGTGCCTCATAATGAATGGTCATTCCACTGTTCGGTCGGTTTGCACATTAGGCTCTTATTATATAGGATAATAAACTGGTGACGTAGTAAGTAACGTATTACTCTGAATTCTGTGAACCATTCTAGCAACTTAATTAAAGGAGGTTGTGGGACCATCTGATTTTTAGCTAGTTCTTTAGAATTCTAGATAACAACGTGGGTGTCTAAGGTCTTGTAGAATTAAACCCTTAACCTGTGGAATCTGATGTTATCCTTAAGTAGATAGTGGCAGAATTGAGTTTATTTTTTGTACACTCTTCTGGTGTTTGAGAATTTATTGCTGTTGTGTTTCTGAGAAGCATACTCTTTCCCCACTGTGTGCACACAAGCATGCATACACACACAGAAATTGTGTCCAGGATCCTAATTTAACTCTCTTCTTGTTTGCATGTGTTTTTTTCTTTTTCTAAGGAAAAATCCTCTGTGATCCTTATCTTTTCTCTCTCTCTCTCTCTCTCTCTCTCTCTCTCTCTCTCTCTCTCTCTCTCTCTATATATATATATATATATATATATATATATATATGCTGATCCCCCCCCCCACACACACACATTAGTTCCTTTTAAGCGTTTCCCTTTCTCTTTGATTTTCTGTAGTTTGAATATAAGGTGCCCTGGTATTTCTTATGGCTACAGAGGCTTCAATTTAATGTCCTTGTTTTTGTATCCCCTATTTCTGTTGTTTTCTCTAAAAACTCTTTCTTAAGTAGAGTTTGAGCCTGATAGCTCTTTAAAAGGTAATCCACTGTTATTGTATTAGAGCCCTGTTGATGTGGCGATAAGGAGTTAGGGAATAGGGGTGTTCTAGATACTTATGATTAAATCTCAGTCATTTAGCAGGGCTGTGGTCCTGAGCTGTAACCTTTATAAGTGTCTCTTGTCTTTTCCCCTTTGTGGGAGTCAGGAAAGCTAGAGAGGACTGGAGTTTGGGAATCATCCTTAAGCTATTGTGAGATCAGGTTCTAATAAAGTTCTTTTTTTTTTTTTCCACATGAGAGTAAGCCCTTGTTATGCAGAACACATTGGGTTTACTTCCCGCTGGCTACTTTTACCCTCATTCAGTAAAAAATAAGAACATGGTAGAGTTTCTGGAGTCCAAACTAAGAAAGTATGTGTCTACTCCCACCAGGACTGTCATCTCTAGGATTTTCTCTTACTCAAGCTAGTCTACACTCTACGTCAAGCAGTTCATCAAATTACAATGTAACTTTTCTTACCAATTTATGAGTCTAAGGGCTTCTGCTCTCATTAAGTTGCTATCAGCTGTGTTTTTTTAAATTGGTCTGTCACTAGATTTTGAGATGGAGGTTTACCCTGTGGTTTCAATTCTCTAGTTTGTTCAGCTTTTTTCTAGTTGGAAATGGTTACTTTGAAACTGAAGTCCTGAAAGGCGAAGTCCATATTTACAAATTGGTAAATAAAATTGCTGAACATTTCAATGGAAAATCATCATCATTATATAGATGATACATAAAAGTTACAAAATCTATGAGGAAATTCATTGCCATAAGAAAAAGGCTCACATACAATAAATGGGAGTTTTTGCATTTGAGGAACTATAGTGATGAGAATCCATTTAGAAAGGAACTTTAAAGAAAGAGGATAAGCCGAAACCGGTTTGGCTCAGTGGTAGAGCGTCGGTCTGCGGACTGAAAGGTCCCGGGTTCCATTCCGCTCAATGGCATGTACCTAGGTTGCGGGCACATCCCCGGTAGGGGGTGTGCAAAAGGCAGCTGGTCGATGTTTCTATGTTTCTCTCTCATCGACGTTTCTAGCTCTCTCTCTCTCCCTTCCTCCTCTCTGTGAAATATCAATAAAATATATTTTTAAAAAAAGAAAAGAAAAAGAAAGAGGATAAAAGGAATTCAAAAAAAATCCATCAACAAAAGTAGGCTTGCAATGATAAAAACTCACCAGATTTATTAATTAATTAATTGGAAATAAGTAAAAAGATAATTAAAAAATAAATTTGACGCTTGCTCAGTGGCTGGGTTGGTTGGAGTTTCTTTCTATCCAGTGTTTCCCAAACTTTTGACATATGTGTACCCCTTCTATAATTTTCATAATGCTGAGTACCCCTCGTACTTATGAGAACGTAGAATTAGGCGCAGCTAAGCACAGTGCAGTGCATATCCCCACCAAACTCCAGTGCAATGTGTACTCCCACCAAACTCTTCCTGTACCCTTGGGGGTACGCGTACCACACTTTGGAAAACACTGCACCAAAAGGTTGAAAGTTTGAGTCACATTCTGGACATGCATGGGAGGCAATCAATCAGTGTTTCTCACATCAATGATTCTCTTTTTAAAATCAATAAAAACATCCTTGGGTGAGGATTAAAAAAGAAAAAAGAAAAATAAAACCTAAAGATTTGAAAAAAAAAAAAAAAAAGACAAACTATGGATGTAAACTCATCCCTTAAAAACTTCATAGAGAAAGTACACACCATTTGGAAAGAGAATAAGATAAAATTTTTAAAAGCTGCTAGAGAGACAAGACAGTTAACTATAAATAACAATCACAGTGACAGAAGATTTCTTAGAAATATTAATAGATCTCAGAAGACAAGATACCAAATCTTTCAAGAACTGATGGTATACCTGTTTACTCAGATTTAGTTACCTCTCCAACACAATTTAATGAAATGGCAACATTTAGAATGGGATACTTGCAGATCATTGTCTGATAAGTGGCTATTATCCAAAATATATAAAAAACTCATATAACTCAATAACAAAAACAACAAAAAATCCATTTCAAAAGCAGGCAGAGGAACTAGACAATTTTTTCAATGAAGATGTACACATATCCAGAAAAGCTGCTCAATATCCATCACTAATCATTAGGGAACTGCAAATCAAAACCAGAGTGACATATCCTTCACACCTGTTAGTATAGTTATTTCAAACAGAAATAAAATAGTGTTGGCTAGGATCTGGAGAAAAGGCAATCTTTGTTCACTGTTAGTAGGAATTCATATTCATTCAGCCACTATGAAAAACAGCGTGTAGGTTCCTCAAAAAATTAAAAATAGAACCACCATATGATTCAGCAATTCTACTTCTGGGCATGTGCTAAAATAAAACAAAATCACTATCTTGAAAAAAATGCACCCTCATGTCCATTGCTGCCTTATTTACAATAACCAAGAAATGGAAACAAATTAGTGTCTATCAATTGATGAATGGATAAAAAAAATATTATTCAGACATAAGAAAAGAAACCCTGCCATTTTCCATAATATGGATAAACATCAAGGATACTATTCTAAGACAAATGCTATATAATCTTACTTGTCTATGGACTTTAAAAACAAACAAACAAAAACCAGACTCACATATACAAAGAACAGATTAGTGGTTGCCAGAGGAGGGGATGGAAGGTGTGGTGGTGAAATGAGCGAAGGGTGTCTAAAGGTACAAACTTTTGGTTATAAAATAAATAAGTCCTGGGGAAGGTAATGTATCACTATAGTTAACAACACTGTATTGCATATTTGGAAATTGCTAAGAGAATAAATTTTAAAAGATAGCACCATAAGAAAAAAAAATACTTATAACTGTGTGGTGCTGGATGTTAACTAAAGTTATTGCAGTGATCATTTTGTAATATATAGACACTAGAGGCCCAGTGAAAGAAATTCGTGCATAGGTAGGGTCCCTAGGCCTGGCTGACAATCAGGGCTGACCAGGATATTCCAGCTGCAGGCTGGGGCCTTTCTTCATTTCACACTGCCCCCCCCCCCCCACCTCCGGTGGTCAGCACATATAATAGTGAGCAATCGGTCTCCTGGTCAAACTCCCACAGAGACAATTTTCATATTAAGCATATTCCTTATGTTGTATTCATGAAACTAACACAATGTTATATGTAAATTATATCTCAATTTTAAAAATATTCTACATATAAATGAGATCATGCAAAAAAAGATGAAAGCTTTTCATATCTTTTACAATTTTTTTTTTTTACTCTTTTAATATCTAATGGTTAGGGAGATGTGTAATATGAAAGTAACGCTATACACAGTAACACTTAAAATTGAGTTTGTATTATATTAAATACAAGTGTACATACATACATTTAAAAGTTGATAATGTAGCTCTTTCTTTATAATATGTATGTAATATGCATAATGTATAACATCTAATATATTCAGTGTATATGAAGTTATATTTTACTAGAGGCATATTGCACAAATTTGTGCACCAGTGAGGTCCCTCGGCCTGGCCAGTGGGATCCAGCTGAAACTGGCAGTCCAACATCCCCCCAGGGATCCTGGAGTGTGAGAGGATGCAGGGCAGGTGGAAGGACCCCAAGGGTGCATGATTGGGGCTGGGGAGGGACATGGGAGGTTGGCCAGCCAGGGAAGGACTAAAGGGGGATTCCACGGTGTGCCAGGCCCTTCTTGCTTAGTCCCGATTGGCCAGATCTCAGCAGCAAGCTAACCTACCAGTTGAAGCACCTGCCCCCTGGTTGTCAGTGCATGTCATAGTGAGCAGTTTTGCAGCCTTAGCATATCATTAGCATATTTTTCACTTTGATTGGTTGGAACAGACAACCAGGCACTTAGCATAGTAGGCTTTTATTATATAGGATAGTCAATCAATAGTCAAAGATTAATACATGTACATAATTTGCTACAACATTAAAAAAATGCAACTTGATGGTCTGGCATAGCTCTATTTTGAAGTTTGTTTTTTATAGTTCTAAAAGTGTATGCTTTTATGCTGTATTTCAGCCATATTGGCCAACATACCTTCAAATATATTCTTTTCCAGACTTTGCACATTCTGACATATATGCCTGGACCCCAGCTGTTGCAATTTGCTCTGATGGAGTCAGGCTGCTGTAAGAGCTGGTGTAGTACTTGTGGAATGCAGGATGCACTTTGGATCTCAGCGCAGTGTGCATACAATTGAGGATCAGAGTTTTGGCTGCAGTGGATAGATCTGGGCCCTCTGAGAGCAATTCTAATTTCAGGTATGTTAGATGTAGGAGGATATTGCCAAAATATTTTTATTTCTTAAAAACACTCAGCTTTCTTTTCCCCATCCCTTACTTTTTCCATCTAATAAATCCCAGAGGAACCTTAAAAATAAAATATATTTTCAAAACAAAATATTTTCTCTTGATCACAAGAGAAACAGCTGTTTATTACGGGGTCCAATATATATCCATAAAAATATATCTGTCCATATAGATCTTTTGGATTTTGAGAGAGTGGAAGGCATTGATGTAATGTACTTTCAACCAGTCCTTTGTTTGTTTTTGAGATTAAATATATTAGTGTGATTTTCCTGGTCATTGACTAGCTCAGAAAGAAAAGCTCCTGATAAAAATCCTTCCCCAAGAATCAACTTTATACATTGGGAATAGTTTCCTGAGGAACGACTTTCAGGAAGATGTCCTATTCTTTTAAGTCTTGGTTTCTTACCTTTGAATCTCACAAGCAGTTTTTAGAAATACAAGGTATCCATACTTTCAGCTTAATAGTTGAACAATTTGGGTGACCTTTGTGGCCACGTACTGTGTTAGCTGGTGGAAATTCCCTGATGACTATGAAAGAAACGACCTACAGCCATGCAGTGTTGAGTTTTCATGCCCTTGACACCAGATTCTTGGATTCAATGGTAAACTTACTTCTCCTTTAAAAATATTAGAGGTTCCTGTCTCATAGCATTGAGCAGTGATCATCTCTCCCAACACAGCTCAGCACAGAGCTTCTTGAGGACTTTCCATTGCAGTTTGCTGGACTACACCTCTTAGAGCTGGTGGTAGAATAGTTCCAAAGAATAAAAACAAGGGCACATTTTTCTAATCAAGTGAGTAAGTGATGCGCTTTAGCACACACACAGAGCTAAGAACAGACCAGAAATGTCAGTTGTTCTGTTTCGGTTAAAGTGAAGGCGGCCATTTTCTCAATGGAAAGAGGTTGGACATTAGATCTTTCTCGAAATCCTTCCTAGAGCTATATGACCTTGGACAAGGTCCTCTTTTGGGAATAATATAACCTGGTATAATATTTATTCAGAGATGGTACAGCGCAGCAATATTAGATAGTAACATACTGTATTCTATACAAATGTGTATCTTTTATATTAAAAAAAATGACTTCTGGAATCAGCATGGATTAACTTGGACACAACTCTGCTTGCCAGAAGTGTCTATCATTTCTCTGTCAAATAGCAATTTGTCTAGTAATGCCTTTAAACTGGTGTGTGTACCTGTAAGATACAATTTTGTATAGCTTTCTTAATGAACACTGGAAGGAGAAATGAAGTGCAGGGCTTTCCGAAAAAGAGGTTCAGAAAAGAACACTTCAGAGCCTTGAAAGAATGTCTCTGCATATGTAACTTGTTGCCTGGGAGGGAAAAGGGAGATAATCAAGGAAAAGAAGAGGCCTTCTCATCATCATGTTTGACTTTCATTCAACCTTTTCTAAGATTATTTTGCACTTTTTAACCTCTGACCTCCTACTCCACTAACAAACATGGTGCTAGGTCTGTGCTCTGCGTTGCAAATAAAGCAGCACCCACAGTGTGTAGCAAACCTGGTTGCCCAATATAATTATGAATATCATTATACTAAAATTTAGCTTTCCTTTCTTTTAAACATGGAAAAAGTTTTTAACCTATTTCAGACCTGAGAGACACCTAGGTTTTTATTATCTGTTCCTGGCATTTATCCAAGTGTCATGGAAGGAATTTATTAATATTACTATAATACTTCAGAGGACGGTGGAATGTGCATTCAAAGCAGATTTTTTTTCAGCTCTGTGGGGGGAGGAGGGAAAGAGCAGAGATGATGGGGTGATGGAATTTTGTTCTCTGCAGGAGGGAGGGGGAGAATTTTCTTTATGCCACTCTTTCATGCTGAGAGACTCCAAGGCAGTGCCAGTGGCATCCTAAAACAATATTAAATCATTGGTTCCTACACGGACTACTCATATCATTGCAATGACTCAGAAGTAATTCAACAAAAATGTAAAAAAATGTATTGTGACAATAAAAAAAAATAGAGACATATATTTTACAAAGGTATTTTTTGGATAAAGCAGATGTCTTGGTAAAATAATTTAAAAATTAATACTTCATTGTTAATGCTTTCATTTGAAAATATAGATCATTCTGCTTTTGTTACACATATTTTTGGATATTATTTATCTCCACTTACCCTGTAACAAAAGCCTAATATGCAAATCGACCAAAGGGCGGAATGATCTGTGGAATGACCGGTCACTATGACCTGCACTGACCACCAGGGGGAAGAAACTCAATGCAGGTGTTGCCCCCAGCCTCTCGTGGATATAATAAAAGTTTTATTTACTATTTTTAAAGTTCTCAAAGTAATTGGAAATTTGATGTAACAGGCTATGTTAACATTAAGAGCAGTGAACATTTTTTCATGAAAATTTGCTCCAACACTCACCCACTTAAGATCATTTAGTTTAACTTAATCACCAAAATCAAAGGTCTTTACCCAGTTCATCCTCTTTGACCTACTTCCAGCACTTCTTGGAGTTTTTCTCCCTTTTCTTATTGAAACTTCTTTTTTCCTTTGTTTTCAATAACATGTTTCTTTCTACATTTGCTAATTATTTACCTATTTTGTCTCAGTTTCCAATACCTTTTCCCCCTCTCCTTTGTTGAGAATTGGTATGGTGCTACTCTAAATAATTTTCCCCAAACCCCTTTATAATCTGGCTATCTGTTAGGCTTTGCCAGTAGAAGGCCCTGGAGAGATTGATTGGAAAGTAAGAAAGGAGAAAGGATTTTTCCTTCTGCTTTTCCAGCTGTTGGCAGCATTGTTTCAGCAAGGGCAGTTGGCCTCCAGCTTCTTTTACCATCTCCAATACCTGTTGGTAACCAGATGTGCTTCCTTAAAAGGCTGGAGTTAAGAGATATCCCCATGTTCCCTCACACACTGGACATGCTCTTCTGGGCATCTGTTGAGCTATGTCCCCTGCACTGAATTCCTGGCACCTGCCAAACTAGAGGTCTGGGAACCAGCTTCCTGGTGCTTTCTTCGAAGGACCAAACACCAACTCTATTGAGCCTTCTTCCAGCTTTACTGCCTCTTCTCCTTTGTTTCTCCAGCCTTAAGGACCATAGTTGTTTCTTGTAATTATTAATCTATGTGTAAACTCAGCATCTCTTTCATTTTCTAACATCTGTCTAATACATATTAGCCAGTTTCCTGTATTAAATTCTTGTCCATTTCAGAAATATCTAGTATGTTCTATTTTCCTGGGTGGATTCACAGTTCTCTTTTTGCACTGCTTGCTTTAGTAGGTCCTTTTTCTTCTTCTCCAAATTTCTCTTGGTGGCCCATTTGGTCCTTAATACACACTGACTGCATATGTAAAAATATCTGTGTATCAGAGATCTGATATATTTCCTCAGCTCCCCACATCACATCTCTACCAGTTTATAGCATCAACTGTTTATTTGGCATGTTTGTTAGGATTTTCTATGGGCTTGTGGCATAAACTTAATATTAAGTATACTAAGCCACAGATCAAATTATCTTCTCTCATGCCATTTCCATGCTTTACCATGTGCACCGTCGTCAAACTTGCTTGTTTTCCTCAGTAGTACCTCAATAGTCCCAGTCACAGAGATTCATACTTTAGAATTTTAAAGTTGTTTTCTCTTATTATCCTCATATTCACTCAGCAATAATATAATTTAAACTAGAGGCCCAGTGCATGAATTGGTGCATAGGTGGAGGTCCCTTGGCCTGGCTAGCAATTGGGGTCAATCAGGGTTGGCTGGCCAGGGAAGCGACCTTGGAAGATTGGCTGGCTACAGGAGGTTGGCTGTGGGAATGCACTGACCTCCAGGGGGCAGATCCTGCATTGAGTCCCTGCCCATTGGGCTCAATGCAGGAGCTGCCCCCTGGTGGTCAGTGGGTCATCATAGTGACCAGTGAACCAATAGTTCAGGTGACTGGTCTTAATGGTTGCTTAGGCTTTTGAATGTATAGATTATTTTTCTACACACTGTTTTTCACTTATCCTTCCCCGTCATTACTAACATCATTATCCTAATTGAAATTCTCATTAACTTTACTCTCTGATGACTTCAATAAAGTCCATACTATTTTACCTGTTTCCATGATTATTGCTACCAGACTAATTCTCATAGGTTCTGAAATCCTTGTCCATAAACCTTCAGTGGTTTCCTTATCTCACAAAATAAAGTCCAAACCCCTCTGCTGGAAATCTTACCTTAATAACATATTTGGTCTTCTCTCATCACTAGCCCCTATTAAGTCTCTATTTTAGGAAAATTGGTTTACTACATGACCTGCCACTTTTCTGTCCTTATCTCTATAGAAAGTACCCCATTTAGCAAAGCTCAACTTTGTGAAGCTGTTCAAGAACATTTTAGACAGAACTGACCTCTCCCCATGAGGTACTCTGTATGGGCATCACTTCTCTGTAGCGCCTATATGGCATTAGTCATAAATTGAATGCAATGTTATAATAATGAGAAAAGTGTATATTTAAGAGTAGTACAATATTCTGTAGGGTGAAGATCCTTATAATGTATCTGTCCAATGGTAGTCAATTGACTAAAAAATCTCTTAACTAAAAATTTGTTTGACTTCCTGATGCTAATAAAAAGATTTATTTTTTTTAAGTTTGAAGTCACTGAGTTGATCAATTACATTGTATTAATGCTTTATAGATGTAGAATTTATTACTAAACCTGGACATTTCTCATTTATAGAGGTATCTATTAAATCCTTCAAAATTCTAAAATTATTCTTTTACAGCAAGAGATCAGGATGGAATATGAAAATGGATCTCATATTCCATCCTGATCTGCTTAATTTCAGTACTGCTTTAAAAAACCTATAAAATATTTTGGGAAAGTTTTGTTTTGGAAAAATTTCCCTACCATATATCAGTTCTTCTCTGTTTTTCTCCCTTCCTCCATTCCTTCCTCCTTTCCTTCCCTCCTTTCTAATATGTTGTAGTATTTTTTTTGCTCCTGAAAGCCAAGATACTGATAATATCAAACCTCTTCATTAAATTTTCTTCTAATATGCCAAAACTGGTTTGGCTCAGTGGATAGAGCTTCTGCAGGTTAGATTCCGGTCAAGGGCATGTACCTTTGTTGCGGGCACATCCCCAATAGGGGGCGTGCAAGAGGCAGCTGATCAATGACTCTCTCATCCATGTTTCTAACTCTCTATCTCTCTCCCTTCCTCTCTGTAAAAAATCAATAAAATATATTTTTTTAAAAATTTTCTTCTGATAAATGGATGGCTTTTTTAGCATGTAGAGTTCCCAAGTGCTTAAAAGGAAGGAGATCTACAGAGACCAGTGTCTAAGGATATGCTATAAATAGACTATCAAGAAAACAATGTGGAAGTTCCCTGCCTATATTTTCTTAAATGGCTTTCCATAATCAATCCCTCAACAGTATACAGGCAAATTGAAGAACAGTTATATAGGAGAGGCCTCCAAATAATATATATCAAAGAAATATATCTTAAACGCTGTAGATTAGAACGAATCTGTAAAGATCATCTTAATCTTTTGTTTTCAGATAATGTTGTAACTGCATAACTTTAATACAGTCCATAAAAGCTAATTGAGCTCCTATTATATTTCAGGATAGTATGGGCAGAGGAGTGAGTCCCCATTGTTGGCAACTTTACACATCCCACAGTATTTACTTTTACAATTAATATTCTGAAAGTCAAGATTATCTGGTCACATATAATAAATAATGAAAATTTTAAAAAAATTATTGATTTTTTACAGAGAGGAAGAGAGAGGGATAGAGAGTTAGAAACATTGATGAGAGAGAATCATCTATCAGCTGCCTCTTGCACACCCCCTACTGCCTCTTGCACACCCGCAACCAAGGTACATGCCCTTGACCAGAATCGAACCCGGGACCCTTCAGTCCGCAGGCTGACGCTCTATCCACTGAGCCAAACCGGTTTCAGCTAAATAATGAAAAATTTAAATTATGTAAATATGTCTAAGAATTAGATAGCCCAGTGATAGTGAGGTCCCCAATAAACAAATTGAGGACTCCATTATCACTGGGCTAACTATATAATAAAAAAACAACAAGAACAAAAAAATCTGTCCTGCTTTTATTTTTATTCAATCCTCCATAAATAGGGTAAGTACCTTTTAAATATTTTTCATATTAAAAATTTTATATGTTTGAAGTCAGCTGATAAACTTCTACCAATAAGCATACCCCATTTGCTTGAAACAGGCCCAGCATAAGTCTGCTGTCTTGGCAAAATCTGTAAGAGCCACCACTTTCCTCTTCTCTGTAAATTTACCCAGATTTAAATTCTGGGAAACATTTGGTCAATCTACCATTAATCTTCTTTAATTCAGGCCAAAATCAATACTTAAGCCTTTAATTTTAGAATCATCTTCATTATTTTTCTCTAAGTAATTTCTAGTGATAACAGAACAGGTTTCAATTTCCTCCCCTTAACTATGTGAAGAAATTCAATGATAAAGGTGCCTGCTTTCAAAAAAACACCAGATCCAGTTATTGAAAGACCACAATTAAGGGGTAATTGCAGGGGAGAGGGTGTTTTTGGAGCGAGAGAGAAAGCATGCCACTGAGAAGTTTATGATAAGCAGATGATTTCTAGTTCAAGAAATCAAATACCACCTATTTCTATTCCCATCAGAGGTTCAGTTAGAAATAGAATCCTTCTTTGCTTCCTGCCCTATGCCGGGGTGTTGTTATGGGCTGCATACTGTTTAAACAGCTGTGGAGTCTCCCCTCGGTTGTGACCGAATTGCACCAGTGATACTGATCCTTGTAAGGAGCTAAAACTAAGAGGAAACTTGATCATTTGCAGAATAACAAGGAACTGAGGGTGAGCTGTGCTCTCTGTCTCAGGATAATGAGTTCAGAGAGTTTAGAGAATGTGAAATCTTTGTGCCAGTTTTGCTCAGTAAACTCAGTGCCGGACTATTTCTTTCCAGTACAAACCAAGAATGAAAAAAACAGCATAGACACAAATGTACAAATAGTAAATTAAAATGTATATTTAAAATATGAAGACTCAAACACCCATTTGAATCTCTGTTATGAGGAAATGTAAAGATATCCCTTGCATATTTTGTTTTTCTGCAGTTTTGCCTCCTCTTTTTCTAACTCTGCTATTATTATCACCTCACCTTTAATACATTGTGAATGAGCAGACCCTGCTCCTTATATCCATATTAGAGGCCTGGTGTATGAATTCGTGCACTAGTGGGGGGTCTCTCAGTCTGGCCTGTGTGCTCCCTCGGTCTAGCCTGTGGAATTGGGCTGAAACAGGCTCTCTTACATCCCCTGAGGCATACTGGATTGTGAGAGGGTACAGACCAGGCTGAGGGACCCTACCAGTGCATGATCAGTGCCAGGGAGGGAAGTAGGAGGTTGGCCAGCCAGGAAGGGACCACAAGAGGGCTCCAGGGCATGTCTGGCCTGTCTCACTCAGTCCCAATTTGCCAAACCACAGCAGCAAGCTAACATCCCAGTTGAAGTGTCTGCTTCTTGGTGGTCAGTGCACATCATAGTGAGAAGTTGGGCAGCCTTAGCATATCATTAGCATCTTATGCTTTGATTGGTTAAATGAATGACTGGACACTTAGCATATTAGATTTTATTATAAGGATGTTCTTCTAGTCTGGCAGTTCTCAGACTTCATCATGTGCTATGAATATCTGGAAAGACTGCTGTAACACAGATTGCAAGGGATTCACTCCCAGAATTTCGGATTCTGTAGGTCTGGGGTAGAGCTCCAGAATTTTCAGGTGTGACATGTTCTCAGGTGACACTATTACTGTTGGCCTGGGGGCCACACTCTACAACCACTGCTCTAGCAGTTCAGTGACTGACTGAAAGGCTTGGCAGAAGTTAGCTATTGAGAGGGAAAGGGAAATGCAAATGCATTATTTAGGAAGAGCACATGATAGAGAAGCACTGTCCACCTCAATCAGCCTCAGGAAGGGCTCATCACCATCCTTCCCTCCAAGGTCTCCTCCAGCAACCCTGCCTCTTTCTTTTCAATCCTGCTGGGGGTCACTTTTCAAAGCATTTCAAGAGGAAACTATGTTCATTGGATTTGAATTTATTGCTTAACTAAATGAGTTCCTGGATTTGAGAATATTAAATAGGAGTAACTTTGTATTAACTGTATTTTAAATGTCTGGTGATGTTTTGGTTTTGGTTTTCCCACATGACTGCATTATTAATGCACAGTAGCAGTGTGATTGCTTAGCAGGCACATTGCTTGAATGATTTTGTTGCTGCTGTGTTTGTCAAAGTACTGTACTCAATTTATTCTTGTCCTGCCTGAAGACTTCTGACTTTTGGTTTATATTTATATCTTCTCATTTACTACATTCTAGTCTGTATTTTTTTTCCACATTTTTGTCAGAGACTCCTTCAATCTTACTATATGTTTTTCTCAACATTCTCCACTTCTAATTTAACTATTTATTACATATATTTTAGTCACCGTTAGTGCTCTAATGATTTTTACATCACCACTTTATCTCACCTATCCCCTTTCATATTTTTTCAGTATCTTTTACAATATAGTGAGATATCCATTTATTTTTCTCTCTTTAGACAGGACCTATCTTGTTCACCAAAATGCTTTGGCATGTCAGTGATGGACACAAAACCCAGAAATACATGCATAAATTAAAATGTTAAGGCCATAAAAAGCATTGAACAGAAAATAAAAAATCAAATTAAGAAATTCATACTATAAAGATTTTAATAGTCACATACTTTTAATGAATAAATTTAACTCACTAACTTTTTGGTAGTTGAAACAAAAGGAACTGTGATCAATTTTTAGGGATCATATCACTTAAGGAGAAAACACATTAATTGTTTGTAAGTTCAAATACAAAGGCCAAGTGAATCTTTGTATAGGGGATTCTGAGTTATGTAGTGAATAGCATTTTAATAGCATTATTAAGTAACTATAGTAGTCCATTTTATAAAACATTTTTTAGGGCATCCATAATGCAAGCAAAGGGAATAATGTCAAAGTACAAAAAAGAAAATATCTTGCCAGGTGCTAAGAAAATATGGTCTAAATATGCAGCTTTTTGATGATTTGAGGGTTAAAAAATAAGGGTATTTAGCCCTGGCCAGTTTGGCTCAGTTGGTTGGAGCACTGCCTCATATAACAAAAGATTGAGGATTTGATTCTCGGTCAAGGCACATACGTAGGTTGTGGGTTCTATCTCTGGTTGGGGTATGTACAAAAGGCAACCAATCAATGTTATTTCACACATTGATGTCTCTCTCTCTCTCTCTCTCTCTCTCTCTCTCTCTCTCTCTCTCTCTCTCTCTCTCTCTCTCTCTTTCTCTCTCTCTCCTCTATCTTAAATCAATGATTATATCTCTGGGTGAAAATTTTTAAAAATGAGAATATTTAGAGAGGGACATGCATGCATTTCATTTTTTTCAAAACAATCTCGTATATATCAATCAATGAAATATGTAGAAATAAAATCTATGGAATAAGAACACAGAAATTTTATGATCTTTAAAATTATGTGAATAGTTAATAGGCCACTTCTTTAAATCCTATTTTTCCAAAAAAATATATAATTCTCCCAGTAGGTGAAATCACTCAGCCAATATTGATCATTAATTTTTGCTCAGAATAAAAGGCTAAATAAAAGTCAACAAACATGTGCCATTATACAAAGACATTGTCACAAATGGGCTTAGATAAGAACAAGATTTAACCAAGTTTGTAACTCTGGTCCATAGTAGAATAATCTTGCTCTAAATCTACAATTTCTTATATAAAATATTGATCCAAAAAGTACTTATCTGTAGTTTGTCAAGGAGAAAACCAGCATGGAGAAAATCAGCATGAGATAGAAAATATAATTAATAATATTTTATCTTAGAAAAATCTGTGCCTTTGAAACTCTTGCTGCAGATCTAAATATTTTTATTTTTCAAGCCTAAGAATGATATTGTTCTGTTGATAAAGCAAAGGATTCAAGTTAAAGCGTTCTGAGTGACTGTATATGAAATGGAATGCTTTTCCTTTCTTATTTTCCAGTCACTGTGGTCATTTAAGGATAACCAAATGTCAATAAATGTTAGGATACATGTAAAATGTACCAAAATGATTTTTCATAGAAAGAAATAAATTTTAGTAACTGTGAAGGATACGACAAAAGAAAAACCTTGCTAATAATTGTGACCATTATTGAGGTAGGCAGACCCATTTGCAAAACAACCACTAATATGGAAGAACTTACAAATAAGTTCATGTTTGTTCTGTTGAACAGGACATTTATAAGCTTTAAACATGTATTATGCTCTGACTCTAAATGTATCCTTTTGCTCATACCTTTTACATATTCCACTTCCTTAGTGTAATTAGTTATGCAAAATATTTTTCTTTCACACAATTATGTGTCCCTCTTTGCCCATAAGGTTACTTGAGAAGTTAATTTACCTTAAGGATAGTAATGTATACTTAGTAAGAATGAACTTTTTCCCTGATAATACAAACCTGTCTTAAATGAGACAAAAGATGTATGTGCACGAGTGGGACTCTGAAAAAAATTGCATTTTCTTCAAAGGTAGTGCAGATATAAATATATACATGACAGACTCTATCATTCTGTGTTTACTAAATCTAGGATGGGTTACACATGTTCTGGAGATCCCAGTAGATTTTAAAAAATAACAGATTAACTAAGCGGATTGAGAATCCATTTCCCCAAGCTGCTTCACTTCACCCTCTTGATCTTCTCAGTGAATCTGGTATGTGTCGAAAAAATTTGTGTAACGTGGAAAGACTCAGAAATCACCCCTTTCTTTGAATTCTCTTCTAGATGTACTTCCTTTTCTATTTTGTCTCTAAAATGTAACTGCACAGCCTTATATATAACTTTATGCTTCCTTCCTTGACTTTGAAACTCAACATGTTCCAACAGAGTAAAACGTTTATGGTTTCCATGATTAAGCATTCATTACATAACAGAGCACATCACTTGCATTGCATCCTATTTTTCTAAGGAACCTCTATTGTTAATATCTAAAGATAAGTGAGCCAATCCTTCTTGTATCCTACTGCAGTACATTGTGTGTTTTCTTACAGAAATGACCTGGCATGCTCCAGATTCAAATATGGTTATATCATTGGCATGCTGATAAAGTTCAGCATTAAAGCCAGATATGCTCAGTAACTTGTGTCACTCCATAGAGTTAAAAAGGTCAATTAATTCTAACAATTGTCCCATATGCATTTCAAGGGAAGGTCACATTAGTCCATTTACTTTATTTTGGACTACATACTACAAGCAATATTTGCATATGGACCAGCATCATGGTAGATGGAATTCCACAGGATAGTCAGTGGGAGTCAACTAGCTTTACAAATTTATTTGTTCTATTCACTGTTAAAAACTTGTTTCAGAAAATTAACTTTGGCTCAAAGTCAAATCCACTCTCAAAGCATATAACCATTATTTCCCCTCTAATTGGATGAATAATATTTAGTGGTTTAGTCATCGAGATTCATTTAGAAATTCAAAATTGTTTGAATTGTAGTTTTGTACTCTTACAAACATCTCAGTGTCTCAGGTCAATTATATACTAGTAAAGATTGTTAATCCTGCCTACCTGTAAATTCATCAGTAAGAAGCACATAGGTAAGTCATAATGTCTATATTGATAATTGTGTGCCAGCATTATTTAGAGCAGAGAGCCTCAATATAAATGCTAAAACTTGGTAGATATTTCATTTGGTATAAGAGATAATTAATTTAGAAAGAATGATGATATCCTCAGAAGAATATCGACTATTTCTTTTTTTTAATTGGGGTGACACTGGTTAACAAAATTTTACAGGTGAACAATTCTAAACCCATCATCTGTACACTGTATTGTGTATTCACTACCCCAAGTCAAGTCTCAGTCCACCACCATTTGTTCCCCTTATATTTTCCTCCACCTTCCTTCTATTGCTCTCTCCACCAGCAACCACCATACTGTTGTCCATGTCATGTGTTTTTTCCTCTATTTTTTTTTTCTTTTTTGGTTCAATCTATCCACCCTCTGGAGCTCCAGACCCCATTCCTACCCCTGTTGACTGTCATCCTTCTCTCTATGTATGAAAATATTTCTTAATGGGCAACAGGGAATATTAGTAAGAAAGAGGCCTTACTTGAATCAATGTATAACTTCTACATTGGATGTATTGATAGAATTGCTTTAGTGATATCTACGTGTCTTTTCTTCTCTTGTAATTATAAGCAAATTCAAGTAGAGACCTCTTTTCTTTACATGCTGTGAATGCTCACACCTTCTAGTATACTAATGACTTCAAAACTCTTAATGTTGAAACAACAGTGGATTTTTAAAGTGTCTATACCTAATTTATTCAATTTAACAAACATTCATTGAGTTTCTAAGTAACATTCTGGGCACATAAGTTAACAGACATAATTAAGTGATGGTCCCTGACATCCAGTAAAAGAAACAGATATCTTTAATTCTATTGCAATAACTACTGTACTGATGATATGAATAAATTGTTGTAAAAGCACAGAGGAATTGAATCACAAAAGAAAAATATGTGAATTTCATCTTGATATAAATTAGAATTTTTTCCCTTGAAAAATTTTTTTTATTGATTTCAGAGAGGAAGGGAGAGGTAGAGAGAGAATAATTGATTGGCTGCCTCTTGCATGCCCCCTACTGGGGATCAAGCCCACAACCTGGGCATTTGCCCTTGACTGGAATTGAACCTGAGACCCTTCAGTCTGGAGGCCAATGCTCTATCCACCAAACCAAACCAGCTAAGGCTGAATTGAAAATTTATTTTGTCAGATGAACAAGGGCAAAGGCAGTTCCAGTAGGAGAAACAAAATAAGAAAATATAAAAATCTATCAAATTATGCAAGTGATATTGAACATCTTAGTATGGTCAGAGTGTAGGGAATGTGATAGGGAGAGATGTTGAATAAATGCATTAATGAATGAATGAAGAGTGTCATACAGTGAAGAATCTCATCCAGAGGATTCTTTAGTTAATACAGTGTAGACCATGTGAACCCACTAAAGATTTTTTTTAGGATATATTTTTATTTTTTATTTTTTATTATTTTAAATATATATATATATATATATATATATATATATATATATATATATATTTATTGATTATGGTCTGACATAATTGTCCTTATCCCCCCATTCCCATTCCAAACCTCTCCTTAGATATGCTTCCCCCGCTGTTGTCCATGGCCACTGGCTAGGCCCATATGTATGCACACAAGTCCTTTGGTTGATCTCTTCCCTTACCCCCATCCCCCCTTACTTTCCCTCTTAGGTTGGAGAGTCTGATCGCTGGTTCTCTTTCTCTGGGTCTGTTTATGTTGTTCATTATTTCCTCTAGATGTGTGAGATCATGTGATCCAAGAAATACCCTTGTAAGAACCTAAACTTCAACAAGCCATAATGGTTATGCTGAGAGGTAAATGAATCAGTTTTAATTGATATAATGAAAGTACCAGGGTTTTAGAAACTCTGGTAGGCAGTCTGGAAGCTGAATTGGAGAAGAAAGTATAAGGAAAATGGAAATTCAAGGAAACAATTTTATTTTGCCAAAATTATCAAAGTACATAAGAAAACAAGTAGTTTTGCTTAAATTAATCAAGTAGTTGTGGTCTGATGCCTCCTGTTAGATTTATATGGTGCTTTTTTATTGACAAGAAGCCTGGTTTGGAGTTATTTCTCTTTTTATCTTTTCAGATTCTATTCCTGTGAAGTAAGGGGAATGGTATTTTTTGCCTTATCTGTCTCCTACCCATGGAATGGTGCACAACTTATAAAGGGCTTTGAAGTCTTTGAAGGAGAATGCCATAAAGATCATAGAGTGTTACTGCTCCTTTTGAACAGAGACTTGCCATGTTCGCCTTATTTATGCTTCCTTTGAGTGAGGACCTACAAGATACCAGCTGTGAACTTCTAATTTATATTGAAGTTATTCTTCATGAATAAATTAGAGGACCACAACTCAGGACCCTGTCTAGTAGAAAATATTGTCCATTCACAATATTTTTTGGGTGTCAATAAAACACCAATTTCCCTAACAACTAGTCTATTGGTAAAATTCTTGGCTCCTATGTTTTACCACAAACATGTTTTCCTCCTGAAGTGGAAAAGGTCTTTCTGGAAAATGTGTTTTTATTTCCGCAAATATTAATATTTCTTCTTGGATTGCTTGCTGAAGAGACTTTCTTGAATATCTCTAGTGTTCATGACTGTCAGGTACTATGCTATTATGGGCATTTCCTTATCTCTTCAAACTGATGCTGATAAAGATGAATTTCTGGTTCCTTCCCAAATATTCTGGCTCTCATATGAAATAAGTCCTAAAGTATGGGGATATCTTAAAGTAAGTAAGGCATCTTTACTTAACTTGAAGGGAAAAAAAAAAAACCTGAAGAAATCAAGAGGGCTTGGTTCTGTCTTTAATGTGACAATGCCTTGGCTAGAGTGTCTTCATTTTCTGACATTAGTACAACTATCTTTCCCTTCAATATCTCAAATCTGAAGAAGCTGTAAGAATGAAATATTTTTTCTACCTTTTTAAAATTGATTTCAGAGAGGAAGGGAGAGAGAGACAGAGATAGAAACATCAATAAATGAGAGAGAATCATTGATTAGCTGCGTGCCTCCTAGTGGGGATTTAGCCCACAACCCAGGCATAGTCTCAAACTATGACCTCCTAGTTCAGTGGTCAGCAAACTGTGGCTCGGGAGTAGTGGTTTGCCACTCTGTTGACTGATGAGTTTGCCGATCACTGAAAGGCATTACCCTTACCTAGAAGTTTTGATTTCAGATTAGAGACATTATTACATTATTAAAATATTTTTAAAGACTTAGTTCATAAGTGGATGCTCAACCACTGAGCAATACCAGCCTGGCACAATAAAATCTTTTAACCAGCCATTTTTTGCTCTGCAACAGCCACCCAAACTGTTTTTTGTTTGTTTGTTTTTTTGCTTGTTAGTTCATTGAAAGCTAGTGAAAACCTGTAGAAATGGAGATATAAACTTTCATTTTATGATTTAGGTATGTGTCGTTCTGATGTGCAGTGGTTTCCTCAGTGTTGCAAGTTCAGTGCCATAACTAGAACATAT
Organism: Pipistrellus kuhlii; assembly: GCF_014108245.1. Lineage (NCBI taxonomy): Eukaryota > Metazoa > Chordata > Mammalia > Chiroptera > Vespertilionidae > Pipistrellus > Pipistrellus kuhlii. The sequence goes on from NW_023425404.1 coordinate 131,242,684, forward strand.
AGATTGTATAGACCAAAACTTTGGGGTTTAAATAATTTGAATTTATGTTGTAATTAAATATATCTCAACAAATTTTAACTCTGCGACTAAGTATGCAAATAAATCCTTTTACATTTGTCCACATGTCTCCATTAGATATGCATGTATATGTACGTGGTACTTAAGGTAGCTTATGTAATCAACAACCCCAAGATATACTTTCCCCACACTCAAACCTCAACCTAACCTGAAATGAGGGATCTGTATAATATTAGTACTCTACTTCAGCTACTATTTATTCAATAAACACTTTAGAGTTTCCACTTTCTTCCAGGTACTATTCTGAATTTTAAGCAATAAAAAGTTAGATGGATAGTAAGGAATACACTTAAAATATTTATCAAACTATTCTTCCTGTCTACATAATTAATAGTAAACCAAAACACAGCAAAACTCAAGTTTCTCAGCATCTGTTGAATTGCAAACCAATAGAAAGTGAGATCCCTAGCTGGTTTGGCTCAGTGGATAGTGTATCAGCCTGTGTACTGAAGAGTCCCAGGTTCCATTCCGGCCAAGGGCACATGCCCATGGTTGCCAGCTTGACCCCAATAGGGGGCGTGCAGAAGGCAGCCAACCAATTATTCTCTTTCATCATTGATGTTTCTATCTTTTCTCCCTTCTCTTCCTCTCTAAAGTCAATAAAAATGTATTTAAAATAAATAATAAAAGAACGTGAGGGACTGTGCTAGCATTTGTTTTGGGACAATATTTTAACATTAGATATTCAATGCAATTTTCATAGCAAGATAACTATGATGTGATGAGTTCATCTACAAGTAATTACTTTTGTAAAAAAAAATCTAATATTCTGATTGTATTAGTAGCTCTTGTTACAACCAAGTCTCTAGTCTACAGCATTTGCAACATTTTTATTGTTAAACATAAACACAAGTAGAAAGAATAGTAAACTAAATCCCCTGAAACCATAATTTATGCAGCATAAGTTATAAGAAACTTTAAAAATCGTTTCGCCCTTCCCCCACAAATGTGTGTATATGGGGGACAGGTGAGGGAGGAATCGAGTGTGGAGGTCTATCTCTGTACATAATATAATATTCCATTTGAAGTTCTTGGGATGGCATCTGAGAATCTGTAGCTTGAGCTCATTGGTTCAAAGCATCTGAAAAAAAAAAGTGTTTTAAATTTAGGTTGCAATTGCAACCACCCATTGGGGATTAATCTCCCTGGTAGATAATGACCTTCAACATTTATATCACCATCAAAACTTGAACAAAGCAAACCAGGAAGAGGAGTATGCTTAGTCTAGGATTAGTGTGATGAAAGGAAACCTGTTCTGCTTGTTTTATTCATCTGGCTGTTTGTAAATACACAAGGAAAGTAAAAAATACCCACCCGCCTCCAGTCTTGCAGTATCTTAATTGTCTGTATTATTTAGAAAAGGAATACCACCTTTCTACACTGAGCTTTGTTGTCAGGATAGAGTAGGAGTTGCTCAGCTGTCTTACTCTCACCTGAGAATCTAGTCTCCAAACGCCTGGATATGAATGGCAGCTGGGCATAATGGAGGGCACTGCCTATCACAGAGATCACAAACCACCGATTTTCTATCAGATTCTGGCCCACTAAGCTTTTACTATGAAGCCTGAACCAAGTTCTTACAACATGTTAAGCCCACAATGAGCATAAAATCTGAAATTTCAATTTTTCCTCAAAAATGATAAATTCTGATATCGGCACTCACAATGGCCAAGTGGCATCTGTTCCTTTGAATAAGGACCTTCTACTATGCTGCATTCCTACTTGTCCAGGGACTGAAGCTCTCTTTGTGGCTTCTTAATTGGAGGTAAAAATTTATATTTTGATCAAGGTTTCAAGACACAATATATGTGAATTTCTAATGTGTTAGAATATGAAGAATGGCTTTCCAAATAGGTGAGTTAGACAAGTTAGATAGTGTTAAAACCTTTGAGGAATATAAAAAGGAATGCTGTTGCTGCTTGTAGGTCTCCATTTACTCCTCAGAAGGAGGGGCTGGAGTGTTACCTCCTTCACCTCACCGCAAGCCTAATGATGGTGGCTTCTATGCAGCCATCCAAAAGCTTAAAATATGTTCCCTGTGGTTAAGCAGCATCATTACAAGATGTATAATCCATGCCAGAGAGAGGGGTACACATTCTCTTTACATAATAGTCCACTTCTACTGAGTGTGATGCAAATAGTGAACCAAAGGTGGGCTCCCCATTCAGCAGAAAACTTGTTTTGAATCCTCTTGAGAGGGGAGGGTGAGAAACCCCAACAGCAACAGTCTGGGAGGAGTGGATGACCTAAGGATCCAAAGAGGAGGGTTCATGTGTGTGAGGGGAAAGGGGGCAGCAAAGAAAACTCTGACCACCTGTTCCATAACAGACTCCACAGCATCTAGCCAGCTGGAAAGGAGAATTTCACACTACATGAAGTTTACAATCCCATTCATAGGTTTGGCATTTTATTTACAAATTGAACCTGTGTTTGCAACTTCCAGTGACTTTCAGACTATTATTGCCTCTCATTTTCATTAAATATATGTAATTTCTTGAGGTCTCATCAAGATCAGGAGATCACCACCACTGAATACATTTTAAGTGGGCAACTGGATACACAGGAAAAAAAAAAAAAACTTGTATTTTTATTATGTCAGGAGTTGTGACTGTTGGTTGTACTGGATACAAAGCAGCACCAGCAGCAGGGCGATGTGAGGGACCAGGCCCTGTGGAGAGATGGGCACCTAGTCTTCAGGTTTAGAGCTTCTGGTTTTCATGTTCAGCTCTACAGAAGTGCTGATAGTTTGATCACCCCAGTATGTACCTAGTACATTTTTGTTGTTGTTGCTATTTTCCAAGGATGTGACACCACTACTGACATTAATTTTCTTTAACTACTTTTTACTTTCTTCTAATCTTCCTTAAAATCTTAAATTCTGCCGGGACCGGTTTGGCTCAATGGACAGAGCGTCGGCTTGGGGACTGAAAGGTCCCGGGTTCGATTCCGGTCAAGGGCATGTACCTTGGTTGCGGGCATATCCCCAGTAGGGGGTGTGCAAGAGGCAGCTGATCAATGACTCTCTCTCATGGATGTTTCTAACTCTCTATATCTCTCCCTTCCTCTTTGTACAAAATCAATAAAATATATTTTAAAAAAATCTTAAATTCTATCAACTTGTGGTAATTTTCATCAAACTTGCTTTTTGCTTTCACATTCTCAACAATGTTCTCTTGTTGCACAAACACACCTCCAAGGTAGATATAAAGTAGAACATGATCACTGACTGACTACAGAAAGCATTCAATGCCTTCTTCCCATGGCCAGTGAGCTCCTGCCTGGGGATCTTACAGCATGCTCTGGTCTCTCATATTTCATTGGTAAATAAAAGAAAATTCGTGTTTTGATATTTCTTTTTTTTTTAAATATATTTTATTGATTTTTTACAGAGAGAAAGGGAGAGAGGTAGAGAGCCAGAAACGTCGATGAGAGAGAAACATCGACCAGCTGCCTCTTGCACATCCCCTACCGGGGATGTGCCCACAGCCAACGTACATGCCCCTGACAGGAATCGAACTCAGGACCTTTCAGTCCGCAGACTGATGCTCTATCCACTGAGCCAAACCAGTTTCAGCGTGTTTTGATATTTCTTAAAGATTTATCTAGAGAGAAAGAAAAGTAAAAATGGAAAGGTGTTAAAATTAATAAGTCTACAGTTTCCTTTCTGGGGTGGAATATTATAATACTTATAACTCAGAGCCTAAAGAGATGCATGAACAAATGAATGAATGAAATTTCAAAACTTTTCAAAAACATGCATATAAATATGATTTTACTCCCCTCTCAAAGGTTGTTTCTTCATGGATTAATTGGTTGCTGGAATTTTAAATGTAAATTAAAGGGATCTCAAAAGGCATTTTGTTCAGCCTTTCTATTTCACATGGGAAATGGGTAAGAGTATATAGTCAAAGTTGGAAGGGTAGATGGTATAAGGAGAAAATTATCTCGAGGTCTGATGAATTCTTGCAATTAGAAAACAGGGGATATTTGCTAGTGAGTGTCCTAGAAAAAAAATTACTCAACTACAGGAACTGTTATTAAAGTTTTTTTTTAAATCTTCTATTCAGATTTCTAAAAATTAAATAAGAAAAGTTTTAAGTGGACATGAATTAGCCATGGTTTCTAATAAGAATCAATGCACTTTTATTCAAAATACTTGCTTTATTGAGAATTGTTTAAAAAGTACCCCCATTTATCATCATCTCCATGAATGCTATTTGGAATCTTACACAAGACTGATTTTGAACATTATGGTTCCAGCCCATTCATTAATTAAAGATATTCTCATAATGGCAAAACAAACAAACAAACAAACAAAAAAAAAACAAGGTTAATGCTTCACTATTCTCATAAACATGACTAACAATTGCAGGATATAAATGGGAAAAGTGCCATTGATGATAATGCAGTGGCTTTTACACACTTGAGAGGGAGTCCAATTATAGTATCTCCTGCTACCTTCTGTCTTTCAGGACGACCCTACCACCCGTGAATGGGAGCATGTATCACTTCCTCCAAAACAATTCCATTCAGTTCAATCATGAAGAAAACCTCTTTTATGCAGATCCCCACTTCCTTCCCTCTGATGTCCAGATCTTTCAAGCTCTTTAAGTCACACAACATTTCTGTGCATTGTTACCTCCTCCTCCGTGAGGCTGCTGGGAAGCACTTCAAACAGTCTGCTCCGGAGGGGGACAAAACTGGGACGCGGAGGGGGAGGAAGGGAAATCAAGTCAGAGCTTGCCAAAACAATGACCTAAAAAGTGGGAGTTGGTGGTGGTGGTGGTAGAGGGGAAGTGATCTTTATCCAGCCAACTGAAGTGGTACCTGAGAGAAATGTTTAATTCATTTTAAAGAGAAACATTGATTTAGAAGTGAGGTAATTCCTTTCAATTTGTGAACGTGCATAAATAAGGAAGTGGTGTTAAGAGAGGAATTTGGAGGTATAAAAGGGGGGCCTGAAAAGATGTGGAAGTGCCTCTGACACCCCTAAGCTTCTCAAAGGCTCTGTATTTTCATTGTAACTACCCCCCCCCCCCCCCCCAGACATCAGGCACTTAGCATCAGAGCAAGAGGCTGCTCCTGTGTTCCTATGTAGCTCCATTCGTTTTGACATCCAAACCCGGGTCTAAGATTTCTCTCGGTGACATGCTCCCTGCAATAGGAACATAACCACATTAGATGTGTAGAGCATAGAGGCAGATTGTTTTATAAACAGGGGGATTTTCAAGGTTTACTGCAAGGCGTCAGCTACTCTTTAAGTTAAAATAATGTTTGACAGGTCAGAAATGAGACATAAAAGATTTTTTAAAAACCCAGACCCTTTTACACTAAAGGAGCAGGAACAGAAACATCAAAGCTAAGGAACTGTGTACATTGCACAAAGCGTTAAGCGTTTCTGTTCTCTTTTACGTTTTGACATATCTGTGCAGTGTGGTTAGAGCTATTAAGAGAACGCAAACTTCTTTCCAAGCAGCTCTTTCATGGCTCACGTCATTCCATGGTCACGTGACAGGCCCTTTGATGTTTTCCAGGAAAATGGACAAGGTACTGCTGTGCTTTGCTGGGTAGGATAAGTACCAAGAGAGACCACTTAGTACAGATTAATGTACAGATTAGATGACATGTCTTAATCTAATCTGTACATTAAATATCTTTATTCTTGATTTAAATAGTATTTCGATGTTTTAATACAAGGATTCCAAGAGAAATGTCTATCCTCTGCAGTCACCTCGCTCCATCAAGACCAAGGACCTCTCCTAGGGGGGGTGGGACTTGGAAGTTAATACTGGCTGGTTGACTGGTTGACCAATTAAAGGTGTGTGGAGTACTTCCCAACTAGTAGATGTGAAACTCCATATCGATTTGGAAGGAGTTTTTCATAACTATTATATTCTTCTGTCTGATGATTTATTATTTTATTGGGAGTTTTTTCATTTAGCTTCAGCACATTATCAAACATATTTCTTGTATGAAATAAGATAGGTGTGATTGTTTCTGAAAATGAGTTTGAACACTGGACAGAAATATGTAGAGGAGTGCTTTTTGGAGCATGCTATAGTTTCGGGAATAGAAAGACCCTTCAGTTTTCTCATAACTTTTTTCCCTGAGTCTGATTTCTAGAGCCAAGATATTCCTCGAATAGCTGAGATCTTGCAATGGAAGAAGCATGGTCTTCAGAACAGACAGTTGTTGATTTATATGCAGCCTCTACCACTTACCAGCTAGAAGACCTTGAGGAAATCTATTCATGTCTCTGGCTTTGGGTTTTTCATCTGTAAAACTGAGATAATAATACCAATTTATGGAGTTTCATTGTGGAAATTAAAATATAACTTATGTAAGATATAATATTTATCAAGTACCTGTTTTCCTATTCTATTTTTTAGAATAAAAATGAACTGGAATAAAAACTAATTGGAAAAGCTTCCATTTGGGAGCCAGAAAGAAGTATGTTCAAGATTATAAGGAGAGCTATTCTGACTTTTTATATTAACACTAGAGGCCTGGTGCATGAAATTTATTCACAGATATAGTCCCTAGGCCTGGCCTTCAATCAGAGCCATCTTCCCCAACTGCCCTCAGCCATCCCCAACCCCTGCTGCTGTCCACTCCAGGTTCCCAGTTTTCCATCAGGGGATTAGTGCCTGATGGCCATGGGAAGGGACTGAGAGGTCAGCTATTCCCACCTGCTCACTGGCCCCGCCCCTGCCATGGGTGGCCATCAGGCAATTGGAGCCTGCCATCCAGGGAAAGGGACCAGGAGGTTTAGTGTGCCTCATAGTGACTGGTCCAGTGGTTGTTCTGGTCATTCTGCCATTGGTTAGGGTCAATTTGCATATCACCCTTTTCTTATATAGTATAGAGGCCTGGTGTAGGGGTGGGGGCCAGCTGGACTGCTCTGAAGGAGGCCCCAGATCAGGGTGGGGGGTCCTTCCTGGGTGAGGGGCTGCAGTAGTTTGCAGGTTGGCTATGCACCTGACTTTGTCAGAAAGGACGTCCAGAAAACATCTGGTCTATCTGGTCTAATTAGCATGTTACCATTTTATTAGTATATATTTACTTTTGTAGTTTCAAAGCCTATTATCCCGAAAGCTTGGATGTTATAATCAGGACAAAGAGTGAGGGGATTACATGGACTCATTTTTCTCTATTCCTTCTTATTATTTCTGACTTTCCATCCCCACCATAGCTTTAAAAGTAAGCTGTTTCGAGGGATCAGCAAATGCACATCAATAGTGAACACAGATTCCTCAACCTCAACTTTTCCAACACTGAACTTAAAATCTTTTGCTATCATCAGGCATCCACATAGAAAGCTAGAACTATGCTAGTCATTTTCTCTGTTACTCCCTCCAAACAACCCACCTCCACAGCCTTTGTTTGATAGTTTTAAATTAGACCCAGTTCAGTTTCTTTCTCTCTTTCTCCTTTGACTCTAAGTTTTTGTACAATTTGATTCTTTCTGGAATTACACCCAGGCCTTTTCATTGATATCTCTTCCTTTCATCTCAGTATCTTCCAAATACAAAACTAACTATGTAACTTGGCTTAGAACCATTAAATGTGCATATGTACCCTTAAAAGTTAAAGTCTGAATACCTTAGCATTGTGCATTGGACCCTTTATGATATGGTCCCAGCCTATGTATTTAGTCCTATATCCTGCCATATCTACCATTGCTTCCTAACATCCATCCACACAGAATAACTTGAGGTTTTCATGGTACTACTAATCTCTGAAATTTTGTACCTGGGTATTCCCTCTTCTGGTGTCTCCTTTTATCCTATTGTCCGCTAAGAACTTCCTAAGTTCAAGCATTACCTTCTCAGAAACACTCCATGATTTAAGGTTTAACACTCCCTGGCATTTAAGTTCAAGAAGAATTAATCATTTCCTTCTCTCTAGTTCATCAATCTTATATAGGCCTCTAGGATTGCACTCATCCCATTGGATTAGATCTATTTCCATTCCTTGATTGTTAACTCTCTGAACAGGGCACATCATTTTTACCTTTGTGATCTTAGAGAGTTCCTCATGAGATATTGTAAATTAAGGCTGGTTGAATAACTGAATTTAGGAGATGGAATCAAGTTACATAGATTTGGAAGCACAAGAGAGAGACAGGTGTATTATCAGACCAGGCCACATTTATAACCTGGAAAGGGAAAATAGAAGGACAAGCTTTCTCTCGTAATTTTGGTAGGGATTTTATATAATGAGAATCTATCAGTAGTATAGAAAGAATAGGAAGCCCTGGCTAGTGTGACTCAGTTGGTTGAGCATTGTTCCAGGAGCATTGTTCAGTTCCCAGTCAGGGCACATGCCTGGGTTGTGGGCTCAATCCTCAGCAAGGGGTGTGCAGAAGGCAGCCTATGGATGCTTCTCTCTCATTGCTGTTTCTATCTCTCCCTCTACCCATTCCTATTTCTATCCAAAAACATCAATAAACACACACATACACACATACTATATATATATAAATTTAGTGGCAAGTGGTATATATTTGCTTCAAAATTCCAATGATTTAACCTTTAAATTTTAGATTCATTATATCAGTTAGAGTATGTCCCTAGTCCTTGTAAGAAATAGATTCCAAATTGTAGGGGCTTAAATAAAATAATGGTATATGTCTCATAATTCCATGATAAATGTTTGTGAAATATTAGGAGACAGAAAAGTAATCATTTTGGTAATGGGGCCAAGGGAAACTTTGCAAAGAAAATGAAAATTGGGTTGAAACTTCAGGGTTGCCTAGGACTTTAACAGGTAAAATGCAGTTAGTAAAACATATTTTCTTATAGAGAGAATAGCATTCTTAAAAGCAGATTTATGAAACACATTTAGTTTCTAGGGGAATGCAAATAGTCTGGTATGATGAAGTGAGAAAGTAGTGAGAGATGAGGCTTATCAAGGTATGAGAAAACCACATTCTGAAAAGCCTTAAATAGTAAGTTGAATAGTTGGAATTATGGAAGTTTGTATGTAATGTCCAAAATGGGGAGCCACATAAGACTTTTGATGCAGGTGGTGACATTAACATAGCTATAATGTAGAAAGATCCTTCAGAAGGTGGTGGATGGAAAAAAATATATTTTCTTTATGGTTATATGGCACCCTGGCCACTCCTATGGTTCAAAATCTGGGTAAGCACCAAGACCGGTTTGACTCAATGGATAGAGCGTTGGCTTGGGGACTGAAGGGTCCCGGGTTCAATTCCGGTCAAGGGCATGTACCTTGGTTGCGGGCATATCCCCAGTAGGGGTTGTGCAAGAGGCAGCTGATCGATGACTCTCTCTCATTGATGTTTCTAACTCTCTATCTCTCTCCCTTCCTCTCTGTACAAAATCAATAAAATATATTTTTAAAAAAATCTAGGTAAGGGGGTTTACCATAAACAAAAGTAGATTTTTCTAAATTTTGATAGAGAGGAATGTTCTTTGGTCTGGTATATCATGAAAGCTGCAGTGAGTACCTTAGCATTCTCCTCCCCATTCAAACATCAAAATCCTTGGGGGAGCAAAAGGTCAGAGAGTGAAGCGGAAGCATCTCCTTCTAGGACTGGTGGGAAGAGCCAGATATAATTGTCTTTATAAAATGAGATACACTGGGAGTTGAATGGCTTACTTAAAATCCACTCAAACTTAAAATGTATGACCCTAAACTACATGCCCACAGTCTATACAAAAAATAAAAATAAAAAAAATTTGGCTGTGTTCTATTTCCTTGGGAGTGCGGGAAAGGATAAAGTATACATTTCTTCACAGATCTAAAGATTCCTTTGAACTCATTCTGCTTATATCCCTACACACTTTTATTTGAAGGCTGCAGTGCCCACAAATCCAGGCAGATAATTTACATTTTTTATGTAAGCAATTTTGAACAGTTTTTCCTCTGTATCTTTGGCTAAAATTTTTTCTCAGAGAGGAGTGACTCATAGAGCTATAAAAAGAGACATTTAGCTCATCAGTAATATTACTATAACATAGTCTGTAACAGTTTTAAAATTTACTTTTTTTTTAACACCTAAACTCACATTGTTTTGTATCAGGCTAAAGAAATTTAGTCATCACTCCTAGTTTTTGTTTATTGTCTCCTGGAATATTTGGTTCCCAAGAAGGGGTGAAGCCTATTTGTTCACAGGAAGTTGACATCACTGTGATGTAGAGAGATCACTCTAGTAAATTTAACAAAATTTCAAGAAATTTTTGTATATATGGAAGAAAAATAAAGACTGCTGCGAGAATGAATAGGATATATAAAAAACAAAACAAAACAAAACAAAAAAAACAACAACAAAAACACCAAGCCTTTGTTTTTAATTTATTCACAAACATGTATTAAGTACTTACAGGGGTTAGATAGAGCTGGGCACTTACAGTAGATCTTGAAGGGCAGTAAAAGATAAACTAGGGAAGATAAGTGAAATATAGAGTGTGGAGCGCCTCACATAGCCAGCTAAGACATTTGTAATTTCTCTTGGAGACAATAATCAGCCACTCAGGTGAGCACCATATTTGAAAGATTAATCCAGAAGCATTGTGAGATGACAGGACAGGGAATAGGAAGGAAGCAGGGGAGCAGTAAAGGGAAGCTTTTCTGATAGTCTAAGCATGAGGCAACAAAGGCCTTAGCAGGCTGATGAATGAGGGATGGAAAATAATAGAAAACCAAGAGATAACAGGCCAAGAAAGAACAGAAAAAGTTGGTAACTGATGAATATAATGGAGGAAAAAGGAAAAATTTTTAGAGGGTGATTTTTGCCTAAAAACTATTTATTATATAATATCTGCCTTGGAACATTTGGGACATAGGAATTTCTTTTTCTTTTCTCTCAAATTATGAAGGTGGCCAAATTAGTGAAAATTAAAACTAAAAGTGAGGACTGGACATTTCAGCAGTGGTGGGGAAAGTAATGTCATTTAAACAGGGGAAAAGAATAGCTGACTGCATCATGTATTCTCTTGAAAGGATATGTATTCATGGCTGTGGATGAAGGATAAGCCAAAAATGTAATCTATTTTTACTTTCAAAACATATGAACAATGTTTTGCATCAAGCACCATAGGCCCCCAAAAATGTGTCACTCTGGGAACTGGAGAAAATGTTTTGTCACACATAGGAAATGGTCTCCGAAATAGAAAATAAAAGGGAGTGATAAAGCACATTTTCTTTTGGAAAAGGTAAACTGTGAGGTTCCCAGGAATCAGGGCTGGTATAACTTTTGTTCAACAATTTAACAAATGACCTGTAAAGAGAAAAGGCCTCTGAAATATTCACATTGGAGGATTATCTAACTCTTTCAGGTAAGGACATGTGAAATTTCAAATCAACAGGCCAAGATACTTTACATACCATGTGTGGCCAAACATTTAAAAATGAAGGGCTTTTTATTTTTTTATTATTATAAAAGAGATCCCATAACATGATAAATAATACAAATTGCACAGAGGAATAAAGAATTGAAGCTCTCAATTCAGAGCATCCTCCAACTCCCTAACCTTGGTTCTATTGCCACCTAATACAGTTCCTAGACTGTCCTTCAGCAGACACTACTTGGGCATATATGCACTTATATTCACATACTTTTCTGTAACATATTTACACATAACTGGGGATATTTCCAAATACACTATTCTAAACATTACTTATTGTTTACTTAAGAATACATATTGAAGATATGTCTTCTATTAGCAGATACGATTGCATCCTTTTTAGTTACTGCATATATACTGTTGTGTGAATTTTCTGTATCTAATTTACTCCGATCCCCTGATGGTGAACATTTATTACGGTTATTTTCTGTTTTGTTTTTTTTAATTATATATTGCTATTGTTGTGATTTTTGATATTGTTGTTACTACAACCAATGCCTCAAGGACATTCTTGAGTTCGTATTTCTTCACATATTTGTAAGTTTACCTCTAGGATAAATTCCCAGAAATGAGATTGTTGAGTCAAAGAGTAGCTGCAGTTCTAGTTTGCTTTGCTTCCTACTGCCTTCCAAAACGTCATATTAATATATATCCTTACACGTAGGAAATAAGCATGTTCCCCCCTACCATAGCTAATAGGATTATAAAAAACAACAACAATACATTTTGGGATTTTCCAAGTATAATCTTCATATTTAAAATGTATTTTTTTAATTTTAAAATGTTCATTGGATTTTGACTTTTAATGTATAAACCACACACGTGCATACTTAAAATGATCACCGATTTCAGCATGGAGGAAATGGAGCTGGCTATAGGCTGAAGAAGGAGATGGGAAAGGAGGCGGAGAGAACAAATTCCTTTGGAGAGCCGTGAGAAAAAGAGAGCAAAGTAGGCAGGAATCGGGGTGAGGAGTCAAGTCAGGAAAAACACTATTTGTTAAGGAATTTGAGTTATTTAGAATTGGAGTGGTCTCTCTTCTGAGGTAGAGAATCTCTTGTCATTAGAAAGGGACAAGCTGGGGCTGAGAGTCTCTGGCTCAAGTCACTGCAGAACAATTCATGCACTGGGAAGAAGGCTCCAAAATCACCTGTCAGGCTTGTCATATAGAGAAGTAACTGAGAGCTAATTGGTTCTTTTCAACAACATATATACTTTGTGGGACTGTGGAATCTGCTGGAATAATTAGGAAGAACTCACTGAAGTCAATGGTAGAACACCAAAGAGTACAAAAATATAATCTCTAAAATTCCTTCCAATTTGAACTTTTTATGATTGACACATTAAAAAAACCATTGTATTTAAAATAAAAAAATATGACCTAGCAATCCCACTTCTGGGAATATATTCACTGAAACCTGAAATACTAATAATAATTTTTAAAAAAAGTATACACCTATATGTTCATTTCAGCATTATCTGCAATAGCAAGATTTTGAAATAGTACAAGTGCCCATCAGTAGATGACTGGATAAAAAAACTGTGGCACATTACACAATGGAATACTACTCAGACATAAACAAGATAAGGAAATCTTATCTTATGGATGAACCTAAGAAGTACTATGCTAAGTGAAATAATCCAGTTAGAGAAAGACAAGTACAATATTATCTCAATTATATGTGGAATCTAATGAACAAAAGATTCTAACAAAATAGAAATAGACTCATAGATAGAGAACAGACTGATAGCTGTTAGAAGGGGGGTTGGGGATTGGTAGCAGGATTGAGCAAAAACCCCAAAACTTATAGACACAGATAACTGTATGGTGGTTACCAAAGGGAAAGGGGAGAGGGGAGAAATAGAACAGGGTAAAGAGAGGGATAAATGGTGATGGAAGGAAACTTCACTTGGGGTGGTGAACACATAATTATATAATTGTACACCTGAAACCTATATACTTTTATTAACTAATATCACCGCAATAAATTCAATAAAAATTAAATAATAATAAAATTAATTTTAAAATCCAACTTGGGGGAAATAACATATTTGACCAAATACCTATGTAATTGTTAATTCTAGGGGCTTAATTTTGTTGAAGAAATGAGACTAGGTAAGATATAGTTGATTAAAAATTAATATTTCTTGAGAAACCATGCACGTCCAAGAACTATTTTAAAGCAAAGAAAAATGTTTTAAGTGATAACCTTTGCTTTTATAGCTTGCTATACATACATGATTTTTATATGTACCTTCCCCACCTGTTTGCATACAATGTTCTCTGCCTCATTCAATACTTTTCATATCCATTCAATTTTATTATCAACTTGACCCATTTCATGTCAGTATCTTACCTGTACACACTCTTCTCACCTAGGATTTATATAAGTTAGTTAAATGCCTAATACATGAATTGAGTAAAATAAAAAAGGAAACACACTTCATAAATACAGAAGATGAAGCCATTTTTTCCTTGCAGTTTTCTTAGGATTTTGCCAAGAGCCTGGGGTGGTATATCATAATTCAGTTTAGAAGATAACTATCAGGGGTGTTTGAAAATATTTTTACCAATTTACATTGAAATGTTTGGTTTCAACATGGGCGATTTTTCAAACGCCTGATTAGATTCATTGGAAGTCTTGTTTGCTGAAGCATTTCACATCCTGGGAAAGAAAACCAAATACATTGTTTTTCTTTGTTCTGCATTGAGCCATGCAAAGTTAAAGAGAGAGAGAGAGAGAGAGAGAGAGAGAGAGAGAGAGAGAGAGAGAGAGAGAGAGAGAGAGAGAAGTATCGGAATAAACCCCTGTAAATCAAGTTGATCTTTCCTAAGCAATTTTTTCCCCAATATCTTGGCAAGGACTGAATGTCTATCTTTTTCTTTTTGTAGGTGCATTCTGTGTGGCCCACTTCCTTTGGCTATTCCATACTCTGAAATGACAACATTTATGGGCTGTAACAGCTTTAAAAACATTAATTTCCAGTCATTGGAAATAGCCTGCATTTCACTCAAGGCGAAGAAATTGTTCCCACTTCTGACACTTGAGCTTTATTGCTGCTGAGTTCGGACACCCCAGACACGGGGAAGTGAGAACATCTTTGTTTTGGAACCTTTCCTTTGTGTCGCTTGCTTTGCCACCTGTTTTCCCAGCTGCCCAGCAAGGCTGTCAGCGCATTCTCTTCTCAGGTTGGTGTGGGGGAAAAGGCCCCAGTCTGGAGAAAAAGTTTATTTTAGGTAAATTTAATCAAGTGGTGAGCTTTCATTTTTGCTTTTTTTTTTTAATGCTGTTTTATTAAAAAAACAAAACATATTTTTATTGATTTTTTAGTGAGAGGAAGGGAGAAGGAGACAGAGACAGAAACATGGATGAGAGAGAAACATTGATTAGTTGCCTCTTGTATACCTCCCACTGGGGATTAAGCCTGCAACCTGTGCCCTGACCAGGAATTGAACCATGATCTCTAGGTTCATAGATTGATGCTCAACCAACCACAGAGCTTCATGGGCCAGGCACATATTGTCACTTTAAATCACTTCACAATCTTATGGCGTAGTCATCCCTACTTATCTGGTGGGGAAACTGAAACTCATAGGGTACATTAATTGTCCTATATTTTACTCTTAGTAATTGGTAAAGACTGCTTATGAAGCTATATGATGTATGTTACATGAATTTCTGTTTCATGTAACAATTACTCATGACTTTCCAACTATTGGAGAGAGACATTTGATCAACTGGTACAACAGGAACTTTACAGTAATAGAGCCTTAAACTCAAATACCAACTTTCTGTGGACAAGTTATTAAATCCAATATAACTCAATGAAAAACAAACAACTCTCTCAAGGAATATTCCCAGAAGCAGAGCCTGAAGCAGCGCTTTGGCTGCATGTGTTTTATAAAGAACGTGCTGTTCAGGAAAAAGCAATCAGGGAATGAGAGAAGCAGGGCACAGAAGTAGAAAGAGTGGAGAAAAGATGTGGTCTCAAGGCAGGCCTAGCATAGGCCCAAACGACCAGACACTGAAACATACATTTTGTGGCAGTCTTTTCCCCACTAAGGGGAGGTCTAGGACTTTTGTACCCTTTCATCAGTCAGTCATTGCCCTCCCCACCCCCCAACCCCCCAAAAAAAAGTTGGCACAACCTCCTCCCAGACAACTTCTGGCAAGTTGGTTACTGTTTGTCAAGGTTGATTGTCCTGTAATTTTGCAGGTGTTGGCCATCAGCTCACATTATCCTTAGCAGCAAGGAAATGGGTGTCCTAACAAGCTGAGGTATGTATAACAGGGCATTTAATCTACTATAAATTCTGCTAAGTGTCTTCAAGACACCATTTATTTTATTCTTCACCTTAAAAGAATCTAATGGGGTGGGGGGAATAAGTGTGGCATGGGGTTAAACCAGAAGTATATTTTAGTGTGATGATCTGTTTTGTATGTCTGAGCTTGGGGATGGAAAGATGAAGGAGGAGAAGAAGGGAGATGAAGAGAGGTTGAGGGGCTAAAAAAGAGATCAGAAAAATTAAATGATACAAGAAGGGAGTGACCTTGAGGGGCCTCTTGGAGGTTCTTAGAAGTTAGTAGAAGAGGTGACAAAGGACTTTACCAAGGAGGTTTGATAAATCATGGCAACTCTGGAGAATAGCATTATGTCTATATAACTAAGATGACTGGACCTTACAAGGGCATGGTGGGAAAGGAGACTAAAAAGATGAGCAAGAACCACCAGTTGAAGGGTCTTTTGGTTTATGCTTAAAGGTAGACTTTAATACAAGAAAATGGAAGAATAAAAAACAAAACAAAACAAAACAAAAAAATAACAACTATTGTAGGGTGACATAGTGTAAGGACTATGTTTTCCATGTTTTGGACAGTAATTACTAATATGCATTTCACTCTATAATTTGATACATGAAATGTTTCCTAGTTGGTTTATATTTTTCTTCCACATCTACTCTCCTGGAATGTAAAAAATGTAGAATGGATATTTCAAAATACTAATATAGTTTATTAAAAATACATCAAGGAGCCCATGCCCTAGTTGCTTTGGCTCAGTGGAGAGAGCATTGGTCTGTGGAATGAAGGGTTCCAATTTCAACTCCAGTAAAGGGCACATATCCGGGTTATGGGCTTGATCCCCAGAAGGGGAAGGCAGTGCAGGCGGCAGCTGATGAATATTCTCTCTCATCATTGATGTTTATATCTCTTCCTCCCTCTTCCTTCCTCTCTGAAACCAATAAAAATATATTTTATTTTATTTATTTTTAATATATTTTATTGACTTTTTTACAGAGAGGAAGGGAGAGAGATAGAGAGCCAGAAACGTCGATGAGAGAGAAACATCGACCAGCTGCCTCCTGCACACCCCCCACTGGGGATGTGCCTACAACCAACATACATGCCCCTGACCGGAATCGAACCCGGGACCTTTGAGTCCGCAGACCGACGCTCTACCACTGAGCCAAACCGGTTTCGGCGAAAAATATTTTTTAAAATATTTAAAAAATCAAAATAAAATACATCAAGGATCCCAGTTTGTTTTAGATCAGTGATTGAGCACTGACCCGATGAACCAAGCGATCATAGTTCAATCCTTAGCCTGGGCACATGCCCGAATTATGGGTATAACCCCTATAGGGGGGGCATGCAGGAAGAAGCTGATTGATTATTCTATCTCATCATTGATGTTTCTCTCTTTCCCTCTCCCTTCCTCACTCTGAAATCAATAAAAGTATATTAAAAAATACATCAAGTATAATTCTGAGGTTGGTATCAAGAAGGAACACATTGCCTTAATCCACATGCTAGCAAGTGCATGGTTTTGAGCACTGTGACCCAAGTTTGCAGAGGCTGATGGTGAAAGTCTTTCTCTAGGCATCTCCAAACACTTACTCTTAATCTCTGAGGTTGTTCCACTTCCATTTTTTGAACTATGTGTCATATGGCTGCCAGACTTCTGTTGGACTTGTTAACTTTTCTTTTTCTCAAACCCATGGTTCACATCATTGGACACCCATACACTTCTTCAGGGTGGAGACCAACTTATTTTTGCTTATAGTCTACATTGTTTTATCTCCATTTTGATACATTTTTCCTTTCCTGTCACGGAGTTATATTACTTTTCCATATAGCCTGTTGCGGGCTCTGTGGAACTCCCCTGAATTCCTGCCAAGGTAGAGGTATTAGAAATGCTTTTCTGAAAGCAGGGCACAGCATGGGCTGGAGTGTGGAGCAGTGGGAAAGAGAGGTACAGAGTCCAATGTTCAACAGGAGACATATAAACAAAAAGTCTCACCAGCATTGTTTATAATAGCAA
Source organism: Pipistrellus kuhlii (assembly GCF_014108245.1). NCBI lineage: Eukaryota > Metazoa > Chordata > Mammalia > Chiroptera > Vespertilionidae > Pipistrellus > Pipistrellus kuhlii. Next base: position 131,260,458 of record NW_023425404.1, read on the forward strand.
AACTTGGAGGCAACCCAAGTGCCCTTTTTGGATGAGGGCGGGAATGGTAGAGTCACACAATAGAATATTGTATAACTGTCAAATGAATAGATTACAGTCCCACCCAGCAATATAGATGAAACATAGCCACATAATAAATATGAAAACTCTGTTTTCAAAATTTGTATAAAGAATGATCCCCTTTCTGTAATATGAAATAAACATATAGAAATAAACATTTTAAGAATATAAATATAGACAATAAAACTATGTAAAAATGATTAATGAAACAAGATTTCAGATGATGATTATTGTGTTTGGAGGGGAGCTAAGGAAGAGAGTGGGGGAGGTAATTAGGTGCAGGTCAAGGTCCTTTTTTTATTCTGATTGCTTATTATATAATTAATCATAACCAAACATTGTGAGTCAATTATTTAAATGATGGCCAATGTGGACCAATGTCAAGAATGTGTCATGAGCCATGCATTATGATCACACCACCTCTTTGTACCTGAGATCCAAAACAAAAATCATAGGTAACTATTCAGAGCATCCAAAGGAGTAGAGCTACTTATGACATGAATTGTTTTGAGAATTAAGTGAGACAAGTAGCAAGTATGAAGTAGCAACTACAAATTAAATTGTGAAAAGTTACCACTGCCCTTATTTTGTCTAAATCCATTGAAACTTGACTTCCAATTTGAAGGGGTTTCCATTTGACTTTTCAGTGGGTTTTACCCCCCTTTCTTCATCCTGCCCTCCCACTGAGATTGAATTCAGACTCTTCCAGAGCAGAATGGAGTTGGGGGTATCCTGATGGTCATTGTGGTCTGAGTGACCTCTCAAGCTCCAAGAACTTCATAGCTCCTTAACTGAACTGAGAATGGGAGTGACTCTTTGGCAGCACTGGTAGCCATGATCCCTAAAGTTTGGCCTGGGTAAGTGTACAGCACAGCCATTTCTTTCCGAGACCTTACCACCTGGATCAGGTCCTAGTTACAACCCAGATATCTTTAACCTCTTCTAAGTGTCTAGGAATCCTACCTCTCTCTCCTGCTCACAGAGTCCCTCCCCTTGCCTTTGGAATACCTCGTATGTTCCCTTCAATAAATTTAAAATTTTCCAAATGATAGAAAACAGGCTTCAAGCAGCATCTGCTGTATGGCCTGCAAATATATCTAAGGCAAGAGTCTACTCCAGCAAACATTACAGAACAGAACAAGCTTGTCCACCCAGCACTAGCTGAGTCAGACACTAACCACTGAGAATTTCAGTGGAGGAATATTGACTCTTTCAATATGAATCGTGACCCCTGGGACAATGGGAAGCTAATGCTCAAAAGCCCGAACACCTCAATGGCATGTAGGTCACAGATTGCACGGGAAAAAATCAGAAGACACCATGGTTAGAGAGTTTGGGATCATGTTGGAAGCTGGTTGGCAGGAGGTGAGGTAACGGTAATAAATTATTTCTTCAGGTCTTGAGAATAGCTCTGAAATCTTTTCCATCCCTCTGTCCAGTTTCAGGGGAAAGTAGCCAGGGTGTCATTTGACCTAAACACAACTTAGGTAAAGATAGTGTCTTTTAAATTTACAGCAATGCAGACCTAGTGACCACTAGTCAGGTGTCAGGTCCAGGTTACTGTCTTTTGCTGGATGTCTGTGAGAAAGAGAGAGAGAGGCAGAGAGAGGAGAGATGATTTCTAGAGCTAGAATTTAAAGCTAAATTTAATCAATTATAAGGACCCTCAGATTTAAAAAGGGACATGAGAAAATGTAGGCATGAGAAACAGATACTTTAGTATATTTCCCTGCCCATATGTTAAGCACTGGTCAAGTGGCATTAGGTGCTCAGTATCTATTCTTGATCTGCTTTCATCCCAAGTTAATAACAAGGAGTATGGGTTTTTGTTTCCCTATTTAGCTCAGGAAGTCTTTTTTCCTATAAACGTGAAGGGAATTTCAAGTGGGCAGGGCAGAGAAACCCTTTCCCCTATTTCCTCTTTCATTTCTGTTCTTTCTTTCTTCTTCCCCCCGCCCCCCCCCCCCCCCCCCCCCACACACACACCCAGAGCAGAATTGTGCTCTGGTGCCCTAAACCAGTGCCCTATTTTAGGAAGTGTCCAGTGAAAATTTTGTGACTGACAACTAAAACATAGAAGACATAAATGGAAGTATCATTTTTCTTTGAAAAGAAGAAAAGGTGGAAAAGGCAAAATCTATGTGCTGTAAACATGGCTTGTGTCTTTCTTTGGTTGGCACCCACCAGCCCATTTCCTCTTTCAAGGCTGAAAAGTGCTAAATGTCCTCTGGTCCAAGGGACAGGAGGGTGCTTCCTTGGAGTGAGACTTAGAACATAAAACATCTCACCCACCCCTAGCCACTCCCTCCAAATATAACAAGGTGGGAACTGAGCTCAGCATTCTGTTTTCCTTTACTTCCCATTGATTCATGCCAGTCAACAGAATAATGCACTATTCTCCCTTGAAAGAGTAACCAGTTAATCTGAGAAATGTCATTCTAAACAGCAAACTGGCCATTTTGGAAAAACTTTCTTGGTGCCCTAACAGTTCCACAGAGGTAACTGATTCATTATTGACATCTGAGTAACCAGCAGTCCCCAGCCAATCTGTCTAGATGGCTCTTTCCTATCACTGGGTGTTGCAATGACATAAAAAACACCATGCTTTGTGTTGGCTGATTTAAAAATAAGTCTCTGTTATGGAGATAAATATAGAAAACGTATCAAGTTACTAATCTGCCATTGAACAGAAGGCCTCAAAGGAAAATCATAGTCATGCCTGTCATAGCTGCCTTCAAAGGCTGTCACAAATATAGCTAATGAATTACAAAGGCACCTGCCTCTACCTTTATCTGCTTCCCTTTATTAGTTGTCTTTGTCTTTTGAAACTGATATCAACTGATTTCATCATAATTTGATGATGATACTGAACAAAATTGTGATACTAATCTGTATTATCATCATTGACCTTGTGTCAGGTTTGTGTTTTTGTGTTTTTTGTTTTTTAATTCAGCTAGAAACTTTAAGGCTTTTGGAAATTCATTTATTTGATCTACAGTTGACTATAAATGTTTTTGAATGAATAAATTAGTATTTGCATTCAATTATTACAAACTATCTCACAGATATGTGAAGCTATCTTTTTTTAGTCTTGAAATGTATCCATTTCACTAACATTTCGTTGAAAATTATTTAAAAAATCTAATGTTTGAAATGTTGAAGATTAAAAATAGGGGATTACTATCTACTGCATGAAACTATTTAATATTATTTTAAATTATTATTAAACCACTTTTTAGGCTCATCAACTGACTATCTGCTGGCCTACAACTTTTTTGCTTGATCTTATTTTGCAAATGTAGGCTCTTCTGAACAAGTATTCAAGTATGACCTCAGATTTCTAGTACTTATTAACTTAACAGTTCTGACCATAGGAGAAAGACAAACTCTCTGATCTTTTTTTTTAAATTATATTTTATTGATTTTCTTACAGAGAGGAAGGGAGAGGGATAGAGAGTTAGAAACATCAATGAGAGATAACCATCAATCAGCTGCCTCCTGCACACCTCCTACTGGGAATGTGCCCACAACCAAGTTACATGCCCCTGACCAGAATTTAACCTAGGACCCTTCAGCCCACAGGCCAACACTTTATCCTCCAAGCCAAGCCAGTTAGGCCCTAACCATTAGGGAAAACTTACTGTTCTTATGAGTTTAAGAATTATTCATATTTAAAAGTGTATTTGATATTAATTTAAAACCAATTTCTAAGTTTATTAGCAAATGAGATTTTCATACAACAATTATTTTACAATGCAGTGTAGGTACTTGACTAAATATCTGGCAAATGATATCTATATATCTGGCAAATGATAGTTTCTGCAATTGTGAAGTACTTCTTTATTGGAAGGTCTTGGTTCCTTTATCCTTTTACCAATCTCAGGGTCTCTAACTAGTTTCTTAAAATAAAATAAAATAAAATTTAAAAATAAAATTTATTTTGTAGAACAGTTTTAGATTTACAAATAAATTGTGAAGATAATACAAAGATTTCCCAAGCACCCTGATAGCCAGTTTCCCAATTATTGACATCTTATGTTAGTGGCACACTTGTTATCATTAATGAACCCATATTGATATATTATTATAACTAAAATCTGTATTTTATCCAAACTTCCTTTGTTTTTGCCCAATGTTCTTTTATGTTTCACTACCTCATCCAGGATATGACATCACATTTAATCATGTCTTCTGAGGCTCCTCCTGCCTGATACTTCCCTTGTTTTTTATGAAAGTTTGAGGAGTACAGGTCAAGTATTTTGTAGATCATCCCTTAATTGGAATTTATCTGATGTTTTTCTTATAATTAATCTGAGGTCATGCATTTTGAGGAGGAAGATCACAGAATAAACTGCTGTTTTTATCTTATTATGTTAAGGATCCATAAAATTAAATTAACTTCCACTATTGACCTTGACCTTGTCATTTGTTTAAGGTCAAAGTCTTTATCAGATTTCTTCACCATAAAGTTACTCTTCTACCAACCTCCCTCACAACTTTCCATACTGTTCTTTTTATAAAGAAGTCATACAAATGGCCCATACTTAGGGAGTAAGACTTCTATATAATTTCTTTGGAATTCTTTTGCATAGATTTCTCTTCTCCCCCATTTTTTCTTTATTTAATCATCATTTATAACAGTGAGATACCTGGCTCCCACCATCCCCCCTCCATTTGTCTAATTGTTCACTTCCAGTATAAGCCATTAGCAGATCAGAATTCTTTACCCATGCTCCCATGGGAAACAATTCTATCAACTACAGTCCAGAGATTATGTACAGTTTCTTTTGCCTTTAGTCATTCAGACTCCACTCATTTCCAGTTATTAAATCAGTACCTTTTTCCTGCCATCCTGTTTTGTGAGGTTGTTTCATACATTTGAAATGTAGTTAGATTATTTTAACACATTTTGTATTTCCTTCTGGGACCCTCTGACTTTCTAAATGATTTTTTTTTTTACTTTGTATATATTAAGGTTCACTCTTTATGTTATAAAGTTCTATGAGTTTTGAAAAAAAGTAGAATGTCATATATCCAAAATTACTGAATTATACAGAATAGTTTCACTGTCCTAGTAGTACGTATCCTGTGCTTCACTAATTTAACCTTCCTCCCTTCCTTTGAGCCCCTCTCAAATACTGATCTACCAGAATGTTATCTTATGAAGGTCAAATAGTACATAGTTGTTGTTTTTTATTTGTTTATTTGTTTTTTTTGTGTGTTTCTTTGTTTTTGTTTTTGGTTAATCCTCATCCAAGGATATTTTTCCATGATTTTTAGGGAGAGTAAAAGACAAAGGAAAAGACAAGCACATCAGTTGGTTGCCTCCTGTACAGGGCCCAGGCTGCAAGAGAGGAGCCTGCAACCAAGGTACATGACCTTGGCTGGAATCAACCTGGTACCTTTTTGATCTGCAGGGCTATAGTTTTTTCAAATGGAGTTATTTCACTTGGAAACATACCTTTAATATTCATTTATTTGTGTGTGTGTGTGTGTGTGTGTGTGTGTGTGTGTGTGTCTCATTTCTCCTTATTGCTAAATGGGAATCCACTGCATGTATGTGCCATAATGTTTACTCATTCACCAATAAAAGACATCCTGCCTGCTCCTGATTTTTTACAATTATGAGTTAAATTGCTATAAACATTCACATGCAGATTTTTGTGTTTACATAACTTTACAAATCAGTTGGGTAAATATCTAAGAGAGTGAATGCTAGATCATATGAGAACATTACTTTTAGCTGTGTAAGAAACAGCCAAACTATCTTTCAAGTGGCTGTACTATTTTGCTTTCCTACCATCAATGAATGAGAACTCCTATTGCTCTAAATATTCATCGTAGTAGTTGCTATCATCATTTTTATGAATTTTAGCCATTCTAATAAGTGTATAGTTGTGTCTTGTTGCTTTAATTTGCTATTACCTAATGACAAATGATACTGTCTTAATATGCCTATTTATCTTCCCTGTTGAGGTGTCCTGCTCTTTTATACAATTTTTAATTGAGTTATTTATTTCCTAACTATTAAGTTTGAAGAATTTTTTAAAATATATTTTGGATAAAAATCCTTTGTCAGATATGTGTTTTGCAAAGGGTTTTAGTGTTTTTCTTTTCTAAGTCTGTGGCTTGTCTTTTGATTTCTTAACAGTCCTCACAGATAGATGTTTTTCATTTTAATAAAGTCCAATATTGGTTACTTTCATTATTATGCTTTTGACCATGTATGTAAAAACTCTTCACCAAAGCCAAGTCACCTAGATTTATTAGTTGACTATATTTGTCTATTTATGTGCGCTCTCTTCTGCTATATTAATCTATGACTATTGTCTTATCAATAACACATTATCTTGATTACTGTAGCTTTATAATAAATCTTGAAGTTGAGTATTGTTAAGTTCTCTAATTTTGTTCTTCAGTATTGTGTTTGTGTTGAATATTTTTGTTTTCCTTAGAGTCTTTACAGTTTTCCACATATTAATTAGTTTCTCCTCATTAAGTATGACTTTAGCTTTTGCTTCCTTTTTAAATTAAGTATTAGTCATAATCACTTCAGCCTGCTATATAACAAAATACCATAGAATGAATGGCTTATAAACAACATAAATTTATTTTTCAACATTCTGGAGCCTGGGAGGTCCAAAATCAAGGCACTGGCAGATCCAGTGTCTGATGAGAGTCTGCTTCCTAGTTCATAGAGAGCTGTCTTCTGCTTCCCTTACTCACAGGGTGGGAGAGGCGAGAGAGCTCTCTTGGGTCTCTTTTATATGTGTACTTTTCCCTCATGAGCTAATCATCTACCAAAGGCCCCATCTGGGTGGTGAAGTATAGCTTTCCAAATAGTTCTTATTTTTTGTAACGTTAAAGCAAGTTCTATGCCCACAAGCTCAAAATATTAATTATATACAACTGGGTTTTATGAAATTCACTAAATCTTGAAGGTTTAAAGCAAAATTATGACTTTTATTTACTATGAGTTAGTTATATGAGTTTAACTGAGCCTCTGGTGCCAGCTAAAATTACCAAAAAATCCAAATAATTTATCTCTCAGGAGAGTACAACAAGCTTTTAAAATTTCTTGTACTATGTACTTATATAGAGAGATGTTTATAATATGAAAGTCCAAGAGTTCTTTTGTCAACCTTATCAGTAGACTTAGAAAGTTTATCAGCCCTTTGAAGCATGTACAGTATCAGCCAGCAAATATTTTTATCAAGAGTGTCATAGTGATGACATATCTGATAGCTATGAATATTAAGCACAGAGTATATTGGGACACATTTCAATTCGATGAATATTATACCTATGGCATTTTAAAGCTTTCCTTAAAATCTAATATTAATCATAAGCTTTGGGTAGGAGAGTGAAGTCTAACTCTTGACGATAGATACTGAATTTTCTTAAAGGGGTCTGTTTAGGATCATTGGTGTTGTTAAGTATAACATTTCCTAATCTTATTTTGATAAGCTACAGTGAATGAGCAGTCTCTTATTCCATGAACAGATAACTATAATGGATTTTACATTTTGTTTCTATCAGAAATGTGCAAATCCAGACCTCAAGACACAGTTTGTGCAAGCTCTACCTTAAAGGGGGCTATTACTTCTATGTTGACCTTCCACCTAACTCTCATTTCCTGCATTCAGTTGTTTTTAATTTTATTTTAATAGCACTTCTAGTTCTTTCTGCAAACTCCTATGTCTCAAACTAATGGGGAAAAAAGTAAATCTTTCACTTTCTGATTTTTTGTTAAAAAGTAAATCTTTCACTTTCTGATTTTTAAAACCCTACCTCAAGAAGAACTTCATAATTTCTATTTATGGTAATGCAAACTTTTTCTTCTCTTTGGTGCTATAAAATTCACTATTGATTTATTATTTTATGTTTATTTGATTTTAAAAAAAAATTTTAAGGGTGAGACAGTAAGACAAGGATGTAAGAGAGAGATAATTTTTAAAGGAATAAAATTCTGGGGTCTTGATTTTCTGGTTACTGATACCTTGTATGGTTAAATTTAAAAATTAAGTTAAAATTCTACTTCATCTTAATATGCACAATAAATGTCCCCATTTTTAATTTTGCATATTTGAATCACTGTAATGAGCATTACATGATTAAAATTATTTTATGGGAGATGATTATTTCTCATTTTCCTACTATAGTTCTATGACTAGATTGGTTCTCCAGGTAGTCTTAAATGTCTACATGTTGCTCAATATTGAGCTTACATTTAGATATATAGACATCTAAAATGTTTATTTCTGTTAAGTGGACAAATGAGCAAATCAAAGAACTGGGAGAACCAAGTAGTGCTTGTCTGACCTTCAACTTTACAATTATATGATTTTTTTTTTTTTTAGCTAAGGCACACCTACAGGTTTTCAAATGATAAGAAATAAAAAGATTAAAATTAAAAATAACATTAACCATGTTCATTCTAATTTTAGTTAACCTTATATTCAGAAGAAAAAGTAAATATCAATCTGAGGTTGGAAATCTTTCTTTAATCTTTGCTTGATTTCTTTTCTTTTAACAATGGGCTTAGGCTGTTTTAATTGTCTGACAAAGTTCCTCTGTCTTTATTATAAAAGGCAGTCAGTCACATTTTAGGAATTAATAGATTATTTATTGCCAGATTTAAAATTGGTACTGTATCATATTTTTTATATAAAAAACACATATAGTCATGGTTATTTTTGCTATAATCCAAAAAAAAATCATCATGACCCTTCTTGCAAATATAACTTTTTGTGTGTGTTAGTTGCTAAAGGAAAGCATATCAAAATCAACGACTTTAGCTCCTGAGCAAAAGGAAATGCTAGAAATCTCTGGAGGATGATATTGCCTATGCTTACTTACAGAAAAAAAACAGACTTTTTGTGAGTAAATACCCTTAAGGTAAAAAAATATATGAAAAGGAACATGTTGTCTTATATCAGTTATCTGCTATTGTCTACCAGTGTTTCCCAATGTGTGGTACGCGTACCCCCAGGGGTACAGGAAGAGTTTGGTGGGGGTACGCGTTGCACCGGAGTTTGGTGGGGATATGCACTGCACTGTGCTTAGCTGCGTCTAATTCTACTTTCTCATGAGTACAAGGGGTACTCAGCATCACGAAAATTATAGAAGGGGTACACATATGTCAAAAGTTTGGGAAACACTGGTAGGCAAACAATATGTGGTAAATAAAATTTTGGGAATATTTTACCAAGTATAGAACCCATTCAGAAAATGTGGGTTCAAAGTTTGAAATCAATTTCAAGGTATTTTTTTTTTATTCAATTTTGTTTACTCTTGACAAAGCAATAATTTTCTGTTCTTCAGGATTGTTGAGAAGTTTAACTGAAGGATAAAAAAGCTTATTAATCATTAAATTGGCCTGAAAAACAACATGTAATTTTTAGGAGGAATACATGAATTAATTTGAGACCAAAAATATTTCAAGTGACAAATTTAATTAAACATTTATCTTTCCTCTTATTCTTTAATATTCTGGTGCTAAAATGGGCCATGGACGCAAGACCAAGACATGGCAATGGGTGACTTCATGCCAGAGGCTCTTACAGGAGCAGTTTATTTGTAGAGAGTTCTGAGAACTAATGGGAAGCCCCTAATATTTTACTCTATGTAGGGCATGAACATGTTACTAAGTAAAAATAAGCCAATTTTTAAGAATATCCAGAAAATATCCATAGATTTATGGATTTATGTCCCAATAACAAGAAGAAATAGATGGACAATAATAAGTCAACTAAAAATCAGTTGTTGAGAAGAAACAAGACAATGCAGAACTAGAACTAAGTCCATAAATAGTATGAAAAATATTCCTTTAATGCCAAGTCCAGCATGTGATATTGGGGTAATGACATTATACCAACTGGGATGGTTTTTGAAAGAGCAGATGAAAGTCATGGTGAGACTTAGATACTTTTATGTGTGCTGTCCATGAAGCCCTTCATCTGTGCACAAAGTACTTATACTTGTAATCATCAACAAGATAAAACTTAGAATACAGAGGATTTAGTATCTTCATCTCCAATTCAAAGTCCATGATCTTTAAATTCTCCTGCTAAAACAGAGCCAGCTGTTTGGAAAGGAATTAAAGTCAAAGAACAGACTGATAAACTGATTAGAAGCTTTGTCCGATTCTTACCAAGCCTCTAAAATAACAAGGACAGTTCCAGAGAAGGCCTTCTTTAATGTTATCTTGAAGTGTTCTATACTTTTAAGACCTATTCTTGATTTTGTTAAACTGAATTGAAAGGTGGGTACTTTTCCCAGTCTGAAGAGCTCTGTTTATTGTTGTTTCTCCTCATGTTTTTTTCCCAAATACCAAAAAATAGACTTTAATGTTCAAGTTTCTTGCTTATGTTTTGGGTCTCTAGAGAACATTCATGATTTTTACTGTTCAGCACTATTTAAAAATGGCTGAGCTGTCATCCAATATGATTGTGTTGGGATTGCCATTCCTTATATAATACCCCTTGAGATCACATACAAAATAACACATTCTTGGTCAACACATAAGTGTGTGACCTAGACAACATTTTTATACTTTCTCGCTAATGTTGATTATCGTATTTTTCGGACCATAAGACGCTCCGGACCATAAGACGCACCAGTTTTTAGAGAAGGGAAATGAAGAAAAAAAGATTCTAAAACAAATAGTGTCCTAAAATATTTTATGTGCATTAAAACCCAACATCACAGTCATAAACACATGTAATCAACCCTGTAAAGTAAACAGCAGCATTTAGAACCATTTTAGAGCCAGGCAAGCACACAGAGACCACACAGAGCCGGGCAAGTAAAAAAACTTTTTTTTTAAAGTATATGTGTAGGCTATATTTGGACCATAAGACGCAGGGACTTTTCCCCCCCCACTTCTGGGGGGGGGGGGGGAAAGTGCATCTTATGGTCCGAAAAATACGGTAATTCCAATTTGGACATATGACTTAAAGTAAGTCAACCAATGTATTTCTCAGGAGCCCTCATTTTGCAGCTAGGAGAGGTTCTAGCCCTTTGCTTAATAATGCTTGAAGATTATTGTATTCAGTAGACCATAATTCAGCTGATGTTGAAAAGACATCAAGCTAACATTAGCTTACTCAAGACAGAAGAATATTTTAGTTAGCCCTATATTCAGAAAAAAAAATAACCTACCACATACAACTTTGATTTGCATGGCAGCTCTCTTCAACCAAGTGGTTAGGGGCCCCAGCTCATTCTATGTTGTTATCCTGCAATATGAAACATATAGCTTCTGTCTTATGGTTCAAGATGACTGCTCTAGCTTCCACTTTATTTCTTGATTGCAGCAATGAAAAGAGAAAGAAAAAAAGAGAGCAAAGTAATATCCAGAGGATATACATGCTGCCACTGCTCAGACCTTAATGACTGTAACTTACACAGGCACACCTCCCTTCAAGGAAAGCTGGGGTTAGTAGTCATTGCATAGATAACCATATAACTAGTTAACAATTCTTTTGTTATAGAATAATAAGAGAATGGAAATTTTAGTAATCTTGTCTATTTTTGTTAAATATAAGCATCAAGGTTTCCTTGAAGCTGCCTACTCTAGATAAAGTCTTCCTATAGTTGGTAAGAGTTGGTATTATTTGTATGCATTAAAATTTTGAATAGAGTTGTGCTATTTCCTAACTTTTTAGATAAGTAAACAAATGAATTTCTTTATTTGTATGTGTGTTTTGGTAAATAAATTTAAATCAAGTTGTTGTCTTAGTCACTAAGAATGAATAGAGAGAACAGGGTGCCCGCCGCTTCTTGTATGACATAAGCAATGTATAAAAGTGGAGTTTTCTAAAAACAATGATCATTGCATTTTGAAAAGAGCTGTGTTACAGAAATATTTGAATTCAGCAAAGACTTTAAACTGTCAGATGGTTGAGGTTGCTGAGGTCTGAAGATAAGAATGAAGAGTTCAGGAATTAATGAGAATAAAATAACTACAAACTAGCCATTTCTTAAATAGCCACAAGGCACCTAAAAAATTAAGTACTGATCTCATTTAATTTTTACTTGAACTGCATAGTAACCAGTATTACCTCCTTTTTATAGATAATCAAAAATTTAAATAACTTCTTTGAGATCAGTAATCTAACTTCTAAACCAGTTTAAGTTTTTCCTTATCATCATCATTAACTGCCCATTTTCACCAACAGCCCCATCCCACAGCCACCATTACTTCCACCCCCGCCTTCATTACACAGGAAACACTCAGCACAACTGCCACCACCATCTAAGGTAGTGCCACCAGCCCTACTGCTTCCAATAACAATACCAGAATAATTATTCTTGAAGGAAATACAAGACAAATAGTTGTTTTATTCTGTGCGAAGAATAACATTAGACACAGAATGGCCAATATAATTAATATAACAAAAGATCCCACTCCATATTTTATGTAAGCTATTAATGAGTTTTTCTTCTTGTATTTCAGGATATTATATATGGATTTCATAGGGACTGAGATCTTGATTTGTTAGTTGCTTTATTGAAAAAATATAAATCTAACACATTCTTGTTGTGACTCATTTAGTACAGAACAGTCTTTTCCGTGACAGGCTCTAAGTTTGATTTGGGGATTCAGTGGGACAACATATAACTGAGCAAGCAGTTGTGACAATATGTGTTAAGTGCAAACAGAGGGCAAGTAAGGGGGGGAAATGGAAGACAAAGCAGAGATATTTCAGAATTTAGGGTGAGATAGAAAGATATCCTGAAGGGAATTTTGTTTAAACTGATTCCTAAAATGGGTAGAACATTGAGATGAGTAGAACATGGCAAGGAAAAGGGGAGCAGAGTGTTCCAGAAGAAACTTCAGAGGCAAAGACCCAGAGGAGAGAAAGATATGTTTCCAGAAACTCATATTCATTATAGTGGATTTGTAGGGGAAGTAAGTGTCATGTCGCATAAACCACACTAGAAAGATGGACTCAGCCTAAGGGCAATGGGAAGGTTTTAAATGTCCGAAAATCAGAATTGCATTTTAGAACTTCATTGCAGATTGCTGCTTGCATGGTGGAGAAAGCATTATGGGGGTCAAGGGATTTATGTCATTATTCTACAGTCATCCAAGTGAAATGATCATCCTCAAGAATTATCTTGCTTGTGATGAAAAATGTTTGCTTTCATCTCTGTGAAGGCAGAGAGAGAGAAAGAAATGCACAAATTCAAGAAAACATTATAAAAAAATGGAAGGCAACCACCATAACTTGTGGTTGATTAAAATAGGGACATGAAAGAGAGAGAGGATTTAAAGATAACATCACTGATTCTGTGTGAGCAACCAGTGTCTGGTGATGTAATTCATTTAAGTATGGAGGAAAAAAGATGAATTATTTTTTTTAATAAATAAACCTTTTTATTTGAAAATATTTCACATTTAATGAAAACTAGCAAAATTAAAAAATGATACAAAGAAAGTCTTAGATGTTTTATCAACTCTCTTATACAGATATACATAGACAAGCAGACAGGGGGGTCTATAGGTGAATAGGTTAATGGATATTGCTTTTCCTGAATCATTTTAGAGCAAGCTGTTCACCTTATACATTTTTATTTCTAAATACTTTAATGCATATATTTTAAAGAACAAGGATATTCCTTTACATAACTACATTGCCATTTTCCACTTCAGGAATTTTACATTGATAAAACACTTTAATGTAACATCCATGTTCCAAGGTTGTTGATTGATCCAGTAATGTTCTTTAAAGCATATTTTCCCTGCAGAACTGGATCCAGTCCAGGATCATGTAGTACATTTCATTATATGTCTCCTTACTTCCTTTAATCTGAAATAGTTCCTTAAACAGTCTTTCTTTAAAAAATAGTCTCCTCATTTTTATAATATAATATTTTCCATTTGAAATTATCTGATATTTTGTCCTGATAGGATTCAGGTTATGCATCCCAGGTTATAAAATTTTATAAATGATGTGTGTCCTTCTCAGGGTAATACATGTAGAGGCCTGTGGTATCCACCTTCCTCTCCTGGATGAGCACTTTATGAAGAGACACCCCAGACATACAAATAAACATATGTTGTTCATTAAAATCTCTCTTCTCTTATCCCTCCCAACCTTGCAACAATTTATCGTGCATTGATGATTCTTACATGAACCCATCTTTACTATTTTGGTTACAAACTAAATTTCCAATGTCAGCACTTCCACATTCATCAGTTGGCATTGTACTTTAAAATCTCTCCCTTCTCCCCCAAGGATTTGCCTTATTATAATGAAGCACTTGTGGATTCCTATTTTTAAATGGTTTATAACTCATGATTATCTTCACTATTTTTGATGCTACAATTGTCCCATATTTGGCCAGCTGAGTATTTGCTTTCACCATTAACTATGAATTTTGCTGTAGTTGATATTTAGGTTGAAATCATCACATTTTAACATGGGATCCTTTTTAAAAATATATATTTTATTGATTTTTTTTTTTACAGAGAGAAAGGGAGAAGGATAGAGACCTAGAAACATCGATGAGAGAGAAACATCGATCAGCTGCCTCCTGCACACCCCCTACCGGGGATGTGCCCACAACCAATGTACATGCCTTTGACTGGAATTGAACCTGGGACCCTTCAGTCCACAGGCCGATGCTTTATCCACTGAGCCAAACCGGTTTCAGCTTAACATGGAATTCTTTATTAAGCTGTTGCCTATCAAGGAATTCGGTTTTGTGCATATTGAGTTTTAGTTGTCTGCAGAACGTAAACGTAGAGATGTCCAAGAGATTATTGGATATATAGGTCTTGAGGTCAAGAGAGTGGGTTAGATTAACATCACCTTGAGGATCCTCAACTATATATTGATGGTAATTGAAGATTTGAAACTAGATTAGTACCTGAGTGAGCATAAATCTAAAATAACCAATATTAACTAAAACAATAACAATAACAGTAGAGTTTATGTGAAATTACAAAGATACTATATATTGACTGTACCAGTAGACATTAAAACAATCAATCATGAAACTGGAGACGTTTAAAAATCTTTTTACAAGTTACCTACTAAGTAATGAACACAGTCCAAATAGAATTCTATGTTAATTTTTCTTCCTTTCAGGTGCTTATTCTATAGTTCCCATTGAATGTTATCTTTTAAAGAATGCCTAAAAACAAACAAACAAACAAACAAAAGCTGCCTGTATCGTTTGTGTTGATACAAACTGAGTCTAAACTCACCTCATGACTAAGAATCCAAAATGTCCAGGAATCAAATCAAATATCAACAGAGCAGACAGAACTCACATGGAAGAGCTGACCCAGTTTGTCTGCTGAAATGTTATCTATTACTGCTCCTTGTGGACAACAGAACTTGCTGGAAAACAAATCAGTTTCACTAAAAAAGAGATGTTGACAGGAAGCCAGGAAGGCTGGTCAACAACCTTAATTGCTCTAACCTTTAGTTGAGACATTGTTAGCTGAAGCAGCCTCCACTTTGTCCCCTGTAAGTGTTATTTCCTGCCTAATGGCTACATGTAAATTTCTGTTTATGTTGCCTAAGATGTTTTCCCCAAAGCCTCAATAAAAGTGGATGGCAGGGCCAGAAGAGTGAGTAGTTCTCCCACTAGAGTTGGACTACTGCTTGGCCCCCCCATATCGCCAAATTGAATTTCTTCAAGTCTCTTCATTTATGTGCGGCCCTTCTCCAGAACTTGAACCCTGAATTGGAACCCTTTCCACACGGGGCATGAAAGAGATTCCTATAAGAACTTAGGTGCTCAATGAATCTGCATTAACAACGTCCAAGAATGAGAGGCTATGTGTTTAATGGAAATTTCCTCTAAAGTACTCCACACTCACAAAGAAGTCATTAACCTTGGTGATTATACATTTTGTTCTTCTATTTATTTTCTCATGGGGAAAGGGAGTGATATGAAGGAATTATGCCATGTGGAATTGAGAAACTTGAAGTTCGAAGAGAGTGGATTCAGCGTACACACATGATAAAGCACTCCTATGAAAAAGGAATCACCAGAACATGTGTTTTTAGTCATGTGACTAAAAACCACAAAGTTTTAGAAAGCAAGGCACAGTATACTCCTCAGAGGAATTCACAGAATTCTTGGGCTGATTATCATTCTTATATGAACTGAAGGATCGGTGTGGCAGAGATAGTGCTGATCATATATGCATTCCAGTTTAAACCTCCCAAAAAGCGATGACATAAGTCAATGACAGTTGTTCTTAATGTCCCCTTATAACTCTATCAATTAAAATATTTTATAACATATCTGGAAAAACTAGATTATATTTGTGGAGCATTCACTATGTGCTTGAAACAGTTCCAAGAACTAACATGTATTAAATCACTTAATCTTCAAAACAAACTTATAAATTATATATTATAATTTCCATCTTTTTAGATAAGACTGAGTTTAGAGAAGATGGATAGCTTGCCAAAAATCATGCAACAGGGCAAGAAGATGCTGTCATGATTCATTTTGCTTCTTTCCAAAGAAGTAAGCATAAAAGAATTAACAATATTCTAAAACTTCTATCAATTAATTAATTTTTGCCTGGCTGCAATCACTTTTTAGCTCAGTGAATTCTCCCACAAATAGTGCTAATATGTGGCACATCTATTTAAAAAAACACTAATTGTATAATTTGGGACTGTAATATAAATTCACAGAGTGATTAGTGTACTTCTATTTTTGCATAATGGTGGATTCATAGAAACTGTAAATTCTCAGAGTGGTACTATATATAAAACATACATTTTCAGAGAAAGTCAATGATAATTATCTTCATAATAGTGAAATAAATTGTATCTTCCCTGTATATTAAGAAGTATGTCATTTAACTTTTCCATGTAACATAAAGGTACATCTCATTATTTCTTGTCACAAATTTGATTTACAGATGTTAACCATTTGAGTAAAAGACTATAGTAATAGTAAATTTGTTGACAAAATTCTTTTAAAATGTATTGTGGAGAATCCCTTAATTCTATATGCAGAATATAATTTTAAATTGTTCTTCAGTATCTATATCTTTTATAAAATAACTAGGGGCCCACTGCACAAAATTTGTGGGAGAGTAGGCTTTCCTTCCCCCAATTGCTGACACTGGCTTCCCTCTAGCACCCAGGACCCAGGCTTCTCATGAAGCCCTGGCTTCATTTGGCAGGTCAACCAGAAGGACATCCTTTCTAATTATCATATTATACTTTTATTATTATAGACTAAAGAGTGGGGGTACCTCAGCCCAGCCTGCATCATCTCACAATCCAGGACCCCTTGGGGGATATCTGACTGCCAGTTTATGCCCCATCCCAGGCAGTTGGATATCCCTCTTGCAATCCAGGACTGCTGGCTCCTAACTGCATGCCTGCCTGCCTGCTCGCCTAATCGCCCCTAAACCCTCTGCCTGCTTGCCTGATCGCCCCTAACCCCTTTGTTTGCCTGCCTGATCACTCTACTCACTCACCTGACTGCCCCTTACCAGTTGCCTGCCTGCCTGATTGCCCTTAACTGCTTGTCTATCTGCCTGATCGCCCTTAACTGCCCCTGCCTGCCTGATCACCCCTAACCACTCTGCCTGCCTGATCACCCCTAACTGCACCCTGGCTGCCAGATCGCTCCTAACCACCTTTGCCTCAGCCCCTGCCATTGTGGCTTCATCTGGAAGGACGTCTGGAATGTCGTTCAGCTATCCAGTCTAATTAACATATTACATTTTTATTATTACAGATGTTATTCATGCAATCACTCTTAATTTCTTAATATCACTAATAGTGACATTCATTATTTTTTGTACTCTTTCACAATAACTCTAGAAAAATCAATTGTTATGCACAAATTGCTAAAATGTCAGCTGCTTCTTTTTTAAAGGTTGGCTATATGCATAAAATGCCTCTCAACTGTAGCCTGGGCTCCATATATTGCATAATGTATGCCATTGGGAATGGGCTTTTTCCAAGAATTAATTTCCAAGGCTTTCAAACATGTGACCCTTTTGTATACATTATATGTAATTTATAACATAACATACCCCCTAATAGCTATTGCATTCCATATGAGTTTTACATTGTGAGCAATAAAACTTCATTATCAAACAGGATGATTTCATTTATTGTAATAAAAAATTGCTCGACTGTAGTTCATTACTTAGATGATATTTAAAAAAATACATTTTTATCGATTTCAGAGAGGAAGGGAGAGAGAGAGAGAGAAACATCAGTGATGAGAGAGAGTCTTGATCATTGGCTGTCTCCTACACAACTCCTGTTGGGGATGGAGTCTGTAATCCCGGCATGTGCCCTTGATTATAACTGAACCCAGGACTCTTCCATTCATCCAAAGCTCTACCCACTGAGCAAACCAGCTAGAGCCATTACTTAGATAATTTATCCACCGTTCTTAATGTTGTTGATTTTTCTTCATAGCTCGCAAAACAGAATAATTTTTTATTTTCATTATCTGACTTATGAACTCTCAGAAATAATGCTAATTTTACTTTTGTATTGTGGGCCCATCACATTTTGTAATCGTTTGTGTTTCTCTAAAGGAAGTTAAGAGTTTTAAATAAGTTCAATGTTAATGCTATGATTTTCAGTGTTCTTCTCTGAATCTCAGTAATATGATACACATTGGATTATTTTACCTTTTATATCTTTTCTGTCAGCAGTTCCTTCCTCCCTTCATCCTTCCTTCCTTCTTCCTTCCTTCCCTTCCTTCCTTCCTTCCTTTCTTCCTTCCTTCCTTCCTTCCTCCCTTTTCTCCCTTCCTTTCCTCCCTTTCTCCCTTCCTTTCCTCCTTTCCTTCTTTTCTTTAAAACTCTGTGTATAGAGTTAGTTATATTTTATTTAACTTATTCCCCAACAGTGATTATTTAAATTTACCCTACTTTTTGCTATAAAATTAACATTATATTAAATAGGTCTGTGCAAATTTTTTTCAAATATACCAATATATACAAATTTTCTATGATTAGAATTTTTGGAACAAGGGTCATGTACATTTCTTTATGTTGGGGTGAAAGAACTAGAATATGGCTTTTCATAATCAGATTTCTAAATTCTCATACTTCCCTAATCCTTCATCCTTAGTAGAATTTTAAAATGCTACTTTAACTTTTTAAATCATACAAATCATGCATGGATTTATCCTATCTAGTAAAGATAGAATATGCAAATTGACTGTCACTTCACAACAAAGATGGTGGTGCCCACAGTCAATAAAGAGGGGATATGCAAATTGATGCAACAAAAATTGTGGTGGCCAGGCTGGGATGCTGTGTCATCACCATGGTGATGATGCAGGCATTCTGCCCTACCCTGGCTGCTTCGAGCCTCTGGGTAGTGCACAAAGGTGAAAGGCAGCTTCAGGCCAGAGTAAAGGTGGAAGGCGGTGGCCAGAGCGAAAGCCCAGGTCCCAGGTGCTGGCAGCCAGGGGCAGGAAGGCCGGTTCTCACATAAATCTTCATGCATTAGGTCTCTAGTATTTGATAAAAATTATCTGGAGAAGAAATTTTCATTTTTTTTCTATTCTCTGCTAAGTTGTTTTGTGTAGGGAGATATAGATACATTCATATTTTTTTCCTTTTTTATGTAATGTGGATTATATTATTATACATGTTGTATTATGAATATGTCAAATTATTAGGTTAGATCTTTGTATGTTTTCCATTTTTTAAATATATTTTATTGATTTTTTTACAGAGAGGAAGAGAGAGGGATAGAGAGTTAGAAACATCGATGAGAGAGAATCATCGATCAGCTGCCTCTTGCACACCCCCTACTGGGGATGTGCCTACAACCAAGGTACATGCCCTTGACCAGAATCGAACCTGGGACCTTTCAATCCTCAGGCCAATACTTTATCCACTGAGCAAAACCGGTTTTGGCAGTTTTCCATTTTTAAGTCAACTTTAAGAAGGCATGATTTGAAAAACAATAAGGTGCATTTATTTACAATGTATAATCTTTTGAGTTTTATCAAATGTTTGCACCCACGTAACTTATGCCCAGATTTCAAGATCCCCAAGAACCACCAGGGAGCCGAGTCCAATGCAAAAAACAAAAGAACCTTTATTCAAACTCAAGTCTGGTCTCCCGGCCTCTACCTACACAGCAGCAGAATGCAAAGAGCCCTGAGCTCTGAAAGTGTGTTTTTTTTTTGTTTGTTTGTTTTTTTATAGCTTTTAGGGTTGGGTTGGGGGGTGATGCTCAGACCACTGAGTTGGCTGGTTCTGATTGGTGGGGTGAGGGCCAGGATCCAGTTACACTGGATTACATCCCTCTGTATTTCTATTGGCTGATTTAAGGGTGGGTTGGATAATTGATACATTTTGTGGTCTTTCTCGGAAAAGGGTTATGACGGAGACATAGTTATACAAGATAGTTACACAGTACATAATAGAGTCAGTCTTGCTCTGCCCTTGAAAGAAGCCGTACATGCTGGGTAGGGGCCATGAGACTGTATCTCAAGGCCTGGACTGGTGTCAGCACTGATAACTCTATAGTCCACGCCCTCTCTGGAAGCATGCTCCAACATTTTCACTCTCTTACAGTAACCAACACCACAATTAAGATATAAAGCATTTTCATCATCACAGTTCCCTTGAATTCTTTTGTAGTCAATCTCTTCCCCAACCCCATGCAACCATTGAGATGATTTCTATTATTCTAGATAAGTTTTGCTATATTTAATATATATATATATATATATATATATATATATATATATATAAATGTAATTAAACCAATCATACCTACTATCCTGTTTCCCTGAAAATAAGACAGTGTCTTATATTAATTTTTTCTCCCAAAGATGTGCTAGGTCTTATTTTCAGGGGATGTCTTATTTTTCCATGAAGAAGAATTCGGTACATATTTATTGTTAAATGAAAATATCGATAAAGGAAATTTATTACCTGTATTCGGTATGATAGTACGATAGTTGTCAACACAAACCAGACAAACTGTGAATCCTACAGTATCAAGAATTTACTCATTTATTCAGTGACAATCATGTCATCATCTTCTGGAACATCATCATAACAATCCAACTCCTGAATTTCCTGGTGAATTTCTTGTGACTCCATTTCTTTCAGAATCAGTGGACCAAATCTCTCATGTTTAACCTGGGGGGGGGGGGCATATTTTCAGGGGGATGCCTTATCTTTCACTCAGAAGGAAACCTGTAAGTAGGTCTTATTTTCGGAAGATGTCTTATTTTCGGGGAAACACTGTAGTAGTGTTTTGTGTGTGTGTGTGTGTGTGTTTATATTAGGGACTTAATTTTTGAGCCATTCATTTTGTTGCATGTTTCAATATTTTTTGTTTTGGGTAAATACCTTAGAGTGGATACACATTTTATGTACATGTAATATTTTTCAGAATTAAACTCCAAATTTAACAATCAATATTATAAAGACAATGTATTCTGACCACAATCAATACATTTTCTGACCACAATTGATATATTTTACATATAAATGACAAAACATATTTAATCCCTTCCTCATATATTTAGACATTCTAAAATATTTTCTAAATGATTTATGGATACAAAAATTTAAAAAAAAAATCCGAAAGAATTTATGACAGTTATAATATTTTTATCTGTCAAAATTTATGAGTGGAAATAAATTATTTTTGATAAAGTTTATAGTGTCAAAGGCTAATATAATAAATGGCAAATTTTATTGTCATCGCATCTGTGACCCCATTTAAATTATGGCTGGAAATGTTGTATAACACATAACCTAACCTAGTGCTGAGAGCTCCTTCCATGTTCATCTAGATAGTAATATATTTTTTGTATGTAGTTTTAAAATGAACTATCAATACACCTGTATAATAAAACAAAACGAAACACTTCTTATGAGTAGAACTGTTTATTAAAAAAAAACAAACACCCACATATGATGATCATATTACTTTCTAAACTTTCCATCCCTATTTGTCTTTATCTTATGCTCTGTTGGAACCATTTTAGGTTTTCTAAGCACATTGCTTCCTCTGTTCCAGAATGCCCTTCTTCCTTTATTCTCCTGGAAAATTTTCATCTTTTTTATCCCCTCCCTTCTATTAAAGTATCCCTTCCTCTGATTGTGGTATTTGACCTCATTGTTTATTCATTATACTCCTTCTTCTATAAAATGTCTGTGTTATACACATGTCTTCTATTTTACACACACATATATATATATATGGCTAAGCAACCATCGCATTTGAAACAACCAAACAAATGACCAAATAGGCTGTGTGGGGTGACCAGGCTGACAGGGGGGTTAGTGAGGGGTGACAAAAGGACCAAGCAGCAGGTTTTGTCGAGCAACCAGGCTTGCAGGGGGGTTAGTGAGGAGCAACCAAACAATTAAGCAGCAGGTTGCATTGGGACTACCAGGCCCCTCAGGGGTAGTTGGGGGTGACCAGACTGGCGGGGGTGGGGGGGGGGTGTCAGTGAGAGATAACCAGTCTGTCAGAGGAGTGCAGTGAGGGGCAGCCAGGTTGGCAGGGGGGACATTTGGAGGTGACTAGGCCAGCAGGGGGGGCGGGCAGTTAGGTACGCTCAGGCAAGCAGGCAGGTGAGCAGTTAGGAGCCAGTGGTCCCTGATTGTGAGAGGGATATCAGACTGCCAGGTTAGGCCTGATCCACAGAATTGGGCCTAAACCAGCCGTCAGACATCTCCCAGGATTGAAGAGGGTGCAGGCTGGGCTGAGGGGACCTCTCCCCAAGCATGAATTTCATGCACTGGGCCTTTAGTAAGATTGGATTGTCTTTATGTGATTTTAATAAGCATCAGCATAGTGCCTGACACATAGTACGTGCTCAGTGAATAGCTACTAAACTCCTGCAAAGGGAAATCATAAAACCTCTCTACATTCTTTCTTTATTCATGAAGTAAAACAGATGATCTCTAAAATCTTTTTCTACTCTGATGATATATAATTGTAATTGTATATTACTACACCACTAATTTCTTTCTCTAGGGCGTTATCACAGAAGGATTTCAGAAAATATAGGGAGAAAGAAAGGGAAAAAAGGAAGGAGAGAGAGGTAGATCCTTATATTTAATATTAGTTTTAAATACAGATAATGTCAATGGAAGTTCAGAAAAGGTGGATAGGAGACAATTAGACAGAAAGATGTGGAGCATTTATAGTTAGGAAGTGTGAGGAATAAGGTTAATTCATGAAAGATTTAGATAAGAACCTATTTAGACACAAGAGCCAGGATACTGTGACAAAGAGGCCAAGGGAAGGAGTAGATGTCCTGAGAGAAGAACCAAGGTTATCTGAGAAGCAAAGCAGTTAAGAAGACAAAAATGAAGAAAAAAGTAAATTCTTGGCTATTATGTTAAAAAAAAAAAAAAAAAGAGCTACATTTTTGTACTAGGCCATAGTGGATGTCATAAAGATCTAACTGAGGGTTAAATATTGGTGAAGAACTGATATAATTTAGAATGATTTGAAAAGAAAAAGAAAATACTCTTTGAAAAATCTTTTAAAATATGTTTAAAGCACTTTCAAAATCTTTATCCAAGTGAAAAAGGTTTTAAGAATAAAGCATTCATATGTTTTATCCTATTTTCTTCATTTACCTATATAACTTTATATATTTCTTTTCTGTTTATTCAAGATAAATCTTCATTATCTTTGGAGAGAAGTATAAAACCCAGCAAATGTTACATATATTATTTGAAAAGTACTAACTATAGTTCTAAGATGGAAGCACTCATTTTATATGCCTCACTCCAAACATTAAATTCTGATAGCTGATGCTTTCATTGTATCACAATGAAAGTCAGGGTGGGCTTAAAAAAAAAAGTGAAACTTTCGGAATGAACATTTGCTATTGATTATGAGCCTGTGTCAGATATGTGTGTGGGGCAGAGGGGAGGGTGAATGGTGGTTAGTTGCATGATATATTAATAAGAAACAGTTTAATGCAGGAGATCACTAAGGCATGGCTAATTCTGAAGCCAAACCCCACACATTCTTAACTTTCCCCCCAGCTTTCGAACCAGTCTCCCCACACTCACTACAGGAACTGGAACATTATTCTTTGAAAGCAAAGCCAGTGTTTAGAAAATCTGAAATTGAGCTAACAGCACAGCATATAGAAGTCACACAGGATGTTATTTTAAACTGTAACGCAGAAATGTCAGTTCATTTGATATCTTTATTTGTTACATGTGGGCTTGAAAGAAGCATGTTATGTATATTTTTGCTTTGTAGATACTCTGTTACAGGGTATATTCAATTGTCCGGGAAGTTTGAGGTGCATTAAAGAGAGAGAGCTTTTGCTGAACAGCTTTGGAGCTTGGAGAAAAGAACATACAATGATTTCTCTCATCCCTTCCCCTAATATGTATTTAAAACTGTTACTGGGGGGTCATTCAGAAAGCGTGTCTAACTGGGTGAGCCACATAACTGCAATGCAACTTTTATTCTATCAAATTACTTCTCAATTGCACATCAGTTAAAGATTTAAACACATGACTGGATCCAAAGAAAGAATTGTGCAGGATCCAGAGGTAATGAAATGCATGTTTAATTGGTTGCACTTGACTAATATTTGTGCTATCCCTACAAACACTTTGTTCCAAATATCTCATGTAAACCACATCCTACATTTACATTTTCTCTTGTGTATCATTTAGAGTTTTATTTGCTCCCAAAATGTTAAGTCTGATAGTTAATTGGTGACTTTCTACTAATTGATTAGCTGTTGCAAAAGGGGGAAAAATGGAATGTGAAACTCTAAATCAATGACACATGCTTTCATATTCACACCCGTCTGAAAGATTATACATCTCTCTTTTGCATAAAATGTTTATATAGGATATAAAATCAGTTGAATTTTTTTATGTCTATATTAAAGGTAAGTAGAAAATTCTTTTGGGATGCAACACTAAAATAAAGCATTTCTTGGCAGTTTTCTTGAAATTGTTTCCAAAAGAACAAGAAAAAAGCAACAATATTTTTCTTTAACAAGAACACAGAGAAAAATATGGAGTGAGAAAGGACCTTTTCTTATTATCAGAGAAAATTAGATATACAATCTTCAAACTATAACTATATTAATGTCTTGTAGCTTTAGGGACAGAGAAACTGCAGTTCAATAAAGGGCCCACTGCAGGATGAAGGTGGTTTTGCATCTTGATGGAGGCCACAGACCATAAGTGGCCAGAGCATTTTAGATAATGTACTACAACATCTGTCCACTCCAATTTTGTTGAAAGGAACCACCTGTCCTTATAAACCAGGGATGGGGGACCTTTTTTCTGCCAATGGCCATTTGGATATTTACAACATCATTCACAGGCCATACAAAATTATCAACTTAGACATTAGCCTGCTATATTTGTCAAACAATTAACTCACTGCAATGCCTTGGCGGGGCCAGACCAAATGATTCTGAGGGCCTTATATGGCCTGAGGGCCGGATGTTCCCCACCCCTGGTATAAATACTTCCAAGTAGACAATGTGGTATTTAAAATATTTTATGATTTTAAACTTCATTATCTTTAACAAAAGACTTTTATAGGACCACATCTCTTTTTTTTTTTTATAATAGCAAAAATAAGTAGAAACATAATATTTAATGTGGAAAGTTTTTATAGCTCTGTATATTTTAAAAAACTAAAGCATACCTCTTTTCAAGTGATTGTATCGATTAAAATATGCAAATAAAGATACAGAACACATTTTAAAAATATTTTTAAAGTCACTTAGATAGGAGAGAATGTAATATGTATGTTGTAAAAATCAAGGGTAGCTAGGTTGCATTCAAGAAACGTTTTGTTGAAAACCATTGAATTCTTTGCATGTTTTTCATTGTTGTTACACATTTCTACTAGTATATTTTTGCCTATAGCTGGTTACCATTTGTAGCAAATGCCCTTTATCTTCTAGGTACTTTTTAGGCAGAGGGAATAGTGCTTCATTAATTAATGTATTTTGATAAGCTTGTCAACAGTCATTTCTTGGGATTAATGATTTGATGGGAGCATTTCAGGTTGTTTGAAGAGACTAGAAATAAGAGACTGATGAGAGAGCAACATTGAAAAATCACATGATTCCATTTTTTAAGTTGTAAACATTTTTTTGACTTCCTTATATTGTCTATATTAAAACCCCTCCCATCTTCAGTGAGAAATACCCCGCAATGACTGAGTTTACTTTGATTTGAATAAGGACTTGAGTTTTCCACCTTTACTGGATATGGAGACACAGGAGTTAAACTCACAAAGACCAATTTTAAAGAGCTCAATTTTTGCATATATGAATTTGTGATAGTAAACCATATAGCCATTACATATGCACTGCAAAGGAGTTGGTGGAAAAAAACAAAATTATCTCTAATTCTTCTTCACTGAAATAGTATCTCATTTTTCTTATAGAAAAGAAAAATTTTTGAAATTCAGGTCTTGCTCAAAGTCCCTTTCAACACCCAAGAAATTATGGTGTCCAATGTATGAAGATTCTGTGTGTGTGTGTGTGTGTGTATGTGTGTGTTTGTGTGTGTGTGTGTGTGTGTGTGTGTGAGAGAGAGAGAGAGAGAGAGAGAGAGAATATCATGAATAAATTTAAAATCACAAATGTTAATGGCAAACAAAATAAAATATACTCTATAACATTTGAGAATTTTGCATTAGAAAAATAAAATAAAGAGATAAAAAATAAGATATTCTTGATAGCAAAATAATAAGTTAAGAAAACTTTACAGCTTCAAAAATGTTACCTGTTTCAACACAGCAGATTGCTTGTAAGTAAAACGTTCTGGAAGGACCCGTGAGAATCACCAAATTGTGCTAGCACTGTCATGGCAGACAGACCCACCACACGTGAGGGCCATTGGAGTCTCTATGGCTGACCTGTCGTGCTGCCCACAGTACAGTATCTCAGTGTGCAGACTTTGGGGATCCAGATTGCATGGATCATTGGAAAAGTTCATTTCCCTTTTCACTTTTTTTTTTTAATATATTTTATTTATTTTTTACAGAGAGGAAGGGAGAGAGATAGAGAATTAGAAACATCAATGAGAGTCATCAGCTGCCTCTTGCACACCCCCTACTGGGGATATGCCCTTGACCGGAATCGAACCCGGGACCTTTCAGTCCCCAAGCCGACGCTCTATCCATTGAGTCAAACCGGTCTCAGCTCCCTTTTTACTTTTTAAATTTCCTCATTTTAAAACGAAAGTTGTGATATTCTGATTCATAGAGCTGCTCTGAGTTAAAAAAAAAAAAAAAAAAGGCACTTGAAACAATCTCTAGTGCCCCCAAATAACTGGCTATCATCATTTTTATTTTAATTAGTATCTATTTCAAGTATCACCTTTTTCCTGAGATTATTTATTAACCCTGACCTATTTTATCTTCAACTGGCAATCTCATTGTCCATTTTATCAGAATTTGAGTTTCTTGAGTGTCACCTCTCTCTACTTCCCACCTCTTATTAATTAGCTTATTTATAAAAACAAACTTTATTACTTCAGCCTTCCATGCATAGAAATATGGTATCTACACTCTTAGCTCACGCCTATTCTTAACTGCATCTTATTTTTTTTCTTCTTCTTTTCATTTGCCCTACTATAATCCCTTTGGCTTCCCTTGAATTATCTCAACTTTCAAACTATGTCCTCTTCCAAATCATTTTGCCCAATGTAGCTAGACTGGACTTTTCAAGTTATTTTGGTTCAAGTTGCTCTGCTATGTAAATCATTTTAATTCTATCCCTTTGTTCTTAGAATAAAATGCTAATTCCAAAAGTGTCCTGCATGGTCTGGCTTCTGCCTATCCCTTCTTCCACACCCCCACCAACTCTATCTCTCCCCCCACTGCTCTTCTCTGAGAACACACTCCTCACTACAGGGCCCTGTCTGTGTTCCCCTTTGCTTGGAATATCTTCCCACCACTCCAGCACGTTTTTTTCACTTGATTTAATGCAATCCATGTTATTTCAACTTCAAATCTGTTTTATGAAAGAGAACTTCTCTGGCATTCCAAACTTGTTCATTATTTTCTGTTAATGTATTCTAATTTTTTTCTTTCCTCCCTAAGCTACTGTGATGTTTCCCATGATTGTTATCTAAACTGCAGATTTAACATTTACTTCTTCAATTCTTTAATAATTCAACCCCAAACTAAAACTGTGTCTTCATATATATATATATATATATATATATATATATATATATATTTATTCATTTATTTTTTTACAGAGAGGAAGAGAGAGAGATAGAGAGCTAGAAACATTGATGAGAGAGAAACATCGACCAACTGCCTCTTGCACACCCCCTCCTGGGGATGTGCCCGCAACCAAT
The DNA here is from genome assembly GCF_014108245.1 of Pipistrellus kuhlii. Lineage (NCBI taxonomy): Eukaryota > Metazoa > Chordata > Mammalia > Chiroptera > Vespertilionidae > Pipistrellus > Pipistrellus kuhlii. Next base: position 131,288,842 of record NW_023425404.1, read on the forward strand.
GTACATGCCCTTGACCAGAATCGAACCTGGGACCTTTCAGTCCGCAAACCGACGCTCTACCACTGAGCCAAACCAGCTTCGGCAAACTGTGTCTTCTTATTCACATTTGTATTTCTTGTTAATTCTTTTTAAATAAATAAGTGAATAAATATTGTCACCATCACTAGAAGTTTTGATGTTGAAAAATTCCCTCACCCTCCTCTTTAGGTTATCAACCTTCACAATTTGCTGCCTGAGTTTTGACATTAACCTTAGTTTTAAACTCCCGTCCTCAGCAGAGAAATGGACTAGGAACTTCAGCTATTTAAATCAAAACATGATGAGTCAATAGTCTTACTCCTCCAACAAGTGTTTTTGTGGATAAAAGAATGCAATTATGTGATTTTATGATTGAAATGTACCATTAATAACTTTGAGTGCATAATTGTGGTCATCTTACAATTATGTGCTCAATAAATGGACCTTGGATGAGTTAGTTAATCTCTTTTGGCTCTATTTTCTCATTTTTAAAATTAAGGATATGCTTACTCTAAAAAATTTAAGGCATACTTGAGATACAGTAGGTACTCAATAAATAAGTTCTTTATGATCATTATTATTAATATTAAATCCAGATATAGCAGCTATACTTTGCTAGGATAATCATTGTAACTAACCAAAAAGCAAAGTAATTTTTTTAGGAAGGAGCCAAGAACAGAATTTGGTGTATAGTAGGTATGAAGCTTGCATTTATTATAAGAAAGAATTAATAATAAAGTAATTTTAATACTAACTTCCATTTCTTAGAAATATAGATAAAATGGAAGGGTTTAAAACTAAAGGGTTCACAAAGCAAAATGAGGATATTTAAAATTTTATATACCATACCAGAGGCCCAGTGCACGAAATTTGTGTACTGGGGGAGGATTCCTCTCCCAGTTTGGGATCCTTAGAGATATGACCACCTGCTGGTTTAGGCTGATCATCAGGTGGATTGGGCCTAAGCTGGCAGGCTGGCATACCTCTCACAATTCGGGATTTCTTGCTCCTTACTGCCCACCTGCTTGCTCCTTACCACTAGGCTCGCTGCTCCTTAGTGCTGCAGTGGATGCGGGAGTGGCTCCCACCATCACCACTGCACTTGCCAGCCATGAGCCCAGCTTCTGGTTGAGCAGCGCGCCTGCTGTGGGAGCACACTGACCACAGTGACTGGTTGTTCTGGTCGTTCCACAGTAACCATTGTTTAGGCTTTTATTATATAGAACTAGAATCCCAGTGCATGAAACTGTACGAGAGTCATGAGCCACTGCCAAGAACCAGCCTGGCCCACCACTGGGAGCCACAAGCTTCCCACCAGGAGCTGAGAGTCACCTTGCCCTGCCACCGGGAGCTATGATTAGTCTGACTTTTTGCAGTAGTACCTCCAGTCAAAACTGAGAACATTGGGCAAGCTGGAGAAGGAGGACATGGTGATTCATATGTTGTAATCCTAATGTCTCACATGGTGATATTTGCAGGTGGGACTTTTGTGAGGTGATTAGGTCATGAGGATGGAGGTTTCATGTAGGTTAGTGCCTGTATAGACAGAAGAAAAGACATGCAATAGCTGTGTGTGTGTGTGTGTGTGTGTGTGTGTGTGTGTGCGCATCTGAGAAGGCCATCTGAGGACATAACCAAGAAGGAGGCTCTCACCAAGAACCTGACCACACTGGTACCCTAGTCTTCAATGTCCAGCCTTCAGAATATATTGTGAAAAATAAATTTGTTGTTTGAGCCACCAGTATAAGGTAATCCTACCTAATAAAAGAGTAATATGCAAATTAACCATCACTCTGCTACACCTACAAGCCATGCCCACTAGTCATGCCCACCAGCCAATCAGAGCGAGTATACAAATAAACTCAACAAAGATGGCTACAGCTACAGAGAGCAGGAGCGAGGCTTGGGTTTCCCAGGCAATGAAGGAAGCCAAGCTTTCCGCACACTCTGGCCAGCCCAGGCCTCCGCTTGCAGCTACAAAGTTTCAATGATAGAAGGTAAACAAATCCAAACAGAAATGGTTGCTGGCTACTGAGTGTGCAGGAGGCTTGGCTCTGCTGCAAGCTACAAAATTTCAATTGTAGAAGGTAAATAAATTCCAAATACCAGGGCCTCTGCTTGGGCTGCTAGGGGGCATGGCTGGCCTGCAAACCACCACAGGCCCCTTGCTCAGGCTGCCCCATGCTCCAAAGGAACCCCACCCTCATCCAGGACACCCTTCAGGGCAAACCAGCTGGCCCCCACCCATGTACCAGGCCTCTATCCTATCTAATAAAAGAGTAATATGCAGATTCAACATCACTCCCACACACAATATGGCTGCCTCCATGTGGTCAAAGATCCTGCCCCCATGTGGACACAAGATGGCCACCACAAGATGGGGAAGGCAATTGGGAGGCACCAGGCCTGCAAGGGAGGGCAATTGAAAGTGATCAACCCTATCGGGGAGAGCAGTTAGGGGTGACCAGGCTGGCAGAGGAGGGAAATTAGGGCAAACAAGCTGGCAGGGGAGCAGTTAGACATCAATCAGGCTGGCATGGGAGTGGTTAGGGGATGATCAGGCTGGCAGGCAGAAGTGGTTAGGGGCAATCAGGAAGGCAGGCAGGCAAACAGTTGGGAGCCAACAGTCCTGAGTTGTGAGAGGGGTCCCAGATTGGAAAGAGTACAGGCTGGGCTGAGGGTCACCCTCCAGTGGCCCCTGTGCATGAATTTTGTGCACCAGGCCTTTAGTTTTAATAATAGCCCAAACTTAATGAATCTACTGTCTATTGTGAGATTCTTTTACTCGTGCAAAAATATTCATCTCCCTATAAAATTAAGAATGTGATAACTCAGACCAACAAATCTCAATTCTAGTCCATGATGTTCTGGAGTGTAAGGAGTCATTTAAAGAGGTTCTCTGAAGTAGAACATGGCTTTGGAAGACATGCTTGAACACCAGTACTTTGTGGGCTTGATGCTGACAGTGAAAGTACCTGAGGGATAGCCAATAAAACTGTCTTCTTGGTTTGGGGAATTTGGAGTTGTGTTAGGGAAACAGTGACTAATTATGAGAGGTATTTGGAAAACAGATAGTCTGTCAAAGTAAATGTACCTTTCTTCTTTTCTTGAGAGGAAGCAAGCTGTTTTATGGATTTCCTTGGAATCCTTAAAAAAGCAGGAAGAGAATTGTTTCCATTATTCATGGCATTTTTTTCCTGCAGGTTGAGCAGGCCAAACATTTGTACTTGCATAGGTGAAGCTGGAAAGTTCCACACCAGCCTGGACATTGAGCTCTTTAGGTGCGACCCACACTCACATTTTAATCTCCCATATTCAAGATCCTGGGGCCTCCTCAGGACTAGGACTGATGTCTGACCTTTGTCACATGTGGATTCTGCAAAGCAGGTAGGTTTGACACAGTGGGGAGGAGAGCAAGGTACAGGTAACCCATCTATAGTTGCCTGTGAGTGTTTGCTGAGTTTTTGGATATAAAACAGGCAAATTTTATACTTCAGATTTCTTGGTCATCTTGCTTCAGACTGTTTGAAAAGCCATCCATGTTTTCTTTCTCCAGTCCTCACTTAATTTAATTCTATACTTTTGTGAAACTTCTGAAGACATGTAAGTCTGGGGCTCAAAACACATCCTTATGTGTAAATTGGATATAGTGTCATTTACATGCAGGGCTATATTAATAAGACTAAATGAAAAAAAATGTGCATGTAGCCCTTAATGAAAGGCCTGACACATAACAGACTCTGCATAGATGACAGTTTGAGATAAAATATACTAAGATCTGTATGATATTACCCCTTATTTTCAGTTACTCTAGTGCCATGGTCGACAAACTGTGGCTCACAAGCCACATGCAGCTCTTTGGCCCCTTGGGTGTGGCTCTTCCACTGCCTGGGAGAGTCTATTTTTTAGAAGTGGCATTAGAAGAAGTTTAAGTTTAAAAAATTTGGCTCTCAAAAGAAATTTCAATTGTTGTACTGTTGATGTGTGGTTCTGTTGACTAATGAATTTGCGGACCACTGCCCTAGTGCAAGCATGTCAAACTCGCAGCCTACTGGCCACATGCGGCCCACAACAAATATGTTTGTGGCCCAGCCAATATAACAGTACGTAAGAAACATTTTGATAAAAATTTCATAACCTATTTTACAATATCCTGTTATATGTAATTATTAATAACAAACTACAATGTTCGCTAATGACTAAATAATCATGATGCATTAATTTTCCTTAGGACCTTACACACAGGCACACCATTTCTCTTCACTAAAACTATCAGCAAATATTTTAGCAACTGGTTGCCACATCATTAGTCCTGTACTGACTTGTTTGGTGTGTGCAACAGGAAATATTTTGCTTTTGGGGAACAAGAAAATTGGCTTATTTGTGTTATGCTTATTAATTTGTGCAGTTAATCAGTGTCTGGTAAGTTAATGTTCAAGAAAAATATTAATTTTTATTAAAATGTTCTATAATTTTATGTTAACAATTACTAATTTATTTCATCCCTTTGTATTCAGCATGTCTCTATAAAATGAACTTATGTTTCTATGAAAAATGAAGCCTTTATTTTTTGCAGCCCACATAAACTTAAAACTTGTTTATTTGGCCCATGTTATCCTTTGAATTTGACATGTTTGCTCCAGTGAGTACTATATATCCTTTTCTTATATGATCATACATACGACCAGTAAAAAAATTTTACCTTGAATTTGTTGTACATTCTAATATGTCTTTTTTTAAAAAATGTGTTTTTATTGATTTTTTTTTTAAGAGAGAGAAAAGGAGAGAAACATCAATGTGAGTGAAACATCAATCATTTGCCTCCTGCACACACTTCAACAGGGTATCAAACCCACAACATGGGCATATGACCTGACAAGGAGGCAAACTGGAATCCTTTTAGTGCACAAGATGATGTTCAGCCAACTGAGCTACACTGGCCAGGGCTTATATGGCTTTCTAGTGTAGTTATAAACTTAATTTGGTTGAGGACTGTTTAATCAGCTTCCTATAGTTTATCCTCAGAGGCTATCTTAGGCACACAGTTAGGAGGGCATGTGATAAGTCTTTGATTCTGCAATGAATTAAAAAAAAAAAAGTAAAGGCACCCAGGTCATGCCCTGCCATCATATCAAAAGTTAGACAGCTTATAAACAATTTTCCTTCCACTGGAAATAAATGTGCAGGATCAATTTGTGGATGGTATTTGGCAGATTTAGATGCTCTTGGAAGATACGGAGGAAAATAATGCTTCATAATGATTGTAAATTCAATTTAAAATTGATTTAAAAGTCTTTCTCTTTGGTTATTATGATTGTTTAAGTTCTGGTCCTTCTCCTCTGATTACCATGACTTCTGGCCCCATGTATGTCTCCTTTATTACTGCCAAGGATTAAAATCAACCCCCACTGTGATGATGCTTTTTTATTTTTCCAAACAAGCATTGTCTTTTCAGGAATATAGAGAGGGAAGTTGGGGAAAGTGAACTTCTGGTTGAACTGCTCAGCTCAGAATCCCCCTCCTCTGGGAAACTTTTACTACACCTTCCCTCCCCCAAATTTTTATAGGAGTAATTACTCCTAATTATTTATTTTCTGTGCTATCTCTGCACATATTGTTAATCTTCCACTTTATCATATCTGCTGTTACTGATTTCTTTGCAATAACCTGCCTCCCTCCTGAGACTGTGGACTGCTTGAGAGTAAAAACTGTGCTCTAATCATCTTTGTATCCTAAGAGCTGTTGGAATATGAATGTGGCAATTATTTGCTGAACTGGATTTTGAGTTCTTAAGTTATTACTATTACATTTAGTTAGCGCATTTAAAAACATGTTTATATGTTCATTTGCAAAACAAGTAATCAGTGACAAGTATTTGGCTAAGCCATGATTTTGAAGAAGTTTTCTTTGTAACACATTTATATTTTACACTTTTTTAAGTTGTCATTTTGTTTTTCAATCTCTAAACTCTTGGCAATGAATTATTTCTCCCACATATACAGCTTTAAGCTCTTGGTGAAAAGTTTCCAGCCTGTTCTGCCTTTTCTGATGAATGTTTTCCTGTTGGATGTGTTTAATTTATTTACTTTTCCTGGAATGACACATTCTTTCTAACTATATACTAATAGTAGTGCCTCTCTCTACCTAAGTTGTTATATAAATATTCTAGATTGAGTTGTCTCTAAGGAACTAGCCTGATATTAAAAAGATTTATCTTCTCTCTATTGTTCCTGTGATAAATTAATTCAGCAAATACAAAAGGCTGCTCTTTTGAATACTATGTACAGACAATCCCTGACTCTCAATGGTGCGACTTCAGATTTTTCAACTTTATGATGGTGCAAAAGCAATATGCATTCAGTAGAAAATGTACTTAGAATTTTGAATTTTGGTCTTTTCCCAGGCTAGCGCTGTGCCTTCCTGTACTGGAGACTTCTTATGAAGTTGGGCAGCAGTAGTGAGCCTCAGCTCCCAATCAGCCACAGAATCAAGAGAGTAAAAAACCAATATTCTACAGAGTCCTGTGTTGCCAGTAATTTTTGAATATTATATTTTGTGTTTTTTGCATCGCATCATGTCTACAAATCACCCATCTGACTCTCCTGGTCTGGTGAGAAGAAGAGGAAGATGATTACTTTTGAGGAGAAGCTCAAGATACTGTAGGCTCAAGTAAGTGTTCTGAGCATGCTTAAGGTAGGCCAGGCTAAGCTGTGATGTTTGGTAAGTTGGGTGTAGCAAATGCATTTTCAACTTAGTCTTTTCAACTTAGGATAAGTTTATGGGGACATCATTCCATCATAAGTTGTCGAGCACCTTTACTATGCGTAACTACCTTAGCTGTTTTTTGAAAAGGGAATGAATACATAAATTGATTACTGAATTCTGTTTATCTCTTTTCCTTATTTTCAACTTTTACACTTTAATTTTCTACTTTGTAATCTTTCAAATGTAACTAAATTAGAATGGTAATACTGATTTTCCTATACTCATAAAAGAGAGAAAAATTATTATTATTTTTATGTAATATATCAAAATATTTATTAACATGGACATGTATTAATAATAATAGTAAAAAAATATTACATGCAATTAGGGCAAGAGGGCAGAAATTAATTTTACTACATAGAACTAAATTATTTCTGGAATAATAATGAACAAGTGAGGTAAACAAGTGCTTATAAAATATTAAAAATTATATATCTAAAGTAAAATGATCTCTACACCCTGTAATATTCAGAGTTTAAAAGAATGTTAATGTTAGTTATTATTTTAAAGATGGGTTCAGTTATTTGTCCAGACTCACACAACTAGTCAGCAGCAGAAGTCTCCCAACTTGCAGACCAAAGTCTTATGATGTTTAGGCAAATAAATCAGGAAGACACATTAATTCATGACTCATCAATGCATTTCAGCTCTCTACTTATTAACCATAAAAATTATGCAATGGGCCAAAACCAGTTTGGCTCAATGGATAGAGCGTTGGCTAGGGGACTGAAAGGTCCCGGGTTCGATTCTGGTCAAGGGCATGTACCTTAGTTGCGGGCATATCCCCACTCTCTCTCATCGACGTTTCTAACTCTCTATCTCTCTCCCTTCCTCTCTATACAAAATCAATAAAATATATATTTTAAAAATTATGCAATGGGCTATGTTTTGATGACAAATGTTTATTACTTTTTAATGTGCAGCCTGGTATAAACATGCAGACTGTTACTCCTTAGTGTTCATTTCCTTTAATTAAATCTTCAGGGTGCTGCCTGATGGTATACACTGAGCATTCACAGCAGCGAGGCATACCCAACCCCTGGGAAGGCATAGTTGGTAGCAGAGTTGAACACGTGAGCATATAGTCTGAATATTAAAACTTTCTTTTTAATATTTGATGAAGATTGCATTAGAGAAAGGACAGATAATATTCTTGGAGTTGTCCATGTTTAAAGAGATACAATTTTTATTGATTTCAGAGAGGAAGGAAGAAGGATAGAGAGATAGAAACATCAATGATGAGAGAGAATCTCTGATCGCCTGCCTCCTGCAAGCCACCTACGGGGGATCGAACCCAAAACCCAGGCAAGTGCCCTTGGCTGGAATTGAACCTGAGACCCTTCAGTCCTCAGGCTGACGCTCTATCCACTGACCCAAACTGCCTAGGGCTAAAGAGATACAAGTTTTAGAGGAGCATAACTGGACATACCTCAAAATGTGAAGTAAGTCAACGGGCCTTTCTTTTTTCACACCTGAGAGACTCTTTACCTAAAATTGCAGCATTTACAGCCCCATTCTCATTTATCCCTTGTAGATCCTGTATTCTATCCACTCAGGAATAGTTGCTATTTGTTAAGTTGCTGTCATACATTTTTTTTTAATTTAATTTATTGGGATGACATTGGTTTGCAAAACCATACAGGTTTCAACTGTATAACTCAGTAAGACATCCTAACTTCTACTGCCCTATCCCTCTGGTCTATATGCTATATTTATGTGTGTGGGGGGTGGTAACTTCTTCACCTTCTTCCATCTATTTACCCCACCCCATGCCCTATGACAGCTGTCAGTCTGTTCCATGTATCCATGCCTTGGTTTCTTTTTGATTCATCCGTTTATTTTGTTCATTAGATTCCACATCTAAGTGAAATCATATAGTGTTTGTCTTTCTCTGACTGGATTTTTCCACTTAGTATAATAAGCTCCAGGTCCATCCATGCTTTTGCAAACGGTAAGATGTTCTTTTTATGGCTGCATAGTGTTCCACTGTGTAAATGTGCCACAGCTTTTTGATCTACTCATTTACTGATAGGCACATTTCCGGATCTTGGCTATTGTAAATAACTGGGGGTCCAGTGCACGAATCTGTGCATCTTAAAAAGAGCTGTGGGCTGAGGTTGTGGTGGGCACAGGGGCAGGTCTCGGCCCATCCTCCATGACCCTGCCCACCCATGGCCCCAGGTCCCCTGCTCATTGTTCGATCCCTGGTCAGAGCACATGCCTAGGTTGCAGGCTCAATCCCCAGTGTGGGGAGTGCAGGAGGCAGCCTATCAAAGATTCTCTCTAATCATTGATGTTTCTATCTCTCTCTCCCTCTACCTTCCTCTCTGAAATCAATAAAAAAAAATTTAAAATGTTTTATATCTTAAAACACAAGAATAATTTTATGTTTAAACTATATTTCCTATTGCTTTATTAATAAAATGTTGTCATAATCATAACCTTTGTAAATTTGAAATATCAAGTAGAATAAGAACCACAAATAGTTATAACAAATATTGTGCACAATTTTATATTGTTTATGTCCTTGATTCTTTAGTAGACCATTAGCTTCCTTTATCTTTTGAACTAATATCATTTACTCTATTACCTCATCAGTACTCCTTTTAGTAGAAATTGTTTCAATATGTCGCACTTCAGACAAAATATCAGATCTTGGAGAGCTTGAATTTTTTTGCATTAGTTTTCTTCAAAATTGCTTTGTATATTAGGTCATAAGGATCTTAAAACGAAGTCAGACACATTCAATTTTCTATGGTTATAATTTATTTGTTTTAGATAAATATTATCTAGAGCAACATGAATGTGCTTCAAATTATTTTATGTCTTGAGAAGTTATGTTCTTTGTAACATCAGAAACAATTTTGAATTTTTCAATTGATCTTATAGGTTAGTCATTGATGTTTTTCCATTTCCTTTTTCCTCCTTGAACTTTCCAGTGAAACTAACATCTCTACACAATTATCAGAGTGAATGTAATGTCTTGTTTGTTTCTAAAACTTAGACTTCTCACACATATTTATACTACATCCCTATGAATGCTGAGGTGATACTGTTGATTTTAACTTTGTAAGATATAATGGGCAGAGTAATTTCAAACATTAGTCTGCCCATTATAATGTATCTCCCAAGATTCTTATATTTTAATTTACTCTGACTACAAACCAGACTCTTCTGGGTGGAACACATGAAATTAAGTCATTCAATAATACTCTCAGAGTATGAATTAATGATCTGGATCATATGATTTATTTCTCAGTGCTATCTCTTATTATGTTGTCCTGTTTCTCCAGTGAGAAAGAATGTGCAAGAATGCCTATGGTTGTTTGAATGGTTTTTATATTACTTTCTGGAGTAGAAAAATTAATCATTGCCTATCTGCTCACATCCTTTCTGAAAAGCATTTGTTCCTACTTAAAGCTTCCTCTATGGGTGATGGTGAACGTAGGCAGATTCTTTGTCTGAGGTGACCCTACCCCTAAAAGGAACTAACTAACAGGCTCTCTAAGCCAGGAATTTGGAATTTGCAAAGAACAAATTGAATGAATCATCTAGCTAAGAAAAACTGAGTCCCAAGATTATACAGAAGTGTGACTGAAAGTTCTCTCTAATTTTTTTTTAAAGCAAAATCCAGATATAGAGAGGAGATAGCCACAAGTCATCAAAGAAAGGTGGCTTTCAGAAGAAGTAGCAGAATGAAGCAGAAGCACCAACCTGGGCAAGCACAGGAGACAGGCAGGCCCTTGCAAGGTAGAGGGAGTGATCTGGTTACCAGCTCTGCCTGGGCTAGTGGGACCAAGAGGACCTGTGCTTTCATTTCTGACTCAGATGCTTCAGAGACTGCCTCTTGGGCTCTTATTCTCACATTTCTTACAACATCTACTTCAAATTTTCTATGCAAGTTTGAGCAAATTTTTGCTAATTGTCACCTGAGAGGCATTTAAAATCCTGTAGGTACTTAAAAATCAATATCTATCTATCTATCTATCTATCTATCTATCTATCTATCTATATCTATCTATCATCTATCTATCTATCTATCTATCTATCTATATATATATATATAAATGTAATAATACTTGAAAGGTATTAAAATTAAAAGAATGAAAGAGATACTCCTTAAAGTTCATTTCATATAAAACTAACAGATCCAAAATATGTGAACAATGAAATATTTACATTTCAATCTGAAAAAGAACTTTTCAATATATTAGGTGTATTTCCTTATCAGAAAATCTTAAGTAATTTTATGCCAATGATTTTGATAACACAAGGCAATCATGTAAGATGTTCTCTAGTTCTTGAACATCTTCTTGCCCCAGTCAAACTTGAACCCTAGTATTGTTCAGTTTGAACTTAATGGAAAGCAAACTTATTTGCTCAATTAACAAATTTCCTCCATTCATTTCTAGACTAGTATTTTCCCCCACATTGTGCTCTTATTTATTCTAATTCAGTATTTTTTATGCATTAGGACTCTTTTGATTATAAATGACAAAAATTCCAAATTTGATATATTCAATAGCTTAGATAAAGAGACATTAATTGCCTTTCATAATAGAATTTTTTTTTTTAACATTAGACTTCAGGTGTGGCTCAGACCATAACTAGAAATATTTTTATCTTTGTTTCTTGACCCTGCTTTCCCCTGTGGCACCTCATTTCTTACATAGACGTTTTTCCATTTCATACCATGACAGCTAACATATCTAGAAATGTTGTCAAAGTCAAATTCATTCTCCATGTTTCCAGCAAATGTCTGACTCTGCTGCTAAGACTCAACTTTTGTGACTAGGGCTAGAATGCTCTGGGTTACTAGGTCTGGGTCCCAGGTCCACTACTGAAGGCACATGAAGTAAGAATGGGGCTGTGGGACAGGGAGATAGTTTCCCAAAGGCAAAATCAAGATCCTTTACTATAAGAAGGCCAGATGGTGCCAGGAGGCCTAAGCAAAGGTAGTCCTTGTGTCTACTCAACACTTCACCCATTTCTGTATGCATTCTGACTTCTCTTGTCCACTCAGTTTTGTATTTTTAAATATACTTTATTGATATTTTTACAGAGAGGAAGGGAAAGAGATAGAGAGCTAGAAACATCAATGAGAGAGAGACATTGACCAGCTGCCTCCTGCAACCCTTCCCCCACCGGGGATGTGCCCGCAACCAAGGCACATGCCCTCAAAAGGAATCAAACCTGGGACCCTTCAGTCTGCAGACCGGACACTCTATCCACTGAGCCAAACTGGTTTCGGCTCCACTCAGTTGTTATAATTTTGTTGTCAGTTATAGACTGTTGACTCATACATCCTTATGCACTAATAGCACATTATTTTTCAAATGAGATCCACCAAATAAAAAATAATTCATCCAGAGATGGTCTTAGAAGCCAAGACCTTTTATGTAACATGATTCAAAGAATGCCTAGATAGTTCCTCTCTTTTTCAAATATCCCTTCCCACTACCTGATACAGAGATGTACTTTTTGGAAATTTTAGGAGTCTTGGAGTTGTCCAGTTTTTTGTTTGTTTGTTTGTTTTGTTTTGTTTTGTTTTGTTTTGTTTTTTAAACACAAATATCCCCTTAAAGAGGCAGTAGTATTTTAAGCCACTGAGGGATGGTGCTCTAGTAGGGATTAGTTGATGGCTAGTGATAAAACAGTTTTCTGAGGGGCAGTGTCTAAGGGACATAGAATATTAGATTATTTTTGTTGGCACAACATTAAAGATTTACTTAATCTAATTTCATAATTTTGCTTATGGTTATTCCTGCTCTAAACCATCTTTTATATTGCTTCAACCTCATGGGGGGGTGGGGGGGAAACACAGATAAGTTATATTGACCATAAGGAAAGAGGGGAAAAATGACACAAGGATTTCTTATCATAGGTGTTGGAAAAAATGATGGGATTTCAAGTGCCAAACCACAAGAAAGACAAACTATGATAGCTATCCATCAGTATTTGTGGGGTAAGACTCTATATCAAAGAAAGATAATACTTTTCTATTTGCAAGATTTCCTGGTAGGAAAAGCTTACTTTAATAACAGATGTCGAGGTCATGAAAAATATTATTTAATTCAAGTACAAAGCAACAAGGTTTTATTGACTGGAATTGGAGAGAATATAAGTATTTTAACATTTACTGCCGTCTACATGCCAGGCATTAATCTTGGTGTTAGAGATACACTGATATATCAAATATATTGATATTAAAATCTTCACCTCCATTGAACTTACATATTAGTGGAGAACATATGCTCTAATCACCACAATAAATAAATAAAACACGTGGAATAGTAGAAACATAAAAGCCATTAAAAAATAAGTTAAAAATAATTTAGGAGGGCTTTGTGGTGGTAACAGTGCAACTTTAAGTAGGATAGACTTGGTTGGGAAGGTAACAATAGAGCAGAAAATGGAGACTGCTCAAGGACTGAGCCACACAGACACTGGCAGGAAGAAGTTATGGGCAGGGAATTCCCCAGGTGAGCATTTGTCTGGAGGACTGAGCAACAGTAATGAGGCTGATGTGTTGGGACTGAATGAACGAGAGTAGAGGGAGTTTGAAAACACAGGGGATGTAATTACATTATTTTCTACCAAAATACTTTATTACAAGTTAGTGGTATCCACCGAGGTTCCAAAAGTTTAGCTACTGCATCTTAAAAACATGTGTTTTGATTTGTAAATATGTTTAATTCACAAGCTCTGAGTGGCAGTCTACTTAGGCTAGATGTTATTTTATTTATTTATTTATTTACCTATTTTACATTTCCTCAACTTAGACTCTCATTTTATAAATAAATGTGAACTATTTTTTAAATTGCTGTCTATCGTATGCATGTTAAAACAATGTTCTTAAAAATGTAATTTTATTGATAGGGCTTAAGGATGCAATGTTGCCATGGGTGATCTTGTGCAGTCACAGACTGGATGATAATAAAAAAAAGACAGACTTGCTACAAAATATGCCTAAAAGTGGAAAACTGCAAATAATCTCCCTCTAGCGGTCCAAGAAGGATAATGTGCAGACCTTACTTGAGTAGAATTTGTTGGAAACTGCTCGAATAAAGTCCAGATGAAGTTCAGTTGGGGCCTTGCCCGTGACGCTGGGTAACATGAACCAGTTATTGACCAGAATCTATAATAATAAAAGGGTAATATGCTAATTAGACCGGAAGTTTTCTGGACATAATTCCAGACTCCAGACGTCCTTCCTGACGAAACCGGGCTGGAGGAAGCCAGCCTGAATCCCGGGTGCCTGACAGCAGCTGGAGGTTGGAATCCCCAGTCCTGAGTGCCAGAGGGAAGCCCCTGCCAGCAACTAGGGGAAGGAAGGCCTACTCTTGCATGAATTTTTATGCATCGGGCCTCTAGTCTTCAATAAATGGAAAGAGTAGGCTGCATCATTGTAAAGGAACTTGGTAGCTGAAAAATTTATTGAGATCAGTTTTAATTGTGTTTTTCAATTATATGTATATATAATATACATTTGTCAATATTAAAACCTGTAGATAGAGCTAAGATATTTTGGGGAAAATTGCAAAAACAAACAAACAGAAAAAATGAGGCTCCCTACTTTTGACACTAATATATTTTGAATTTTCTGAGTATTCATTCCCAGCCCTGCTTCTGCCACCGTGACACAATTTATGGCTTCTTTTTTCCAGGGGATATGGATACTTAGAAAATCCACTCTATTTATTTAGTGTCAGCCAAAGTAAATAAAAGAAAGCATGTCTATAAAAGGAAATAAAATATTACATTCCAAAAATAGGCCATAATGCTCTGTGGTAAAGTTGAGAACTGATATAATTTTGAATTAATATAATTTTATATTTTTTACTAATTATTTTAAAGTCAGATGTTTTTCCCTCTATGCCTTGTACTATTGTTCAGTGTTTCCTAAACTTTAACTTCTTTTTCAAATTCTTTATTGATTAAGGTATCACATATTTGTCCTCATCCCCCCAATCCCATCCCTCACCCTCCCCGCTCATGCCCCCTTCCCCCTATTGTCCTTGACCACTGGTTAGGCTCATATGTATGCACACAAGTGCTTTGGTTGATATCTCCCTTTTAACATTTTTAAATTTTGTTTTTTTACCTGCTCAGGTAATACTTGGATATAAGTCCTATAATTGTTAACATTTACATGAATTAAAAAAATACAAATGTGCTACAAAAAGTTTAAATGATATTGGAATCTATCTAATAAAAAGTATTTTTCATCATTACATTTCCCTCAATCTTACTTCTCTTCCATGGATTAAATCAACATTATGGGTTTCAGCTTTATCGAAATGTTCAGTATATGTGCGCGCACACACACACACACACACACACACACACACACACACTATAGACTTCTTCTGCATTATGCTTTTCTCACATAACTATATAAATTGGAGATATTTAAGTGAGATAATTATTCATTTTTCTCTATTGCTCTATCTCTCTCTATATATGTTTACCTACCTATCCATCCATCCATCTATCCATCTATTCATTCACTCCTACTTTATCTACCTAATCTATCATTTTTATATCTCCTAGTAAGTCCCTTCTTTTCTTCCCTCATCGCTACCTCTTTCTGCTCATCTGCACCAATCTCTCCTACCAAAGACTGACTTCTGTTCTTCCTGATCACAACACAAAATGTTATCACTGATTCTGAGTTTGCATCTTTTTACTCAGGAACACACAGAGATCTAGACAATTATTTTTAGCGCTAATTCCAAGTTTCATAAGAAGAAAAGAGCTAAATGGCCTTATTGGTTCAGATATGACACCAAATTCACCTACAGTATCCAGAGAGGCAGATGGCATTTCAGCCACATGACTACCAAAACCTTGTCCTGCAGCTATAGGAAGTGCAAACTAGAGGCGGTTCACAGAGAAAATGGTTCTTAGGTAAGGAGGCGGGGATCTGGGCCTCCAGTTCAGTAGATAATCTACTTACAGGCAAACTTCCTCTTTAAAAACTCAATTCAATTATAAAACCTGCCTCTCAGAGATGAACTCTAACACCAATAGCATTATTTTGAATATTTGCATAGGAATTATCTTCTTCTATCCGGGACCTTCTCTGATATTCTTCTCTGGCTTCTTGACCTGCATTACCATTATCTCTTCCACACTATAAAATGCATTGCTTTGGACTGGAGCCAGTGAAAGTACAGTCTTTTTTCTTTTCCTCCAAGTTAAATCAGGACTGATTTTCTAAGGAAATGAATTATTATTGTATTCATTTTGCATAATATTAAAAATATTATTGAACCAAAAGGATAGTATTATTGAAATTAGATGCCTTGTTTAAGATATATCCCCTAGTAAGATGGTCCCTGATTTACAATCTTTCGATTTAGGATTTTTTTAAAATTTATATACTGGTTAGAAAGTGATACACATTGATCTCTTCCTGGGCTAGTGGTATGTAGTAAGATACTTTCTCATGATGCTGGGCAGTGGCAGCACAGCTCCCAGGCAGTCACAGGATCATTATCGTTTACTGTGCTGCCAGCATTTTTTGGAGCATATTTAAGGTAGGTTAAACTAAGGGATGATGTTCAATAAGTTAGCTGAATTAGATTCATTTTCAGCTTATGAGGGGCTTATCTGGACATAACCCATTGTAAGTAGAGGAGCCTTTGTGTATGGATAATAGTGCTGAAGCAAACTTGCCAGAGAAGAAGAGTTCAGAAGAAGTGAAGTCCTCATGCTGCCTTTAGGCTACTTACAGACCCAATGTTTTAAAGTTTTTCAATTATTTGGAAAATATTAGAAGAATATGCCAAAACTGGTTTGGTTCAGTGGATAGAGCCTGCAGACTAAAAGTTCCCAGATTCGATTCAGGTCAAGGGCATGTACCTTGGTTGCGGGCACATCCCCAGTCAGGGGTGTGCAAGAGGCAGCTGATCGATGATTCTCTCTCATTGATGTTTCTAACTCTCTATCCCTCTCTCTTCCTCTCTGGAAAAAAATCAATAATATATATATAAAAGATTAGAAAAATATAAAATTCTGTAATCACTGTTTATGATAAAGTTTTGCCCCAAGAGCCACCTAATTATATAATTGGGGGGTTTTTGCCTTAAAAAATATTATTATTATTACTGCTGTTGTAACTTCTATATTTGAAAATTTTCAAAGCTATAGATGTAGAAGAGTATAATGAATCCATATATTCATGTCATCCAACTTAACAATTACCAGCTCATGACCAAACAAATTTCAATTACTTCTCAATGCACTCACCCCTTTCCAAAATTATATTGAAGCAAATCCCAGACATGAAGGCATTTTATCTTGGAAATATCCCAGTACGTATTTTTAGATAGTAAAAACTCTCTAAGAAAAACTCATCCACAATAACTGTGATTGCACCCTAAAATTAACAATAGCTTCTAAGTTTATCAACTATCCATCAATAAAAAAATTTCAATTTTGCTTGAATCAAATCCGTGTGCGATGCATGCATTACAACTGTTTAGTGAATCTTTTAGTTATTTCATTGGTTTCTTTCTCCATCCCCCTCCTTTCCTTGCATTTTGTTGTTGCTGTTCATAAAACTTGAGTCATTGCTGCATAGAGTTTTACACATGACCATGCTTTTGCTGAGTTCCTCCCCATGGTACTATTTAATATGTTCCTCCAAATTCCCAGTATATCTGAAATTCATACTTTGATCTAGGTGCTTGATGAGATGCAGATTAAGTTTTTTTGGCAAGACAACTTGATAGATGGTAATGTGAACTTCCATCATGCAGCACACAATGTTTGGCTGTCTCAATTTCTGTAATGTCATCAGAAGTTGATGATAATTGGCTAGATTCCATAATGCCTTAGGCATTACAAAGTGTTGATATCTTAATTCTATCATTTATTTTTCAAATAGTAAGCTCTATATGAAGATAACTTCTTGACAATTTATTTTGTTATCCTGAGGTGTGTTGAGACTAGGAAAAGCAAAATCAATGTGTTTTCCCCCCTTCTTTTTGATTTTTTAAAACAGAAAGCTATTTTGCATTATCAATTATTTTTTTTATATTGGTATGAACTGATGAGTCTAAATCTATTTTATGAGTTTCAATATATAACAATTATTTTTCACATTTGCCCAACATAGACTTTTTAAGTTGGCTCCTAAATCCTTTGAACATGATCCCAAGCAGTCTTTTATAATTTCCTTGCTATCTGATTTGTGAAGACAATAAGGCTGATTTGGTATATTTCCTACTTCAGACTTGAAGTTACTATTTTCTGTAAAAGAGCCCACGATTCTAGCCAAAAGTTAAGAGGGATACTAAAAATTCAAATTCCATTATGCACAGCTTATTTCTATTTAGCCTCATGGCTCGTAAATCTGTTTCTCCTTTGTCCAATATCAAAAATCCTGGACTCCCACCACACAAAAGTAAATATAATCCCATAGAAGACACAGAACAGTCTCAGGATAATGATATCAACCCCACTACTAACAATCTGATCATTAGAAAGATTTCCATAATGAATCTTTGTTTTATAACCATGCAAAATATTTATATGGTTACATAGCCAACTCTATGAAATAAGAGTAGTTTATATCCCTGGTCACTTCCACCATATTCCTGTTCTTCATTTTATTTTTGTGGTGGTTTGTTTTTATTTAAAAAAAATCATAAGCAAAGACACACCAGTAGAGATACAATAACAGAAATATATTTATAACCACTCTTTCTTGATTAAGGACAAATACTCAGTTTTCCATCTTGCTTCTCTCCCCCTGCCCCCTTTAATGATACATCTAAGAGATCACTCCATAGTAGTATCTATCTATAATAATAAAAGCTAATATGCTAATTATACTGAAAAGCTGAATGACCTTTCAGTCATCATTCCAGACGTCCTTCCAGAAGAAGCTGTGGTGGCAGGAGTCAAGGCAAGGGCAGTTAGGGGCAATCATACAATCAGGCAAGTGGTTAGGGGTGATCAGGCAGGCAGGTGAATGGTTAGGGGCAATCAGGCAGGCAAGTGACCAGTTAGGGGTGATCAGCCAGGCATGAAGAGTGGTTAGGAATGATGAGGCAGGCAGGCAAGTGATTAGGGGCAATCAGGCAGGCAGGCCAGCAGTTAGGAGCCAGCAGTCCTGGATTTCAAGAAGATGTAGGCTGAGCTGAGGGAATTTCATGCACCGAGCCACTAGCGTAAGTATAACACTCATTGCTTTTTACAGATAGAACTCCATTGTAGATATGTCTTGAGTTTATTAAACCAATGCCCTATTTGTGGACATTTAGATTATTTTCAAACATTACAAATAATGCTACAATAAATGCCCTTGTGTCTATGTTTTTTCCTATTTTAATAGTGCATCTTTGGGATAGATTCCTAATAATGGATTATCCATTAAGTCAAAGGAAAAATTAATGTGTAATTTTGCTAGTTTGCTAAATTCTCTCCATAAAAGATAATACCATTTTGAATTCTCATCAACAATGTACGAATATGCTTGCTGTACAGATATTGTTAAACATTTGGATTTTTGTAGTATTATAGGTAAGAAATGATATATTGGTATTGTTTTATTATTGTATAAACTTTTTAATATTTTAAATTATTTCATATTTTTTCTCTAAGCTCTCTGTTAATATCTCCATACTTATTTATTTATTTATTTCTAGAAATTTTCTTTTATATTTTAGAGAAAGGAAGAGTGAGAGGAGAGAAGAAAGAGAGGGAAAGAGGTTTTGGTTGCCTCCCATACACACCTGGACCAGAGATAGAACCTGTAACTTAGGTATGTGCCCTGACCATGAATCAAACCCTTTTGGTTTCCAAGACGATGCTCCAACCAACTGAGTCACACTGGCCAGAGCTCCAAACTATTTTATTTCTAGAGTTGTTAGGTTTCTCTTTTTCATTTAAAAAATCTCTTTGAACAAGAGGGAATTTTACCAGTTATCTCTGCTATAATATGTGAATATTTTTTCCTGTTTATCATAATATTTTAGCTTTGTTTATAGTAATTTTTGCCATGAAAAAAAAAATCACCTTTATGAAATCCACTTTTACTATATCACTCCTGGATTTTAAGTCAGAAGAGAATTTCTCTGGTTATGGAAGAATTGAGTTTATGCACAATGTATCCAAGTTCTCCTTTACCCCTTGCATTGTTTTTATTTATTTATTTATTTATTTATTTATTTATTTATTTATTTTTGCATTTAAATTTTTGATCCATATGGAATTTATATGTTAGGGTATGAGAAATAGATCAAGTTTAACTTTTTTATATGACTATCTAGTTAAACCAATTCTTTAAATGTCCATCTTTTAGCCCACAGAGTTGGGATGCTGCTCCTGTCATATACTAAATGCTCATATGCAAATGAGTATACTTCAGTTTTCTGTTATATCACATTGTCTTACCATGTGCCAATAAAAAATTAACGGCTTATCTTCATCTCTTCAACCATTACTCTTATTTTTCAGAGTTTTCTTGAACATTGTTGGTTAGTCCCCAAAATGATTTTTATTAAATTTGAAATCAACTTTTCCAGTTTCAGGGGGAAAGAAACATGATATATCTTTATTGTGATTAGATTGAATTTATTAAGTAATTTGGATATAGCTCACATCTTTATAATGTTGAGGCTTCTGCTCCAAAAATATTGTATAACTTTTCACTTGGTTCAGTCTACTTTTTTAGTCTTTTGGGTATACTTGTTGTTTTCATATAGATTTTATACATTTTAGCATACCTATCTATCTATCTATCTATTATCTATCATCTATCTATCTATCTATCTATCATTTATCTCCAATATAATAAAAGCCTAGTATGCTAAATGTCCAGTATTCCATTCAACCAATCAAAGCATACTATGCTAATGATATGCTAAGGCCGCTCAACCACTTCCTATGACATGCACTGACCATCAGGGGGCAGACACTCTGACCAGTAGGTTAGCTTGCTGCTGGGGTCTGGCCAATCAGGACTGAGCAAGATGGGTCATACATGCCCTGGAGCCCTCCCCCATTCCCACCCCAGCTGGCCAACCTCCCACATCCCTTCTTGCCTTCAATCATGCACCAGTGGGGTCCCTTGGCTTGGCCTATACCCTCTCGCAATCTGGGACCACTTGGGGGATGTTGGAGAGCCAGTTTTGGCCCGATCCCACTCAACACAGGAGCTGCCCCTGGTGGTCAGTGCGCTCCCACAGGGGAGTGGTGCTCAGCCAGAAGCTGGGCTCATGGCTGGCGAGTGCAGCTGCGGTGGCAGAAGCCTCTCTTGTCCCTGCAACTGTGCTAAGCTGTTAGTCAGACATCCCCTGTGGGCTTCTTGACTGTGAGAGGGCATAGGCTGGGCTGAGGGACCCCCCCCCCCAAAAAAAAAAAAAGTGCATGAATTTTGTGCACCAGGCCATATACCTAAGAATTGTATTATTAGATTTTACAATTGACATGGGGTCTTCTCTCCCATTATAACCTCTAAATTTTTTTTTCTTATATATGAAGACTAGTGATTACTGGATATTAAGTTTAAAAATATTTTTTTCAGTAAATTCTGTTTCCCCCCCCCAGATGTATACTTATATTATGTCCAAATAGAAATGGTTTTACATTTACCTATGTAACTTTTATGGCTATAGTTGATTTTTGTTGCTTGACTGAATGACTGAGCACAGTGCTCAACAGTAATGGAGATTGTAGTCATCCTCCCCTTTGTTTCTTGCTTTTTAATTTAAGCATCAGTGATTCCCTACTAAATAAAAATGCTAAGTTTTATGATGAGGTATATACATATGGCCATGCATTTCCATTCTATTTGTTAATTTTTAGCATAAATGGTGTTGGTTGAGTGTTACCAAATGCTTTTTCTGCATCTATGGAGATGGTCATATTCTTCTTCTTAGCTCTATTATACTGCAGGAGCATATTAATGGATTTCCTAACCCTAAATTTCTGAATAAACCCTATTTATTCAATAGTTATGGTGTATTGTTTAAAAGGATTGTTGCATTTCGTTTATTGCTATTTTATTATTTATTTATTTCATCACATCCATATTCACAAAGAGGTTGGTTTGTTGCTCCCTTTCTCTCTCTCTTTCAACTTGTCACTGCATGTGGCCATTATATAATACTTTCTCTCTGAAGATTAATATGTATATTTAGTTCTTCAGGTAATTGCATATTTTGCTAGTCCTTATTTCAATGTCTCCCTAATCATTGTGGTTTTCTAATTCTTGTTTTCTGGTAATTTCCAGGGAAGGTTTTGTAAATAGTTTTCACTGACTTCTTGTATTCTGAAACTATTTTGTCTGGTACCTTTGTACAAGTAGTGAGAGAAAGTTTGAGAATGTAGTGGTAGTAAGTGAGATTACATAGGTATTAATTTCTAATGCATTCTGTGCATTCATTGGACCATTTACAACATTGCTTACTTGCCTGTGTTTTGAATTTTCACAATGGACTTCAGTGCCCTATGAGTAACCTCTGCATAGACCTTGACAAAGGACAGTGGCTCTCCTGTGTAGTTGGGCAAGAAAAAGTTACCTGTATTTGTTTGCTTGTTTTAAATCTTAACAATCTAAGATTTGAGAAGTATTGCAAGCTTTTCATGGGAGGAGTAGAAAGGTTTTTGTTTGTTTTGTTTTGTTGTCAAGTCTCTTCCATTCACTAGCATTGATATAACAAAGGCCTGTAACCACTTTTTTCCAGAAAGTGTACTTTGTAATAATCTAGCTCTTCTTCCTTGTCATTTATAAATGTGCATTACTGCCCTCTGCTGCATGAACTTGAACCTCTCCTAGTCCTGCAGACTAACAATAACTGTGTAAAATCATTGATTTTTTTTTTAAAAGCAAATCTCTAACAGTTAACTGGAGGTCTCCTCTTGTCATCAATAATATCATGATAAGTTGCATTTTCCATATGCACCACATACATAGATTTAGTTAGAGGGATTACTTAAAGTGGTTTCCTTATAGGATTTTAACATTAAATGGTCACTGGAAAAGAAATTCAGAGGATCATGTGTGCCATATTCAGAAGGTATACAAATTAACTTATATTTAACAATCTTTGGCTGTAAACAGTATTGTAATAAGTATAACTTTTGACCAGAACTTGCAATTATGAGTTTTTCAATGGATGACCTAATAAGGAAACATATAGAAGGAAAATCAGGTAATTCCTTGAATTTGAAAACAGTACTTAGAAGGTTGTAAATGTAGTTTGTTTTTCATGTTAGAAAGGGTGCCAGTTTGTATAATCTTTGGCTCAATGTCAGCTCCAGTGTTAAGTAAACAAAATAATAGTTTTCCAAATTTGAATGATTCTATTACATACAAAGCTCATATTTATATAATTATAATACAGTTTAATACCTAAAAGGCAAATTGATAAAATATTTAAGAACTTTATTTTCTTATTAATGAGAATAGAGCCAACCCAATTTTAGAACATGGGAATAGTTGCTATGTTCTAGGACAGTGGTCAGCAAACTCATTAGTCAACAGAGCCAAATATCAACAGTACAACGATTAAAATTGCTTTTGAGAGCCAATTTTTTAAAACTTAAACTTTTTCTAATGCCACTTCTTCAAAATAGACTCACCCAGGCCGAGGTATTTTGTGGAAGAGCCACATTCAAGGGGCCAAAGAGCCACATGTGGCTCCTGAGCTGTGGTTTGCCTACCACTGTTCTAGGAGATAGTATTTTATCTTAGGTATATTCAAATTTGCACATATATACTTGATATTAACAACCAAAAATAGCATTTAATGGATTTCAGAAAGAAGTAAAACAAAAGCAGTAAAAATTAAACTAAATTTAAGCTTATTCTAACTCATGTTTCTTGATAATTTAAAAACCCAGTGGTCAAAGTACACATACATTAAAAAATGATTTCATGAGCACTTTCAATGAAATTAGATAGTCCCTTTGCTTCCCCATATTTAGTACTGCCTTGAGTTAATTAAAGGTACTCTGATTCCAAGTGACTATTAATTTACTGAATAAATTGAACAAATCAAATTAAACAAATGGACAAATTAAGTTAGTAACAGAACAGCTTGCTGATTGCTAGACCAATTCTATTTTTGATTGCCACTTCCTTTTTCTTTGTTCTACCATGATTTCACTTTTGTACCATCTACTCCTGTATTTTATTGTTTCCATCTTTCATTAACAGCGTGCTGTTTTTCAATGTAGAAATGACCTTATCTTCCTGGCACATAGCTTGTAGTCTTTGTTTTCTTTCCCAGGGCCCAGTGGAATCTTGACAATCACATTCAGACTCAGTCAGCTGGGTTCATGTTCAGCCATAATTCACACAAAGAAGAAAGGTCAGGAAGTTAATATTATTAGCACAGGCCAAAAGTAAAACGGTAACAGATAAATTTAAATAATGTTTTTAACTATATAACTATCTCTCACATTAAGTTTAGGAACTCTAGTAGAGTTTCAGAAATGTTACTCTTTTCCCAAATGTTTCAATATACATGATGCCGATAAATCCATGTTATAAAGGAAATGTGCACAACCCCCCCCCCCAAAAAAAAAAAAAAAAAAACCACAAAAAAAGTTCATATGTTAGAAACCCTAACAGCATTTCAGAATATAACACATTTGGAAATAAGGTTTTTTAAAAAAAGGAATTAAATTAAAATGAGATCCTTATGGTAGGTCCTAATTCAATATGACTAGTGTCCTTATAAGAAGAGGACATTTGGACAAAGACAGAGGAACTGCTCCGTGAGAAGGAGGCCATCTGCAAGCCATGGAGAGAGGCCTGGAAGAAACCCAATCTGCTGATCCCTCTGTCTTGGACTTCTTGCCTCTAGAACCACGAGACATTAATTTATGTTGTTTAAGCCACCGTGTCTGTAGTATTTTGTTACATCAGCCAGAGTAGAAATATTGTAGAGAGCCATTTTGGGTTCTCTGCAAAATGGTCATTCAGTTTCCAAGAGGCTTTACTGAGCAAACTTGCAGAATGTGCACTCATCCACTTCCATTCTTGGTGTTATTTGTAGCCCTTTACCACGTGGTCTATGTTGATCTGCAGAGGAATCAGTGTTAGGCCCTGCTGCAGGGACGCCAAGGCACCTTCAGGTTCCCCTAGTGAGTTCTTCCTTAGGTGCACTGCACATTGTTGCCATAACTGGGCATTTATAGTACAAATGAGGGCCTGCTGTGTGACAAGCTACTCTTTGCTTAGAGTTATGTAATATTGAATGTTGCATGGAAGGCATAAACTATGAGATACAAATAAGAGGGAATACATATAGTAGATATAAAATACTTAACCAGCCTAGTATATAATAAGCATTCAATGTATTTTGGTTATTATTATTTTTTATTTTTTTATTATTGCTATATATTCCAAAACTCCTTAAGATGATTGAAGTTTAATATCTTGATTTTATTTTAACACCTCAAACTGTTCTTGAGTATTGTAACCTATTTCTAAGGTATCAAAAGGTAGATTGTATTACAAAATCATCATCCAAAGATAAACTAAACACAATTTACATTCCTTGTTACCAATCCAAGTTGTGCTTCAAAGATAGATTTTTAAATTGTTACATTGAAATCTGTTTCCTTACTTTTTATGCAAATTGTTTTACCATTATTTTAAAATCTATTCCACAATTTATTTTATGGTGAACATTTTTCCATCTTCATTGATCATAGTTTCAGTTAACTTACCAGGAATATACACATTGTACCATGCCTGGGTCAACTACCCTGCCCTCCCATTTTTTAATATTCTCTGCTTCCAATGATTAAATAATTTTGGACTGAATAAATTGAAAAAAATTTTAATACTTTCCCCTTTTGAGTAAGGTTGGCTGTGGAAATAATCTGTGGTAATAACAGCGTAAAATCAATCAATCTTGTTGATTGGCAGATTGAGGGTCATAGTATATTTTGCCCAACTCACTGTGGCTTCCAAAGTTAAGCAGGTAACAGTTGATCAAAACCAACCAACCAACCAACTAACTAACCAACTAACCAACACAGCCCTCCCCCCAATAAAAAGTCTGTTACTGGAGCACTCTCCCATCAGGTCCTGTCAAAAACACCACAGTTCTAACTCCCTGGGTGATTTCTGCAGAACCCTGGAGAGCTAAGAAACAAAGTTTGGAAGCCACTCATCTCAGTTATCCAAATGTTGTTTATTTTGTTGCTCACCAAGATGACGTTTCTTGCAATGAACCTCTCTCAAGAATTAAATGTGTTTCTCTTTCAGTGCCAAGTATAGTACTGTTCCTCAAAATGAATCTCGCCATATTCTGCCAGAACTCAGCAGTAGGAGTAAGTGGACCACTAAGAAGGCTGTGCAATGTATAGAAGTGGCAGAGATTATGCATCACAGAGGATATCACATTTGGAGTTTGTTTCTAATCTCAGTTCCATCTAAGGTAACTCATGTGAAAATAGAAAAGTGTCTTCCGGAGTTTCTGAATATATCATTTGCATATATTTTATTAGTTATGTTCAGGATCTAAAAAAGGTATCTGTTCAATAGTTCTCTTCATTTGGGTGGCAGATAAAGCACTGAGGAAGTGATTGATATGTCAAGGGTAAAAATAAGCATTGGCTAAGCAATTACATTCCCTTGAGCCACTTCACTTGTGCATGCTTGTGTTAGGCACAACTAGTGCCTCAAATGTGTGTAAGGAGGCCTTCTCTCATTAACTAGTCCCATTGTCCCTCAGACCAAGGCAGAAGACAGTTAACAGTTGAATTTTTAGCAGGGATCAAATAGGAAATGCAATTGACATCGATACATGGTATTGTTGTTTTTCAGGCAGAATGAGAAACGTAAAACTCTTATGTGAGAAAATACAAATGTGAGTACTGCTAGAATATAGAATTATGTAGCCTGGTTTACTATGGAGGAAAGCCACGAAACCATACTCTGCAAACCCTTTAACTTTCAACAAGATGAAAGTCTTTCATGTCCATCTTGTGTGGACAAGATGATTTGGAGTCCTGTAAATTACTGAAAAGTAATCTCCCTTCCCAAGTTTGCCATGCTACTATACTTTTGTTTTTACTAATCTAAAATGACCACAACTAGTGTCATTTCTTTGGGTTCAACCACACACATAAGAGTGTTGTTTTCCTATACAATATTAAAATATACATGTAACTTATGAGAAAAAGGAAAGACTCTGGGGATTGCTTCTAATTTTTTTTATTTCCAAGCTCACACAAATGCAATCCAAATCAGAAGTTTCAGCTACCCCAAGAGGTTGGGATGGGAAGAATTCAATAGTGGGTGAGAACAGAGGAAGGCTCAGAGCAGCAACTCCAGAGAGAGGCTACGGGCAGATTTCAGTGAGGTATGGCCTTGACAGTGGACTGCAGCCTCTCCATGGCCAAGGCCCTGGCTGATTCACCTTTGTATCTTCATGGACCTAAACTTAACAAATATGCAGTGAGTTCTTGAAGAACTGCTAAACAGACTGTTGTAAGAAATGATTAGTAATGGAAAGAGAGAGCGAGAGCGAGAGCGAGAGCGAGAGCGAGAGCGAGAGCGAGAGCGAGAGAGAGAGAGAGAGAGAGAGAGAGAGAGAATGGGATGGAAAACAAGAATAAGATGACAAGTTATACATTTAGCTAACCTTAGGGTTAAGTATTCAGAAGGAAGCCAGGATGCAGTGCTGAGACAGTTGTGGTTTTCTAGGAACTAAAAGGATTCCACAAATGGAGGAGCTAAGTATGAGAGAAGAATGGCCAAAGGAAAAACTGTTAACTGAGCTACTTTCTTCTGGACAAGAGAATCCTATTCTTACTTTCCTATACAGTGTTGCTTTTATATATTTTCTTCCTAATGATGCAACTGCAAGAGAAATAAAAATCTATTTTTCTAATTAAATATGAAGCTCTTATCTTCATACTTATTAAACACAGGAGAAAACACATGTGAAGTTATGACAGTAATCCAAAGACTATGTTTATTTACAATTAGTTGATTTTGTGCATGAATATCTACTTGTCAACATATGGTTTATGTGTGTGTGTGTTTCTGTCTGTTATACAATTTCACAGAGAGCATTTGGATCATAAATGAAATTAGTTTTTACCTTCTTTTAGTCCTAATACAGAGTTGTGTATATTTTGCACTTGATTCCATAGTGTAATTTTGTTTTATATATGTACATGAGAATATTTGTGCAAGTGAATTTCATGTGAATTTTAATTTTTAACTGTAAAAATTGACTTTTGGAACTCGTAGGGTTTTGGGTAAGCATTTGAGGTAAACTCTTTATCATGATACCCCAAGCTGAAGGGTTTCTTGAGAGTAAATATGCTGAGTTGATATCACTTTCCTTTTTTAGCACTACATATCATAACAGTTATGTGGGATCTTATTTTGGTTGGAGGTAAAGAAAGAGGGAACTGACTGTTGAGAATGTGGAAAAAAGGGAACCCTAGTACACTGCTGGTGGGAATGCAGACTGGTGCAGCCAGTATGAAAAACATTATAGAGTTTCCTCCAAAAATTAAATATGGAACTGCCATTTAGCCCAGTGATCCACTTCTAGGAATATATCCTAAGAAACCTGAAGCACCAATAAGAAAGAATATATGCACCTCCATGTTCATAGCAGCACAATCTACAATAGCTAAGACATGGAAACAGCTCAAGTGTCCATTAGTAAATGAGTGGATAAAAAAAAACGGTGGTACATTTATACCATGGAATACTATGCAGCAGTAAAATTGAAGAATATCTTACCCTTTGAGTCCTTTGAGACAGCATGGAGGAACCTGGAGAGTATCATGCTAAGTGAAACAAGTCAGTCAGAGAAAGACAAGTATCACAATATCCCACTCATATGTGGAATATAATTAACAAAATTAACTGATGAACAGAGTGGATCCAGGGACATGGAAGTATGGAAGAGTGTGGAATCTCAGAGGCAAGGTAAGGGGGAGCGGTGAGTGGCTGGGAGGTAATCAACCAAGGACCTTGTATATGTATATGCATAACCCATGGACACAGACAATAGGGTGCTGAAGGCCTGGGGGTGGGGGGAGGCTAGAAGGGGTCAATGGGACAAAAGGGGGACATATGTAATACTTTCAACAATAAAGAATTATAAAAAAAAAAGAAAGAGGGAACTGACATAAACACTGGAAGTGTCTTCAAATTTTCTTTTAGTTCAACTGAGTCGGTTCTTTAGCAGATGGTGGATACCTACACCCTTCATAATAGATGCAGAGTGACTTCTTGCTACACAGTGAGCTGGTACTTCTTTGTCTTTTCCTTTTGCTTAAAATACTCTTGAGAATTATCTAAACCAGTAGACTCCTAACTTAATTCTCCTAATGTTTTCTGGTTGACAAATCAGAATAGAAGCAAAAGATACGCCCTTCGGTGAAGTCTAAGCTCTGACTCCAAGTCCTTATTTATAGAGCAAGGTCACTTTCCTTGCCCTCCACTGGTGCCTGGAATGCTCCACTCGTCCTTAAAAATCCATTCCTGGCACATATTTTTAAAAAGGAAAAAGACATTTTTAAATGTGAAAATCTTACCCTAAGGAAGCACAAGGCAATCCTTAAAGATAATAAGGAACTATGTCAGAGGGCTCCACAAGTTTTAATCCCCCGCTTTGCATACACACACACACACACACACACACACACACACACACACAAAACAACTTTCTGAAAATGAAGAATTCCACAGACTCACAAAGCTGGCGCTGTCTGAAAGAACCCAGCTCTAAATTCACACTTTGGACTCTGTCTTCTTTGGGGGAAAGGAAAGAGTCACTGCCTTTCTCACTGAGTGACACGTTTGAATTCTCACTCCTGTGGGGGCTGGCTGGTGTGTGCCGGGATCAGGTGTGAATGCGAAGGAACCCAGGCATGAACATTTTAGCGGTGCAGCCGGGGAGAGAAGCCTCTGCCTCTAGCAGTTAGCCCCCAAGCTGGGCTGCTCTGCCTTGGTTTCCCTGTGCCCAGAGATTCAAGACTGAGAAGGAGAAATACAAACAACTTCGGAGCCAGTCCTGCCTGGCTTTGGAAGCTCCGGTTGCCCGCTGAGGGCTAAACCTCTCTCAGCCAGGAGCTTGCTTGGGACAACTTATCTCGCATTGCTCCCGCGCCCCGCCTGGCCGCTGCCACTGGCGCCCCCCAGCGCCGCTCTTCCCAACTTTTTTAGTAGCCTCCTTGGATCTTTGCAGCATCAAACTGGACTTGAGGAGCCCCAGGGTCTGGCAGGAAAGTTTCCCATGGAATTCCCAGGGGCCAGGAGTCAGGACGCCTTGGAAGGCAGCGCCCTGTCTCCTTTCATTCCTCTCTGGGGTTTCCTCTTTGCCAAGCGGGCAGTTGCCTGGCGCGGTAGGGAACCCTGGTGGAGCTGTGAGGTTCAAACCTAGGGGACACGCTTGAGGGCACCCCACTCCTCCCAGTCCCTCACAGACTTGGATATAGGCTGCGTGTGTGTTAGAGGGGAGAGCGGAGAACACGAGGCTAGAAAGTCCTAAATGCCTCCTCGGAGAGGGAAAGAGGTCCATCTCCCAGCCTGTTCTCTGGTTGCCTTTCCCAGGTTACAGACCTTTCCCTCCCCACTCCGGATCACCGGGCACCCCGTGAGGTCAGCCGGTCAGCCGCGCCAGCACAGCGCCGGCCTCTCCATCCACCTGGGGGCACAGGCTGGAGCCCAACTGGAGCGCACACAGACCCCAGTATGAGCGCCCACAGGCCGGCTTCCCTCCGCCTTCCGCGGGGCTTCCCAGAGCTCCTCCCGGAGCCGCAGGCTGAGGATGCACCGGGATGGGATGGGGATGGGGATGGGGATGGACGGAGGGCGCCGGCGGTCCCCACGCGCAGCGGCGGTGGCCGCTGTCCACGTCCCCATGGGCACGCCTCCTGCTGCCACTGGCCCTCCCTTCCCCCGGGGCTGCTGTTAGGCGTTAGGAGCCCTCACGTTCCTCTGGGGGTGAAACCCGTTTTCTCCATTGTGGGGTGGAGGCAGATGGGAGGGGGGGTGGGAGAGGGAGAAACCGGAGGGGAAGCCGCCGCCGTGGGGAAGAGGAGAGGGGGGCGGGAACAGGCGGGGGGGGGGGGGGGGGGAAAAGCGTTTTCACTCTTTGTCACTCTTGAATTGGGGGCGGAGGGAGAAAACCGCTAAGTGAAGCTATAAAAAGCGGAGGGGGCGGCGGCGGCGGCGGGAGAGCAGGCGCGCGGAGCCGGAGACCGCGGAGCGCAGCGCAGCTCGGGGACCGCTCCGGAGCAGCAGCATCGCGGACGGACTGACCCCCCGGCGGCGGCGCTGGGCTGCGGGGTGTGGACCGGGGACAGACGCTCCTCCGGGAAACGGGACACTGTCCGCGCCTGGGGCCGGACTCGGCCGGCCTCAGACTCCGAGGGCTCGGTCTGGGAGAGGTTCCTGACCTCCCCGTAGAGCGCCCGCCGGCTGACTCTGACAAGAAGGGACTCAAAGTCAGAGGAGGGACAGGCCAGGGAGGCCAGCACTGGAGGAATTCCTGCAGACCTTGTGAACGACTCGGAGCCCTGCACCGCGGAGCCCTCGGAGGAGGTGCGGGGCGGGGAGCAGCGGCGGCGGTGCGGTCTGTCCGCGGGGCTGAGCCTTCTCACACCTCGGGTCACGCCTCCCTGGCGAGAAGGCGGGCCACCTCTGATTGCTTCCAGGGACCGCAGACCTCCCTGCGCTGGTGGTGAAGCGGGTCCCGCCTGGGTCGCACCAGCTCCTGGTGTGCGGTGTGAGACTTGAGTGCACCAGGTGCAGAGCCCTCCTCCCTGCAGCCAAGAAGGGTTGGGGAATAGGGTCTGCGAGCATCCGCGCCCCCAGCGAGTGGCCTGGTGTTGGGTCCTCCCGCCCGCCCGTCCCCCGCATCAGAATCCCCCCGGCCTTGGCACCTCCCTCCCTCCCTGGGACCCCTCGCCCGGATATGGCCGCGTGGATGCGGGGCAAGGACTCCTCCCGCTGCCTGCTCCTCCTGGCCGCGGTGCTGATGGTGGAGAGCTCGCAGCTCGGCAGTTCGCGGGCCAAACTCAACTCCATCAAGTCCTCTCTGGGCGGGGAGACGCCCCTGCAGGCCTCCAATCGATCTGCGGGCGCGTACCAAGGACTGGCTTTCGGCGGCAGTAAGAAGGGCAAAAACCTGGGGCAGGTAGGCAAACACCCCTAATACACCTTTTACCCAGGAGAGGGAGGGCCCACGCTCCTGAGAAAATCCTTTACCTTTGCGCACCTTGATCTCACCAGCGCGCTTCCGGGTGCGGTGCGCAGGACAGCCGGTCCTAGTGGATGCAGGGTGCAGGGTGAGGGGGCGGGTGGCTGCTGCTGCTGGAGGGCGTGGGGCGGGCGGGTTGGGGCTCTGTCTGGCCTTTGCACTGGGACCTGGGCATGGACAGAGATCTAGCGCGAACGGGCGGGGAGAGCGGCCAGAACAGCCCTTCTCCAAATGGAACACAGGGATGCTGAGGATGGTGTCAGTATCTAGCCCATAGCAACTGGCAGCGTTCTAAGCGTCTTACGTATATTTAGTCTTCACATCCCTCTGAGCAAGGCGCCCTTGCTGTCCCCATTCAGCAAACGGAGAAGTGGAGGCACTGAGCAGCAGCTCTTTACCGGAGGCATACAGCTAGCTTAAGTGGCTGAGAAGCGGGATTCCAAAGCCAAGAGTCTGTGCCTGGCTCCTGCACTCTTAACCACTACCTTTTCCAGTCTGGAGGGGGGCGGAGTGCGTACCTCCTTTCAGGTTCTTCTTTCCTCTCAAACACTTTGTCTCTAAAAAGAAGTAAGGTCACAGACAGAAGGCTTCAATAGGCGCACATGTCTTACTTCCGTGGAATTGTAAATAAGTCACCCGGGAGGAGGCAAAAGAAGTGACACTGACAACCTCCTAGGCACAGGGGACGGGGTGCCAGCGTTGTAGCAAGGAAAACCCCGGGGGCATTTTTTTTTTTTCTAGAGGGAACTTTCCAGTGGGCTTCTCTATGTCTCTGTCACAGGGACAGATAGATTGACAGTCACATGTAAACAGTTACACAAACAGACGCACACACAGACAGGAGCGCACGCACTGCACTCTGCACCAGCAGTGGTTGGCGCTTAGCGGCCAGGAGAGGGGGCCCTGTGGGCACTGGGAGCCAAGACAGCTCCTCCTTCTGCTCCTTTTGTAGGAAGCCAAAACCAAAGCCAGTTTGCCAAACAGCACACGCACTTCGCACAGCACAGCTGTCAACCCATGAAGGCAGCTCAGAGCCCCACATACCCGGGTTTCCTTGTTTCAGCCTCTCCGTGCGCTCTGGGTGTTCTCCCCTAGCCCTTCACCCCAGCGCAGAGGGCAGGGTGAAGGATAACCACTGGGGTCAGTATTGGATGACAGCCAGGGAAGACTTGGCCCAGGCTTGGCCCCCTCCTGCCCTCTCACGGGACAGTTTTGCTAGTTTTGCAGTTCCAGAAGGCTTCCTGGGCTTTGAAATGTCAAACATTTCAGCTATCCTCTCAAAATACAAGGTCTGCAACCACAGGATGTTTCCTAAGGTCCCAAGGGAAATAAACTATGCATATACATATGCATACACTACACGCATACATACCCTTTACACATTATCACGCGGCACAGAGATCTACACATACATGACTGCTATCCTTTTTCTCTTTCCTCAGAAACACCCTGAAATTTTCAATCAGACCAAACAGCATATTCTTAGAAGTCCAGCATGAGATGGGGCGAAGGTTGTAAAGAAAAGATGCTCTCAGTTCAAATCATCAGGCATCTCTAAGGCAACTGGCTTCAAATTCTACCTTATCAGCTGTTGAAAAGAGATTAATGTTTAGTTCAGCCAAAAACAGAGAAATGAATCCAATATTTTCTAGATTCCTTTTGATTCCAATCCATGCTCATTCAGTAGGTTTCTACAGAGGACTTTCTGTTTGCATCACCATCGAACCCCAACTCCCCATGTTCCTCAGTCAAATTATCAGTTATGTCATCGCTAGACGTGGGGTTGCATGGAGTAGACTGAGGGATGCACCTCAGAACCTAGCTTTTTCTTTATGTTTTGATAGTACGTTTATCTATAAGTGTGCATAAAAATGTCTGTTTATTTTGCTATCTCTCCAAGTATCTGTTCCATAAACAGACTGCAACTCTATTTGAATGCCTTCATTAACTGAATGCCTTCATTAAACTGAAGATCTATTTATTTTAAAAATGAGTTGAATCGTTTCAGTTGAATTATTCAAATGCTCGCCATAACTTAGTGGTACCACAGAATATATTTTATTATATTTATTTAACTGCAATATTAGATCCTTAAAATTTGTCATTAGGTTTGTAAGAGATTAAAACATATTAGAAATAATGGTAACGTAAAATAAAACCCTGAATTGAGTTGCTAGAAGACAGCTGGGAAATGGGAGGGTTGTCTTTTGTATATTCTGGATTCTCACTTGTTTAGCGGGTGATCCCAAATGTGTACTGTTGTAAAGAAACAAATAGAAAAATCCCTCTTCTTTAAAGTAGCAAGAGGATCCTTTGAATATTTATGAGTTTCTTTATTTTCTAAATTCCATTAGTTATGTGGTCAAATTTCTCAATACTCTTATTTTCAGTAATGGAACAACAATTAGAAAAGACTATTCAAAAGGCAAGATGTCACTTCCTTTAACAAAGAAAAACTAGAATTGAAATGTAGCTAAGCTGAATTTTTATTCACCATAATAGGAAAATAGGAATGATTAAGAAGTCTGGAAGTAAAGTGTCAACTG
Organism: Pipistrellus kuhlii; assembly: GCF_014108245.1. Classification (NCBI taxonomy): domain Eukaryota; kingdom Metazoa; phylum Chordata; class Mammalia; order Chiroptera; family Vespertilionidae; genus Pipistrellus; species Pipistrellus kuhlii. Next base: position 131,323,379 of record NW_023425404.1, read on the forward strand.
GCCTAAATTATGTAGGGTCATCCTGAGGCCTGGTAAGTTCAATTCTCTCCCTTTCTCCCCATTCTTGACTGATGGATGATGAAATACATGGTTTTCAGAGATACAAGAACAAGGAGCTGTAGGATGCAATTTCAAGTAGGCTTATTAGATAATTACTTTTCGGCTTTCTATTCTGTAGTGAAAATTGTCTACTTAAGTGAGGTGTTTTTTTTGTTTGTTTTTTTTTTTTTTCCAGATATACTTTCCGTATAAAGACTCAATATAAAAAAAATATATTGCCATTGCAGAGAAAATTATCAAACACATTTAATAATTTATTAATCTACAAAAGTGAAAATGAGACTAAATGGGCCCTAAGGTTTTCTTGATTCGCTGTTGCTCATTTTCATATGAAAGAAACATTCTTCTTTATAGGAATTCTACTTGTTATAGGCAAGGTGGATTATTTGTAAGTCACTCCTTAAAAATGTGGCTTTGAATTTCAGAAACGAGTTAGAGGGCTCTCAGGGAAAATGCAGTTCTCCAGAGGTGTTATAATTCTCATTCTCAGGTTTGCTTTCAAAGAAACAGCTATGAGTTATGGTGGAAACTGACATAGAAAATTGAATGTAGAAATAGTCAGGAGATCACTACAGAAGTAGTAAAAATGTTTTTACTGAATTATTCACATTCATGTTTTAATTCAATTTTCTATCTACACCTATTGCTAATGAGTTTTAAGCGGGATTGTTTTGTTAGGACTGTTACTAACATACATGTGTGTCAATATTTATATACTTCAATTTCTGAAGAGACAATTGCAAACTTTTTAAATCAAAGGTCATTTTAAACAAAATATATAATATCATATGGATAAATATATTCTGATTAAGTACACTGTTGCTTGACATCACTTTTGGAATTTGAGATTTCAACTTTACAGGATATCTTAAAAACAAATTAAAAAAAAAAACAACCCGGCAATTTATAAAATAATTTTACCTTTGTGATACACAATGCTTTCTTGGAGGGAATGAAAAGATCCTTTTGGGTTTGTGTTTGTAATTGCTTCTTTTAGTCTTTACTCCTCACTTTGTTTTTGTTTTGTTTTTTGTTTTTTAGACAAAAAGATTAATTGATTCAAATGCCAGAATTTTAAAAAGTTATGAATAAATTATGGAAAATAATTACATTTTTAAAGGTAGATCAGCTTCCTAACTGGGTCTCTAAAAAGAAGCTGAAACTGGTTTACTATAAATTCAGATTCTATGATTTTCTAATATAATTTGGACCTTTGGAGGACAGTGGTTTGGATGAAGTTATGTTGTGAAAAAAGAATGCTTGAAAAACAGAAGCTGGAGGAAGTTGGTTAGAAAGCATTAATCTTTGTATACTGCATTTTCTTTAATAAAAATGCTGTATCTATTTGCACACACAAACACACATGAAATTACTCGCTGAAATAAACTACACGCTCTATCTTCTATAGGTCATCTCCTCATTTTCTGAAATTATCCATGATTTTATTTTAACCCCAGCCCAACTTTCCCTTGCTGGAGAGTAAATATCTGCTATTTTTGTGGACATCAATTGACACTAAACGAAATCAGGAAAGCAAATAATTTTGAAATTTTCCAAAATTAAAAGATTTTGAACCAATGCACACTAAGGTTTCTTTCCTTTCACTGCAAATGATTGAGAATTGATGGTAGTGGATACAAGTGGAAGGTCACCTTATGAAAAGCAAGGAACGTATTTTAATGATAATCTAAGTATGAGCATCCATCATTTTGTTTTTGTGCTAGACCAGAGAGCAAGGGCACGGTTACTTAAACTCACTCCAGCTGTGACTTGGACCCTACCATAATCTGCCTTAGTGCTTCCCTCTGATATAAACTCCTTCCCAGGATGTTTTGAATATTGTATTTTTTTAAAAGTAGAGAAAGCAATATAATAGGAAGGTAACTGATATGTGTTCTAGGAGAATATTACCACTTCCTTTTATTTTCCTCACACAATCATTTAAAATGTGCATTAAAATAATATGTTAAATTATAGAGGCCTTTTATAATACTCAATATATTTATCATTTTCAACTCAGTCACTTCTGAGTTAATGTCTTGGTACTGATGTAACATCAAAATAAATCACAATTTTATTTCTGTAACTCTCTGATGGCTCTTTAAAGTCATTTTACTTTATTTTACCTCCAGTCACTTGTATATATCTACAAAAAAAAATAGCAAGTAAAGCTACTCCTAGATTTTATATGATGACTGAATAGATTTAGAAATTTAGGCAATTTGGTGTCTGCCCCTGTCTCTTAATGAGTCATTAAAAAATTTTTTTTTGAAACACAAAAGAAAAAAATTCATAATAATTAATAGGTGGACTTCTGTATTGCATAGAATTGCTTTAAGGTTGCATAGAAAAGTTAAATATGGAATGAAAAACAAAAATTTAGTATTACTATGTAAGACAAACAGAAGTTAATTTTCTCTTCCTCTTCCTTCCACTCTTGCCAGGAACTAAAAAAAACAACATATTTTTGTCTAATGGTTGGAATTTTTTAGGGCACATATAAACCAGTCTCTCAAAGAGGTCAACTGATGTAAAAACCAGTCTCTCAAAGAGGTCAAATGATGTAAAATATGGCTTTTTTTTGGTGTTTTTTTTTTTTTTTTAGAGAAACATGTGTCCACAGGAAGAAAAGTCACCATCTAAATATTTGAAATAGTGACTTTCCAATGGGTCTTGCATGCCAACAACTTTGGGTCACTGCCCAGTTCTTTGGGTTCAAATTAAGGCAGGAAGGAAAGGAATATCACCAACATCTATTCAGAAGTCCTTAAGAAGAGTTCATCCCATCAGTCCTGGGTTTTGTAATGGCAAATCGAATCAGAGAAACCTATAAAGCAGAGAGACTTCAATATTTGATTTAAATTTCTTCTTATTTTAACTCAAATAATTCATTCATGTACTTCTAAAAACAGGATAGTTATTCTAACACTTGTTCCCAACAATGGAACCTATACACAGATTATATTGAGGGGATCTTAATACTTGTTTAGAATTATCTATGTGCTCCAAATAATAACACCAGCAAAACACAAAAGTAGTCACTTTAAAAAAAAAAAAAAAGCTATTTATCTCTCTTCCATAATCAAACAAAATAAAGAAATGTGCATCAGATATTTGTTAAAATATGTTAGTATATAATTGATTGATTCTATTCATGCATTATATTTGGTATATTGAATAGCTTAAATTTGTATATTTTCATAATAATACAAAATTTTAACTTCCCCACCCTGTCTAAAACAAACAAATAAATTCAATAAAATGAATAAGTACACTAAGTGGTAAAATAAATCAGAACATCACAATTAAGGGAAGTGATTTCTTCAAGTGGTAGACCTAACCAAATATTTTCTAAAAAATGTTAGTTTTCTATATTATGATTTATCATGTAGAATTATATATTCTTTTCTCCTGGAGACTGGGAGAAAAGACTAGTTTTCAGAATATTATTTCCTTAAACTGGCTTGCAAGTAATCATAGCACACCTTAGATTATAGTGATTTCGTTTATTGATTATTTATTCAGTACCAGCCACTAAATACTTTATTTAAATTAACTCTTTCTTCTATCAGCAGTTTTGAAGCAAGTCCTAGTATCATCCTTATTTTATAAGTGATAGAATATTTTATAAATACTAAAACAAGAATTCTACTGAGGCACAGAGAGGTTATGTAATTTGTGCAAAACACACAGCATTAAGTGGAGAAAGCCAAAATAATGTCAGAGCCTGCCTACTCAGCTACTAGGTATTTCTGCTACAATTTGCTAAGGCTATTCTGGATTTAAGAGGAACATGGGCCTTTATTTTATTCTCCCCTCTATATCTTCTAGTGACATGGGTATAAACTGTAGGTTCATTAAAAACCACAGCAAAACCCAAGCCCTCTGTTGCTGCCAGCTGCTGCTACTGAGCAGCCAAAGGATGTTAGCACTTCATGGTTATAAAGGCAGGCACCAGGCCCCTTCATCATTTTCATCTCTGCCTTTCCTTGCCTCCCTGCCAAGAATTCTTCACTGTCATCAAGGCAAGTACACCCCCTCCCTGTGCCTTTCTGTATTCTGTCCGATAAATTATAGTGTTGCCCAACTAGAAGATAGTTTTATTGGATACATTACATTTCTCTTCTCATGGCAACCACCACACACTCCCTGTGCCTATGTCCCTGCATCTGAATGCCACCATGTGCCCATGGACAGCGGCAAGCTGAGGACTTCTCTGCGGCCTCCCTGCAGAGGCTTGAAGTTGGTTCAGCTGACATCCCCCTAACCAGGCAGGGGAAGCTGTCCCCGCTGAGAGTCTGCTCCTTCTTTCTCCCTCCTGTAACCCCTCCTAGCTGCCTTTCTGACAGTCTGTAGTAGCCCTATGGCACTGCAGTTTTCTAACAGGCTCTACATTCCTGCTCATCACTCACTTGCTAACGTCTTTGAAAAGTCACTTAGTTCTGGTTCTTTTTATTTTTAAATCTTCAAAATAGGATAACAACAACATCAGCAGCCATAGTAATAATAACACATTTCCCTGGCTAAAGGGAGAAAGAGGACACGTAGTTATTGTACAGAGCACACGTAGTTATTGTACTGAGAATCTTTATTACTGCCACCAGCACAGAGATACGTAAGGTCAAGTGCTCGTGCACAAAATAGAAAGTGGCTGCTTAAGCTTCCCCAGCAAGCTGGGAGGGGCGACTAAATAAATGCATGTCACGTACGTGAAGGAAAGGAATGAACTCAATTACACACGAATGCTAGGAATTGTAAAGCAAGACCACACACACACACACACACACACGTGCACATGCTATAACATTTCTTTTATTGCATGTTAACACTAAGAGGGATATTAAGACATGTTGTAAAAAAAAAAGTAATTAATTGGTGAAACTACACAGAAGCAAGGGTACACCAGATATTGAAAATATAATCACTGCAACATTAGCCATTTCTATTAAAACATATTTCAAAGAAGAAGGGGGGGGGAGAGAGAGAGAAAGAAACATCAATGATGAGAGAAAATCATTAATCGGCTGCCCCCTGCACACCCCACACTGGGGATGAGCCTGCAACCAGGCATGTGCCCTAACGGGATCCAACAGTGACCTCCTGGTTCATAGGTTGATGCTCAACCACTAAGCCGTGCTGGCCAGGCGCAATGTCAGTCATTTAAGCACGGGAACCATAACAATGGAAGAACATGCTAGAGTCCACTGCCAACAACATTAATTCGATATTCTCCAAACTCAGATAGCCTCTGCTAAGGCGAGCTCCTCCAGGCTCTGTGCAAAATGCAGGGAGCCCAGCAAACTTGCTGAGAGGGGGGAAGGTTTATGAGCCTCTTTGAATGTAGCTCTCCTGCCAGCAGGACTCAGAAATTCAGACTCATTATTGCCGCATCATACTTTTCACTTTCTTTTCTTTTGCTTTACTTTATTTGAATGTTTTATGATTCAGGTAACTTGGAAATAGTTTAACAATGTTACATTGAGAGCGAAAGTCATCTCCTTGAAGTGTACGATAGATTTAGCCGATAGATTTAGCCTGTTGGAAACAAACCTTTTGCCAATAAGTACCTAATAATGAACTAAAAAGAGTCATCCAAATGTGGGGAAGGGGGAAAGCTGTCATTTAAAACGATCAAAAAATCAATAAAATATATTTTAAAAAAATAAAACAATCAAAATGACAGCTAAAAGATAAGTCTTCATTTGCTCATTTTAGCTTTACTTCATCTTAACCGTTTGAAATTTAGCTCAAAAGGCATTTTGCTAATTTGTCCCTGAAAATGCGAAGTCTTTTTTTCTTCTTCAGTAAACACTCTTTGTACTTTGTAAACTGCCGTCTATCATTTATTCCTTACAAATCCCTTTGCTTTTTGTAATATTACATATTTCTCTTTTCCTCTCTGGCTCATTCCTCTTTATTTCTTTTCACGGATTGCTCCACAGCCTTCTGCTCACGACAGTGGGCATTTCCCACATTCTCTCCTCAGTCCTCTTTCCTTTCTGTTCCATTTCCTTCCTTTGTTAATAGTATTTCCTTCTTTTGAAGTCATTTCATATATGCAGATATATACCATTAGCTTGAATAAAACTCCTGCTGCCTTTTTGCCTGCTCAATTCTTTTGGAAGTTTTTCCAGAAACAATCATACTTTTTTTTTTTTTCATATTATAAATGAAACCCTTTATCTCTAACTTCAAACTGTCATTAATCAGGCAACCAAGTCTTTAGTATTTCTCTAATTCACATGATTCCTTCATTAATTTTTATCTCTTTTGCTGACTTATTGCCATCCCAAATGCCAAATCATTATCATTTATGATAGACTATCACACTGTTGTAACAGTTTAGTACTTTTTCAAATTATATTTCACACAACATCAAATGTGAGTTTTCTAAAGTAAAAAACTTCATTTATATACGTTCCTAGAGCATGAAATAAAAATGTCTCAACATGCCTCACAGTTATCTTCTTTCTTTCTACTCTACCCTGGGGCTGCACCACCGGGGAGTGCCGAGTTGCGATGTAGAGGCCAGCAGTCCTACTTGCGTCTGGGTCCTCCATCACCGCAGAGAAACAGCGTGCCAGAGAGCCAGCTGGAGTCTAGTTATCGGCATATTTCTGAATTCACATGTGATTACATGGTTCAGGGAAGTCAGTCAACCTGCCCATTGCTTACTTACTTCTTAGGTGTATTAGATGCTTTGATCACAGTAAAAACAAACAACATTTATTAGACATAGGCTGGGTCTTTGGTCTGTGCAGCTATAAAAGCAACCATAATCTTCTTGTGGAATTCAGTTAGAATTTTAAGGTTGAAAGACACGCCTAGAAATTGTCCAGTTCATGCCTCTATTCCTAATCCACATTAGAGCTAACAATTTGATGATTTTCTTTTTTATAATAATTTCTAAGGATGGATGCTGGCATTGCATCTCTTAGTTAGCTAGTCATCTTAACTTTAATTATGATGAGAATGGGGACATTCTGCTTTCTGCTGTAAGTGAAGCACGACAGAGCAGGATATCAATTCTGTATTGAAAAACATCATTATTAACAGAATATGTGATCTAGTTATTGTGTTTTATTCTTCATGTATGAGATTCTGGTTCCCTTTGTGGAGAGTCAGCTGACCTGAAAGAATAAGACCATCTCCATAAACAGTCAACAAAAAGGTCTACTCATGCCAGGCAGTATGCTCATAGTGTAAAGAGGCACTACCTGCCTTTTCTTTTCCAAATACTTAAGAAGAAATTAATATTTTCCTTTGTAAAAGCCCCAATGATCCCTGAGGAAGCCTGCTCTTAATTTCATAATTTGCAATACACTAAATTAGTGGGAGGAGACAGGCTTACAAGGAATTAGAAGTGAGATAAGAGATTACAAAATTGCACTAGGAGGAAGGTAGGATTCTGGTGACCTCTGGATGGATTGGTGGAGGGGATGTGATAAAACTCTTAATACAGATAGAGTGTATGGGTAGAATGTATGCTGGCATATATCAAAGAAAGAAATGTGATAAAAATGCAAGATCAAAATGATGCCATAGATTTTTTAAAATAAACACACTCTAACATTATTTTTCAAAATTAGTCATTGTAGACAACTCATTCCTTTGATATTGTCATTTAGTCCTTTTTGTAAAAACTACTTTTAAAAGGTATCTGTATGTTTATTTATTTTGGGCCATAAACTTATGACCATAAACAATATTATACATATTGATTAACATACTAAAATTAGCTCTGAGTGATTTTGTGTTGTTCCCATAAACCAAATATCCAACACAAGGTGAACTTGTAAAAAAAAAAAAAAAAAAAAAAAAAGAAAGAAAAAAAAAAAGTGGTGTCTTTTTGGAAACACTTCCAAAAAAGCCCAAACACTTTTTCAGTTATGAAATCTGTACTGAGGTTACAATTGTAAAACCCTTTAATGGAAATGAGCACTTTAAGATGGAAAAACCTCTACTGGATTTATAGTCTTAAATTAAAAAATATATATATATTTTATTGATTTTTTACAGAGAGCAAAGGAGAGAGATATACAGAGTAGAGAGTTAGAAACATCGATGAGAGTCATTGATCAGCTGCCTCTTGCACACCCCCTACTGGGGATGTGCCTGCAACCAAGATATATGCCCTTGACCAGAATCGAACCCGGGACCTTTCAGTTTGCAGGCCAACGCTCTATCCACTGAGCAAAACCGGTTTCGGCAAATTTTTTTAAAAAATGTATGTAATATTGTTTTGTAATTAGGTCAAAATTTAAGTAATATGGTTACTATTTCTTAGAGAATCATGCTGTTCATGAAGCAATTAATGAGTGCAAGCAAGCAGTAAGTTCCCCATCCCAAACCCACTCTTTTACTGAAAGAAAAGGCAGGAACAAATTATACCTGGTATAATTCCATAGATACCAGTTTGGTGACACTTTTTTTTTTTTTCAAGTGCCACTTATTAGATACATGCAAGAGTTGAGTCAAAAAAAAAAAGTTATTATTATTTTTTTAATGCAAACATATCCAATTAAAAGTTCAGAGGAAAAGCCAAACTGCTTAACTCAGTAAAAATGTTTTTGCAATTGTTGAAATTAATATAATACTTCCAAAATGCTCTCTGGAAAATTCTTGTAAATTTCCCTGCTTGCCTACTAGCATTTGCCCTGCTGTTATCTTCCAACATGCTTCAAAAGGAAATAGCTTTTTAACAAGAAAAATCTTGAAATTACATTTCCAAGGGGTCTTGGCCACACCAGCTGCAACACATTGTAACTGAATTTTAGTTCCTATTGGTTCTCATTGTTCAGTGCAAGTGACCAGCACACAGGTCTCATGGCATAGCCCTCCCTGAGATTGGTTGCAAATTGGATTAGTGTGTGCGCTGTGCCATCTTGTAAGAAAATACGAGCTTTCAACACAAAAGAACAATTTATATTTGATGGCCTGGTACTTCAAAAGTAAGTGCCAAAAATGTAATTCTGTTCTTAGTAAACATCACTAAAGAAGACTCTAGCCCATTCTCGTGTGTTTTTTTTTTTTTTTTTTTTTTTTTTTTTTTTTTTTTAAAGAAGTCCACTTCTGGCAGAGTCAGAGACTCACTGGAAAGAATGCTCTGATGGTTGGCATAGAATGTTCTGAAATTTCAAGATTTAAAATACCTTAGGGTATCAAGGCAGAGTGGGCAAAGCAACAGACAAATTAATAATTTTGAATCCATGTTATCATATTTAAGAATTATAAACTCAATGAATTTATAGCAATCATAATGAGATTTAATATAAGGATTTAAAGAAATATTCTGCAGCTAATAATGTGTTTCCTCGAAAATAAGACATCCTCCAAAAATAAGACCTAGCGCATGGAAAGATAAGACATCCCCTGAAAATAAGACCTAGCGCAATTTTGGGAGAAAAAATTAATATAAGACACTGTCTTATTTTCAGGGAAACAGGGTATGTAGGGAAAGGAAAGGAAGAGCACAACTGATTACTACTTGTGACTTAAACATAAAATCAAGCAGAATAAATAGGCCAATCTCCATATCATAGGCATTACCCATTCATGGATACTGTAGTCTGATCTTGGATCACTATACATTTTCAGTACATTCCAAGCAATAACTTATAGCCAGCACTAGTGTGATATGATATTTAATGATCATAGTATTTTGCTTCTAAAAGATTGGGCAACTGACAGTCTTTCAGAGCCTACTTTAGGTCAAGAACTTTGTGTTATCTCACTTAATCTTCTCAATACCCTGTGAGCTTCTATCATGTACAGAGCACAGTGAATGTTTGAGGAAAGTAGTCAGGCAAGAAAGAAGATGTTAGAAAAGTGACCATATCCATTATGAATTAGCTCAGCATTTGATATCTGTGCTCCCATGATGGCTCAGCTTCAAACTCAGAGTTATTTGACTACAGTTTAATATTGAATGGTTTTGCCTTTCTGAGTTAAATGTGAGACCACTTGATTTTTTTTAAATTCATAAAATTGAATGAGATTCATATGGCCATCTGGTCATTGGGACATCATACAAATCGCCAATAGATACATGAAAATATATTACACCATTAATCATCAGGGATGTGCAAATCCAACCTACAGTGAGACATCACCTCACATCTATATAAAAATACAAGAAATAACAGGTGTTAATGAGGCTGTGGACAAAATGGAACCTTTGTGTATTATTGGTGGGAGTGTAAATTTGACAGACACTATAGAAAACAGTATCAAAGTTCCTAAAAAAAAATGGAGAATAGAACTACCATATGATCCCACAATTCCACTTCTGGATATGTACTCAAAGAAGATAAAAACACACTCTTGAAAATATATATTGCACCCTCATTGCAACATTATTTACAATATCCAAGATATGAAAATAACCTGAGAGTTCATCAATGAATGAATGGATAAAGAAGTTGTGAGATATATATTATTCAGTCATAAACAAGAATGATATTTTGCCATTTGCAACAACATAGGTATACATTAATGGCATTATGCTAAGTGGAAAAAAGTCAGATTGAAAAACAAATACCATATGATCTCTCTTATATGTAGAATCTTTAAAAAATACAAATAAACAGACAAATTGAAAGCTTATAGATACAGAGGGGAAAAATGGTGGTTGCCCAAGACAGAGGGTAGAGGGGAAGAATAAAAATAATTTGTTTTAAATTAAAATAGCAAAAATGGAGAGATATCACTAAAACTGAAGAGTGACTTGTTTAGCAAACATGTCTGAATATTCTTTTATATACTTCATTCCTTGTTTAAGAATAGTTTTAATCACACAGAGACAGACAAGCTTGTTTTACTTGTATGGATTGAGGGGGAAAAGATCAATGGCATTTAATCTTAATTGTGAATAACTTCTCAAGTCTGTTTACATACTTGAATTAAGATTATGAGTCTTGGTTCAAGTGAATTAAGATGAATATTCTAATCTTGGACCATTGGGATCTATTGTATGTAATTTGTCAAGTCATGTTATATTATAGTTAGTGCATTTTCAAGATGATAATACAATATGTATATTATAAAAATCTAAGTTGTCTTTCCATTTTCTTATTAATCTTATTAAAAATAATCTGAATAAAATTATTTTCCCATATTGGGGTTTTATTTTTTTTATAGGAGCTTGAGGACTTCATAAAATTATGCTTGTATACTAGAAACATTATTGAAGTCCTTGTCTTCTCAGGTCTGATGAAGAAACCAAAATTGCCATAATATTCAAGGGGATTAACTACAATTACACATTAAAGAAAAAAGTAAACATTCTAAGTATCTGGTCATTACTAAAAGGTAGCATTGCTAAATAAGCACTTAAAGGTAGTTTGTGGGAAATTTAGCCCCAAAATCAAAGAAGTGATTACTCGTTTATTCTCTTCTAGATGTCAGTTTTAGTGCAGGGAGAAAAGGGCAGCTAATACTAATTGTTCAATTGCTTCTGGATTGTTCACCATGTTTACTCTGACCAGAATTCCATAAATTATTAGGGAGTCATGGTGTGGGCCAAATGTCTCATTGTGCTTTAGGAAGACTAAGGAAGAGAAATATTCCCTTGTTGGTCTGATAATTGCAAACCCAGCGGCAGGAACATAGAGCATTTTTGGAATGTGCACATGCTTAACACCTGGAATTTTCTGAGAGTTATAGTCATACTTCATCAGTCACCAGAATGAAAAGCCAAATGCTGATCTGAAGGAGGACTTCTGAGCAATTCTCCTGGAGCTAGCAATATACCCCACTTGTCATCTCTCAAACATAAGCTTTTAATCCCCTCTTCCGAAAATTGTTTATTTTAAAATATGAGAAAAGCTAAGGATGTCACAGCTGAGCTGTGAACTTTCTCTTTAAAGAATCCCATTCTTCAAACCCATCTTCAGCAAAGAAACTGGCACTTCATGTGCTGAGCAGATGGTGTCCTGCAGAACTGGCCAGCCCACATGTGCAGCTGGGCCTATCTGGCACACAGGTGTCCTGATTTGGACCTTCTTGAAATTCTGACACCACTCTTTCCTCCACTGGGAAGTGTGACTTGGCTATGTTCTTTTTTTCCAGTGACAACAAATATACTGGCCTAACAACAGCTCGGGCTAAGGTGGTAACATAACCCTCTACCTCACATTCACCTCAGACCCAGAGCATAGGGTTTGTCCTAAGAGTCTGGGCCACCTTTTTGGTTTTGATTTCCTCTTTTATATAATCTTTTGTCATTCATGTCTCCTCCCTTCACCTGACTGAATTTTGGATATTTTTTCAGTAGAGTGAGAAGGGTCCTCTGATGGAGAATATGCTGCAACAGACAACAAAGATCAAAACTAAACATAAAGTGGGTAGCCTTTCTAATCATTGGCAAATATATAGGACAACCATAGTTAAACCCTTAACCTTCAAGGATTTAACAACTGGGAAAACTAGACCAATCCAATCAACTTTTTTAGCATTTGACAAAAACTGTAAAAGTAGAAGGAGATTTCACATGTAGGCAGCAAAGAGGAAATTCAGTTGCTGCTGCTTCTGCATAATCTTTTACATAATCATTTCAGTCTCACCAAAAATATTTCTCAGTGCAGAGCCCAGATGTTTTGAAGTTTTATTTTTTTTAACAAAACAATATTTTAAATTTTCCCATTCTTTCTCATCTTAGTAATAGCTGCCTCTAACAACTGCTTATAATGAAATATGGCTAGGTAGGGAAAACATTAGTGGAAAGAATGAGAGAAGTAGATGGCTTTACAATTTTGAGTTTTAGAGTGTGTTCTTTGTCCCATCTCTGATTTTCTCTCTCTCACATCATGATTTTGAGACTTGTGTCTCATTTATCACAAGCTAGTCATCTTCACTTAATTGTTCCCTACAAAATTGATCGGCTTTGCCTTTAGGCAAAGAGACCTAAATTACTCAGCTCAAGGGGAAACTAGAAGTTTTTACTCAGAAGAGATTTTATCCCACTGTGTTAAGAATTTATTCCCTAAAATGATGAGTTTGATATTGATTCTGGACTACATTACAAAGCAGATTATAAAATTAAGTACTGAAGGAAGTACATATAGCCAGGAAATAACACAGGTTTTCTTAGAATAAATCATGACATACTAATAGTATTATTTATTGAGCAAAGAAACTGGTCTGGTATCAATATGATGCTAATCCTTGACATGTGTAGCTACTCCCTTTGTGATTTAATGACCTTGTAGCTTTAAATGCCACTATATATGCGAATGGTTCCCCTATTTATTTACACCTAAGGCAAAACCTCTTCCTTGAACTTTAAAATGATATATTCAAGTGCCAACCTAACATTTCCACTAATAGATATTTCTTACTGAGCATATCAAAATCCCATCTTTCCCCTTTTCCAAACATGCAGCCACAAGGATTTCTTTATCTCATTTGATGATTAATCAAATTTTCCAATTGCTCAACCAACAGACTTGGATTCATTTATAAATTTTTCTTCCGTCACATTCACAATTCGGCCCTTTAGCCACAGCTTTAAAACATACAGACCCAAACAGGCATCTCTACAAAGGTCTGAGGTAATAGTAGCTCACAGGAAAATGTCTTAGGAATTTAATAAGAATGAACAAGATATGAACAGGGCAGAGAAGCCCTTCCTAAGAAAATAACTTCAGACAAATATGAGAAGCATATGTATTTTATAATCTAAAAGGTGTTTATCTCTATACATTTAGAACATTAAAAATTAGTATTCTGGGAACCAATTCAATCATCAAGCTTGCTATTGCCAGGGCAGGAAAAATTACTCAAGTGTCATACACTATAAAAACAAAAACACTAAGTCCTGTTCTTTGTTAGTAAGCTGGATTCTTCAGTCATTTTCTTTAGTGACTAAATAACATCAAAAGCCATATATTAGGTTGTTAGTTGTATTTTCTTGATACTTTCCAACTGGGTTTTTTATTTTATTTTTTAGTTTAGTTGAATTTTGTTTTTAGTTTTTCTCTGTTATGGTATACATATAGCTAGCAGTGAATGCTAAGCAGATAAGGAGAATGATTTCTAGACGGACTTTGACATTCCCTAATAGATACTTATGTCTTAATACTGAGATGTGACAGCTCCTCAAATGCAGACTTTCAAGAAACTTTCCTCTAATTTGACTCTTTAGAAGGCCAAGATTTATATATGTTTAAGGTTAGTAGAAATGCTGTTACATAAGAGGTATCATGATATTGCTATTGCACCATTAATTAAAGTCCTAATTTTTACCATGAGTATTAACTTTTTATGTTTAATGTTACTCATATAACCAATATGATCTATCTGTCACACTGGTACAGACACATTTGAGGAAAATTCTATTTCATTTTAGCAATTTAAAGTATCTCCATTGGCCAAAATTTCAGGTTATTCCCTAATCTCATTTACAGGACTTAGTATTTGTGTCTCAAGAGAGACAAAAAATGCAAACCTATATTAGTTGATAACTGTGGTACTGACAAGTTAACCAATGAAGCAGACTAGAAAACTTAGATATAGATTGAGAGATAGGTCATAAAAAGAAAAGGGAACTATTTAAAAACTTATGCTGGGAAAATTGAGTATTTGCATAGAAAATATTGATATTGTAATACTTCCTTAGTATCTATATCTATATCTATATCTATATCTATATCTATATCTATCTATCTATATATATACACAAAAAGCAGTCAGGCTCAGTAATTAAGTGTTTACCTATGAACTTGGAGGTCACTGTTTCTATTCCCAGTCAGAATTCCCAGTTTGTGAGCTCTACCCCCAGTGTGGGGTATGCAGGAGGCAGCCGATCAATGATTCTCTCTCATCATTGATGTTTCTATCTCCCTCTCCCTCTCCCTTCCTCTCAAAATCAATAAAAATATATAAATCAATTCCAAATGGATCAGTGCTTATAAATAAAAAGAAAAAGATAAAATGTATAATAGATATCTTTAAAGTACCAGATAAGAAGCATTTTGTTGTTGTTGTTGTGTTAATCCTCCCTTGAGGATATTTTTCCACTAATTTTTAAAGAGAGTGGAGGGGTGGGGGAGAGACAAGAGAGAGAAACATTAGTGTGTGAGAGACACACATTGATTGGTTGCCTCCTGCACGGACCCAAAAAGGGCCTGGGATGGAGTCTGCAACTGAGGTACATGCCTATCATCTGAGTTAAACCTGGAACCCTCCAGTCAGTGGGATGATCTATCCACTGAGCCTGACCAGCTAGGGTAAGAAGGACTTCTTAAGCAAGGCACCAATAAAAAAAAAAAATGACAAATTTGATAAAGATAAGAATACTGGTCTACCCAATGGTACCATAAAGAAAGTAGAAAACAGTCCACTAACTGGGAGATGCATGAGTACATGTAGACATTCCAAATCTGGTTGACTACAGAATATTGTCCAAAATATTTAACAAATTCCTGGAAATTAAAAGAGTGGTAACCTAGTAAAAATGGGAAAAATACATGAAAATGCATTAGGCAGAAGATAACAAAATGGCCAGTGAATATTTGAATAGAGCCTTATTCATAGTAAAAGAGAATGCAAATTAAGATCCGACCTTTCATTTTATACACATTGGATGACTAAAAATTTAAGAAATTGATAACATCAAGTGTATAGGAGGACATGTAAAACTTTAATATGTTGTTCATCGGAGTAAAATCCCTAATACCACTGAAAAAATATCTTGCAATTCTGAACATTCATATATTTTATGACCTAGAAATTCTGCTCTAATTAATATAGCTCAGAGAAATGTTTGTTTATGTGTGCTAGAAGATATGTATAAAAAGTACTATAATAGCTCTGTTGGTAATGTAAAAAAAAACATTATTGACAAGAGAATCCATATATAAATTATAGTAGATTAATACAATGGAGAATTATGGAGCAATGGAAATAAATATATGAATTATAGCTAGAAGTGAGTGTGAATGAGCTTTGAAATGAAATGGTTAGTGGAAGAAAGGAAAAAAACATATAAATTATATTGAGGATATAATTTTGGAGGGAGTTAGAGAATTGCCATATGGGAGGTATACTAAATAGAAACAAGTTATTAACATTGTTGTAGTTTTTGGATTGGATGGTGGGTTCACAGTTGTGCTTGATAACTTACAAATATTTAAAAATATTGTACATGTATCAAATATACTTTAAGATTTTTAGAAATAAAAAAGTAAAGGAAATATTTGAGAATATTTGTATAAGTTAGGGATCTTTCATTCATGTGGGATAACTGGAGATGAGAATCAAGAGAGACTTAAATATGTGAACATATCTTCAGGAAAGTGTTATCACTTTAAAAGTAATTTTTAGTGGTCATATGTTGACAACAGTAATAGGGAGAGTTGTGTAAAAGTGAGAATTGGATTAGGGAAAGTAGTTAGAACACTTTCCCCCCATAACATCTTTTATTTATTTATTTTATTTACCTGAAAGAATGGCTGTGAAACAAGTTGCTGTTATTCACAATAGTATTTAGCAAATATTTTCTCACAAATGAACAAAGTGAACGTGTTACTTCAAGGAAAAGATTTCATATTTATTGCCATGATAGGATTTGAGCTCTCAAGGTCTATATAATCCTATGAACAATATTTTTTAAATAGTCAATGAATGATGTTGCAAATTTATAATGCAAAGTAGACCAAAGGATTTTAATGTAATAGAGTATGAAAGATTCATTGATATGGTTTCAAATTTCATATGGCAACTAATCTTTAAGAAACTACCATTTGTCAAGTTTTGGTATAGAAATCAAAGAAGAATATTCACAATTTATATGAAAAAACTATTAAAATACTCCTCCCCTTTGAAACTGCATGTCTGTGTGAAACCAGATTTTATCTGTTTCAACCAAAATAACATACTGCAAGAAATCAAATGCAGAAACAGTTAAGAGAAACCAGTTGTTTTCTACTAAGTCAGACATTAAAGAGATTAAAAAAAAATAATGCCATACTTCTCATTAAATTTTTTTCTTCTTTTTAGTTATTTTTCATAAATATATAATGGAGTTATTGCTATTTTTAAATAAACTCATAAATATTACTATTTTTGTTTTAAATTCTAATAAGGTACTAAGGATACATACAACAAACAAATAAAAGCTTTTTGGTAAGCTCAATCATTTTTAAGATTCTAACAGGCTCCTTAGACTCAACTCTGAGAATAACTTTATATGTTAAAGAATAGTTTATTGAATTTTAGGGAAGAAGAAACAAGTAACATCCATGTGAGATCATAACATCCCTGCCTCCTGCATGTCCCCTCCCGCCCCCCTGGGAATAGGTCTACAACCTGGGCCAGCCTACAACCTGGACACAATACCCTAACCTTGAATTAAACCTGCAACCTCACCCTGACTGGTTTCGCTTGGTGGATAGAGCGTCAGCCTGTGGACTCAAGGTCCCAGGTTAGATTCCGGTCAAGGGCCTGTACCTTGGTTGCGGGCACATCCCCAGTATGGGGTGTACAAGAGGCAGCTGACTGATGTTTCTCTCATTGATGTTTTTAACTCTCTCTCTTTCTCCCTTCCTCTCTGTAAAAAATCAATAAAATATATTTAAAAAAATAAACCAGCAACCTCTTGGTGCTATGGGAGACACCTAACCAACTGAGCCACACTGGGCAGGGCTGAGAACAACTTTCATATGCCTTTTTCTTCCAGTGCTTAGGAGCAAAGTAAATAAAAATGTTTCAAGAATTTCAGAACTTACTAGGAGAAGAGGGAGTCAACTTGTTCCATTCATTTTAGTTTAATAGTCTAGTTCACGTGTCAAACACAAGGCCCGTGGGCCAAATCCGTCCCGCCAGGGCTTGCAATGTGGCCGGCACCGCGCTGTCATCACTGCATTCCAATGCGTTTCCATCACAATGACAGTTTATGACTGTTCAGTAAACCATTCGGCCCGCGATTTAGGCTGCATTTTAGATTTTGGCCCCTTCTCTGATTGAGTTCGACACCCCTAGTCTAGTTTCTCAGACATAAACCCTCCTACTATAGTTGAATCCCATATTTTTCTCTTAACCAATATATACTGGGAACCTTCTGTGGGATGTCTTTCTAGAACTGGGAATAGAGAAAAAAGACAAATGCCCTATTGGATTTAAATTTATTTATAACAGTGAAAGATTGTGTGAAAGCACTAAAGTATACTTAGATTATTTCAATGTGGAAATTAGAAATAAAAGTATTATCTTTATTGCCTACCCACTCCCCTGTTTAGCTGTCTTAATAAAGGGTTAACCTATCATTTCAAAGGAAACATTGGATGCTTTATAGGTTCAAATTGATGGGTCTTTTTAAAAAAAAAAAAAAAAAAAAAAAAAATGCCTCCTGCATGCCCTACACTGGGGATCAAGCCCATAACCTGGGCATGTGCCCTGACTGGAATCGAACCATGACTTCCTGGTTCATAGGTTGATGCTCAACTACTGAGCAATGAAGACTAGACAAATTGATGGGTCTTTAACCAAGAATCATGGTTGTAGTCTAACTCAAAGCACACACTGTGAATATGGACAGCAAATTGTTACTCCTTTCCTAACTTTGTGGAAAGGCAGCCTAATTATAGGTAAATACAATCATTTAAACAAAGGAAAACAGGTTGTTTGTGTTTTATTTTTGGGGATGGGGGTTATCATTTTTCTGTTTTTAGTGTAGAAAGCAGCTCAATCTGTAAAATGACGGTAAACTTCACAGATGGCAAAATGCATTAGAATTCTTAGAGGAAAATTGTGCCACACCAGCACAGCAAGGGTTCCGTGAGCCTGAGGGAGGGCTGGCAAAGGATGAAGAAAAGACAGACAAAAAGAATAAGCTGCGTCTAGGTGGATCTTCGGTGCCTGGCTGAGGCCACAGAACAGATCCAGAGTGCAAGTTGAGCCTTTATTTTATAGTCAGAGGTAAACAAGGTAATTTACAATGTTCTTGTAAGTTTCACTTGTTTTGGCAGCATTTACTGCACCTCCCACAGCCCATTAGCTAACTACGAAAGATCTAGGGAGCAAAAACAGGTCAAGCTTAATTATGCTAAGAGGGCTATGCCCTCTAAACTGGGACTTGTTTGAGACTTTACCAGAAGTCAGTCCAAGGCTTAACCCTATAACCCTATAGCTGCCCTCTACAGAAAATAAAACCTTTTGTAATACAAATTTGAAGAATTGAGGAACCATCACCTGGGGCCAAATTCTTATTCCCTATAATTCCTGAAGAATTGTCACAGAATTACAGAGATTTAGAAACTGGTTAGCAAGTTTAAGAAGTCTCTGTTAGCCAAGGAGCCAAAATTGCTTTTTGCATAACAAAATGCCTTACTCAACTTTTATATTGATTCAAGAAAGTCCCTGCTATAGCTGTGTCAAAGTGAAGGTTTGCATATTTTATTAAAGTGACTTACTTGAAAAATATTGCTGTCCCTTTGCTCTCCCCCAGCTGCAAGTTCCCTTGTTGAAGCATGATTTCATAATTTTATTGAAATAAAATTTTATTTTTTCTTTGCTCTATCCCTCCCAGCAGCAAACTCCTACCAGCTTTGTGCAATATGTTTAAAATAAATACGCCTCTATCTCTTTTTCTGTTTCACATGCAGAGTTCTAGCCCTTCAATGGCTTTTCAACTTTTTGTTTGTGGTAATATTTTACAAATACAGAAAAAGCTTAGATTCTCCTGTACTTCTTTCCAAGCCCACACTGTCTTCTGACTCTCAGTCATTCTGATTGTTGCCAATAAAGGTTAGCCCAGGTCCTTCCTCAGTTGCAATATTACTTTAAAATTCCACTATTTTTTAATTTCATTTTTGAATTCTTCTGTCCTCAAAGCAATACTAAATTAACATTAGCCAAGGAAGGGCATGCTATAATTTCCTAGTTCCGAAATTAAGGGGAATTTTTTTTTAATGCTTGAGGACAAGAGACATCCAGATTCTTCAACTGATTCATTAGCAGATTATCTATAATTCCTTCATATAAAAATGTAAGCATATGAAAGCATTTCAGTTGTTGAGAAGAGACACCTAGTTCTACGTTGATAACCTTTGATGTCTACATTTGTTTTCATTTATTTCTAGGGTTTTCAAGTATAAAAACCTCTTATTTGGCAGATGATGAAAAGGCATTACAAATAATAGAATTTTCTGATCATAGAGTAACGACCTGATATTTCTTTTATACAATCTACTTTTGATTATACCTAGTTTTCATATTTCTACATGCTTTTGAAAATTTCTGCATAGTAAAATATCAAGACTAGGAAAACCTTCTGGTTATTAGTACTATTATTTTACTTGGATATTTGTTTACTTGGAAACAAATATTAGACTAATTAGACATTGAATAAATATGTTAAGGTCTGGAGAAGGTTCAGTTTGCGTGTGTGTGTGTGTGTGTGTGTGTGTGTGTGTGTGTGTGTTGTAAGGTGTTTTGTGAGTGAAGCACTAAAGAAACTTTGCCCTTTTCCTTTGTTCTTTTGCATTGTGGCTGGAGTAAGCTTTCAAAATTGCAAATCTGATGGTGTCTCTCTTCTTTCAGAAAGAGACTTAGAAGTCCCTGAATTACAAGGGCACTTATCTTTGCCTAATATATGGAGCTGCCTTTTCCAATTACAAATTTTACCATTTTACTTGGATACTCTTACTCATCCTGCAGGCCTTATTGAACTTCTCAAGACAAAGCAAGAGTCCTAAGTGACTTAGGTGTTTCAGTATACCTGTTTTTACTCTTATAACTGGTGCTATTCTGAATATTTTTTTATCTGTATTACCCCTCACTTCTCAATCCCACCCAAAATGAAAGATCGTATTTTTTTTTTCATTATTGTATACATAGTGTCTACTAACAGGCATAGAGTAGATGCATAATAAATAGTATAATACTTGAATGCATGAATTCATGTTGAATTACAAATCCTTTAAAGTTCCTCTGAACCTTGAAGTATGTTTCTGTGTTGCTTTTCATGTAGCCTGCTTAGGCTTTAATAGTGATGATTAGAGAATAACTACTTTCTTGTGACCCTGTTTTATCAGAAGCTAAAACATAACGAGGGAGCAATGAAGTTTAATCTAACAACATGCATCCAGGAAACGTAAGGGGCAGGAGATGATATGGAAGTGAAGGCTGGGAAATTTCTCTTTGTGAGAATTGATGTGTCCCAAAGAGTCAATAAACCTGTATGATGACATACACTTGCCTTCTGCTCATCACTTCAAGTCTCCTAACAATATGAAGTATGTCATTACATGTCTATTTTTGTCATTGACCATGGATCCACCCATTAGGATATCAGCTCATAAGCTTAGTTATACATTAGAATCACCAGAGGCTCAGTCTGTACCTCAGACCGATTAAATCAAATCTCCTGGTAGAAAATCCAGGCATCATTTATATTCAAAGGTCTTCAGGTGATTTTAGTGCACAGCCAACTTGAGATCCACTGCACTTGAAGGTGACAATAGGACTGTTGATTTGGGATCACATGAAGCTCCATGAGTAGGGTCAAGAAAATACATCTTTGGGTTAGAAAATCACCTTCAGTTGTGAGCTCCAGAACCACTATACATAAGGTATTTGATTTTTTTATCAAACATTTTTTTAAAATTTTGTAGTGGCATCATTTAAAATTACATTTATTTAAAAATAGTAATGAAATGTCAAATGGAATCACTCTGTTTTCAGGATTGCTGGTATAAATGGCTACATTGGCAGGAGGAGACAGTACATTTGGAAAAGATGATCTGTTTCCTAACTGCCATCTTCCCAAAGTCTTTCCTAAAAAGAACTTATACTTTTCATGACCATATAAAGAAGAAGAAGAACCTTTGTTATGCTTGAGTCCATTGAAACAGAAGGGTTATTAAAGTTTTAAACAGGCACTTCAATTTAAGCACAAACTTAAAAATATTTCATTATTATTATTATTATTTTTTTTAAATATATTTTATTGTTTTTTTTTGCAGAGAGGAAGGGAGAGGGATAGAGAGTTAGAAACGTCAATGAGATAGAAACATCGATCAGCTGCCTCCTGCATACTCCCTTTTGGGGATGTGCCTGCAACCAAGGTATATGCCCTTGACTGGAATCAAACCTGAGACCCTTCAGTCCGCAGGCCAACGCTCTATCCACTGAGCCAAACTGGTTAGGTATATTGTTATTATTTTAAATACATTTTTTATTGATTTCAGAGAGGAAAAGAGAGAGGGGGAGAGAGATAGAAACATTAATAATGAGAAAGAATCATTGATTAGCTGCTCCTGCACACTCCCCACTGGTGTGTCCTAGACAGGAATAAAAATTGGGACCCTTCAGTCTGCAATCCAAAGCTCTATCAATTGAGCCAAACCAGCTAGGGCAATTTTATTATTTTTAATGGGTTTTTCCTCATCACTTTTAAGGTTTTTCCTTATTCTCCCTATATCCTCCTTCACTTCCACCTACCCCCTTCCCTGCAACCACCACACTGTTGTCTCTGTCCATGAGTCCTCTCTCTCTTTTTTCTCTCTCTTCCTCTTCCTTTTCCCTCTCTCTTTTTTGCTCAGTCTCTCAACCATAAAAAAAAATTCAGTGTTATTCTATTGGGAAAATTATTAATCTAAAAATGCAAAGTTATTATGATAATTGGTCTTTCAATATATATTTTATCCATTAGCTCTGAAAATATGAAGTTCTATTTTAAAGAATGTCTTCCCTGTAATAGTGTCAACAATAAAAAACTAAGTCCTTACTATATTAATGTAATCCAATGAATAAAATAGGAATCCATAAATCCATACAGATTAGATGAGATACATTAGATAATTAGGCAGAGAAAAACAGAATGTCTGCCTTCAAAATAGATACATTTTACAACCAAACAAGGTTAAGATTTCATTTCAATTAGCTCTGAAAATGGTGTTTTCCAAAAGGTTCTTATTTAACAATTATATTTTCCCTTAATTTTCATTTGATTTGTTTTACACAAATACAGGATACAAGCCAGAGATTGTCACCTGCACTTACACTTCTTTTACTTATGTGAAATTGGGAGGTATTTAGTATGGGTGTGCTGAAGGTGGCGAGCAGGGAGTAAAAAAAAAAAAAAAAAAAAAAAAAAAAAATGGGGAAACCACCTGCACTCAATTCAGCCATCAAATGAATCATAGAATTTAACACTTGGCAAATATTGTGCACTTAACTTGATCTTGAAGTCACTGAAGATTTCAACCAGATCCTAGGAATTCGACCCAGACAAACAAACTTTCTCGGTTACTAAAAGATTGCTGAAGGTGTTCTTTTTCCCACAACCAGGTGCTGCTAAGTATGGAAAAAGGATCTGAGACCAGGGAGGAGTCTGTCCCTGGGGTTTAGTTAGGGTATGTAGAAAAATGCACTGTTTGGAAATCATCGTTGAGATGTTGAAATCTCTCCATCTGAATCCTGCTTTAGTACCACATTACCAAAATTACTACATAGTCAAACGATTATCATTAATAACAGAAAAAAGCTGCTTGTCTTTTTTTTTTTTAAGTCGCTTTAACGTGAGCCTTTAAACCATTACCTTTCAGCCCTTTAATTTTTATTTCCGACATTTACCTTCTAGCTCATTAGCTATATTCTAGCTCTTTGATTACTCTCTTAGTTCTTTGGTTTTTATTTTCTTTCTGGAGGTGGAGGGAAGAATCCATTTCCTGGACTTATTCAGCTTCTAGAGACCACCCACATTCCTTCATCTTCAAGCCAGCAATGGAAAGTCCAGTCTTTCACACTACATGTCTCTGATCCTTCTTCCTTAGTAACATTTCTAGGTGTTATAGTCCTTGACTTTAGCCTGGAAAGATTTTCCAGTTTTAAAGATCTATGTGATTGGATTGAGTTTCCCAGATATTCCCAAATAATCTTACCATCCTGAGGTTTTTAATATCTGCCAAGTCCCTTTTGTCACAAATTCTAGAGATTAGAGTATGGACATCATTGGGAGAGACAATTATGTTTACTGCATCATGTGTGTCCTTTAGGCAGTTATTTTATATATGACATCTATCATTTTGCTGAATTATAGAGGAGCCAAAGGGGTGAAGCTACTATCTGTGAAATTACTGAACACATCAAAGTCAGATTCCCACAAAGGCAGGACTTTAGGGCAGTGTCACTGAGCCATAGGCTCAAAGGTGGTGAAAGCTGGTGGGATCATTCACTGTGGTGGAATCCAAGGCCTCTCTAGTCAGTCAAGGAGCTGTGTGTGTGTGTGTGTGTGTGTGTGTGTGTGTGTGTGTGTGTAGAGCATGAGCGATTCTGTTTGGATTAGAATGATCATAAACTATATGCCTGGGCATATAGCAAAGTCAGAAGAAACTGATGAAGGTTTGTAGCAGTCCTGTGCAAACTTTGTCTGACCTGAGTACCAGGACGAAAGAGTAAGCCATCTAATAGCTAGTTCTGTTCAACATTTCCCTCAGGATAACAGGCACATATGGAGAACCCCATATGAAGAGAAAGGCAGAGATCTGCAAGCCATCAGATGCTATGGAAACAATTCTGCCTTTTTAGTAATAAGGTTTTAGGGAACTTGAACTATGAAGAATCTAATTTTTAATCTATCCATAATGATATAGTAGGTGGCATAAATTATGTACTACTAATCATTTATGGAATATGATAGCTTATCTGACATTCTAGTAAGCATTTTATGTATATCATCTATTTTATTCCAGACAACAGTGCCAAAGAATGGGTATTATCCTGTTTTACCAAAAAGGAAAGAAAAGCGAGCAAAGTCAAATGATTTGTCCAAGATCACACAATTTGTAAGTAGTACAGCTGAAGTCAAATACATCTAGGTTATTAAGGGCCTGGAATTTAGATCATTGTACTTCAATAATTATTTAAACAGAGGCTAGGCTGAGTACAGCAGGTCCAGAAGTTACAATATTACAATGAGGTTAATTTTCAATTTTATGCCATTTTTAGGGCATACCAAAGTTGCTTTTGACTCAACATTTGTTCAATGACTAGTGGTTTTCTCTTTCTTTCTTAGTTTTTTTCTTTCTTCTTGGCAATAGAAATCACTGAGCCAGCAAAGCAGAAGCATGTGAAGCCCTGAAGCAGATAGACATTTTCCATTCACATTTTGAATAGGATGAAACAGCCAAGTAAAAGAACCCAAATGGCAAACACTGTAAAGTCATTCTTTCATAAAAATGTATTTTTGGTGAAGAGGTCTTTCATTTGGAAATTAGATCCAGCTTCTACTATGGAAAAAGCAAGTAAAAGGCAGAGAGAACCAGTAGGTCTGCTAACTATATAGTCATACAGTGATACTTAGAGTTCCAGAATACAAAAATATAGACTTAAAAGATCTGAACAATTTGTTTGCATGTCTATGCACTGTGAAATCAGGCATTGTGAAGAAACAGAGTGTTGTAGCTGGTTCAATGATATAATTCAGAACAGATTTTCTTTTCCTTCTTCAACACATGGTTTTGAAATTGAAGATTTCTGTTCTTCGAAGGAAGATGAAAAAGTCATTATGTACCAAATGCAAAACATTAAGTGTGGGCTAAGATCTTCAGGGCAGGTAACATTGCACTTCCTGCTCACCTTTGATTGGGTGGGAGTATTTCTAGTCAGAAAAGACCAGAGGGTTGAGGTCTGCAGTAGTCTGGTGAAGGTAATGATGTAATGAAAAAGCCTTCACATTGCAAAGGACAATGATGTGTGTGTGTGCGTGAGTGTGCATGTATGTGTGTCTGTGTGTGTGTGTGTGTGCATGTGTGTTGAATTTAAACTGTTTATTTTTCTTTATTCCAGAAATTGTTTTCAATGCATTATTATAGGTTTTTCCTATGGAGAACAAATAGCCTTTAATTTCTTTAGGTTAAAAAACTGATAATTTGTACTTTTGTGCACATAAGATATTATCTACTAGGAGCAAGATAATGTACCTAGTAGTAGGAAACCATATTCTTAAAACTTGCAAATCATCTAGGACAAGAGGAAAGAAAAAGAATGTACTGTTCTTTACTGAGCATGAGATACCTCCCAAGTTTTGAGCTAAGATATTTAAATATATTATTTAATCCTTACAACAATTAGTATTAATTGATTTAAACACCAATCCTGTGGCCTTGAAAAGCTATTTTTTAAAATTAGTCCAGAAAGTCTGAACATCATCATACAGATAAAAGTTAAATTGGTTTTTTTAGGAAATCCTTAGAAGATGGAAGTCTTTAGGATTACCAAGATCTCTATTCATTTCCTAGACCCGTGGTTGGCAAACCAGCTCTTGAGCCACATGCGGCTCTTTTGCCCCTTGAGTGTGGCTCTTCCACAAAATATCACAGCCTGGGCGAGTATGTTTTGAAGAAGTGGCATTAGAAGAAGTTTAAGTTTAAAAAATTTGGCTTTCAAAAGAAATTTCAGTCATTGTACTGTTGATATTTGGCTCTGTTGACTAATGAGTTTGCCGACTACTATCCTAGATGAACAAAGTACCCCAAACTGGGTGGCTTAAAACAACAGGCATTTATTCTCTC
Source organism: Pipistrellus kuhlii (assembly GCF_014108245.1). Classification (NCBI taxonomy): domain Eukaryota; kingdom Metazoa; phylum Chordata; class Mammalia; order Chiroptera; family Vespertilionidae; genus Pipistrellus; species Pipistrellus kuhlii. The sequence continues at coordinate 131,349,952 of NW_023425404.1, forward strand.
ACAGGTCTGGAAGGGAGAAGTTTGAATCACAATCTGGCAGAACCATGGTCCCTTTGATAGCTATAGGGAAGGGCTCTTTCTTGCCACTTCCTAGCTTCTGATGGTTGTTGGCAATCCTTGGAATTCCTGAGCTTGGAGTGTTGCACAGGTTTGTGATGCTGGATCGTTATACCACCTCATCTCATTGGGGCTTTATTTCTAAGATTACAGTAAGTTTTGTTTTGCTTTAGGAGAGAGAAGAGCCCTGTTCATAGGATATAGAGAACAGTCAAAAGAAGTCAGTCCTCAGACCAGTCATACCTGGCTTTTCCTCCCCTGGTAGCTTCACACCTCTGACCTTAAAGCCAATTGAAGTGAGTGTAGCTCAGGTAGTAGAAATGAGAATAATTACTTCTCACAACTTCATGGATTTTGACGGTAGTAAGATCTAAACTTCTTATCTGTATGGCCATGGATAAGAGACTTAATTCAAATTTCAATGCCCACCTTCCTCTGTAAGATGGACATAATACACATTTCATAAAAACTTTATGAGACAAGGCATTTTGAGCCTGGCTTCATGTGAGGCACATAATGAACATAGATGTCTGTCCCCTTCCTTTGTCCCGTAGCTTACATGGGTATACAGTATTATCTCAAAGGGGTCAGTCACAGTTTAGAAAATCTGGTATAGTCCACCTGTATTATTAGCACTAAGAATAGGATAATGAAAAAATTAGCATATACCAAAACACAAACATACTGAATAGTTGCCAAATAACAAATTGAGTTTTTTTAAAAAATATTTTTATTTTTATTGATTACAGAGAGTTAGGGAAAGGAAGAGAGAGATAGAAACATCAATGATGAATCATTGATCAGCTGCCTCATGCACACTCCCCACTGGGGATGTGCTTGCAACCCATGTACATGTCCTTGACTGGAATCAAACCTGGGACCTTTCAGTCCACAGGCTGACGCCCTGTCCACTGAGCCAAATCGGTTTCAGCCAAATTGAGTCTTGTAGGTTTGAATCACCCTTTTGCTCCTTGAGTAGAAGGCTCCACTCTGAGTAATTTTTCTGGTGCTGAAAGTAGTTTCGTGTCCTGTGTTATAAAACTGATGATGGAAGTTTTGCTTGGATTAAGAAAAACCCATAAACATTTTGTCCAAATGTTGTAAACAATGTTCTTTATTCCAATTGTAATAAGTGCTGTATTATTGATGAATTAAACAGAAACACTATCATTTTCTCTACCATTAACATTATTTCAAAGCTATGAACTGTGTGTGGCTTTTCAGTCTACAGCACTAGCAAAGAAAAATGCATACTAAAAACAAGTTTGCCCTGAAGCAAGACTAATCTTCTTAAAAGTAACATATTAGATATGTAGTAAATCTTAACTGTAATAAATACGTTTAATCAGTTTTAATCTCTGTTATTTATAAAGCTATGCATTATTTTTAAATTTTGGTCTGTTAATGTTTATATTTCTATTTTATCATGCCTTCACTCAATAAGTATATATGATCTTATCACCTTATCACATGTACATTCACATACATGCACACATACTAGTCCATTTATATATACACACACACATTTAAAGTTTTTTTCTTTATAAAGTATGGTAACATATAATTCATTCTTAAAACCCTATAATCAACAATCACCAGGCCTGTGCTAAGTGTTACACTTCAGTTGTCATTCTCATAGTAACTCTAGAAGGTAGGCCTAGGAAAATCATTGGGAAAATAAAGTAATTTGCCTAACAACATAAACTAAGTTCTGAGGTCAGGATATTAAGCCAGGTCTTTCTAATCCCAAAGTCTGTATGCTTTCTCTAAAGTCAATTCCTGCCTTATTTTCTCTAAAGAAATGTGGATAACTCTAAGGAGTTACTTTATATAAATATTGATTATGTAAGTGACCCTAGTTTTTAATGCTTCAGTTGTTCCTCTCATAGTTTTTCACATAGTATTCAGGAAGCTATTTCTGTTAGTTGCAAAATCACACACTTATAAAATGATCCATTTATGTGAGGAAATTGCTTGTTTCAAATGTAAGCTTTGTAATACAGTCCTCAATGCTAAGTACTATTTAGTGCTCCCAGTAATTAACACAAATAAACTGATTTCTCATTCTATACAAGACATAGGGGAATTTTTCTGATTACCTATAGGTAGTTGGATATGGCTTATCCTAAGAAATTTGACAACAAATTTATTAACCATACAATTTTGGGAAGTACTTTTGACTAAAGGCCTGGTACATGAATTTGTGGATGGGTGGGGGAGGGGGGCGGCGTTATTCCTCAGCCTGGACTTCACCCTCTCCCAATCTGGGACCACTGTTTCCTAACCACTCACCTGCCTGCCTGTCTCATTGCCTCTAACCATTTACCTGCTTGTCTGATCACCCCTAACCCCTCTGCCTGCCTGTCTGATCACCCTTAATCACTCACCTGCCTGCCTAATCGCTTCTAACCACCTCTGCCTCTGCCACTGTGGCTTCATCTGGAAGGTTGTCTGGAAGGTCATTTGGCTGTCCAGTCTAATTAGCATATTATGCTTTTCTTTATTTAAATACTTTATAGAACTATTTCATGTATATGAGAATTATTACATTTTTCATTTAATTTATTACTATATTTTAAAATGACTTTTTTCCCCCCCTGGAACTACTGAGTTAAATGAGATTTATTGTAAACTGCTTTTTGGCATCCATTTCTGAGACGGCTTTTGAAAGGAACATTGATGATTGTTCTTCCTGGAGTAAAAGAAGAAATGCAAATAGGCCTCTATACTCTTGCATAGCTGAAGTCATCACAACAATTTGACAGAAAAAAAATGGGGATACACTTTATGTACTTCTTCCAGAAGAAAAATAAGCAAAATAACTTGTTTTGTGGCTAGTTGAAAGGCTACCACATTGTGAGTTTGAAATAGAATGGACTAAAAAACAAAAACAAACAAACTAAAAAACAAAAAGCAAAAAACAAAACAAAACAAACGCCCCCCCAGGACATTCAAAATAGGTTAGACAATATGATTTACCTATTTTTAGGAAAACAGGATGTTTGACAACTGAGAGAAAAGAAAATGTCCCTTTGCTTAGATATTTCAAGGCCTCTACTCCAGTTGTTTAGCGTTCTCCTGCCACACCTACTAAAATGTTCAAAAATGCTATTTTATATGCCAGGCAAGCTCTGGATCATCCTTGTTCCTGAGTAGGCCCGACAGCTTTAAGATTGTAACTCTAGAAACAGGAGCCTGATATTAAGCATCTACACATGTTCTCTATTATTTCCTCAGAAGAAAGCAATAATTGGGTAATATTATACTCTAATGGAATTCATTTTCACTAAATAGTTACATTTAGTCGGATGTAATTTGGTAGATCATAAAAGAGAACACACACAACTTACTACAATGAGAATGGAAAGTGTGCAATGCCTATTAAAAAAGTGTCTAACTGATTATGCATACATGCATAATTGCAGACCTGAGTATTTATTTTAATACACCTGACTCTTAGAGATCTTGGAGAAGAAAATTCAGTATTTAAGCTACCAAAACTTTTAACTTGGATGTTTTGATTTGTAGACTTAATATTTTTCTATGCTTCAATAGCTAGTTTTTGAATTAAATTAAAAGGAAGTTTTTTTAGTTGGCATATAAATAAAGAATTGAACTCTCAGGAGTTTAAAAAACTTGGGTGCCTAGATAGCTGACTGACCTCAAATAATTTTTTGGTACTCTTGGTAAGTTCTACAATTTTGGGAGGAATTGAATCTATTTACATGCTGATATTAAATGCAAAAGTGTGGTGCATGTATTCCCACCGACACATGCAGTACTTAGTTGGTAAATGAAAACAGAAAACTACTTCACAGGAAAAACAAATAAAATACTGAAACTTTTTAACTTGGAAAGAATGTTTAGCAGTATTTTGTGTTGATATGAAGTAATTGTTCACTTATTCATTCAACCATTTATTTAAAAAAAAACATTTATTAAAAGCCTAGTATGTGTCAGGAATTTGCTAAATGCTAAAGCTCTTACATTATATAGCTAGTAGGATGAGAACAGTTATTTGTAAAGAGGAGAAAGAATTGGGACTAATAGGTAGACATTACAGAGATTCAAAACTGAGTTTTATATAAGGTAAAATTTTCTAAAAATCAGAGATTTTATAAAAATAAATAGCTGTTTAGTGTTATAGAACTTTAGGAGTATTGTACATGTCATTGTGAGCCAATTCATAGGGAATATTTAATATATGATAGTTCTCAACTTTGTTTTTAAAATTATGTATCATATTATTAGTCAAATTAAAAGTAAGTTTGCAGAGTTTATCAGCCTATAGAAAAAGGCTAAAATAGGTGTCAGACAGACCCTTTTCAGAGAAGTAGGAAAAAAACACACAAAAAAATCTACTGGCTGTATTCCTGTCACAACTGTCCTAGAAAGGAGAGAACTAATCTTGTGCAGCTGTTTTTCCTTGTCCTGCTAGTTATTAGACTAGCAAACAGGTCACCAAGGGAACTATGAAAATCTGTCACCATCCTATGACACAATAATTTTGTGTGTGAGGTTAATCACCAGCATTGCCTTTCCTTTGATGTCTCAGAGTGTGAGGGTAGTTGTGGCTCTAAGAACTGCCAACTTCAATATCCATGTGATTTCATAGTTTACCTTAGAACTCTGGGCTCAAAAGAGTTCTTTCAAAGACTTTATTCAGAATCCTTTTTTGGTAGCATACTAAACTTACAATCTGTTGTCCATGAGAGGTGTTCAGTTACCTTTCCTAGAAACAGAATGGAATCCTGATCAGAACACTTGAAACAAGAAATCTCTGTTTATACTGAGGCATAGTCTTATGTGTTCCATAAACCGAATCATATATTATTTTAAAACTCTGAGCTACAAATCACTGTAAGTGAAACCAGTTTAGTAGCTGAACACCTCATTAAGAGATTCTGTGATTCTGAATTTTCACAATGACATACTAAGTTTCTTTCTATATATTCTATTTGATTTTTGTTATAAATGAAAGATATCCAAAGTAGACATTTTTGGTTTTTAATTCTTTGAACTATTTCCCCCCCTTTAAGGTCTTTCTCAATGTCTCAAAATCAAGTGTTTGGGACAGATTTTCATATGGCTGATTAAGTAAAAATAAGAAAGTAAAATTTCTTTTGGATTTCTTCTGAAGAAAGAGTATTCAAAGGTAAATAGAGTCCCCTTCTTCAGTGAATTCATTCTGCACGTGAGAGTGATTTGCTTTTCCTTCTATATTATGTAGGATGATAAAAATTTATATTGGGGATTTTATTTTTTAAATATTGCTTCAGTAAACAGTGACTAAGCAATAACACAATGAAGTCTTTCTGTGTATCTTACTTCATAAAAGTCAAGAGACCAGCAACTGAAACTTTAATATGGAAAAAAAAATAATGACAATAAATGAGAGTGGTAAAATTTCTGAGATAAAGATTAATTTTAACCTGTAAGTTCTTATATAAAGTACTTTAAGTAGGAAAAAGATTTTCAGAATCCCAATCAACATATTCCCAACGCCTATCACTAAAAATGAAGTGAAATTATTAACAATAGCACTATACATTTTAATTCATCTTAGAAAATGATATGAGGACTATCATTAATCTTATAAAACATTAAATGTTGTTAAATTTTAGAGATAGGAGAAAAGGAAAAAGTTGAACTATAATATGTTAATATTTTAGGTAATAGTTCTAATGTTAAATATAATTAATACTATTAGCAGTATTACTAATATTATCTAAAACCAATGCACACTAATTATTATAAAATAATATGCCCGTCCTGAGAAATTTTCAGTGGTAGAATAACAGCATATTTGATTAGACAAATGAATGAATAAATAAGTCCTGTTGTCTCCCTAAGGCTATTTGAGCAGTTTACTTCATGTGCTCATGTGTTGGTCAAACAAGAGCTCTGGAAGTCCTTGTTCTACTGTCAGGTGAGCAGGACAGTCCTCAGAAGAGCACCAGGGCTTTAAAGAAGAGCAGCTGGGGGCCAGATGGGGCCAGTTGTCACTCTGAAAGGGTTAATTTGGTAAGTTCTTTGTCAAGGTCTTCTTCTTCCCTGCTTATTCTCCTACTAGAGGCCTGGTGCATGACATTCGTGCACTGAAGGGGATCCCTCATCCCAACCTGCACCTTCTCGCAGTCTGGGACCCCTTGGCGAACTTCTTTTTGGGGTCCTTAGCACCACCATGGTAAGCCTGGCTGTAAGCCTGGTTTCTGGCTGAGTGGTGTTCCCCCTGTGGGAGTACACTGACCACCAGGGGGAAGTTCCTGCATTGAGCATCTGCCCCCTGGTGGTCAGTGCACATCATAGTGACCTGTAGTCTCACTGTTCAGTTGATTTACATATTAGCCTTTTATTATATAGGATTATTTACGCAAAGAATGTCATAGTGCTGAATTATAAGAAAAGAAAAAGAGAATTGGTGTCTAACCCTGGATTTTTTTTTTTCTGTAATAGCTCAGTATAACCCTCCCTTTGAATTGTTGAATCCAGAATTATTCTAAACTTTACTTGTAATGAGGGTCGTTTGTGTGTGTGTGTGTGTGTGTGTGTGTGTGTGTGTATGTGTGTGTGTGTGTGTGTGTGTGTGTGTGTGTGTGTGTTTTATTGTTTTAGAAGACTTCTTTCTGGAAGAAAAAGGGGAATACATGTCTAAGTCCTGGATAAGCAGATTCTGAAAAATTATCAAGTGAATGTAAGTAAGCCTTCACATGTGTTGTGGTCACTTGGGTTTTTGGAAATAAGCAGCCATGTATGGTTTTTGTCCTTAAGAGGTCTTAGACAAGTTGGTAACAGCCCAGCGATAAGGAAAGCTAAATGACCCCTTTGGTGAGAGGAGAGGATGTTATGTGAACTAAGTAGTGGAGAGGCTGCTAAATACAGTGCCTGCTGGTAGTTTCCATAAACCACAAAACGCTCTTTAAGTTCTTCAAACCAAATTACTTCAACCACTAGATAAGGTTTCAATGCATGATATTATTAAGCTGTAGGCATTTTCCCCCTTCCAAGTTAATATTTTTGTTTTGATTTTGGCTGGGTAATTTCCTTTGTTGGTCAGCCACAACATTTCCATTAACTCACATAAATTCCCCATCTCACAACTCTTGCCAGTTTTCTCCCTGCCCAAACAGGATAGATAACATTAGCAGTGGTGCGTGAAACATCTAAAATTAAAATTATTTCTCCCACAGCTTCCGACCACTGGATTGTGAATAACTTTGGTATTACTCACAACCTTCCTAAATAGAGCAGTGAACTTGGGAATGCTTATCATCTTAAGTAGGAACTAAATAATCATGCATTAGGTTATAAATTGTCTATATGTTTTTAAAAAAATAAAGGAATAACAGAGTTGCTTCAGAATTACTTTCTGACTTTGTAATCTAGTTTGCCAGTTGGGCTGCTAAGAGCAGTGGTCAGTGAGAGCTTGGATTACTTCCCTTTACATTTCCTAACATCCTACTGATTGTAGGCCTAACCCAGCAATCCAATCAGTCAGCAATCTAAGTGTCCAACATATTTACTAAAGCAAATTGTAAAGCAAACTAGTCTTTGTGGATACTGTAGCAATGACTGCCTGGGTCACATTAAATGAGTCTAATGCTGGGATAATTCAGAACCTCCACTTACTGAGCATTTTACCATGTATCAGGCATGGGTTAAGTACTTCATATATGTAATCTCTTGAATTACTGACAACATGCAGAAAGATAAATATTATTTTCCAATATTTTTTAGATTTATAGTTATAAATTCTTTAAACAATTTGCCCAAGGACATATGGTCACCAACTGAAGAACCAAGATTTAAGCAGGACTCCAAGCTGAACCATGAATTACTCCATGCTATTTAACTGAGTCCTGGTTAGCTAAGCTTTTGGAAGAATGGAAAAGGATAAACTTCTCTACACTTAAACTGGTTTCTCATTCAAAGGAACCAGGAGAGAGGTCCATAGTGATTCTCTGCAGTATCCATTCTGATTTTCTAGGCTCTAAAAAAAAAAAAAAATCCCTATTCCATCCATATGTAGCTCAGTTTCTTTCTCAGACATCTATGTGACAACAATGACAAAAAAGCACAAAGGGGTTTCACTTTTTCCTAGGCATTGTTCCAGGTACTTTCCACTTAATATTCACAACAAACCTATGAGGTACTTTTTCATGTTCTGGGACAGGGTATATTATAGCAGGGGGGGTTAAAATTCAAATATATGTGTAAAATGTTACTTACTTTATTTTATTTTTAATAATTCACATTTCACATTAGCCTGGTAAAGGCTATGAAAAGTTTTACAGTAAGAAACGTCTTTATTTTAGCCAGCATATTTCAGATTTATCCTATATAATAAAAGTGTAGTGTGCAAATTGTTCCCTCAACCAGGAGTTCAACCAAGGGAGGGAGGCTCTGGTTGGCAGCTGGCAGCCATTAGGGACCCTATCAGTGCATGCATTTCATGCACTGGGCCTCTAGTTTTAATATATACTCCCATATCCATCACCCATTAACATCTCACAGAGTGCAGACTAATGATTGCTCTTCCAGATCATCCGTAATAGACTGAGTCCAGAAGCCAACCCATGGGCAAAACTTCAATGGCCAGGAAGTGAATAGAGGGTGTGGAGGGGCAGGATTTGGGAAGGGATGTTACTCCAGTAATTCTGGAGACCACAGTATACACACTGAGGTCAGGAAGGCAAAGCTGCATTCCACGTGTTGGAGAGATGTCTGCCAGCACAGAAATAAATATACAAATTTTTGGCACTTAACCACAGGTTGGCAGTTAACCAACCCAAACCTTTAGCATTTCTGCTATTTCCTAATGCAAATCTTTCAACTAATGATAAAGTTATTCCAGGACTTAGGAAAGACTACCACCATATATGCAATTGCTGCATATATGTTCAAGCATAGACAATTTTGTTACATGTACTTGGGGAACTGTTGGTCTTTCATAGTCTGCTGCTTACCTCAGCATTGAGGAAATACTGAGCAAGTGAGTTAGATTCAAAATCTGGTCACCTTTCTGGATTCTTGAGATCACTTTAATATATTTTTATTGATTTAAGAGAGGAAGAGAGAGGGAAAGAAACATTAGTGATGAGAATCATTGATTGGCTGCCTCCTGCACACCCACCCTGGGGACTTAGCTCCCAACCCAGGTATGTGCGCTGATCAGGATCGAACCATGACCCCATGACCTATAGATCATTGCTCAAACAATGAGCCACATCAGCCCGGGCCATGTGTAGCTCATTCTATAGTTTAGTGTTAAAATGGAAATAAAAAGGAGTGACATGAGATTGGCCATCAAAACAACTGGAGAGAGCATTCAAGTGACAAAATAAGTGGGGGAATTAACTTTCAAAGGAGTTATGTGTTTTGAGCTGATAGTGTATGCCAAATGATTATAAAGCTTCAAAAAGTTTGAGCTTCAATGATGAACCTCAATAATGGTCTGGCTGCATTGATGTTCTCATAAGAGATTTTAGAAATATAGGTTACATTTAAATTAGGGAATTTTTTGAAGGGCCAGGCAAAGAATTTGGGTCTGTGTTTGTAGTAAAAGAGAAACCTGAAGGTTCTTGAGTACCGGGGATGACATATGTTAGGAGGAATCATGAAGTGGCAAGAAAGAAAATTTTGCCAATAAACTGAATAATTATGTTGCTGTAAGTCATTATTTAATACCAAAAAAGTATCATTTCAATAATTGTTTGCAACTTTTTTTTTTTTTTTTGCAGAGAAATTTTCCTAATCCGTTGCAAACAGAAAACAAACAAAAAAAATATGCTCTCTCATAACTTTCGAGGCTATGTGAACTTTTTCCCAAGTGATGTCCGCCACTGACTTATATTGGAAAGGCAATTTTCCTTTGCATAAGTTTTATACTCACATGGAACACAATTTTTAATCTAAAATAATCTGACACCTTTTCAATACCCACCCACATTCAAAGTCGATGTTACAGATTTCAGCCTCCTTCTGGTCTTCTATTTCTTCTATATGTGCAGAAGGAAAAAAAGAAAAAGGTAGACCGGCCTTCTTTATTTTGAGTATTAACTATATTTTCCACTTGCCCATTATGATTCTTCTCCAACCTGTTCAGTGCCCTATGAGGCCAACCTACAATAAATGCACCAGGGGAAACCTTACTGCTATTTGCCAGTTGAGTTTGGCCATCAGAAAAGACAGGAGATTGAGTGGTAGGAAGAGATGCAGTGGTGTGTTGGAGAGATCCAATTCTGCACATTTTCCCCCAACTCAGCTTCCAGTGACATCATGTTTTCAGTTTGCACGTAGCCACGATGAGTGAACTTATCCCACGAAAATGAATAAATATTGCAAATCAGGGTTTTCGTTTTTGGAAAGTCCAGTTGCCAGCATGCCACTAGAGAAGTACGGTTCCAGGTATGTGTACTTGCTGTCCTCTGTACTTGGCCATCAAGGTTGGCTATGTACCTCAACCAAAGGTGCAAAAAGGGGACTCTCCATACAGTATCAACATTCAGGTTTCTTTAACCACTGTTTCTGCTTCAGACTTAAAAGAGAAAGTAATTTCCTGCCCTGCTCACCTCAGCTTACTTCACCATTTCTTCTATTTTTCTAAACCTACACCATCCAATATGGTAGCTACTAGCCACATGTGGCTATCGACCACATGATGGTGTGACTATCATAATGTTGTAACAGATGAGTTAAATGTTTTATTTTATTTGGTTCAAGTTAATTACAGTTTTAAAATGGAAATAGTATAAAACATATTTCCATTAAATAGAATTTTATTGTAGGACATATTTTACTTGAGAATTTATTATTGGAACTGGGAAGGTCTATAAATATAAAATACACATGACATTTCAGACTTAATATCAAAACAAGAAAAATCTTACTAATAACATCTTTAAGCTTATTATATATTGAAATAATATTTTGTCTATGTTAACTTAAACTGAGTATATTAATATTAATTTTTACCTTTTTTAACTTTTTAAATGTGGTTATTAAAAAATTCTAAATCACTGTATGACTGCCACTATTAGTCATTCCTACTCTAAAGCTTGCCCACACTACTATAAATAGCCTCTTTAAACTCTTTAGAAAAACACAGCTAAGTAAGGCATGGGATTCTGACTGGTGAGACTCTAACTGATACCACCACCACTAATAATAAAATCAGTGACTAATTATCTTTATTCCTTATGAACTAAATTACCACCCTATTTTTTTTTATTATGCCTCATCTGAGGATTTTTTCCCCCCATTGATTTTTAGAGAGAGTGGAAAGATGTAGAGACAGAGAGAGAAATATCGATGTGAGAGACACATTGATTGGTTGCTGCCTGCACGCATCCCTACCAGGGCCAGAGATTGAGCCTGCAACCAAGGTATCTGCCCTTGACTGGAATCAGACCCAAGACCCTTCATTACGTGAGCCAATGTTCTAACCATTGTGATACCCAGCTAGGGCTACCATGCTGTTCTTAAAGAGAAAAGAAACACGCTTTTTTTGTGGTATATATTCAATGGGCACTATTAAGTAGGTGGCACTTGGCTTCTAATGATGTTTCCTAAACAATTTTTACAGTGCTCTAGAGAGGCATAACTCTCAAAACTGTTTCCAGAATGAAAGTATTAATATTGTTAAGGAGCTATCATATGACAGATAAGTTTTGATAGATTATCCAATACAACACCCCCAATGATTCTGAAAGACAGGAATGTTTTGAGGTAGCCTCATTTTATAGACTGGGAAACTGAGGCACAGAGAAACTGCTTGCTCAAGATCACACAACAAGTAAGCATGGATTCCAAATATCAAGCCCAGATGTGCTCGTCTTTATAACCTAGGATCATTGTAGCACGCTGAATACTAAATATTTCTTTTTAAAAAAAATATATATTTTATTGATTTTTTACAGAGAGGAAGGGAGAGAGGGATAGAGAGCTAGAAACATTGAGGAGAGAGAAACATAGACCAGCTGCCTCCTGCATACTCCCTACTGGGGATGTGCTTGCAACCAATGTACATGCCCTTGACTGGAATCGAACCTGGGACCTTTCAGTCCGCAGACCGACTCTCAGTCCACTGAATACTAAATATTTCTTACCCTAAGATATTTAAACAAAACTAAGGGAAGAAAGTTGTTCACTTTACTAGATATTAATTTCAAAACATTCCTTGCAATGTTGGTGGCCTTCAGCATTCCTTTTCCCTCTTGCCCAATCTCTTAGACCACCTTACATTTCTGCTTAGGTCCCAAGGGTAACCACTTTCTAACTGACCTAGAAAAGATTATAACTCACAATATTTTTATAAACATTTGTTTCTGGGGGTGGCTTGTAAGGAAGGAGGAGCCAGAGGTTTGGTGTAATAAATCAGGCCAGTTTGGACAGACTGTATTCTGCTGAGTTCAGCCTCTACCCCAGCCATAGTCCCAAACCATCCTGCACTTGACCCTTAATTAGAGTTCTACAAAGATCAGTAAATAGTCTTGCTTTCCTTTAATAATACTAGGAAAGGGTGAAAAGAGAGGCTCAGATATGTGATCTGTACCCAAGTCACAATATGGATGACACCCTTGACCTTAGAGTTGAAAACATCATGGTGCTGCTTTGCATTCTTATTTTCAATCTATGTATAGTTTGATACTTCTGCATTTCACTCCAGTGTAATTCTTCATAGGAGTTTTCAAGTGATGTTTACACACTTGTTAGCACTCGTTGCATTGGACTTCATGTATCCTCCCAAATGGGTGTGAAATAAAAATACTTTTTAAATGCAGGTAGGGACTGTACTCGAACCCATCTTAAGTCTGGAATTGTGCACAGCTCTGTAACATAAAACACTAAAAAAGAGAGTGACAGGAAACTCCAGAATCACTGCATAATTGGTCATGGTTTTGTATTCCTTTTTTAGTGTAAGGAATCCTTTGGGTACATAACCAATACTATCTGATTAACTGTAAGAAAGCAAGTGATGCTTTCTCCTATGTGCATTTTATACTTTTGGTCTGATTTAATATGGCTGTGTGACCATAGAGATATCCTCTCCTGCAAACTTGTCTGAAACTGAGAACAGAGGCAATGTTAGGAGGGATTAAAGCAGAGCTTGGAATCAGGCAGATCCAAGTTCAGCTGTGTTAGCTAAATGCTGTCTGATTGTAGACTAGTTCCTTCACCTCTCTGTGCCTCAATTTCCTCATCTGCAGGAAGAGGGTAACATCATATCAGAGTTTCTTTCAGGTTTAAGCAATGGAAATCAACTCTTAAGTGACTTATACAAAATATATATTTTAAAGAAATTTGTTGTAAAAACACGAGGTATTTTAAAAAAATCAAATGAAAGAATGAACTGGGCCTCAGAAAGTATGAACCCACTGAGCTTTAGGTTATAAAAAAGAAGACCTTACGGGCGTTATTAGTACACCCTGACCAGAACAAAAGAACACCAAATCAAATTTCATCTTTTGGCCTCTCTACTCAAGATGCAAATTCCTAGGAAGAGTGTAAGTAAATAGTTGGTTACCAAGAAAAAGACTTAGGTGTTGGAAAAAAAAGTCTTTTACAGACTCTCTTGACTTATAGAGTCCTATGCCCTTCAAATTAGATCATTGACAGTGACAGTGCATAAAAATTGTGAATGAAGACAGCTTTTAAAAATTTTATCATTAGGAAAGAGTTCATAATCCAATTTATTATTCTATACTGAGAATGGTCATATTCTCAAATAATATGTTTTACACACACACACACACACACACACACACACACACATCAGTTCCTTAGCTTGTACTAATGGGGTATTGTAACAATTTGCTATCTAACTAAATGGAGATATATGGAAAAAAATAGTAATTATGTCCCAAATAGTTAGTATGCAATTATTTAATTCAAAAATCTGCCTTTGCTATTTCAAACATAAGCCATCAATAAATCCCATGTCATCTATTTTAGTTATGGTAAATCATAGTTGTATGTGGTCATGATTATGGCTAATTGTGGGATAAAGGATTTAATTTTAGAGTATGAATGAAATATGTTCTTGTTGACATTTATGCATGACAGTCTGGGAACAATAGGGGAAGACCTAACAGTTATATGGCATAAATCCCCCTACAGAGAGAATAATGAGGAACATTAAAATCAAGGATTCTGATTCTTAATGATGGCACTGATGGTACTAGGAGCCTGGCCTCTCCATATTTAGAAAGCACCAGCTGTTTCAAATTAGAGAGACTATAGACTCTTCTGACATGGGTTCATTGATGGTTTGAGTGTGTGAATCTCTTTTTAGTTTTGTGCAAATAGAAAATATAGAAGAGTTCCTAGTTTTTAAAGAAATATATTCTGTGCTAAACTGATATTTCACACTAAAATTGCCAATCTACATTAAAAGGTGTAACTTTTTAGAAACATAGAAAGACTCTGTACTGACATTTCTTATGGACTACGTGACCTCACCAGGAACCTAAAAGGAACTAACTCTGTTTTGTTTTGTTTTTATCTACTGCTTTCACTTCACAACGTCTTCAATTAAAAATTAAATAATTTGTATGATCAAAGCAAGGCCTCATACAATTAATGTAAGATTCAAAGTCATTTCCACTCTGGAAATCTTTAGGAGAAGACAAGATATTTTTTACAATATGAAGAGAAGCCAGAGTATGCCCTATGCTTCCATAACACATCTCCAGTAAGAGCAGTTCCTACTGCACTGATTGTTGTTATTGAGTGTCAAGATATAGTGCTTGCCAAAATTTTTCAGAAAATATTTTTAATAAATTAGAGTTGAAATAAATTTAAGAGTGTGCCATTTTATAATTGTACTGTGTGTAAATACATTTCTGTATTCAAATGAGTCTTAGCTACCTCCTTTTCTATTCTGGAAATATCTTAATATCCCCACAGTACCTTTGGGCCACCATTGGGGGCAATGTGAAAGAAAATTGTCTGGCTGGGATCTAAATGCCCTCTTGAGGAACTTACCTTTCCTCCTTGCTTCCCTACCTCCCTCTCTTCTTTTCTTTCTTTGTTTTGAGATCATTGTAGATTTTCATGCAATTGTAATAACATAGGGAAATCTGATTTAACCTTTTCCCAGTTTCCCTCAGTTGAAACATTTTGCAAAATTATAGTTCAAGATCACTGCCAGGATATCAGTATTGATATGTCAAAATATAGAACATTTCTGTTTGACAGAGATCTATTATGTTGCCTTTTATATTCACATTCCCTTGTCTCCCACACTAATTTCAAGAATGTTCCATACATGAGTTTACACAGTATATAATCTTTTGGGATTGACTTTTCTCATTCAGCATAATTCTCTGGAACTTTATACAGTCTGGTGCACATATCAATAGTTTATTCTTTTTTATTGCTGAGTAGTAGTTCTTAGTATGAATATACCAGTTTGTTTCATTCCCCAATTGAAAGACATCTGATATTTGCATATCAATGTTCATGGCAGCATTATTCACAATAGGCAGAAGGTAGAAACAACCAAAATATATATCAACAGATGAATGGATAAACAAAATGTCATATATACATACCATAGGATATTTTTAGGTCCAAAAGGAATGAAATTTTAACTTATGCTACAACATGGATAAACTTGAAACTACTATGCTAACAGAAATAAGCCAGATACCAAAAGACAAATATTGTACGATTTCACTTATATGAAGTACCAAAAACAGGAAAATTCATAAAGGTAGAAAGTAGAATAGAAGTTAGCAGGGGCTGAAAGGAAAGGGAAATGGGGAGTTAATTAATGGGAATGGAGTTTCTTTTTGGGATTATGAGAAAGTTCTGGAAATGGATAGTGTTGGTGATGTACACTTAAAATGGTAAAATTTATTATGTATATTTAACTACAATAAATATATATAAACATTACTATATAATTTTTGTATGAATAGAAGTCTTCATTTGTGTGGGATAGAAGCCCAGCAGTGGAATTGCTGGGTCCTACGATAGTTGTGCTTTAATTATATATATATATATATATATATATATATATATATAGATAGATAGATATAGATATAGATTAGATATAGATATAGATATAGATATAGATATAGATATAGATATAGATATAGATATAGATATAGATATAGATGTATGCCAAACTATTTGGCAGAGTAATGAGCCATTTCATTTTTATCAGTAATGTATGATGATCCAGTTTTTCTGTATATTTATCAACATTTGGTATTGTCACAATTTTTAAAAGTCCTTCTGGCCCTGGCAACACAGCTCAGCTGGTAGAGCATCGTCCTGAAACACCAAGGTTACAAGTTCGATCCATGGTCAGAACACATATAAGAGTAAACAAATGAAAGCATAAGTATCTAGAACAACAAATTAATACCTCTCTTCCTCTCTTTCTCTCTCTAAAAAAAGAAGAATCAATACTGGGATTGGGCCAAAATGGGCAGTCGGACATCCCTCTCACAATCCAGGACTGCTAGCTCCCAACTGCTCGCCTGCCTGCCTTCCTGATTGCCCTAACCATTTCTGCCTGCCACCTGATCACCACCTAACCACTCCTCTGCCAGCCTGTTTGTCCCTAACTGCCCTCCCCTGCAGGCCTGGTCCCCCCAACTGCTCTCCCCTACAGTCCTGGGCCTCCCCCCAACTTCTCTTCATTGTAGGCCCAGTTGGCCCCAACTTCCTTCCTCTGCTGGTCTGGTCACCCCTAATTGCCCTCCACTGCAGGCTTGATTGCCCACAACTGCCCTCCCTTGCAGGTCTGGTCTCTCCCAACTTTCCTCCCTTGCTGGCCATCTTGTGGTGGCCATCTTGTGTCCACATGAGGACAACCATATTTGACCACATGGGGGCAGCCATCTTGTGTGTTGGAGTGATGGTCAATTTGCATATTACTCTTTTCTTAGATAGGAGGATAGAGGCCTGGTGCATGGGTGGGGGCCAGCTGGTTTGCATTGAAGGGTGTCCTGCATCATGGTGGGGGTTTCCTTGGGGTGTGGAGTGGCCTGGGAGAGAAGCCTGTGGTGGTTTGCAGGCTGGCCATGCCCCTCAACGACCTAAGCAGAGCCCATGGTATCTGGGATTTATTTATCTTCTATAATTGAAACTTTGTAGCCTTGAGTGGAGTCCATGGCTGTCTAGGCTGTGTGGAAATCTTGGCTTCTTCCATTGCTGGGGAAACCCAAGTATCCTGTTTGCTCCATGGCCATAGCCATGTTGGTTGGGTTAATTTGCATACTTGTTCCTGAGTGGCTTGTGGGTGTAGCAGAGGTATGGTCAATTTGCATATTACTCTTTTATTATATAGGATACCCAGTTTCAGCAGCCCAAATCCATCTGGGTATGTTTTAGTCCTGGAATATTAGAGCACTACAAGACTAGGGAATGAGGCATAGGTGACTTTCTAGTTAGCAAAAATGGTGATGAGAGCAGTAACTTATGCAAACAGATCCTGTACTTTCCTTCTTTTCTATCTCATTCACTTCTTCCTTTTATAAATATTTATTAAATATTTGAGAATTAAATGTTGTACAAGGTAGATAGGACTTTGCTTTCAAGTAGGTTTTATTTTAGTGAAGAAAGAAATGAGTAAATAAACAATGGAATAATCACAGATTGGAATAAATGTCATTTCATAAGGTTTATCATCATTATACTTTGAAATACTCCAAATCTTTGCATATTAGTTATTTTGATTGTACCATTGGGATTATAAAATATGTCATTAGAGTGATATAGATGTTGAATTCATTTATAGTATTTTATTATTTATGTAATATTTATTGAGTATGCCAACATTTCTTAGTTGCTTATATAACCCCAAAGATAAAATATTGCATAAGTTTTGATATCTAAGAATTTACAATTTAGCTGAAGAGATAGGAATATAAATATATCATTAGAGTGATATAGAGGTTGAATTCATTTATAATATTTTATTGATTTATGTAATATTTATTGAGTATGCCAATATTTTCTTAGTTGCTTCTATAACCCCAAAGATAAAATATTGTATAAGTTTTGATTTCTAAGAATTTATAATTTAGCTGAAGAAATAGGAATATACATAAACACACAAATATATTAAATGTGTCATTCAAAGGGAAGGAATGATAAAGATTTAAAAGAAAATAGATAAAGAGAAAAAGTCTCTGCCCTTGGGGATGATCATGGGAAAGCTTCACTGAGTAAGATCATAATGATGGGCTTTGTAAAAAAGAAAATTAGATTTCAGTCAAAAGCCATAGTGGAAGCAAAGGACAGTGAAGACAATAGCCCCAAGAAAGGCTTAGCATGGAGAGAAAGCATGATTCCCAAGTAATGTTTATATATATATATTTAATAAATATTTAAATATATAAAATAAATAAATATATATATATATATTTATTTATTTTTGCATAGTGTGTCAACATAAAATCACAATAGTGATTGTTAATTCATTTCATTGTTTTAAAAATTCAGACCTCTCCTTCTTGTATCCACAGGGTACAATTTTATTCTACTCTGATTCAATCCATTTTTTACTCTTTTGATAATAGCTGTCAGTGAATACTTTAAAAAAATTAAATTAATACATGGTGCATAGACAAAATATTGATCAGATCTCCCTGGCAGGTGTAGTTCAGTGGTGAGAGTGTCGGCACACCCCCTGAAGGTCATGGGTAGATTTCTGATCAAGGGCATGTACCTGGGTTGCAGGTTCAATTCCCGGCCCTGATCAGTCTGAGTATAGGAGGCAACCCAATCAATGGACTCTCTCTCTCTCTCTCTCTCCCTCTCTCTCTCTCTCTCCCTCCCTCCCTCCCTCCCTGTCTTGTCTTCCCTTCTCTCTAAAATGCGGTAGAAAAATAGCCTAGGGTCAGGATTAACAAAACAAATAAACAAAATTATGAGCAGATCCCTTTCACCTACCTTTTGTGTTTTTTTTTGTTTGTTTGTTTGTTTGTGTTTTTTTTTGTGTGTGTTTTTTTAATAGGGTATTGTTTTTTTTAAGAGTTAGAGTCCTGACTTATATTAAATCTTTGTTCATGTCACTTGCCCTCTTTGAGTCGGTGGGGGGGATAATAATAATGTTTATTTCATATTATTGTCTCAAGAATAATGTGAGACCATGTTCATGAGTTATTAAAGTGTTGGTAGAGTGCTAATCTAATATTTTTGGTTAAATAAACTTTGTTTTGACTTGATCTACCCTCAGATACCTGCATTCTCCAAGGGCCTCCTGCAGTACCTGTAACATAGCACCTAGTTATTATTGGTAGCACTGTTGAAAATCACACCACCACCATAGTAATTTGTTTGGCTTTACGCATGAAAACTATTTAATATGTTTATTGATGAGTAAATGGATGTTTTAGGAATTTATTTACAAAAAATTTAGCATGGGATCATAGTAAATCAGCCAGAATAGAAAAGTCATATTACTTGTGTCCAAGAAAAACAAACAAACCCTAAAACCAAAACTCACAGAATTTTTATTTTTCTAGCTCTGTGTTAATATATCTAGTGTAATGCTGAATAAAAGTAAAATTATATGTCTTTTATTAGTGTCCCTTCATATTTAAGCAGGCAAATCCTATATAATCCTGTATAAAATTCTATATAAAACAACAACAACAACCTAATATGCAAATCAACCGAACTGTGGAATGACTTGTTAGTATGAAACACACTGACCAACAGGGGGCAGATGCTCAATGCAGGAGCTGTATCCTCATAGTCAGTGTACTCTCACAGGGGGAGCAAGGCTCAGCTAGAAGCTGGGCTCATGGCTCTCATGACTGGCCGGTGCAGCGGTATAGCTATCTATGTATGTAAATATATATAGATATCATAGACTTAATCTAAGTTGAAATTAATAATACTAGTGCCTCAGAATGTTTTGAATTTCAAATCACATTGATAGTGAATCAAACTAAACATGTATAGCTCTACAGCAATAGCTATATTATGTTGTCTTATTAAATTTTTTTTTTATTTCAGAGCTATTTTATGGGAGAAACTTTCTGTAATATAGATTAGTATAACAGAAACTATAATATATACATCAAATAAAAATTTAATGTTTAGGTTTTTGGATGAATACTTTAAAATTTACAATAGTAAATTGAAGTGACCATTTTTATGAATTGTCCTCTATGAATCTAGTTAACCATTTATAAAAGTCTTATGTGGTGAAATATCAAAGTGTTACAAACAAACAAATACCTGGATACTGTGATGTGGGAGGAAAGATAGAAACTCCATCTGTGCATGAGTATAACGAGTAAGTTGGTAGTAAGGCTGGGAGTAGCTCAGCATCTGCTGAGTGTGCTGCATAACTCAACAGAGCAGATCTTGAACACTTGCAAACCCTCATGGTTTTGGTCAGCAACACTGTCCAACAGTAATGTGGCTTCCTCCTAGGATAAGTCAGGAGTACATGATTTACCAAAGAGTGGCCTGTTTATGATACACAGGAGGATGCTTTGCTGGTTGTTTTTCCCACAGCTATTAAATCTTAGCAGCAGTTAAAATCCAAGATAGTATATGACTTTGCACAAGATGACAGGATGCTTCCTACATGCTTCCTATCTTTAAAAAAATGAAACTAGGTAGTCTGATCTGAACTCAAGGAATGGGGAAAATGTGAATGTTTGAGCCATATGAACTTGCCTTCAAATCTTAGTTTTTTATTTAAATTTTTTTGGCCCACATTTCACTTTTTTTGCACAATTGAAAAAGAACAATGTGTACCTGGCATGATTATATTTGGATAATGGAATTAAATATACAATATAATGGCCAATATCTATTAGATACTGTCTTATCCTCTCACATTGCATCTGCTCTCCATTTTCTATCATCCATAGGGAAAATAATCTTAAAGTTTTACAAATTTTAATATTAAAAACATTTAATGTTTTCCTAAAGAAATTTCATGCTAATTCATATAAGAAGAATTTAATAGCTTTCCATATATTGGTATTTATAAGAAAATGTTAGCAACTGTCCTAAGAACTTTATATTATGATTTGAATCTACACATCAATCATAACAGATGGGAATCTGTTAGATATTATTATAAGAATTTTGCAAATGCTTATCACAATAATCATGAGGAAAAAGTGCCAACCTACTTATATTAGCTTTAGAACAAGAATAACAAGCTCCAAAAGAAGAAGAAATGTTTACCTCCCCCCTATATTTTAACAGTACTTTGCTTTGCAGTTAATAGTCAAGGAGTAGCCAAAACCTGTTTGGCTCAGCTGATAGAGCGTCAGCCTATGGACTGAAGGGTCCCAGGTTCTATTCCAGTCAAGGGCACGTATTCTTGTTGAGGGGAACATCCCTAGTGGAGGGTGTGCAGGAGGCAGCTGATTGATGTTTCTCTCTCATCGATGTTTCTACCTCTCTCCCTTCCTCTCTGTAGAAAAAAAAAAATCAATAAAATATATTTTAAAAAATAGTCAAGGAGTATTAGTTGATTTTTTTCTTGAAGCATTTTATTGTAAACCTAGAAAGACAACATTATAGAGATTCTAATTCTCTGATCCAAGTTTTAATCAAGAAGCTCTAGTAGTGAAGATCTGTCTATATTGTAAGTGAAAACTCAAGAGTTTTCTGGATTTGTAAAAAACCTTAATACATTTTGCTTCTGTGAACTGGTTTGTTCATTTAGATAAAGATGGGGTGGAGGGAGAGGAGGAATGAAGAAGAGAGGTGGAAGGAGGGAGAGAGGAAGGAAAAGTCACATTTTTTTCTAAATGCTCAGGTGTGAGAAATTGCTAATGAATTATCCTTGAAGTGCTCAAATTTCATTTCGATAGGTTGCAACAAAAAAGGCATGCTGGGTTAGGGGGAAAATATATATTACAGCATTACCAGCTTGAGGCCCTTACTTCTCTGGACCTATTAACTAGCATCACAAATAAATGGCTGCTCCATTTAATGGATTTAGGGTGGCAAAGAAAGTAGTGTCAGGTTGCTACATCTGGAATATTTTCAGGGATGGAAAAGAAAATAATGAGGATACCAACTGGGCCACCCACTGCAAAATGTGGGTGACCAAATGAGCCAACAGAACCTCTAATGAGTATTTACTCCAAAAGACTCTGCATGTAAACTACTTCCAGACTGATGTGGTGCCAAGCTTAGAGGATTAAGTCTTTCAATGGCTTTTGTTGATCAGCAGCCAAACATCCAGGAACAAAGAAGGGGTCTCCTTATTAAACATATCAAGAATATTACAGACAAGAAGAATGCAAAGAATGGATCAAAGGACACTAAGAAATAGATGGAAGACAGTAGAAATAAGTAATAACAGCATCATCTGTACTCTGGATTTAGGGTGATTTTGTTACGGCATTATTTTCCAGAACATTTTAAAGCATTGTTTAGCATATATGTGGTCTGGCCTGTATTATAGGTAGGTGTTTATGTGTCTTTGGTTTGATGACTGTGAGGGCAGGAATTTCTTCTATCTTATCAGTGTGCCATGAATCTTCTAGTTCTTTCTTCCTGCGAAACTAAGCAAAGCATAGATACAAGTTGTTTAATAATTAGCTCAGTATCATTTAGGAAGTTAGTGGTTGGGTTTATCCTGACTCAGGGGTCTTTATATCTCACTAATCAAATCCTCCAAAACAATGCAAATGAAAGGACACATATGGAAAAATCACATCCTCTATATATTTACTCAGAGAAAACACAAGGCAAGATAATGTTTGCACAAAATGTTTGTGCAAGAAAATGTTTGTGACAAAAGTCAGTGCTGGAACAGATTCTAAGATGGCCACCCAAACAAATGTTTACTTTTTTAAGCAAAGCAAAGCAAAACAAAACCCAATTTGATATTTTGAAAGTTTGAAACATAACAACAACAGTTGTTTCATTCCTTTTTTCTGTATCCAAATAGTTGTGTTAACAATTTGTAAACTTTACCTTTCTGGTCTTTCACAAAGAAATGGTCAATTGCATTTATTTTTATTTATTTAAATTATTTATTGTTTATAGTATTACACAAGTCTCCTTTTCTCCCCTTTGACCTCTCCCCAGCCTTTCCCACCTCCCAGCACATGCCCTCACCCTCCTACTGTCTGTGTCCATTGGTTATGCTCTTATACTTGCATACAAGTCCTACAAGTCCTTTGGTTTATCTCTTAACCCCCTGCTCTCCTACCTTCCCTCTTAGATTGGATGGTCTGTTTAATGCTTTTATGACTCTGGCTCTATTTTTGCTCATCAGTTTATGTTGCTCATTATATTCCACAAATGAGTGAGAACATGTGATATTTATCTTTCTATGACTGGCTTATTTTGCTTAGCATAATGCTCTCCAGGTCTATCCATATTATTGCAAATGGCAAGAGTTGATCAATTGCATTTAAGAGCAAAATTACCTAAGAAACATTGTAAATTGTGGCTACCAGTTTCCCCCTCTTTAGGTACAAGGTAGCCATATGGATATGAGAAATTGACCTATAATTTTGGAACCACATTCTCTAGCTTAAAGGTTTCTCCAGTGATCAGCAATGACCATTTTGCAGTTAATAGTCAAGGAGTAGCCAAAACTGGTTTGGCTCAGTGGATAGAGCATCAGCCTGTGGACTGAAAGGTCCCAGGTTCTATTCCGGTTATATCCCTTCCTCTCTGTAAAAAAAATCAATAAAATATATTTTAAAAAATAGTCAAGGAGTATTAGTTGATTTTTTTTTTCTTGAAGCATTTTATTGTACACCCAGAAAGATGACATTATAGAGATTCTGATTCTCTGATCCAAGGTTTAATCAAGAAGCTCTAGTAGTGAAGATCTGCCTATATTGTAAGTGAAAACTCAAGGGTTTTCTGGATTTGTAAAAAACCTTAATACATTTTGCTTCTGTGAACTGGTTTGTTCATTTAGATAAAGATGGGATATTTCTGAGTTCTGGGGAATTTCATGTCTCCCTTTGTTACCTCTTTTTCTTTGCTACCACAAGTCAATTTCAAGTTGTTTTTTCTACCTGCATTCTTTTTTTTAAATTAAATTCATTGAGGTGACATTGGTTAATAAAATTACATACATTTCAAGTGTACAATTCTGTGATACGTCATCTGTATATTGCATTGTGTGCCATGACCCAAAGTCAGATCTTCCTTCAACCTCATATATTTGACTGCCTTCATATTTTTCACACTGAAGCAAGCACTCACAGTAAACTGCCAGGGTCCAGAAAGAAAGAGAGGGTGAAAGTATATCAGAAGGGAAAACATATTCCTTTCTTTTTGTTTAAAAAACAACAACACACACACAAAAACCTACCCTTCTCCCCCCACTGCCACCAACCCCCACCCACATTTTAACTGTACACACAGTGCAAAGGTGTAAGTTATGTAACTGATTTTCAGTGTAATATATTGTTGTGTCATTTTGGACTTAGCATGGGCCTGACGTTCTGAGGGGATGCTGGGAAGTGTGAGAAGTAATAAATGAGGAAAAGGGCATTAGTACCATGGAGAAGTTAGGTCATGAGAGGGAGGGAGCCCAGGAAAAAAGCCCTGGAGAGGGAGAAGTGGAGCACCTGTGATGACCTTGGGCCAGGTGAGAGAAGAAAGGGGGAGAGAGAGAGAGAGATCCCAACATTGAGCCTATTAGATTGAGCAAAGGCAGAGTAAGGAAAGCCAGGTTTCAATTCTAAGCAAAGATCATGAAATTGTTTCTTAGGGTAATTGACTCCTACATTAAATAATTCAAAAAAGCATAAATCAGCCTAATCCTCCAGGAACCTACCACTCAACTGGGATTTGCTTTGGGTCAAATGCTGAAATTTATGCTTGAGTAATTTTGTTTCACTCTGGGAATATCTCTAAGTTGACCAGCAATGCTTCTGTGAAATCCAAACTGGACACATGGGAAAGGAAAGAATATGTATGTAAATCTTGAGGGAGTGTCTTGCTATATTCTCTTCAGTGAGGGAGTCAATACTAGTAACTCTTCTCCTCTTAACATGAGAAACTGGAATCAGAGCCAGCTCTTGAATTCTCAGTATACTCCATGTGTGACAACAGGTCAGGAATCTTTCCAGCACATTCAAAGCCAAGTGCCCAGAAAGCCATATGGAAAATGAAGACTTAGTGACCTCATTATGCAATCCAATGTATGCAGAATGTATTTCTGCTATCTCTTGGGCACACTGTACTTTATAGCAACTTTAACTAAAAGTAAATGTATTATTTGGTTAATTTTAAGAACATGAAGTATGGCCCCATTATTTAGACTTTTTTTCTTTAAATATGAATCACAATCAAGACCTCCTCAAGAGAAAGAGAGAAAAAAGATATGTGTATATATGTGTGTGTGTGTACACAAATAAAATACTAAAATGCTGGAGAAAGAATGATTAAATAATTTCTTGTAACACTTTAAGCAAGTTGCTCAAATATTCTAGCTTTATTATTCTCATCTATAAAAATTACAACAACCTCCGAAATGAAGCAACTTTGGAAAAAAGTTGGGAAGACACAGCAGTGCATAGGGACTCTGACTTGAGTTTCTGCAATTTAAAAAAATATTTATTATGGTTGACATGCAACATTATATTAGTTTCAGCTGTACAACACAGTGATTAGACATTGATATAGCTTACTAACTGATCACTGATAAATCTAATAACCATCTGATACCATATTAATTATATGGTTATTACCATATAATTATTACAATATGGCTGGCACCATATAGTTATTACAATATTATTGACTATATCTGCTGCACTGTACTTTAAATCCTGGAACTATTTTGTAACTACCAATTTGTACTTCTTTCTCCCTTTTCACCCAGCCCCCCAGTCTTTCCCAATATGGCAACCATCACAATCTTTGCTGTGTCTATGAGTTTGTTTCTGTATTCTTTGTTCATTTATTTTGGTTTTTAGATTCCACATATAAGTGAAATATTATGGCATTTGTCTTTCTCTGATTCATTTTACTCAGCACAATACCCTCTAGCTCTATTCATGTTGTTGCAAATGGCAAAATTGCATTCCTTTTCATGGCTGAGTCATATTCCATTGTAGATATGCATATCTTTTTTATCCATTCTTCTATTGATGGACATTAGATTGTTCCCATATCTTGGTAATTGTAAATAATGCTGCAGCAAACATAGAAATGCATATATCTTTTTGAATTAGTGATTTATATTACTTTGGATTGAAAAAATGGTAATTCCATTTTTAACTTTTTGAGAAATCTTGATACTGTTTTCCAGAGTGGCTGCACCAATTTTCAGTTTCACCAACAGACTATGAGGTTTCCCTTTCTCCACATGCATACTAAAAGTTATTGTTGATTTATTGACAAAAGCCATTCTGATAGGTGTGAGATCATAGCTCATTGTGGTTTTTATTTTCATTCCCTGATAATCAGAGATATTGAGCATCATTTCATATGACTGTTGGCCATCTGCATGTCCTCTCTTTAGAAATGTTCATTCTGCACATTTGTCTTATTAATCCTTACCCCTGTATATATTTTTCTATTATTATTATTATTATTATTATTATTATTATTTTAAAGAGAGTAGAAGGGAAGGCGGAATGGGTGGGAGAAAGAGAGAGAAAGAGAGAGAGACACAGATTGATTGTCTCCTGCATGTTTCCCAACCAGGGCTAGGGATCAAATCTGCAATCTTTTGGTGCTTGGGTCAACATTCTAACCACTGAGGAATACCAGCCAGGACCTCTACATTTTTAAGTGGATTTTTTTTTATGTTGTGCTGTATGAGTTCTCTATATTTTAAATGTGTTTTTATTATTGAATTTTTAGAGTGAAAGGAAGGGCAAGGGATAGAGAAATAGAAATATCAATGAGAAACATTGATCAGCTGCCTCCTGCATGCCCCCTATAGGAATCAAGTCCACAACTAGGGCATGTGCCCTGTCTATCTGGGAATCAAACCAGTGACCTCTTGGTTCATGGGTCTATGTTCAACCACTAAGCAACACTGGCCAGCCTTTATATATTTTTATATCGATCCCTTATGAGATATATTATTTGCAAATATCTTTTCCCATTCATTAGGTTGCCTTTTGTTTTGTTAATTACTTCCTTTATAGTACAAAAGCTTTTTTGTTTGGTGTAGTAGCATTTGCTTATTTTTGTTTTTGTTGTATTTGCTCTAGGAGACATATTCAAAAAATATTACTAAGATCAATGTCAAAGAGTTTATTGACTAAGTTTCCTCTAGGAATTTTATGGTTTCAGGTTTTACAGTTAAGTCTTAATCCATTTTGACTATATTATTGTGTATGGTTTAAAAAGGTGAATTACTTTCACTTTTTGCATGTATCTGTCTAGTTTTCCCAATGCCATTTATTTTTTACCTTGCCTTTTTTGTCATATATTAACTGACATGGGTTTTTTCTGGGCTCTCTATTCTGTTCTGTTAGCCCCTATGCTTGTTTTATGTCAATACTGTGCTGTTCTGATTATTATAACCTTGTAGTATTGTTTGATATTAGGTAGCATGATACCTCCAACTTTGTTTTTTTTTCTTTCTCATATTGCTTTTGGTTATTTGGGCTTCTTTGTGGTGTCATATAAATTTTAAGATTATATATTCCAGTTCTGTGAAAAATGTCTTACTAGGTATTTTGATTGCATTGAATCTGTATATTACCATAGACATTTTAATGACATTAATTCTCTCTATCCATGAGCACAGTGTATCTTTCCCACTTATGTTTTTATCAGTTTCTTTCTTTAATGTCTTACAATTTTTAAGTACAAATCATTTATGTTCTTGGTTAAATTCATTCATATGGATTTTATTCTTGTTTAGGAAACTACTTATCTCTCATTCAATTCTAAATGATAGTCTTGATGGGTAGAATAATTTTAGTTGTCAGTTTATGCCCTTCATCTTTTTTAACATTTCATGCAGTTCCCTTACAACCTGAAATGTTTTGAAAATCAGCTCATAGTCGTATGAAAGCTCCCTTGTATGGAACTGTGATCTCTTGTTACATATACAACTGTCTTTTATCTCCAAATTTTGACATTATTTTATGATGTGTTTTGGTGTGGGCCTCTTTAGATTCATCTGGTTAGGAACTCTTCCCACTTCCTGGAAAGTATATTTATTTTCTTCCTCATGTTAGGAAAGCTTTCAGTCATTATTTTTTTTAAATAGTTTTCAATCTTTTCTCTCTCTTTCCTCCTTCTTTAAGCACTGTGCAAATGTTGGTATACTTGAAGTTGTCTCAGAAGTCCCTTAAACTTCCCTATTTTTAAAATTCATTTTTCATTTAGCTTTTGCAGTTGGGTGTTTTCTGCAACCTTGTCTCCCAGATCAGATACCATCCTCTGCTTCATCTAATCTTCATTTCAATTATTGTATTCTTCAGTTCTGATTTTTTATATATCTCCTTTTTCATGTTTTATATTTATTGAAGCTCTCACTGGCTTCATTTATTTTTCTCCCAAGTTTGTTGAGCATCCTTATAGCCAGTGTTTTGAGCTCTGCATCTTCTACAGATTGCTTGTCTCCATTTATTTTTTGAATTGTTATCCTGTTATTTCACTTGCAACATGTTTGTCTCCTTATCTGGCTGCCTCCCATTTGTTTGTACCATGTATTGGGTGGATTTGCTATGTCTCTCAGCCTTGAGAGAGTAGCCTTGTATAGACAGTGTCCAGTGGGTCTCAGTGGTATAATCTCTGTGGACACCTGATCCAGGTAGGTCTCCCCTGTGTACTTTTCTCACTCTCTCTAAAATCAATTGATCATTAATTTTTATTTTAAAAGAATTTTCTTTTAAAATAAAAATTAATGATCAATTGATTTTAGAGAGAGTGAGAAAAGGAGGAAGGGAGAGGGAGGCAGATAGAGAGGGAGGGAAGAGGCTATACTGCAAACTGAAACCAGCTTCCATGTGTGATGGGCTTGGGTTCCTTTGGTGGGCACTATTATATGAGCTGAGGCAAGCACTGTATGTTCAGGGCTTGTGGATGCTTGTGGGAGCTATGTCAGAGGCCAGAACTGGCTGCAGTTTATACTGGGCTTGGGGCCACCTGATGGGTGTTGCAATGCAATTTGAGATCAGTTATTGCTTCTGCTGGGCTTAGGTCCACTTGGAAGGAGCTATAATACAAACCAAGACTGGCTGCTGTTTTTGTAGAGTTTGTGAACCTCTGCGAGGGTCTTCAGCATAACCTGAGGGTAGCTACCACTAGCATGAGATTTGTGGACTTTGAAAAAGTCAGTAGTGAAAGCTTGGGATAGCTAACACTCTCGTGGGATTGGTGGTCCTTTGAGTGAGTCTGAAGCATGAGCCGAGGCAGGGCACTCCTGTGGAGGAAACACTTTAAAAGGATCGGGATTTAGGTAGAATGGCATCTCAGGGAATCATCAGGGTGGGACAGTATCAGACAGGCTTAATGGAAAGCACAGATTTGGTGCTTGCCTGCACATGACCAGGTGGGTGGGAGGAAATCTCTACAAAGGAACAAGAGCACTTGCTAGTGCTTCTGTCCCTGGAGAGAGTTGCTCTTATCCCGCCCTCATCCTGACATTTGTCATTTTGCTCTGGCACATTTTGCACTTCGGTCACTTGCACTGGAGCCCAAAGCAAGTGAGTTTGTGAGCAAGTGAGTGTGTTTAGGCCCTTTAAGAGCAGTGGCATCTTGGTCTCTAGAAAACCTTTACTTTTATCATTAAAATATAATCTCTGCCCAGCCGGGTGTGGCTCAGTGATTGAGTGTTGATCTATGAACCAGGAGGTCACAGTTTGAGTCCAATCAAGGCGCATGCCTGGGTTGCAGTTTTGATCCCTAGTGACGGGTGTGTGTGTGTGTGTGTGTGTGTGTGTGTGTGTGTGTGAAGGAGACAGCCAATCAATGATTCTCATCATTGATGTTCCTCTCCCTCTCTCCCTATCCCTTACTCTCTCTGAAATCAATTTAAAAATATTTAAAACACAATACCTGCTGGTTTTTATAGCCAGGTGTTATAAGGCCTCCTCTTCCAGGGAGTGGTGCCTGAGCTGGGGATCCTCGTGGGGTGCTGGGACTCAATGCTTCTTAGGGGCTACTTTCACAGCAGAGATATCCCTCCCATTTTTAACCACCACACTTTTGTGTGGGACCCACCTGGTCTGCATAACCTCCCCTCCTACAAGTCTTGTCGAGGTTTCTTCTTCATATCCTTAGTTTTCAATGGTCTTCAGGTGGTTCTCAGTGACAGTTGTTCTATAATTTAGTTTTATTTTTACCTACTCCACCATCTTCAATGTCTGCAAATTTTGTATCTCTACTATGTCTCACTCTGTTATTTTCTTCCCTCCTTTATTTCCTTCTTTCTTTTTCTATTTTAACAAGTACTTATCAGCTCTATTAAATGACAGGCATTGTATTCTAGGTGTTTAACAAAATCCCCAGTGGGAAAGAAAGTTCTGTTCCTTAGAGTAACATCATCACCTTCCTTAAATCCTTTTATGTCTTGCTATTTCTTTTACAATAGCCAATATCTATGTCATAGCTGAGCCAGCCTCCTTTCATTCCACTGCCACTTTGCTCTCACCCTCCTGTGTTTCTTTTTCACTATGTTTTCTGCTGCAGGAACATAACACAAACCATTTCCACTTTATGAAACTTCTTCAGCCAGCTTTCCCTTCAACTAGTTAACTCCTAGGCATCCTTCAGATCTCAGCTCAAATATCACTTCATTGGAAAACTTTCTCTGACCCTTTTCTTTTGCTATGTGCTTCCACAGCACAGTGCACATTTATTCAGAGTATTATCTAAGCTTATTACATTTATTTATTAATCTCTATTCCACCAAACAACAAATTCCATATGAGCACAAATTGTGTTTCTCTTCTTCCACCATTGTGAAGCCAGTGTCTCTCATAGTGCCTGGCCTTTGAAAAGTGATCTCTACTTATTAGTTGAATGAATGAGTAAAGGAATGAATGAATGAATGAGTATATCCACTAGGGAACTTGGTGAAATTGTCATCAA
This sequence comes from Pipistrellus kuhlii, assembly GCF_014108245.1. NCBI lineage: Eukaryota > Metazoa > Chordata > Mammalia > Chiroptera > Vespertilionidae > Pipistrellus > Pipistrellus kuhlii. Next base: position 131,380,987 of record NW_023425404.1, read on the forward strand.
TTCTTATCCATATCTGTAATTCTAAAGCTTTTAAAATGCTTTCTCTCCTTTAAAACTAAGAAATAAAAAATGTGTGCCAGTCGGTAATACAAAAATGAACTATAATAATGAAGATAATCCTTTGAAGACAGTTTCTTATTGGGAGCTTTCTCATACTTGTAGTCTATTATTATTAAACAAGAAATCTATGGCTGAAAAGCCTGGTAGTTCTGAGACAGCCTCCAGAGAATTATGAGTACCAGGCTCTTCATTAAGATGCATCCTGTCTAAAGAAAGAAACAATAAATAAAAACAGAGGCTTACAATATGCTCTTTCAAATATGACCATTTGAGAACAATAGACAAGACATTTAGTTCACTTTCTAACATGAGATTTAAATAAAATAAAAAAAAACATGCATGCATTCTTGGGGAAATTAGAGTGGTTGAAAATTTAGAAGGGCTGAAGAGTTGGCCACTAATGAGAAAACCCCCAGGAAATTGATTAGGTTGGTATTCAGTCACAGCTTTTGTGAGTCCAGTTGAAAATAATGCAACATAATTTTTGGCTTATAATGAAGATTGCTACAAAAATTCCACTGTGTAGAAGTTGCATGAAAATAGTGAATGAATTGCATGCTTTTCTTTAAACTCAAGGGTCTGATTCTAAATTTTGGAAATTTTTATTCTTCTTCAGTGAAGGAATAGAATAGTATGTCACAAGAGCCAGCTTTTTTATTGATTGGTTGAGAGAAAGGAAGGGAGAAAAACATAAATGTGAGAGTACAGCATCAATTGGCTTGCCATTGGGAATAGAACAAGCAATCTTTCAGTGTACAGGATGATGTTCAACCAACTAAGGCACACTGATCAGGGCATGAAAGCCATTGTTTTACTAGCTCTAATATATCAGCTACTATTTGGGGGCAAATTATTTTGAAATTACCACTTGGTCATCATCTCAAAATTTCAATCATTTTATGAGTAAATTTTGGTAATCCATGACTTACTGCAAGCATCCAAACCTAAGTTCATTGTGCTTATAACCCTTTAATTTTTCCCAAATTGTTTTTAAATCTTAAATTACTATATATATTATTGGATTTTCCACTGGAATTTTAGTACAACTGAGAATTTCTCAGTAGTGTTCATATAATTTGGAAGAAAATGGAAAGAGTTATGTAAAATATTAAAAGCAAGTGAAGTAGGTTACACCTATTAAATATTATTTTTGGTAGGATGGTCCAAATACTTATTTGGAAGACCTGTATACCTCTTAGGTTTGACATTCTTGGGAAACATATTCATTTCACAGTTTTAGAAATAACTCATTAGTTTCACAAAAATATGTGTTGCCATAAGTTTAACATACTAGTTGATATTAACTAGTCCAAGAAATAAGAAATATTAATTATCTGGACATTAACAAAATAAGATAAAGGTATATTTCTATTTTTTTTTCCTTCAAAACTGATTCTTAGGTGATATTTAAATGTTAAGAAATAAAATTTATAAGATGTATATTATGTAAAAATTGAGGGGTTGTATAAAAAATGTGGAAAATGAATGTCTCTTCTTTTACCTTTATGTGAAATCAAGTAGGTTGAGTGTTAATGAATACTGTATCAGTCTAACTTTTCCAAAGAAACAGAATCAATGTGTGTGTGAGAGAGAGGTGTGTTTGTAGGAGGGCAGAGAACTGTATAAATACATATGTCTATAGTCTATATTTTCATCTATCTCTCTACCTGTCTATATTTTAAAATAAATTGGCTTAAATGATTGTGGGACTGGCAAGTTTGAAATCAATAAGCTAGAATCTCAAAAATAGTTGACACTGTTAGACAGAATTTCTTCTGGGAATCTCAGGTTTTGCTTTTAAGGCCTTTCAACTGATTGGATTAGGCCCTCTATCATTATCCTATATAATGCTAATAAAAGAGTAGTGTGCAAATTGACCATATCTCTGCTATAACCACAAGCCATGCCTGCAAGCCAATTCAGATCAAATATGCAAATAAACCCAACCAAGATGGCTGAGGTCACGGAGAGCAGAAGGGAGGTTTGGGTTTCCCTGGTGATGGAGGAAGACAAGCTCTTGCTGGTCCAGGCCTCCACTCCAGGCTAGAAAGTTTCAATTGTAGAAGATAAATAAATCCCAGATACCAGGGCCTTCACTTGGGTTGCTGGGGGTCATGGCTGGCCTGCAAACCACCACAGGCCCTTGCCCAGGCTGCTCCACATCTCAAGGGAACCCCCACCCTGATCTGGGACATTCAGGGCAAACCACATGGCCCACATCCAAGCACCAGGCCTCTATCTTATCTACTAAAAGAGTAATAGGCAGATTTACCCATCATTCCAACACACAAGATGGTTGCCCTCATGTGGAAACAAGATAGCCACCACAAGATGGCCAGCAAGGGAGAGCAGTTGGAAGAGACCAGGCCTTCAAGGGAGGGCAGTTGGGAGGGACCAGGCCTGCAAAAGAGAGAAGTTGGGGATGACTAGACCTGTAGGAAAGGGCAGTTGGGGGGAACCCAGGCCTGCAGGGGAGAGCAGTTGAGTGGGACTAGGCCTGTAGTAGAAGGCAATTAGGGATGACTAGGCCTGTAGGGGAGGGCAGTTTGGGGCAAATAGACTGGCAGGGGAGCAGTTAATCATCAATCAGGCTGGCAGGAGAGTGGTTAGGTGGTGATCAGGCTGGCAGGCAGAAGTGGTTAGGGGCAATCAGGAAGGCAGGAAGGCAAGTGATCAGTTGAGAACCAGGAGTCCTGGTTTGTGAGAGGGATGTTTGACTTCCCTGCTAGCGGTAGAGCCTAAGACCATTGGAAAATACAGATATTTACATTACAGTTCATTAGCAGTAGCAAAATTACAGTTATGAAGTAGCAACGAAAATAATTTTATGGTTGGGGGTCACCACAACATGAGGACCTGTATTAAAGGATCGTGGCATTAGAAAGGTTGAGAACCACTGACTAGATCTGTGTTTGATTAAACGTTTGGGTATATTAATCTACCAAAGTTGACACAAAACAAACCATCACAAGCACCAAAGTACTTATTAGTCTCCAACTTTCTCTTGCTGACAATTCAATTCATATTTTTAATTTAAATTTCAAAATAAAGTATTTTTGAAAACTCTGGTATTTTTAATAATTGCCTTTTCTTTCTTTAGTTGCTCACTCTTAGTGTTTTGTTGTATATTGGTATATTCATCTGAGAATCATAAAAAAGAATATATAAAGCTCACTCCATCCATGTACTTGATCAGCAGGTCAAGTACAGTAAAACTTAGAACCCCTTTTCAAAGTAATATTTAAATGAAATAATATACTGAAAGAAACATTATTTATATTGAAATATGACTAAACAAGTGTGCGATATGGCAACATATATGTTTTTATATATTAATTAATAAGATGTAGCTCTAGATTTAATAACTACCATAATTTCAAATTGGTGATGAGTGGAAACAGTATTTTGAGCTTCAGAAGTAAGTCTATTTCTGCATTTCTGTACTGCCAATACCACTGTGATTTGTATATAGAAGGATATGTAGTTAGAGGTCAGTGAAAAGAAGATATGTTTTCCCAATCAACTTCAGAGACCTCTGGTTAAGAACCAGTTCACTGATGAAAAAAATAGAATGATGCTTTGGCTCTGGCTAGTTTTGTTCAGCAGTTATAACGTTGGCCCATAGACCAAAAGGTTTCCAGTTCGATTTTGGCCAAAGGCATATGCCTAGGTTGTAGATTCATCCCAGGCCCCTGCGGGGCAGAGTGTGAAAGGCAATCAATCTATGTGTCTCTCTCACATAGATGTCTCTCTCTTTCTCTCTCTCCTTCCTCTACTCCAGACACTCATCTAAAAAAAATCAATGGAAAAAAGTATCATTTGGTGAGGATAAAAAAAATAAAAAAATAAAGAATGATGGTTTGACTGAAACTTGGAGATTATCTGTTGATTTAATTTCTCAAACATTGCTTGATGACAAGAATAATGATAGAAATAGCTAACAGAGCAGTTAGTAAGTGGCAGACATCAGACATTATTCTAAGTGTTTTATACATGTCACATTACATAATTCATAGAAAACCTCTATGAGGTAGGATTTGACAGATGCACAGAGAGGTGGAGTAACTTTTTAGAGTCATACTGTTTTATAAGTGATGAAACTAGGTTCATTAAGGTCTTTTAATCTATTGTGCTATATAATTAACAACTGGTTTCTTTCTATTTACCTGAGTTTTGTAGTAAATGATGGAAAGGCAAGATTATGTAAGAAATCTTTTTCAGTCGAACATTATGAAATGGAACTTGAATATCCATAAATTTGTATAAAGCATTTATTATTGTCTATGTAATTTACAAATTGTAACTAAATTTTTAATGTCAGAAGCATAAAAAAGAGTAAAACGCATGCTTACAAAGAAAGTTTGTGACTGTTAACTATTACCAGATTTAAAAAATTTTCATTTAGTACAAGCTGTTGATGGTTGCAAATATAAAAGTTTTAAATTTCTTTATAAATTAAAAAAATTAAAATTTATTGTTATATGGCTATTTGACTCTGTTGGAAATCTAGAACAGTTGTAAAAATGTCAAGGTCTTAGAATTTGTGAAGATTGAAATTTAGGAAAATTAACATTTTGTTAAAATATTGCTACTATGTTTAAATATTAAATACTTTCACTTCTAAAAATGCAAAAGAGACAATCCACAACATGTATTAACTTTTCAAGAGAGTTAAATCACCATTTCCCCCCTGAAAGTTTTAATAAGTTTTAGAATAACTATTTTAGAATATATTCAAATCTACCCAACCCTTGATTTTCCAGAGAAGGAGAAGGTGAGATGGCATGAGGAAATTTTACACATTTTATAACAATATGAATGTCAATATAAAACCTTGGATTTTTATGCAGTGTTTTTTTTTGTTTTGTTTTTGTTTGTTTGTTTGTTTTCCCCTAAAATTTTACATATGTCTTCTTTTTCCCCAATTGACCCTCTGCCCCAGCCATTCCCACCCTGGGCAAGCTCCCACCACCCCAGTGCCTGTGTCCATTGGTTATGCTAATATACATACATACAAGTCCTTTGTTTGCTCTCTAACCCACCCTCTCCCTTACCATTGGTCTCTAGATCTACTCTTGTTCATCAAATTATGTTGATCATCATATCCCACATATGAGTGAAATTTATCTTTCTCCACTGGCTTATTTTGCTTAGCATAATGCTCTCCAGTTCCAGCCACATGGATGTATTTCATTGTGTAGATGTACCACTGTTTTCTAATCCACTCATCTGCTGGTGGGCACTTAGGCTGTTTTCAAATCTTAGCTATTGTAAATTATGCTGTTATGAACATAAGGGTTCATATATCCTTTCTGATTGGTGTTTCTGGTTTCTTGGGATATATTCCTAGAAGTGGAATTATTGAGTCAAATGGGAGTTCCAGTTTTTAGTTTTATTTTGTTTTGTTTTGTTTTGTTTTGTTTTTTTGAGAAAACTCCATACCATTCTCCACAGTGGCTGCACCAGTCTGCATCCCCACCAGCAATGCATAACGATTTCTTTATCTCAGCATCCTCACCAGCACTTGTTATTTGTTGATTTTTTTAATGATAGCTATTCTGACGGGTATGATATGATATCCCATTGTTGTTTTGATTTGCATCTCTCAGATGATTGGGGACTTTTAGCATGTTTTCAGATGTCTCTGGGCCTTCTGTATATCCTCTTTTAAAAAGTGTCTACTTAGGTCCTTTGCCCATTTTTTATTGCATTGTTTATCTTCCTTTTGTTAAATTGTATGAGTTCTCTGTAAAATTTGGAGATTAAACTGTTACCAGTAATATCATTGGCAAATATGTTCTCCTATGCAGTTGGCTTTCTTGTTGTTTTGTTAATGGTTTCTTTTGCTGTGCAGAAGCTTTTTATTTTGATGTAATCCCATTTGTTTATTTTCTCCTTAGTCTTCATTGCCCTAGGAGCTGTGTCAGTAAAGATATTGCTATAATATATATCTGCTATTTTGCTGCCTTTGGAGTCTTATAGGATTTTTATGATTTCCCGCTTTATATTCAAGTCCTTTAGCCATTTTGAGTTTGTTTTTGTGTATGGTGAAAGTTGGTGATCTAGTTTCATTTTTTTACATGTATTTGTCCAAATTTCCCAGCACCATTTATTAAAGAGATTGTTTTGATACCATTGTATGCTCTTGCCTCCTTTGTCAAATATTAATTGATCATAATGGCTTGGATCAATTTTTGGGTTCTCTTTTCTGTTCCATTGGTTTATATGTCTGTTCTTGTGCCAGTACCAGGCAGTTTTGAGGACAATGGCTTGGTAATATAGCTTGATATCTGGTATTGTGATCCCTCCAACTTTGTTCTTCTTTCTCAGGATTGCTGTGGCTATTTGGGGTCTTTTTTTATTCCAGGTGAATTTTTGAGAGTTTCTTCTAGATCTTTTAAATATACTGTTGTATTTTAATGGGAATTGCATTGAATCTATAGATTGCTTTGGGTAGTATGGACATTTTAATGCTGTTGATTCTACCATTCCATGAATATGGTGTGTTCTTCCATTTGTCTATGTCTTTCTGTATCTCTTTTTTCAAAGTCCTTTTTTTTCTTTTCCGAGTACAGGTCTTCTATTTCCTTAGTTAAATTTATTATTAGGTATCATAGTTTTTTTGGGTGCAATGGTAAATGGGATTTTTTTTTTTCTCTTTCTGTGAGTTCATTATTAAAAAGGACATATATTTCGGGGAGTTAATTTTGTGTCCTACTATATTTGGCAGTTTTTATTAGGGGTAGTTGACCATTTATTTAATAAGACACAAACCTCTGCTTATAAAATAAATTTATAATAGATATCTAAATACTCAAGTTCTTTTTTCTACATATAAACTTTTTTTTTTCATTTTTGTCTAAATTTTTACCCCGTCAGCTCAGTTTTCATGCCAATGAGCAAGTTGTTTAATAAATTAATGATATGTTGAGCAAACTCAGAAATCGTTTTTTAAACATTGTCTGAGCTTAATGGATATTTATGCAGTCTATGGTAGGAAGGGCAAATTGGTTTCACAAGTGGCAAATTTTTGTTGAATGAGTGAATGAAAAATCAGTAAGAGAAAGAGGAGTGAACTTCTGCCAACCATAACTGTTTCAAAATCTTACAGTGTTATAAACTACTATTGTCAGGGATTTGCTCATATTTTGAATTTATTGTTTATTTTTTTTATAATCATAGTCATATTAATTTTTTTAACTCCCATTAAATCTGATGATTCTGTTCTAATGGGAATTTTACAAATTTTGTCTCCTCTTAACGAACAGTTGAAAAAAGTAGGCATAAAGAATCAGGTAGGCTTCCCAGATAAATGAAGAGATATACATGAAAGGGAAAGGGCTGATTTCCTAGCATTGAGTACTTAAAGCCAACCATTTCTTAATGGCATGGAAAACCAATTTTTTTTAGAGCCCCTGAAAAAGAAGAATGAGATCAATCAAGAACATAAACGTATATCAGGCACTCATAAAAACAGCTTAAGGTAATGATTTTTTTTTTAATGTTGAGACTTAGAATATTTCATTTCTAATTCACCAGAAAAACCCTTTTATATGTTTGAAATATTTTCCCACACAGGCAAATAAAATCTTATTTTAGACATCTTGTAAATTTAGAAAGTCAAATATAGCAATGGAACATATATTTTTGGCCTCCCAAAATATTGTCTGCTTGATATCAACTATTAAGAAAGGAAATATACACAGATTTCTTCATTTTAATGTCATTTTTTTCATCACTTAACTTCTTAGTAACAACCTTTCTGGTCAATTTTTTTTTTTTTAATTTAAGAAGTGGAGAGAACATGAGGAAAATGGACTCTATGAGGCAGAAAGGCAATTGGTTGAACTGAATATCAAAAATGAGAAGCAGCTGTGCTCAAGTGCATACTATTTTGCCCTCCATGGTTAATGAAAAATTTTACCAAAGTAAATGATGGTAGGTATACATACATGAATTTAGACTTCCTTCACAGTGCCTGACATACATTCAATATAGTAGGACTTTTTTTTAGTTTATGTGTATGATTTTGGGGAAGGTATAACATAAAGAAGAGATTAAGAGTGACAACATGACCCTTGTTTCTTGAATACAGGTGCAAATCTTGTAAATTATAGGTATTTTTTAATTCATATGTATTTTCTTAAGTGCCAGATTCACATCCTGTTTTCCACTAAGTTTTTTAATTGAGATTCTCTAGCAAAAATAAGAGGTAATACTTCCATTGCAAAGAACCTGTATAATCTACATATAATGTATATATCTAATATAACTTTTTGTTAATCCTCATGTGAGGTATCTTTTCCATTGATTTTTTTAGAGATAGTGGAAGAGAGGGCGAGGAGTGAGAGAGAGCGAGCACGAGCACAAGTGTGAGAGCAAGAGAGAGACCAAGGGAAAGAAACATTAATGTGAGAGAGACATATCGCTTGGTTGTCCCCCTGCAGGTGCCCCAACTAGGGCCAGGGATCAAACTTGCAACTGAGGTATGTGCTCTTGATCAGGGATCTAACCCATGACCCTCCGTTTACTAGCCAACACCATAACCACTGAGCAACCAGCCAGGGTTCTAATACAGCTTTTGATATTAATATATATAATCACATTATCATACATTTATATCCTAGGCCATAAAAAATGCAAAAAAGAAGAGAGAAGTTTTACAATGTACATGGTTCTGAATAAATTTTTAATATTTTTACTTCAATAGTAGTGGTCAGCTAAAAATTTGAAGAGTTCTTGCTATCTTTAAAAATGGTGGACAATCATCTTAACAAATATGGACTATATTCTCTTACTTGTTAATAAAATTGTCTTCAGAGTTCAGCATTCCTGTATTTTATGAGATTTCATTGATTCTCTTTTGTAAGCCAGAAACTGCATCATTAACTTGCATACAGAGAGGCACTAAACACCTTACTTGCCCTTAGGGAAATTTAAGGAAACTGTAGTACGTTTGGATCAATGCTGCAACAGAGATAAATGAGTTCAATTGGGAGCAGAGGTTAGAGTTTGTTTCTGGGGCTGGGATGCAGGAGGATGGCATGGAAGAGAGGACTTCACAGAGGAGTAATGTTTACCTCACTCTTTGCTGAGCTATGTCCTAACTTAAATGTAGGATTTCTCTATCAGTATTTTGTAGTTAATAGCAATAGCTTACTACCGAGTAGGGTTTTTCATTTGTTCTCTTCATTAATCTGGTTATGGCAAATAAAACCATTTGACATACCTTGGGTTAGCTGCAATTTCACCAAAGATTTCCATAGTACGTCAGATATTTGTTGACCTTTTTTGGAGAAAAAGTAATAGTTTGCTTCTCCCTTTATATTGTAAAGTGAGACAAGATGATTTGTTGCAAATTCATGGGTGATGTGTTGATTTGTGTTGGATGTGATTCCATAAGAGAGAAAACAATTGTCAAACAAACACACTGTTATGTAGTGCTTGCTTTCCCAGCTCAGCAGGAGACTTAACACTTCCCAAATGTCATACTCTATTATAAAAAGTGAAAACATACAAGTTTATTTTTCAGATGTGTTTATCTAACATTTACTTTTAGAGAGTTTTAGCCCTAGAGATACTTTACCTTTCTGACTTTAGAAGGATAGGTAGAAAAGTACAGTTTGAGTATATGAAACACAGACTTTTTTCTTGTATTATTATTTATCAATTTTTGCATTATTTATTTGTATTACAACTGAAACATACTTTTTTCCACCCCTATGAGTAAGGAAGAGGAATAAAAAAGTCACTGAACCTTTTGTATTTGGAAGGGTTAAATATCACATTAATAGAGAAAATAAGAGGACCTAGTACATCTTCAGTAAGTTGCTGCTTTAAAAACAATTAACATTAAAATCTAGTACACTGTCCTGTTGCTAGATTTTTATCATTCATAAATCAAATAATAATTTGATTTATGAATGATGAATTTCCATTGAGAAGACATGTTAAGTTGCCTCACTGTGCAATTTCTCAAGGCTTACAACTGAAAAACAGCAGTGTTATTAATTATAAACATATGAGGTTATATTCCACAATAGAAATACTCCTCCACAACATTCAGAAATATTTCCACTCCAGTCTCTATGGCATGGCCTTCTGTTTAATACAGATGATGGTTTCTGTGTACCATGAACTAACTCCCAAAGATCTGTTTTTCTCTGTCACACGACAATGGGCATTTCTCAAATTCAAATAAATGGAAAAACATCCTATGTTCATGGATTGGAATACTTCATATTGTTAAAGCATAAATATTACCAAAAGCCATCCATAGATTTAATGCAAACCCTATTAAGATTTCAATAGTATTTTTTTTACAGAATTAGAAACAAACAATTCTAAAATTAGATGGAAAAACAAAGACCCTCAAATAGCCAAAGAAATACTAAAAAAGAAGAACAAAGCAGGAGGCTTAACACTTCCTGCTGTACTGTAAAGCAATAGTCATCAAAATAGTGTGATGATAGCATCAATAAAGACAAATAGATGAATGTGACAGAATTAAGAGCTCAGAAATCAACTCACACATATATTGTGAACTAATATTTCACAGGGGAGTCAAAAATACTCAATGGAGAAAAGATAGTCTCTTTAATAAATGGTGCTGGGATAGTAGGACATTCACATTAAAAAAGAATGAAATGAAACTGGATTCATATCTTACACTATCAATACTCAACATGAAATAATTAAATATTTAAATGTAAGACATGAAACTCTTAGAAGAAAGCATAGAAACAAAGCTCTTTGACATGGGTATTGGCACTAATTTTTTGGATATGACATCTAAAGCACAAGCAACAAAATAGAAAGTAAACGACATTAAACTAAAAAGCTCTGTACAGCAAAAGAAACCATCAACAAAGTGAAAAGTGATGAAATGGAGAAAATATTTACAAACCATTATCTCATAAAGGGTTAATAACCAAAAACTATATAAACCATAATGTAGGGAGTGGCTATGGTGTTAAGGCTTGGACTGACCTGTGGCAGGACCACAAAAGTCCTAGCTTGGAGGGCAGAGCCCTCCTAGCATAACTAAGTTTGACCTTATAGCCCTCCCTTGTTCCTTCAGAGGTAGCTAATGGGCTGTGGGAGGTGCAGCAAGTGTTGCCAAAACAAGGCTTAAGTAAGGAGATAGATTTAAAACTTGCAAGAACATTGTAAACATGTTGACCACTCCCTTTGTTTTGCTTTGTGTGCTCTGACTATAAAGTAAAGATTCAGCTTACAGGCTGTGTCACTGTGTCCTCATCCAGGCCCAAGTGAACCTACCCAGCCCCAACTGTACTTTCTTGTCTGCCTTCTTTAATCCTTCACCACCTCTCCTCAGGTTCACTCCTGGCAGTGCTAGACGTAGTTCACCATAAAACTCAATAGCAAACACAACAAAAGACAGACAAATGCAATGAAAAGAGGATATATGACCTAAGTAAACCTTTCTCCAAAGAAGATTTATGAAAGGCCAAAAGTACACAAAAAGATGCTCAAAATCACTAGTCATTAAATAAAATAAAATCAAAACCACATTGAGATATCACCTCACACCTGTTAGAAAGGCCATCATCAGGAAGACATAGAGAACAAATGCTGATGTGTACATGGAGTAAAGGAATCCGTGGGCACTGCTGGTGGGATTGTGAATTGGTGCTGCCACTATGGAAAACATTAGGGAAGTTCCTCAAAAAATTAAAAATAGCACTTCCATATGACCCAGTAATTTCACTTTTGGGTATATGTCCAAAGGAAATAAAAATGCTAACTCAAAAGATTTCTGCACCCCATGTTCATAGCAGCACTATTTACAGTAGCAAAGACATACAAATCTACTGTTTGTAACAACATGGATTGACCTTGAAAGCTTATGCTACTAGTAAGTGTTATAAATCATATAGACAAATGTTATATGATCTCATTTAAATTGGTATCTAAAACAATAACAAAACAAAAACTAAAACAAAAAGTCTAAATTCATGGTGAGAATGAGATCAGACAAGAGGTGGAGTGTAGAGGGAAGAAAAATTGAAGGGAGGTGATCAAAAGTTGCACTCTTTCAGTTATAAGATAAAAAATACAAATAGTTCTAATAACAAGAAGAATTTTTTACTGTTTTAATTTCTTTTTTGTTTATTTTTATTTTTTAAAATATATTTTATTGATTTTTTATACAGAACGGAAGGGAGAGAGAGAGTTAGAAACATCGATGAGAGAGAGTCATCGATCAGCTGTCTCTTGCATACCCCCTACTGGGGATATGCCCGCAACCACTGTACATGCCCTTGACCGGAATCGAACCCGGGACCCTTCAGTCCCCAAGCCGAGGCTCTATCCATTGACCCAAACCGGTCCCGGCTCATTTCTTTTTTGGTATCTTTATGAGAAATTGGTGTTAGTTGAATATGTTTGGTAATCATTTCACAATATATGTAGATCAATCCATCATGCCATATACCTTGAACTTATATAGTGACATACGCCTATTATTTCTGAATAAAACTGGGGGAATTAGCATTTCTAAGTCTGATTTAGGCTGCAGTTTGAAATAGTGGAATAATATATTAAATAATGTTATGCATCTTAATTTAAATGCAATTACAACAGTCATTTATTCTTCCTTTCTCATTATGTTATGATAAAAAAAAAAACACAAAAAAAACTTTTAGGTAGTCCAAGTGGAAAGTACTAGTATAAGAAATTGATGATAACATAACATCAGGCAAAATGAATAAGCAAACAAAACAATAACTCAAAACTTCAAAATGTATATGAACATCCTAGAACTTTTAGATTAAGAGTTTACCTTCCAAATCTTTTGTCTGAGATTATAGCTGGCACAGTGGTGACTTTAACTACATGTGGAAGAGAGGACAACTTTCCATCACACAAGTTATTTCCTATTTTAGGATTTTTATGTAAATCAATGACAATAACACTTTTACTATCCTTACAATGTAAAATAGCATGTTATAACATTTGACCATGCAATGAATGGTGTGATAAATAGAATAGGAGTCATTATTCTACTCACTGTACTTGTGAAAGCTGAGGTTTGGCTGACAATCTGCAAGGGTATTCATACTCTGCCCATGACTTGCAATTTACTCACCATACTACACAGTGGGATTTTGGCTTTGTAAGAAAACTAGATGTCAGAAGCTTAAGATAAATTGACCAGAATCATAAAGTAAATGAGTAGAGATTTCATGTCTAAAATATTTGATTTTTTTTTAATCTGAAAGTGATAGGGTTTTGCTACATTATTACAAATTCTGTTTCCTATGATGCTGTGATTCTGGAATGTCAGAAGAAGGCTAAAGTATTTCCCTTCAATAATCATCAGGAATCTCTCACTTACTTTCTCACTGGGCTATGTTATCATTTAAATGCAGGATTTATCTTTTCGTGTGAAAAATTGCCTCATATGGATTTGGGTTGGGGTGGGGAGCAGATCTAAGTAACCCCTGAGCTTTTGAAGGAAGAGAAAGAAGGATGGAGAGTCTTGAAGTTTTTTTTCTTTTTATCCACCGAATGAGACAACTCATCTGTAACCTTGAAAATCATCAAAGTGTAATTGATCCTCCAAGTGGTGATGGGGAAAGCCTTCTTTGTTGCACATTTTTCTTTAGTAAACATTTGTTATTTGTTTTACTCAAGACCAGAACCACTGGGAAGGTATGAACAGAGTTTACACCCAAAAGGTTATATTAGCCACTATTAGCCACCTCTTTAAGTTTTTGCTACAAATGGGTTTTGTCTGTCTTATTTCCATAGGGATAGATGAAGCTCAGTGACCTTTGGAGTAGTGAACACAGTAATGGGGCATTCAGTGCTGGCTGCCATGATAACATCATCTCAAATATTACACTAATATATTTTAAGCTTAACAGATGGTCATCTAGAGAAAAATGAACAAGGAGTTGATGTACAAATGGGAATACCACACAATAAAAATGGCTTCCTAGGAGGAATACCAAGAAATAACCAAGCAAAAGTAGGAAATTAGATGTAGTTCACAAAGACAGAAAGAAATATATCAGGGATTTTAAAAATGGTAAAAGATAATGCTGTCCCTAAAAACTAAACTGAAGATTGTGAGTTTAAATTTTTCAATACTTTTATAAGCAAATTTACCAAAATGTTGGGAAGAAGTAAGACCAAAATTAATGTTTGGAGCCCTGGCCGGTGTGGCTCATTCAATTGGTTGAGCATCCATGCAGGAGTCAGCCAGTTTATGTTTCTCTCTTATTAAGGATTTTCTCTCTCCATCTTCCTTTCTCTCTCTCTCTAAAATTAATAAAAATATATTAAAAATTAAAATTTGGAGTCCATACAGATCCTAACAGAAGTGGAAACCACCACAATTATCATTTCATTTAAGCCTTTTTTTTTTTTTTTTGAAAATTCATGGTAAGGTGTTTGAAGATTAGAAAGTGCTCAAACCTTTACCTAGCTAGGAGTAGTTAACCAATAATTTTTAACTTCTTATTTCTATTCATTGAATTAAACATATTGTCATTCTACTTGAATAATTCTCAACAGAGGGTGTTTTTTCCATTTATTTTATTTTATTTTTTTTTAGAGAGAGTTGAAGGGAAGAAGGTGTGGGAGAGAGAGCAGAGACTGAGAGAGAGGAACATGGAAGTGAGAGACACACAACAATTGGTTGCTTCCCAATTGCATTCTAATAGGAGCCAGGGATTCACTATTAATTGGAAATTGAAGCCTAGACCCTTAGGTGTGAGGGCTGATGCTGAGCAGCCCAGTCAAGGCTATTTTTCATTTTTGAGTTTTTGCTTTTACTTTATAGAGTCACTGAATATATATAGAAATTAAAGTAGTGTTCAGTTTAAATCATAACCTTAATACAAATAAAGAATTTTAGCATTACAGGGTCTGATTATTTCCAAAAAGGTATTAACAGGAGTCATAGTAATAGTTCTTCACCTTCATCTCTTAAGTTAGAAAGTTTATTAAATTCCCAATTCCTATAAAAATGTTCATGTTATACCTTTTTTATACTAGGTAATATCAGAATATCTAAATAGAAATAGGTCCTATATTTGTAAGGAAATTGATCAAAGTTAAGCAGAGGTTACTTTGACAGAAACTTTCTACTAAATAAAAGAGTATAAAACTTATTTTGAGTAGATTTAACATGAAGAATCAGAAAAACTGGATATGAATGAAAAGGATATTGGACTTTTATTTAACATAGGGGAAGAGCAGCTTAAAAATTTGTTTCCAAATGGAATGAACAGCCCCTTGTTTCCAAATGGAATGAACAGTCATAATTTCCTCATTGCAGTCAAGGCTGGATTGTCAAAAACTCTAAATAAAAAAAAAATGATGCTGAGTTAAATAGCTGATAAGCTCATATCCAAATTTAAGATTTAGTTTTCTGATTTAGTCAATGCCTCACCAAACATGCAGTTACTTTCAAACAGCATTTTTGTTTGATAGCATTTAGGAAAAGATAAGCAAATAATTGAGTGCATTATTTTCCACTTAATGCAAATGTTTTCTCAAATGGTAAGACATATTATTATTTTTTCTTAAAAAACATATTTTAGAGAAAATGTTCAAACAATAAAAAAAGTAAAAGAATAAAGTTCCTTACTTCTACCAACCAGAATCAAAATTTTTAATGTTTTTCATAGTTGATTAAAAAATAAATGTTAGAGTTTAACATGTTTAACTTTATTATTAAGAATGCTCTGAGTACTCCTTCTCTTTCCTCCCTCATCAATTTCTTCCCCTCCTCTTTAGTCAACAAGGTTTTGTTGGTCTCCTTTTAAATCTTTTTAATCTCTCAAATTTTCACTTTTTTGGATGATGGTCAAGGATAAATAACAAAGTCGTGAGAAAGATATGGTTTTGATTGACTCTTAGTGAGTGCAGATATAAATATGCAACATGTAAGAAGCTGGAGAAATCCAGGGGTATAAGGCATGGAGTGGGAAATGTCTGGAGTTTCCAGTGACAAGTTTTAGTCATTACTGTTTAGAATGACTATCTTCACAAGATAATCAAAACCATAGAGGTGGATAGAATTCTGGAGTGCAAAATTCTACAAAAATAAAAATAAATTTAGGCCAAAGCTGTTTGGATCGAAAGGTGAGAGGATGAAGAGAACTCATTTAAGACAAGGTGAAGAACACGGGTGATGTGTGCTAGAAGCTAAGGAGAAAGTGACTGTCCTTTCTGGAAAACCAATGTCATCAGAAAAAGTAGAGAATGAGATGAGCAAGGAAAACCCTTTGAAGTGAGCTCCTAGGTGGTTAAGGATGGCCAGGAGTGATAATGAATTTCTGCACAATGGTAGCATCAGATCTGAGGTTAAATGTTGAATTAAGGAATAAATGAGTGGCCAGAAAGAAAGAGGAGACTACAGGCGTAAACTACTCTTTAAAGAAATTCACCAATGAAAGTGAGAACCAGCATAGTTAGATGTTTTTATGATATTTCTATGAGCCAGGAGATCGCCGTTCAATTCCCTGTCAGCACTTGTCCAGGTTGCAGGCTCTAATCCCAGTGTGAGGCATACTGAAGGCAGCCAATCAATGATTCTCTCATCATTGATGTTTCTATTTCTCTGTCCTTCACCTTTCCTCTCTGAAATCAATACGAAATATTTTCACAAATTGCTTTAGGTGGGGAAAATAAATGCACTATTTCATTCTAACTAACCCTCACTAGTTAAATATACAAAAACCATTTCTTTAGGTAGTGGGGCAAGCATTTACTAAAAACAAACAAATAAACAAACAAACAAACAAAAAGGAGGAAAAGAAGGAGAAAAGGGACCTCTTTAAGGCTAGCTAGGCAAAACTATGTTTATAAAATATAGCCATTTGTTCATTTAGCCAGATACAGTCCTCAATGTTGAAGATACAGTCAGAAACAAAACAAAATAAAATAAAAATACCTGCCCTCATGGTGCTTATACTTCAGTGAGGGGATAGACAATTAACACATAAACAGTTAAAATAGAAAGCATGTCCTATGGTGAGAAATGTTATAAATAGAGAGCAATAAGTAGTGGAAACAAGGGGGCAGTAAAGGCAGTATCAGGGAGGCATCAGGGGTAAGGTAGCATTTCAACAAAGAACTGAAGAAGAAGAGGGAAGGGGACCATGTGCCTCTTGGGAAAGAGCCTTCCAGGCACAGAACAACCTGTGCTGCGCTCTCAGTTCGAGGATGCCTGGTGTGTAGGAATAACAGCAAGATCAGCAGAGCTAGAGCTGAGTGGGGCGAGGCAAGTGGGCAGGAGTAGGAAAGAAGAGTGGTGTCAGCTCAGATCAAGCAGAGGGGACTCAGGCTTTCATGCTGAGTGAGATGCAAAGCAAGTAGACAGTTCTTTTGCAACTGACAGGCTCACAAGGGCTGCTGTGTTGATAATAAAATGGGTTAGGAGATTGCTGGGATGCAGGGGCAAGGATGGAAGGCGTGCAGCAGAGCAGAGCAAGAGGATGGTGAGAGGAGGTTGGATTCTGAAAACACTTTGAAGATAGAGCTGACTGGATTTGGTGATGGGTTTGAAATTAGTAAGGAAAGAGAGGAATTCAGGATGGCTGCAAGGATTTTTGGCCTGACAATTGCCATTATAGACTTACAATTTACTGAGATGGGGAAGACTGCTGTGAAAAAGAAATACAATAACATTTGTAATATTTGTTGAAGAGTCATTTCAACCTATATGGATTTTTAAAATTTATTTTGTTTTTGACTGTATCTTCAACATCGAGAACTGTATCTGGGACCTTTTTTAAGATTCCAGTTTGGAACTGAATTGTTACAGTTTTGCAGTTCAAGACATGTTTTATTCTGTGCAGGAGGAGACTTACACATAAGTTATGGCTTATAAAATGCTTATCACAGAGCAGGGTACTAGTAAACAGTCAATAAATATTAGCTATGATTAGAACTTTTTTTGGTGATACCAGGCTGTGTTAACAATGTTGATGCTATTTATCAAATATTAATTAATATTTTCCCTAGATATCTGTTTTTTTCTACTAGATGGAAACAATTAAATATATTATTTCTGTAATGCAAAAGGAAGCAGATTAACCACTGGGAAATTACTAATTAATTATTTTTTCTAAGTGCCACAAATAGCTCATTAAAAACCAAAATGAAACTTTTCAGGTTTTCAACCCACAGATGAATATAATACATGGTAATTGATGGAAGAGTCAGAACTGATACCCAGAATCCAGTCTCCCAGTATTCAGCTATGTGGACCACAATATTTCCCTTTTGTTTGAATGCACAAACCATTTGTATGGAGATTCTAGGTGTTTTTAAGAAAATGATTTTATATTTATCAGAGCTTTAAAATTGTGTTGTGTGTGTGTGTGTGTGTGTGTGTGTATGTGTGTGTGTGTTTAATCTCCCCAATTGTGCCTTCATTTGATGCCTGGGGATAGAAGTCATATTAGTGTAAGCAGAGCCATCATCTTTTAACCAAAGTAAAAGATAAAATAAAATAAAAGAGTCAAAATAGCCTCCCACCCACAGAGCAGAGATCTAGAAATGTGTGAGTAATTCAAATCACCTGGTACCATGGGCTCTGCAGGTGTTGATAACACACTCCCTTTAGTGGTAAATGGTTTTCTGGTGTTTCATTTAGTCCCAGTGTCACTGCATAAAAAAGGAAATCTCAGACATCAAAGGAAGAAAGATTAAAGGACCCCAGCACTTTAGAAACATGACATTGTCAGCCCCACCGGTTTCTCTCTTGCAATGCTCCTCCTTACCCAACCTCAAGTTAAGTAACCAGGGGAGTGCACAGGGATCTGGCAGGCAGATGTTGGACTATATGTTGGCTGTATTACAAGTTGCATCTATACACATGTACACACATGGGCAGGGGCAAACACAGTGGTTTGGGGTTGATGCTAAAACACTGGTATCAACTCATGCAGGGATCCAGGGGAGGAGGGGATTGCTAATCAGTGCTTTTAAGATCTTTTCGTGCAGTTGGACTAAGAGACTGGCATGACATCTACCTTGGTTAAGGATTAACCTATGTAATAAAACTCCATCCATAATGTGCATGATATAAGTTGCTTCATAGCCATATATTTAGAAGTGCCTTAATTAATTCTAAAAGAAACCCTCTGACCATTGATTCTTAAGTAAACCTGTTAATTCAACATTTAATGACTATACCAGGCATTGTGTCAGACCCATGAGATTTCTGTTGTTTTGGAAGCATGAATTTATAGTTTGGCAATTTCCTCAGGTATGCTGGAGGACATAATGTATTTAGATAGTGAAGTGAAAGGACTGACCTTCAGCGATGAATAAGGTTCTAATGTACATGGTGATAGTTAAGCTGACAAAGGGCTTTCACCTCCATGTTTTTATCTTGATGTTGATGGAACCAATAAACCTGTGAGGTAGACACCTCCAGCAGCCTACTCTATGCAAATATATAACATTCTGATTGAATCGGCAAAACCTGTAATTATAAATGGGGAAGTAATAAATTCATTATTGCAATATGGTTCTCAAAGCCTGGTCTCCAGACCAGCAACATCAGCATCACCTTGGAACTTATTAGACATGCAGACCTTCCGGCCCCACTGGAGACTTCACTGGACCTGAAACTTTATGACTAGAGCCTTGCAGTCTGTGCTTTAACACGTCCTCCTGGGGATTCTGATACAGGCTAATGTTTGACAACACTGATCTGGTAAAGAATCCAGGGATAGAAAACCTGGGTTCTATTTCTGGCCCCAGCACTTACTGACCATAGGTCACCTAAGAGTCACTGAGTAGGCATCCTAACCTGTAAAACTGAAGCCAGCAATGCCTACCCATTTTGCAATATTGGAAATATTTTGGAAAAATAGAAGTTGTAGTTGCACAACATTGTGAAGGTACTAAATGTCACTGAATTATTCACTTTAAAATGGTTTGTTTTATGTTACTTGAATTTCACATCAATAATTTTTTTAAATGCCTGCCCAGCCTTGGCTAAATAGTTCAGTTGGTTAGTGCCATCTCATACATCCTCAGTCAGGGCACATACAAAAATCAACCAATGAATACATAAACACATGAAACAACAGGCCATATATATCTCCCTTTCTCCCTCTTTTTCTCTTTCCTTCTCTTCTTCCCTCCCTCCCTTCCTCCTTCTCTTTCTTTTTCCCTTCCTTTCTCTATCTAAAATATTCACTTTAAAAGATGCTTGCCCAATTTGTTGAAGGATGAGAAAAATGTGTGTGTCTCTTTGCTAGCCAGAGGTGCTATGAAGATAGGTGAGTTTATGAGAAGGCTCTTCAGAGAGTAAGTATCTTTAACTGCTTCTATTTTTCTTGAAAAACAAAGAGTTCTGTCATTTACATTAGATATTTAGCAAATGTTGTAAAAAATGTGGCATCCTAAAGAAAAAAAAATTATTTTTGCAGTATCTTTCCAGCAGCTTCATGGATGAATTTGGGGTAGGATGAGGTGAACACCACCTGCAGCTAATGTGGTTAATATCAAGAGATACAATCCTACAACCCAGTTATTTCGCCCCCACCCCAGAAAAAAACAAAAACAAAGAGACTCCATGTCCTTAGAAATCTTTCACTTAATTCTGATTTCAATTCTCTTTCCCTTGGTTGGCTCAATCCAAGATGAAGGAGTTCCTGTGTGTTCCCTGAAAGGACAGTTGACAGTGTCATTACCACCTAGGTGTGACTGCTCACAAAAGCAAGGGTTTGTTTCTGCCTTATATAACATATGTCTCTTGAGGGCAAGATCTCATCATATTCACCTTTATTATCCTTAATAAGCCTCTATTACTAGCCCTTGCATAAATAGTCAATGGATGGCAATGGTTCTGAATGGGTTCTTTTTTGTGGGCTCCTGGCCTCATTTTCACTTTAGAAACTTGAGGATAAGAGTCTGGAGGACTAATTTATAAACCATTGAACTCATGGCTACCTCCATGTGGTGGTTGTTAAATAGTTTGTAGAAGCTCAGAAAGTTACTCACACGATCAGAGGTCTTGTCAACGTGATACAACCTTATCAAAGGCTGCTTTTCATCCTCTCCAAGGTGAGGATGGAATCAGCAGGCAATTGTGATTCCACGTTGTCATGATGTTGCCTGTACTCTACATGTGAAACCAAGTTATGTCAGATTATGTCTGGAGTGGGCTGCACCTTGAAGATTAGAGTTTTAGATTTCTATCTATGCTGCAGGGGTTCTTTCGTCTTTTTCTAAAATTTCAAGTATGCACAAAGGGAGAGAGAAGAGTATGGATTAACCCCCATGTGCACGTCTTGTAAGTTCAACAATTTTTAATTCATTGCTAACCTGATTTACCAGAGCATTTAAAAATAAATTCTACACATCTATATTTCATTTACAAATATTTCAGTTGTGTCTTTAGAGACATGAACTTTAAAAATAGAATCACAAAAGTTAGGGTTAACAATCATACCTTAATATCATTAAATTTCCATTCAGTAAAATTCTTGAATGCTTACAATTTTGGAAATTATTAAAGAAAATTGATTAAAATTAAAATTTGGGATTAGTAATAAACACCAATGGTTGGTCTCTATTACTCTGTAAGGTGACACATTGATTAAATGCTTAGGAAAATTGTGAAATCATTTTGTAAGGAACACATCTGCAAAATATCTGTAGTTTCCAGAATCTTGCTATTTTTAGGGTCTCATGAAAATATGTAGTTTGTAGAGAAGCACTAGTAACTATGGCATCTATTATAATAGCAGGAGGAGTTTTGTTGGCTGGTGAGGGTGAATCTAAGGATCCACAGCAGGACTGAGGTTATGTGAAGAATTGCTGAACTCTAGTGATAAATGTGAAAAGCTCATCTTCACCACACCCAGGTTATGCACCCAAATTCCCAGACAATTTTTGTATTATTTCCGGCAGTCTGTCCTCAATGAAAACCATACTGCTCTATCACTGAAAACACATTTTCCCTTTGGTTAAGTATTAGTTGAAGACTCAGCAGTGAACCAGTCAGACAGTGGAACATGGGTATGTATTATAAGCTCATCTCTGTACATCCAAACATTGAATAAACAATGGAAAGATTTCCCTGCAACCATGACCAGACCACTGGATATTAAAGTTCTCCCCATAGCTCTCCAAACACATGTTGGCAGTTGTAACAGAGAGTTAATTTGCTAATACTTAAGACATTCACTACTTTGAAGACAAATAGCTCTATGTAATATTATATAACAGTAACTGTCTGATCCTTTCTGTGAAACTGAATTTTAAAGATCTCTGATTTGTTTTTAGAAGGCTCTCAGAAAACAAGATTAGACTCTTTAGTAAATTTGCTATTACTTATCAATATTTTACATACAACAAAAGCATTGCAATCTGCCTTGGAAACATCGTTTGTATGTTGTAAAAAACTTGTGATATACTATTTATAAAAGTTCGGCTCCAATTCTTGTTTCTATGGAATGAGCAGACTTATTTCAAGAGATCAGTCTTAGCTTTTCCAATCTCCCCTGCTTAAAATCCCAGGCAGAATTTGATCAGCATGTATTAGGAGTGTGCTCAAGCATGGGAGATTAAAAGCAGCACATGACCAGATCCTTGTGCTTTTGATCTGCCTTCAGAAAAGAGCCTGGCAAGGGCTGCGTTTTGTAATAAAAATCACTTCATCTAACGTTAACATGGAAACAACTTAACTTGCTCATTGCATAAAGCTCTGGTGATCGCATTCAAACCCAGGAAATTTTACAGTCAGTAGATAATTCATCCTGTCTGTGCCTGCTGTGCTCAGGTGGGACTGTCTTTGTCTTTCCTCCTCCAATCAGGAAATGCAATTGCTCCCGTCTATAAACTGTGCAGCTAGACTGTACAGGAGTCCCATAGAGACTTAACCTTTCAAACACAAAGTGACATTCCTGCCTAGACTCAAAAGTACTAAACGTGTAACTTAGAAAACTTGGCCTAGAAGGAAGAGTTCCTATTTCTGGCTTCTTTGCCCAAGCAATAGGCTTAGATCATCCTTTCATAAATATTATATACAAACTTAAATTGGGCTTAAAAAAGTCTTTTGCAAATTCTTCAATTTAGGAGTAAGCTCTGAAAAATGTATAGTTGTTTTAAATTTTTAACATGGGAGCATAATGAAAAGAATTGTTTAGGCATATATAATAATCATAGACATGATTTTTAAAAAAATGTGGCTCAAAACCTAGAAGCATTGACCACATTTTCATGGTAAATATTGATATGCCAATGATATTTAATTAATTTAACCTGGTTGAGGAGAACCTTGTTAACTCAATTTGTTTAGGATCATAAACAAGTTAGACATCAAATGAATGTGTTAGTGGTGGGATTCCATGGGGCAAGTATTTGAAAAAAGTAATTTTTATGCTCAGGTTTTATTTTGCTGTGGCTAAGGTGCATCAAAAAATTGAATCACTTTAGTATTCCATCTACATATATCCAAGATGTTGAAGGAAGCCACCATGAGTTACTCACCTTCTTGTTTCTTTCAAAGGTACCTCATGGAGGTGGAGGTTAACTATGAACACTATCAGATATGATCCATGAATGAGAAAAATATATACTAGTATAGAAAAAGGTAAAGAAAAGTTATAAAGAAGCATTTTGTATGGAGTGTCATCAGCTTCATCCGACTCTCAGAAATACAGTGTTATAGCCACCCACCAAGATTCTTAAACAATTTTATGGGGGACAATTAGGAAAGAGGTGCAATACAGAGTCACTGCTGTAAATGGTGTGTAGCATAGTATTATTGCTGTGGTAGAGATCACTGATAGATATATAACTTAGAAATAAAAGAGCTTACATATATATATATATATATATATATATATATATATATATATATATATATATATATATCAATGTGAGACATTAGTTGGTGGCTTCCTGTAGGCCCTTATTGGGGATCAAAGATCAAGCTCACAACCTGGACACGTGCCCTGATTGGAAATTGAATTGAACCAATAA
This sequence comes from Pipistrellus kuhlii, assembly GCF_014108245.1. NCBI lineage: Eukaryota > Metazoa > Chordata > Mammalia > Chiroptera > Vespertilionidae > Pipistrellus > Pipistrellus kuhlii. Next base: position 131,405,035 of record NW_023425404.1, read on the forward strand.
TCTTTTGGTACAGGAGGTGACTCTCAACCAATTGAGCCATACCAGTCAAGGCCAAGAGTTTGCTTTTTTACTTTAGATAATTTATATGTGAAAAATGCCACAAGCTATAAGAATGCAATGTAAAATAACTGATGATAGCACTTGAAACTGCATTTGAGGTCAACATGAAACAGTTGTAATCAAGTTGCTGGCTAGAAAAGTACTCATCATCCAATCTTCTTTCTAAAAACTGATTCATATGTTTTCAGCATAACAATTATTGCTTGTCTCATTTTTGATTCATATAAGTATAATTCCAGTAGGATATGATCTCACTCTTCTAAGGGAAATGGTGAACAACATAGACTGATGAACAAGAACAAACCCAGAGATTAGGAGCCATGGGTCAGACTCTTGGACCTCAAAGGGAGGGTGATTATAAAAGGGAGAGATCAACCAAAGGACTTATATGCATATATATGAGCCTAACCAGTGGTCAAGGACAATAGGGGGGTGGGGGCATGAGTTGGGGTGGGGTGGGTGATTGAAATGGGGGGTTGAGGACAAATATGTGATACCTTAATCAATAAAGAAATTAATTAAAAAAAAAACACAGATATGACTCCCTTAGCTATATGAATGGTTTATGTAGTTCTTAGCTGATTTTTAAAAACCTTTTTCAAAATATCTATAAAGTCACCAAATTCTTTCTTTTTTAGCATCTTCCAACGGGTACAAATGTGAACATTCTTGTCAATTCAATGGTATAAATTCCTAACCATTCTTTCAACAAAATCTCATTTGCTAATGCATTACTAGACAAAACATGGAATGCTAACAGTCCAGCTTCATCCTACCCTAACTTATTCTAACTTATCTGACCACTGGGAATACAGAGATGAAATGTGATTTCTGTAATCAAAGAGTATAAGAAGGCAGAAGAATAACTCAACAGAATGTGATCTATATCATGGTACAGATGAGCATGCAGTGTAAGCAGAGTACAGGTTAAAAGGAGTCCTCACATCAGGCTGGACGTGAGGAGCCAGCCTGGAAGGCTTCCCAAAAGTGAAGTTACTTGATACAATATCTGAATGAAGAATTGGAATTATTATGATGATGAATTATGTGGAGAAAAGGTGTTCTCGGCAGAGGAAAATGTTTGCAAATGCAGTCATGAGAGAGTGTGGCTGACTTCATCATGTGAAATTATACAGTCATATGGAGTGTATAATTCAAATGCTGGTGTTACATAGGAATCATATGCAGTGCTGAAATCAAAACAGTTTTCTGGTCATCTTTATTGTAACATAGCTGCCTCCCTGATTGAAAGAAAGAAAGAAAGAAAGAAAAGAAAGAAAGAAAGAAAGAAAGAAAGAAAGAAAGAAAGAAACAAACAAACAAACAAACAAACAAACAAACAAGCAGGACAGACTTTAGATAGGATTGCAAACAGAGTACTAGAAACACTTTACTACTAGATGTGAGGGGGAAATGAAAAATGTATAGAATTACAAATGGGCCCTAGCAAAGTTGTATAAAAAGTCTATTAACTCTTTGGCTGAATAACTTTGTTCAATTTTTTTTTGCCTAGACTCCCTGTTAACCAAAATAATTGTGTGAGTCAGGACATATCTACCCACTCCTTGCGGGATCCTTGCTACCTGAGCTGCACTCTGTTTCTCTTTCCTACTCTCCCTCCCCAACCTCAGATTCTAAAGTCCATATTTGCTTCAAAGTCTGCTGGAATATCAGGGAAGACACAGAGGTGTTAAGAAGACTCCAATGCCAATATATCTGGAGATTTTTATTAATGAACAAGAGCCAACAAAAGAAGCAGTAGGCATAATGAGGAGCATACTCTTTGTACAGGCTGGAAGGGCCATTGAGGTGGGGAGGGGAAGTGATTAAGTACAGATACATTATTTAATTTTTCCCCATCTAAGAACAAGTCACCTAGCTACTCTTGCACTATTAAGAATGTGCTGGTTATCACTCAAGCAGATGTACTGGGATATGGGTGCTGTGGGTACCAATATCTTCAATGAGTTTGCTTTGTGATTATTAACACATTGAGTATCTTTCTGAGGCTGAGATTTGAACTCTAGGGTCACATAAACCAAAGGGTCTGTCATTTGTCTCAGAATTTCCCCCCTTTCCAACCCTCTAGCAAAATATTTAAATATTTTTTATAGAAGTAGATAATAAGCCAATGAATGACATCCTTCTCTATGCAATGTTTTCACTAGACATATATTTTCTTTGTCCTTGTGTTTGCTGCCCTTCCTTCCATCCCTTCTTCCACCAATAAGAATTTAAGTTGGTTCCTGGGGGTAGGAGGCTGAGAAGTAAGAACATGTGTGCATTGAGATATTGATTATTTTTAGAAAAAAAAGTATTTTATTTTAATAAATAACATGTGGTCATATAATTGCTATTATTAGACACTAAAAATAAAAGTACTCTCCAAGCTGGGGCTTTTCAATACAATCATGTTGTGAGTGTCTGAAATAAATGAGTGGCCTTGGCTATTGTAATTTCCTCTGTCAGGAAGTCATACAACTGTTTCACCTGGATGCTTTAGCTCTGTCATTATGTTAGAAACTCTGAGACTGGTTCAAACTCTCTCAAACATAGCTGGTCCTGAACTTTGCAACCCATACATGATGATATAAATATATTTAGAGTGCTTCTTGCATGTATTTTTATGTGGGATCTGTCTGCCTTACCAACTGAACATTCCAAATACATAAAACTGAAACATAGCACAAAGTGCAGACCCTTAACTATTACAGGCTATAACAATATTGGCTTGAAATACCCAGAGAAGAAATCAAGTTAGGAAATGGAGAAAAAAAGATGACAAAATAACCATTTCCATGAGATAACATCCACTCCTTTTTCTTGATAACAAACTGGCTTATTCAAAGCTCGGGAGATAAAGTCCTAAGATGCACTTATAACTTGCATCTTTGTCCCTCCATTTCCTAGAAGTATTTGATATCACTAGAGGCCTGGCACACAAAATTTGCACACAGGTGCAGTACCTTGGCCTGGCCTGGGATAGAAGCCTGAGCATCTGGTGTGGAAGGGCAAGTCCCAGCTGACCTCTGGGCCATGGGTAGTACTGGGCCTCCAGGACCCCGTGCCCTACCTCTGCCTGACTCACAGCGCCTGAGTTCCCACACAGAGATGCAGTGAGTGCAGCTGGAAGCTGTGGGCCAGGGCATAGCATGGGCCTCTTGGAAGCCAGGCGGGCAGAGCGCTCTCCCAGCCAGCCACACAGACCAGCTCCTGCAAGAACCATGGGAAGCCCAACCAGCCCCTGCAGTTTGGGTGGCTGCAGCCTGGCTCACCTGGAATAGACCAGGCAGATGTGGGGCGGGCTCCTCGTTGTGCTGGACAAATAAGTGCGGGGTTTCTCCAGTGCCTAGCCCTGGTGTCCTGAGGAGGGTAGCAGGGGGAGTGAGAGCAAGCTCACTGGACACTCCACATTCTCACTGTACCTCTGTTCCCATCACCCCGGCTCCAGGTAGCTGGCAAGAGGTCACAACGCTTAGCTGATGCTTGCCATGTTCTGCGCCACCCCCCTTGGTGGTCAGCACTGGTCATAACGAGAGGTCAAACTCCCAGTCTCCTGATCAAACTCCCAGTTGAGCGACCATCCCAGGGAACAACCTGCATATTAGGCTTTTATTTTATAGGATTATGATCCCAGTCCAAGACTCTTCTCAGACATGCTATTTACTATTATACTATTCTCTTCTAAATGGCAGAGGCAAAAATAGATGATTTGCTTAGGCAGAGTTCTGTGTTAGAACTATGAACCACCTCTTCATCCTATTCTATTTTCTTAAAATATGTTTTTGTTGATTTTAGAGAAAGAAGAGGGAGAGAAAGATAGAAACATCAATGAGAGATAAATATCTATCAACTGCTCCCACACACCCACCAGGGATCTAGCCTAAAACCCAGGCATGTGCACTGACTGGGAATCGAACCCTGATCTCTTAGTGCATGGGACTACTCTCGACCACTGAGCCACAAAGGCCAGGGCTTCATCCTACTTTTTTAATCAAAGGATTTCTTAGCTGATTTGATCCTTGTGCTATCTGTGTTAGGTAATCCTCTTGCTCTGACCATCTAGATCAGTGTTTCCCAAACTTTTGTCATATGTGTACCCCTTCTATAATTTTTGTAAGGCTGAGTACCCCTCGTACTCATGAGAACATAGAATCAGGCTCAGCTAAGCACGGTGCAGTGCATATTCCCACCAAACTCCGGTGCAACACGTACCCCCACCAAACTTTTCCTGTACCCCTGGGGTACGCGTACCACATTTTGGGAAACACTGATCTAGATAATCATGTTTGTTGGTACTTCTTCTCAAATAATTGCCTATCTTCCCAGCACTCTTGGGGGAAATAAAATGATGCCTGCCTTCATGCTTATGACTTTAATTTGAGCAGTAACAATTTTATATTTTTAAGCACTGGTTTAAAAGTAGTTCAGGGCTTAGAGTAGCTCTTAAATAGAAATTAAGAATATTTCCATTGAAAAAAGATATTGAGGATTATATTTTGCTGTGCTGATTTTTCATCTTCCCAACCATAAAAGAAAGCAATCTTTCAATTTTATCAGCTTCCATCAACTGTTTCCTCAAAATCAGAATAACAGTATAGAATATAGTGAGTGCCCTTTTAATATGTCTTGCCTAATTAATTCCTAGAGGAAATAAAAGAGAATTAAGCAAGATTAGAGAAGTGTAAAGCTTGCATTTTCTATACTAAATGAATTTAGCCAAGACAATAAACACTAGCTCAAACAAATAATTGTTGGACAAATGCAATGTTATATATATTATAATTTGAGTGTTTCACTGATAATCTGATTCTGCTAAAAAGTGAACTGACATGTTTGTCATGTGTTCTTTTATTTTATTTTTCATATAGTTTTAGAAAGTTTCAAGCCCACCCCTAAGAACCATGGGTAAATCATAACAGTGAAGATGAACATGCCTGGGAATAGTTGTTGTCAGTGAGTCTCTTAAACTCACATTGATGTCGGAACCAATCCCTCCCTTAGACCTATGTCTGTGTGAGAGATAGAATTGAATCCATGTAGACCAGATATTATCATATATATATATATACGACATATTTAATATATATAGATTAATCTCATATATATGAGATTAATCTATATATATTAAATATGTCATATATATGACATCTTTAATCTTTGCAACAATTCTATAAAGCAGTGTTTTCTTATATTTCCTGATCATATGGTCACCAGAACAGTATTTTTTTAAAAAATACAGATACTCAGACCATATCAACTTCTATAAAACTAGAGTCTCTATGGGGTCTGTGAACAAATAATTTTTACAGAAACCCATAAGATTTTTATACTTACATAAGTAGGGAAACATTGCTAAGGGTATGAATTATATCCATCTTATCAAGGAGGAAACTGAGACTCAGTTCAGTCACTTGTAACAATGAATTGCATAATTCAAATTGCAGTAAAACTCCAAAATTCTTCCTTCCATATTACTTTTCTGAAGGCCAGGAGGTCAGGGAAATTTGCAAGGCTACAATTGAAGGATTATATTACAGACATGCAATCCTGGATTTGGAAGGAAACTTGAAGCTGCACAGTTTCTTCCTTTGTTTTGGTTAGAACAATTACACTCAACCAATCACAGGATGCTGAAGAGTTTTGTAATTGTACTAGTAGCCCTGTACTAGAATCTGTGTGCGAGTAGCTCACTGTGGCTTGCCTCAGCTGGCCACCCACCCACTGCCACTGGTAGCACTTCACTGCTAGGAGCTCACTGCGCTGCCCTCCTGTAGCTCTCTACCACTTGCAGATTTGTCATGACATTATGGCGTAATGGATAATTAGCATATTCCTCTCTGATTATATAGGATATGGAGTATAAGGAGTGTAAAAGCACTCCTGAGAAGCTGCTTTTTGAGTATGGGATATAATTGTTGGTTGCCCTATCCATGCCAAATGATGGGACAATGAGTCAAAAACAGGCAAAAATGTTAGCCATATAAACTGCCTGGTTTAGATTCTCTAGGCACTGAGACCATATGGGATGGATTAACCCTCCCATTTACCTCGCGATCCAGAGACATAATGTGCATGTTACAATTGAGAAGGTGGTCTGTGTTCAAAGTAGAGAATTCTCTGGAATCTCTTTCTGCTTAATGACACACAGGGTGGAACAACTGAAGTTAGAAAAGACCTTGCCTTTATTCCTTTGCTTAAATTTGTCTAGGAGTACACCTGTGTTTAAAGTAAGTTTTGCCATTTTAAGGGAAGGAAAAAAAAAACCCAAACAATCACACATTCCAAATCTTAATATACTGTATTAGCCAGAGGTATGAAAACCTCTTTTGGATGACAAACTAAAGTAGAATTTGGAATATCAGTTTAACAAATATACTTTTAATGGTTGATTGAGGCATCCTAATTGCACAAAGGCACTTTCTGTGTTTTACCATTATTTTTTTAAAAAGTGAAACTTGGCCCTGGCTGGGGTGGCTCAGTTGGTTGGGCATTGTCCCGCACACTGAAAGGTTGCTATTGTAGTTCCATCAGATGCCTGGGTGCTGGGCTCAATCCCCAGTCTGGGATGTGCAGGAGGCAATCAATGGATGTTTTGCTCTCACATGGGGGTTTCTCTCTCTCCCTCTCCCTTAATGTGCATGTTACAACAAACAACCAACAAACATTCTTTTAAAAAAAAGTAAGACCTGGCCCCACTAGTTGGAAAATTCTGGATACAGAACATTCAAATTAGTTGTGATTGCTTGTATATCTTAAAACTTAACTGAATGTTTTTAAGACAATTTAATTTTTAAAATCTATTGATAAATATCTTGTGATGTATTATATTTTAGGATCAATATGTATTGATCAATTGAATCATGTCAAATTACCGCAAACTTCTTTTTATAAAATGTTTAATAATAAACATAAACTTATGCTGAGATATTTGTTTTTCAAAGTTATTTTATGGGTAACACAGGCAAAATATTTGTACATCCCTGAGCCAGTTGTGTCTGGATCATAATTGGTCTTCAATAAATAAATACTGAATAAGTAATTACTGAATATTGAATGAATACCAAGCAGCTGCCTTAATGAACCTATGGCATAACTCCAGAACATCATGAAGTATCTGAGCTTCTCCCCTGGAATTTAATATAGCTCGATCCTCTGGCTTTCTGTTCAGAAATCCTCAAAGATGCATCGAGTGCACTCTTATCCTATTGTGGATGATGGAAAAGATCCAATTGTGCAGCCTGTGGTTTGCAGGATTCAACTGCACAGGAGCCAGGTGATCTCTATGCCACTGCATCTCCCTCAGTTGCAATAAGGATTGCTGGGTTTGATTTAGAAATGACCAAAGCATGCCTTGCTTGTTCATTGAAATATAGATCTCTCCTAAAAAATGTCTGTGAAGGGAAATGAATCTTTACTCTAAGGACCTAGGGGAAGCCAGTCTGATCTAGTTTCCCAAACGTTAATCGTCAACCTTCTGTTGTTTCTTTGGGACCCCAGCCCTTTGCCGCTACCTTCACACTCACCCTAAATGTTTCTCATTGCCACAGCTGGGTCCCTACCCTCCACAATCCTCCACCCCTATGGCCCACCCTCCCACTCCCCCACCCCCACCCCTTGCAGGCTTTTTTCTGCCTGCCCAGCTGATGATGTTTTTCTGGCTTTAGAGAACTTCCGAGGTAGTTACAAAGAGTGCTTGTGGGGACAAAGGATTGTCCCGATTAAAGCAACAACAAAACTAGGACAGTCTTGCAAAAATCCGGATGGGTGGTCATCCCACATGAACAACTTGTGATGTTTCTCCCTTCCTTTCCCCACCCTAGCCCCCACGATTAAACAGGAACAATGTCATTATTTTGAAAACTTGGGAGTTAAACTAAGGTTTAGTTATGGCCAAATGTTTATTCCACAGCCAGTGATGCTGAGATAGCTGAGACACTTTTTCTTATTTTATTGTTTTTAGCGGACTGATTACTTCATCGTTCCATTTGAATATTCCAAGGAATGGCAGCAATAGAAAAATAAGAATAAATTAAACTCTAAAAAGTCTGGAGTTAATAGGACTTTTCTCTCTGCAGTTTTGAGATTAATTGAAAATAAAAGGCTCAATTAGTTCAAATAAGATGTAGTAACATTTCATTTTATTTTGTTTATTAGAATATAATGTAATTATTAGAGGCCTGGTGCATGAAATTCATGCATGGGAGAGGGTCCCCTCAGCCCAGCCTGCACTCTCTCCAATCCGGGACCCCTCAGGAAATGTCCGACTGCTGGTTTAGACTGGATCCCAGAGATTGGGCCTAAACCGGCAGTACGACATCCCTTTCACAATCCTGCACTGGTGGCTCCTAATTACTCACCTGCCTGCCTTCCTGGTTGCCCCTAACTGCCCCCCCCTTGCTGGCCAGGTTGCCCCCAACTGTCCCTTCCCTGATGGCATGGTCGCCCCCAACTATTCCCCTCTGCTGTTCTGGTCACCCCAACTGCCCCTTGTGCTGGCCTAGTTGTTCCCAAATGTCCCCTCGCTGGCCTGGTTGCCCCATGCAGCCTGCTTGTTTAGTCATTTGGTTGTCCTTCACTAACCCTCCTGCCAGACTGGTCATAGGCAGCCATCTTGTGAGGATGTGATGGTTAATTTTCATATCACCTCTTTATTATATAGGGCTATTATTTGCATGAAGGGCTTTTGCTTATAATTTTGATTACATTGAGTTTATCTGGACAAAAACTGTTGTCAAGTCAAGAAATGGGAATGAGTCCTTATGGTTGGAGCATCATCCCATACACCAAAATTCCTCATCAGGGTACATACTTAGGTTGCAGGTTCAATCCCCAGTCAGACTGCATAGGGAGGTAATGATAGCTCTTTCTCTATGACATTTATGTTTCTCACTGCTTTGCTATCTAAAAAATCAATTAAAACGTATCCTAAGGTGAGGATTTAAAAAAAAACTAAAAAGAAAGGAAGTTAGAAAATGTTGTTTACAGTCTCCTCAGTTTTTCCTGCCAGTATTCTGTCTTTCCAACAGCTGCAGCAGGACATACTGTTGGTATTTGGAAGCTTCTAGAAAGAGAAGGGGCCAAGTTTACTTTTCTAATCTCTACATTCAGCTCCCAGGTCATCACTCCAACACCTTCTCTACATGTGCATTAAACCATCACTGCTGAAGGCTTAGCCATGACACTCGCAGAAAGGCCTGCAGTTCCGAGGTTCCTGCTGCTGAGCACACACAGATGACTTTCTTGCAGAAGTCTCTTTACTTCATTGCTAAAATGTTAAATAATGATTCCAAATTAGCACAGAGTAAATGACTGAAAACAAACCTTGGTACTAAAAAGAAATGCTCATTTCTAATGGATTTTTTCCCCCAGTTGTGTCCAATGTGTTTTCTCTTTTTTTAGTCCATGTCTTGGTTTAATGATAACTAGCACTGCTATTTATGAAAGACACTGTTTTTTTTTTTTGTCGTTGTTGCGTTTTTTGTTTTGTTTTTGTTTTTGTGTTGTTGGTTTTTTTTTTCCCTAGAAAGAGGATTGGGCAAATTTTCTTTGGTTTTGGCCTGATCATGGACAGCTCTCAGACATTCTTAATTTATGATCCGTCATCATCTTGCTATTATTAGGTGTCTAAAATGAATTCATCTCCTAATTGTGACCAAGCCTAAATCAAGAATGATTCTGCATGAAGGTGATGATTCTTGGATGCTCACTCAGCCCAATTTCTGATTCAGTTTTGGAGTATTTTAGTATAAAACAAGTGTACTACAGTCTCTCCCTTAGTCTATCACTTGATTTACAGTGACACAGACTATCACTGTTTCTCAGACTGTCCATCTAATGTCAAGTGAATGAGAATGTTACCAAGAAGGGGGCCTGCCCCTCAGTGAGTCTGCCCAGGGACGGCCGGTAGTGTGGGTTCTTGACTTTGTGCAGGTGAATTTTAGAGGACAGTTATTAAAGCTGGCGACAGTGAAAAAAAAAGAGGGGCTGGGGACATGAGTCTGGGCTGGTCTTCCCTGGCTCACTAAGAAGTCATAAAAAAGAAGGTCTTGGGGACAGATTGTCTGGGATGAACTGCTGCTGCCCATTGCTGCCCTGGAGGCAAGCTTCTTGGGGTCCCGTATGTTAAGGAGACATATACCTGTGAGGTGAAGAGTAGGGAAGAGGGGAGAAGAGCTGGTGAGTTCCTGTGTCCCTGGAAGGGAGAGTGTCCTGGGACCTTAGGTTTGGTTTTCAGGGGTTTTAAAGACTCAGCATCTAGGGGACGGTTTAGGGGGGGGGGATCAATAAAATATTCATCAGCTTTATGCTGATGTATCAAAATGAGATTTATTTTCTTAACTTCATCTGTTCTTGGCAGTTGGCAAGTGGCACTAATTAGATTTCTGCTCTCTATCCCTCTGAGTAGGGTGACTTAAGTTAGTTACCCTCTAGTTGAGGAGCAGTGCAAATCATTTACTCTTAATTATCCTTAGATTAGGGAAGATGGATTTAATAGATAGCTGCAAACTGCTGTTTATCAGCCTGTTTCCTTTTCTGCTTGTCCTAGCTTACTAGCCTATATCAAAGAATCATAAAACTTCACTATGAACATTTCACAGCAGGTAAAATAAATCAGCCTTCCTATTCATTTATAACACACATACTAGGGAAGCATATTATTATGTTTGTTAAATGGAAACTTAAAATAAGCCACTCAAATTTACTTTTTGTTAGTCATAAGCCCATCATCAAATCAGATCAGGAACAGATTTTTGGAGCCAAAGTAAATGGAAAATAAATATTATTTTTCATGAGAAAATTTCTGAATGCCACTTTTATTAATGTATATAATTCCCTTCAGTGCTCTGTTAATCACCACAGTCACCACTTCTTCAGGATCCTTCACAAATATTTCACCAAATTCTTCTTTCACCATCCCTCCCTTTTTCCTTCCCTTCCCCCTCTCTTGCCTACTATGATACCATCTTTAGACATTCTAAATGGGTTAATCTGGTAAGGGAGACTCAATAGCAGGCTGCATAGTCCTCATACTTGAGTTGAAAATTATTTGTTTAAAACTCTTTACTAACAGATAGTTCATTGGGTTGAAAACACAAGCTTTGCTTTTAATGTGTCAGATTCATAGTATTTTTTCATGTTCTGCATTGTCTTGCTAATGACTATGGCAAGGGAAAGGGAAACTATAGCTGAGTGAATCTGGGCTGCGGGACACTGATTTCAGAAGGCCAAGCAGGCCCCCAAATATCACCTGCTTTTTCAAAAACCTGCTTCAATTAATTTGTCTCATTCTTTCTTGATTTAATTCATAAATTAAAGTTATTTATTGGAACCAAGATTTTCATAAGTAAACTAGAAGTTGTGTTGCATAGACTTGCATTTCAATTATTCAATTTTATTTTTTAATTGTCAAAGAATTCCTCTCAATATTATATTCTGGATTTCATTACAATTATAAGTTCACATTAACAATAATCTTTCATTAAAAAATCCTGCATACTTTTTCTGCCTGTGTCATTTCTGGTTCAAGTTGTTTAAAAGATATATTGAAACATAATGAAACTACCTACCCTCTAAAGACTGTCTCAGATGAAATGAGCTTTTTTTCTGAAGAATTTTACTGTGCTCCAATTCAAATGAAGAATACTTTGCATATTACTTTGTGTAGTATCATCTATAGCAAATGTTTTTCATTTCTTATCAACTAAGCACCAGAAGATGATAATGTGTTTTTCACAATTTTTGAATAAATAACTACTTTCAGCAAACAACTTGTTTTTGTTACCATGTAGATTATTTTTTTTAGGACTGGAACTAAGTATTATTTTATATTCTGATTCTCTTCAAGATTTGTTGTTTTGAGTTCTAAATTGCGCATGATGTTTTAGGTAGCACGTGCTTATTTCTGTTGAAAGAACATGTCTTATTTTTGAGGAAGGGAAAAAACTTGTAAGACATCAAATGTTTCTTGCAAAACAATTTGATGAAATAGATGTAAATGAATCAGATCCATGTGAATTGTATTTCAATTAAAATGAATGGGTCTAAATATGAAGGGAGTAAAATGCTTGGGGGAAAGAGTGTAGCAAGTCAGGAAGTGACATTTGTTTTGTTTTCATCAGTTTTGGAGTCTTGAAAAATGGCCTAGTGCTCCAAATTCAACTTCATTCAAAATTTCCCTTAAGCCTAATGCAGTTCCAGAATGGGATAATAATATGCAAATGCATTTTATAGCTTGATCTGGCTCAATTATACTAATACAGGCATCAGATATTGCCACTGTGCAGTTCTTCAAAAGCATTCTCAATTTAAAGTTAGTGGTTTTTCTATGTTTTATTTTCTTTTGAGAGTGAACCGTACATTGTAATGAAGCTATAAGTACTTTGTTTTTTTCATAGAACCACATGTAACGTTTTCAGACTCATACAGAAACTTCATATTTCTTTCCTCTAACTGCGGATGATCCAATCTAAATGAAAAACATGTGGGGGTTTCATGTATACTCCCAGTGTATTCACATATGAGTAGGAGTAGTATAGAGCAGAAAGGGCGATGGTAGAAACAGGGAGAATGAAAGAGATTGAGAAGGACAGAGAAGGCAAAAGGAATAAACAAATATTCAGAGTTAGGCCATTAAACCTCATTTCATAAAGCACTCAGATCACATTCATTATCTGAATCACAAAAAATGTATCCCAAGTAATAACCAGGCCTGACCCTTCTTAGCTTCCGAGATTCTGCATGGGAAATATGATCAGATATCTTAGGAGCTGAGAATGTTGGTTTGGCCTGTAATCTCTCCAGACTCCTGTCTAATAAAGGGGTAATTCAAAACAAACAAACAAACAAAAACAAAACAAAACAAAACAAAAAACATGTATCCCATAGTTTCGTTGTTGGAGGAATCTGTGGGTGGAATTCCCCTACTGCTAGTGGGAGTGGGGTGGCTCTTACCATATTTTTAGAAAATTAACTTTCTAAGACTCTCATGGGAAACTAAATGGTTTTCATTGGCATGGAATTATATTTCTTTCTTTAACACATTTGTGTGTGTGATTTTTTAATATATTTTTATTGATTTCAAAGAGGAAGTAAGAGGTAGAGATAGAAACATCAATGATGAGAGAGAATAATTAATCAGCTGTCTTCTGCACACTCCATACTGGGGATGGATTCACACATGCCCTTGACTGGAATCAAACCTGGGACCTTTCTGTTTTTAGGCCCACACTCTATCCACTGAGCCAAACTGGCTAGGGCAGAATTCTATTTCTTGAGTTGCAAAGATCCATTGTCCTTAAACCAGTCCTGGAAAATATGTAGCTAGGGCTCCAGCAAAGCCAAAAATAGGACCACAGTATCCAAGGTTTCCATTCCATGTTGGACCCGGGTCCAATGTAGCATCGGGCTAATTAAAGTCCTTTAGTCCATGAGAGCCCTGCAAGCCAGGGGTCAGGAGGAAGCAGCAAGAGAGAGAGAGATCGGGCTCCTTTGTTCGGGAGTTAAGTATTGAGATTTTGCAATGGCCAGGCCCATTCTGGCCACTGACTTGTTCCCAGGTGTGACTGACAAGTAGGCATCTCCCCACATCCCCCAGACCTTAATGGGCATGCATCTATTTTTCATTCTTTCCCCCAGCAATCTGTGGGACAGACTTGGAGAATGTTAACTGCAACTTCCTTGGCAAAGCTATATAAATGGCATGCCTATATTATCTAGTTTTCCCTTTTCCTGTTAAATAATAATAATATTATTATAATGGTATCTGTTTTATATTAATATCATTTATGCTTGCTTAAAAATAAATACATTAATCTAAAATACAGGGAGGGGGGAATGAACTAGCAAAAAAAAAAAAAGATAGAAAATAAGTCTCCCCTGTTAACTGTCAATATATCTCAAAATATGAGTAATTTGATGTGTGGTGTGACATATCAACTCCCACTCTCTGAAAACAGGCATTTTAAGTCTTCCAATAATTTTCAAGAGACAAGGATATGCTTGTTTGTTTGTTTGTTGGTTGGTTTCTTTGTTTGTTTTATAATATGACACTGCTTAAGTAGTCTTCTATACACATAACCTGTTAGGGAAGTAGAAACAGAACTCCTTTCTGGGTAAATAAAGGTGCAGTAGCTTATAGGGCTATTGAGTGTAAGGAGCCTGCTTGTTTGTTTCCTGAGAACATGAGGATGTGATTGCAGCCTAGCATCTCTCTCAGCACTCAGGACACTGCTGCTGCTCACCTCCTCTCTGGAAGTGCTCCAGCTCCATGCTCCTCACAGGCAGATAGTGTGAGCTGTCACTCTGCTTTTTAAAAAATATATTTTATTGATTTCAGAGAAGAAGGGAGAGGGAGAAAGAGATAGAAACATAATGGTGAGAAAGTATCATTGATTGGCTCCCTCTTACACATCCCTTACTGGGGACTGAGCCCACAACCTGGGCATGTGCCCTTGACCAGAATCAAACCTGGGACTCTTCAGTCCTCAGTCTGATGCTCTATCCACTGAGCCAAACCAGCTAGGGCATGAGCTATCACTCTTTTTTAAAAAAAATATATTTTATTGATTTTTTGAAGAGAGGAAGGGAGAGAGATACAGAGTAGAGAGAAACCTCAATGAGAGAGAGCAATCGATCAGCTGCCTCTTGCACGCCCCCTACTGGGGATGTGCCTGCAACCAAGGTATATGCCCTTGACCGAAATCGAACCAGGGACCTTTCAGTCCCCAGGCTGACGCTCTATCCACGGAGCCAAACTGGCCTCGACGCTATCACTCTTAAAATATGTGTTCCATAATTAGGCAGATGTGTTTTAGGTTCTAACACAGCCCTTTGTTATTTTATTTAATCCTCCACTCATTCTAACCTAGCAGGTGAAAGTGGAATGGCTACCCTGACTGTTACTGTCACTCTTAAAATCAGTGGTGATATAAGAATTATAACTGTTTTCAAGCCCCCAAAGTCACTGTTAATGGCTCTATGAATTAATGCAAAAAAATTGTTAGTGGTGTTATTTTTTAAAAGAATTTTTATTTTTTTATTTTTATTTTTATTTTTATTTTTTTTTTAAGAGAGAGAGAGAGAAGAGGAGAGAGGGAGAAAGAGAAACATCAATGTGAGAGGGACATTGACTGGCTGCCCCTGCATGTTCCACACTGGTTATCAAGCCTGCAAACCAGGCACTTGCCCTGATGGGGAATTGAACCTGTCAACCCTTGGGTGTACCAGATGATACCCAACCAATTGAACCACATTGGCCAGGGTACAAAGTCTAATTTTTAATCCAAAATTGTGTCAATGAAAATAAATCATCAACTTTATGTTTTTCATCATCAACAATCAATATTTCTAAGGTTCTCAATTAAGTAAGTGTAGTATCTGTGCTCAGAACAAAATGCAATGTTAATATTGTGACTTATTTTCCATCATAATTTGTGACAACAACTTTTCATAAGTGTTGAAAGATCTAATCTACTTTGCTTTTGGTGTTTTCCACTTCCTGACAGGCTTACCCTTGCACCAGTGATAAGGAATGTGAAGTTGGGAGATACTGCCATAGTCCCCACCAGGGATCTTCAGCCTGCATGGTGTGCCGAAGGAAAAAGAAGCGTTGCCATAGAGATGGCATGTGTTGCCCTGGTAACCGCTGCAATAATGGTAACAATAGCACTTAGTGTTGATGGTTTTTTTGGTTTTCATGTTAGGCTACTTCTCTTTAGATTCCTGACATGTAAAGAGTCTTTCCACATAGGCGAGAATTGGAACATTACGTTAAGATTGGCTGGATTACCTCTAAAATCTTGGTGTTCTTAAGCTTTAATCACCTTCTGTATTTAATAAGATTAAGTTGATTATAAGATTATCTGTATTACCTCTAAATCTTAGTGTTCTTAGGTTTTAATCACCTTCTGTATTTAATAATCTATGCTGAGTTGGATTTACCCTGTTGAAGAGTTGTTTGTAAATAGCTACCTTGTTTTTCTGAAAATAAGACATCCTCCGAAAATAAGACCTAGGGCATGGAAAGATAAGACATCCCCTGAAAATAAGACCTAGTGCAACTTTGGGAAAAAAATTAATATAAGACGCTGTCTTATTTTTGGGGAAGCAGGGTAGTTGCTCTATTCCACTCAGCGCATGAGCAAAGACTTCCAACAGGACTAAAGAAAATAGCCTGCTGTGATTTAGCAACGCAATTGTGAGTCTGTCTCTCAATTTCATACATTTCATACCTTGGTTCATATACTCATTGTCTTCTTTTGATGGCCTTACCTGTTGGCACACTCAGATGGTGATGAAGTGATTGGTTTCTATGAAAGGAGATACAGGAGTTCATTACCCAGCCATTCCATATGTGTGACTTCACTCAATCTCAATTAATTTATAGGCACAAATTCAGCAATAATAAAATGAAAAACCATAGGCAAACATGTATTGAAAACACTAAATAATTGCAGAAGGTGATCAGAAATATACACTTAGTCACACAAACAACATAAGCAGGCTCACGTTACTATACTTGCTCCTCACCTCTGGACATGGTCCTACTGGAAATTCCTTATACGTGAGGTAAAGGCAAGAGGACCTCATACTCTAGAGAGGTTTACAGTGTAGATTAGGATTGTACTGATGATTGAACAAAGGGACATGAGTTCCAAATATGCATGTCTGGACAGACATTTTTAAAGTATGAATAAGTAACTTTAATTTAATACTTCACTATATCACTATTATGAGCCTGCACATGTATTCACAATAACTTTGTAAAATGAATTTCTGTTTTTATTCCTATTTTTGCCCAAGGACACTTAGTCTTGAAAGAGACAGGATGCCAATCAAGTTTGGACACGGAGCCAAACTATTGAATACTCAGTTCTAGTAAGATGGTAAATGAACAAATGGATAAATGAAGAGATAGTTAGGTGGATATATGGATAAATGAACAAATGGATAAATGATATTGTAGTTAGGTGGATAGATAGATGATGATGATGATAATAGATAGATAGATAGATAGATAGATTATAGATGATAGATAGACAGATAGATAGATAGATAAATAGAAGATAGATAGATGGCTTCATGCTTTAAATCAGGAGAATACATGGATAACAACCACATTATGTAGAATTGAATGACTAACTGCTTACCTGACCATCTCCAGGTATCTGCATCCCAGTCACTGAGAGCATCTTGACCCCTCACATCCCAGCTCTGGATGGCACTCGACACAGAGATCGAAACCATGGTCATTACTCAAATCACGACTTGGGGTGGCAGAATCTAGGAAGACCACACACTAAGATGTCACACATAAAAGGTAGGGATAACTGTAGTTCTATGTTTACTTTTATTTATTGTTTTATAAAAAGTACAGAAAACATAGTTAATCAATAACATTGGTTTTAGAAATGTACAAAGAAGATAGTTTAAAGGCAAGATTTTAACTGGATTTATTAATTCTTAATTTTGAGGATGGTTAGAGCTTTCTTAGAGATCTTAAATTATTAGAAAATGTGTGTTACAAGAATTGCAATAGCCTGGTCAACTATGTCATTTTCTTAACAACCCTGTCTTTTTACATGGGATTTAGAAGATATTTTCTATGCAAGCATTTGTCACATGTCAAAGGATAAAGCATTCTGAAAAATAAATAGGAAAGTGTTTGCTTCCATATGATTAAATCCCTATGTTTTTGAGTTTTTCTCACCTTTGTAGATTTAGAAATTTTATTTCACTAGACAACCAGCTACCATACTATTTATAAAATAATTTACCAAGAATAATTGGTTTCTAGTGCAATTATGTATAGCCATAAATCCTCAGTGGATAGAGTGTCAGCCTTTGGACTGAAGGGTCCCAGGTTCAATTCTGGTCAGGGGCATGTACCTTGGTTGCGGGCACATCCCCAGTAAGGGGTATGCAGGAGGCAACTGATTGAAGTTTCTCTCTCATAGATGTTTTTAATTCTCTATCTCTCTCCCTTTTTTTGGTTAAAAAAATCAATAAAAAATATATTAAATTTTTTTCATAAGTCTAATCTCTGAACATTAAATTGGAAACTATGAACCATATTACCAGTAGTAAAATTTTGAAAGTATGAAACATATCCATTTTTAAAGGAATCTTTTTGCAAGTCTATTCTGTGGGGCATGACTCTTTCAAAACATTCTGTGAATCAGTATTCTGTGTTCAAGAGTTTTGTAATAATATATCTCACCATTTTTGGAACTTTATAATAAACTTTGTTTTATTGATGGCTCTGAGAAGTCCAGCAATGAGGAAAACTGATTAACTTCTTAAAATACTGTATTTCCCCAACTTGCTTGAGCACTAAAACTATTTCCCCATATTCTCATGTTCTTCAGGGAGAGTATTATACAGGATACTGACCTATTAGTCTGACCTGAAATACAAATGGTCATGTGGATAGGACTAGAGATTGACAATTCTTTTTCAATTATCCTTTGTGGACACTCCTAAAGGCCTAAATCCTTTACCCATGTCTCCTATTACTATTCCACCAAATTCACATGCAATCGTTAATATTAATACATGAGTATTTCTCTTTATTCAAAGATGTCTATGTCATTGTGTACTTTGAAATTTGCTAAGTATTTATATATGTAATTTTATAATGGGTAAAAGGAAGAAATCTTATGCTGATGGCTAGTGAGTTGTGTCCATATTATACAGTTGGATTGGTTACATTTGGGATGACAGAAAACCCTTTTGACCAGGATTCTCACACTATGGCCTAGTAACTGAATCTGTCCAGCTGCCTGTTTCTCTCAATAATTTCTTATTGTATCACAGACTTACTCATTTAGGCATCATCAACGGCTGTTTTTGTAAGACAGCAGCAGAATTGAAGAGTTGTGATACATATGATCTAAAAAACAAACATTATTTCCAATTTATATGTAACAGAGAAGTTTGCTGACCCCTTCTTTAGACAGGTTACACATCAACCCAACAGTGATGTTTGGAGGCTCTTTGCTGACTTAATCATTTTTTTTATGAATTAAATACACAGATTTGTGCTTCCACATGTTTTGTGTGTGTGTGTGTGTGTGTGTGTGTGTGTGTGTGTGTTTAGAGAGAGAGGAGGAGAGAGAGAGAAACATTGATGTGTGAGAGTCAAACAGATCAACTGCTTCCTCCACACCCCCTATCAGGGATTGAGCCTTCAACCCAGGCATGTCCGTTGACCAGGAATCAAACAGGCAATCTCTTGATGTATAGTATGATTCCCAGCTAACTGAGCTATAACAGCGAGAGCTCCACATGGTTTTTATGATGGCTTCTTGGTTGGCCCTGGGGCTTTCCACCCTTTCTCTGTATCACAACCTTTTCTAGACTGCATTTCCTAGGCTCCCTGTCAGTGGCTCTGGCCACATCGGTTTTGCTGTGGTTGGATCCTGAGAGGAAGAAGAAAGAAAAAGTGAACATGTTTTCCCTGCCTCCAGTAGTGCTTCTGGCAGAGCTGTATATCCTTGGGGTTTCAGTCCCTTCACTTGGGACTGATGAGTTCTCATCCCAGCTAGTGAGCCCAGTCCTCTATTCTGCTATCCTTTGTTCCTCTGCATTCTCCAGCCTGAATGTGGTAGTGGCTTTCCGCTGTGTTGCTTTAGCATCCCTTGGTACTTTTTAGCCCTACCATTACCCATGTGACCAGCTATCTGCATTAAATTCCTTATAGTTTGAAGAATCGTTCCCATTTTCCTGGCTAGACTCTGATGCATGATCTTAGGCATTCCTGAGAATTTCAGCTGCCTCCTTCAATTTATTTACATTTCTCAAGAAAGGTATAAAATTAATTAATTTGAAAGCAATTCTTTTTATTTTCTTACTTTCACTCAATAAGTAAAAAGAGAAAGAATAATGGTCAGGGAACTATCTAGAAGTGGCAGATGAAAAAATAAAGAGAAGATAAAGTACAGTCTAGCTGTTTGTTAAATTTGATATTCAGACAGCAAACATGAATATAAACACTAATGGATTGGTCAGATTAGAGGAAGAGCCCATTGCTGTGAACCCAAGGCATTATGAAGATAGCATAAGTAAACTACTTTATGTGCTCTGATTGCAAAGTAGAACTGTTCTGAAGTGTTGAGGTGACATATTTTGGTCATCATCCTGCAGGGCATGAAGGAGACCCCTGCCTGCGATCATCAGACTGCATGGAAGGGTTTTGCTGTGCTCGTCACTTCTGGACCAAAATCTGCAAGCCCGTGCTCCATCAGGGGGAAGTCTGTACCAAACAGCGCAAGAAGGGCTCTCACGGGCTGGAAATTTTCCAGCGGTGTGACTGCGCCAAGGGCCTGTCTTGTAAAGTATGGAAAGATGCTACCTACTCCTCCAAAGCCAGACTCCACGTGTGTCAAAAAATATGATCACTTTGGAGAACATGCAGCACGAGCAGACTGAATCTGTGCATTTATGTGCATCATAGCACAGAGGATTTGGATCTCAGAAGAATGGCTAATGCAAGGCATGTGATAAGAATATGAATCACAGAGCGAGAGAAAGAAAAAGAGAACTAAGTCTATCGTAAAGGGTGACAAATGTAGTACAACGAGTGTGTTTCCATTATTCAGCTTGTTTATGTAAATAATGTACACACGTGTGAAAATGCAATTACTGGAAAAAAGAAAGTACAGTGAAAATTACTGACCATGTGACTTTCGAGGAGTTTAGGCTGGGCTGGAGGATCAGTTTCCTCCAGATAGGAGATTGTCTATAAAATAACCTAAAAGCCATATTTCTACTCCAAGTTATAGTTTCATAAAGCACTCCCAGTGTATCTTGGTATACATAGAATGTAAAACATGAAAAATAATTGTTAAATAGGAAATGAAGCAGTTCATTTGTAGCACAGATCACCTTTTAATTTGGAACATGCTTTTACTGTTCCATCAAAGGCCTTGGTAGACACACCCCCCCAAAAAAAAAAAAAAGCAGTTGATATTTTCCAAATAACTTCAAAATTATTGCAGGTCTTCCATCAAGGCTTTTATAAAAGAAAAAAAAGGAAAAAAAAGCAACAACACACAACTTGTTTTCCCTCAAACTGCTTATTTCTGTTTTCAATATTTACGTTCATCTATACTTAATAAGAACCAGCCTAACAAGACAAAAGTAGTCCATTCAGATTCTCAAGGGATATTGTTTCATCTTTCTAGATTGTATGTGATTCCTACCATGAATACATGATATTTTCCAACCTAACCCCAGTAATTGTGTAAAGCACAGAGAAGAATTTTCACAGATTACAATTTTTTTAAAGATATCCAGAATATATGGGAAACCCGGCTACTAGAGAGATCAGTACTTTTTAAGGCGTTGGCATTCCCTATTGTTGATAGCATTAGACTGGTAAGCACACTTATTCCTTACCTACTCTGCGGTATGGTGGGGTGCGGACTGGAGCTGTGTTTCTCCTGCACTGGAGTCAGCAAGGAAATGGGGGAAACTGTCCAGTATCCAGGTTTGGGCAATGCATAGACATGCCTGAAGCATAACATGACTTTTCATCTTTGAACCCAAGGCTGCACAACTTAAATGGAGTTTCCTATGGGATCTGAGATCTCAAAATACTTACCACACAGATTAGAACAGTGTGAGGTCATTACTTGACCTCAGAGTATATATTTTATACATTTGAGGTCCTAAAATAATATGAGGAGTTTTCACAAAATGAACTCTCAAGACAGGGAGTGCATAGTAAGATTCCATTGCCCTCAATAAGCTCCTACATGGCTGGTAGCAACATCTGATTTTTCTGCATCAACCTTCCCTACAACTTCTTTCCTCCCAAAGATACAGTTTCTGTTTTCTGCATCCATTGAGATAAAAAATATATATGAGGGAAAAACTTGTAGGATTTACATATTGCTAACCTATAAAAACCACAGGTTCTTCATTCTTTGAAACCATTTTATCTTTTTTTTTCTTTACTCACTTTCAAACATTATGTCTAAAGCATAAGGTAAAAATGTATAGTTGTTACTTTTGACCTTTTCTTTTATAAACTTAAAGTCACTCCTTAATTTAAAAAAATTTTTTTTTTTTTTTTTACTTAACCTTTATCTTTAGTCTCAAATTCAAGTTCTCCCAAGAGTAATTGAACCTGAGCCTCCATGTCTATTAAAACCTTCAGCTTCTCACACACATTTACTAGGATAATTAAGATTTACGTTTCCTCCATATGTCTGTGAAAACAAAAATTTTCAACTAACCTATTCAATAACCAAAGTCTGTGCAAACAGGATTCTACATGCTTGGCAACATAAAAATTGAGCATTTCTGTCAAATGTTTCCTATGCAACAATTACATTTATAATATGGTTTCTGCATTATTTCCCTCCTGTACATCCCTTCAAAAATTATTATTTGAAGTAATTTATTTACAGGAAATGTTAATGAGATGTATGTTCTTATAGAGATTTTTCTTACAGAAAGCTTTGTAGCAGAATATATTTGCAGCAATTGACTTTGTAATTTAGGGGGAATGTATAAATAAGATAAAATATATTAAATTTTTCTCCTTCAAAATCGAATTTAAATTTCTTTTTTTTGTTTTTCTTATGGGAAAAGTTTTCATACAATCATAGATTTTCAAAGTTCAACTGGACTGGGTCTGATTTTTCAGTCTGAGTAGAAATCTCTTGGGCAGCATCACCATAAGATGGTTGAGGCCGTTTGCTGTTATTGAAGGTAGCTTATTTCATGGCATTACAGCTGTAATTGTTAGTTATTTTTTCATAAATGTATTCCAGCTTATGTTTTCCACCCATTTATTCTCATTTTGCTTTTTGGAACATCTTAAAACCTGGACTCCCTACACACTTCTTCAAAAACTCTTGAAGCCCCCTAGCGTGTTTCTTATAATCATCTCTCCAGATTAAATTTTTTTCAAAGTAGAAATGCCAGCATGCTTAGAATATTGATTCATTCTCCTGTGGCACAAAAAAAAAATACAAAATATATTTGTCCCTCTATGGCACATGTGTCAAACACAAGGCCCGCGGGCCAAATCCGTCCTGCCAGGCCTTGCAATGTGGCCCGCACCGCGCTGTCATCACTGCACTCTGCTGCGTTTCCATCACAATGACAGTTTATGACTGTTCAGTAAACCATTCGGCCTGCAATTTAGGCTGGATTTTAGATTTTGGCCCTTTCTCTGATTGAGTTCGACACCCCTACAGTATGGCTACACTGAGTTACCTGGCCCTGCGTGAGCTCCAACCTACTTCCTGGAAAGGTCTTTCCTCTGCTTCCTGAGCACAGAGATGTCAGGAGTGTGTGACAAACAGGACTCACCAATTATGAGACCAGGAGTAGTTGTAAGAGCCCATGTTATACCGGAGATGGTAATGGGCTGAAAATGTGGGAAAATAAACATTCTGTGACATAGTGGGACAGATTAAGTATAGCCATGGCAGCTTGAGGAAGCTGAAACAGTCCCAGAGCTACGGGTCAGAGTTGAAGATCCCTCAAGCACTGCTGAAGTAATTCCCACATTACTAATTAGTCACTTAAGTGTATTTATAAATAGTCTGTTTCCTCAAATTCAGAATATTTATATTTCCCAGATGCAGTGTATTTTATACTATAACAATCATATATGTGTGGTTTTTTTTTTCTTTTCCACAGAGCTCAGTGAGATGCTCTGAGAAGTGGCAAATTGTTCTAACTTCTTTTTTAACCAAGAAATGAAATGTCTATTGTAGACTTCGGGTTTGAGGAAATAATCAATCACACCTTTCTCTGTTCCCAAACTAAGGCCGTTTGAGAAAAAGGTTAAGACAGAAAAGCAGATGATGACAGATTATCCTGATAAAATTAATATTGGAGAATGTGGGCTGTAACTGTGGGCAGAAGGACACCAAAAAGAGACAGGTTCTGTGCCCATCCTCAAGCAAGACCAGACAACATAAGTTCTACCTGTGGGAGGGGCCCCTATAAAATTTACAACATGGATAGGCAGAGCAGAATTACACACTTTCTTCTGGCAGTTAGTGCCAAAGGAAGAAGGGTGGGGAAGGCATGGAACTCTGTATTTCTCATTAAAGAATTTCATTTAAAATTCTACAAAATTGATAATTTATACCTCATGAGAATAAGGAGTGAGAGATAGAGATACACTCTACATTAAGCTAACATTAAGAATTAAAAATGACCCCCGATATCATTCCCAGATCTATATATTTTAACCCATTATACATAACCATTTATCTATGGTGAAAATTTTAACCCAATCTGATCAATTATCTCCTAAGGTGGTACCAATGCCAATCACTTTCTATATGGCTCCTCTTAGGATCAATGGTAGGGAATTATTTTATCTCTCCAAAATTGCAAACTGGATGCAAATACTTCATTAATTCAATTGACTCAAAGATCACGCTATATGCAAAACTGGAAAATAACTCCTCTTTCTTTTTATCATCCAAAATTGTGTTTACCATATTCTCTAACAGTCTATCAGGGGTTCTACAGTGAGATTAAATTACACATTGGGTATCTAATAATAAAATGTATAAACATGCTTTAATCATAAAATGGCAACAATACAGATATGCCCCAATTTTGAATATCAATTCTCTTTAAAATTCCTAGAAGAAATTAAGGTGCAAAATTTAAATTTTAACTTGCATGTTAAAAATAAATGAGTTGAAATAAAAAAAATTAAAGTCTATTATTATCTTTTTCTTTAGAATGTTTCCAAAAAAATGAAATTCAAAATCCTCAAGTTAATGGCTTGAGTTTTCTGCTTTTGTTCCGTACTCTGCTCCGTTTTCACCAGAGGGATTCTTGATATCTGGGAGCTCTGGCACCTCTGGCCTGGACAGTGTCTCACTGGAACGACAGACTTTGTTTTTTAAAAATGTCCAATGAATTTTTAGCATGGACAATAATAAGCCAAAGATTTCACCACATTTAGAAAACATGCCAATCTCTAGCTCTTAGAGTAGGTATCTTAGGAAATGTGCTAGGACATGGTGTTGTCAAAAACCATAGCTGAGATGATTGACAACTGAGTGAAGGAAGATAGATGGAGAAAAATCTTTGTTTTGGCAATGCTAAAAATTTCAAACAATCCCAATAAGCAGACTGAAAACCATGACCTATGCACTTAAACTTACTTGAGAAAAATGTTACACCAAGAGGTCAGCTATGGCACTAAATTTTACCAAATAGTGGGGTGGGAGGAGACTCCACCTGTGTGTTCTACCTAGTTTTAGAGAGTGCGTAGTGTTTGAGGCATTGATGCTTTCATGCAAAACTGGTCAGGTTTAGAAATTCACCTTGGTATTAGACTTATTGGGGCTTCTTTCTTATGTATCTAATATAGTCAAAGCAACACCAGTGCTTAACTGAGAACAGGTATGGTTTGGTGATATGACCTCTACAATATCTTACAAGCTAATTTTTTTAGGGGTATGCCACAGTGGCTGCTTCTACTGCTTCATGCTGTAGAATTATTTCCTGCTTTTGTTCTAGAAGCACATCAGCAGATTTCTGAAATAAAATTTCTATTGATACTTACAAAAACTATTTTAAGAAAGGGGCACAGAAGACACTTCCAACTTTTCTTCACTCAACACAGACTCACTGAGAGTGCTAGACAGCTTTGTAGGCACAGTAAAAGCAGAGTACCATAGCAATAAAGTTCACTTCCTCACTGTTTTTACATTCTAGTTACTTTTTTAGAGCAATAGCAAGGAGGCA
This sequence comes from Pipistrellus kuhlii, assembly GCF_014108245.1. Taxonomy (NCBI): domain Eukaryota; kingdom Metazoa; phylum Chordata; class Mammalia; order Chiroptera; family Vespertilionidae; genus Pipistrellus; species Pipistrellus kuhlii. The sequence continues at coordinate 131,430,832 of NW_023425404.1, forward strand.
TAAAATAACTAGATAACTGATAAATACTATAAGAGTCATAGAGGAGCACTTTAGAAACAGAGAAAGATGAGTAGTGCTATTTTTAATTCAATGGTCAGGGAATATCTCTTAGAGGAGAAAAACATGAGCAGGAAATTGAGTGAATGAGGGTTTGGCAATATAAGGTCTGGGAAACAGTAGCACAGGAAGAAGAAGAGCAAGACAAGTATTTGACAATCTGAAGAAGTAGAAGGGGGGAGTGAAGTGGGATGCGAAAGAAGGAGAGGTATGAGATGAGATCATAGAAGATGGTGGGTCCGATTGTATAGAACGTTATTGACCATCATGAGTACTTCTATTATGAAAAGGATTTGGAACTGGCAAGAGCTTGTGAGCATGGGAGGAACATGAGCTAATATGTTTCAAAGGATCACTCAGGCTGCTGTGTGAAAAAGAGACTTTAGTGTATTCAAGGCAAGAACTACTGGTGGCTTAGATTAGCAAGGTAAAATGCAAGTCATGAGAAATAACTGAATTTGAAATCTATTAGAGATAAAGACAACTGGATTTGCTGCTGGACTGGATGAGGTTTGGAGAACAAGTAGAATCTCTCTAGCCTAGCATGAGGATCAGGAACAAAGAAAGAGAAATGGTTGATTTTTTTTTTTAAGTTAACAAATATTTACTATTCAGTGGCTTTGTATTTAATATATAAAGAAAGAATTGTCTTCAGTAGAATCTTGACAATTCTTTAAAAATTTGCCCTTTGTAAGTTTCTCATCATCTAACTTGAGGACTTAAGAAAAAAATCTATGAAAAGGGTTTGCATCAACCAAAAGAGAGAACTTGTCCAATGTACTAAGAAAAGCAGTTGCAGACAAGTAGATGAATATGGCGGTGGCAGGAATATATATAAAAGGAAATAAACAGGGTTTAGGACACAGAGATAGAGCAGAGATTCAAGTGAGGGTATAAGAAAGAGATGCATCAAGTGGAATGCTAGAAATCCTAAAAGGTGTTAATAAGATGCTTCAATTTAATATAGATGTCAAGAAAAACTCATGGGAGGAGAATAGTTGACTCACAGCAGTAGGTTTAGAAAATAATTTTACCAAAGGATGTAGCTCAGGCAACACTCCCATTGACAATGGGCCAATGAATTGCGTTAAAGGGCAATTTGTCAAGGCAAGTATTTCAGTGTGAAGTGATTGTATAGCACAGTATGTGGAATTCTAAAGAAATAACAATATGCAAGTAATTGAAGTCCTTTCATGAGAAATACACTTGCCGTCATACCTCTAACACATACGTCATGAATACCACAGTGCACAACCTTTTAGAGTTTCCTAGGGGTCCACATTTCTTATAGATGCCATGGACTTGTTTTATTTGCTCCACACCTTCCCCCTTCACAGCACCTGCTACCTCAGTCATCATTCTGTTTTTAATGGCCAGTCAGCCTCCAGGGCCTACTAACAGATGGAGAACATCAGATAGCTAGTGCATGTAAAATATTCTAAGTCCCACTTAAGCTTTTCAAGGAGACTTTGAAATTGAGATCATTTAATTTTCCATTTCTTTTCCTACCTGGCCTATTGCTCTTTACAGCTGTCATCTTGTCTGTTCCAATAACCATTTATTCTGTGCCCCATTGTATGACTTAAAGCTTATTTAGATAACATTAAGACCGAGTGTTGTCTGTAGAAATGTTAATGTAACATTTAAGCTATTTAACACATGTCCACGTCTTATAAATTTCCAAGATCCAAATATAGCGATGCTACCTTTTACAATGCCTGAGAGGAATACACAGCAAAACTATTTCACATGTTTCAAGGGATCTTGGATTCTCTATGGGGAGTACACCCCCCCAGTACACTTTGGGCTTTGTTTTGGGGCTGTTAAAAATCGATGTCAGCTGTGGGAAAATGCAAGATGCTATGCAAAACTTTCCTTACAATAAAAGAGGTAAAGACAACTTTAAAACAGTTAGGATTTTGCTTTTCTTTAATGAGTATAATATTGCTCAAAACAAAGTCTTAAGCTTACTGAAGAGAATAACTATCTGTTATTGAACAGAGAAAAACACTTTAGGAAAACCTACTCAGTATCAAGAGTGGAGTAGGCTTAAAAGATTGACCATCTGGAAGAAAGGGACAGACAGAGGCAATTCAAGAAAATGCTCAGGGAGAAGGGAATATGTGAACTTTCCTTGGAAAAACAGGTTTGTTTGGATAATCTTGAAATAATTCAAAGGGAGTACTTAAAAGAAAAGATTGATTGGGTGTAAACTAGCTGTTAGGAGTGGGGCTTCATAGAAAAACCAATGATTTAGGAACTGAGCAAATAGAATATTGTGCTAGTCCAACATTTTCTGAAACTTCAAGTTATCTTACTGAGATTCCAGATCTTATCTCATGATTAACTGGCAAAGATTGTTCATAAGGACTCTCTTACAGGATGTGACATGAGAGTAATCAACCAAAGGACTTGTATGCATGCATATAAGCATAACTAATGGACACAGACACAAAGGGGGGTGAGGGCATGAATGAGAGTGGGGTGGGGGGAGGAGGCAATGGGGAATAAGAACACATATATAATACCTTAATCAATAAAGACAAAAAATAGTCATTACTATAATATTTCTACAGCACATTTACTTGGCTCAGAATGCCATCAAGTGTGTTACTGCACTTTATTCTTTACAATATGTTCAAAACTCTTGTCTCTTTGAATGGTCCAGGGGCTGGCTAAGTGGTGTCTCTATATCTCTCAAGTCATTGGTCACATAACCCTTCTACAGCCAAAAGGGGTGGAGCCATGACTGAAGACTCTGACTCTCTGTGGCCAGAGTTTGCCCTCTTCTCCTTTAAGGCATGTGGTCTCCATTGGAAAGAACCACCCCTTTTAGGGTTATGGGAGAGTTTGCAATGGCAGAGCTCATTAGTATCAGAGCTGAGGTTAAATGCTATCTTTCATAACCATATCTTTACTCCAAGATTTGCTGAGTCTTTCCTAAAGCAGTTTCCTAACTTCCACTGAAATCACAATAGTTAGTGCTGGAATTAGGGCTAACAATATGTCATCTCGTCCTGCTGATTTCTTTTCAGGGGACAATCTTGCCCAATGAGTAGACAATGTTAACAAGAGAAGCTTTGGGGTATTTAACATTTTACAGTATATAAAGCTTACAAATGAGCACTATATCATCTGTTATGGGGACAATTGAAATGTAATGTAAAAGTCCAACATTTTACAAGAATGAAAAGCAGGCAAAAAGCAGGATTTGGGGAGTATATGGCTGGAATTAGTTTTGCTATGACTAACATACTAAAATAGCAATTGAATTTCCATCCCACCCCATCTCACATTCTGCTGTGATGACATAGCTCAGAGCAGAAAATTAATCATCATTTCTTTGAAAATTATTGTTATTTTTTAGAGTCAGTTTAAGATTCCATTGAACTTGTACTCTGTTCAATGTCCCTTACCAAAATATCAACATCCATTTAGATGATACACAGAGTTATTAAACATGATGGAAATGTGTAAATCTTTCTTTGACTACAAACATTTAAAAACATGTCCAATCATTCTGTCAAGAAAATGGAAATACAGACTGAACAAAATGACTTGCCAATGTCACTGGGTTGGGGGCTAGAAGAAGTAGAGGTAATTCCTCTAAAACTGTGAGGAATATACCAGTGCTTTACTTGTGAAAGTTATTCAAGGTATTACTATATTTTTGTTTATTTGTCTTCTGTGGTCTAAAGAATTTATCAGTTTCTAAAAGAATAGTAACTTATTGTATTATAAACAGTGCTCCTCTGATGGCATCTGTCTATCCATCAATTCATCCATTCACTCATCCATCCATCCATCTATCCATCTATTATGTGGCTCCTTATATATATATATAAAAAAAGGTTGATTGTGAGTTCAAATTTTGTTTTCTTACAAACTCTGGGTTTGGTGAGTAATTTCTATCAGATTATGAAAGGCTCTCTTGAAAAGACTTTCTATCCTTGAAGAAAAACCACAACTTAAAGAATCAGAGCCAGGTAAGAAAAGACTTTGTGAAATCATATGGTTTTGTTGTTTCCAGTCTTACTTAATTTCGCATGATGCTCTCAAGTTCCATCCATGTTGTTGCAGATGACAATATTTCACTTTTTTATGGCTGAGTAGTATTCTATTGTATATATGTGTTACATCTTTATCTAATCATCTTTAAAGGACTTAGGTTGTTTCCATGTCTTGGCTCCTGTGACTAATGCTGCAATGAACATAGGGAGAAGGATAAAGATGGTAAAGGGAGTCAAATATATGGAAATGGAAAGAGGGAGAAATATTTTGTATAATCTACATAAATTGTGGATCTTTAAAAAAAAAAAGCCACAACATTTAGTGTATAATTGGTTTCCACTAAAATGCCCTAACTTGGAAAGATCTTTATTTATTGAATTAATATAGTAACTATTAATTTGTAATATATTTGAAATCTTTACTTTAGAATATCCTTGAACTTTTAAAAAATGTATTTGACTTGCCTGAATGATCTTCCTTTGCCTTCCTGTGCCCAGGAGATTGATGTCAATTGCTTTAATAGGCTTGCAAAGCTCCTTGCTGGGTTTGGCCAAAGAAAGATACCCAAGGAAGATCATACAAGGAGATTAAAGTGCTTAGAGGGTATGTCCTCTCAGCTCTTGTTCTGATATGGCATAGTCTATTAGGGGCTATATTATTCAACAAAGGCCCCATCCCAGAGTTCATCAATATCCCATGCTGATTTTTCCTAATATTGCCTACACCCTTATAAATATCAATCTTTCCTCAATGTCCTGTCTCTGTCTACCATCTGTTTCCTGACAGGACCCTGACTAATACCTTACCTAGGTATTATATAAATGTTAGTGTGTTTTTCCTTGTCACTCTTCTTCCTCTCAATCAAATGTGACTTAATAAAGATGGTAAATTATCAAAATCGGGGCTTGATCTGGGTTCCAAGCACGTTTAGTGTTGTTGACAGAACGCTAGCTTGTATACTGATTTTAGGAAAATTTGTATTATTTGATAATATTTAGAAAATTGAAAATTCTTATATAAAAATCTGGGTTTCTAGATTCTCCTGAAGAAATCAACAACAACAGACAAACAAACAAACAAACAAAACATCCTGAACTATTGAAAGTTCCTGGGTCTTCCTTTCAGACTATTAATTGGCTAGAGCCAAGAGGGTTGGGGTTTTCTACTCCTTTAGGTTCCCACCATGCCTTGAGGTCTCTGAGAGTCAGCTGCCCCACCCTCCCCCTCCGCCCACTTAAATTGAGATTGGGTGTTGTGTTGTTTTCTTATTGCACATTTATTAAGAAACAAAATGTCACACAAATACCCCAGTATCCCATTATCTTCAGAATAACCTATAAATGCAACAACCTGGCCTTGGCCTCTGCTTACTTTCTTGACCTCATCTCCTATTTCCCTTCCCCCCTGTCACTCCAATTCAGCCAAATTTATTTTCTCTCTGTTCTTCAAACTCACCAAGGTTGTTCCCATCAAATTCAGCTTTTCTTCAGTCCTTCTGCCTAGTCCAGTTCCCATAGGCATATCCTTGCCTGAAGTTCACAGGGCTTGCTTCATTAATTCATAGAGGTCCACCAAGACTGTCACTTCAAAAAATCCTTCTCTCTAAAATCAGCAGGACTCTATTTTGAGATCTAGCATGTATGCAGACAACTCTAGTGTCTTGCTTTTTCTCCTGGAGCCTCTATTTCTTTTTATCTCCAGCACCATTACCTCTCAGCCTCCTCCACCGTAAATTGTAAATCCATAAATTGTAGCAGCAAGTGAACTAATACCACATGATCTCTGCACGATCCAGACTGTGAATGTGGCTTCAGCCCTGGGATTAAGGGGTAGAAGAGTTATTGTGCAGTATTAAAACCAGATGGTGTTATTTTAATTAGAGTAATGGGGTTCTTAATCAGAGAAAGTGCACTAACAATGCCAGGATATATCATCATGTCCATTTAAAAAAATCAGCAAATAATTGTAAAGCCATTATACTTTAGAATATCCTTGAAATTTTCCTGTAGAAATATGTTTCCATTAACACGTACTTGTAAGCATTTCCCAAAATTCCTTTGTAATCCTTTTTTTATAAATTTAATTCTTACAATGAAGAGGCAAAATCATAAGTGTCATGAAAGGCATGTAAACATAGAGTTTTAGTGCTACAGTTTGGGGATGTGAGTTCGTATGTGTGTGCACTTCTTGCATTCATAAGGTGTGTTTTCCTCAGAAATAAATAAAATGAAAGACAAATCCTCCCTGTGGGACCATTAACCCAGAAGATTTCTATGAGAAAAGTGAAATTTAATTTGGGAGGGATGAATGGAAAAGTCTGGTCCCATAAGTAGTACAATATACTTAGCTCCATTCCAATCATTTTAATAACTCACACCCACTCTTTATCCTTTTCACTTGCTTGTGTTTTAGCACTTCTCTGTGGATCTCCAGAGGCCTGAGCATTCTTTCCATGTTTCTGACACTTGTGCTTATATGGATGGGGGCTGATCCTCTCTCCTCCATTAGATTTTAAATTTACAGCACACCAAGAACTTTATAACTCCCCACTCCACTGACTAGCCCACAGCTGAAGTCTTACCTTCTTCGTGAACTCTCCCCTAGACCCTTCTGAGCCCTGGTGATCCTTTTTTTTTTCTTTTTCTTCTCCAAATTTATATTGTATTTTTCATTGCATCACATCCCACGGCTCTTGGCTGTAGTAATACTTAGTGAGCACTTGTTATATAGCACACACTCTTCTCTGTATTTTATATGCATTATTAAATGTAATACTCACAATAACCCTATGCATCAGGTACTGTCCTTATTCCAATTCAATAGACTGCATTAAAATATTTGCCCAAGCCAAACAGCCAGTAAATGAAACATTCTTTTTAATCATTCTGCTTGAACATGGTAGACTCTCTCCCATGTATGTAATGTCTATTTATTTATGAATTATGCTCCATACCATAAGTTAGTTGAGTCTCAGCTGAATGTCATACTGTACTGAATGAAACAGTCCCTATCATGCTGAGGTCTGTATTATGGGAGGAATTCACACATTGTAGTGAATTCAGAAGCTTTAGTTTGAACTGAACAGTCTCTACAGTTCTACATCAGCTCACCCAGCTGCATGTAGTCAAGTTTTTATAATCGATGAGACTTCAGACTTTCTATTTTTGAGATCATCAGAAAATTCTAAGGAAGTGGGCTTATGCTATGTAACTGAGGTTATTATTTTTATGATCTAAGGGAGAAGAGCCGAAACTGAAAAACCTCCCCTATACCAACGTGACCAGAAATGATATTTCTTCCTGGTGTAAAATGAATTACAGTATAACTATACTTCTCCTTAATTTATGCTGGGGGAAGAAACAGATGAGAAAGAGAGAAGAAAGAACTACTATTTATTAAATGTCTATTTATTTTATTACTTAAATTTACTTTAAAACTGCATTTTAAAGCAACTTCATCAATTAAAAGGGACTAGGACATACAGGTCACTTTTCGGGTCCTTGTGCAGGAGTTCTTATTGCCCCGTGGTATCAACAAACAAACTTCAGGATGTTCAAGAGAATACGAAATACTTTGAAAAGTTCTATGCATCTGCTGTTATGTTTAGTTAAGATGGTGCACAGCTTTTATCAGTTCCTCAGAGGAGCCTTGACCAAAAACCTCAAAATAAAAGAACAATACTATCTACTGCTCTCCTGGGGGTGGGAGTGGCTGGAGAGAGGTCAATGGGGAAAAAGGGAGACTTATATAATATTTTAAACAATAAAGAATTTAAATAAAAATAATAAAAATATCAACTGCTTTCCTGATGATTATAATACATTATAAGTAACCTAAAAGTTGTTCTTTTGCCCACAGTCAAATAGAATGATAAATATGAAACTTCCATGAAAGAAAATTTTCAGGTTTTAATACAAAGAAAGAGAAAGTGAACAAAGTTGTCCCTATTTTAGAACAACTGTTACCAGGGAAATTTAACCTTAAAAATGGTTAAGGACCCCTCAAAGTCTGTTGTTTATGGGGGCTATATCTCTTGATAGTTACAGTATTAGACATTGAAACAAAAAGTTTTAAAATTCTAGCATTCAGGGTGGGACAAAAGCAGGTTTAGGGTTGTTAGTATAGGAAACACAATTCATTCTTGAATTATTAGTATTAATTACTGCATTATTTTCCAATCAACCCCTGTATGCAGGCACCCATTGGGCAGCCTTCAGAGAGACAGCACCATCTCAGTGATGGTCTCGCAGCCTCTGGGAAATTCCCCATGAGATCATGAGAGATTGAAAAGGCAAACAATATTTTTGTTTCACTATGAAATTAATTTCCATTTTGCGATCCCTTGAAAGCTCTAAGGAACCCTCGGGAATACTCAAGATGACATTTTGAGAACTACTGTTTAACAGAATCTAAAATCTTGTCATTGGTTCTGTTTTCCCCTTTCATTTTGGCTTTTGTAAACACGAGATCCAAATGTGGGCCTCATTTCTCAGAAACAGAGGGGACGTCATGTACTAGTAAGTATTAATGCTACCCCCCTTCTAATTCCCTTATTTTCTCTCTTCCTTACTTTTATCATAATTTATTGCACCTTACTACACTGTGTACATATTCACAAATATGTCTTTTTTGGGTAATATTTATTTAAAGAAACAAACATAACCACAAAAACACTAAATCATAAAATGATGAAATGAGGACAATGGTTTTAAGTAATTGATTCTGAAATTACTAAGTGCATTGTCATGATACCATAAGAAAATCTGCAACTTTCAGCAAGTTAACATTGTTTAACAGGGTAGTTTTAAAGTTAGAAGAAGTGTTGGTGTGGTCCTCAAATTTCATTCTTCAGAGAAGAAAAGTGAAGTCATGTTTGTTTTTTGCTTCAGTTTTCTCAACTTAGTACGTGTAGATTTAAAAAAATACATTGAATATAGAAATTACCTTGATAGAAATACAAGGTGTTTTATCATATTTTTATTACCTCCATGAACATTTCATACTTTTCTTACACAAACGAGCTGTTTATGTGCACTCAGTGTGTATAGCTAATGTTAAATGTGGCTGAAAAGCGAAGGTTCTGAGTGGGAGCCGGTGCAACAGAAGCAGCCAGTGTCTGGGTCTGCGTAGTGTTCCTCATTGAGAGTAAAATACCACGTCTTCCCTGAGTGGCTGGTGACTTCCCCTGCCTGCCAGTAGCCCATTGCTGAAGATAAATGTTTGAAAACAGAAGATTTCTCCCATGAAACCATAAATCTGTGTTTGTGGTATTATCTAATCTCTGTTGTGGAAATGGATCTGACATCACCATATGAAAATTATGACTTTTGTCAACCCCAAACCAGGATGCAGATAACGATACAGGAAATCTTCACCTTTTGATTCAGGCAAATGTCACAATTGTGGGTAATTCTGTTACCCACGTTGAGAGAGTTTACTATCCTTTAATTAGAATTATCTTCCAGGAGATGTCATGGTTTATGTGCTCACTGAAGACTCTGAACTGAGAGCCCTTACTTCCTCTATAGCTAATCCTGGGCTGGAAAATGCAAATGTCATCACTGTAACATTTTAAGTCATGGAAACAACCCAGAAATGGGGATTTTCATCCAAGGGTTCAAATCAAGTCCATATTTCCACGTCCCCGATCGCTTCCCTATGTTCTTTCATCAAACGTTTCCAGTGTACATTACACCTTACTGGAAATATCTCTTAAATTCCACTTGTCAGAGTGACATGATACAAAAGTTGTGTTTTATGGTAGAAAAACAACCTGCCACCTACTTAACTGTGCACCCCTCCTTCAATCTCTGACAATATCCTCTAAGAAAATAATGTTGCTTTAGTTTCTTTCTTTCTTGCTCTCTCTCTCTCTCTCTCTCTCTCTCTCTCTCTCTCTCTCTCTCTATATATATATATATATATATATATATATATATATATATATGAGCATATGTTGGAAGCAATGACATCATGCGCTAACCTTCCTCTCAGAGAGCATGCAACACCTTTCAGGCAAGATGCTCAGAGCTAACATTAAACATGCACCCTACCTCTTCCCTGCACATGGGTAACCATCTCCATATGATTGGAGAAGGTCACTCCATGAGCTGATGGTGCCGCTGGGAATAGAAGCCAGAAGTCCTGGCTCCCTGTGAAGTGTTGCATCTAGAAAGCACTCATCCTGTCTCTTTGGGGAATGAAGTACACTCTTAGCAGGATGAAGGCCTGGCTAAGAGAAGGATGGGTCAGGGCTGCCTCAGCCCTGAACTTGAACCCTTCTAGATATTTTCACAGTGGTTCTTACATGAGTAACTATTTCTAATATCACAAAGATGATTCAGCTCCATGTTTGATAGCATTATGGAGGCAGCTTTCTCATTTCAGAAAAGGAGAATATCAAAGGCTAAAAGAGAAGTGCCACTCTGTCTGGAGAAACTCCAACAAATTCCTTGACTTACAAAATAATTCAAAGTAAGCAAGTGAACAACAACAAAAAATCATTCTGAACCTCTATAAGCACCAAAATATATATTCACTTCTTTTTGGAAATTAACAAATTCATGATGCTTTGAGTTGAAGTAGTTATTTTAGGCAATTACTTTGGTACGGTTAAAAATGGAAAATTTTGAACAAATTCAGAATTTAGGATCTGAAAGCTTCAGAGCAACAATCCCCTTACCTCTCCCCTCCCCGCCCATACACATACTACCCCTATGTCTTCAATCCACCAGCAGGGTCTAGCTCAGCATCACTAGGGGGTAAATATCCTGTTAAAAGAAAAACAATTTGTTTTTATCTGTATTTGAAGCTCAAAACAGGTTCTCAATAAGTATTTGTCCTCTATAATAATGAAAATCATTATAAAAACCCATGCCTGTGGATAATGGCCATTTCCTATACCCATTTTAGGGGGGTGGGGGGTTCATTTAGAAAGAGAAGGGCGTGGTTATGAATACTAAAACTTATTTGACTGCAAAAGCTCATGCAGAGGAAGATGCCATACATTGAATTAAACTTGATCTTACTTTCTGGTCCTGCATAATTATTTTTCATTGTCATTACTTCAATTAGACAAGGGAAGTAGGTTATTATGTCCATTTAAGTTTCATTTATTTATTTTTTAGAAAGGCAATACCCAAGAGTCAGAAATATTTCTTTATATCCATGTAACGTAAGAGTCAGATTTTAAATTACTTCTTATTTGTAAACTTTTTACATAAACCAACTCCACTTAAATAAGGTTTAAATTTTTTTAATTAATTAATTATAACCATATAGAGATAAAGGAACATATATTAGCCAGTAGTCTGGAGTCCAGAGAATGGTGACATAAAAACTCATCTAAAGAAGTGATAAACACAGGTTAATTACCAGGACAATGGAAAGCGGTCAGAGGGAGGAGATGGGGGGGGAATCAAAGTGATTTTTAAGTTAGTAACCTTTCACCTGCCTCACATTGGTTGGAATCCAATATTGACCAGAGGGACTGGAATTCATTCTGATGATGTGATGGTAAAAGTTGTGAGTTCAATGAGTCTGGTGGTCTTGGCTGTATTCCCAGAGAACTCAAATTCCCAGCAAATAACTAAAGGACCTCAACTTTGGTCCAACTGGCAGTCTTTGTTTTGTCAAAAAAAAAAAAAAAAAAAAAGACTCGGGGTGGAAATGGACCATGGGGACACTTTTTCTCCTTTTTACTGACAGGCTTCATCTCTGGATGAGTGGAAGGAACACTGGTGGTCACCTCTGCTAAAGTAATGGCCAACACCCTCTTTTTAGTCTGACCTGTGACTGCAGGAGTCCTTCTCAGAGCCTAATGCTATCTTTGGGGAACAAAAGGGAACGTAAAATGTATCACTTGAAAAGATATACCGGTAATGATTTCATGTGCAGCCTTCTTATCCGAGTCCTCAAGGAGAGTGATGAATAATCTGGGAAATGTTATTCAGCAGAACCATTCCCTGGGGGGTGGGGGAGAGTGAGCAGAGGTCATCTTTATTAGAAATTTTGCACCTGAGGGCTTCCAGACAGAGTGAAAGAACATGCATAACCTGACTGAAAACACTTTTTAAAAATCTTTAGAATGCATTAGTGCATTAATACACAGGGGTTAACTCTGATTGCCTGATATAGAAATCCCAGCTGCTAATCTTTAAACACTAACACTCCCCATTATAAAGTGTTTATTTTGTGCTGGTTTTCTCTTTCTTTTAATTCATGGTGTCCGTCTATTTTTAATTCATGGTGTTCACCTAATAGAGCCCTTCCATGGTCCCTACGGCTTCTACAATTACTAAGGGAAGATACTCTTCCCAAAGTTAAGTGGCTGAGGTGAATGATTCTTATTTATGGAAAAAGCTCCAAAGGTATATGAAAAAATATGCAGACTAGCTTATGGTGAAGTATTTCTAGTGTCTATAATTGTACTATTCTATCCAATGGGTTATCTACAAGAAAATGGTGCAAAATTTAGAAGTTCCTTGGAGTTCAATTCTAATGTAAAAAAAATGCAGTCAATCATAAAACAAATTACAAAATTAATTATGTAATACAGAGAATTCCTAAACAACATTCACAAAAAAAGAAATCACAATTGAAGCAAGATGATGCAAGATAAAAATTTAGTCATGTCTTTCAAGTTTTATTTGGCTCCTTTATAAAATATAACACTGTTTTTTATGCCCTTTGTCTTGAAACATTTTGTTCTCTGGACTCTCATAATACAAGTCTATTCAAACTTCTACTGTTGTATCTTTCTGCCTGGAAAATTTGACATTTTTTTAGGGACCTAGATCCTCTTTCCTTCATATTCAATAGACTCCCCAGAAATATCCTGTCTTATTTTGTAGCATTAGATTTTGTCCTTGCACACTCCTCATTTGGTCAGGGCTCATTCAGAAGCTGGGAAGAGAAATTAAAATGAATTCAAATAAATTTTAAAATAGGGTTTTTATTAAAGTAGAAATCTGAAACATTGAGGCACAGTTACTATAAAGGTGCTCAATGTATTCATTCATTTAACATTTTTAATTGAAATTTACTATAACCCAAGCTTAATTTAAGAATTAGGGATAGAAGGGTGAATTAAATAGACAAGAATCTCTAAAGCCATGAAGTTTAAATAAGAAAGAAATAATTTTAAAAGCACACACATTATGCCAAAACCAGTTTGGCTCAGTGGGTAGAGCATCGGCCTGTGGACTGAAAGGTCCCAGGTTCGATTCTGGTCAAGGGCATGTACATTAGCTGTGGGCACATCCCCAGTAGGTGGTGTGCAGGAGGCAGCTGGTTGATGTTTCTCTCATTGATGTTTCTAGCTCTCTATCCCTCTCTCTTCCTCTCTGTAAAAAATCAGTAAAATATATATTTTAAGAAAAGCACACACATTAAACACATTGTATGTTAGATGCCGGTCAGAAATAGGGAGGAAAGATGAGACATGCAATAGGGACCCAATAGTGGAGCTGCTATTTCAGTTAGTCAGGGAAAACCTCAGTGAGAAGGTAACATTTGAGTTAAGATCTGAAGGAGCTGGAGGAGTAAGCGAGGTGGATAGCTAGAAAAAGAGCATGCTGGGCAGAAGAAACAGCAAGTGCACATAGCTGAGGGAGTGTGTAAACTCTGAGGAGTACAGGGAAAATCCAGAAAAGTGAGTGAGGAGATAGTCATAGAGGGAAGCAGAGAGGTAGACAGTGGGCAGGTCATAGCAAGTTTTTTTTTTTTAATTTCTTTATTGGTTAAAGTATCACATATTTGTCCTCATCCCCCTATTCCCATCCCAAACCCCTCCCCACGAATTCCCCCACCTCCCTGTTGTCTGTGACCACTGGTTAGGCTCATACGTATGCACACAAGTCCTTTGGTTGATGTCTCCCCTTTATCCTCGCTCTCCCCTGCCCTCCCTCTGAGGTCCAACAGTCTGATCCATGTCTCCTTGTCTCTGGGTCTGTTCTTGTTCATCAGTCTATGTTGTTCATCATTTCCCCTAGATGAGTGAGATCATATGCTACTAGAAATACACTTACAAGAACCGAAAATGAGACAAGCAATAATGGTTATGCTGAGAGGCAAATGAATGAGTGTAGTGAATTTCTTTTTGGGCCAACAGTTCTTTTGAGATCCAAATGACAAGCTTTTTTAAAGGACCCTAGCTCTGAACTGTGATTGGAATCTGAACCAATGCTGTATATTGAGGAGAATGTTATGATCTAATTTATGTGTTGATGAGATTATTCTAGCGGCAAGAACAAGGCAAGTTAAGTTGGAGTCAGGAAAAACCATTGATATATTACTTGAAATTCAGAGATTAAAAACTGTATTCATTAAGTCTCACTCATGTGTCTTTAGGTAGTGTGGATGTTTTATTTGGCCTCCAGTGGGTCCATGGATCTGTGGTTGGCTGTAGAGTAGCTCTGTGGCTCTCTGCCCTCCCACATTTTGAAAGACTTGCTGAATGCAGGCTGGCCTCAGATATTCTCAGCTGGGATGTCTGGCATCTCCTCTTCATGTTGTCTCATCCTCCAGCAGGCTGGCATGGGTTTGTTCATGTGGTGGTGGCAGGGTTTCAAGATACAGAGCAGGAGCACGCAAAGCCTTTGTAACCTGACCACGAACTGGCATGGCTACCTTGCCACATTTTGTTGGCCAAAGCAAGTTAAAAGGTCAGTCAAGATGCAAGGGGCAGGGAAGTAATTCTATCAGGTTATGAGAAAAGCAGCACAATCATGTTGCAAAAGGTATGCTGGGAGGCCAATGATCACCATAGAATATATATATATATATATATATATATATATATATATATATATATATATATATGTATATATATGTATATGTATATATATATGTATATGTGTATATATATATATATATATATATATATATATATATATGTATTTAAATAGGCAATTGAACTCTCTATTTTTTAAAATTAAAGCCAAGATGATTTACTAAAGAATTAAAGGTAGCCTACGACCATCATCTATTTGCCCAAGCAAGGAACCTGGAAGCCATCATTAATTTCTACTTTCCCCTCCATTCAGTGAATCATGAGGCCCTGTAAATTCCTTATTCTAAATATCTAGTAGCCTGGGCCACCATCCACAGGATTATCCAGGCAGCTCCCTGATTGATCGCTTTGTCTGTGTTCTCATCCCTAGTTAATCCATCCTTTCTACTAATTCATTTTTTTATTTTGCAGATAGTGATATTGCTATAACAAAGTGCAATTATATTATTTCCTTGACTAATAATAAGTCCAAATTACTCTTAGACTAATACAGCCTAAAGGTCCCTTTTACCTCTAAAGTTTTCTGTTCTGTTACTTTTTGCCATTCAGATTGTATTCTCAGCACAGTAAGCACATTATTTCCTCTAAGGAACTCACCATTTTTCTCTCATCTTGGGCTACTGATTATTCTGTTCATTTCCCTGGGTGGTGGTATCTATAATTTCTTTTAGAAAATCTATATGTTTTAAAATATGTTTTTATTTATTTTATAGAGAGAGGAAGAAAGAGCGAGAAATTTCCATTGGTTGCCTCCTGCACACACCCTGACTGGGACCCAACCAGAAACCTGTGCATACACCCTGATTGGGAATGAAATAGGTGACCTTCTTTTGGTGCACAAGAGATGATGCTCAACTGAGCCATGCCAGCCAGGGATAAGAAATATTTTTAACCCTTCCTTTCACTGGTCTTGGATGCTACTCTTCCTCTATATCTTCCTTATCATGCCACTTTTTACATTGCATTTTATTGACTATTTGCAGTAATTAATCATCACTTGATTTTAAAAGTCATGAAAGTGATGATCATGTCTATCTTGATCACTATTTTCTCTCTCAATGATTGGTTTATACTAGTCAGCCAAAGTACTGTATCATAAGAATCAATGAATGGAAGAACTGTGACTTTAAACATTTTTGTAAAGAAAATTTTAATCACCACATAAATTTATAGGCATATATTTCTAAAATAATATTCTGTTGTTGTTTTAGTATTACAGAGTTAAGTATTGGAAAAGTTTATTATGTAAGAACCATAACAAAGACTAACATGAAACACTGAAGCAAGAGAAGAGGGAATAAGGAAAGAGTTATTACAGCATGAGGCAATTTTTCAAAAAATTAAGGTAGGGAAGTTCCCATTTTATGGGTTAGGGCTCAGTGGTGGTAGCAGACACATAATAAGTGTTATGGAAAATTTATTATAGTGATTATATGCTTTTCAATTGTGGGAGAAGTTGGGAAATGAAGGTCTAGAACTAGACTTAGAGGATAAAAGAGGGAGTTGCCGGCCAGTTACTACAGAAGCCAAGTACGTCCAGCTGCTGAACTAGTCTATGCACTGGGATCTTGTGGTGAGGTCTCTGGGAAGCACTTCTCTCAGGTAGCTACCACCTCCCTGGGGTCATGGTCAAGTGTCTGGTGGTGGTCCTGCAGCACTGTTGGTCAGCAAGACCTGAAGTAAGGAAGACTTATCTCTAGAACAGAGGACAAAGAGGATAAACCAGATCTGATGGGCATCTCTAATTCTGTCTTTGGAGACATGTGTCTGCAAAGAGAACTATTTCATCTCTGCTTCCTAGATTTTATTCAAATTTCTAACCTGGACCCAAACAGGGAAGGAGATTCTGGAAAACATTTTTTCCAGTTTAACAAATTTGACTGAATTCTAGAGGCTTTCTTCAAATGTTAGAAACACTTGTGGCTTTACATTCTTACCTAATTTGATTCTGGAAAAAGTCGAGATTTAGATGTTGAGTTGTCCTGTAGAGCAGGTTGGCCCAGACTCTAACTCTGCATTGAGCAGCTATAGTGTAAAATGGTTGGAAATGTCAAGAAGCCTAAGGATGTATAGCAAATAATCTTGAAGATCAAATAAATTAATGGCATATGAGAGAAAGAAGGAGATATAGTCTTAATTATATGGTTTTGAAAACATACTGCCAAGAAATAAAGTACAAAATTGTTTTGACTGGGTTTCAATTACATTTAGAAAATGTAAATACATTGTATTTATCTTGTGGACTTGGGAAGCAAAAATAATTAAATGTCCAATAGAAGGTGTCATGTGAGTCGGTAAAATTTAGTACTAGGTGTCTCTATTGCTCATATACTCTGCATATCTGAGGATAGACTCTGGAATTTTCTGTGGCCACCTTTCTTCTTAAGCTGTTTGCCCAATTTCTAATAAGATCTTAGTTTCTCCTACCAAAAAGTCCATTCCCTGGCCTTAGAGCTTCTTGCCAAAGGATACTGTGAAAAAAAATTGATGTCAAAATACTTTCTCTGCAAAGGTGGTTACTTTCATCAATGATTCAGCCTTTTCAGTTATCAAGTAGACTATCTAACATGTCAGCCTGAAGCATTTGCATTTGCATGCTGTTCCCAAAACACAAGCAATGTCAAGCAAGTTGGCAAAGACGCTCACCAAATCAATAGCAAAAAGATCATATAAAATATAACTCCTCCTGTCCCTCTTTAACGCTATATAAAGTCCATTTCTGGCCAGTCTAGCACAGTCACTGTGTCCTGGCAGTCTGTCAACAAAATTCAGATACATTGAGGTGAAGTCTCAGTACACTCATACAGGTAAATGGTAAACTTCAAATGTTATTCCCATAGTGGAATTCAATATGGATTTCCTCTGTTTTGATAAACAAAATGTCATATAAACTACCATAGAGATATATCTGCCAAAAAGATTTGAAGTCCGCCTTTGTTACTTGTTTTCAAAGCCAGTGCCTAACATTTCATGTTTCATCCAGTTCATTACCATGAGCATTTCCTTCACATCTCACCCCCAAGAGAGGTGCTTATTTCGCACATAGTTCATTCTTGTAAATAAATGTTCCACTACTGTTATTTCATTCCCTTTCAGGGCCCTTCTTGACATTTCTACATCTGCCTACTTAACTATGTTAAGATTTTTCTTCCTGGGCAGTTCATTTTGTAGAGTCAGAGCAGAAGATTCTGTGGAGAAGGAACTTCCCAACTGCAGATCATGACTCATCTTCTGACTCATCAACAAGACTGGAAATTTAGAACTGTTTATTTTAATTACAATTAATTTTTAATAGAACTAAAACAAGTATGTTGGGAAATGTCATTGGCACACGGATTTCAGTTGTGTAGGGGAGGAGTGCTTGCCTCTAAAACAATGCAGACACTAGAAAAGCTCATGACATGAAGTTCTTAAAGCTACAATAAAATAAGTTCACAAGCTAACAAATAGCTTCAAGAAAAATTATATACTTAACTATTTCTAGGGAATTAAATTCAGAAATTATCCAAGGAAAAAGATTAAGAATTTTCACTGTTATCAAAAGGAACATTTAAATTTATGAGACATATCTTCCTCTTTTAAAACTTGCAGTACTTTTTATTTTAATGGTTTGTGAACTGTTGCTTGATATCAATGTGATTATATTAAGAGAATTTGACTGTCGTAACTGAGTAGCTGACACAAACCAAAAAAAAAAAAAATTAAGATTGAAATAGTTATAGGGAGTAATGAAGACATCATTCCCTGTAATTCATTTGTTTTCAGAGACAATTGCCATCCTTGTACAAGTTTCCATGTCAGAAACTGACTTAAGAAGAGGATAAATCCAGAGCATAGTACTCTCACAAATGAACCATATGAGATGAGAAGCATAAGATTCAGGTTTCAAAGTTGGAATCAATCAATGCAGCCTTGTTATTTTGAAAGGGCAATTTCCAACCTTTCTACTAAATCAAAGAAAAAAAAAATCAGCATACCAAAGGGTCATCGAACAAAGTGAGATTCCCTAAGTATATGCATGGACAACTGAAACAGACAGAAAGTGGTTATAGTCCATAGAAATACTTAAACATTTTTTGAATTAAAATAAAGAAAGAAAAGGATACCAATGTGTAACCCAGCGCCCAAATTCTTTATAAAGTAACCCTAGCAGTATTTTATGACCTATATATAACACACAGAGTATAACTTGAAAGCTGAGGAAAAGGAGGCTCCACCTTGAAGGACACTGAACGCTCGTCCAGCAGAGGGCGGTGGTGAATGTTTATAGTTCATCTCTGAATGGGAAAGGGAAGAAGCCCTGCAGAGGAACCATAGGGCAGTACTCAGGCCAAGCACAGGATAGAGAGAACTTATTACAAACAGCTTCAGGGCTGCTCACTAAAAGGAGATAAGGCATTTCAGATCTTTAAGGTTTATTGAAAGGTTGGTAGAAAAAGCAAAGAAAAGAGGAAAATCAGCGTTTGAAGTGCTCTATCTCAAATCAGCCAATTTAAGGGTGGGAATTATGCATCTCCCTCTAACTTAATATATTTTTTAAAAATTACCTTGTTTACGACAATAAAAAAGAGTGGTAACTAATATTTATTGGGTATTTATCATTTAGTTAGGTACTGTCTTAAAGTCTATACACATATTCAGTATGTTATGACTGAATGTTTATGTACTTCCAAAATTCATAGGTTAAAGTCCTATCTATCCCCAAAGTGAGGGTATAGGAGGTGGCCCTTGGGAGGAGATCAGGAGTAGATGAGACTATGAGGGGAGAGATGCCATCAGTGGAATTAGGGCTCTCACAAGAGTCATGAAAGAGTATGCTTCCTCTCTATAATCTCACATGAGGATATGAGAAGTGGCAGTCTGAAACCCAAAAGAAGGCCCTCAACAGAACCTGACCATGCTAGTAGCAACCTGATCTTGGACTTGGACCCTCCAAAACTGTGAGAAATAAATGTCATTTATAAGCAACCTGGTATGCGGTATTTTGCTGCAATAGCCTGAAAGGACTAAGATGCTATAGTAATTAATTTAACTACTCAGTAATTCTATTGTATATATACTAGAGGCCTGGTACACAAAATCTGTGCACTCAGGAGGGTCCCTCAGCTGTCTCTGTGTCCTCTCACAGTCCAGGAGCCATTGGTGGATGTCTGACTGATGGCTTAGGCCTGCTTGGGATTAAAAAAATAAGAATCTACATTTATAAAATCTATATCTCTCTCTGTGGCAGTGTTAAAGATGTCCGACTGATAGCCAGCAGTCGGACTCCATAACACTGCCACAGAGGCAGAAGAGGCTCCAGCCACGATCAATGGCACTTGCCAGGAATGAGCCAGCTCAGGGCTTCTGACTGAGCAGAGCTTCCCCTGTGGGAGCACACTGACCACCAGGGGGCAGCTCCTATGTTGAACATCTGCCCCTTTGTGGTCAGTGCTGATCATAACAACCAGTTTTTCCATTGTTCAGTTAATTTGCATATTAACCTTTTATTATATAGGACTCAAAGTCCAGTGCACAAAATTAATGCATGGGGTGAGTGGTCCCCTCAAAAAAGCCTGCACCCTCTCCAATCCAGGACCCCTTGGGGAATGTCCGACTGCCAATTCAATCTTAATCCCTGTAGTATCAGGCCTAAACCAGCAATTGGAAATCCCTCTCACAATTCGGGACCACTGGTTTCTAACTACTCACCTGCCTGCCTGCCTGCCTGATCTCCCCTAACTGCCTCCCCCTGATGACCTGGTCACCCCTAACTGCCCCTCCCTGCCAGTTTGGTCGCCCCTCACTGTGTCCCCCTGCTGGTCTGATCGCCCCATGCAGCCTGCTGCTCAGTCATTTGGTCGGCCTTCACTAACCCCCCTGAAGGCCTGGTTGCCCCATACAGCCTGTTTGGTCATCCATTCGGTTGCAACGGTCACTAGGCTTTTATAGATATAGATTCCTATTTTTTTAATCCTCACCTGAGAATATGTGTTTATTGATTTTTAAAGAAAGAGGAAGGGGAAGGAGAGAGAAAAAAGGGAAATATTGTGAGAGAAAACATTGATCTATTGCCTCCCCTATGTACCTGACTGGGGATGAAATCCATAACCTGGTAATTGTCCTGATCAGGAATCAGACCCAAGACACTTCAGAGCTCAGAATTAAACTCTAACCAACTGAGCCACACCAACTGGACTGTATATGCATTGTTATTATTTCCTTTTTAAAGGTGAAAAATCTTTAATAAAGTTTTTTAGTTAGCTTGTTATTCCCCACTAGTGAAATGTATTTTAGAGTGTTTCCTACATCACAGTCTACTTATATTTTATTATACTTTAGAGGCATAGATTGTCTCCAACTACTCACTATGGCAAATTCTACTGCAGTAACCCACTCAAACATTTCTCCTGTCCACACTATGAAAATGTCTAACTATTTGGTCTAAAGTATATCAATTCTTATTTTCTCTAGTAACTGCAACTGGTTACAGAGGGAATTATTGGCTTCCCGCACTTGCATTAATTAATATGTACCCTTTAAATATTTCATTTTTCTAAATAAAATTGTTGACCATTTGGATGCTCCATGTATCACTCCAAAATAATTTTATGTCATTAAATTCAGTTTTTTGCTTTAAGTTTTCTTTTTGGAATCTAACCTTGGATCTCAAAGATATAATTTAATATTGTCTTCTATTAGCCAATGGTATTCTACCTTTCATATTTAGGTGTTAAAACACATGAAATCCACTTTGGTGTAGTATAATAAGAATTGAGATGTATTTTTCTCCATAAGATGGACAATTTTCCAATTGTTTTGTAGTGACAATTTATCAAATAAGTTCTTTCACATACATATCTTTCTAAATTATACTGGTCTAATTTTATATTTTTACCAGAGGCCCACCACACAAAATTGTGCGTGTGCAGGGTCCCAAGGCCTAGATTGTGATCAGAGCCATGTTCGCCACCCTGGGACGCTCCATGACTCTGCTGCTACTCTGCCACCCTCCACGACGCTGACGCTCCCCCACCAGTCCAGTCCCTAGTCCTGCTCCACTGCCACCAGCCCAGTTCTCATGGCTTGCCATTGGCCACCCAGCGATGGGAGCCTGTGGGTTGTGGGGAGGGACCAAGAGGTGGTCAATGCATCTCATAGCAATTGGTCGATTGGTCATTCTGGTGGTGATGCCTGGCTTTTTATTATTATAGATGATAGTTTCATAATATCTTTATTACTATGGCTTTATTGGAATTCTGTCAGATGTATTAGGGTAGCATTTATAAACATTGAAATTCGTTTTTTAGGTAAAGTTCTATGATTTTGACATACAAATTAATGTAACTACCATCATAACCAAGATACAAAAAAGAATTCCATGCCTCCCCTGCAAAATACATCTATACTCCTTTGTAGTCAATACATACCTCAAACCCAGCTTCTGGCAACCACTGGCTTGTTTTCTTGTTCCTCCAGAATTTTCTTTCCCAGAATGTCATACAAATGTAAGCATATAGCCTTTAGCATTCTGAGAATTAGCATTCTTTAGCATTCTTTCACTTAGCATAATTTATTTGAGACAATCCATGTTTTATATATCAATAGTTTATTCCTTTTTATAGCTGAGTAGTAAACCATCCTTTGCGTATACCATGACTTGTTTATATGTTCACTGGTTAAAGAACATTGGACTATATTCCATTTTGATGATTATGAATAAAGCTATTATAAATACTGACATGAAAAAAATTGTTGGGTTATATGCCTAAAATTTTAAGAAAGTGCCAAACTGCCTTAATTGTTTTGGTTCAGTGGATAGATCCTTGGCTTGCTTATGGAAAGGTCAATTCCATCCTGGTCAAAGGCATATGCCCAGGTTGTGGGTCTCGACCCCCAGTAGGGGGCATGAAGGAGGCATCCAATCAATGATTCTCTCTCATCATTGATGTTTCTATCTCTACCTCTCCCTTCCTCTCTGAAACTCTCTGAAATCTACACACACACACACACACACACACACACACACACTCAGAGAGAGAGAGAGAGAGAGAGAGAGAGAGAGAGAGAGAGAGTGTGTGCTCTGTACCATCTCCTCCAACAACTGATACTATTCTTTTCTTCTTTTCCTCTTCCTTTCTCTGTACTATCCCTCTCATATTTCCTTTTTATTCCTTGTTTAAAATATGTTTTTGTTGATTTTAGAGAGAGGAAGGGAAAACGGAGAGGGAGAGGAAGAGGTAGAAACATCGACGATAAGAGAGAATCATTGATCGGTTGCCTCCTGCACGCCTCTACTAGGGATCAAGTTTGCAACCTGGATATGTGCCTTAACTAGGAATTGAACTGGTGACCTCTTGCTGCATAGGATGTTGCTCAACCAACTCAGCAACACCAGCCAGGCTTTTTTTCTTTGCTTTGCTTTTTTTTTTTTCTTTGTCATTTCAGTAGGTGTGTACTAGTCCTGATTGTGATTTTAATTTACTTTTTCATTATGACTAATATCTTATGCATTTTCTCACATGTCTTGCTCTCCTTATATCTTTTTTTGTGTGAAGTGTCTTAAAAATGTCTCTGGTTTTTAATTAGATTGTTTTTTTTAATTACAATCTTGAGTATTCCTTATATAGTCTGAATACAGTGTTTTTTACATGTGTTTGCAAATGTCAGTTTGTATCTTGACATTTATTTAACAATGTCTTTAGAAAAACAGAAAGTTTTAATTTTGAAGAAATCCAATAAATCAATTTTGTGTTTTATAGATAATGCTTTTGTAGTGATATGTAAGAAATACTTGCTCAGCCCTGGGAAAATGTTTGTCTCTCCAGAGAAATCCATGATTGTCTCTCATCACTGATGTTTCTATATTTCTCGCCCCCTTCCTCTCTGAAATTAATTTTTTAAAATAAATATTTGCCTATTTTAAAATCACAAAGTTTTTGTCATATATTTTCTACTCAAAATTTTATAGGTTTTGGTTTTACAATGAAACCCATGGTCTATTTTGACTTAGTTGTTGTATCTGTTGTGAGGTCAAATCTTGCTTTTGTGTATACGGATATGTAATTCTTCCAGTGCTATCAATGTAGAGAGAGAATCATTGACCAGCTGCCTACTGGGGATTGAGCCTGCAACCCATGCATCTGCCCTGACACTTAATCACTGAGCCATATTGGCCAAGCCTTTTAATATATTTTTAGTGTTTTTCTGTGATATGGGATTTTTTCTAAGATTCTTTACAATTTTATAAAAAAAAAAAAAAAAAGACCTTCTGGAAATTATTCCAAATGTCCTTCCAGATGACCTTCTAAATGAAGCCATGGCAACAGAGGCTGAGACAGAGTGGTTAGAGGCAATCAGGCAGTTAGGGGTGCTGAGGCAGGCAAATGAGAAGTTTGGGGCAATCAGGCAGGCATGCAGAGTAGTTAGAGGTGATCAGGCAGGCATGCAGAGGGATTAGAAGTTAACAAGCAGTCAGATGAGTGGTTGGGGACGGTTAGACAAGAAGGCAGCGGGGTTAGGGACAATCAGGCAAGCAGGTAGTTAAGAGCTAGTGGTCCCGGATTGTGAGAGGGATGTGCGGCATTGGACCCAAACCAGCAGTAGGTCATCCCTCGCAGGCGTCTTCAAACTACGGCCCGCGGGCCACATGCAGCCCACAGAGGAGTCTGATCCGGCCCGCCAGGTTTTTTGGGCAGCCGAGGTGTTACAGTAGGAATTAGTAGTTCATATAGTCCGGCCCTCCAGCTCTCTGAGGTACCGTGATCTGGCCCCCACTTTAAAAAGTTTGAGGACCCCTGCCTCAAGGGGTCCCAGATTGCAAGAGGTTGCAGGCCAGGCTGAGGGACCCCCCTCCCATGCAGGAATTTTGTGCACTGATTATATTATAAATAGAATAACATTTTAACATAACTGTTTATACTCATAATGTTGTTGATTTTCTTAAATTTAACTTTTATCTAGATTAAAATTGCTTATTGTTGAGCTTTCTGTATAGATTTTTTCTCTCTTTCTTATAAACCTTATACTCTTCTGTCTGTTTATTAAATGGTTGGCAACTTAGCCTGTTTGGACTGTTCTAATAAAATATAAAACAGGGTGAATTATAAATAGCAGAAATGTATAATTTACAGTTCCAGAGGCTGAGATTCCTAGAGTAGAGTGAGGTATAAGACCCTCTTCTGGGTTGCAGACTTAGTTTTATATCTACACATGATAGAAGGAGCAAGGGAACTCTGTGGTCTATTTTATTTAATTTTTAATGTTTTTAATTTTTCAATTACAATTAGCATACAGTATTATATTAGTTTCATAGTGATTAGACATCCATGTAAATTATAAGTGATAACCAATAAATCTAGTACCCACCTGACACCATAGATAGTTTTTACAATATCATTGACTGTACTTTATATCCAGTGATTATTTTGTAACTACCAATTTGCACATCTTAGCCCCTTTTCCTTTTCACCCAGCCCCTCAATAGTCCTCCCCACCTGGCAACCATCAAAATCTCTGTATCTATGAATTTTCTTCTTTTTTTTTTGTCCCTCTATTTTTTTTTTTTAATTTCACTTGTAAGTGAAATCATATGGCATTTATTGTCTCTGACTCATTTTACTCAGCATGATACTCTCTAGGTCTATTCATGTTGTTGCAGAAGGCAATATTTTATTTATTTTTTATAACTGAATCATATTCCATTGTATATATGCACCACTTCCTTATCCATTCATTTATTGATGGACACTTAGGTTGCTTTCATATCTTGGGTATTGTAAATAATACTGCAATGAGCATATCAATGCATGTATCTTTTGGAATTAATGTTTTGGGTTTCTTCAGATAAATATCCAGAAGTGGAGTTGCTGGGTCCTTCTTTGTCTCTTGTTGTAATGCCTATTTTGTCTGGTCTCAGTTTTGCTACATTAAACTTTTTAAATTTCATATTCATAAAATATTTTTTCATTCTTTTACTTTTGATCTGCATGTGTCTTTCTATATGAAATAAACCTCTATAGATAGTATATGTAATGATCTTTCATGTTTTCTTATTCATTCATTCACCATATATCCTTTGATTAAAATATTTAACCCATTTACATTTAGTGTAATTATTAATTGGTATGTAGTTATTGGCATTTTATTAATCACATTAAATTTTTGTCTCTCCTTAAAAAATCCCCTTTAACATTTTATATATATATATATATTATATATATATATATATATATATATATATATATATATATATATATATTTATATATATATATGTGCGTATTTTTTTTTATTGATTTCAGAGAGGGAGAGGAAGAAACATAGAAACATCAATGATGATAGAGAATAATTGATCAGATGCCTCCTGCATGCCTCCTACTGGGGATCAAGTCCACAACCCAGCATGTGCCCTTGACCAGAATCAAACTCAGGACCCTTCAGTCAACAGGCTGAAGCTCTATCCACTGAGCCAAACCAGCTAGGGCCCCTTTAATATTTTTTTTTGTA
The DNA here is from genome assembly GCF_014108245.1 of Pipistrellus kuhlii. Taxonomy (NCBI): domain Eukaryota; kingdom Metazoa; phylum Chordata; class Mammalia; order Chiroptera; family Vespertilionidae; genus Pipistrellus; species Pipistrellus kuhlii. The sequence continues at coordinate 131,457,177 of NW_023425404.1, forward strand.
ATACTGATTTGGTGGTAATGAACTCCTTTACCTTTTACTTGTCTGGGAATCTCTTCCCTACATTGACCCCCTTCCCTCTCCACATCCCCATCACTACACACACACACACACACACACACACACACACACACACACACTGCTCAGCCTTTACCACACACTATCTATCCTTGGATTCTAAATGATAGCCTTACTGGGTAGAGTATTCTTGGTTGTAGGCCCTTGCTTTTCATATCTTTGAATATTTCATGTCAGAGTAGGAGTAGTCGTCCCGCCCGGCAGGGTGTCTGAGGCGGGGCACCCCCACCCGGCGGGACTGGGTCCCCGTGCCCCTGCCTCCTCCCGCGGACACAGTGCCCTCAGAGGCCCCGGCGGCCCTCCCGCCTCGGGGCGGCGCCGCTCAGGCCGCAGCCCAGGCCGCCGCCCGGAGCAGTGAGTGCCCTTGGGGGCCGCAGGGGCAGGCGGGGCCCAAAGGGACAGGGGGCTTCCGGGAGGAGCCTGTCCTCCTCAGGGGCCGGGCTGTGGGCTGAGGTCAGGGCCTCACACTGCAGGGGCCTCAGGCTGTGGGGCCTGGGCTGTCCAGCCTCTCTCCTCGGGGGACCTTGAACCTGGGGACTTTGAATGGGCACCAAGCCAAGAACCTTCACTATAGGGGTATGAGATATTTCAGAGGCCGGTGCATGACTATCTGGAACTCTGAGGAGTAAGTCAAGATGAAGACTTTTAAAAAAAATAGTAAAGACTGCCAAAACCAGTTTGGCTCAGTGAATAGAGCGTCGGCCTGGGGACTGAGGGGTCCTAGGTTCGATTCCGGACAAGGGCATGTGCCTGGGTTGCGGACGCATCCCCAGTGGGAGATGTGCAAGAAGCGGCTGGTCAATGATTCTCTCTCTTTGATGTTTCTGGTTCTCTGTCCCTCTCCTTTCCTCTCTGTAAAAAAATCAATAAAATATATTTTTAAAAATAGTAAAAAAAAAAAAAAAAAAAAAAAAGAATATTTCATGTCAATCCCTTCTGGCTTGAAAGCTTATTTTGAGAAATCAACTGATAGCCTTATGGGAACTCTTTGTAAGTAACTGACTGCTTTCCTTTTGCTATTTTTAAGATTTTCTCTTTGTCTTTAACCTATGGCATTTTAATTATGATGTGGTTTTGTTGTGGACTTCTTTGGGTTTATCTAGTTTGGGACTCTGTGCTTCCTGGGGTTATATATCTATTTTTTTTATTTTTTTATTTTTTTGCCAGATTAGGAAAGTTTGCCATCATTATCTCTCCAAATTGGTTTTCAATTTATTTCTCTTTCTCTTCTTCTTGTAGAACCCCTATGATTAAAATACTGCTGCATTTGATGTTGTCCCAGATGCCCCTAAAATTGTCCTAATTTGGGGGGGGATTATTTTTTTCTTTTTGCTATTCTGATTGGGTGTTTTCTGCCATCTTATCTTCCCAATAATTGATTCAGCCCTCTGTTTCATATAATTTACTGTTGATTTCATCTAATATATTTTATATTTATTTCTGACTGGTTCTTATTTAAGTTTTTTTAATCTTCTTTTTTATGTTTACTATCTCTTTGTTAAAGTTATGACTGAGATGATTGAGCTTCCTTATAACGAGTGTTTTGAACTCTCTACCTGGTAGATAGCCTGTCTCCATTTTGTTTTGTTCCTTTTCTGAAGTTTTGTTCTCTTCTTTCATTTGGGATTTTTGTTTTTTTCTGTGGGGTTTGTGTGTGTGTGTGTGTGTGTCTGTGTGTGTGTGTCTTCTATTTTTGATTGCCTCCTTATATTCTTTACTATGTATTAGGTATGTAGATAGAGCCGCTACATCTCCCAGACTTGGTAGAGTGGTCGTAGATAGCAGATGTCCTGTGGGGTCAAAATCCCCTTAGTTATCTCAGCTAGGTGCTCCAGATGTTCTTGTGTGGATTGTTTCCTCCTATTGTAGTTGACCTTAGGGCTATTTGTTTAGTGGCCTGGCCAGGACTACAGTGGTTGAACTGATGTGCAGGGGTAGACCCTACAGAGCAAGATTCAATCTAGCATGGTTCTGGTGCCTGTTCAATCTGCCCTTTGGATGTGTTGTTTGTGGAGTTGGTTGAGTGGTTACTGATGTGGTCTGAAGCTGGCCAGTGAATATATTGCTTCTGGGACATCTTATGTGGGGCATGGTTAGCTAGTTGGTATGAGCTACAAAGTGATCTGTAGATGGTGGCCACTGTGCTGGTCTTAGAGATGCCTGGGAGAGGGCAAGCTGTGTATTGAAGCTGGTTGCATTTAAAGTGGGGCTCATGGCTGCTTAGCAAGAGGCATCAGGCATGCTGAAGCCAGATGCTATTTGTTTGGGTTCATGAACCTTTGAAAGATTTTAGGAAAGTTCACAGCATGAGCTGAGACTGGCCATTTTTATGGAAAAGCCACTGTAAATACTTGGCTAGTCCTGAAAGTTGTTTGAGGTGTGGTCTCAGGAAATCATCAGGGGTAAAGTTAGGACCTTGATGAAGACTTAGATATGGTGCCCACCTGCACCTGCAGGGAAAGGGATCAGTGAAGGAACAATGTCTCTGCTAGTACTTCTGTCTGGAAGAAAGCTCCCCCTCCCGCCTTCACACTGAAGCCAGACAATTCATTTCCTCCCTCTATGTTTCTTGCACTTTTTTAGCTATTGCCTTAGTGCTGGAGCTTAGAGCAAGTGAGTCTGTCAGAAAGCTCTTTCAGAGGAACCCGTGGGACTTTAGCAGCCCTCTAACTCAGCCACAATCTCCAATGGTTTTCAAGCCAGAAATCATGGGGACTTATCTTGCTGGAACTGGAACCCTGGTCTAGGGGTTTTGGTGTGGAGGTGGGAACCCTCACTTTTATTTTATGTATTTATTTTTAAAATATATTTTACTGATTTTTTACAGAGAGGAGGAGAGAGGGATAGAGAGCTAGAAAGTCGATGAGAGAGAAATATCAACCAGCTGCCTCTTGCACAACCCCTACCGGGGATGTGCCCGCAACCAATGTACATGCTCTTCATCAGAATCGAACCTGGGACCGACTCTCTACCACTGAGCCAAACTGGTTTCGGTGGAACCCTCACTTTTAAAGGGAGAGCTCCACAGCTGAGATATGGCTTCTTTTGTATATCCTTAGTTATAAGACTTCTTTTTTAAGATAGATTTCATGTGGTTCTCAATGATGGCTGTACTGTAATTTAATTGTAATTTTAATACAGTCATGGGAGAAGGTAAGTGCAGCATATTTTGTGGGGATGAAAACTTTTAGATCATAGCAGTTGGTAAGGATCTTAAAAATTATTCTAAAAAGCAAATGTGATGAGGAACATTGATATCATATTCTTGACTTCATGCGTCCCCATTCATATAAATTTCCTCCATTAAGTAGGATGCTTTCCTGAGGTTTAAGTTGTACAGATTTTTATTGATAAGACATTTTGATATAGTTCTTGTTTTCTGAGATTTTTAAGATCATAAACCCTTGACCCTTGAACAACACAATTTTGAACTGCATGATTCCACTCATGCACAGATTCCCCGCCCCCCAAATAATACATAGAGAATATTTTTTAAATTAGGGATAATTTGAAAAACCTCACAGAGAAATGACATGCCTTAAAAATATAGAAAGATTATGAGAAAATTAGGTACATTGCAAATAGAATAAAATATATATTTTTTATCATTTGCTACCATAAAATATGTTCTAAAAAGTTAAAAAGTATCAGTTTGCACAAACACAGACCATATATGGTGACATTCTCACTAGAGAGAAACTTAAACAAGTGTAAAGATGCACTATTAAATTACAACTTCATAAGATTTACATACATAACATACTACTGTCACAATCTTGTAGTCACCTCCTATTGTTATTGCTGTGAGCTCAAGTGTTGTGAATGTAGTCATCCCCTTGTGAGCAGTTCATCTCTTCAGTAAATTGTTCATCGCAGTAAAAAGTGAACTCTCACAGTTCTCACATATTTTTCATCGTGTTTAGTGCAATACTGTAAACCTAGAGTAACACCAGGGGACCCATATGAAGTGCCACTGGTGATACTGAAGGTGCTCCCAAGAAGCAGGAGAAAATCATGATGCTGCAAGGAAAAGCTGAGTTGCTTGATGTATACAGTAGGCTGAAGTCTGCAGCTGTGGACGCCCAGAACTTCAAGATAAATGAAATCAATCTAAGGACCATCATAAAAAAGAAAAAGGACATTCATGAAGCCCTGGCTGCAGCTATGCCAGCAGGCATAAAAATCTTGATCCCCCCCCCCCCTAAATATCTTTTTGATATTGCTTTGGAAATTCAGCTTTTATGTGGGTGCAGGATTGTTATAAGAAAATTTATAGATTTTAATATGATTCAAAAACAAGGGAAGCCATTATATGACAACAAAATAAAGGTGAAGGGTCTAAAGCTAGAGTATCTAATGCCAGCAAAGAGTGGCATTAAAGAAAAGAGGTTTGGCTTTTAAAATGTCAAGGTGATTAGAGAAGCAGCAAACTCCCAGACACCATCTGAAAAATCATTGAAGAAAGGATACCTGACTGAATAGGCTTTTAGTGCAGATGAAAGTACACTATTTGGGGGGGAAGGGGAGATGATAAAAAGCCATGAAAGACATTTATCATTAAGGAAACAAGCACCAGGATTTTTGCAAAATAAGCCAGGCAGAGAAAAACAAGTGTCACAGGAAGGGATTGACCAACTTTACTGTTCTGTGCAAATGCTGTCAGGTTTATGATCAAGGCTGCCCTTATCCATAAAGCTGCTACAGTCCCCCCACCCCTCCAGCCTCGATGGGATAAACACCAGCTGCTGGTCTTCTGGTTGCACAATAAGAAGGCCTGGACAATGAGAACTTTTTTTTTCTGGATTGATTTCATTAATACTTTGTCCCTGAAGTCAGGAAATATCTTGCCAGGAAGAGACTGCCTTTTAAAGTTTATTTTGACATTGGAAAATGTCCTTGGCCACCCAGAGCCCCATGAGTTCAACACCAAAGACATAAATGTGGACTTTTGACTCCTAGACACACATCTGTAATTCAACCTCTAGATATGAACCTTGAAGGCTCATTACACACTGTACTCTAGGAAAGAATTGCCAACGCTATGATTGACAGACATCATGAAAGTCTGAGAGGAAGAAGATGCCATTGGTATAGAAAAAGCATGAAAGCTATCAAGCCCCAAACAATAACTTTCTGCTGGAGAAAACTATTGGTTTTTTTGTTTGTTTGTTTTTTTCCTGTTGTCTAAATGTCACAATACTTTCACAGGATTCACAGCAGAGTTAATCAAGGAAATCATGAAAAAGCTTGTGGATATGGCAACAAAGGTGGTGGTGATGGGTAAAGGGTTTCACAATATGGATCTTGGAGAAATTCAAGTGCTAATAGACACCACACCAGAGGCATTAACAGAAGACGACTTGATGGAGATGTGTGCTGGATGATGAGGAAGAAGTAGACGAAGCAGTGCCAGAAGACAAGTTGACGTCAGATAATCTGGCAGAAGTGTTCCAAATAGTCCAGGCTGCTTTTGTGAAGAAATAGCCAGTCAGAGAAAGACAAGTATCACAAGATCTCACCCTTATGTGTAATTTAATAAACAAAATAACTTGATGAAGAAACTACGTCCAGAGACATAGAAACATGGAACAAACTATCAAAAGTTGGAAGGAAGGCTGGGGTGGGTGGATGGGTGGGAAGAGATTAACCAAAGAATGTGTATGCATATCTGCATAACCCATGGACACAGATAATAGGGTAGTGAAGGCCTGGGATCGGTGTTGGGTGTAGGGATGGGGGGTGAAGGGTACATTTATAATACTTATGACAAAAAATATATAATATTTTTAAAGACTGCTTTTGACTTCGTCATCTTCTTTTTTTTACTTTAATAGTTTTTATACAACATGGACTCTTCTGTGCCATGGGCACTGAAGCTAGAGCAAACAGTGCAAAGGAGAATGGGGACCTCGCAGAAACATTTTTAGAGAAATAAAAAGCAAAGATGTAAGACAAAAATTATGATATATTTTCACAAAGCTACACCAAGTTTGCCTGCACAAAGTGAGTAATTTTAATATAAAATTAATAATGTGTTCATTTGCTTACTGTGTTATAACTTTGCTTTCAAAGAATTGCATTACCATACAGTATGCCTCTCTCTGTTTCAATTGTAGAAATTTTGTATCAACCTATCATCCCAGGCATGTGCTATTTTTTAAAAAACTAAAAAGTACCAGAGTTTCCAAACTGTATTATAAATAAGACTGTTATATTTTATATCATAACATTTTATAATCATTTATTCATTAGTGTATAGTCTAAACTACTGTGAAGCAATTATATTGATTAAACCAGGCTACCATAAGGCAATCCTATCATTGCTGCTGCTTCTTCTTTTTCTTAAATATATTTTATTGATTTTTTTTTTACAGAGAGGAAGAGATAGGGATAAAGAGTTAGAAACATTGATCAGAGAGAAACATCCATCAGCTGCCTCTTGCACACCCCCTATTGGGGATATGTCTGTAACTAAGGTACATGCCCTTGACCGGAATAGAACCCAGGACCTTTCAGTGTGCAGGCCGATGCACTGAGCCAAACAGGTTTCAGCTCATTGATTTTTCTTTATCAACACATGATAAATACCTGCAAATAAAGATGGATTTGTTTCATTATCTTTTCATTTTTTAACTAGTGTTGATAATATGTATGACATTTATAGTGTTTTGTAGCATATAAGACAACATGGATATAGATACTGACAGATGATTCAGCTTATAAACAGACTCATAAACTTACTATATTGATAAATCCAGTGCAGTAGTATAAATGTGTTTTCTCATTTTTTAATTTAAAATTTTATTTAATTGCTGCTTTTTAAAGATATCTTTATTGTTGAAAGTGTTACATATGTCCCCTTTTTTTCTCCCTTTTCCTCCCTTCCACCCCATACCCTCTTCCCCCAGATCACAGCATTATTTTTTGTGTCCATGGGTTATACATCAAATAAAAGAGTAATATGCAAATTGACCATCATTCCAACACATAAACTGGCTGCCCCCATGTGGTCAAAGATCCTGCCCCCATGTGGACACAAGTTGGCCACCACAAGATGGCCAGCAGGGAAGGGCAGTTGGGAGGGACCAGGCCTGCAAGAAAGGGCAGTTGGGGGTGATCAGGCTGGCAGGGGAGTAGTTAGGCATCAATCAGGCTTTCAGGGGAGTGGTTAGGGGGTGATTAGGCTGGCAAGTAGAAGCAGTTAGGGGCAATCAGGAAGATAGGTAGGCTAGTAGTTGGGAGACAGCAGTCCTTGATTGTGTGAGGGATGTCCTACTGCCTAAATGGGCAGTCGTACATCCCTCGAGGGGTCCCAGATTGGAGAGGGTGCTGGCTGGCCTGAGGGACACATACCCCATGCACGAATTTCATGCACTGGGCCTCTAGTGGATACATATAAGATCTTTGGTAAATCTCTTTCTGTCTCTCCCTCTTCCATTCCCTCTGAGATTTGTCAGTCTTTTCCATGTTTCCATGTCTCAATATATTTTGTTTGTCAGTTTATTTTGTTCATTAGATTCTGCATATAAGTGAGATCGTGTGACACTTGTTTTTCTGTGGCTTATTCTACTTAGCATAATGCTCTCTAGGTCCCTTCATGTTGTCTCAAAGGGTAAGAGAGCCTTTATTATAGCTGCATAGTATTCCTTGTATAATTGTGTGTGTTTTTTCCTTGAAAATCATTGTCTTTTTCCTTTTAAATACTTTTATTTATTTTTAGAGAGAAAAAGGAAGGGTGAGGGGGAGAGAGAGAGGGAGAGACAATGATGTGAGAGATAAAAACATTGATGAGCTCCCTCCTGCATGTCTCCTATCCAAAATTGAGCCCACAACCCAGGCATGGACCTTGATCAGGAACAGAGCCAGCAACCTTTCTATAAAAGGGAAAACACATGACTAACTGAGCCACACTGGCCAGGGCTTCTTGTTATTAATTTTCTTAAAATATTTGTTTTTTTCTAGCTTAATTTATTGTAAGAATACAGTATATATTATTTGTCACATACAAAATATAGGTTAATTGACTGTTTTTGTTCTTGGAAATTCTTCTAGTCAACAGTAGGCTATTAGTAGTTAAGATTTGGGGAAGTCAAAGTTATGTGCAGATTTTTGACTGAGCCAGGGATTGCTGCCTCTAACCTCTGCGTTGTTTAAAAGCTAACTGTATTGGTGAATTATTTTATGAAATGCTTTATATTAATTGTTTTAATATTCAAATAACTATGAGGCAAAATGTAAGTGCTTTAAAAATAATTGATAATTTGGTCTATCTTTAATTTTCTAGTATACTCTGGACTCCATTAATTAAAATTTATTTAACACATTAACTTCTAGATTTAAAATAAAAATGATTTCTCAGATAATTTTCTTATACTATTCTAGCTGATTTTAGAATAAATTTGTACTAGCCTCATAAAATGTATTAGTGAACTTCTCCCTTTTTTACTATTTCTTGAAATACATAAGGTAGATATTTCTATATATTGAAGATATAGCAAAATTCAGCTGTAAAACAATATAGATCTACTCTCCTTATAGTGGAAGAGCAGGGATAGAACAGAATAAAAATGGTAAATCTTTAGTTATTTCAGTTTCTTTTAGTAATTCAAGTTTTCCATCCTGGACTATGGACATTAAACATACCAACTGGATCTCGGCACCAGGCACCATGAGAATTATAAGCAGTGCCACAGATTTCCAAATGTCAACTAGGGATTTATGCAGCCTTTAGCTGTATACAATGTTTATAGATTATCAAATTTGTTAGCATATATTGTTCAATGTTTATAGATTATCAAATTTATTAGCATATATTGTTCATATGTGTGTGTGTGTGTGTGTGTGTGTGTGTGTGTGTTTATTTATTTTAGAGAGGAAGGTAGAGTGAGAGAGAGATAGAAACATTCATGATGAGAGAGAATCATTGATTGATTGCTATCTGCATGTCCTTCACTGGGAATCCAGGCTGGAAATCCAGACATGTGGCCCAATCAGGAATCAAACTGTTACCCCCTGGTTCCTGGGTTGACCCTCAAACACTGAGCTACACCAGCTGGCTAAAAGTATTCTTATATTGTGTTGTTGTTTTTTTAATTTCTGTACTGTCTGATATTACACTTCCTTTTCCTGGTATATTTTTGTATCATATCTCCCTTTTTGGTCTTAATAAACCTTGACAAAATTTTTACTTTTTTACCAATCTTTCATTTTGGTGTTAATTAATCTTTCATTATTTTTTTTTTATTTAAATGCTTTTGCCTTTATGCTTATCACATTCTTCTGGTTTCAATGGCTTTGTTCTGCTTCTCTTTTTCAAAATGTAATTAGCATTAATTTAATAATTTTAGGGCTAATGTATAGAAGGCTATAACTTTCTTTACAAATTCTGCTTTAGCTGTATACAATAAATTTTAAGTGCAGTGTTTACATTTTTATTCAGATCTTACCATTTTATAATTTCCCTAAAGATTTGTTTTTCAACTCAAAGTATTTATCCATAGTATATTAATTTGTTTTTTCAGTCATTAGGGACTGTTCAATATTTCTATTTAATTATTAATTTCTAATTTTATTGTGTTACAATCAGATAACTCCTTTAATATAATATTTACTGTTTATAATATTGCAAACCTCCAAATAGCCTTGTCAAACTTTAATTCTTGACTGTTCTTGATTAGTCATGCAATAAACATTTAATAAATACTCTGTGTCTGGCACTCTTTTAAGCACTTGGGAAAAGTTAGTGAATAAAACAGACACGATCTTTTTCTCGTGGAGCTTAGATTCTACCAAAAAAAACCAAATATGATTAACCATTGCTTATAGATAAATGGAAAGTTAGAGACAAATGCTTTGGGAAAGAAAAATGTAGAGTTGGGTAAAGCCTTAACCTAACTTAGTAAGACTCATTGTTGTTTTACCTTGTCAATTGTTCAAACAATTGTACCTTCCACCTAAACAAATCAGCTTTCTTTTTCTGTAAACTCCCTTCAGCCACCCATGTAGGTATCATCTCTTTTTAAAAACAGTCTGTATTGTATGTATTATCTTATCTTTCTTCCCTGTTTTTTAGTCTCCCTCTCTCTCTCTCTCTCTCTCTCTCTCTCTCTCTCTCTCTCTCTCTCTCTCTCTCTCTCTATATATATATATATATATATATATATATATATATATATAATGCTTACCATTATTTCTCATACATGTTATAAGACCTCCTGGGTTTATTTTTCTTCTTAATGGAGAATGACCTCAACAAAGATGTGGTGTGTGTGTTTTTTCAAGTGGGTCTTAGCCTGTTAATGTTCTTGGAAATATTTTTACTTTATTTTTACATTGACTTCTTATTTAAAAGATAAGGACTAATTATAAAAATCTAGATTTGGTATTCCTTTTCTTTAGTACTTTGAACATTTTATTTAGATTTTCCACTTAATTTTTTAAGTATGTCCCTAATGACTGTTGACAAAGTACCTTAATTCTTATTTTCTTTTGAGTCATCTGCTTTTATTTTTTGAATGGTTTTAAAATGGTCTCCTTTCCATATATTTTAGTAGTGTGTATCTAGTTGTTGTCATACCACTAGAAAATAGCACTTAGACACATAGCATGAGTATAACTGCTAGGTTTTGGCCCTACTTTTAGGGTTCAGCATTTCTGATGTCTCAATTAAAATGCAATTTATATGAAGGCCTATAAAACTCATAAATGGGAATGGTCTTTGAAATACAGTATTTTTTACTAGTAACACACCAGTGAACTCTCTTATTAACCCCCACTCCCATTGTTATTTCCTACTTAGTGTTTTGGAGTTTTGCCTCGGACGTGTGAAGCTTAGAAAACAACAAAAGAAATGGAGAATATCTATGAATATTTTTATTCTCCATCTCTGCTGTTTCCTCTTCTCCTCAATATTGTTCCTCAAGTTGCACCCACTTTGGCTGCACCAAATTTCAACTTCTATCTCTTATGCTAGTGAGCTGACCTCCTTCTATGTGGTTCTTTTCCTCTGCTGCACAATGCGGGAAGTGCATTCAGAGAGTAAGTGAGGTTTAATGTGGAGCTTACCTGTGTGCTTCTTATGCAAAAGTTGCCATCCTTCAAGTCCTCCATGTTGGTTGCTTTCTAATGCCTTCAAACAGTTGCTTTGTGTATTTTCTAGTATTAATTGTGATCATTAGCAGAAGGTTTAGTTAAATAGAAAATAAGCCATTGCATAATTCCTAGAACTGCTCTGCATGTTTTGTTTTTGTTTTGTTTTTTTACACTAGAGGCCTGGTGCACGAAATTTGTGAACAGAAGGGGTGGTCCCTCAGACTGGCCTGCACCCTCTTGCAATCCAGAATCCCTTGGGGGATGTCCAACTGCCAGTTTAGGCGCTATCTCACACAAATATCCCTCTTGCAAACGGGACCACTGGCTCTTAACCACTGGCCTGCCTACCTGCCTGATCACACCTAACCACTCTGCCCACCTATCTTATCATCCCTAACCACTCACCTGTCTGCCTGATAATCCCTAGCCACCTCTGCTCCAGCCCCTGCTGCCGAGGCTTTGTCCAGAAGGACATCTTAAATGACATCTGGAAGATCATTCGGCTGTTCGATATAATTAGCATATTATACTTTCATTATTATAGATTATACATAGCCCTTTTAGAGCCTGGAATTCTGACCCAAGTTTGACTGATTGTAATCTCATGCCACTTCCCCTCACATTCTGAGCCACCTTCTTAGAGCATTTACCAAAGGGTGAAAATGGAGTCACATTGACTATCTCCAGGGGTTTTCTTAATGTCATAATGACACTGTTTCTCTTCATCTGGAAAGTGTCAAGTGCCTTCCTTTGTTGGTTCTTGAGTTCCCAGCTACATCTTTGTTTCTTGGGCTTTATCCTGGGATTACTGAGCCAATAAATTCCTGTTTGGGCTAACTTAAGTCACTTACAAGCCAGAATCCTAGCTAAAACTATCTAGACTTAGACTTTTCAATATAGTAGCCACTGGCTAGATGTGGCCATTGAGCACTTAAACTTTGCTTAGTCAAAATTGAAATGTCTTGTAACTGTGAAAAGCACACTGGCTTTTGAAGAGTTAATATGAAAAATGGAACCTAAAATATATTATTAATCTTTTAATGATTACATCTTAAAATGATATTTTGCATATTAGTTTAAATAAAATGTATTATGAAATGAATTCCATTATTTAAAATTATGATGTAGCTACTAGAACATTTTAAATTATAGATGTAATTTGAACTACATTTTATTGATGCTGTTTATACAGGTGAATATATAAGATAGATTTCTACATGTGTACTTTACAAAGTCCTTATTTCTATTCTAGATATATAGAAGTAGGGAGAGAGAGACAGAGAGGGAGGGGGGAAGGGAGAGAGAGAGAGAGAGAGAGAGAGAGAGAGAGAGAGAGAGAGAGAGACTTGGACCCATAGCATAACTATAATTTCCAACTTTGAGAATGGTATTTGCATCAAAATATGTGCCAGAAAATTAGTAATTTAGTGTTACTTGATATCGTTCTACTAACACTACTAACTTAATAATTATAAAGGTAAAGAACCAGTTAGAAGTCATTCATGTCTTCTCATTTAAAGAAGGCATGTAGCTTCAAATAAAGTCATGCGTTTATGGAAACCACATGAAGAGAAATGGAAGTGAGGCAACTGAAAGGCGCCACTTCTAGATGTTCTCTGTCTTTGCTGCACCCTGTGAATTTCAGCCTACAGAACCATCGTCTAATGCAGCGACATCTACAACTCAACCAGGTAGTGATCAGGTCTTGCTGGCATTGCTGAAACCTCAAGTACTTTAAAAAAAATTAGTTTCTTCTATGAAAATATAGTGTAATAACTCATCATGGGTCTTGGAATCAGATTTTAATTGTGGCTTTAAACTTTCAAATTCTATCACCATGATTTTGTTTTTTCTCTGAAACTCATCTTCCTCTTTGGCAAAATGTGGAGGATAACAATGACATTTAACTCAAAGAGTGTTAAATGAACAAAGAACGTAATTCAAGGGCCTAGCATTTGCTGAATGAATGATGAATTTTATTATTTATAAAATACCTAAGGAGACAGAATAATAAAATAATTTTATTATCCCCAAGTAATAGCCTTAGTTTTTCTGAAAGTGAAACATATCATACATGAAAATAAATTAAAATCAACCCAAATCTTTACATTCAAATTTTATACTTTAATACAAATTTAGAAATGTAATAAACAATCTGGAAATAAAAGCTGATTTTTAAAATGAAATAATATTGTTAGGAAGCATTTAGTCTTACTGAAAAGTTAGTCCCATAAGCTATCTTTCTGCAAGTTTCATAATTATAAAGATTACTCTGAATTCCACTGTGTAATATGTGTTGCAGAGATCTTAAAAGAAGATAAGAGAATGTTAAAAAAAAAAAAAGTAGCTATGTTATAATACATAAAGTTTTATCATTGATTGCGTCATCCCTTGTGGCTTGACCACCCAGATGTAATTTCCAGTCAGCACCACTTATTCCAGTAAAAACTTCATTATGCTCCAGCCATTGCACAACTTGTTTATTTCCCTATTGTTTATTCATTAGTTTGTTCATGCCATACTTTTACTTCTACTAAATAGACTTTATTGAATACAATTTGCACTGAGAATACAAATTGGAATTAATTTGAAACCATTTATTGAAGAGGTAGAGAGTTCATATTTCACATTTAAACAGACACATCACACTTTGTGCACTAAAATGGTATATTTTCATTGATATTGAAGTAAATTACACAATCTGTTCTAGGAAATTTGCTTATCTTTTTTAGGTGGACTAAATGAAGCTTGCATTTTAATATATATCATAACAATTCACATGGCATATGTGTAACATAGGTTCTACAAAATGTATTTATACTAATAAAAGATGGAGTGGGAAAATGAAAAGACAAACATTTTCTCATGTGGAAGTGATAAAATCTATCATTTTGGTTAAATTTTATATGTATACATGGAAATTTATAACAGTGAATAAATACGTTTTTAAAATTATATCCCAGATTAACATTCAATTTTGGTATACTTTAATAGGTTAAGATATACATGGTTCAAAACATTTTATTTAAATAGAATCAGTTATATGGATAACAGTGTTATTACCAGTCGGGGGTGGGGAGTGGGGCAGGAAGTATAGTGGAGGGAGATGCAGCAGAGTATAAGGGGAATTATGGTGATGGAATAATAGATGGGAACCTGACTCAGGATAATGAATGTACAATACAGTATACAGATGGTGCATTATATAACAGTGTACTTGAAACCTGTATAATTTTCTTGATCAGTGTCATCCCAATAAATTCAATTTTTCAAAAAAAGAAAAAAAAAGAGAGAGACCCAAACTTTTTTTAAAAAAGAAGTTAAATGTAGCTATTTCTCTTCTAGCTCTTATTTCCATTCTATTTCTCTTTCCTTATTTTTTTTCCTTCTTCCCTCTGAATAAGTTCAAAGCCATTAGGTGAGGCTGAGTGAGGTAGGCACTGGGGTAATAGAATAAATCTCAGTGATTTAGATTGAGGTTTAAGTGCCCCATTGTAATTTTACCTATAAGTTCCCAAAAATTCTAGTTTAGCACTTCTTCGTTGGGATTCCAGAATCTGTATTTTAACAACTCCACCAGGTGATTCTCATCATGAGAGAAGTTTGGGAAACACTAGATTAGAGCAATCCATTGCAGGGTTATCAATGCAAGGAGGGTGAGTAGGGCATCCCTGCAGAGCATTCCCTAGTGAGATGTATCAGAACCTAAATGTGGCTAGGAGGATTATCCAGAGCTGCTGTCAGAGCACAAACTGTGTGAGGAAATTACCAATCCAGGGAAAAAAATTAATACAGGGCAACAGAAACTGAAGACAGAGAAGAGAAAATTGAGACAGGAGGATATGCCATGCTTTGTCAGAGCTGAAAGTGTCCATGCACAGCAGCTGCCTGGCACAGCATGGAAGAAATCAGGCAGAGGAGAAGCTGACAGGAAGAATCCAATGGGGGTGAGGAGGGCTTCAAAATAGGGGCAGAGAGTGGAGCAGCCTAGCTTGAAGATGCAAATTTTAAGCAAAGAGAATGTTCATGCTGGCAGGAGGGTGGTGAGGATAACTGGATGGGAGTCAGGAGGGAGTTGGGCATTTTGATGAGAATGAAGCAGGTCATAGGGCACACCTATGCTCAAGGTAAGGGGACCATATGTGGTGTAAGTTCAAGAGCAAATGATATTGGAGTCCCTTTAGGATTTAATCTACCACCACCATTTGCCTTCTAACTCTCAAGCAGTCACTCCCTTCTATATGCAAAGGTATTTTCATGCATTATTAGTGGAATTATAAATCATTAAATTTTTTCTGGAGGGAAATTTGGCTGTACGCCCATTTTGCATTAATGTCTCTTCAGGGAAACACATTAAAGCAACAATTAGAGATATTTGCAGAAAATGTAGCTGTGATGGATGTTCTCTGTTTTATGTAAAAGCAAAAGTTGAAAATCTAAACTTTTATGTTGGTTGTAAGAAATATTTAGCCATTGGATAGAATACCCTAAAACTTCTAAAAGTAATATCACAGAGGCTTTTATATTTGCATAGCCAAATGTGTAGAATATTATGTATAAAGTTGCTATATATTTATAGTAGAATGTTATTTTTATAAAATCTATGTCATATCCAAATACATAGATAGCAAATTATAAAATATATATTCTAGGTCAGTGGTTAGCAAACCACGGCTCATGAGCCACATGTGGCTCGTTGGCCCCTTGAGTGTGGCTCTTCCACAAAATACCACGTGCAGGCACTCACATACAGTGCGATTGAAACTTCGTGGCCCATGCGCAAAAGTTGATTTTCAGCCTGGGCGAGTCTATTTTGAAGATGTGGCTTTAGAACACTCAAGGGGCCAAAGAGCCGCATGTGGCTTGCAAGCCACGGTTTGCTGACCACTGTTCTATGAAATTAAAACCACTTATTTTTGTTCTATTATTATTATTTTTTCTTACATGTATTTTCTTATGTTTATATACATACATAGTTTTATTTTGAGTATTTAAAATTCTAAGAATGTCTAGTTAAAATTTATTTATTAATCCAACCTCTATGATAATGAAAAATAATAAATTATTTAAAAAATAACAAAGCATAGCTAGTGAAAGTTATAATATTTAAACAGCAAAAAGGTAATGTCAATAAATTGATGGGGATGAACTTTCTAATTAACTGCAATGCACTTTATCTTATCATACCAGAAAATGGTCAGGAATATGGGCAATTGTTCAAACATTTATCCAGTTGAGACAGCATAGGTAAAAACATTCATGAAATATATCCATACCAATTTTCATATGGATTGGCCTCAAATTTTCATTTTTTCTGCTTCACACATTGAATTGCCCCTTTCCCTTTTTCTCTCACCAAATTATACATCTTTCCACTTTTTTCAATTTATTTAAATTATCTTAATGAGGCTGGAAATCCAAACCCTGACATTTCTTTATGAAGTAAATAACCTTTCTCCCTTTGATCTTCTATATGTTAAAACTTCTAAATTATTCTCAACTTCTTCCTTTATTTCTTTTCCCATACACCCAAGACTTATTTCCCCTTTTCATTTCTGCATTTTAAGCCTCTGTTCTCTTCCTGCCTAGCCATTCTGCTTAGTGTTCCTTTGCCACCTTCGTTTTCCTGATGTTAAGAGAGTTGGCAACAGGAATGCTGACTCTGATGCATGATTTAAATTTCACTTCAGATGCAATTTTTTGGGTATCAGGAAGCCGAGGATGAAAATAATAATGCAGTAAATGGGCAAAATGTTTGCCCAAATTATTTTTAATTACTAATAAGCAATATATCATAGTTAGGCTCAGAGATAAGAGACAAGGACTCTTAAATCAGCTTTATTGAAGCTATCTCTTAAGCAGGCGTCTTCAAACTACGGCCCACGGGCCACATGCGGCCCGCAGAGGAGTCTGATCCGGCCCGCCAGGTTTTTTGGGCAGTGAGTGCAGCCGAGGTGTTACAGTAGGAATTAGTAATTCATATAGTCCGGCCCTCCAGCTCTCTGAGGGACCGTGATCTGGCCCCCACTTTAAAAAGTTTGAGGACGCCTGTAAGGTCCTACTTATCTCAGACAGGATGAGATATACTAGTAGGACTAGTTAGTTCAAGCTGAGAATCCAGAAGAGGACAAAAAGAATGGATCAATGAACAGCATAGTTAAAGATGCAAATGTCCTTTCCTCAAGTCTTCCTTGAATAAACAATGAATTCAAGGGGATATTTTCAAGATCTGATATTTAGAACAAAAAAAGAGAGAAAATGCTGGAACATCATGTATTCCGGAAATTATAGCAGGAATCTTTGTAGATATGTCATTAATAACAGACCTAGTTTGTAAATGACAGCTGGTTAACTTAATAGGTTTTTACTTGATCCTATGACTCAGATCTATTTCCTTATTTTGGTGGCCTAAATGCTGGTGGATGGGCATTTAATGGCTTTCAGGGGGTCTATTGATATCCCTCATTTAAAGCTTTTTCAATGAGGAATATCATTTCAAACAGGCCTCTTAGCACCATTTTATTTCATTGAATCCATCTCATTGTGATCCTCACATGAAGCATTGTTTTCAAATGTGTGTGTATGTGTGTGTGTGTGTGTTTGTGTGTGGTTTCCCTCCAATAGTGTTAGGGTAACATTAGATAGGCCCATGAACACACTGCTTGGGATTGAATTTTCCAGCTTAAAAGCTACAGCCTGGTTCTGGACAAGTTACTTAATCTCTTCATGTTTTAGATTCCTCTTTGTAAGCTATGGATGATGGTAATATGTACTTCAAAAGTTGTGACATTTACGTGAATTAATATATATGAATCAGTTAAGACAAGTGGGGCAAGCTGTAAACATGCCAATAAATGCTAGTTATTTTTATCTTTTATCTTTTATATTATATATCTGTATAGCACACATTGAGTTTCACTTAATACTAAGTTTAGAGGTTAGAGCTAGCTCTTTTTTTTTTTTGCCTTGCAATAGAAAAACTATGAAGCATTAACATAAAGCAACACATTCTGATATTTTCCCTGATGACCTTTGTGAATATTAAAGTTAAAAAACAAAATATACTTTGGGAAAATAAACTACAAATAATAATCACAGAGACCATTGTGGAAATTAAAAAAAAAAAAACCCTCAAGAATCTGACCTTAATTTACACTGCAAATAGAATGCTCATTAAATGATAACGTAATACCTTTTTCAAATGTCTGAGCATTTAAAAGTTGACTCCAAAGAAGCTACTACCCTGACACATTGCTTCCATTGCTTTTATGTCTTCCTACTTCTCACCATTATGCTCTCATCAGCATTTATTTAGGCAGGAAAATCAGCAACATATACCAGGCTCTAGTTACGCCCCTACCCTTTATAGTTTCCGAACCATGAAAAAGAAGAAACTTCCTTAAGTTTATGCAACTTACACTCACATGATTACCTCACTTTTCAGTCAATCTTTGCTTCTCAGACTTTGGGCTTTACCCTCATCTGGACTCTGTCCTCCCATTAGTACCGCCAATAGGTCCAGACTCACTAGGTTTTATTTTCTTGGCCTGGCTTCAAGATTCAGAGCTTCTCTCACTGCTGGCCTGCTGCGAGTTGATCAAGGGCTCCCTGGTGGACATGGATCTAGATGCCTGTTTAACTTCTGTCCTCAGCATTTCAACATTATTAGTCAGGGTCTGGACTGGGGCCAAAAGAATATGAATATTTTCAGATGCACAGTTACTCCCATACTTTCTTCGCCCCCGCATCTGGAAGACAGATAATGACTCCCCCAGAGTCTTGCTTATCTGTACCCCATATTAATTTTAGTTAAGATCCTAAGTTAATAGCTCACTGCTGGCTGTTCTGTTTAGGAAAGCTCCAGTGGATCTGATACTTCTGGCTTTTTGAGCTACACATAAGAGCTTTTGAACACACGGAGACACTAGTGGAGTTGAAGACGTTTGCCACGAAGCAATTAAAGCTTAAAGCACACCCCAAGTCTTCCGTCACATCAATGCATTTTTGCAGTTTCCATTCCAATAGGATAGGGCTGTGTCAGTCTGGATTAGCTGTAAGGTAAGTGCAGTTCCACGCCAACTTGTCAGCAAGAGCTTCCATTCATGAAAGCTGCTCAGTCTCAAGGCATTTGTGCCTCCAGGTGCATCACTATAAACACAAGGTCCTGGTTTCTGGGGATCCCAACGGGTAATCTCATCTGCAGATACACAGTGTGTTATGGAAGCCCAGTTCCTAGGCAGCTCTTTTTTCTCTGGCCTCCAGTTCATTCTCTCTAGGAAAATATAACTTTGGTCTCACTGACTCCTGGTTTCTAGGGATATCAGAACAGAAGCTGAGTGTGTAAATGGAATGAAGGTAGCACCAATAGCTCTTCAGCCAAGATGGGGTTATGAGGCTCTTGACCTCTTATCCTTCCCCTAATTCTTCACCACTCCATGGTATTTGTCTTTTGTCTACTCTTACTTCCTTTTTAAAATGTATTTTTATTGATTTCAGAGAAGAAGGGAGAGGGACAGAGAGATAGAAACATCAGTTATGAGAGAGAACCACTGATTGGCTACTTCCTGCATGCCCCACACTGGGATCAACCAACAACATTGGTATATGTCCTGACCAGGAATTGAGCCATGACCTCCTGGTTCATAGATCCAAGCTCAACCACTGAGCCACGCTGGTTGGGCTACTCTGACTTCTTGGCCATTCCTTTGATTACTTGTTTGCACTCTTTCTCTCATCTTGACTTAACTTTTCTTTGATCACCTAATTCTACTCTTGCTGTTTCCTTCTGGACATCCATTTATTTCTTTTCTTTCTTCAGAATCTCTACCCGTCTATTTTGTATAAACATGTAGCTCTCTTCTATCAACTTTATTTTCTCCTTTTGACTTATACTTCAATTGTATCCCCTAAAATTAAAAATATATATAAAGCTAATTCGTCTTTTCTTAATCTAAATATTTATCTTAACCAAAAAAATTGTAGATCTCTACTACTTCCTATATTTCTCAAAAAATAAAATTTAAAACAAAGGCAGGCATTGCCTATAAATATACAGAATTGTTTTTAAATATTATATTTAGACTAGGAAAATATTTGCATGAGATGTAGAAAATATCCAACTTGAGCATAATATTGGCTGAAGTGAAATGAAATCTTTCTTCCCAAAAGTTGTCATGAGAAAAATAAAGCCTTTTATAAACTACATGTAAATAATTACAATTCAAGTAAAAAATTAAAATTGAATATGAAATTATAGTCTTTACATAAGTAAATAAGAAACATTGTTTCCTGCTGTTAGTAGAGGGGGAAAATTGGACTGGCAAAGAAAATGCAATTTTCTGTTCAGTTAAAATTATTAATTATGTACCATATGTATGATATATTTCAGTAATTTTCAATCTATTTCATCTCATGGCATACATAAACTAATTACTAAAATTCTGTGGCACACCAAAGAAATATATTTTTCCTAACGTGACAAAACAAAATAGGCAGTATTTTGATTCATTCACACCTCAGGACTATTGTGTTGGCTGTTGTAATTTTTTAAAATCTGACAATCTAAGGAAAAAGAGGTCAGTGCACATTCTAAATACATTTCTTGCACATTGATCTAAAATCACTGATATATTTGACCATAGAAATTTAACCACAAAATATGCTAGTATAAAATTTGTGGATAAACAGATGATAAATATTATGTTCTACATATTTTGCACTAGAATAAGAGATTTTAGTGTTCATATGCTATTGAATGAACAGAATGAACAAATACCGACAATTAGGAATTAATTAAAGTAGAATAAATTAAAATTCCTTTATGTATTTTTAGATACTAAAGACTATACTGATTGTATTTTTTAATTCCCTACTGTTATAGAATTCTTTTTTATTATATATACATTATTTTTTATTTCAGAGAGGAAGGGAGAGGGAGAGAGAGATAGAAACATCAATACTGAGAGGGAATCATTGATTGGCTGCTTCCTGCATGCACCCTACTGGGGATCAAACCAGCGACCTGGACATGTACCTTTGACTGGAATCAAACCCAAGACCCTTCAGTCCACAGGCAGACGCTCTTTTCACTGAGCCAAACCAGCTAGGACCTGACTGTTATAGAATTCATTGTACACAAAAAAGAAGGTATCATATAATCACATGAATATACATGTCAGAAATGCATTAACTTTTTTGATTCCATGTTTCAGTTACTTTATGTTAGCTAAGATATTTTACTGAATTTATTTTATTAGAATAGAAGTAAATTTTAGAAATGAAAAGATATATAGCTCTTCTTTCTTTATATGCTTTTTAATCTATCTTGCAGGTCCTATAAGAATCTTCCTGAAATATATATATATATATATATATATATATATATATATATATATATATACTGTGTTGTTGTTTTTTAATTTTAGAGAAAGAGGAAGAAAAAGAAGAGCATGCAAGGGAGAGAGAAAAAAGAAAGAAGCATAGATGTGAGAGAGAAACATCCATCATTTGCCTCCCACATGCACCCCTACTGGGGACTGAACCACCAACCTGAGCATGTGCTCTGTTGAGGAATCAAACTGGAGACCTTTTGGTGACAGTATGAGGTCCAAACAATTGAGCCACAGAAGCCAGGGTCTGAAATATATTTTTACAGTGAAAGATAACTGAGCAGTTTTATCAGATGTAATTAAAATCAAATAATATGAATAGATTTTTATAAACAGAAATGGGCATTGGAAGTCTTACAAAATAAAGCAAAAACATAGGATATGATATCATGTTAAAATGTAAAAAGTTGAAAAGAAAAAATTTTGGCCACCCAATGATACCATATGGTTTAATGAATAAAAATAAATAAATCATACTGTATGAAAAAATATGAGACTGGAGAAAAACATATTTAAAAGTTTCAAATTTTTACAGCAGTATATTAAATAATAATTTCATGCTGAAAAGACTTTGCCTATATAGGAATCCTAAATGATATTGAAAAAAGGCAAACAAGATGAATAAAGACTCTCAAGATTTCTTAAACTTGATTTAACATTAAAGAAGCAAGGATTCTAGCATATGGCTCCTTTTAAAAAAATATTTTGTGACCAGCAGGTAATCCCTTTAGGTAGCTGCCACTGTGATGTATCTTTCAGAGCAAAGAATCTGTCAATAGCAGAGAAGATATCCAGCTTCGCAAGATATGGTGTGTGATGTTCACTCAGTATTTGGAGTCAGTTTAATGCTGTATTCTTTTGATACAAACAGATAGTCACTCTAGCACATCCTATATAATAAAACCCATAATATGCAAATTGACTGAACAGCAGAATGACCAGTCACTATGACATGCACTAACCACCAGGGGGCAGACACTCAATGCAGGGCCTGTCTCTTGGTGTTCAGTGCATTCCCACAGGTGGAGTATCACTCAGCCAGAAGCTGGCTCATGGCTGGTGAGCAAAGCAGCAGTGGCAGGAGCCTCTCCCGCTTCCACTTAGGTGGGCGGTAAGGAGGAACTGTATTAAAGGGTCACGACATTAGAAAGGTTGATAACCACTGACCTAAAGGCTACTCTCTCTCTCCAACATCCTCAACATCCTAAGATTGCTTTTAGGTTGCTTAAAACCTCAGGCAGGCCATGTTTGGGGATCCACATAACTCTGTTTCCTACCTGCTTCTTGAATCTTATTTCCCCAGTTATCCTTTTCCATCATGATTCATTCAATGGGAGGCATATTTAGTGTCACTTTCCGAGACCATCATTCTAGTCATGTCTTTCTCCTCAAGTGTGTTTACCAAACTTCTTCAGAGAAGTAAATTGCTTTGGGCATACGTTTTTAAAGTAATTTATTTATTTTTTTTAACATGGAGTATTTTGGAGGGATCTATTTCACATATGCTTGATGGCTGGAGTTTAAGGCTTGGTGATTGAATGATTACCAAGGTAGCTTGAAAGTCATTTGGCAAGTCAGCATTCTCTGTAAGTGAAGTTTTATACCAAGACTCAGAAGTGCTGAGACAACTAACCTTCAACTCTATGGCATTTTCAGCTTTTAAAATATCAAGTTCCAGAGTTAAAATAATTTTAAGTTTTCAAAGCTGGCTTCTGGCTCCTGGTAACAAATCACAATACCGTAGTGAAGTAGAAATTCAGATTTGGACAGACAGGAATAAAAAACATTATATGTACTGTTCTGAAAATTAAGGAATATGATGCCATATTTCTCTCAGGAAGGACGCTTTGGCATTTCACTCAACTGTTGCATTCCTAGACAAAGGCAATAGAGAAAAAAAGGGAGAAGTCTTAAGAATCTGATTGCCAGGGAACTTCCTAATGATTTCTAAAAAGTTATACTTTGAAAGGTTTAGTGTTCCATCCTGGAATACCAAAGCACAGAAGTGTAAAGAGAGTGAATGAAAATTCTTCCATTTACAAAAATATCATCCACAATACTAATATCTTAGGTTATTATCTCCGAATCAGTAACAATGGGGTTTAAGGCAGGCTGCCCCAGAATGGGTGACCTTGGCATGTACATTATTTCGAGTTGAAAACAATTAAGGCCCGACAAATTCAGGAAGACTTATTTAGATAGGGGGCCTAAACTTGGAAGAGAACTATTGTTAGAGATAAATTTTTACTCTAGAAAGGCTATCTGCATAACCTGGCAGACATTTCTTGACCAAACCTTTGCTTTCCCATTTCTCTGTGAATTGTCTTCCTCCCCAGGCCCTATCCCCTTCTCTTTAGCTCAGAAAGTTACATAAGCCTCGATTGCCTGACTGTCTTTGGTGTTTCTATACATACTGATACTGTTGTAATTAAGTAGTTATTATTAACAGGAAAGTAACAAAGGGAAGACCAAATATTATAGACATGTCATTTGGGTACCTTCACTAGGAAGCTACAGCTTTGCACTCCCCAGGGGGCTACTGATCTATTCCTCTCAGGTCACTGGGAGAAGGGATTGGACAGGAAGGAGAACAGATGCATGCTCAGTACAATTAAGGTGACATAGGGAAGCTACTTGTCAGTCACACCTGGCAACAGGTCATTGGCCAGAATGGGCGTGGCTTACTCCAAGCACTCAGAAACCTGGGATTCCTAGTTTCCTAAACAGAGAAACTCACCCTCTTGTTGCACTTGTCCTCTTATGGTTTTGGTTCCTCTAATGCCTGTGAGACTCTTGTTTTTCTTGTACACTCTCCTGTGTTCACCCACATGGCCCACAGCCAGGCGGACCACCACCACGGACTATGGACTACTGATAGCCTGATGCTGAACTGAACTTGGTTCCAAATAGAAAGGAAATTCTGAATACTGGCTTTGTTTCTAGCTCTAATGAAGCCCCAGCTACACTTCTTCTATGACTGAACTTTGGAAACCCAGGGATGTAATTCCATACAAATAAAAATCACTTAGCCTGCCCGTAAAGGCATGGCTCAATGGTTGATCATCGACCTGTGAACCAGGAGGTCATGGTTCAAATCCCATTGGGGCACATGCCTGGGTTGAAGGCTCAATCCTCAGTGTGGGGCATGCAGGAGGCAGCCAATCAATTATTCTCTCTCATCACTGATATTTCTATCTCTCTGTTCCTCTCCCTTCCTTTCTGAAATTAAAAAAAAAATCATTCATCCTCATGTGGGAATCTCAGAAAATTCTTTTTCTCGAGATATAAAGATGCCACCCCATCACCTAGTAGAGAAGGGGATACCCCAGTTTCTCCAATAATAATACAAATTTAATTTGTTCTCCCGTTAATCTGTTATTTGTAATTTTAATTATTAGACAAGCCAAAGAGCCTTAAAAAAAAGTGGCAAAGTTTTTTCTTTTAAAACATCCTGAAAAAACTTTTGGAAAAAGAATGAAATTAGCAATACTAATATTTCTAAAATAGTTAAATATCTTCCTTAGACTTGTAATTCCTGTCCCTGTCAACGCTACCTATCTGCGTCTGCCAAAAATTTTCTAATCATCTCAAGAGGAATGGTAAAAGTCCCCAAGCAATATGTGTTACAGAGAACATTTGGATATGTGGAAAGGCAATTTCTTATTTATATTTGTTACTTCACTACAAAGAATGATGAATGTCAAAGTGTAAGAAACCAATTCATTTTTTAAATGAATCAATTATTAAATCAAGTAGAAGTTGAAAAAAGGTTTTTAAAACTACCGAAGTTCAAGTATGCTTGTGTGAACTTTAGAATTACAATATATTTCTCCTATTTTAGTTAGTTGATAGTTTGTAGGGATGTACCACTTTCCTTAGCAAGATTGGATCCACGAACTTAAGCCATGATGCAGGTAGCAAATTAATGTCTTAATGATAACTGCTATTTTGAGATAATTGCCCTATGGCTAG
Source organism: Pipistrellus kuhlii (assembly GCF_014108245.1). NCBI lineage: Eukaryota > Metazoa > Chordata > Mammalia > Chiroptera > Vespertilionidae > Pipistrellus > Pipistrellus kuhlii. The sequence continues at coordinate 131,482,703 of NW_023425404.1, forward strand.
AACTACATATTTTAAGTATATATCCTTCATGTTATACCAATTAGCGTTTATAATTATGTTAATATATATTAGTTTTATTCCCGTTTTAGTCATCAGAACTATGTGACTTGTCTAAGACAACACAAATTCTAAATGGAAAAACAAGTGCTTAAAATCAAAGCCAAAGCTTGTCTTCCTCCAGACTGCATGCTCTTAATCACTGAACATATAGTAACACAAGTTATTTTTCTTAACTGATAATAACATATTTATCCATAAAATCATAAAGTACTCTCTTCTACACAACCAATTTTGGAGGGTAAGATTTCTTCAAATTCAGAAGCTTGTACTCTTTTGAATCACTTTGGCTACTGACAGTTATGCACATGATTAAAACTAATTATGGTTGCAATTGTGGGTATGATTTTCCATTTTGCTATTAATTTTATAATTTTAAGTCAATCTGAATTATGTATTTTCTGAATTAAATTAATTAGCAAACAAAGCTAAATAGCTTCTCTTTGAAATCAGCCAAGAGTGTTTGAGCTGGAAGTTGAGTTTCTGAAGATTCAGTAATTTGGAACTGACCTCTGATAATACTTTAGTCCTTTAAATTTTTTACTTTAATTCCATCACTTTATCTTAAACCAAGCATCTTTGATATACTAAGAAGCTTTTTATTTCAAAGCTAAATGAGTATGTAAACTTTGTAAAAACAGTTTAAAGGACATTTAGAAACCATTTTACCCTTACTTAAGCACCAACCTGTGAGGAAGTAAACACCTTTATTTTTTCAAAATTCAGACAAAGACGGGAAATTTCATCTACTCTATCTGGAGCCTTTTGATTGGTTCCAATATTAGATATTAGGTAACTTAAATCTACCCCACATAATATTATGGAGTTGAAAAGCATTGTGCAATATAAAGTCATGGAATCTTTGCATGCTGGAATGTTGCTATATCAATCAATCTATCTATCTATCTATCTATCGATCGATCGATCGATATATATATATATATATATATATATATATATACCTAAACAACTGGTCCACTGGTCAACTGAATGACCAGTCGACCGGTTACTATGATGTGCACTGACCACGAGAGGACCACCACCATCCCCATTATCTGTATCCATTGGTTACACTTACATAAATAACTTGTATCCAAAATAATGGTCAATACACATAACTGTACAAACCAATGAGTAAATCTGGTATAAAATCTGGTCTTTAGTAAATAATAATGTATCAATGTATACTATTTAATTATAGACATATATCACACCAATGCAAGATATTAATAATAGGTAAAACTATATGTGGGTTGGGTGATAGGAGAAAAAGGGTTATAGGGAGCTCTCTTTACTTTCTGCTAATTTTTTCTATAAATATGAAGCTGCTCTAAAATATAAAGTTATTATTTTAAAGTATCAATTATAGAGATGCTGAAGTTATGTAATTGTCTTATTTTTGCTATATGTTTTTAAAATATTTTTAAAACTAAGCTATGTTTTTTCTTTTTTAAAAAAGTATTGAATTTATAAGGATGGTATGGGTTAATAAAATGAAATAGATTTCAGGTGTACAATTCTATAATACATCATCTGTATATTGTATTATCACCCAGAGTCAACTTCTTTCATCACCATTTAACTCCCCTTTACCCACTTCTACCTCTCTTCTCTTCCCTTTCTTTCTGGTAATCACCATACTGCTGTCTGTATCTATTAATTGTTTTATTTTATTATTATTTTTTGCTTAGTTCCTTCACTTTTTGCATATTTAAAAATCTGACAAGTTGTCTTACAATTCTAAACTAAAAATAAACATAATTTTCCCTGCAAGCTATATCAGAATAATTAAGAACAATTAATTTGATAAATATTTAATTTGTAATGGTTATTTTTAAATTATGAGCATGTTAGAATTGTAAGATTATTTATGTCAACTATCTAAACTGATTTAAGCCGAGACCGGTTTGGCTCAGTGGATAGAGCATCGGCCTGCGGACTGAAAGGTCCCAGGTTCGATTCCAGGCAAGGGCATGTACCTTGGTTGCGGGCACATCCCCAGTAGGGGGTGTGCAAGAGGCAGCTGATCGATGATTCTCTCTCATCGATGTTTCTGACTCTCTATCCCTCTCTCTTCCTCTCTGTGAAAAAATCAATAAAATATAGATTTAAAATAAATAAATAAATAAATAAATAAATAAATAAACTGATTTAAAATTATTTTAAATGTATTGAATTTTTTAAAATACAGTTTACTTAAAGCCTAATTAATTATAAGTAGCTTTTTCTATGCAAAAATATCTCCCGCAGGCATTCTAGAAACTTAGGTTGACAGCAGAATCGATAAGATTTAAATCAATTTCTTTATTCAATTACTCTTATAGCCTTTAATATTCTAATGTAAAATTTGAATTTTAGGAAGTTATTATAGTGCTCAATATTTACTTGGTTATTTATCCAAGTAAAATATTTTAATTTTCCATCACTAATAACATTATGATATATAAAACACACTGTTTAAAAACATGAAAATTTTCTTTAAATAAATGTAAAATGGACAAAATCCCTTATTAAGCAAAAAATAAAATATATGTAAGAAAAATTTTCCAACTGTGTTCTTAAATAGATACATTTAAAAAGAAATAACCTAAACAGTTAAAAGTATACACACACACACACACACACACACACACACACACACACACAAACATACATCTATACATAATACTAGAGGCCTGATGCATGAAATTCATGCAAAGGACTCGGCCCCTGCTGCTGCAACAGCTGCCTCTGCCTTGCCCCTGCCTGCCACCTCTGGAGTCTCTGCCTCGGCCCCCCCTGCCAGGGCTTCTTCAGAAAGGGCATCTGTTCTAATTAGCTTTTATTATTATAGATATATTATCCCAATAAATTGATGTTTGATTTTTGAGTGCATCTGTTCAGAGTACTTATTTTAATAAGTCTAAATCAGAATGGGAAAGATACTAGACATCAGAAAATAGAAAATTAGAAACTAATTTTGCTCAGCTATATACAGCAATATCTATTATACAGAATGCATGAGAAATTAATAATGCAATAAATAAAATTGATTTAATTTTTCACTTTGACTTCTAACAGAGAACACAGATACCTCAATTCCCATGGAAACATTAAAATTGATTACATGCTAGTACAGAAAGAATATCTCTCAAAATTCCCAGAAATTGAAATTGTACAAACAACATTTTCCATCCACAGTAAAATAAAATTAAGAAACAATAGGGAAAGTTAAAAGAAAAATAAGCATTTAGATCATTTATCTATTTGGAAATTTAATAGCAGTCTCTTAAATAAGTCCTGTATCATTGAGAAAATAAAAGTTTCAGTTGCAGACTGGTTAGATATTGTAACTGCACTACAAAAAAGTTTTAGCCTTAAATGCTCTTAGTATTAATCAAGAAAGAATGAAAACAAATTCAATATTCAACTCAAGAAATTAGTGAAAACACCCCACCCACACAAGCTAAGAAATCCATGAGGAAATAATAAAAATAAGAGCAGATGCTAAAAGAAAAGAAAACAGAAATACAGTTGAATTGCTAATTGTATTTAAAAGCCGGTTCTTTGAAAAAGATCTATGACATAAACAAGTTTCTGGAAAAGCTATCAGATGAAATAACAGAACTGCAGGCATAGCATTAGGAATAAAAAAGGAAAATGACCACAAATATGGAGGAAATATTTTTTAAATATCTTAAAATATGTAACTAAACTATAAACTTTGAAAATTTAGATTGCCTCTATGTTTCTCTATAAAACACAGATAACCAACACTGAACAAGGAAGGAACAGGATGCTCAAACCATGAAAGCAATGGAAAATTCTGCTGAGGAAATGCTATGTTCTCAGTCTTGTATTTGCTAAGCCCATGCGATTTTAGGGATGAGTTTTATGAGACTGATAAGAAGTTGATTTGAATTCCCCTTATTACTAAACTATTTGAGCTCATAAAAAGGCAGGCATGCCTTTACTCTAAAATCTAGTATGAATTTTTCTAAATTTACTTTGCATGGGACATGAAGGGCTCTTTTCATATTCATCAGCGTTTTTTGTTTTTTGTTTTCTTCTCATAAAACAATTTTTATTCTGTGTATGTGATTATTTCTTCATTTCATTTGCTCTAATATTTTCTCCAAGAGTATTAATGTTCAGCTCATGTCTTTTGCAAACTCACTCAAGTTTTTATCTATTCACTAGATGCACATGTGTCAAACACAAGGCCTGCGGGCCAAATCCGTCCCTCCAGGCCTTGCAATGTGGCCCGCACCACGCCGTCATCACTGCACTCCACTGCGTTTCCATCACAATGACAGTTTATGACTATTCAGTAAACCATTCAGCCCGCGATTTAGGTTGGATTTTAGATTTTGGCCCCTTCTCTGATTGAGTTTGACACCCCTACGAGGCCCAGTGCATGAGATTTGTGCCTTGGGGGCGGGAGATGGGATGTCCCTCAGCTGGCTGAGCCCTTTTGCACTCAGGGAGCCCTCAGGGGATGTCCGACTGTCATGGAGGCAGGAGAGGCTGCAGCCACCATCACTGTGCTGCCCAGCCATGAGCCTGGCTTCTAGGCTTCTGGTGAAGCAGTGCTTCTGCTGTGGAAGCACACTGACCACCATGGAGCAGCTCCTGCCTTGAGCGTCTGCCTCTTGGTGGTCAGTGTGCATCATAACCACCAGTCATTTCGCAGTTCAGTCATTTGCATATTAACCTTTTATTATATGGGATTACTAGTTAAATTGCACATAGTGTACTGCAAATTTTAAATTGATCATTGATTTTGATTTTCTTGAAATTCCTTCTAATCTCCCACCACTCTTCACTTTATCTGTTTTGTCTTTTCTCTTTTTGTCTCTACTTTGTGATTTTAGAGTTTCCTTTCTCTTTAACATAATATTAAAAATTCCACATGATTATATTTTCTTCAGCATTTCATAGGAGCTACTTTTCAGAAGTAGCTTTTCCTCTGGTTCATTAGAGTGCTATTTCTTTCCTATGTCTGTCATGTTTTTTCATTGGTTCCAGTGAGGTTTTATTTCTTTACAAATTTTGAAGTTGATCTCTGAGGTAGGTCTGATGCAGGACCCTCTTGGGTCTTGCTGTTTTTCTGTACAGAATCATAACCAGAAGTCCGGCACTGGATTCTCATTGCCTACGTTCTTAGCCAAATTATACCACTTACTAGTTTTGTGAGCTTTACTTTTCTATGCTTTAGTTACTCACCTGTAAAGTATGAGTAATAAAATGATAATATCTCCCTCGGAAATGAAGTAACTTAATTTACAAAAATGGTTAAGCACAATATCTGAGGTATACTAACCACTATAGAAGTGGTAGCAATTTTGACTTAATTGAAGGGTGGCTTTCTTCTCAGATTAGCAAAAGCAGAGGTTAATGTTCATAGTTCTCAATCTAGTTCCTATTTTTCATCAGAGAGGTCTGCCATATAGAGATCTCATATTTTCTCTTCTCCCACATCTGGTTTTCTGATACTCCGAATTTTTGCAATAATGCAAAATTAATATTCTCAGCAATATGACAACCAATATTTTTCTTCTCTCCTCACTATAAAACTATCAAGTTCATGCAATGCTATTAATATTTCTTCTCTTTTCTGACCACTTGTTTCCTGGAATTGCTATTTCTGTAAGTGAAACAAAATAGAAGAGCGTAGAGATAGGAATTACAGACAGAAGAAACCAAGGATTCTGGTATCCTCAACAAGTAGCACCTACCTGGTAATAGGAAGGGTCTCCTAGGTATTTTATTCAGTTAGTGGCAGGTCGTGTTAGAGATATAGATCCTTCCCATCTTCTGTGGGTTAACTACTGAAAATAGAAATATCCAGATGTGGCATGAGAACAGGATGCATTGTTCTTATTCTGATTCTATTTGCCTGAGAGCTAGTTGGTATGCTAATCAGGCCCGGCATTCATCATTGTGGTGTTTATTAGTTTGTTTTTGTTTGTGTGGTGTGTGTGTGTGTGTGTGTGTGTGTGTGTGTGTGTGTGTGTGTTGTAAGAGCACCTGAGATCTACCCTTAGCAAATTTCCATTATATAACATATTATCTTTAATTATGGTCAACATGCTGTACATTACATCTCTAGAATTTGTTCATCGCACATAACTGAATCTTTGTACCATTTGACTAACATTTCCCTAATTTCCCTCCCTTCACACTCTTGGTAACCAACCAGCATTCTATACTCTTCTTCCATTAATTTGGCTTTTTAGATTCCACATGTAAGTGAGATCATGGAGTATTTTTCTTCCTGTGTCTGGCTTATTTTACTTGTATTTTTTGTATGATTTTATAAGCATTTAGCAGGGATGATACATCTGGGGCTAAACTTTATAATTGTAAACTTTATTTCTTATTAATGTAATAAGATATTACCTTGTTTCCCCGAAAATAAGACAGTGTCTTATATTAATTTTTGCTCCCAGAGATGCGCTAGGTCTTATTTTCGGAGGATGTCTTATTTTCGGGGAAACACGGTACATGCAAGGTTTCTGGCTTCATGCCTCTCATATAAAAATATATATATATATTTCCTTTCATTGCCTGCCTACCAGCATTTCTTTAAAACATGACAATAGGTAGATGTTTGTCTCTGATGTATTTGTTAGACTGAAAAGTATAAGTGTCTTTTTATGCTTATTCCTCAAAACTTAGTGGTAATAAAATAATTCTGCATGACGAATACAGATATGCTACATGCAACTTCATAAATATAAAGTACATTAAAAGACAACCATGAAGTAGCATAGTCATGTCTTCTGTGACTAAGACTATTAAATATGCTTTCCCCAGGAAACCTTCCTTCATAAACATGCCTTTTGCCCAATAATTTATTCATGTTCTTTTTATTATCTCCCAGCCTCTTTAAATGGGAATTTTTCACTCTAACCAATTTCAGTGTCATCTAGCATAATTTATCTCTTTCTCATATGTGGTTTTCACTTGATTTCAGGATATTTAGCAGACTTTATCTTGGGAAAGTTAATTAATTCAAATCAATTTAAACAAATGATGCAGCTTTTAAAAATGTATGGCATCTGCTATCCTGTTTGTCAAAAATTCTCTTTAACTATCCCCTTTTAGCATCTATTTTCTCACTAAATAAGGAGAAGCTAAGGAAATAAGAGAATACAATTTCTTGCCAACTTTGGTTAATTCACTTAAATTTAAACCAAAACCTTGGGTAAGAAGAACCTTAACATTAAGGCAGGTGCAAGACAGTGCAGAATCAAGGGAGAAAGTGAGCGTTTAAGGAACTGCTGAGTCCTTTCTCTTTCTTGTTGAACTCTGAGCAGTCTTACACTTAGAGTCACTGAATATGTTCCCAACTCCAGTAGTTGATTCGCTTACTAATTAAAAAATAATGTCCCTGTGGTTGACTGGTATTCTAATCATGTAGCAGATGACTGTTGTGCACAAACAAGTCAGGAGTTCCATGGTGTAGCAAATTGCCTGGCTTTTGCCTGTCCTGTACTTAATGTCATAATCTGATTTTTTAAAAGAAAAATGCTGAAGATAACTGGTGTTGATAACCCCTCACACTGACAAAAAGAGTCTTGGTTGCATGTGTTGTACATATTTTTTTAAGTAGTTGTGAAGAAAAGTACTTTGTTTATAAAAATCACTGCACATATGGTCAACAACTGTAATTCATACAGAGGCTTCCTCAGTGTAAACAATCATCAAAATAATGAAATTGGCTATTTTGGGCCTTTGAGATGCTTTGTGAATCAGAGTAAGCAATTAATCATTTCTATCATTCTCATTAAGAAAAATGTACAAAAAAAGTTGAACTTCTAAGTACGTACATTGTTCCATTTGTCCCCAACATAATGAACTGCTATACTTACAATATGAAAAGTAGCATTTAATATCTCCTATACATAGGCAGTCTTCTTTCTAAGATTTTCTTCATAATCAGTAAATTACTAATGATAGTTTTTTATGACAGTAGTCATTTTAAATGACACTGAATTTATACTTATGATTTCATTACCATGCTAATGAACTTAATGACACAGCCGCATTTTCTTATCAGGATTTAGACATAATAAGAAAGAAGTCAAAACTTGGGGCATGAAGCATGAACATGGCTTAATAAGGCTCTCCTCCTGGATTTTATAAAAATCAACAACAAACAATGAAAGAAAATCTGCAAAGTACATTTCAACAATACTTAGTGTACATCTATGTGCATACATATATATGTATATATGTATATTTGTATATATGTATATATGTATATGCACATAAACATATGTATATATTTTCTTACAATCTACAAAATACATAGAGTTGCTGCCAATGCAGCTGAAATCAGGCAAATATATGCAAGAGAAAGTACAGAGAATAAACTTAGAGAAGTTTACTATACTCCAAAACTTACCAATAGATGAGGGACTGTTACCATAAAATTATTGCGTTGGTGGAAATAAAAATATTATATTGCAAGATGTAAAGTTAAAAGGACACAAGTTCCTTTAAAAAGAAAGTTAAAATTGAAAGATCCCAAGAAAGAGATGTGAACTTAATAAAATCATTCAAAATATGGGAGATGAGCAGTAGAACTTAAGAAGTAGAAGATAATGCAATCCTAATGAAATAATGATGTTATTCAAAGAAGAGTGATGAATAATAGACAGTTTAAATTATTATTATGAGGTCCACAGAGAATGGAAATGCAAAAAAAAAAAAATTTAAAAAGTGAAAATAAAGGGCTACAGAAGACAAGAGGGGAAATAATAGACATAGAAAACAAACATAGAAAATTAAGAATGTATATTACCTAATCCCATAAATAAAACATATATTTGCAGATTCAAATTGAAAACATTAATTAAATAAAAGAAGAATTTAAATGTATAAATTGTAAAGGTAGAAGGTGTACCAGAGAAAATAGACCAAGAACATACTAGTAAAAAAGCATGAGGCACTTAAGGAAAAAGATCATCTAAGGCGGGGTGGGGATCAGATTGTGGAGAAAAATGGAGAATATGTTAGAGTAACGCACCTACAAAATAAGGAAGTAAATGAATTAGGATCCAAGGATTTTATATCCAGCCAACCTGACTTTTAATGAAAAAGATTACAAATAGTTTTAAAAATACCAGAATGCAGAAAGTATTTTTCCTGGTCTCTTCTTCTATATTATTAATGTAATGAGGGTGAATTTTAGCTAACCAAGTAATCATTGTAAAAATTAAGCAAAGGTCTGGAATGGACATTTAATATATTTAACTTTACATTATAATTTAATATTAGAATTAAGACCCCAGAGATTAGTATGACAGAATAGAACATAAATCTCTTATGTCAACACACTGACCAAAACATAAAAACAACAAAAATTGGGAGAGAGAAGATAAAAAGGTGGTAGGTAGAGTAAATTTGTTTAAGTTTTTTAAATCAAGGGATATCATTTAAACTTGACAAATCATGTCAAAGAAGTATAAGCACATTTTATATTACAAAGGTAAATACTAAGAAATAAACACTCTTGACTTAGGAAGAAATATAAAGTTTCTCTAAGATACTGTCCAGTAAAAAATAGGTCAGTGCAGTGCAAAATTATGCCTAGTATTCATCTTTTGAATAACAGCAAGAGGAAATTAGAATATTGTGCTTTTATTTACATGAAGAAATATACCAGAAACTAAAAGATTTGGTCACTAATAAAGACAGAAGTACCAGGGAGATTGGGGACATATGTGAAAGGACAATTATACTAGAGGCCTGGGGCACAAGATTCGTGCATGGACCCTCTCCAATTTGGGATCCCTCTGGGGATGTCTGACTGCCAGATGTCACCAGCAGTTGGACAATCTGGAACTGCTGGCTCCTAATTGCTCACCTGCCTACCAGTCTAATCACCCCTGGCACTCAGCCTGCCAGCCTGATCACCACTAACTTCCCCACCACTGGCCTGGTTGCCCCTAACTGCCCTCTTCACCAGTCTGGTCACCCTTCAGTGCCACCATGCTGGTCTGGTTGCCCCCAATTGCCCCCCTCTGCAAACAATTTACAATAGCTAGGATTTGGAAACAGCCTAGGTGCCTGTCAGCAGATGATTGGATCCAAAACCTATGGTACATCTACCCAATGGAATACTATGCTGCCATAAAAAAGAAGGAATTCTCATCATTTGCAGCAAACTGGATGGAATTGGAGAACATCATGCTGAGTGAAACAAGCCAGTCAATGAAAGAGAGACACCACAAGACCTCACTTATTTATGGATGATAAAGAACATTATAAACTGAAGAACCAAAAGATAGATATAGAGACAATAAAGCAACAAGCAGACTGTCAAATTACAGTGGGGAGGTTGGGGAGATCTGGGGGAGATAAGAGATCAACCAGAAGACTTGTATACATGCATATAAGTACAACCAATGGACACAAAACTCTGGGGAGGGAGGGTATGTAGGGCAATGCTATATGTACAAAAATAATAATTTAATAAAAAATATATTTTAAAAAAGAGTTGTATACATGTTAGAACATGTGAATAGCTTCATAAAATATTTAATTGTCTTTCAATAAGATATTTGGTTTAATTCCTGTGATTTCTGAAAACCAATTATAATTCATGAATTAGAAATTAGTGTAATGTGTTTTTTTAACAATTATTCAATGTATATTTCTGTTTTGAATAAGAATACTTGAACTTTTCTGAATAAATTAGCAGTTTTTCCTCTACACACACACACACACACACACACACACACCATTTAATTTAAATGTATTCAAATATACTCAGCTGTCTAGAAACTCATGCCAGCATGTACAACTAAGGGTTTGAGTAGTTGAATCTCTACGAAAGAATTAGTTGTCAAGGGACTTGGACTTACAGAAGTCACTCAGTTAAAAAAGAATTAAACAAAATGTTCCTACTCTATCTAAAAGATGATTTTAAAATAAGTTACATCTGTATTCCCTACTATACATTTTTCTAAATATCCCACAAATGCTTCCATTTAGGTGCAGCTTAACCATTTCCCTTTCACATCACGCAGTGAACCTGTCATAAGATCATAGCATAATGTCTCCTGAGGAAATCATATAATAGAAACTGGCCATGAAGAAATTGGTTTGGGAATTAATAAAGTATTTGAAACCTTTCTTCCTTCCTTCCAATTTATATCATTTTGTATCTATTATGACAAAAATATAAAACAAAACTACCTATTACAGATTTACAACACAACTCTGGAATTCTCTACTGGCATGTCAAAGGGGTATACTTATTCATGAATGGTATGATAATTTTGTGAATTTTTCTAAACAAGTTCTGTGGTCAGTTAAGCCATCTTTGGCCTACAAGTGAAAACATGAGCATTCATAGTATAAAGAAATATAGACTTGGCAGAGAATTTGGAAAATTCTTATATATTTTTATTATAAAGTCGTATTAAAATATACCTAGGTATGACTTATAGGAACAGCTTAACGAGCACTAATATCCTATAATAATTGAGTCCAGACTCTGGCACTAGATACCCTCATTTCAGTGTGAGTGTAGAAGTTCATGTGCCTTTTCCCATAAATAACAGTTCAACTCTTCTTGACTTAATCCCTTCATCTCTAAAATGGGGATATTATTATTTTCTACATAAAGGTATTATAACTATTATTTGACTTAGTACAGAAAAAGTACTCAGAACAATAATTAGCACACAGTAAATCCTCAGCAAGTGTTAGGTATTATCTTTATAAAATGTGGATCATTTGTCATAGCACCATAGTTTTTCTATACTTATACTAAAACCAGTGCCGAATAATGGGGTGCTATTGACAAATGTCATTAATTTCAGTCCTGGGCAATAGGTACCAAACGCATTTCCATAGGTGTCTGTAAAGATTTTAACCCATATTATGCTGTGCAAAACATTAAGTAAAAGTGTTACCTAGGATAACTTGAGAGGAAGACAATGTATTGATTTAGTCTGTAATTTTAGATGAATATATTAGGAAGCAATATTATTTGTGTGTCTTGGTTACACACAAATAAGGTAGTACAATAATGATATAATCTAAGAATTAAATTGGCCAGTTTTCAGGAGTTAAAAAAAAAACCGCATAGATATTGCAAATATTCCAATAATTTCTGGGATAAAAGATGTGTTTCTCATCTTTGGCAAGTAAAATAAAAACTGCAAATGCTGTAAGCAATAAAGGCCATTTAAAACTTTATTGGGGGCAAAAACCACATCAGGAGTATAGTATTCACATTTATAATAGACAGAATGTTTATACCTGACTGCCCCACTTCCACCCAAGATTCATATGTTGAAATATAATCCCCAATGATGGTATGTGGAGGTGGAGCCTGTAGGATGTAACTGGTCATGAGGATAGAGTCTTCATGAGTAGAATTAGTGACCTTATAATAAGGGGACAGAGCACTATACCACATTTTTTATACCATAGAAAGATACAATGAGAAGTCAGCCATCTGCAACCTGGAAAACAGCTCTCACAAGAACCTGATAATACTAGCACCATGGTTTCAGACTTGCAATTTTCATAAGTGTAGAAATGAACTTCTTTTGTTGATAGACCATATTATAACTTGTTGCAGCAGCCCAGCTAAGACAACACTTTCCACTAAAATCTTTGAATCATTAAGTGGCACTGAGTGAGTGCTTTCAGTTGGATAAAGGATCACAAGGTAAAGAAAATAAGAATATAGATCTCCCCAATAAAGTCTTAAATTAATCAAATAAGGAGAGAGAAGATTATCTCTCAGAAAAAAATTGTAGGCATGCCTATACTAGGTGTACTGTTTAATAAAGCAGATTTTTTTTTCAATAGATGGAATCACACATATGTTGATATATATGCGATTTGATATGTATGCTATTTGTTTGTATTGACAACAAGCTTCAAAACTTCATATGCCAAATTTGCTGAAGGTGCTAACATCATAGATATTTTTACACTTAAAAATGTCCGATTTCATGCCAAAAAAAGAGCACTTGCAGGAAGCTATAATGCATTACTTCATTTTGAAGAAAAGTGCTGCTGAATACTTTGGGAAGCTTATGGTGAACATGCTCCATTTCAAGATACTTGTGAACATTGGTTTAAACTCTTAAAAAGAGATGATTTTGATGTGAAAGAGAAAGAACATCCAGGTCAACCGAAAAGGTTTGAAGACCAACAATTACAAGCATTATTGGATGAATACGAGAGTCAAACTCAAAAACAACTTGTGGAAAGATTAAACGTTACTCAGCAAACAATTTCCAATTGTTTACATGCAATGGGAAAGATTTTAAAGGAAGGGAAATTGATGCCACATCAACTGAATGAAAGACAAACATAAAACACAAAAGTCATCAGTAAAATGTTGCTTCAGTGGCACAAAAGAAAGCCTTTTTTGCATCGAATTGTGACTGGCGATGAAAAGTGGATTTATTTTGAGAATCCCAAACACACAAAATTATTGGTTGATCCAGGTCAACCATCAACATTGACTGCAAGGCCAAATCACTTTGAGAAGAAGACAATGCTTTATGTTTGGTGGGATCAGGAAGGTGTGGTGTATAATGAGCTTTTAAAACCAAGTAAAACCGTTAATTCTGATTGTTACTGACTACAAAAAATCAATTTGAACCACCCTTTGATCATGAAACAACCAGAATGTTCCAGAAGACACAGCAAAGTAATTTTGCTTCATGATGATGCACCATCACACACTTCAAAACCAGTTAAAGACACATTATAAGATATTGCTTGGCAAGTATTAACCCACCTGCTGTATTCACCAGACCTTGCTCCTTCTGATTACCACTTGTTCTGATCAATGGTACATATACTTTCTGAGCAGCATTTCAAAACATATAAATAAGTGGAAAATTGTGTCTGTGAATGGTTTACCTCAAAATAAGAAAAGTTCTATTGGGACGATATCCACAAATTACCTGAAAGATGGGGAAATGTGTGGTTAGTGATGGACATTACTTTGAATAAAGCACTTTTGATATTTCTCTTGAAATTATTGTGTTTTCTTTGACTACAAAATTCACCTTATTAACTGGTACACCTAGAACGTACCAGCAATAAAATAGGTAAGAAGTAACTGAGGCTACAAATTTCCTAAGTTCTGGACAACAGAAATCATGATGCCAAAATTCATTATAGATATAAAATAGCTTGATTATTCATAACTTAAGTTTAGATAAAAAGCACACATGATATTTTATGGCTAACCAAATAGGTAAAATAAAAACATATGTTTTGCCTTAAATTCTTCCTTGTCAGAAGGCTTCTGGTGAATGTAAATTACCTTTTTTTAAAAATTGTATCAAGTTACATACCAGAGTTGATTGTTTAGATAGTAATATTATCACTGACCTGTGTTTTAACTCTGTCATGTCACAATGAATGAAATTATTTGAAGAGTAACAATTCCAAACAGCATTGAGGTCAGATATTGAGACTCTTGGTGCACATAACATGTACTGTATGTCTATTACATGAATGCCTATTCTTTTATAGATATTATTTCTTTTTATAAAAAGAGAAAAAGAAAAAATAATAAGCTATTCAAACAGATATGGAAAGAATACTCTTAACAAATCATAGAAAATATATCATTTCCCTCAGGCAACTATATATATGATAATGATACACATAATTTATCCAATGACAAAATCTATATTGTACGCCTCGGAGTTTTTATAGAAATTATACTTTAAAAGTCAAAAGAAATATAAAATTAAAAGAAGGCAATGCAATACTTTATGTAATATATTATATAAATACTAAATTTCAGTATAATTTGAAAGGTATAATGATTAATTTTATGTGTTATTATGGATGGTATCCTTGGATGATGAGATTAAGATTTAAATCAGAAACTTTGAGTAAGCAGATTTCCTTCCATGATGTAGGTGGGCCTGATCCATCAGTTGAAGGCCTAAATAGAACAAAAAGACCGACTTCCCCAAGCATGATGGAATTCTCCATCAGATTGCTTTCAAACCTTATTTGCTCTTAGGTATCCTGCCCCCTGGTACACACAGAAGATTTTGAATTTTCCAGGATCTGTCTTGTGAGCCAGTTCCTTACAATAATTTTTCTTCTTGTTGTTGTTCTTCTCTTTCTCTTCTATTGATTCTATTTCTTTAGGACATCTGGAGTAATACTGATTTCATAATATGTCTTAATGTGCAAGAGCTTTCATAACAAAATACCACAAACTAGGTGCCTTAAACACATTTTTGAGGCTGGAAATCTAAAATCAAGATTCCCACAGGTTAGTTTTTGGTAAGATTTTTCTTCCTGGTTTTTAAACAGCTGCCTTCTCACTGTTTTCTCATATAGCCTCTTCTCTACTGAGTGCAGAAAAAGAAAACACTCTGTGATGTCTCTTCCTCTCCTTATAAGGATATCAGCCTTATTGGACTGGGTCTCCTTTTTGACCTCATTTAATTTAAATGACCTCCTTAATGACCCCAGAATCATATTTACAATTAGCTTCAACCTATAAATTTGAGGGACACAATTCAGTTAATAACAAAAAGCATTGGAAAAGAGGTCATATTTTACTAATATTTGAAACACTGACATAGGAGATTTGATTCTAAGAGGAAGAAAACAAATTTAGGAAACAAATATTTAATTAACCAATTAGAGATTTGCTTTTTCATAAATACTCTTTATCTCATTAACACAGACATTCAAAGAAATTGTAATTCACAAACTATGACATATTTTAATCAGAATATATATGAAAAACTGCAACCACTATTTTTAGGAGCATCCTATATAATAAACAGGTAATATGCAAATTGACACATATGTGTTCATATTCCCCCATTAACCCCCAGAACCCCCATTCAGCCACCTGATGTCTTTTGATTGAGATAGAAACATCAATGATGAGAGAGAATCATTGATAAGCTGCCTCTTGCATCCCACCTACTGGGGATCCAGCCTGCAACCCAGGCATGTGCACTGATCAGGAATTGAACTGTGGCCTCCTGGCTCATAGATTGACACACCGAGCCACACAGGTTGGGAATGGTGATATTTTTTTTTAAATCTACAATGCACAGAAACTTCACTTGCTTAGTTAAGTTTATTGATAAGTAAGCCAGTCAGAGAAAGATAAATATCACATGATCTCACTCATTTGTAGAATATAATGAACAACATAAACTGATGAACAAAAATAGATCCAGAGACAAAGAAGCTTCTAATATACTGTCAAACTTCAGAGAGAAATGGCCCAGAGGGAAAGAGATCAACCAAAGGACTTATATGCATGTATAGAAGCATAACCAATGGACACAGACACTAGGGGGTTTGGGGCATGCTCTAGGGGATGGGTGTGGCCAGGGAAAGGTCAATGGGGGTAAAAGGAGACATATGTAATGCTATATATAATTCTTTAAACAATAAAGAATTTAAAAAAATAATGAAATATTGGCACAAGTTTGCCATATAGAAAAATGAAATACAATTGAGAGTCCATATTAAGCCCATATGTCTATGGCCAATTGCTTTTTTTGTCAAGAATGTCAAGATCATTCAATGAGAGATAATAGTCTTTTCCATAAATGGTCCTGTGACAACTGTATAGCCACATGTACAATAATGAAGTTGGATCTCTACCTTACACCATCTACAAAAATCAACTCAAAGAAAATTAAAACCTCAATTCAAGAGCTAAAACAATGAAACTCTTAGAAAAAAAGCATAGGTATATCTTCATGACATTGAATTTGGCAATGAATTTTTAGATATGACCCCAAAATTATGAACAGCAAAAGAAAAAATAGATAAATTGTACTACATGAAAATTAAAACTTTTGTACATAAAAATACATTATCAATAAATACGTTATCAAACAACCTAGAGAGTGGGAGAAAATAGTTGCAAGTTATACATTGATAAGAGTCTAGTATCCAGAATTTATAAAGTCCCTTACAACTCAACAATAAAAGGCAAACATCAGAAGTACTTGCATATACATTTCTCCAAACCTACACAAATAACAAGTAATAATGTGAAAAGATGCTCAACATTATTAAACATTAGGAGAATGTAAGTCATAACCACGAGATACCACTTAATACCCACTAGGATGTGTATATTCAAAAAGATAAGTGTTAGGATGTGGAGAAATTAGAGCCCTTATACATTGTTGGTAGAATGTAAAATGATGCAGGTGCTGTAGTTCCTCAAAAAGTTACCAGTATGTCTTGCCGAAACTGGTTTGGCTCAGTGGATAGTGTAAGGCTGCAGACTGAAAGGTCCCAGGTTCGATTCCGGTCAAGGGCATGTACGTTGGTTGCAGAGGCAACTGGTCGATGTTTCTCTCTCATGGACATTTCTAGCTCTCTATCTCTCTCCCTTCTTCTCTGTAAAAAAAATAAAATAAAATATGTTTAAAAAAAGTTATGTCTTGAGATATAAAAATGTCTTGGATAACAAATAATGTCTTGGATATATTTTTGGAACTATGGAGAAATGACATATAAATGAAACCAATTTTGTCATAATCTGATTGACATGCTATATATTAAAAGCCTAATATGCAAATTGTCCCGTTGCATTTGACCTGGAGTTCGATTGGGAGACCAGAAGTTTGACCACTCACTATGATATGAGCTGAGCACCAAGGGGTGGCACAGAATATGGCGGGCATTGGCAAAGTATTCCAACCTCTCACCAGCTACCTGGGGGTGACAGTGACAGAGACAGAGGTGCAGTGAGAATGCAGGGTGTCTGCCAAGCTCGCTCTTACTTCCCCTGCTACCCTCGCTTGGGATGCCAGGGTTCATGCACTGAGGAAACCACCACACTCAGGTACCATCGCCTGTCCCACACCCACATGGTCTCTTCCTGGTGAGTTGGGCCGCAGCTCCTGGGGGCCAGTCAGTCACTCTGTGGGTTGGCGCAGGAGCCAGTCTGCAAGGCTGGCCAGAGAGAGCATGCTGCCTCCTGGATTCCCTGCAGCACCGCTGGTTGGCCCAAAAGCCCATGCTGTGCCCCAACCCATGGCGTCCAGTGGCACTCACCAATCTTTGCGTGGGGACTCAGGCACCATGATTCAGGTGGATGGGGGCCCTTGGGGGCCCAGGGACCCAAGTGCTGTCCAGGGACCAGAGGTTGACATTATTCTAGGATATGCTTTACTCATACACTAGTGTTCATAGCAGCACTATTTACAATAGCCGACAGGTAGAAATAATCCAAATGCCCTTTAGCAGATGAATGGACACTAAATATAATCACTTCAATTAGAAAAACATGTTTAAAAATGCCTCTGTTCATTGCACAATTTACACTCTAAAATTTCTAATTTCATCACTTTTTGGGGTTTTATATTATGACTATTTCACTTAAACTGAAATTGAAAGGATGAGTTTATTTTAAATTTTGCTCTTGCTTGTTTTGAATTTTCCTGTGGGTTTTAATTGATATTATTACTAAAAGAGTTACTTAGAGCAGACATTTTCTGTGGAAAAATAATGTGCTTAAATTATATTTAAGGAGTTGAAATAACTTTTTAAAGTTCATCTTATTTTTTGTTAATGATCTGTTTAGAAATATAATGTTTATTTAATATTTAGAAAATCCTATCAGGATAATATTCTATGTAACATTTGGAACTTAAAGTATCGCCCACAAGAGGGCTCTCATTTTTCTTCAGTTATACCTTTCAGAAAAAAATAAAAATCATATTTTATAGATTATAGTTTATGTACCATTTAATATGTCAAATATGTTCTATGAATAGTATATTTAAAATAGACTTATTATAAATATACAATTATAATAAAGTATAATTTTATACATGCCTAAGATGTTTCTACATTTATCTATAAAACTCTTTGTGAAAAGGAATTGTAGACTGAAATATGATTTAAAGAAGAGAGAAATTAAATAAATCTTCTTTTATAATTCATATATCACATCCTCTAAAATAAATGAAGTATACAGTTAATTTTCTATAGCAATCTCCAACACAATGAAAGGAACTTTTACCAACTGTGATTGGAAATAAAGACTTAATCTGAAAATTGGCAAAGTGAGTTTAACAAATTTCAGATTGTAGGTACAATATAAAAATCTAGGTACAATATAAAGCAATAATTTCATAGTATCTATATTGTGTATGGCAGATGTGTGTGTGACTAAGAGTTTCTTTCCTTGAGAAACTTAGTCTATAATCAGAAAAGGTCCTATGAATGAATAATAATGATCTACATTAACTGCTATAAAGAAAAGTGCTAATCAAAAGACTTCATCATTAATTCCAAGGGAGATGTGAAGACTGGAGTGTTGCATACTTTGAACAAGTCCCTTGAAAAATCCTCATGCCTTCCACATTCCACAGCTGAGAACAACTGTACCAAATGAAAGTGTGGGGAGAGAAACCAAGAATCAAGGAGAATCTAGGAAGTTTTCTAAATCAGGGATTAAAGATAAAATAGTTTAACATGAGGAGCAATCCAAGTAGAGGAGAGAGTGATCAAAGTCATGGAGTTAAGAAATTAAAAATAAAATACTCAAAGGGCCACATAATGTCTTCAGGAATCAGGACATATCTAGGAGTCTGAGGAACTGATTAGGACACAGGGAATGGTGAATGATCAAGTGAAGGACTTGTATGCATGCATATAAGCATAACCAATGGGAGCAAGACACAGGGGTTTGGAGTGAGGGTATGTACCAGGGGTAGGAAAGACCGGGGCGGGGGGTAGGTCAATGGTTTTATATATATATAAAACTTGAATGACTAAAAGCCTATAAAAAGTAAGAAGCTCTAAATCTAAGTGTCCGAGCTGACATGCACACCACGCATTGTTAGTGCTTGTTTTCTACTCCCAGTGTGGGAAAAGGGACAATTAGAAAGCTATTTTTGAAGTCTCAAAGCCCTCAGGAAAGGAATACTATGTGTGCCTCCTTCTTACTTGCTTCTTTTGAATCATTAGTAGTTTGTTGTTGGGTAAGACATATGATTCATGTGAATATGTTTTGACAATTTTATATTTTCTGGAAATTCACTTTGGGAAGAAAAGAGCACCATGGTGAGTGTTATGACTTTGAACAGATTGAGTCTTGCCATGATTTAATCTATTATGGTACAGAATTCAGTGTATTGCCAATGTATATCTATATCCACACCTACCATGTTAACAACTCCCAAATTTCTTTCTGTGAGTCAGAAACTCAGATCTTTAGTTTGGCAGAATACATAACACAAATTTTGGGCTGGGAGAAATTATTTTTAAAATAAAAATAGCTAATATTATAGAGAAGTTACTTTTTTCTTATGTACTATCACTGCTAATGTGTTTACGTCTCATAAGAAAACCGTGAGGTTAGTACCATTATAATTGCTGTTTTATAGATAAAGAAGCTTAATAAGTGTGGTTCTGTCATTGTGCTCCAACCAATATCATCTTCCCACAGAAGAATGAAGAGGCTGGCACAAGATATGGAGGTCAGCCTCCACCCCAGCCCTTAGAAATAATGTATGTATCTCCCTCAGGTTCAATTCCACCATATGGTTGTATTAGTCTTCTCAGCCTGCATTTACAGCATAGCACAGACTGAATGCCTTAAACAACAGAATTTTATATTATCACAATTTCTGGAAGCTAGAAGTCCAAGATCCAGGTGCTTTTAGCTTTTGTTTCAGGTGATGTTTCCTTCCTGGCATGAAGCCTTATCACTGTGTCCTCATGTGGCTTCTCTGTTTGCCAGAGAGAAAGATCTCCGAGTCTCCCCCTTTTCTAAAATAAAAGCCACCAGTCCTATTGCATTAGGATCCACCCTTATAACCTCATTTAAACTTAATTATCTTCGTAAAGGCCCCATCTCCAAAAATACTCACATTGGGACTTAGAGATTCAATACATAAATTGAGACACAATTCAGTCCATAACAATATTCCCTCTATCTTTCTGTCTATTGGTGGGTCCTTTTCCAATGGTCTGCTTATGCCCAAGGTACTCTCACCTCTTATTCTTCTGAAAACCTTTCCTTTTGCCTTGACTTCAACCCCATGGGACTTGCAAAGGTGATATTAATTATCCTTCTTCCTGCTAAGAGTGGGGAAAATCAGAGACTTGCTTCTGACCAGCTTGCCCTTCTGGTCCGAAGTCTCTGCCTCAACAGGAAATTCTTCACATGGCCACCAGAATTATCCCTGTAAAAATTAATTGAATGTCTCTCAATTATCTAGACAACAAAGTCAGCCTTTCTCAGCATGACTTTACAATCTTGCCCAATCTACATTCTTTATTTTATCACTCTGTGCTTCAATCAAGGTCTAAATCCATTCTTGTAGATCTATTACTTTATTTGCTGCCATTTTATGCTTTGCATGTGCCTCTGCTGTGAGACTTATTTCCTTTCACGTTGAATAACTGCAAATTGTTTATATCACCCTATATAGTTAGAAAATTATTGGGACAGAGACATTATTTATTTATTTCTGTAACTTAAACTGACAGGTTTATGTAGGTCCTTACTAATTCATTTTTAAATAATATGCTCACTCAACAAATATGTATTCAATGCCTATTATGTGTTAGCCCTCTGCCTTAAGATAAAGTGTTCTTAATAAACTATTATTTATTTATTTATTTATTTATTTATTTATTTTATTGATTATGGTCTCACATAATTGTCCTTATTCCCCCATTCCAATTCCCAAACCCCTCCCTAGATATGCCCCACCCCCACCCCCCATTGTCCATGGCCACTGGCTAGGCCCATATGTATGCAAACAAACTATTTTTTATCAGCATAAAATGATTTCTTAGTTTAAATGACAGTTCATAGGTTATAAAATGTTTTAAAATTCTGCAATCCTTAGTCAAGATTGAAAAAAAACATGCTATGGGTTTCCCTTTGCATTTAATTAGGCTTAACTGAATGTAACTACCTCAAAGCAGAATGGCTTACTAAATAAAGTAACTTCTTCACACAAAGGGAGCCTAGAAGAAGACATTCCAAGAGCTGAAACAAAGGGCTTTGAGGTTTTCAGGGACCCTCCATCTTTGCATCTATATTTCTTAACTATTTCCCTGCCTCCATGATACTCCAACCACTACATGTACTTGCCTGGCTGGCAAATGGAATGTGAAACTTCAAGAAGTTCCATAAAACAATTCCATTTAAATCTAACTGGCCAATGTATAATCATATGGCTATGTTAGGAGAGAGGGGGATGAGAAATATAATATTTTAGCCTGGAACATTGCCACCTTTAATAAAATCAGAAATTTCTTATTAAAGGAGAGAGAATGAATGGATAGTTGGGTCCTACTAAAAGTACATGTAAACTTCAAGAAAAACAAACAAATCTGTGAAACTGAAATGAAACGGGATTGCAAAATGTGTTTTTAGGTATAATTTAGCTGAACCTAAAGTGTCTACATTCAATTAAATTACAATGTAAATAATCACATTATTAAAATGGGAAAATAATTGTCAATTAGAACTCCAAGTTTACTTGGCCAACAGCCCAAATACCTATCTCTATTTCCCCCACTGAGTGTCCCCTGTCAGCTCCTGACAATAAACCCACCCACATTTTCATCCATTTACTTTATGTCCTAAGGATTATTTTCCTAAGAATTCTCTTCTATACCTTTCTTTGGCCTATATGGCCTCTTACCACCCTTGAAGTGTTTACATGTTTGTCTCAAGTAGCTCACCCAGACAGATTTGGGGTAATTAAGATTTATTTGCTGAACAGCAATGGAACTTATTACTCACATCTTGAGAAGAACCTGAAGCAACCCTATTAGAACACAGCAAAGGAAGAGTTGTAGGGCTAGGGAAGTATTGTCTTGAGAGAAGAGTTCCAAGTAGTAAAAATATAATTGGAACTTCAGTTCCTTTTGTTTTTATTCTCTGTTGGTTCAGAAACATCAATGTTTCTATATTTGGGTGATAATTAGCCACGTCCTCTATCCTCTTTATCTTTTAATATTAATATCTGCCCTAAACATGTTTGAAATGGAAAATCACATGTTATTATTATTGACCATTGTGGATTATAAGCAACCAGTTAAATTTTCTTCTTAATTGCAGCTCTAGGATAAAAAATAAACAACAAAAAATAAACACAGAAAAGGTAAAATAATATTTGAGACTCTTTTGTAAGCATGGGGATTAAACATATATATTAATTTCTAATAACTCCCAAAATTGCATTAATATTATAGCAAATATTTGTTTTATTATAAGCCCGCAAGAACATGGAGGATATCGATATAAGATAAAATACCAGAGGAAAAAAGCTCACCAAATTTTGGGAAGTAAATTGATAAATGGTAACTGACTTGGCAGAGTATAGAAAGGTCAAGTCTAAATGCCCAAAGAGGGAAAAAATTAAGAGGCAACGTTCAAGATTGGAAGAGTCTGGTGTAACACAGAGTAACAATAATGACACAGAAGAGACAGAATAATGGGTTAAAAGCTTCTATAGGAAAGGTTAGACCCCATACACTTTCTGACAACTAATACCCCTATTACCTTCTCTGACTATTGCAGGAAATTGAAATTTGTTCCCTGAAGAAAGTCCACACACAAAAAAGCCTCAGTATGTGGAGGCAAATGACTATACTGAACATACTGGCCTGCTGGGCCCAAAACGGAGAACATGTGGGGACATACTACAGACCACTATGAGAAAGTCAATGCACAATGTTTTGTTCCAGGCTAAGGCAGCAGGCCTCATTTCCATGTAAAATTATTCACAAGAGCTGGCTAGCTACAAAGAGAGGATTGACATTTGTGGGCCTACTTGTGAAACTTAGCTCTCTCACCTAGTGAAGCCAACGAATTGACTAAAATCCCCCAACCACACTGTCCAATGAGCTTTTTAATGCCTTCTTCTTAAACATCAGATAACAGGCAAGATCTCTGGGACTATTAGGAAATCATCTACATAAAAATGAAAAATATAAAACAATCAAATAGAGGAAAATTTCACACAATGCAGAAAGAGAAAGGGACAAATGGGAATCAAACTTTAAAAAATATTTAATATACTCAGAGTGGGGAAAATTTAAAAAAGATATAGCTTTTCTTAAAAAAGAAATTTAAAAGACTAGATCAGAGATAAAGAAACAATTTTTAGAAATTAAATATATATTGTATATATGTGTGTAAGTACACCTCTTAAGTATATGGCAGATTAAAGATGCTTACATATTCTTTGCTATCTCTTTCATTGAGATTTAGAGGGGTTGGCCTTACTGGGCCAATAAAATGTAGTAGAAATGACATTGTGGACTTCTATGGGTAGGTCATCAGGATCAATCCCTAGAGCCACCACTGAAGACATTGGAAAATAATGTCTGGGTACCAGTCACCATATAAAGCATTTTATACCACCATGTTGAAGAAGTTATTTAGGCACACTGCTCAGTAGTTAGCCTCCAGCCAAGTCTCCAGACATGTGAATTAAACAATCTTAGATGATTCAAGTCAGCCTATTTACCAGCTGAATACACCAAGTAACCTCCAATAATGTCATTTGAAATAGTCGAGTGCTAACTAAATTCTTGCCTCACAAACTCATGAGCTATAATAAAATAGTTATTATAAGGCACTATGTTTGAGTTTGTTACATAACAGTAGGTAACTGTAACAAGGGTGAGTGGTAAAGTTAAAGAAATTTCCTGAAAATTAGAGGAAAAAGACAGATCAAGAATAAATCAATAAATATATGTAAGATTATTCATGAAGGCTCAATAACCAGTAGAGGCTCTTTGAGGAAAGAATAAGGGCAAGTGGAAGAAAGTAGATTATTATATAAACTATACAAGGGTGTTTTCCTTCAATTGGAGAACATGAGTTTCCAGAATGAATGAATTAAATGAGTGTCCAACACAAGAAATAAAATATTAAAAAATAAATATGGATAAAAGAAAAATTCTGAAAGTTTCTAGAAGGTGAAAGAAGTGACCTATGAAAGAGCAAAGCCACAATGCCTTAAAAATTCAGGCAAACTGGTTTCTAACCTAAAATTATATACCTTTTCACACTCCAAACCAAATTTGATGGTACAAAAATATTTTTTACATTTCACAAAATTTAAATTTTTCTCAGTAAGATAGATGTGGCCTATCATCAAAGTGATGACATAAATTTAGAAACAGCAATATATGGGATCTAGAAATCAGAGAAACAAGGCAGAGACAACTACTAACATATGAGTAGAGATATGAAAGCTATGTGACTGGATCAGAGAGCAATCTGCCAAATTGGAATGAACAGACAAAAGGCTGCATGATGAATATAGAAATGGAATTGACAGAGGAACTGATGCATGTGATTGTTCTGAGAAGGCTTCAGGCAGTTCTATGGGAAAGTTTAAAAGAATTATTGTTGGTTACACAGAAAGTTAAACAAATAAAAATCAAGGTAATTTCAAACTCCAAGAAAAGGAAGTTGTAAAAGAAGAGAAATGTAATGAAGTGTGTAATGTGGCTTAGCTATAAAAATTGTTTATTTAATTATAAGGTTGTAAACATTGAATATTGACAGGAGAAATGGTGGTATATTGGAAGATTAAGCAGAAATGTGCAAGTGTGTGTGTACTAAATTCTAATTCACTTTAGCAAGCACAAAGTAGATACAATTAAAATTTTATAATCCAAGAAATAGCACTAAGTGATTTTTTTTTAAAGAAATGTAGAGGATAATAGAACAAGAAGTTAAAAGTAAGGTAAATTGGGGAGGAAGATGAGTGTGTCTGATGTTGCTGTTTTCTTTCAAGAGTTGTAGTATTATTTGTTTTTTGAACATATACATGTACATTATTTTAATTTAATAAGATTTAAATTTGCTTCATTTCTTTATTTAATGACTCTCTCATAGATAATATATATATATATATATATATATATATATATATATATATATATATATATATATAAGCCTAAGTGACCATCACAACTGAACGAATGACTGAACAGGTTGCGTGGGGCAACAGGCCTGCAGGGGCGCAGTTGGGGGCAATCAGGCTGGCAGGAGGGGGCAGTGAGGGGCGACCAGGTTGGCAGAGGGGGAAATTAGGGGTAACCAGGCCAGCAGGGGGTGCAGTTGGGGGTGACCAGGCTGGCAGGGGGGCAGAAAGGGATGATCAGGCAGGCAGGCAGGTGAGCAGTTGGGAGCCAGTGGTCCCGGATTGTGAGAGGGATGTCTGACTGAATGGTTGGGAATTGGGCCTAAACCAGCAGTAGGACATCCCCTGAGGGGTTTCAAATTGGAGAGGGTGCAGGCTGGGCTGAGGGGAGCCCCCATGCATGAATTTCATGCACTGGGCTTCTAGTTTAATTATATTTGATTAAGTTACAAGTTGTGCTCCTTCTAAAGTTTTATCCATAAAAAATATTATTTGTACCCAGAAAATATGCATAATTTTTACTTTATTGACAATTTTTAAAATTAAACATCTCACGTCATCATTTCTACTATTGGATCTTGTTCCACATAAAAGAGGAAAAATTGGTTTCTTGTTGTTTAAGTATGTATTTATTTGATGACCAATAATAGGTAAAGTAAATAATTTGCCAAGCAGATTTTTTAGCACTTTACATTAAATGCTATACATATGCTTTACACATATTTATTTAGTTAATATATGAGGTATGAAAATGAGCTGGAATTATTTGGCTACAAGTGAGAATACATACACACAAATAACAGTAGTTTAAACAAAAGAGAAATGTTCTCTTCTCTCCCATATTACAGATGTCTGAGGGTACAAGAGCAAAGACTGGTGAAGAACTTTACTCTAAAATGTCTGTGAGAATCCCAGGTCCTCCCACCAATTTGCTCTGGTGTGCCCAGGTGTGACCCACGCCCTCATGGTCAAAGGTGAATGTGGATGTATGTAGAGATACTGCACATTTCAATTCAGAACTCCATAATAAAGTGAGTATAGTAATACAGTGAGGTGTGATCCTTGTGCTCATGAAGAGTCTTGCCTTTAATTTCTAAATACGCAACATCTGTGAAGTTCAATAAAGCAAAGTGCACCAGAACTAGGTATGCCTGTATAGACACTTCCAGGTCACAGAATAGAAAAATGAGTGGAGATGAAGAGGGGCAAAAGGTAAGCTTTGTCTATTTTTTTAGTAAGACAAATTAAATCTACCACATGTCAGTTTGGGTTAGTTTCCTTTGGCTACATATTAGTCACAGTCTCACACACACACACACACACACACACACATACACACACGAGCTTGCAAATGCCCAACAAAATAAATAAGTTATTATAGAAGAGAAAGTTGAGCAATATTAGAATTTATTATCTCCATTTTACAAATGAAGAAATGAAAGCATGAAGAGGTTAAGTATCTTGCTACAGGTCACAAAACTACAATAGTACATGGAGAATCAGGATTAAGTACACAGTGAGAATGGGTTTTAAAACCTGCACTCAAAAGCTACATGATTTACTGTCCTTCAGTTTTTCATTTGTCCACTTGCATTTCTCAGTTGCATTTGATTTTTGTGCAAACTGTGTCACTGAACTTTGCCTAAGCCTAAATTGAAGCCTCTGAGTCAAGAATTAGTTCCTGAATAAATCAGTGATGAGGCTGGTGCCGGAATAGGTGACTCAGACCTCCATGTCCCCTATTAGATTAGTACTCCATCTAATACCTGTGGCTTTATGGGACTTTCAATGACCAGTTGGAGGAGAAAGAAGCCCAACCTTGTTTCAGGGATGAGTCCCTTTGGTATACAGTGGCAAGCTAGAAATGAACTGCTGTGTCAGGATAGCTCCATTGCCTGGTGGGTCTGAAATACTGTGTGGAAATGAAATCCTACAGGGTTGAGCTTTGGGTCATGCACTTCGTCATCCACTTTGTATGGAGAGAGAAGTGCCCTGCTCTCAGTACATGCAATCAGTCTCCAACTTCACAGGTTCCAAATGAATAGATTTCAGTTACCATAGTTGGGCTAAATAACACCACGCTTTCAACAACATGGTTCACAATCCAGTCTCCATGGTACATTCAATATGTGTAACTCCATCAGTACAAACTAGGCTACTAATTCCTCAGGCAAATAATATTTGCATCATGAGCACTTACTTCATCACTTCCTTTCAAATTTGACAGAAATTGGTCACTGCAGTCCTTTATTTAGTGCAAGCAAAGATAGCAAGACCACACAGACCAGATTGTTTATCCATTAAAGTCTTTGCCATTTATTTTTTAATGCAATTACCAATATAACTGAGTTTCCATCTGCTATCTTTTCATCTATTGTGTATTTTGCTATATGTGTTACATTCCCTATTGTTTACTTCTCTGGGATTAGATTAGGTTAATTTATTTCACTATTTCATTTTTTTCTCAGTTTTAACTAGACTTTCTTAAACTTTGTGATTTCTCTAAGGATTATAATATGCATGTTGAACTTATCACACTGTATCTTGAAAAAATAGTATGTCTTTTCATAGATAGTGCAAAAATCTTAAATAGAGCATTCTATTTCCCCACTCTCATTGCTACTTTTTTTTAACACATTATACTTCCTCATATGTTACTGTATTAACTTTCAGAACACATTCTTAAACAGTTAATTACTTTTGTGAAATTTAAAAATGAG
The DNA here is from genome assembly GCF_014108245.1 of Pipistrellus kuhlii. Classification (NCBI taxonomy): domain Eukaryota; kingdom Metazoa; phylum Chordata; class Mammalia; order Chiroptera; family Vespertilionidae; genus Pipistrellus; species Pipistrellus kuhlii. The sequence goes on from NW_023425404.1 coordinate 131,511,378, forward strand.
AAATAAACATATTTTATATTTAACAAAATAGTTACCATTCCCAACATTCTTTGTTCATTTTTTTAGATCTGAGTTTCTATCTGGCATCTTTTTTTAGTGTAAAGAACTCCCTCTTTATTGCTTTTAGTATAGATTTGCCAACAAAGATTCTTTCAACTAATCTTTTTGGGGGGGAAAATGCCTTTGTGAAGGATATTTCCAGTTTGTGTTTCTTGGCCATTTTCACTGGGCATTCCTGATTGACAATTTGTTTCTTTAAGCATTTTGAAGATGTCATTCAATGTATATGGTATGTATGGTATCTGATGAGAAGCCAAGTCATTCTTTTTCTTTTAAATATGTTTTTATTGATTTTTAGGAGAGAGAAAAGGAGCAGATAGAGAGATGAAAACATCAGTGAAAGAGACATATTGATAACCAATCTGCTGTCTCCTGCACACCCCTCACTGGGGATCAAGCCCACAACTCAAGCATGTGCCCTGACCTGGAATTGAACTGGCGACCTCTCCATTCATAGGTCAACGCTCAACCACTGACCAAAACTGGCCTGGCCCAAGAGTCATTCTTACCTTGCTCTTGTTTGTGCATTGTGTCATTGTTCTCTGACCATTTTTAAAAAGATATACTTTTATTGATTTCAGAGAGGAAGGGAGAAGGAGAGAGAAGCATCAATGATGAGAGAGAATCATTCATTGGCTGCCTCCTGCATGCCCACAATAGGGATTGAGCCCTGGCATGTGTCCTGACCATGAATTTAACTGTGATCTCCTGATTCAGAGGTTAACACTCAACAACTGAGTCACGCCACCCAGGCTGTCCTCTGACCATTTTTAAAATTTTCAAAGCTCATTTTCAGAAATTTTATTATAATATACCATGGTATAATTTCTAGACATTAAATCTGCTTTAAGTTTGTTGACCTTTTTGATCACATAAAATTTGGAAATTTTTCAGCAATTTTTTTCTAGTATCAAAGTAACTCATCAGTCACATTGAACACCTGGAGTTATCTCTTCTAGGCAACATAGAACCTCACTTAAGCCTCATCAATAATCCAACATTATCACAACTGCAATAAATTAGCATCACGTAGCTCTTAATAAAATGCAGTGAGGAGGATATAACATCACTTCGGTGATAATTCTGTCAAAATATGTATAAGCTAAATCTAATCATGAGAAAACCTGAAGAAAAAAAAAGAAAAACAAACAAATTGAGGGAGTCTATAAAATAACTGACCTGTACTTTTCAAAGATGTCAATATCCAGAAAGATTTTTAAAATGCTGAGAACTGTTCCAGATTTAAAAAGACTAAAGACACATGAAAACAAAGCATAATACATGATCCTGGATTGGAGCCCAGGCTGGGGGAAAAATAGGTATGTAAGACATAATTGAAACAATTCATCATATTTGAGTATAAAGTGTGGATTGGATAACAGTATCATATCAATGTTAAATTTCCTGATTTTGATAGCTAAACTGGGGTTATGTAAGGAAGTTTTAGGACATAAGCACTGAAGTATTTAGGGTAAAAAAAAAACTCGCACTCTCTTCAGCTTTCACTTGTTTTAGAATAAACAGAAAGTGTGTATTCTGAGGGAGAAAAAGGAATGAGAGAAAGGGAAAAGAAAAGAGGAGAGCAGAGAGGAGGAAAAGAGAAAGATCAAATAATACAACAAATGGGGTAAAAATATAACCAATTGACACATATGAACAAAGGTCATATTTGAGTTCCTTGTAACTTTTCTATAGATATAACAGAATAGTAAAATAAAATTTACCAAAGTTTATCATAAAAACATCTTAAAGAGTTATAGGGTTGTATATGTTAGGATGTGTGAGGTAGCAGTTGAGAACAGGTACATTTCTAATTTTTAACTTAAGTATAACATGAATTAAAAGCGACTAAATAGCCCTAAGTTAACACTCAATTTATAGTGAAAATGAAAGTAGCCATTATTAAATACCTTATTTTGTACAGGTATTGTATCATGCATTTTATATACATTGTGCTTATTTTACACAATAATCCTATAACATTGGACTCTTTATCTATCTATCTATCTATCTATCTATCTATCTATCTATCTATCTATCTATCTATATAAAACCTTACTATGCAAATAGACCAAAAGGTGGAACAATTTTTGAACAACCAGTTGCTATGATGTGCGCTGACCACCAGGGGACACACGCAGAACATGCAGGACATCAGCAGCATGAAGCAGAAGGTGAATCATGGTGGGCATTGGCCGAGGCAGAATGGTGTAGCAGGCAAGTAGGGTGCCAGACCAAGGCAGGGTACCAGTTACTGTCATAAGGGCGAGCCTCTGGTGGTTATTGAAAATTCTTTGCATCTGCTGTGGGCGCCGGGGCCCATCCCCAATCACTCTACGCTGTCAGTTAGCAGATGTGAGCAGGGCCGGCACTGGAGCCGTGGCGACGGGAGTAGGGCTGCCAGCAGACAGGGGACTGGGGACCACAGTGGGAGGGGCCAGGCGGGGCACAGAGGATAGATCAAGACTAGCCCCTGTGCCCACCTAAGCCTTATGGCCCACAGTTTCTTTCAAGGTGCACAAATTTATGCACTGAGATATAAAGAAATTGAAGTGGCAAGGAGTAAGCTGCTTAACATACAGCTAGTAAATAGAAATGTCAGGATTCAATCCCCAGATATAACCCTATAAAATGTGTGCTGTTAGGCATTTCATTATACTGGTTCCCAAATATAGTATGTTTGGAAGTTCAGTCCATTAATTAGTTACTCATGTGTTGGGGTTTGAGGGACTTATTTTGCAACAGCAAGACATCTTGTGCATTTGTTTTTCACTTTAGCAGAGGATCTCTCAAGGTAAAACATTGTGGTCCTTGGCTCACACCACCTTAATAAAACCCAGGTGTATTCAGCCAGATTATATGACACATATTCAGGTTCATGTTTGATTTCAAATTAAGTATCTAGATGATTTATGTAAATAGTTTACCTCTTTCTTTCCCATGTGAATTCCAATACTAATCTTCAATCTGCTTTCCCAACATTCTCTGCACTTACAGTTTTTCTTTTTAAACCCTTTGTTGTTATTTTTATAATCACAAAGAGACTCACCTAGACCAGCAACTATTATTATCCCCTTGATTTTTTTTTCTTTTAGGGAAGAAATGAACTTCTAGTTATGTGACTACGCTGCATTTTACCAGCATCAAAGGAGAAAACATTGTTATTTCGGTATGTTATGAGTTATTGATATTACCAGTATATGGCTTTATAGTAATGGGGATCATTTAAGCAGTTTAAAAATTTAAGTAATTTCAATTTTGGTATATGTAACTATATGAAACTTAGTCTCTATTTTTTACACTTTGGAGAAAGGCAAACACAGATACATTTTAGGGTTAGGTGATTTGAATTCTAAATATGGTTGATAAACCAGATTACACAAAATCTAAACCTACTGGAGTTTTCATCACTAAAATGAACTGAAACCCAAACATACATGAAAGTTTAAAAATACTTCATGACTAACTTATTTTATTCATTCTAGTCTTTCCACACTTCCTGATTAGTCTAACACCAGTGTGACTATTTCCACGGTTGTGTAAGACAAGCTTTTGAGCTGACTAAAATTAGGAAGCAGGGAAAAGTCTCCAGCCAAAGGCTGTTTTCCATTGACTTTGTTTTATTGCCGTTTTATGTACTTGAAAAACCAACAAAGAAAAAATCCTTTCATGAGATTTCCAGATTTTTTTAGAGATAAAAGTTCAGTAAAATATGTAAATACTGGCATGGATACTAAACTCTTGAGTTGTTGAGTGTCATTTTGATTCATTATACATGACCTAATAATCTCAGATTAAGTGCCAGCCAGGTAAAACTATCTCCAATGTATAATGTGGTCAAGAACACAGATTTTGCACGAACATTCTTGGGAATGCTATATTGATGAGAGGCCTGGGTCCATCTTCATTAAACTCAGTTTCTTCCCTTAAAGTCTGTTTGGACAATGAGATAGCTGTTTATTTGTAAGATCTGGGTTAGCCTTTGGTACATTTAACTGTGCCACTGCAAAAGTTTTCTGTGATTTCACATCGAGTTGGACCTTAAAGATAAACGAATTCATAATGTGGAGTTTGTATATGAAAAGCTGAAACTCCAGGGTGTAACTGACTTGCACCCTGGAGTTTGTACTCAGCTAGAACACAGAATACGTGTTTCCTGATTTAGGACTTACTTTGATTTTTTTGGTCTTTTTTGTTTGTTTGTTTGTTTGTTTGCTTGTGGACCCAACAAAAGCAAACTCTTTCAAAAGTTTCACTCATTCCTCCCTGTGGGATTGACAAGGACACTTCTTCCATCCCTCCTCTCCATAGGAATGAATGGCCCTGAGAGCGTGTGAGATAAACAAGTACCACAGCAACAATATTATGCTCTGATTATGTCCGAGTGTCAGTGATCACTTGGGTATTTTCCCGCAGGAATTTGATCCTCTCTCATAGATAGCACAAGGATAACTATAGAAAAAAAAAAAAAGAAAAAAAAAAGCCAGTACACACATGAGGTAAGAGAAAAGAGAGCCTTAACATTTACTCCATTCCAAGAAGTTAGCTCTTCAGTATCATGACTTATTCACATACCCATCTGAGCAGAGATAGCAGGTGCAGCAATGGGTCTGCAGTTCTCCATATAACTCTGGATGAATAGACTTGAGTAAGGTGTTTCTTTTTGTTCAAATCTATCCCTCACTCCCCCACACATCTGCCCTCAACTGCTCTAACCAGTTTGAACCAGTGGATAGAGCTTCAACCTGCATACTGAAGGGTCCCAGGTTCGATTCCAGTCAAGGGCATGTACCTTGGTTGCAGGCACATCCCCAGCAGGGGTTGTGCAGGAGGCAGCTGATTGATGTTTCTCTCCCATTGATGTTTCTAACTCTCTATGCCTCTCTCTCCGTCTCTGTAAAAAAACACACAATAAAATATATTAAAAAAAAAAAAAAGATGGAGCTAACTCCACTAAGGGCTTTATGACATACCTCATTTTATTTTTATCATAATATTATGATATATGTATTTTTTCCATTTTATAATAGAAAAAACTGAGTCTTAAAGACCTTGAGACAAAAATATGAAAGAAATAAACTAAAATGTTTCATAAAAATATTAAACTAGTCTGTACACCATAATCTAAAGAGTGCATTGGCATCACCAAAAAGCTAACCAGTTAGTAATTCATCAAGAATTTCTGGCCGAAACCGGTTTGGCTCAATGGATAGAGCATCGGCTTGGGGACTGAAGGGACCCGGTTTCGATTCCGGTCAAGGGCATGTACCTTGGTTGCGGGCATATCCCCAGTGGGGGGTGTGCAAGAGGCAGCTGATCGATGACTCTCTCTCATCGATGTTTCTAGCTCTCTATCTCTCTCCCTTCTTCTCTGTACAAAACCAATAAAATATATTAAAAAAAAAAAGAATTTCTGTACGTTAATACATAAAATAGAAAGCTAGATACACATTTTTCAACTCATTTTTATTGTGCTAAATCACATTGCATATTAAGTATTCCACTTTAGAACTCAAGTGGACTATTTATTTAACTCATTAACTAACATTCATTTAATTGAAGTGAAGTGAAGTGTGTGTGTGTGTGTGTGTGTGTGTGTGTTGGGAAAAAGGTGGAAATAATAACATATATTTTACGTTTACTAATAAACTAAAAAAAGTCCTTCTAAAAATCCACAATATAGATTTAAAATGAGAGAGAGAGAGTGTTGGAAAGAGTTATGCAATTTTAGATAAAAATTCCTTTAAAACAAAAAATGATAGCATCAGGGTTCTTTCTCTGGAAAAGCAACAAAAACATTTACTTTAAAGCATAGAATCAGTGCTTCATATTTGTTGTGAAAATACCATATGTAACTGCTATACCTTCCTGCTTTCATTCATATAGTAGCTCTGCGCATGAATCCATGCGCCAGTAGCTCATTGCCACCCCACCCTCCATTAGCTCTCCACTCATTGCCCTGCCCTCCTTTAGCTACCCTTGCCCCTCCTCCCCAGCCTCCCCTTCTTATCTCGCTGCCCTGCTTCCTCTTGTAGTTCTCCAACACCCACTTATAGATCGCTGCCCCACCCTCCTGCTGATCCATCATTAGACTTCAAGGCATAACGACCATTTGCATACAACATCTTTATTATATGGGATTAGTGATTTAATTTTTACTCAACACAAATATAGACTGCATAGTTGAAAGCTGCTAAATCCATTACTTGAAACCTTCTGTTTGGCTGAATGAACTAAGTTATTTAAGCAGTAATAGGTGCTATAATTTTATTGTTGAGGTCTTTACTCACTATTATTATCCATTAAATAGAGGAGCTCTGTACAAATGATAAATACCCAATTCAAAGAAACAGAAACTTACCTTCTCATTGAGAAATTAAATTGCTTCAATTTTCTATCTGTGCAAACCTACACATCATTTGGATAGCTCCCAAAATCTTGTTTTAATGAAACACATTTAGAATCTGATTTTAATGGAACACGTTTCTATCTTTGTCATACTTTCTGAAATACAATACAGGTTGGCAGTGCTACATGCTGCTCATCAGCATACAGCAGATAATCTTGTCCTTATCAATCTTATCAATCACCTGTCAATCTATCTTTCTCAACAATGTTTTCATTACCGTTGGTTTAACCATAAGCCACACAACACTTCCCAAGATAAAAGAAAGGGCAAAAGGCTTTCTTACTTTACATTCAGGATTTATTCTTCTAATAGTAGTGTTTTATACCTACGTAGTGCTTTTCTCTGAAATCTAACCTACTTGTACAGAAATTCCATCTCCTCCCTGTTCTAGCTTTACTTTTAAGACAATTTGAAAAATGTTGAAATGACAGAGGGGATTGAAAAGATCTTCCACAGAAGAGCCTCGTCTGAAGGGAGTGTCACTTGCAAGGATATTTAAGAACCCAAAGAAAGAGATCAACTTACACTTTATGAAATCCTTGAGTAATCCAAAAATAGCAATATAAAAATAGATTGTCTTTTACATAAAGGAATATTTGTTTTGAAAATTGTAGTAAACAAGTAAATCTCATCATGTGTTATTTATTTTATAATATAGGATAAGTGAATTTAGATTACAGCATTTATGTAAACTGAGATTGAACTGGCACCTCCTTTTAAATCTGACTCCTTTAAAATCACATTCCAATCCATTGAATGAAATGCTTGAATGTAGACCAGGTCCCAATTGTATATGACAAGAACATTTGAATTGTTCTCGATCATCTTTCCAGCTCTTTAATATATCTCTGAACTCCAGTTGATAGTAATAATTGTGACTCAAAACTTTAAGTTTGTGAACCATGCAATATATCTATCAAAAATATCTCTGACACGACATCAGTACTTGGTGACCTATGGCCAGATCTCATAACTTAGAAACAGATACTTTATTCCACACTTATAATAGCATTTTAATATTCTCAACTCTGCAAAGGAAAATCCACTGCTTACACAGAAATTAAGATCAATGATTACTTTTTAAAATATACATATATCCTTAGGCTTTAAAAATATTTTTCAGGTAAATGAAAGTGAAGATAAAGGAATCAACTTGCTTTAGGGAAGAAAATGCCAGATGGATATAACTACTTGTACTAATCAATATGCAATCTTAATAATAAAAGCCCAGGATTGTAATGACCACTCATGACCAAACACTGACCATCCAGAAATCAGCACTGGATTGCCCAGCTGCAGCCTGGAGACCCAGCACTGACAGCCCAGGTGGCTGAGACCCAGAAAGTGAGTCAGGGTCTGATCTGCAGCCTCAGTAGAAGCTGTTGATAAGTATACTTACCATTCTCTTTCTTTCCCTCTTTCTTTCTGATCTTCTCCTGAAGCCAAGCTTTTCTTTCTCTCCTGGCTTCCCAGGGAGGGGGCTGCTGTTAAGCCCCACTTTATTTTTTATCAGGCCCAGAGATAGGCCTGGAGATGCTGACTGGCATAGGAACTGACCAATCAGAACCAAATCTGGGTCCTGTGGGGAGCCAATGGCTGCCTAGGAGACAGAGCTTTTGATGCTGACTGGCATTAAAACTGACCAATTAGAACCAAAGGTGTGTGCTGTGAGAAGCCAATGGCTTCCTAGAAGGTGCAGCTTTTGAGCTGGCCTAGGAACTGACCAATCAAAACCAAATTGGCCAGCAGAGGAGGGTAGTTGGAGGCAGACAGGTCAGCAGATGAGGGCAGTTAGGGGTGATCAGGCTGGCAGGGGAGAGCAGTTAAGAGCAATAAGGCAGGCAGGTGACCAGTTAGGAGCCAGTGGTCCCAGATTGTGAGAGAGATGTCTGACTGCTGGGATTGGGCTGAGCATTGAAAATGGCAGTTGGGCATCCTGAAAGGGGTCCCCAATTGGAGAGGGTGAAGGCTGAGTTGATGGAACTCTCCTCTGTGCATGAAATTTCATGCACCAGGCCTTTAGTGTACTAATATTAATATGAAACATGAATAAACTTGAAGGGCATTGGATTTCAAATAATTTTGTTTTTTTTAAATTTATTATAGGGAATTTCTTCAACCTGCAGGGTAATAATTTTTACATTGTAAATCTTAATTCTAGTTGATCCTTTTCCACTCTATGGATGTAATATAACCATTTAACTTTCCAAATTGAACGTTAATGTTTCACAATGAAAACTATCAAGATGATTAATACAAAAATCAAATAATTTCTGAGACTATATTATCTTTTATATCAGTGGTTCTCAACTTTTCTAATGCTGCACCCTTTTAATATGGTACTTCATGTAGTGGTGACCCCAATCATAAAATTATTTTTGTTGGTACATCATAACTGTAATTTTGCTACTGTTATGAATCATAATAGAAATATTTGTGTTTTCTGATGGTCTTAGGTGACCCTGCTAGTGGGTCCTGACTTACAGGTTGAGAATCGCTGTTGTAGAGCCTAAGACTATTGAAAAACATAGATATTTACATTACGATTCACTAACAGTAGCAAAATTACAGTTATGAAGTAGCAACAAAAATAATTTTATGGTTGGGGATTACCACAAAATGAGGAACTGTATAAAAGGGTCATGGCATTAGAAAGGTTGAGAACCACTGTTTTATATTCTATATTTTTTACATAGATAGTTATTAACAACCTATTAGCAACATTCAAATTGTATTCTAGTCTTTTAAATACCACCTGATGGCTTGAAAAATATCATCTACTGCTTCTGTGAAGAAAAAAACTAAAAACAACTCAAAATATTGGAAGGCTTGCTGTTGAACATGTTAAATGAGCTAAAAATGGGAAACACATTTACAACATATTTTAACAGTAAGCCTACCCAATTTGTGATTTAAGAGGTCAAACTATTGGTTATTTTTACATTCTTAGTAATTTAAGGAGGAGCAGTGGGAGAATATACATGTACAGACCTTATAAAACTGCCATAGTTATTTTGACTAATAGACATTTATGGCCAATGTTCTGCTGGTAGAAAAGCACCCTTGTAATGTTGCAAACTAGTAGGAGAGCTCACATAATCTTGAAGTGTCTGTAGCCACAACTTTGCAGACAAAGCCATGCAAAGAATGAAGACATCATCTATTCCAGTGAGTTTGTGCCTTGTGGATAACCCATTAACAAGTCAAAGTTGAACCTCTTGGGTGTGTGTGTGTGTGTGTGTGTGTGTGTGTATGTGTGTGTGAATGCACAAGCATGTGTATGTTTGTGTGTGTGTGTATGTATGTGTGTGTAACCATAGGTGCCCAAGTCAATAGATGATTCAGTCACTAATTTTCTATTCCCAGGACCCCCTTTGATTCCACAAAATTCTTGAATGATTAATGGAACAACCCTGCCCTAACTGGTTTGGCTCAGTGGATAGAGTGTCAGCCTACGGACTGAAGGTTTGATTCCAGTCAAGAGCATATACCTTGGTTGCGGCACATCCCCAGTAGGGGGTGTGTAAGAGGCAGCTGATCAATGTTTCTCTATCATCCATGTTTCTAACTTTCTACCCCTCCCCCTTTCTCTCTATAAATAAAAAATTTTATATATATATATTAAAATTAAAAAGAAGAAAAAAAATGGAACACCACTTTCCCCATTTCCCCAACAGTGTGTGCTTTAGTAAGAGAAAAGCCTATATAAAAAAGCAAAAGCTATTATTTTTGTTATATTAAATGATTTGTTTGAATAGTGTGAGTCAATATAAAAACATAATATCTGCTTTGGTAACATTCCCAGATAAAAATCACATGCCAGAAATTATAACTGAAAATAAATAGATTCTTAGATACACATTCATGTTTACCCAAAGGCTTTCACTTGAAAAGTCAGAAAGAGGGGAAAACAGAATATTAGCTTTTCAAAAATTGACTAGAATTTTACATTTTTATCCATACTATTCCCATTCTTAGACTTTCTGGAGAAAATGTATTTTGTCAAGGCCATATGAACATTTTCAAATTAGACAAATTTGTAATTGCTTCCACTTCTTTCTTTATTAGTGATGTTTCTGCATAATATATTATACTCAACAGTTAAAGCATTCCTTTCCAAGATTCTTAATGTAATATACTCAATAAAAATCATTTTAATGCATGGTTACACTTCAGATATAGGTATCACTATGAAATATGCTTGACAAACCTCAAATGGCAGCTACCTACCCACCCAGGGCTGCCTGAGGCTCAGGTAACCAGGACCAAGTGAGGCTTGTGCTGACAGCAGTGGCAGCAGCAGAGGTGTGATGGAGTCATCACCTTCCCCTGATCACCAGATAGCCTCCAACCCCTGAGGGCTCCTGGACTATGAGAGGGGCAGGCCAAGCTACAAAAGGGAATAATAATAGTATGACCTCTTTGACTACTGTAAAGATAAAATGTAAATACTTGTAAAGCTAGACATGTGAGAACTTGCAATCAAATTTTAACTATTATTGATAATACTAGAGGCCCAGTGCATGAAAATTCTGGAGGGGGGTCCCTTTTGTAGATGTTAAAACTGAAGCATAAGAGGTTAAGTAGAATTTCCAAGGTTATAAGGGGCCACAAGATCAGTAGGGAATCCCTCCCTCCCTCCTAACATTGTCTCTGAAGATATTTTTCATCAAAATGTCTAGGCCCATATTATGAATAGGGTTTTTAATATGTAATGATATTTTGAAGTTTTCAAGTATAAAAATACATTATTAATGAATTTTTAAAATGTCCTGTCAGCACATTTTAACTAAGATATTTGTGACTAAAATTTCCTTCATGAACTTCTATACAGAATAATTTCAAAGGTATATTTTATCTACTAAATTTTGGCTTTCTACACTTCTAACATTGTACTTTAACAAAATAAAATACTTTTTCAACAAGTGAGAGCTTTGGGTACACACCCAAAGTTGTTATCCATCATTTCCCCTTTGTTTAAATTTATTTTTATTGGTGAGAGTATTACAGATGTTCCCCACTTTCCACCCACTTCTCACCCCACCCTTGGCCTTCACCACACTATTGTCTGTGTCCATAGGCTATGCATATATGCATATAAATTATTTAGTTAACCCCTCCTCCCCCTTCTTCCCTCTGAAATTCTTTAGTCTGTTCTATGCTTCCATGTCTCTGGACCTATTCTGTTGGTCAGTTTATTTTGTTCATTAAATTCCACCTATAAGTGAGATCATGTAATACTTGTTTTTCTCTGATTGACTTATTTTACTTAGCAAAATAATCTCCACATCCCTCCATGCTGTCTCAAAGGGTAAGATATGCTTCTTTTTTACAGCTACTTAGTATTCCATGGTGTAAATGTACCACAGCTTTTTTATGCACTCATCTCGTGATGGGCACTTGGGCTGCCCCCTTTCTTTGTCCTTAAGGGGGTCTGCTAATAGAACAAAGGCCCATGTGGTGGCCCCTGTGACCTGGGCTCTATCAAAAAGTGTAAGTTATTGGGCAATGATAGTTTTGTATTAACAAGGGACAGAACTGATTTATTGATGAAAATAAAAAAAGAAATACTTGTAAGTTCACACTTAAAATTAATATTTCAAATATTCTGACATTCAATAGTAGAACGCAGTTATTAACATTTTGATATTGTCTTATGAAGGCAATTCTATTTTGTGTTATCATATAGCATTAAAAGTATTATGACTTTAAATTCTGAATTAATAAAATCAAGGCAATGATAACTCAGATGTGGTACCTTTGTTTACTGGATCCAAAGGGCAGAAAGCCAAAGAAGGCTTTTTCTGAATAATTTTAATACCCTCCATGCTGCTCTGAAATGTACCCAATTTTAAGAATTTATTTAGGGAACTACAGCATTTGAATTCTGCAATGATTGCCCTAACAGGTTTGGTTCAGTGGATAGAGCGTTGGCCTGCTGACTGAAGGGTCTCAGGTTCAATTCCAGTCAAGGGCATGTACCTTGGTTGTGTGCACATCCCCAGTAGGGGGTGTGCAGAAGGCAGCTGATCAATGTTTCTCTCTCATCGGTCTTTCTAACTCTCTATAATCCTCTCCCTTCCTCTATGTAAAAAATAAATAAATAAATAAATAAATAAATAAATAAATAAAATGTAATTTTTAAAAAAAAAATAAAGTCACAATGATTAAGCAATGATATCAGTATTTATCAGAGTTTTTATCTTCTGCAAAGAATAGAAACCTACTATGTAGGGGATATGCAATTGTCAAGGACTTTAGGTATATCTTGTAGTTTATAAGAGGACTAGAAAATCTGACTAAGCAAACAACACAATCCAAATGAGGCTTTGTAGAAAAAATAATCTAGTCAAAAGACTAAAGTGTCCTCATTATTTACAAATCTTACCACTGACCACAGATCTAACAGTCCAAATCAACTCTCAGCTTTTATTTGTCTTTCTGACACTCACTCCAGTTTCAAAATCATTAGAAAGAGAGTGCCCTTGCTGAAGCTATCTTTGAAGTCTGGCTGTCTCCTTGGTAGGAGAGGAAGGGTTTCTCTGTTGTGGGAGTGGTGCAGGAAGAACAGTTGAGAGGAGGGTGGGCAGGGCTATAGCTCCCACCTCTCACACATTGGGGAATTCCACCACACAAGAAAAATGGGTCCAATGCTGGGAAACAATCTTTTAAAAACAATGAGAACTTGTAAAGCAGTCATTATATATATTTTTTCTAGTAACATGTCACCTTTCCAGCAATGGAATGTTTATCATCATACTTTGTTAGGGGGTGATAAGGCACTAATGCCCCCACTTCTACTCTCCAAATTCCAAGAAAGAAAAACGTTTTGTAAGGGTTATAAATAAGACCATTAATGATACAGCAAATCAATTATATAGACATATAATAGTTCCATTTGTTCAATAATAGTGTAATATTACAATTTCCCATCAAAATAGAAAAAAAAATGATGTAATAGTCATGGCATAACTCATCTAGTGATTATATTACAGTTTTGCCTTCTCTTTAGCAAACTGGGATTCTGCTGTTCCACTTCTCCAACTCAGAATTCTGTGATTTTAAATTCAGCCCAACATTTGACTTGGGTGGGAAAAGGGGTTATTGAGTCAAGTCTGGTCAATCAAACCATTCTACTAACCTTTGCACTATAATTGTTTTAAGGGCAGCATGTGGTCATGGGGAGCCAGGGTGCAGCTGTCATCCTGAGAGCTTCTGTCCCAGACTTCCTGTTTTGCAATCCTTCTTTCTTGAATTGCAAATCATCTTTTTGTTTGTTGGGGTTTTTTGTACCCTTTGTTCTTCTGAGCACATCATTAAATGACTCCCTAACAAGGAATAGGAGGGAGGTAAATTTTGTGATGCTTTGCTTTTCTGAAAATATATATATATATATTTTTACTTTCTTTATTGTTAATTTAGCTGTTTATTCAATTCTGTTTCCTCTGAATTTTTAAGGAGTTGAAAACCTGCTAAAAATCAATTGCCTTTCTGGTAATGGTTAATTTGTATAGTACAAGACTTTTTTTTTTTTTCCTTGAAATTTTTCACATATGGTAGAAATCTAAAGACTTGTCTCTATTCTAATGAATTTCCTTGTATTGTTTCTTAATATTTTTCTCTTTTTAAAAAACTCTTATGTCATGGGTCTATTGGATTGATCCTCCAGGTCTCTTACATATTCAGCCCTCTTCATAAATTATTTTTTCTTTTGTGTTATTTTCTGCGAACACATATAAATTTACATTTCAAAACTTATTCTAAATTTTTACTTGGCAATTAAAATTTTAACTTCTACAAGTTCATTCTTTCTGTATGATTGTTACTTATTTGTTTTGTTTTGTAAATGAAATATTTTGTCTCATCTCTTTTATAATATTATTTGCATGGCACAGTTAATTTTTTATGTGTTTGTTCCCCTCATTAGCTGTGTTTCATCTACATTCCTTTATTCTGCTTTCTTTCATTATTTATGATTTGTTTGTTTTGTTTGTTTTTCACTTTCTGATGAAGATTTCTCTCAAAAGTGATTATTCATTCATACTCAAAGATGAGACATTAAAAAGCTGATTGGAAGCTTTGTAATGAGGGTAGAGCTGTCAGCTCTTAGGATTTATTACAGGGTAATCTGGTAGCATGCTGGCTATATTCTTATGAGAATTCAATATTTTATTTAGTATCCAGTATTTTTGTAATGTGGTTATTAAATTTTCCTTCTAAAAAACATATTCTTGGGTGCCATGAGCCAGGCTGACAGCATTCCATGAGGAAGATTGAAGGAAATGACTAAATATCTACCATTTAATACATCACCTTTCATAAATATTCTATTTTAATCCCCATTTCTCAATAGCACCCTCTGTTTTGACTTTTGACACCGAGACTAGAGACTCTTTCATCATATTGTTTATACTTTAGTACCTCTAGAACAAGTATATCAAACTCACAGCCCGCAGGCCACATGCAGCCCACAATGAATATTTTTGCGGCCCAGACAATATAACGGAGTGTAAGAAACATTTTAATAAAAATTTCATAACTTAATTTTTATAATATCCTGTTAAACATAATTATTAATAACGAACTACAACGCTAATGACTGATTACTATAATGATGTTGCATTCATTTCCCTTACACACCTTATGTTCAGGCGCACCATTTCTCCCCACTAATATTAGCAGTGAATATTTTAGCAGCCAATTGCCACATCATTAGTGTTGGACTGACTTGTTTGGCAACAGGAAGCATTTCGCTTTCAGAGAACAAGAAAAATAGGTTTATTTTGTGTTATGCTTATTAACTTGTGCAGTTGTTCAGTGTATGGAAAGTTAATGTTCAAGAAAAATATATTAATTTTTATGAAAATGTTCTATCATTTTATGTTAATGATTGTTCATCTGTTTTAGCCCTTTGTATTCAGCATGTCTATGTTTCTATGAAAATTGAAACTTTTGTTTTTTGCGGCACACATAAACTTAAAACTATTTGGCTCATGTTAGCCTTTGAGTTTGACATGCTTGCTGTAGAACATATTTGAGCATCTCACTAGCTCATGCTGGGTAAGAAACTTATGAACCAATGATCTGAGCAGTACATATTTGATAGCTGTTATATAATTCTTGGTTTAAGCTAAGAAGTTTGCTGTATCTTCTTACAGATAAATTCTTGTTTTCAATATTGTTTATGATCTAGTTATTTCTATATTTTATTTCTTACATTTACTACATCACATTTCAAGGCAGTAAACCAGATTATGGTTTTCCTTATGTATTATACAAGGACATTTTTCATTTTTAAATTTTAAATTGATAATACTCTAGAAAGTGTTGCCTTATACTTCTTTCAATCTCTAATGTTAATTTTCCCTTTCTCATTTATAATATTTAGTGCTTTCTATTATATATATATTTGATTTTTCACAGAGAGGAAGGGAGAGAGATAGTTAGAAACATTGATGAGAATCATCTATCAGCTACCTCTTGCACGCCCCCTACTGGGGATGTGCCCCCAACCAAGGTACATGCCCTTGACCCGAATGGAACCTTTAGTCCACAGGCTGACACTCTATCCACTAGCCAAACCAGTTTCAGCAGTGCTTTCTATTTTTATTGACTAGCTTAGAAAAGGGAAATGTACCTTACTATCTTCCAACCTAGAACACAGTTCTAATCCAAAGTAATTCTGAGTACTGTTTTGGTGTGTAACATGTTTAGTCTTCCAATGATTATGAGACTAATAAAACTGTGGTAGGCAGAATAATGGCTTCCCAGGGATGTCCATGCCTAATCCCAAAAGCTTGTGAACATTAGGATGGATAAATGGTAAAGAAGAATTATAGATATAGGTGAAATTAAAGTATGGTGAAATAAAATTGTGGACTATCTAAGTGGTCCAATATAATCTCAAGGGTCTTTAAAAAAGGAAGAGTAAAGCAGAAGAAGAGAAAAACAAAAAACTAGAGAGATAGAAGTGTGAAAAGAACTTAGTATTCCTGGCTTTGAAGAATGAGCCAAGGAAAGTGAGTGGCCCTAAAGAAATGAAAAAGACAAGGAAACAGATTCACTTTTAGAGCCTCTAGGTAAGAATCATCCTACCCAACACCTTGATCTTTGTCCAGAGGATTTGTTTTGGACTCCTGATCTATAGAATTGTAAGAAAATAAATTTGTGTTGTTTTAGTGGTAATGTGTCAAAGCAGCATGTCAAAGGGAAACTAATTCAGTTTTCATAACTAGAAGTAGGCTGATGTAACAAACATTTTAAAATGTAGAAGTTACTTTGGAATTAGGTGGTGGGCAAAGGCTGGAGAAATCTTGAAGAACATTGTAAAAACTTAGATTCCCTTGAATAGTTTCCTAGTAGATGTATGAATTTTAAAACTCTACTAGTGAGGGGTCAGAAGAAATAGAGAAGCCTGGTAAAGACACTCTATATTACTTCAGAGAATGCTTAAAGTTTCATGAACAGACTATTGTGGAAATATTGATGTTTAATCTACTGCTACAGAGGAACCAGAAGTTAATGAAGAACATGCTATTGAAAACAAGGAGATATTGAATAGTTTAATTGTGTCCTACAGTTACATGACAAACAGACCTTTAACAATGAAATTGAACATTTACATAAGGGGCTTATCAAGCAAAGTATTGCAGATATGGCTACATTTCTTCTTTCTGGTTATAGAAAAATTCAAAAGCAAAAAAAAAAAAGGAACTTTGACTTGATGATTGAGGAAGTACTCAGCTTCATCACCTCATAATGACACTGAAATTAAGAGACTCCCACTGTCAAGAAGGTGTGCTGTAGAATATAAACTAAGAGTGCAGCTGGACAATCTTTGGCTAAACATTGAGAAGGAACTAAAGCTCAGTGTAGTCAGTCACACAAAAGACTCTTTGAAATGATTTAAAGATGTGATTCAGATGTACCTATCCTAAAGATCATCTTGAAAGATTCTTAAAGAGCCTCTTTTCTAGTGGAATGAGCCCTTTAAGATACATAGGTGGATCACAAGGTTCATATAGCAACAGAAACTCTGCCAGTTTGAACTGAAAGGAAATGATAGCGCATAGAATGAAAAAAGATTGTCAGACCACCAAAATCCTACAGGTGGAAAAAAGATTAACTTCAGCTCCAAACATGCACTACATTTAACAAATAAGGAAAGATGACACAGAGGGTCATCTAGCTTAGAGCCACAGAGAGTGAATTCCAGTTCTTGAAATCAAATATCTACCTTTGAAATTCTTTGGGAAAGGAAGATTCTTTTCTCTTTCCAGTTTTTTTCTTCCTAAATCAGAATGCCTGTAACTAGTACAGCATGCCTTCCCCACCATTGTTGTTTGTTTTTTTTGTTTTTTTGCTGTTAAGGAGAGCAGATAACTTGTTGCTTGGATTTCACATGTTTCCAGATGGAGAAAGTTATAACCCAGGATAAATTATACCCAGAGACTCACTCATACGTGATTGAAATGATGACATTTGGAATTTTTGAACTGATGAGACTTAGATGCAATTTGGAATGTAGCTGCTGCTCTAATTAGTTGAGACTTTGGGGGACTTTGGTATAAGATAAATTTATTTTATATGTGACTTTTTGAGGGTAAGGTGAAATAATGCCATAAAGATATACCTACCCCAATGCTTGGAAACTTGGAATATGTTAAATTACTTGACAAAGGGGATTTATGGCTATGATGAAATTAAGGTTAAAATTCAGTAGAACATGAGATAAAGGTTTTAGAATGGATTATGTGGATGGGTCCAATATAATCTGAAGGGTCTTTGTATGAGAAAGGCAGATGCAGAAGATTAAAAAGGGGGCAATAATAGCATGAAATGAACTCAGCCTAGTTGAATTGGGCTTAATGATGGAAAAGGAGGAAATGAGCCAAAGAAAGCAGGCAGCCTTTAGTAGCTGGAAAAGGCAGAAAACAGAGCCTCTCCAAGAGCCTCCGAAAAGGAATCACTCTGCTGACACCTCGATCTGAGTCCAGTGAGACCAGTGTTGGACGGAAGACCTGTGAAACTTTAGGATGATACGTTTGTGCTGCCTTAAGCCATTAAATTTGTGGTAATTTGCCATAGCAACAATAGAAAACGAACACAAATACTTTGACATATAATCAAATATTTTCAGCAACCAAATGAAATTAGATATACTGACTTCTACCAATAAAAAATGACATTTATTGAGCCTATAGGGCTTTCAGGCAAATTCGTTTGACATATTAGCATTCTCATGTAAATGTTTGCAGCAAATTAAGATGATTTATATACATATTGGCATATTTCTATTTTATAACTTTCCCTTCAAATTTTAATTTTCCTAAAAACACATTTAAATTTTAAAATTACATGTATCATATTTACTTATAGTTTGTTAAATAAATCTTATATTTATTGACTATCAGTTTATTAGTCTTATTTCCAATTTAATCTGTGATATTTGAAAATGTCTAAAACCTGTAATCTTGGTTTTCAACTCCCATTTGAACTCTCATTTAGTTTGAGGTATTTAAGAAATCTTTGTCCAATCAAATTATAAGCTAATTATTAGCTGATCACTGAGTAAACAGCTCAGCGGCCATATGCAATAAAATATATACACTTTACATAATTACTTCAGGAAAATCACTAGATAAACAAACATCAGAAGCAACAATGAGAAATTCTAGATATGTGTATGGGATCTGATTTCAGAGTTATCACATAATATTGTTTTCTTTTTCTTTTCTTTTTTAATATATTTTATTGATTTTTCACAGAGAGGAAGAGAGAGAGGGATAGAGAGTTAGAAACATTGATGAGAGAGAACCATCGATCAGCTGCCTCTTGCACGCCCCCTACTGGGGATGTGCCCGCAACCAAGGTACATGCCCTTGCCCAGAATCGAACCCAGGACCTTTCAGTCCGTAGGCCGACGCTCTATCCACTGAGCCAAACCGGTCCCGGCTTGTTTTCTACTATATAACATTTGCTCTTTAATAAAAACTGATGAGAAATACAAAGAAATAAAAAAGTATGTCCCTTACACAGGAAAGAAAGAAGTCAATAAAAACTGTCCTTGAGGAAACCTTGATATCACACATAGTAGGACAAGACTTTAAAGCAGCTATTTTTAAATGTGTTCAAAGAACTATGTGTAAAGAATTAAAGAAAATTATGAATATCATGCCTCACCAAATAGAGAATAAAAAGGAGACAAAAATTATTTTTTAAAAAGGACCAAATGGAAATCTTGCATTAAAAATTACAATTTTCAAATTATAAAATACTGAAATGAAAGTTTGACTAAAGAGCCTCAATAGAAAGCTTGAGCAGGCAGAAGAGATGCATTTAGCAAACTGAAAGCTAGGTCATTAGATGTATCCCATCAAGAAAACAGAAATAAATGGAAGAAGGAAAACGAATACTGTATGACACACCACTCAGTGTACTAACTAAAGTATGGGAATCCCAAGAGGAAAGGAGAAAAAGAAAGAATAAAAACTCAAATTTGAAGAAAACCATTAATATTCACATTTAAAAAGCTCCTTACACTCCAATTATAATGAAGTAAATAAGATCTACACCTAGAAACATTATTATAAACCATCAAAAGACCAAGACAAAGAAAATCTTCTTGAAATAAACAACCAAGAAATGTATATGTTTGTCACTTCTAATCAACATAGTAAAGGAGGGTCCAGCCAGGAAAGCTACATAAGAAAAAGAAAAGACTTCCAGGTTATAAAGAAAAAAAGTCTACTGACAATTGCAAATAAATATAAAATTCTAGGGAATCTACCAAAAATTATGAGATCTAATTAACAAATTCAGCTGAGCTTTAAGATATAAGATCAATATACAGAAAGGTATTATATTACAATACAAAATTCAATTTAAAAGTTCCATTAACAGCCGGGACCGATTTGGCTCAATGGATAGAGCATCGGCTTGGGAACTGAAGGGTTCCAGGTTCGATTCCGGTCAAGGGCATGTACCTTGGTTGCGGGCATATCCCCAGTAAGGGGTGTGCAAGAGGCAGCTGATTGATGACTCTCTCTCATCGATGTTTCTAACTCTCTCTCTCTCCTTTCCTCTCTGTGAAAAATCAATAAAAAAATATAATAAAAAAAAGTTTCATTAACAAAATTATCAAAATAAAACAAAAATCGAGGAATAAATTTAATAAAAGAAGTGTGAAACATGTATATTGAAAACTATAGAACTTCATTAAATTACAAACAACAATATGCCAACAAATTATACAATGGGGACAAAATGAATAAATTCCTAAAAACATAATCTTTCTAAACTAAATCAGAAAGAATCACAGAACATAAGTGGACAGATTACAAGTAGTGAAATTAAAACAGTAATTAAAAAACTCCCAACAAACAAAAGTTTTGGACTGGAAGGCTTCACAGGATAATTCTACAAAACATTCAAAAAATATCACCTATACTTCTCAAACTATTGACAAAAAAAAAAAAAAAAAAAAAAAAAAAAACAACCCTGAGAGGAGGAGATATTCTCAAACTCATTTTACAATGCCAGAATTGTTCTAATTCCAAAACCAGATAGATACAACAAAGGAAATTATAGGACAGTGCTTCTGATGAACATAGATGCTAAGCTCCTCAACAAAATATTAGCAAACTAAATTCACTAGTACACTAAAAAGATCATACACAATGGTCAAGTGGGATTTATTCCAGGGATGCAAGATTGGTACAATATCTGTAAATCAATAAACGTAAAGTATCACATTGACAAACTGAAGGATAAAAATCACATGATCATATCAGTGGATGCAATAAAGTCATTTGATAAAATTCAGTACCCTCAACTTAAAAAAAAAAAAAAATCCTCACCTGAAGATATGCTTATTGATTTGAGAAAGAGAGATGGGGAAGGAGGGAGGGAGGGAGAGAGAGAGATGAGACAGAAACATCGATCGGTTGCCTCCATACACGGCCGGACTAGGAATTGAGCCTGTAACCTAGGGTCTAGTAATAAGTAATGTCATTTTTTAACATTCGTTTAAAATCTTGCTTGGCGTTGACTTGTATTGACATAACCTTCAAACACGTGGTATCTACAGAACGTGTGAAGTGCAATTAACAAGTTTTGCTTGAAAAAGTTTGTGTTTGGTTTGGTTTTTGTTGCAAAACTAGGGCTAAGAAGATGGCGGATGAAGAGCATATTCGGCACTGCATGCTTTACGAGTTCCAATTAGGAAGAAAAGCAAGTGAGGCTGCAAAAAACATCTGTAGTGCTCTTGGTCAAGATGCAGTTAGCGCCAGAAAATGCCAGCGTTGGTTTGAGAAATTTCACGAGGGAAATTTTTCGTTAGATGACAAAAGTGGTTGAGGCCGTGTGTCCAATTTTGATCAAGAAGCTCTTCAAGCTCTTTTGGTGCAAAATCCTCAAATCACCCAACAAGAGCTTGAGACAACTTTAAATTGTTCACAAAAAACAATTTCCAATCAATTGCGTGCACTTGGCAAAGTCCAAAAGTTTGGAAAATGGGTTCCTCATGAGTTGACCGACAACAACCGTATTCAAAGAGTCACAATTTGCAGTTCGCTCCTCTCTCGTCAAAACCGTTTGCCGTTTTTAGAGCAAATTGTTACTGGAGATGAAAAATGGGTGCTGTATGTTAATTTGAAAAGGCGGCCTCAATGGTTGGACAAAAATGAGGCTCCGCAGCCCACGCCAAAACCTGACTTGCATGCGAAAAAAGTGATGTTGTGTGTTTGGTGGAATTTTAAAGGAATTCTTCATTATGAACTTTTACCATCTACCCAAACCATTACAAGTGCAGTGTATAGTGCCCAATTGGAAAGGTTAGCCCAAGTTTTAAGGGAAAAAGAACCCGCGCTGATTAATTGGAAGGGTGTAATTCTTCACCACGATAACGCACGACCGCATACTGCAAGAATCACTGCTGAAAAACTGCGCCAGTTGGAATGGGAAGTTCTCCCTCAACCTGCATATTCTCCTGATATTGCCCCTTCCAATTACCATTTGTTTCGTTCTTTGCAAAACTTTCTTCTTGGACAAAAATTTAATAATGAAGAATGCCTCAAAAATGCATTGACCGAATTTTTTTGCATCAAAATCACAAGAATTTTACAACAGAAGGATTAAAATGCTTCCTGAGCATTGGGCACAAGTAGTAGAAAACAACGGCAACTATATTGTTGATTAAATTTTGTTGTATTGTTTAAATAAATTCGATTTTAACAAGTATTAGAAAACGACATTAATTATTACTAGACCTAATATGTATATGTACCCTGACTGGGAATTGAACCCGCAACATTTTGGTGTATGGGATGATGTTCTAATAAACCGAGCCACCTTGCTGGGGCTAGAATTCATCTTATTTTCCTTAAATGTTACACCAGGAATATTTTCTCACATGACTAGTCTGTAGTTCCACTTCTAATGACCACATAATGTATACATTTCTTAGAACTACTATGCTTTATCTTACCTATTTCCTACTATTGAAATGAAGTATTGTTTACAGTCTTTATCCATTTTAGTCAGGGGAGTGAGAAATATATTTGTTGTTAAAAAAAATTCAGTACCCATTTATGATTAAAAAAAAAAAAAACCCTCTGAAAAGTGGGAATAGAGGAAACATACCTCACCTACAAGTGTTTTCCTTAAGATTGGGATCAAGATGTACATGCCTACTCTCACCACTCTTATTCAACACTAGAGGCTTGGTGGGGTCCCTCAGCCTGGTCTACAGAAATCTGGCTGAGACCAGCCTGGTGCATGGATTTACCCAGTCCTGACTGGCCGGATCCCAGCAGCAAGCTAACCTACCATTCAAAGTGTCTTCCCCTTGGTGGTCAGGGCACACCATAGCAACTGGTTGAACAGTCAGACACCTAGCATATTAGGCTTTTATAATATAGGATCATATTACAAGTCCTGGTAACAGATATCAGACAAAAAGAAGAAATAAAGTGTCTCTAATTCACACAGGAACACAAGTATTGGACAGTCAAGCATTGGAAAAAGTCATGTGGTCTGATGAATCACGTTTCCATTTGCATCATGCAAATGGCAGAGTGAGAGTTTTGTAGAAACAGTATGAAAGCATGCACCCCACATGCATGACTACAACCCTTCAAGCTTGTGGGGGCAGTGTTATGGTTTGGGGCATGTTTCCTGGCATGATTTGGGCCCATTAATTGGTGTGGAAAAACTTCTGAATAGCACAACATACCTAAGTATCATTGCTGATCAAGTTCATCATGTTATGTTGATGGCATATCCCAACAGAGATGGCTTCTTCCAACAAGACAATGTGCAATACCACGGTGCTCATATTGTGCAGGAGTGGTCTCAAGAACATGAGAGAGATTTTACCTTGCTTAGGTGGCTCCCACAATCACCAGATCTCAGTCCAATTGAGCATTTGTGGGAAGAAGATAAAAGAGCCCTCAGGCAGCTGGTTCCACAACCATCAAATCTCACAGAACTGGACAGTGCTATTCATCAGGCATGGTGTCAGATTCCTCGCACCAGCTTTCAACATCTCATGGAATCAAAGCCAAGAAGAATTGCTGCAGTATTGAAGGCAAAAGGTGGCCCAACGAAGTACTGATGGGATGGTCATAATAATCTGGCCAATCAGTGTATATAGCAACTACTAACAGAACTAAAGGAAAAAAAATGCCTAGAACATAGTTGTAGCAGGGGACCTAAATATTCCACTGACAGCTATGGATAGTTAATACAAACAGAAAATCAGTAAGGGAATATTTGTTATTGCTAACATATAAGTGAAATCATCTTGTATTTATCTTTCTCTGTCTGACTTATTTGACTTAGTATAACAAACAAAATATAATCAGACTCATAAATACAGAGAATAGATTGACAGTTGGCAGAAGGGAAGGAGGTTGAAGACTGGATGAAATTAAGAAGTACAAAACAGTAGTTACAGAATAGTCATAGAGATCTGAATTACAGCATAAGGAATATAGTCAATAATCCTATATAATAAAGAGCTAATATGCTAATTAGACCAAACAGCAGAACGACCTTCCAGCTGATCTTCCCGATGAAGCCAGGACTGCGAGGACCAGCTTGGGCAGGTGGGGCTGTGAGGGCCAAGTCCCTTGCACAAATATTGTGCAGTGGGCCTCTAGTATTATAATAACCATGTATGGGGCCAGGTGAGTATTTGAAATATCAGGGAGAATATGCTATAAAGTACATGATTGTCTAACCACTATGCTATTTTCTGAAACTAACACAAAATAAAATAATAGTGAATGTAAACTAAAAAATAAATAAATATTGCCCACAAATGAAATATTAGACCAAATGGACTTTACCAATATTTGCAGTTTTCATTTCAGAACACCAAAATATACATTTTTCTCTAGTGCACATGAATCATTCTCAAGAATAGACCATATGTTGAGACATAAAACTAGCATCTCAAATTTGAAGAATTGAAATCATACCAAGAATATTCTTCAACCACAATGCTTTAAAGTTGGAAATCAACTGCAAAAAAAATGTGTGTGGGGGAGAAACAGGAATATGTGGAGCTTAACCAACATGCTACTAAACAATAACTGTGTCAAAAAGAAATAATAGAAGAGACCAAAAGACACATAGAGACAAATAAGAATAACAATATGGCATACCAAAATTTTGGGGATACAGAAAAAGTGATAATAAGAGGGAAGTTTCTATCATTATAGGCCTATCTCAGGAAACAAGAAGAAACTTAAATAAACAATGTAACATTTCACCTTAAAGAACTAGAAGAAAAAAAAAGAAAAAAGAAAAACAAATGTAGTGCATTCTGTAAAGGAAGGGAATAATAAAACTTATGGCAGAGTTAAACAAAATAGACAACTAAAATACAATAAAAATTAAAGAAACAAAAAGCTGGCCCATTGAAAAGATTAATGCAATTGACAAACCTCCGGCTAGGCTCACTAAGGAAAAAATTTTAAAAAACCTCAAATACACAAAATTGGAAATGAAAGAAGTTACAATAGACGTGACAGAAACACAAAGGACGGAACAAGAATACTACGAAAAACTATAAACTGGAAGAAATGGACAAGTTCTTAGAAATACATAACCTTTCTAAACAATCATGAAGAACTGGATGATCTAAATAGAACAATTAACACTAAGAAGATTAAAACAGTCATCAAAAATCTTCCAAAAAGTGAGAGTACAAGATGGCTTCACTAGTGAATTCTAGCAAACATTCAAATATTTTAATACCTACATTTCTCTGCCACTGCATTTGACAAAGTGAGCTCTTTTCTTATTTGGGTACCATTTTAAATTTTTAACAATCCAGCAGGTTGATAATGGTCTTCCTTTTGTTTTCCAGTAGATGGTGATACAGCACAAGTTTGTTTTCTCTTAATGCCTCCAGGCGGAGGTGGTTATGGGGCACTGCTTTGGGCATGGGAGTCACAGCCTAAGTGATCAGGATTGCAAGTGTTCCTGCTTGTCTTGATTGCCTTCATCTCAGAACACCACCACTGTGGCGGAGGAGGTAGTGGGTGATGTAGTGGGGGTGTAGTTCCTATGGCTGTGGTGCTGCCGTGCTGTAGCTGGAAAGTCTTAGACACATTTGCTGCAGGTACCATTGAAAGCAATCAGGGAAGAGAGGCAGGTTATTAGGCACCAATGCTGCTTTGGTCTCTTATCTTCCAGAAAATTTAGGGTGGGGGTCACACCCCAACTCTTCCATTGCTATCTATTTAGTTGGGGCCATGGGCTCAGCTACAGCATCCACTGGGCATCATCTCTGTCCTTCCAGGGTCTCACCCCCTCTGCTATTTCAATATGACCATCATCAGACGTACCAACGTGTAGATCTCCCAGGCATGTGTGGTGAGCAGAGAAACCTGTGTTGGATTATAGATGTTTGATGAGTGGTGGATGTAAGGGGAAGTCTAATGGGTCTTATCACTTCACCATTTGCTTATATCAACTCATGTGATAACTTTTGAAAGTAATTTTATGATTCTAGAATAACAAACTCAATTTATACCATGCTGTATGATAGTTAAATAAATAAAACAAAGTAAAACTTTCAATAAAAATAAAATAACATTTTATAATGTTGTAGCCATAAGAATATTTGTATTATTTATATACTAGAGGCCCAATACATTAGATTCGTGCAAGGGGCTTGGCTCTGGAAGCCCTGGCTTTATCCTGAAGGTCATACAGAAGGACGATCAGAAGGTCATTTGGCTGTTTGGTCTAATTAGCATATTATGCTTTTATTATTATAGATTTTGTACCTTATATATAATTATATAATAAGTATATTTAATATGAAATTATTATATTAATTATAATTTTTAAATACAAATGAAACAGATATTAAAAATATACATTTTTTGTATGTGTGCACACATGCACATATAAAAGTGAATGTGTCCATTTTCCTGACAACCACAGGTGACTAGTAGATATTTTTATTTAAAGCTCCCTTTTTTTCTTTTTACTTTATTTTTTTTTCTCTTTCATCAGATTTACTTTCCTTCTTTTGATTTACTTTCTCTATAGTTATAGTAAACATTACAATAAATTAGAATGACTGATTTATAATCCTTGAAATAAACCCATTGAATTTTTTATTTATCTCTGAAAATCTGAGGGAATTATTTTCCTGGCACAAGGAGGACAAAGTCAAACAGTAAAAAAAGAAAAATAATTCTTCATATACCAAATACAATAATCATTTCATTGTAACATAATAGAAATTAGATATTTGACAAGTTCTTGGATGAGTTCCAATAGCCAAAACAAACTGCAGAACTGTAAACACATAGCACTTAGGCAATTTCTCTGGTGCTCTTTGCTTGTTAAACCAAAAAGGAAGTTAATATTTAAAACAACCAGTCTTTAAACTCAACCCCTCAATCCAACACAAAGAGATATTTTATAGCCACAAAAAAAGTACATGCTTTGGCAGGAAAATTTTAATTTGTTGGTTTTTTATATTTTTCTCTTTTCTGTTTTTTATTATTAACTTTACCTTGGCATCATGAATGTGTTTTTGAAATTTCTCTATGAACAATGACAGTTAACTTTTGAAAGGCAAAAAATAATGCTTCTAGTAGAATATTTTCATGGGACCTAGGAGTTGTTAAAAAAAAATTAACAGGACATAAAAATGAATGATCCATAAAATTAATAAATACGAGTACATTGCAGAGGTTATATACCATTCTCATGCTGCTCTTTTTAACCCTACCAAAAAAACTAAGAATGCAAATTTATTATATTTAAAGTATTTGAGTCATATTTCTTTTCTGATAGCAATAATGCTGGCCTTTGAATATGTCCTGCTAACATCTTTCATGTATAAAATGGAATTGCTGAGTTCAAAGTGCATTGAGAAATTATTTCAGTTAAACTCACTATATAAAACATATTAAACTCATAGAATCCATTATGTCCCAGATGAACCAAAATTAATGATACTTGAAACAAAAGAAAAAGACTATTTCCAACTGTAGGGAAGAATAATTCTCAATGTTATTTCTTCACTTATATACTTATGAATTGATAAAGGGCTTGTTCCTAAATTTCAGTCATATGCTCTGCATATACTGCCTTAGAAAGTTAAAGAAGTTTTGCATTTGTCTTTCATTTTTTTAACTCTGTCATTTTATTATTTCAAATTATATGTAAAGATGTACATTTGCAAACAACAGGTACTTGAAAATTATTTATTAAGTGGTCAGAAACTTTGTGATGTGATTACATTTATTATAAATTACCTTTGTGAGCATATCTGGTCATGCATGATCATCAAGATGCTGGTTTCTGAGATCCAAGATGGCAGCTGGCAGAATGACAGGCTACAAGATATTGTGTGAGTGAGAGAACTAAAGGAGAATCTGTGGACATGCAGGGAGTGTCTGTGTTTGTGAGAGAGGGACAGTTATAGTCCACAGGACTATTGAGGACTGGCAGACAGGCATCCCTGGCCAGGCAGCCTCAACTACTGCTAAAATCTCTTCTGGCGCAGCCAGCTCTGCTTCAGAGACCACGCCATCTTAAAGGGGAGAGTGGCTATGACTGGAAACTCAGCCTTACAGGGGAGATCTCAGATACCTCCAAGGACCCTAAGACCACTGCCCGGGGACCAGCTGCCTCAACTACAAACCCACAAACACTGAGACTCCAGCCTCCCTGGCTGTGGGCACCGAAAAATTTGTCCAAGGGGAGAGAAGGTGGTGGCCACATACATGAACATGTCCTGCATCTTCTCACAGAACAGATAGAAGGAAAAGCCGAATTAGATAACATCTACCTGGAACTGGTGAATTAAACACAGCTGGTGAGGCAATCCATGGATGGAAAGGTCAGAGATCACCTAGAGAGTCAGTGCAAGAGAGAAAGAGCTACATAACCAGACACCCTGAGAGGAATGATCATGGGGAGAAAAATAAACAGCCTGCATATGAAAGAAAAGGAAGAATCACTGGAAAAGGAAATAAACAAAATGAAAGAAAGCAATATGTCAGCGAAATAAATCAGAGCAATGGTCATAAGGACACTGAAAAGGATGGAAGACAAATTCAACAATATATATAAGAACCAAAAGGGAATGAAGAGGAGCCAAGAAGAAATAAAGAATGATATTGCTGCAATAAAGAGCACAATAGAAAGCATCAAGAGTAGACTAGAAGAGGTGTAGGAGCCCATCAGTGAGCAAGAAGATGAGGTAGGAAAAAAATACCCAAGCAGAGTAGCAACTGGGTAAATAAATAAATAAATAAATAGTAAATAAATAAATAACAGGAAGAGAGCCTAAGCGAACTTTGGGACAATATGACTTTTGTGACAACATGTGCATTGGGCCTCTAATATCATACCACAATAAAGTGGTGCCAGAAGGAGAGGAAACTGAGCAAGGAACACAAAACCTGTTTAAAGGAATACTGACAGAAAACTTTCCTGAGATAGAGAAGAAAAAACCCACACAAATCCATGAAGTTTCAGAGTACCAAGCAAAATGAATCCCAAAAGACCGACACCAAGGCACATTATAATAAACTGGCAAACATCAATGACAAAGTAAGAATCTTAAAAGCAGCCAGAGAGAGACAGAAAGTTTCATATAAAGGAACCCCCATCAGACTAGCAACTGATTTCTCAACAGAAACTCATCAGGCCAGAAGGGAATGGAATGAAATATACCAAGTCATGCAAAGGAAGGGTCTGAATCCAAGAATACTGTACCCAGCAAGGCTATCAATCAAAATTGAAGGTGAAATCAGGAGCTTTACAGACAGAAAAGGACTAAGAGAGTTTATTACTACTAAACCAGCAGTGCAAGAAATGCTAAAGGGTCTGCTATAAAAAGAAGAAATAGGAAAGTGAGAAGGGACACAGGCATAAAGAATAAGAATGGCAACAAACAATTATCTATCAATAATAACTTTAAATATGAATGGATTAAATGCCCCAATCAAAAGACATAGGGAAGCTGAATGAATAAGAAAATAAGACCCAAATATCTGCTGTCTACAGGAGACCCACCTCAGAACAAAGGACTCACATAGACTGATGGTGAAGGGATGGAAAAAGGGTTTTAAGGCAAATAAAAATAAAAAATAAAAGCTGGGGTAGCAATAGTTATATGTAACAAATTAAACCTCAAAGATAAGGAAGGCCACTTCATAATACTAATGGGAGCAATTAAACAAGAAGATATAACTATGGTAAACATATATGCATTCAATACAAGAGCAGCCAAATACATTAAAAAACAACAACAACAACAACAACAAAAAACCCTTCAGGAAGATATTAAGGGAGAGATTGACACAATACAGTCATAGTAGGTGACTTTAATACCCCACTAACACCACGGGACAAATCCACAAAACAAAAAATCAGCAAAGAAATACCAATCCTAAATGACTCACTGGATCAAATGGAATTAATTGACATCTTCAGAACATTCATTCCACCCCAAAGCCACAGAATATACATTCTTCTCAAGTGCACATGGGTCATTTTCAAAGATAGACCACATATTGGGACACAGTCAAAATCTGTCCAAATTCAAGAAGATAGAAATCAAATCAAGCATTTTCTTAGATCAGAATGGGATAAAATTAGAAATCAAATATAATAAAAACAATGGAAAGAATCAAACACCTGGAGGCTAAAAGGCATACTATTAAACAATGATTGAGTTACCGAAGAGATAAAAGAATAAATAAAAAGCAGCATGGCAATAAATGACAATGAAAACAAAATCCAAAATCTATGGGACATAATGAAAACAGTATTGAGAGAGAAGTTCATTGCTCTACAGACCTACCTCAAAAAAATCAAGAAAAAATGGAAATAAATTATCTAACCTTATAACTCAAAGAATTAGAAAGAGAGCAACAAGAAAATCCCAGCATAAGCAGAAAAAGGGAATAATAAAGATCAGAACAGAAATAAATGACATAGGGACCCAAAAATTACAAAAAATCAACAAAACCAAGAGGTGGTTCTTTGCAAGGATAAACAAGATTGGTGAACCTCTGGCCAGGCTAACCAAAAAGCAAAGCAAGAAGACCCAAATGAACAAAATCAGAAATGAAAGAGGTGAATTAACAACAAATCCCATAGAAATACAAAGGATTATGAAAAAATACTATGAACAAATATATTCCAACAAAATGGACAACCTAGACAAAATGGACATATACCTAGAAAAATACAAATTCCCAAAACTCAATCAAGAAGAATAAAAAAAAAAAATCTGAATAGGCTGATATAACTACTAAAGAAATTGAAGCATTGGTCAAAAATCTTCCAGCAAACAAAAACCTGGTCCAGACATCTTTGCAGAGGAGTTCTACTGAGCATTCAAAGAAGAACCAAAACCTATTCTTCTCAGACTATTCCAAAAAAGTTCAAGAAGAAGGCACACTTCCAAGTTCATTCTATGAAGCCAGAATTATCCTAATTCCAAAACCAGATAAAGACACCACAAAAAACAGAGAACTACAGGCCAATATCCTTGATGAACAAAATACTAAACAAAATACTAAAATACTCAACAAAATTCTACCAAATCTGATCCAGCATTACATTAGAAAGATCATATACCATGACCAAGTGGCTTTTATTCCAGGGATACAAGGATGGTACAACATCTGCAAATCAATAAATGTGATGTATCACATAAATAAATTGAGAGACAAAAATCCTATAATCATATCAATCAGTATAGAAAAAGTATTTGACAAAATCCAACAACCTTACTTGATAAAAGAATCTCTCAGTAAAGTGGCAATAAAGAGATCACACCTCAACATAATAAAATCTTTATATGACAAACTTACAGCCAGCATCATACTCAATGGGCGAAAACTAAACTCATTTCCCCTACAAATGGGAACAAGACCGGGGTGCTCACTTTCACCACTTCTGTTCAATATAGTACTGGAAGTGCTAGACATAGTGATCAGACAAGAAGAAATAAAAGGCATCCAAATTGGAAGAGAAGAAGTAAAACTGTCCTTACTCACAGATGACATAATGCTATACTCAGAAAACCCCAAAGACTCCATCAAAAAACAACTAGACCTATAAATGAATTTAGCAAAGTAGCAGGATACAAAATTAACACCCAGAAAACTATGGCCTTTTTGTACACCAATAATGTACTCAAAGAAATTAAAACTAAAAATAAATAAATAAATAAATAAAAATCCCATTTATTATTGTATTAAAAGAATTAAGATACCAAGGAATAACCTTAACTAAGTATATAAAAGACCTGTACTCAGAAAACTACAGGACATTGAAAAAACAAATAAAGACATAAACAAATGGAAGAACATACCATATTCATGGATTGGTAGAATCAACATCATTAAAATGTTCATAATATCCAAAGCAATCTACAGATTAAATGCAATCCTTATTAAAATAACAATGGCATGTTTCAAAGATCTGGAACAAACTCTCCAAAAATTCATCTGGAATAAAAAAAAAGACCTTGAATAGCCACAGCAATCCTGAGAAAGAACAAAGTTGTAGGGGTCCCAATATCAGATATCAAGGATCACAAGCCACAGTTCTCAAAACTGGCTGGTGCGGGCACAAATACAGACATATAGACCAATGGAACAGAACAGAGAATTTGACAAAGGAGGCAAGAGCATACAGTAGAGCAAAGACAGTCTCTTTAATAAATGGTGCTTGGAAAATTGATCAGATACATGCAAAAAAATGAAACTAGATCACCAACTTACACCATACACAAAAACAAACTCAAAATAGCTAAAGGACTTACATGTAAAATGGGAAACCATAAAAATCCTACAAGATTCCATAGGCAGCAAAATAGCAGACATATCAGGTAGTAATATCTTTGCAGACACAGCTTCTAGGGCAATGGAGACCAAAGAGAAAATAAACAAATGGGACTACATCAAAATAGAAAGCATCTGCATAACAAAAGAAACCATCATAAAAACAACAAGAAAGCCAATTTCATGGGAGAATATATTTGCCAATGATATTTCAGATAAGGGTTTAATCTCCAAAATTTATAGAGAACTCATAAAACTTAACAAAAGGAAGATAAACAATCCAATCAAAAAAATAGGCAAAGGACTTAAAAAAAACATTTTTCAAAAGAGGACAGAAAGAAGGCCAAAAGAGACATGAAAATATGCTCAAAGTCACTAATCATCCAAGAGATGCAAATCAAAACAACAATGAGATACCATCTCACACCTGTCAGAATAGCTAAAATCAACAAATCAACAAACTACAAGTGCTGGTGTAGATGTGGAGAAAAAGGAACCCTTGTGTGCTGCTGGTAGGTATGCAGACTGGTACAGCCACTGTGGAAAACAATTTGGAATTTCCTTAAGAAGTTAAAAATGGAACTCCCATTTGACCCAGTGATCCCACTTCTAGGAATATATCCCAAGAAACTAGAAACACCAATCAGAAAGGATATGTGCACCCCTGTGTTCATAGCAGCACAATTTATAATAGTTTAGATTTGGAAACAACCTAAGTGCCCATCAGCAGATGAGTGGTTAGAAAACTATTGCATCTACACAATGGAATACTACACTGCTATAAAAAAGAAGGAACTTTACCATTTGCAACAGCATGGATGGAACTGGAGAGCATTATGCTAAGTGAAATAAGCCAGTCAGAGAAAGATAAATATCACATGATCTCACTCATATGTGGGATATAATGATCAACATAACTTGATGAACAAAAATAGATCCAGAGACAAATGGCAGAGGTGGTGGAGGTTTAGAGAGCAACCAAAGGACTTATATTCATGCATATTAGCATAACCAATATACACTGACAGTAGGGTGGTGGGGGCTTGCCCTGGGTGGGAATGGCTGGGTGGGTGGTCAAT
Organism: Pipistrellus kuhlii; assembly: GCF_014108245.1. Taxonomy (NCBI): domain Eukaryota; kingdom Metazoa; phylum Chordata; class Mammalia; order Chiroptera; family Vespertilionidae; genus Pipistrellus; species Pipistrellus kuhlii. Next base: position 131,545,265 of record NW_023425404.1, read on the forward strand.
TGGGGGAAAAGGAGACATATGTGAAACTTTAGACAATAAATAAATAAATAAATATTCTTAAACAGTAAGAAAAAAAAAAAAAGATTCTGGTTTCCACAGAGTACCCCAAGTTTCCCAACTTTAATATTTATGTACATCTTTCTAGATGCAACAGTTATCCAAATTTGTAAATGTGACCCATAACTTATTTAATGTTGACAAATGTGTTCTTGCTATTTGTTTCAGAATAGATTTTAAATCACTAAAGAAAATACCAAATGATAAAGTTTGTTTTATTGAAACCAGCTGTAAAAGTCTCAACATTAAATATTTCAAAGCTTCATGGAAAGTTCTAGAAGACAGGCCAACACATTTTTTAAAGATTGTTATTGATTTTGAGAGACAGGAAGGGAGAGGGAGAGAGACAGAGTAACATAAATATGAGAGGAAAACATTGATCAGCTGCCTCCTGCATACCCCCATCAGGAATCAAGCCTGAAATTGAACCAACAACCTTTCAGTGAATGGGATGATGCCCAATCAACTGAGCCACACAGGCCAGGGCAACAAGCCAACAATTTAAATGGTGCAGAATTTATAGCATTCTTATATCAGAGTTTTAGGCTAGGTATGTATTTTTATGTTTGGTATTTGATTTGCTTGAAAATCATCAATAGTACTTATCTGGTCATTTTAATACATCCATTAAAAAGTTTTTCAAAAGATATTGCATATATATCTATATTTTAATTTTAAAAATATAAAAACTTTTAAAAATCGTGTGGTTAATATGATAGAAAGTATATGGGAAGAGGGGGTAAAATACATAAGACCTAACAAATCAATAAAATACTTTAAGCCTAGTTTCCTAATTTATAAAATTAAAAATACTAGTAACAACTCCATGGAGTTGTTACTGTGAAGACAAATGTATCTGTATCATATAAAAGCACTTGGTAAATGAAGTGAATTAAATCTGGGACTCCAAGGCATCTGTTCAATTACATGAGGAAAGCTTTAGTCAATATGGAAATGGACAGCTAGTGTGACAGCTTTCTTGGCAGTGAAATTAACCCCCTAGTATTCTTCCTAGTTGCTCAACTCCAGAAGACAGAGCAGAGCTTTATGGGAAAACACAGAACCAAATTTGACCTGTTTCAAAGGCCCTGACAGGGTAAGTGGCACAGCAGGCTTTTCAAGATAAGCCTTCCCAGGTGTCCTGAGGAAAGTAGCACCGTGGTCCAAGGAAGAACTGAGATGCCTACTCGGTTGGCGAAGTATTGTTCATGATCAGATTGGCACTCAGTGATTGACAGGAATATACATCTCACTTCCAGGTCTGTTTTCTTTCATATGTGGTCATGCCTATTAGCACTAATATTTTCTCCCCTTAGCTCTTCTTCTTCTTCTTCTTCTTTCTCATTTATTCCAAGTGTGGACAGCTTGGCAAAACTTCAAAAGTTAGCCAAAAATGTTACTTCACTTTGGACCTAGGGCTATTGATTTTAAACGAATATTTACTTTGGCCCATGTTTCACTTTTGTTTATATCTTTGTCTGACAATCTAAGTCATTCTTGAGAAGAGTTATTTACAAGGCCTCAACTGACGCAGACCTCCAAGAATAACAGTAACATAACCTGACATCAGCAGTAATCAGGATATGCCACCTGATGGACTCCAGGGTAGCCTCTCCGAGTTAAATCCTAAGGGCTTCATTACCAAATGCAGTGACATAGATGCATACTGAGAACTGGCTGGTGATCCGAACTGCAGGAGGTTGTCTGGGGGAGGGGCCACAGGAGGTTGGCTGGCCTGCCAGGGGAAGGGGACACAGGAAGTTGGCTAGTTAGCCAGGGGAGAGGGGAAAAGGGGATGTTGGCTGTGGGAGCACACAGACCACAGGAGGGTAGTTTCTGCATTGATTGCCTTCCCCTTGGTAATCAGTGTGCATCAGAAAGCCCACTTGTTTGGTCATTTGGTGGTTTGGTCATTCAGTGGCTTAGGCTTTTATATATATAGATATGCATAACTCACAGACACAGATAATAGCTTAGTGACAGCCTGGGTTCAGAGGGTGGGTGCAGGCTAGAAGAGTCAATGGGGGTAAAAGGGGACATGTATGTAATAAGATTTAAAAAGTATGATAAGTTCTCCTGTTAATTATATATGCATAGCCCATGGACACAGACAACAGTGTAATGAAGCCTTGGAAAGGGGGTGGTGGTGGAGTGGAGGGAATCAATGAGGGTAAAACAATAACAAAATAAAAATAAAAATAAAGGAGACATCTGTAACACTTTCAACAATAAAAGTAATAATAATAATAAAAGAGATCATAATTTCAATGCATCTGCAGAATTTAAATAACTAGATTGCTTTTTGCTTTAACTTTCTACAAAAAAAAATGTGGCTTTCTTACTGCTATCGTGGCTAACTTCATCTCTATCTATTTATAGAAACAGAAACAGTTAAACTATAAAAGTACAAAATCCAGCCCTAGCCCACTTTGCTCAGTGAGTAGAGCGTTGGCCTGCAGACCTAAGGGCTTCCAGGGCACATGCAGGAGGTAACCAATCAATGTGTTTCTCTCACATTGATATTTCTCTCTGTCTTTCCCCTCTCTCTAAAAAAATCAATGGAAAAATATCCTCAGTTGAGGATTAAGAACAACAACAAAAAATACAAAATTCACATAGTATTTTGAATGCTTAATTAAGCCTTATATCCTGTCAATTGGTTCTAGGTGTTCTTTTAAATTTCCACTTCTCAGGGCCTCCTTTCTGACCACAGTTCCCTTTAATTATTCTGATTTTTCTCCCAATTTTCAGTGACTGCTTATCAGCCTATCAATTTTGTATGAGTGTACAATGGTTCTGTAAAATGCAGCACAGGGGAAGAGGAGTGAAGGACATATATGAAAATTTTGTATTATCTTTGCAACTTTTCTGCAAGTATAACATTATTTCCAAATAAAAAAGTTTTTTAAATGTACCAGATATTGCTATTTAACAAACATCTACTATTTTTCCCAACTTTCAAATATACTTTTTCCTTTCAATTTGATTTTTTTATCACCTCTATTTTAATCTTGTTCAAGAAGTTTGTTTTTATTTTTCATAATTATTTTGCTCATAGTCCATACTATTTATTAAACAGTCTCTCTTCAAACATTCTGTTTAAATATTTTTTTCTCTTAGGGCTTATGGCATCAAAAATTCAGCATATAAGTTAAAATACTAAGACTAAAACTTATTTTTTTTCTTTCGTCACCCTAATTCCTATTTACCTTTCCCTTCAAGGAAAACTTTACCTCTTTATACTCACTCAGAGAACTTATTTTCTTATTTTTAGAATTTATACCCATTATATCTTTTTTTCTAAATAAGTTTTCAAATAGCTAGTTTATTAATTGAGCTGAAATTTTATACATAATTATAATCTCTTATAACTTTCTTCCTAATCTTCCCATCAGATTTAATTGTCTAAAAAGGTAACTTGAAATGTGACTAGAATAAATTAAAAGGTACTATTGATATAAGTATAAAATAATAGGTATCAGGCACATAATATAAGAAACAATATAAATATATCATTAACACATTTATATCTATTTCATTTTAAAATAGTTATAAAAATATATTAGATTAGATAAAGTATAATATTAAACTTAATTCACCTATTGCTTTTTCATTTTTAATGTGGCTCCTAGAATATTTAAAATTATAAATATTGTTTGCATCATACTTTTGTGGGACAGTACTTCAAAAGATATTTATTTTCCTCCCTTAATTACTGACCATCTTAAATAGAATTAAAACTACCTTCTTTTCATCCTTACTGATCTTAATTACAAATGCTCTAAAAATGTGGTCTGCAAATTGCATCTTGTGAGCCACATGCGGCTCTTTGGCCCCTTGAGTGTGGCTCTTCCACAAAATACCATGGCCTGGGCGAGTCTATTTTGAAGAAGTTTAAGTTTAAAAAATGTGGCTCTCAAAAGAAATTTCAGTTGTTGTATTGTTGATATTTGGCTCTGTTGCCAACCACTGCTTTAAAATTACTTAATTTTGCCGAGACTGGTTTGGCTCAGTGGATAGAGTGTCGGTCTGTGGACTGGGAAGGTCCTGAGTTCGATTCCGGTCAAGGGCATGTACATTGGTTGCAGGCACATCCCCGGTTGGGAGCGTGCAGGAGGTTGCTGGTTGATGTTTCTCTCTCATCAATGTTTCTAGGTCTCTATTCCTCTCCCTTCCACTCTGTAAAAACAAAAAAAAAAACACAATAAAATATATTTAAAAATTAATTAAATAAATAAAATTACTTAATTCCTTCTCTACTTCTTATTTTCTTCTTCTTCATCTCCTTTGTCAGCACCTAACCCTCTTCACTCATTATCCAACTGCCAGGATTAACAGTCATAGATGTTCTGTGCTTCAAGTTATATATCTGCTTCCTTAAAGAGGAATCTCAGGCTCTGTGTTACTGGATAGCCTAATCTCTGTAAATTTCTCCATCAGTAAAATCTAGAAGCAGAGCAAGTGGTTTTCTGAGATTGCTGTGTGGCAGAAATCTGCAAGAAAAAAGAGAAGCAGAATCCTAGAGGAAATAAGCAAAGACTTGGGTTTAGCCAAGCCATCTTGGCTCAGTGGTTGAGCATCATTTCCTTGGTCAGGGTTGCAGGCTTAATCCTTCGTATAGGGGTTTGCAGGAAGTGGCCTATCAATGATTCTCTCTCCGCATTGATGTTTCTCTCTCTTTCCCTATCCCTTACTCTCTAAAATCAGTAAATACATATAGTATATTTTAAAGACAGGATCAACAGTAGTCTAGCCTTAGGGAGTTAGGAACTTTACATCATCATATCTGTCCATTGTTGGTTGCATTTGTAAAGAGTGCAGATTTCATGTTATATGTTTCTACCAAAAGAAAGCATTGACTGTAAGTCACCCTCAGGGAAGAGATAAACTCCCAGCATGCTCTGGGTGGAATTACTCTGAGTATTTCTCTAGAGAAGGTTGTGAACTAGCAGCAGCAAACACTCATAGGAGCTGAGGGACAGGAGAACTAACCTGGGAGAGGTCTGCACTGGGCACCACAGGACACCAGGGAAGCTTCTAGTCTACCAACTCTGCCATTAAAGTCATACATTATTGTCAGTGTAGGTAATTTTCAATTCTGTAATGTTTTTCTTACTTTCTAGTTCTCATAAAATTTGTCATATTTCATCTATTTTTGAAAATAAAAATCCATTTGTTAAAAAGTCTCTACCTGATGACTCAGCATCTGGATAAATTGTTGGTTTTTTCTATTGGCTTTTTTCCTTTTAATTCTGCTTTGAGGTTTGTTGGTAATTTTTTTTAATTGAAGATCAGATATTTTGTATGAAAACTGGATGAGCTTATCTCCCCTAAGAGTGAATTCATTCTTTCACTTTAAGGCAAATAGGAAGGAGACATGACCAATCCAACCAAATGCCAAGCTAATTGGAGTTCAGTAATACTCCCAGTAAGACTCAGTCTACGTTGAGGTGTCTCCTAGGACATAATGCTTCATGGTTTGTAAATGAAAATCTTGAATGCTTCCTCCCTTTTGAGTGGTCTTAAATTCAAAAATTTTTTTTTTTTTTTGCTTTTCCAGGGTTGCAAAAACAAAAATCAAAAGAAATAAACAAACAAACAAACAAACAAAAAACAACAACTCAGCTCTGCCTGCCCTGGTTAGATTGCTCAGTTGGTGATAGCATTGTCTGGTACACCAAAAGGTTGCAGGTTTAATTGCCGGTCAGGTCATATACCTAGTTTTCGGGTTCCATCCTCATGTATGGGAGACAAACAATAGATGTTTCTTTCTTCTTATTTCTTTTCCTCTCTCTCTATTAAAAAAGAAAAAAAGAAAAAAAGAAAGAAAGAAAGAAAGAAAGAAAGAAAGAAAGAAAGAAAGAAAGAAAGATCAGTGAGTGAGGATTATGAAAAAGAAGAGAGAAAAAACTCACTTCTGCCTTTCAGCTACTTTCTGCTTGACTTTTAGCTTCTTTTTCTGTATAATTTAAAACTAGTGTTGAGTGTTGGGCTTACTCCAGATCCTTAGGCCCTCAAGCCTTGGCCGCCTTGAAAGCCTCCTCAGTTTTGTCTCTAATGACATTGGTGAGAACTCTGCTGGCCACTGAGCAGCCATCCTCTATCAGTTTCTTGGTCTTTACTGTTCTTAAAGTTGACAAATGCCTACAGAATATTTGGCTCACCTCAATGCAATTCCTCAATGCAAAGTAGGTTTCTAAATGGTAGGCTGCCTAAGCCATTTCCTGATGCCTCAAAAATGAGTATATAAGATTATATATAAAATCTATCTATTTCTATGTAATCCATGCCTGGCCTCTCTTTTGATCCTTAGTGAAGTGGTTAGCTTGCTACAAGCCACCCAATCATAAGTGAAGTAGCGGTCATTTTAACAAGTGTGGTCAAACTTCAATCTTAAAATAGTTTTTGACATTCATTAAGCATTTAGTTTTACTGAGCAGTCACCTTAGCACTCACCTTGTACAAATTCTGATCCAGGTCCTGGTAAAATAAAGAAATGAATAAGATAAAGTCTATGCTTTCAGTAGGCTCTTATAATCTCCTGGGATCATTTTAAAACCTCATTATATAGTTTTCCTATAAAATTTCATTATTTCTGCCTGAGTGACAATGCCATGACCCCCCACTTTCCCATCTCAAAATTATTTCGTGTGTATTATTTTATACTGGTTAAAGTGATAAAGTGAACTAACATTTATGGAGTGTTAAATGCTTCCTGTATTTTATCATTCTTAATTTTTATTGCTATTAAGATTTTAACCCCATCATATAACTATCTCTGAGATTTAAAAAAGAAACAGTATATCAAAAGTAACACAAGATTATTAAGTGAAAGAAATATTATGCTAACCTAAGTGCAGCTGATTCTAATGTCTGTATCTTTCTGCTACTAAGCATTTTCTCTATGTGACATCTGTCTTGGGTAAATGCATTATAAGCTTTCTAAAAGCACACAGCCCACTCAAAATTATGTGAAATAGAAATGAGTTCTATTTCATTTTATATTTATTTCTATACCTCATATGTATTAGATTTGCTGCCTGATTTCTATTTGGCCCTCTACCATTCACTAGTCTCTAGTCAAATCAGCCTTTTTTTCTCTCTATGGTTTTTAAATGTACATATTGTAGCATAAATGAATCATAAAATATTTTCTTATTTTATCATGCCTCAAATAGAGATTGGACATCAAGCATGAAGTTTGGATCAATTAAGTTCTCAAAAAATAATCACTGATATAGATTCATCAAATAATGTTTCCCTCTTCAACTGAAAAAGGCATATTCAGTATTGTCCTTTTGCCATGTAATTAAGAGCATTAGAAATTGTATGAAATGAGGTTGCTGTTCTTCCTGATACTTTTTTTCTGGTATATCAGATAGCTTGTACGTCTTTCCTGGAAGCAAACACCAGGGTAAAATTATTTCTCCAGACTCTCTTCAGACTTCCTCAGGAATCTGTGCTCTAATATCTCTCACATTAGCACCTATAACAGAGTTCTTGGCTAACAGAGAGTTAACACATGTCCCTCACACCTGGTTCCTGTCTGGGATGTAAGAGCAATTACAAATCTCTAGCCAAAGATAACAAGTGAAATTGGACAGATGCTTCTTGGTTTCTCCAGGGCAAAAATGAATTTTTTTTCATCCATGGAAGTCCCTGATACTAATCCAATTCCTTTTTACTGAAAATGTGAAAGACACAGCACAGTATTAGAAAATAAAGTAAAAGAACTATCTGACCCTAGAATATCAACCTGAGGTTATTAATATTCTCAGAAATACGTTCATTCTTAGGAAAATAATTTAGGGAGATGGAAATAGATACATACATATATTTATTGCATTACAGAGTAGAAACTTTGGAGTCCTATGAGCAAAAATTGCCAATTAAAATATTCACTAGTACTTAGTCTCATCTAGAACAGCATCTCCCTGAGTAGGTTATTTGCACCATAAAATATTTTGTAGATCATGAAGAATTCAAACACCCTATGGTAGTGTGGCTTATTTCTATTATAATGCAAAACAATGACAAGCTTAAAACCCAAAATTACTACCTTAAAGAATGAAGTGATGCTCATGAAAGAATAAGAATTCAACTGATTCTGTAGTTTAGAAAAAAAAAAAAACCACAAAATTTAATTTTTTGTTTGTGTTTATATCCATAAGGCAATGATCACAAAGATAGTACTCTGGCTACTTAAAATAACAACTAAAAAAGAAGGAAGGAATCATCCACCCTCTCCTGTGAAGCACTCTCCAATGACTGCCATTGCCTAAGGTAGTTCTTTTTATTCTTTGTAAGTTGCTCTTCCTTCCTTGCCTGAGGAAGCTCCCTTATGAGAAGTAGCTCTTAATTCCTCGCACGATTTAGCCCATTGTTAATAGACCAGTAAAGAGAACCAGACTCCAGTATGGCCAAGAGTATCATATATAGGATTAAACTAGTGTACAGAAAACAGTGACAAACCCAAAGAATGGCAAGAATTTGCTGACTTATGCTGGCAAAAATCTCTTATTTTGGACTTTGAGAGTACATGACCCAGGGAAACAAAGTTAAATTTAGATTAGTTTAAATTTGTCAAAATTGATGTACTTACCAGAAAATAATGTATAAGAATTGCTATCTGAAACACTTAGTAGGCTCCACAATCTCAGGGGTACTAAACAAAACCCTGCAAAGGTAGAATCTAGGGCATGAGAGTAGAAGAGAAGTATTTGATATGCCTATAAAGGGGTTCATAACATGACTCTCAAAATATGCTACTGTGAGCTAAAGGTAATCAAGACTTTGTGGGTTCTAGAGAAACTTTTACTTCTCCCTTAAAGAATTTAAATTAAGGGTCTTGCCCATAAGAGTTTTTAACAGAGATAAACTTTTTTTTTTTTAACCTATCAACATGGCAGGGCAAACTTCTAATTACTGAACATCTGCTCTTTTTATCATCCTGTGAAAGGACTTTATCCCCTATGAGAAGATCCAGGTACTATAGCTCATTAGTTCAGAATACTACATCAAAATAAAAACCTTTTGCACAGCATAGAAACCATCAACAAAACAAGAAAGCCCACTGCATGGGAGAACATATTTGCTAATGTTATCACTGATAAGGGTTTAAGCTCCAACATTTACAGGGAACTCACACAATTTAACAAAAGGAATATAAACAACCCAATAAAAAAATGGGTAATGGACCTAAATAGATACTTTTGGAAAGAAGACAGAAGGAAGGCCAAGAGACATATGAAAACATGCTCAAAGTCACAAATCATCTGAGAGATGCAAATCAAAATGACAATATAGTACCATCTCACACCTGTCAGAATGGTTATCATCAACAAATCAGCAAAGGACAAGTGCTGGTGAAGATGCAGAGAAAAAGGAACCCTTGTGCACTGCTGGTGGGAATGCAGACTGGTGTAGCCACTGTGGAGAACAGTATGGAGTTTCCTCAAAAAACTAAAAATGGAACTCCCCTTTGACCCAGTGATCCCACTTCTAGGAATATAACCCCCCCCAAAAAAAAAAAAAACAACAACTAGAAATACGAATCAGAAAGGATATATGCACCCCAATGTTCATAGCAGCACAATTCAACATAGCTAAGATTTGGATACAGCCTAACAGATGAGAGGATTAAAAAATGGTGATACATCTACACAATGGAACACTACGCTGTGGTAAAAAAAAAAAAAAAAAAAAAAAAAAAAAAGAAATTCTTGCCATTTGCAACAGCATGGATGAAACTGGAGAGCATTATGCTCATTTATGGAATATAATGAACAACATAAACTGATAAATAAAAACAGATCCAGAGATAGAGAAGCATAGATTAGCCACAAGTGTCAAACACAAGGCCCGAGGGCCAAATCCGTCCCGCCAGGCCTTGCAATGTCGCCCGCACCACGCTGTCATCACTGCACTCCGCTGCGTTTCCATCACAATGACAGTTTATGACTGTTCAGTAAACCATTCGGCCCGCGATTTAGGCTGGATTTTAGATTTTGGCCCCTTCTCTGATTGAGTTCGACACCCCTAGATTAGACCATCAAACCTCAGAGATAAGGTAGGGGAAGGTGGGGATAAAGGGGAGAGATCAACCAAAAGACTTGTATGCATGCATATGAGCATAACCAATGGACACAGACAACACAGGGGTGAGGGCATGAATGGGGGGATAGGGAGGGGTAATGGGGGAATAAGAACACATTTGTAACACTTTAATTAATAAACAAATTAAAATAAATAAATAAATTACTTGGACTGAAATCCAAAACAACAGAATACTGTATATAACTCATTTTCACTTTATGTCTTTGAATCTTTCATGTATGTTGGATCTCTAACTCTATTAAGCATGTGGGATTCCCATACATACATATGTAATTCAATTTTGTTATTTATTTTGTTAATCTGTCTCATGTTGATGTGATTGTTAGACAAGATGGAAGAACCTAGCAGTGAAATGAATTTTAGAGACAGTACAGGCAGTTTTAGGGAGAAGGGCATACATGGAAGAGGAATGCATATGTGATGGGCTCCAATGTTTATCTTACTTTCACAGAGACTAGAGAAATGTCACAAGATATGGAGAGAGGAAGAGGGGTCACCAGGTGGGCTTTGGACTTTGAAACTGATACTCTGTAAAAGAAGGACCAATTAGAAAAGCATGGGGGGTCAAAAATTAAGAAAGGGTACAATTAGAAAGGGTCATGAAGAGACAAAGAGCTACAGTCTTTATAAACCCAGAGACAAGGAGCCACAGAAGATTTCAGGGTTGATTTTTTTTTTTCCTCCTAGAGAGAGAAAGAGCAGGTTTTTCCCATTTGGAGACCTCTGCACAGAGGGAGTGGTATATACTTCCAATAAACTTCCATATTTTTACTAAAGAAGCCTTTTTAGTCCATGAGTTTATTCTTCAAACTTCATAGGGCAAGAACCCACAAGGGGGAGATTTGTGCCCTGAATCCCATATTACAGCGGGATAGAGGAAATTTCTTCCTCTCCCACAGTTACCACTGTGAACATACCTCATTGCTGAGCCACTGCAAGCTGCCTCAGTAGAAAGACCTGGCGCCTCTAATGATGTGCACTGGCAAAGGTAAGAATACTTGCCAAGTCTGACTCTGATGTCTACCTGCAGATTTTGGTGGAAGCACAGTAGAGAGTCTTTGTTTTTTCCTTTTCCAAATTTATATTAGCAGGAGAAAATATCTGTTGAACTGGTCCCTTCGGCCTGGGTACTCTGGGTTAGTATTTTGGGTTTTTATTGATCATTTTCTCCCATAGAAGGAGACTGTCCTATTATGTTGTTTGTCTTGTTTGGTCTTCTCTTTGGTCTCTACCATCTAGATGGTGCATGTATTAATGTGAGTTTGGAAGCCAGCCAAATAGAGTGGGGATTCCAGGCAACCACTTCCAGTAGGTCTGCTTATGACTGGGTCAGCTGTAGCAAGTAAGTACAACTGGCATCACTTTGTCTTTTTGTACAACTGTGCCAGCTCTCAGGGGAATATATCATAAGGGTACCCAATCCATAGAGGGTTTTATAGTGTTTTTGGATCTTGTGAAGGATGGTTGTTTTTTGTTGTTGTTGTTGTTTTTTTTTTTTTTTATGGTCTCATGTGACACTTGGTTAAGGCATAAAAATGCTTATTGGTTCGAATCGTTAGAGATCCTACCATCAGTGGACAGATGATAAGTCTCCTGAATTAGAAAAACTTTAAAAATGAAAAAAAAAATTAGAGATCTCTCATTATACAGATGTTTTGTTGGTACCTATGAAAAGACCAGATTTTAAAAAGTAGATACAAAAAAGATATATAAGGCTGTGCCTTAAGAACTGCCTTAAGAGATAATATAAAAAACAACAACCCCAGTTTGTGAAGATTTACTAAATTTAGGTCAGTTAGCATGAGAAGTCTAGGTAGGGGAGAACCAATGGACTATTCCAAAACAGGTATAAATTTTAATTTTAATTTAATTTGTTTTCTTTTTTATTCCTGTGCCCATTGCCCAAAGCAAAGTTTCTTTCTGTTTACATTTATTCCATCTCCACCTAGCTCCCATCCCCTTTCCCTCCGGGTATCACCACATTGTTGTGTCTGTGATATATATATTCAACTTCTTTCATTCAGCATCCCAACCCCCCTTCCCCTCTGACAGCTTTTAGTCTGTTCCATGTATCCATGCCTTTGTTTAAGACAGAAAATTTAAAAATATTATTAAGAAATCGGTAAATAAGCAAATACTGACAGAGGTGAAACAAAAAGAAAAACAGAAAGGAGTGTACCGGGACTTATCCTGACTAAATGAAAATTCTTCTAGTTTCCTCCAATATCTGGGTAATAAATATTCTCCAAATTGACATTTTAAATTTCACTCCCATCCTCTGACTTAGAATATTGAGAACTGAAACTGCCCTTTTGGGAAAGCCATGCAAGTTAATGTTGTACAACTTGATATAACTTTGAGGGAAACCACCACAATAGTTCATACATGGGCAAGCTTCATGCCTGTTGCAGAAAGATCACCGGAAACATTCAAACTGCAGACCAGGAAAATCTGTTAGACTGTCACTGCCTGCCCTCACTCCATCTGAAGACATATAAAATTGTCTCAAAAGGCTATCTTCAGACCTCAGAAACTGGGATCCTGGTTTGCTCTAATCATTAAAAATTGTTTTTATTTTGTTTCCATAGAGATCCCTCTTATTAAATACCTGATTGCATGCACAATATAGGCCTAACTTTGGGAGTTCCACTTACATCACCACCTCCTGAAATGAGATACAACTGTTTAACTAAATTGACCTATTTTCAAGACTGAAACTGGTTTAATGAGATATGAAACAATACCTGAAGCCTGGGATGTGAAATGTCTTAGGAAGTTTCAGAGGTGGGAGGGACATAAGGGGTTCAGAATAGGACTCCCAAGATGTGTCACTTTGGCATTTGAAATTGCCTTCATATTTTTGATGAATGCAATTGAGACCCTGTAGGCTCAAGAAAAACTTTATCATAGCCCTTAAAGAAATGAAGTTAGCAGCCTTGCCCATAAGAGTTATTATCAGAAATAACATTTTGCTTTTTCTATAGGGCAGAGTAAACTTTTAATTACTGAACATCTGCTCTTACCAATGACCTTCCTTACCTCTGAAGCTCCAGGAACCATACTTCACTCTGTGGCTCAGAATGCCATAGGTAACTCACTTTAACTTTCTCTTTCTCAACATTTCATCTATGTAGAATCTCTGACTCTCTCATATGTGTGTTGTTTCCATACATATGTAATTAAATTTGGTTGTTTTATCTTGTAAATCTGTCTTATGTTGCTTTGATAAATAGGTTACCTGGAAGAAATTATAAGGGTGGAGAAAATTTATTTCTCTCGCAAAATTATAATAGTTAGCAGTAATTAGAACAGTCTGATTTGCATAAATATTATGCTTTTACCTGTTTTTTATGATAAAACTCACAAATTTTAAAATTTAATAAAAAAATTTTTAAAAAATGATATTGGAATAGAGGACTGATATTAACTACCAAAAAAAAGTAGAAAGTATAAAACAGAAAAAAACAAATGTAATAAGTTGGCAATAGTTCCCTTTTGCTGTGGGAAAATTTATGAATATTGGCAGTCAAAAATTTACATTTTAATGATATTAAGAGATATTCACAAGAGAAATTCTGAATGGCCAAAAAATATGTGTCTGTCTCACTTGTAATTAGGAAAGTACAAGAAAAAACAAATTGAGATAATTTGGTACATATCAGAAACATCTGACAATACTGAAGCTTGCACACTGTTTTTGTGTTGTAAATTTATACAACCATATTAAAGAACTATTAATACTATCTAATAAGCTAAAGAATGATTTCCCCTAAATTCTAAAAAGTGTACTTCTAGGTATAAGACATATACAAGGCTGTTTATTATAACACTAGAGGCCTGGTGCATGAAATTCAGCATGAGGGGGTGTGTGTCCCTCAGCCCAGCTTGCACCCTCTCCAATTTAGGATCCCTCTCACAATCCAAGACTGCTGGCTCCCAACTGCTTGCCTGCCTACCTTCCTGATTACCCCTAACTGCTTCTGCCCAATTACCCCCTAACCACTCCCCTGACAGCCTGATTGCCCCTAACTGCCCACCTCTGCAGGCCTGGTCACCCTTAACTTCTCTCCCCTGCAGTCCTGCCTCTACCCCCCCAAACTGCCCTTTCCTGCAGGCCTGGTTGCCCCCAACTTCCCTCCTCTGCCAACCTGGTCACCTCTAACTGCCCTCCCATGAAGGCCTTGTCACCCGCAAGTGCCCTTCCTTGCAGGCCTGATCCCCCACAACTGCCCTCCCTTGCTGGCTATCTTGTGGCAGCCATCTTTGACCATATGAGGGCAGCCATCTTGTGTGTTGGAGTAATGGTCAATTTGCATATTACTCTTTTATTACATAGGATTGACTAAATAGGAAAAATATATAAAAATGATCTAAAATGTTCATTAGAAAAGAAAGATAAATTATGATATATTCATATAATGGAATGATATATAATAGTTAAAATGAATTCAATACCATTACCTTTACTGTATAGGTAAATATCAAAACTATAATGTTGAACACAAGAAATATATAAGCTAAATATTCATAATGTGTCCAAATTGGTTTGGCTCAGTAGATAGAGCATCAGCCTGCAAACTGAAAGGTCCCAGGTTCGATTCTGGTCAAGAGTATGTACCTTGGTTGCAGGCACAAATCGAGTAGGAGGTGTACAGGAGGCTGCTGATCGATATTTCTCTCTCATCGATATTTATAACTCTTTATCCTTCTCCCTTCCTCCTTGTAAAAAATCAATAAAATATATATTTTAAAAAACATACATAATGTCTGATCTTTAGATGAGGTTTAAAAACATAAAGATAATCAATCTTCCTAGTGTTTATCAATACTACACATATCAAAAATATGTGTGAACTATTATAAATCTCTTAGCTGCCAAGTCACTGAAACTTCTGAACTATCAAAACAGGAGTCTCAAAAATGAAAATAAGATTTTTTATTAATCTGTCAAAGATTTAATGATGAGAACCACTCCACTCTATACTATGAGAAAAATAGCATTACATAATTGGACTCTAACTGTATATACATACTGCATTTTAGAGCTGAGTCTTTTCTTTGCCATTTCTTAATATTGTAAAACCAGATGATTTGGGTTTTAGAAGCACTTTATGAAACCAAAACAACCCATGTTGTGTTATGACAGTGCATCAAGTATAGTGTAATTCCACATAAACTAACACTTGTAGAGATATACTATAAAATTAGAGACAACAAATCCAAGACTAAAATGATTAGTTCGGTAAGAACAAATTTTTGTTCTTTCCAAGGTAAAAGTGGAGAATAATCAACCTGAAAACAAGCTAACTTCAAGATATCGTATTTTCAAATATCACTAGGAAAATGCACACTTCCTGACCAACCAAAGAACTTGTATGCATATATACATAACCCATGGACACAGACAATGGGGAGTTGAAGGCCTGGGGAAGGAGGTGGGAACAGGCTGTAAGGAATCAATGAGGGGAAAAAGAGGATATATATGATACTTTTTAAGAATAAAGATTTTTTAAGAAGAAAAATGAGGGACCCTTACCCCCTCTCTAAGTGGGAATCAGTTCTGGGGGACTCTTCAGCCTCCCTTAGTGGGAGTCTATATTTGTTCTTTAATAAATTTCCACCTTTGCTATAGAAAAAGAAGAAGAAGAAGAAGAAGAAGAAGAAGAAGAAGAAGAAGAAGAAGAAGAAGAAGAAAAACGAACAGTTTCCCAAAGCTTTCCTTATCTTCCATGCTAGGTTAGTGCCCCAAAATGTGTTCCTATAGCAACTGGTAGCTTCTACATTATGGTATTTATCACAATTTATTATTATTATATAAAATTCCTGCAATAGGGCTGCCTGCTTTGGTCTCCGCTATCTCACCTACTTCCCTTCTTTCTCTGCTGTCCCACTTGCTTGTTTCTCTGCAGCTTCACTCCCTTCTGCAGCACTTGGCTTCTTTCTACAGTGTCTTCAGTCTTAGCTCTGGCTTGGATATGCAAATTAACCACCATCTTGGTTGGGTTAATTTGCATATTCACCTTGATTAGCTGGTGGGCGTGGCTGGTGGTGTAGCGAAGGTATGGTCAATTTGCATGTTTCTCTTTTATTAAAGAGGATTATACAGAATATTTACTAGAGCCCTGTGCACGGATTTGTGCCCATTGAATGAAAATTAATTAGAAGGTGGCTGGCAGGATGAGCCTGAGTGAGACGAATGGGACATGCCCTGGAGCCAACCTCCTGAAGTCCCTTCTTCCCAGCAGTTGCACTTGGGGCTTAAAGGGCATCTGCAGAGTGAGTAGGGTCCCTCTGGCAGGTGGGGTCCCATGACCTGGCCCGTGGGGATCAGGCTGAAATGGACATCCCCCAAGGGGTCCTGGATTGGGAGAGGGCAGTTCTCGGGTGACACATCCCAGATTCAGGCTCCCTCCTCTCTGGTTTCGGGAGCATCACCTGTGAAATGCAGCTGCTAAGTCACTGCAGCTAGGCAACTCCTGCATTGAGTTCTGCCCCCTAGAGATCAGTGCACTTCATAACTACAGGTCAGATGGTCAGACAGTCACTTAGCCTTTTATATATATTTATATAGACTAGAGTCCCATTGCAGGACGATTCCTGCAAGAATAGGGCTTCCTGCAGTGGTCTCTGCCACCCCGCCTGCTTCTCTCCTTTCTCTGCCACCCTGCTTGCTTGCTTCTCCACAGCTTTGCTCCCTTCTACACTGTCTTCAGTCTGTGCATGGATATGCAAATTAAACACCATCTTGGTTGGGTTAATTTGCATACACATTCCTGGTTGGCTAATAGATGTGGCTTGTGGGCATAGTGTAAGTACAGTCAATTTGCATGTTTCTCTTTTATTAAATAGGATTGTTACCATTAGACTGAACTCCATTGAGGACAAGAATTTTATCTTTTTACTATTGAAGTGTTTCTAGAATTTCTGACATGTAGTAGCTCCTTAGAAATACTATTGAATTGATAGGCATCAACAAAAAATTCTACTTTGTGTAAAAATGTAATCTTTACAGATAACATGTTACGTTTCCAATGAGGGAAAAAAAAAGGATTCTTATTCAGTAATAATAAGTAGATAACAATATCCAGGGCTTATTATTTGCCAGATACTGTTTTAAGTCTCATTTAATGCTCATTCACTCAAAGTTCTCATAAATTTTACTCTTAAAGAGGGTAAGTACTTCAATGTTTGAAACATATTTGGTCCACAAACACGTTTGGGGGTGCACTAACTATCATTTTAAAAATTTTGAATATATTACACTAGAGTGCATGAATCTGTGCATGGGTGGAGTCCAGCTGGCTCAGCCCCAATCAGTGAAGATCAAAGCTGGGCCTGTCAGGAGGAGATGGTGGGAGGTTGACAGGCAGGCCCGCCTGGATCAGGCCTGATCAGGATCCCTAATCAGGGCTGAACTGGCTGGGGGAAAGGGTCATGGGCAATTGGCTGGTGGGCCCAAACCCCAATTGGGGTTGGGGGGCTAATTTGGGGTGGGGCTTGCCATGGGGAAAGACTGTGGGTGGTGGGCTGGCCAGCCCCACCCCCAAATGTGGTGAGTAGGCATGCCATTCAGGGGCCAGCAGCCTGGGGGAAGGGCCATAGGTAGTTGGCCAACTGGCCCTGCCCCTGGTCAGGATGTGGGGGGCTATCAGGAGTGAAGCTGGGTGGAAGGAGGGGCTGCAGGAGATTGGACATCCAGCCCCACCCCTTATTG
Organism: Pipistrellus kuhlii; assembly: GCF_014108245.1. Lineage (NCBI taxonomy): Eukaryota > Metazoa > Chordata > Mammalia > Chiroptera > Vespertilionidae > Pipistrellus > Pipistrellus kuhlii. The sequence goes on from NW_023425404.1 coordinate 131,563,152, forward strand.
AGGTGAGGTGGCCAGGGGGAGGGGCTGTGGGCTGATCAAGGTGGCTGGCCACAGGAGGAGGGGCTGCAGGAGATAGGCTGGCCAGGTCTTCCCCCTATTGGGATGGGGGGGGGGGTGTTATCAAGGGCAGGCAGGCCAGGAGGAGAGGCTGCAGGCCTATCGTGGTAGAGCAGGCTGATTGGGGCATAGCTGGCAGAGGAGTTAGGAAGGGAAGGGAGGGTACATTTGGTTGGCTGGCCTTCTCTTGATCAGGGTGAGAGAGTCTCTGGTCAGGGGCAGACCCGCAGGGGAGAGGGGTCTCAAGGTTGGCTGCCATCCCCACCTTCTGATTGGGTCATTTCGCTGTCCACAGTGGGTATCATATCATCCGCTAGTTAGGTCATTATGGCCCTTTTGGTAGCTGCCTTTATATCTTCATATATATATGTGTGTGTGTGTGTGTGTGTGTGTGTGTGTGTGTATGTATATATGTATGTATGTGTGTGTGTGTGTGTGTGTGTGTATATATATATATATATATATATATATATATATATATATATATATATATACTAGAGACCTGGTGCATCAAATTTGTGCAGGGGAGGGGTCCCCTCAGCCCAGCTTGCACCCTCTCCAATCCAGGACCCCTCAGGGGATGTCTGACTGCCAGGGATCAGGCCTAAACCTGCAGTCTGACATACTTCTCACAATTTCAGGACCACTGGCTTCTAACAGCTCACCTGCCTGGCTACCTGATTGCCCCTAACTGCCCCCTCTGCTGGCCTTCTCACCCCCAACTGCCTCCCCTGCTGGCCTGGTTGCCCCTTACTGCTCCCCCTGCTGCCCTGGTCACCCCATGCAGCCCGCTGGTTGTCCCTCATTAACGCCCCTGCAGCCTGGTCACCTCACACAGCCTGTTCAGTCTTCCATTTGGTTGTTTTGATTGCAACAGTTGCATAGGCTTTAATATATAGTCAATATGATGGAAGTTCGAGCCTCACCACTACCACCTATTGAGTTACACTCACCATCTTTAGTTGTATTTGTTTTTTTGTCACCTACCTGGTCCCTGAAAAGCTTTTTAATTACTCACCTGCTATAACAATAGGTGTAATTATTATTTCTTTATACTCACATGGTAGTAATTTTCCAGCCTTCTGCAAGTAGATGAGTGACTACATAGAGTGTTCCCCAGTGGATCAGAAACAGAGGAACTATCTGATACTCTATGTGTCTGCAACGGAGTCAATTAGCTAGTTTTATGTTTACTATAGTTTAAGTTACTAAATATTGAGGGTGGTGATTTCAGAGGTCAGCCTAAACTGGGAATGATAAAATTGCAGACATTTGTAAACATGTCAAAAAGATTAGTAGGTAAAACAGTTGAAGATTTTGCTTGAAAGCTGACACATTTACAGAAATAAGACATTTCTAAAGGAAATAAGACTAAACTGGTCTAAGAAGAATAGTTTGTTATAAGTAAAATGGGATGATTTTCAGTTTACTAACTTTTTTCCAGCAAGCCTCTGGTGGCTGAGTGCAGGGAAAAAACAAAAACAAAAATGAAAAAACAACAATGACAGATGTTATAACACAAAGGCAAAGCCTGAGGATATTCTATTAATACCTGAGACAGCTCATGCCATGAAAGTCAAACAGTGATTCATTCAAGTCTTTATTCAAAAGACAAATTTAACAACTCCAATAATTATATTATTTCCAAAGTCCCCCCCCCCCAATTCTTCCACCTTCCAGCCAAACCTAATAAATTGACCACTCATTCCATACCCAACCTCAGATTATGGAGTTGGAGAAGCAGGAGAAAAACAACTGTCTGGAAGGATAATTTTGCTCTTCCTTGGAATTTCTCCTCTGTTTTTTTTTTCTTGTGAGCTTATGTCATCTTTCAATTTTGGCACACCAAGGAATCTAAGTGTAACTGCACCGCTTGGACTTAGGTTTATGCATGTGTTCAGCAGGAGGGTTAGCCAAGATATAGGATTATCTGGCCCACAGACTACTTTGGAAAAAGAAGAAGAGTTAGAAGGCTATCATGAGCTGACTCCATTAACCAGATAACATGCAATGGCAGGAGCCGCACATCACCCCATTCTGGAGTATTTCTGGGCATTAGATACTCCCCCAAAGTAAGCATCTAAACACCTATCTCTGCATGAAAAGTTCTAGTTACATTTTAAGGCATCCAAAATTCAGTTAATCATAAATTGTTTTATCTCTGTTCTCAAGATTTTTATTTTATCCTATTATAGCATTCCTTGCCATTTTTGCTATACTCATTGTTTATATCCATCTCTCAACAAAACTGTAGCTTCAGGGGGAGAGGGGAAAGATTAGTGTTATATTCAGTTTCTTATTGAATGCAATTGACTTCATTGAGCCATGAGACTCTTAAATTTGTACAAGCGCAGCATTTTTTACTCTTTCAGTCTGTTCTGTTTAAAAATTCCTCATTATATCCTGGGCCCAAGCCAACCTTAATGTTCGAATCTGATAACTGACCAATGAAGAAGAAGAAAAAGATCCAAGTGTTCAGTTTTCTTTACTGCCTGTCTTGAAGCAGGTCCACTATTATCATCACTTCCATTTCATAATGGAGGTGGTTAATAAAGTACACAGAAGTAAACTATTCATATGGGAGAGGGTTCAATCTGGGGAGCATAATCTCTAAATTAGGAAACAAGGGAAATTGTTTCACACAAAATATTATCACACTCAGGAAGTATATTTCATAAGAAGGAAGTTATTAAATAGCATAGGTGAGTTCAACTAACACCTAAATTTATTTTTGGAACCAATCAAGAAACTAAATAAACACAAATCAAAATTCTCTTAAATTGTAAAATTCCAATATTCTACTTACTTAGAAAACTACACCAACTGAAAACTCTGGAATCTTTTTATTTCTAAGTAGATATTTAATTTCCCTTTGTTTGAAAACATTTTATGATGGAGCAGATTTATGTATAATAATAGATATGTGTTTACAATTACCTTTTTGAGAGGAACCCATTTCTTGTTTCTAAAGATAAAACTGTATAAGTAAAGAAGAGAAAATTATGAATTCTAAGCACTATCCTATATAATAAAGAGGTAATATCCAAATTGACCATCATTCAACACACAAAGATGGCCACCCCCATGTAGACACAAGATGGCTGCCACAAGATGGCCAGTAGGGGAGGGCAGTTGTGGGCTATCAAGCCAGCTCTTCAGGGAAGTGCAGTTGGGGGGACCAGGCCAGCAGGGGAGAGCAGTTGGAGGGGGGGCCAGGTTTGCAGGGGAGGGTAGTTTGGGGGAACCAGGCCAGCAGGCAAGAGCAGTTGGGGGGGGACCAGGCCTGCAGGGAAGGACAGTTGGGAAGGATCAGGCCTGCAGGGGAGGTCAATTGGGGTAGACCATGCCAGCAGTGGAGGGCAGTTGGGGGGACAGGATTGCAGGGGAGGGCAGTTGGGGGGGGGCAGGCCTTCAGGGGAGAGCAGTTAGGGGCAACCAGGCTGCAGGGGAGGACAGTTAGGGGCAACCAGGTCTGCAGGGGAGGGCAATTAGAGGGGACCAGGCCTGCAGGGGAGGGCAGTCGGGGGTGACCAGGCCTGCAGGGGAGGGCAGTTGAAGGAGACCAGGCTGGCACAGGAGGGCAGTTAGGGGCAATTGGGCCATCAGGGGAGCAGTTAGGTGTTAATCAGGCTGGCAGGAGAGTGGTTAGGGGATGATTAGGCTGGCAGGCAGAAGCAGTTAGGGACAATTAGGCAGGCAGGCAGGCCCACCAGGACTGGACCTAAACAAGCAGTTGGAAATTCCTCAAGGGATCCCATATTGGAAAGGTTGCAAGATGGGCTAAGGGATACACACCCCCTTCCCTGTGCAAGAATTTCATGCATCAGGCCTATAGTAAAATTATAAAATGATATTTAATAATTATAATAATATATAATTAACAAAAAAGAGAGATTTCTGACAATAGCAAGGAACTCAGATATTTAATGCTTTAAACTCAACTATGGTCAGAATTTAATTCATGATTGTACTAGAAAGATGGTAACATGGATAATGAGAATGATCATAAGCTTATTATCATTATTGAAATGTTCTTTTTAATTATGAGATATCTATGTACTTATTGCTTCAAATTAAGTCTCTCCACCATACCTTTATAGATATTTATCAAACAACCACATGGATTCAAGATGGTTATAATCCTGAAACATAAGGTAGCATATTTCACTAGATTAAGACTTTCCTCCACTGCCCACCCATCCTCAATAACTCACTTTCAGAAATGCTTAATTAATTTGCATTAATTCATTAATGCTGCTAGCTTAATTTGCGGTATTATCACTACTGAAATCTTAGTTAAATTTATTCATAAGTACTTGTAATCTCTTCAAAAATCAGTAGAGTGTCAGCTCTTTTCTAAATAAATCATAGTACTATTTTATAAGTTTTAATGACTAAATGTGCTTTGCTTTCTCAGTCATGTGATAGCATAAGAAACATCTGCTAGCTCTTCCAGAGAAGAATGAATTTTTTTCCCCCTTTTCATTCTTTCTGAAGCTCCTGGGAGCTGGGTCACACTAAGCAGCAGAAACAGGATGGAACCTTTCTGACTATGTTTATTTGAACCAATCAACTGGAGGTCAATTATACAGCAGTAAAATTGACCAAGACCCAGGAGCACAGGTTAAAATTCAGCTAATAAGTTCACCCTACATCATCACTGCAATTTCCCTATAATTGTTTTGCCTCTAAATCATAGATTGAAACACACATTGCTATGCAAGATTGCCTTTCCTCAGAAACCCCAAGAATCCCATTAGAGTTTTATGCTGATGCTACTTCCTCTCATCTCCTCCAGTCTTATTATTTTTAATTATATTGTGGTAAGAACAGAATATGAGATCTACTCTCAACAGATTTTTAAGTGTATGATACAGTATTGATATCTATTCACAGTGTTGTACAGAGGATTTCTGGTATTTTTTCATCTTGAATAACTGAAATTTTATACTTGTTAACAAATCCCTTTTTCCCCTTCCATTCATCCCCTAGCAATCACAATTCCATTTGCTTCTTTGAGTTTCAATCTTTTAGATATCATATATATGATATATGGAATCATGAAGTACTTGTCTTTCTATGACTGACTTATTTCACTTAGTATGATGTCCTCTAGGTCCAACCATGTTGTCACATTTCCCAAGATTCCCTCTTTTTTAAGGCTGAATAATATTACATTGTATATATACCTTTTTTTTTTAATCCATTAATCTGTCAATGGACAGATAGGCTGTTTTCATAATAGTGTTCCAATGAACATGGGAGTTCTAATATCTCTTTTAGATACTGATTTTAATTCTTTAGATAAATATCCAGACAGGGGATTGCTGGCTCATCCGGTAATTCTATCTTTAATGTTTGCTGGAACCTCCATACTGTTTGCCACAGTAACTGCATCATTTTGCATTCCCAACTCTGTTCAAGTGCTTCCATTTTTTTCACAACCTTAGCAATACTTGTCTTTTGATTTTTAAATAATAGTAATTAAAAGTGGTGCAAGGTTACACATTGTTATGATTTGAATTTCTGTTTCCCTAATGATTAATGACATTGAAATTTTTTTTCAAATACTTGTTGGCTTTTTATATATCTTCTTTGGAGAAATGTTTATTCTAATTCTTAGCCCAATTTTAAATTGTTCCATTAGTATTTTTTTCTATTGAGTTCTAGCAATTTCTTACATAGTTTGGAAACTAACTTCTTAACACATATATGGTTTATAAATATTTTGTCACATTCATATCTTCCTTTTTCACTCTATTGATTGTTTCTCTTTCTGTGCAGAGCCTTTCTAATTGAATATAGGCCCATTTATCTATTTTTATCTCTTCCATTCTAAAAATAAAATAAGATGCACCATAGCTTCTCATTAATCAATAAGGTAGTGTATGTGCTACCCAGTTTATTTCCTCTTTATTTTATTATTTTATATTTATTGAATACCTGTGCATGACAGACACTATTCTCAACATTGGGGATGCAAAAGAGAGCCCTACCCACATGGAGTTTACCTTCAAGAAGGAAGAGACAATAGAGGTAAAAACAATGTGTAGTAAAATGTCATACAGTAAGTGCTATTGGGAAAAAAAATGAAACAGTGAAAAAGTGGAGATTGAATTGTTTTATTTATTATTTGTATTCTAACTCATTCTACACATAACCTTTTTTTCAAGATAAGTAACAAAGCAAATTAAGTGGAATCAAGAGTATCCAAAGAGCTTAATCAACACTAATCACTTTACTATGGTCTATATAATAAAGAGCAACCCAGGATCATAGCGACTGTTATGACCAAAGGCTCAATCAGACTGGTAATCAGTGCTGGGTTGCCATGGTGACCCAGCACTGACTGGAGCTGCTGCCAGCTCTCTGACCCAGCACTGATTGCCTAGGGACTGCGGATCAGGCCCAGAGAGAGACCTGCAGAGAGAGATGCAGGGTCTGATCTGTAGCCTCTTGACAGCCTTTGATCAGAAATTGCCTCTCTTTTTCTCCCAGCCTGGCCAACAGCTGGGACTCCATTTCTCTCAGGCCTCCACTGGGGCTGCTGATCAGGCCCCACTGATATGCCCAGAGAGGCTGACTGAGATAGAAATTGACTGATCAGAACCAAATCTGGGTGACTGTAAGGAAGCAATGGCTCCTTAGGAGGCAAAGCTTTTGATGCTGACGGGCATAGAAACTGACAAATCAGAAACAAATTGGCCACCATTTTTATGAGGGCATCACAGTCAATTAGCATATTTCCTCTTTATTAGATAGGATAGCCTCTCTTATTCTGTTTTATTTTTACCTAATAATTGTTTAACAGCCAAATACAAAAACATCACATAACTATGATTAATTTAGCAGGTGATTTTGATCCTCCTTTGAAAGATCACTAAATCTCTCAAAATATTTTTTAAGTAGATGTTTTATTTAGTTAATGTTGGTGAAGGCTGAAGTATTTCACTGTCTTTAGTGCATAAGCTCATTTGCAAGAGTAATTATTCAAAAGGTAGTAGTTGCCACAGTAATATGGAATCTTTGATAGCCATCCTTATAAAGAGTCCTTTGGACAAGCCACAAACAGAAGGAACCACTAGTCCTGGTTTCTTGTCTTCTTCTAACTACTGATTGTAATATTCTATTGAGAGATCCTTAACATGAGGGAAAACATGAAGGAACTTAAAGCGATCTTCAAAAAGATTCAATTTGCATATTTTACAAAGAAAGTCACCAATGTTCATGGAGCAATATATTCTAGAAGGAAGGATTTCATAGAACATTAATCTGAAGAAAATCTAATTTCTCAAAAATATACTAACAGTTTATACATTCAGAAGATCTTTCAATGTCACATAAGAAGAGAAAAGCATTACGTTAGCATAATGTGTTTAATAATTTGTTTTTCTCTGCCAATAAGCTACTCATAGATTTTTTCAAAGGAAATAACTAAATTTTGGCAACTTATGTCTTTGTAATATTTTTGTCAAGGTTAATGTCACCCTTCAAGCTCTTGACAAATGCTTCCCAAAATAGTATACTGATTCTGTGCTATTTATTTTTTGTGTAGTTTGATTAAACAAATATCTCTGATAATAACTATTGTATTATATTCACAAAAGATAACTTGTATACAGTACCTCAATTTTTATACAAAGTTATAAAAAGATAATATAAACCTCAGTTATAGTTGAGGAAATTGAGTCTTAGACAAGTGCAAAATCATTAGTTGAAGCTGGAATGGAGTATTGAACCAGATCTTTGACTCCCATGTCTTGCCATAACATTGGTATAACAATATTACTATGTATTTTAATAATATTTTATATAAATTTATGAAATATGTTATATATTATAATATTATGTTACACACCCTCAAAACAAAGCTGACATTGAAATAAAAGATATACAATTCATTACTTTGAATATTCAGAGGATCTGTCATTTAAAAATAATGATGGTAATGAAAATAACTTTTTTAATGAGAGAATGATACCCGATATTAGTATTTCATTCTATTTCAGCCAAAAGCAATCAATCAGGTGTGGAGAATTTGATTGTGAAGCATTGAAGAAAAAATTATCCTAACAGTTAGAGAGCTATAATATTTTCTGTTGTTTTAACTACCCTTCTCTTTTGTATGAGAACTTTTTAAAGTTGGTTTTCCTTTTCTGAAACTGCACATTAAAATCCTTAAAAGACCTCATTTTTCTGCCTCTTTACCATTATTTATTTGGAAGTTGAATATTTAGAATGAGTTACAGGTCATTCTAAAAATGTGTTGGAAATCAAAAACAATGAGTCTTAGATAAGTTTGGGGAAGTTTTTTCCCCCCAACCCCTCCCCTTTGTTAAATGTTTCTTATGTTATATACCACTGTAAAAAACATGTGATTAAACATGTGATTAAAATATAAACATGCAATACATATTATTATTTAGAAAGTGATATTACTATTTGTTTTAAGTGTTTACCAGCTCAAGAAATTATTAGTTTACTTCAGTTACCCCATTAACCGAGAAATTGAGAAATGAGAAGTTGAAAGGTAAAGCTTTTGATTCTATTGTGGAGTGAAATTGGATAATTAAAGAAGGTGAGGCATATTTAGAATAAAAATGTAAGTTAATAGGTAAATTTGATTCCATTTACTAAAATGCCTACCAATAGACATTACTTATTTTAATGCACATATGAGAAAGAAGAAGGTGTAAAGGAGCAAGCCGGTGAAACACAGAAAAGTTCAAAAGGACATGAATCATCTGTGATGGGCATTTATGCTGTTTCCAGATCTTAGCTATGTTGAATTGTGCTGCTATGAACATTGGGGTGCATATATCCTTTCTGCTTTGTGTTTCTAGTTTCTTAGGATATATTCCTAGAAGTGGGATCACTGGGTCAAATGGGGGTTCTATTTTTAATTTTTTGAGGAAACTTCATACTGTTCTTCACAGTGGCTGCACCAGTCTGCATTCCCACCAGCAGTGCATGAGGGTTCCTTTTTCTCTGCATCCTCACCAGCACTTGTCCTTTGCTGATTTGTTGTTGATAGCCATTCTGAGAGGTGTTAGATGGTACATCATTGTCGTTTTGATTTGCATCTCTCAGATTTTGATTTGCATCTCTCATCTCTCAGTGACTTTAGCACATTTTCATGTATCTCTTGGCCTTCCTTATGTCTTCTTTCAAAAAGTATCTGTTTGGGTCTATTGCCCTTTTTTTTATTGGATTGTTTAACTTTCTTTTGTTAAGTTGTATGAGTTCCCTATAAATGTTGGAGATTAAACCCTTATCTGTGATAACATTGGCAAATATGTGCTCCCATGCAGTGGGCTTTCTTGTTTTGTTGATGGTTTCTTTTGATGTACAAGAGCTTTTTATTTTGATGTAGTTCCATTTGTTTACTTCTCTTTAGTTTCCACTTCCTTAGGATCTGTATCAGTGAAGAAATTGCTTCAGCATATGTCTGATATTTTAATGCCTGTTGATTCCTCTAATTTTTTTATGGTCTCCCATCTTATGTTTAAGTCCTTTATCCATTTTGAGTTTATTTTTGTGTATGCTGTAAGTTTCATTTGGGGAGCATTATTCTAAGAGAAATAAGCCAGTCAGAGAAATATCACATGAATTCACTCATTTGTGGAATGTAATGAACAACATAAACTGATTAAGAAAAACAGATCCGAGACAGAAATATCAATCAGATCATCAAACCTCAGAGGGAAGGCAGAGGAGGGCGGGGAAAAGAAGGATACAAAGGACTTGTATGCATGCATATTAGCCTACCCAATGGACACAGACACCAGGGGAGTGAGGGCATGAGTGGTGGGGTTAGGATGACAAGGGGGGAATAAGGACACATATGTAATACCTTGTAATCAATTTAAAAAATTAAAAAGAAAGTAATGAATGTTGCAAGAGAAATAGGTTTAAAGTATATTTGACAAGAAGAGGGGGGGTGCCCTTGTGTTGATGGGTGAATCAAAGAAGTCCTCATAAAAGGAATGGGTTTTCAGTTAGACCATTAAAGGATGAGTCAGATTTTGATAAGAGGATTTGGGCATTCTTTATAGAAAGAAGAAATGGCAGGATTAAAGGTTTAGAGTTGAGAAAATAATTTGTTTTTAAGTATAAGTGTTTGAGGAGAGTAGTGGGATGCAACACCAATGAGATGCTGTTAGAAACCACATCATGAAGTCCTTGGAAAGTTAGGCTAAGAAATGTGGACTTTATTCTTCAGGCAATCGTTTGTGAATCTGGGTTTGTAAGTAATTTTCAAGGTGTCAATAAAATTCCTTATGTTAATAATAAAAATAAAAAAAAGGACATGAATAAGCCACCTGGAAACTTGGCAGTAGAAAAACTCCACTATTCACGGGTTCCTCAAAACTGGCACAGCTGACTACATTTATAACATATAAACTTAAAAGGAGAAAAGGAAGAACTTTCAAGATATAAAATGGCATGTGGCAACCAGTACATGAGCAAGAACTTTATTTGTGGGTCTTCAAAGTTAGTGTGACTGAAGCCCAGGAGTTATAAGGAGGAGTGGCAAAACTATGATTGTTGACATAGCTATATACTTGGGAATTCCAAAAGAATAAATGAAGAACTCTAGAAGATATAAGTATGAAATCAGGCAAACGTTTTAAAAATATGTGTATACACATGTATATGTGCACGCACACACACACAAACATATAGTTTCTCTGTAGTTTCCAAAGATTTAATTAGTTGATATTTTAAGTAAAATATCTCATGTACAATAACAAAAATGTGAACATTAAATACATAGAAGAATAAATAAAAGAAATATAAATGAGCATATTAAAATATTAATTTATAATCCTAAGTATAATTATAAGTTCAAATTAGGGACATTTAAGAAATCTTGAAAGAGTGAATCATCATCTTATGCTCACGAAAGGAAAAACTCAGTGATGTGAACATACCAACCCTGTCTAAATTCAACTTTAAACTTAATGTATAATAATAAAAATCCAATGAGCATTTTGTATATTTGTTTCAATGCTATAAAAATGTTTCTAGAATTATTTTAAAGAAATTACTTTGGATATTAATAGCCAGGAAATTTCTGAAAAATAAAGTTAAAAAAGAATACTTGCACAGCCAACTATGAAGGCTATTTTAAAGACAGAACAATAAGTAATATCAAGAAAGCAAGCATGTTATTTTTTTAAATTATATTATATAAAATATATATGATTTTTATTTATTGTAAATTTAGCCAGTAAAATCAGTAAACAATAAATTAATTACTCAGTAAATACAAGGGTGGGCAAAAATGGTTGTAAATACACAATACATTTTATTCTTATATTATTATTAATTGTTGTAAATACACAATACATTTTATTCTTATATTATTATTTATTAATTGTTGTATTATTTATTTATACTACAATTATATATTACTTTTGCTCACTCATGTAATGTAGGTACTTGTATTTATTTTGCAAAAATGAAAGCAAACTCTACCAATATAAAGTTATACTCTGCCTCACCTCACATCTTAAACTAAAGTAATTTCAGAAAGAAGAGAACATAGATGCATGTCTTTTTATAATATTCCGGTGAGATAGGTACTTTTAAGCATGGCATCAAAAGTACAAAGTATTAAAAATGATTGATAAATCTGATTCCATAAAAAGCTCCATGAAAGAAAAAAAAATTAAAGGCAAGCAATAAACAGGTTGTGTTGTTTGCCACCAGTGAGGAAATTGCATGATGATGTATATTTGTGACTATTTCTTGCACTGTACAGAGGGGTATTGGGTATGCCTTAGCACTAACCAAATCAATCATGTCCTTTAGTTCTGGAAATTTTTTTTGAATTATCTTTATGTTTCTCTCTTTCATTTCGTCTGTTCCCCATTTTCAAAATCCTGATTTTAGTCCTGTGTGGCTGTGTTATTCAATGTTTCAGTGTTGACCTAAGGTCCAGGAAGTCATGATTGAATTCCTGGATGGGGGAGTGCTGGGCTGCTGGCTTGATCCCCTGTCAGGAGGGCTTGCAGGCGGCAGCCTGTCCATGATTCTCTTTCATTGTTGATGTTTCTTTTTTCCCTCCCTGCCTTTCTGAAATCAATAAAAACATTTTTTTCAAAATTCTGATTTTACCATTGGATTCTCTGTACTAATCCTCCATTTCCCCTTTCTTATTTTCTATATAGTTACTTATTTGTTCTTGGGAAGTACCTCAATTTTAACTTTCATCTCTTCTAATGAATGTCTCAATTCTGCTATTATATTTATAATTTTCATGAAACTTTATTTTCTAATTTTTTAGCATCCTGTCTTTATTTAATATATGCAATATATTTCTACCTTTATCATATGTTTCCTTCTTATATGTTTTCCTCACGTTACTTTTGCTTTGGCCTCTGTTTCCTTAAATATATGACATTCTTTTGTTATTTATTCATATTCATGTTGGGACCAAAAAACAAAACAAAACACAAAACTATATGCCTGAAAGCAACTCATCAACTGTTGGCTGTAAAATAATCTACAGGGTCATTTCAATAATAAAGTCCTGACATCTTTATCCTCAGATCTTTTCTATTGTGCTGTTCAAAATCTCAGAGGACATACTATAAATCTGCTTCCTAGAAAGAATAAGCCTACTACCTGGCATTCTGTGAAAAGCATATGGGGAAAAGGCTAAGAAACCTTAATATTTATAATATAAACTTTTACCTAAAATCTTTTTATACTATAACTAGAGGACCCATGCATGGAATTCCTGCACTCAGGGGTGGGGGAGGGTCCCTTACCTCAGCCCGGCCTGCACCCTCTTGCAGTCTGGGAATCCTCAGGAGATTTCCAACTGAGGGTTTAGGCCTGCTCCTACCACTGCCACTGCATTCGCCAGACATGAGCCTGACTTCTGGCTTCTGAGTGGTGCCTCCCCCGTGGGAGCACACTGACCACCAGGGGGCAGCTCCTGTGTTGAGTGTCTGCCCCCTGGTGGTGAGTGCACATCATAGTGACTGGTCATTCTTATGGTTGATTTGCATATAAGCCTTTTATTATATAGGATGTTCCTTCCTGGCTAGGACTAAGTTTCTCAATAAAAAAAATAAGTGCAGTTTTCCTAGAGAAAGACAGTCTCCTAGTCATACAAAATATAGGAGAAAATCAGAAGGTTAAATTTATTCTTAATTTGATTTGCAAACAATTACCATATTTATCCCCTACCTCAAATACAACTGGTCTCACCAGTTTCTGAGACTTTGAGGTTTAGCAGTATAACTTGGCATGCGTTATGCTTTCCCCATAACAATCTTAAAATTTAACTTTCTCAAGTCTAAGTTAGTTGCTACTCATCCACCTGCTTTCTAACTTCCAAAAGTGTTTTGCTAATAACCCTAATTTATGCATTTAATATAATTTTAGGATTTTAGGAAGAATCAGAACTAAATAAAAATCTAGTGAGTGATTCAACATTCTGTCTTCAACAAGGCAGACTTAATGCTGAATTGAACACTTGAAAGAGTGGTGTTAGTATATGCGTAGGCATATGGTTCAGGTAAAAATGAACCAATCAATAGAGATAAATTGTTCAGCTAAATAGTGCAAAGGATCTGAGGATCAGTAATACAGATAGAGCCCTTCATTAATTAAATATAGAAAGAGGTAATGTGAAAATTTGTCCAGGATGCCGTAAAGTCATGCCCGTTCAACAGGCTGCGTGCAGCAGTGGACTTGCATGAGGCTTGCTTCCCTGCACTTGGCGCCAGGCCAGGGAAGTGAGGCTGCATCCCTGACAGGTGCCAAAGTCCTCTTTTTCTCCTGGGTGCACACGCCTGACAAACACCCCTGGCAACACTGTGCTCTATCTGAGAGCACTCTGCTGAGGATGCCACCAATCCTCCCCCCCCCCCCCCCCGAGGTGGGGGAAGCAGAAGGGTGATATGCAAATGGCAGAAGGCTGGTTCTTGGGACACTGCAGGCAGACACCAACCAGGGAGTGCGGGTGTCAGTGGTGACCCCCAGGAGATGTTGTGCTCACAAATTGAGAGGGTGTGGACCCAATATGAAGGAATGGGTGAGATGTGGTGGTGACAGAGAGTGGATGTTAAGGTAAGGCACCGGACCTGAACTGGCCACCGGGTAAACAACACAGGGATCCCACCACCACAGACAGACACACAGGGTGGCCCTATGATGCCCGAAATGCTAGTCGATCCTCCCAAGCACACAACTTCGAGGCCTCTTCCCACTGCACAGACCTGGCCCCACCATCGTTGAGACACAGGCAACCTTCACACTGAAGGGAAGCTGCCTTGGCTTTCTCTAGCCGTCCACCCATTCATCGGTCCAATCCAACCAGGAAAGGGGCTCACATCCTGGGCAGAATGCCCCCAGAGGACAAGGCAGGTCCTGGCCATGCCTGCGCAAGCATGCCCATAGCCTGCGAATTCAGAACAGGAGTGGACGGACAGCCACTTGAGGCATGGGAACAGGCTGTTTCTTTGACTCCATATTTTCATTGCTTTCCCTGAGTTGGTAGGGTAGCTTTGTGTGCTAGGTTTCCTATATGGCCCGGTGGGTCAGCCTCCCCAGTTACCTGAGGTGGACACTCTTGGTGCACCCTTTTGTGGGCTTTGCATACAGCCTTCTTGTAGTTAAGTCTTGATTGTTGTTGGCATCACTGGGAGGAATTGACCTCCAGGCCAATTGTCTGTGAGTATCAGCTGTGTCTACACCAGGATACCTTATGTATTGGAGACAGCCTTATAGGACCAGACTTGTAAAATTGCAAAAGCCTCTGTGCTCAGCTTGGATGGGGTGGAATCTCTGGGCTGAGCCAATAGTCTTGGCTTCTCAGCAGCCCTGCCCTTGCTCAAGCGCATCCAGACCTCTGCCTTTCATAGGTCCCCTGAGTTTCCGCCTGACAGTCCAGATTCCCCCTGTAAGAGTGTGAGTCCCCCAGGGCTCGCAAGGAACTGGGTTTCATTGTAGTCGGAACTGGGATTCAGCGCTGTCAGGAGCTTCCGACTCCTTCCACTTTGGAAAGCCGGCAGCAAGCTCTGCAATTAGACCTCTCTGTGTGCACTCATGTGCACACACATGCCTCTAGAATCCTGCCCGCTGTGGTTACCCTGAGACTCCGAGTCTCCATATGTCTTTCTCTACAGTCCAGACTCCCCCTGTATGAGCTGGGGCTCACTGCAGTCAGAACTGGGGTTCACTGCAGTCAGGGGTTTTCTTTCCCCTCCCAGCAGCCAGGAACTTGGCTTCCTTCCTCTCCTTGTGCCTATCTCTGTACCCCAGTGCCTTTGTGGCTCCTCTGATCCATGAGCTTTTCTCTTTCCTTCTAGTTGTAGAATTTCCACTCAACCAGCTTTCCTATGGTTTTGGATGATGTCCATTCTGTATTTTAGTTGTTTTGAAATTGTTGTGCAAGGCAGCAGTTTATGTGCTTACTTATGCCTCCATCTTGGTTTTACTCAATAGATATTAAAACAGTGGAAGTAAGTAGAGAAGAATGTATGGGAAAGGTAGGATGAGAGAAAAAGAGGGAGGGAAGACAAGTTTTAAAGGGGAGCTTGTAGAGCTTTAAAGGAGAATGGGAAGAAGGAAGAAATGGGGGAGGGAGCAAAGCAGGTCTGAGGGAGGAAGTGAAGAAAAAAATTAAGGTGGGAAGGAAGGAAAAGGGGAGGGAGGAAAGGAGTAAAGATAAAGGAAAGAGGGAATGTGGGGAAGAAGGGTAAGAGAAAGATGGGAAGGATGATGGAGCAGAAGTAGGAAATAAGGAGGAAAGAAAAGTTTATAAATGATGAGTAAGGAGGAAACAGTGTTACATAAAGAAGAAAGAAAAATTGTGTGAGAGGGAGAAACCAATAAGAAAGTCAAATGCAATTATGTGTGAAGGGAATAAGATTAAAAAAATACATTAATAGGGGTGACCAGGCTGGCAGGAGAAGGCAGTTAGAAAGATTAGGCAAGCAGGGGTGGGCAGTTAGGGGTATCAGGTAGGCATGCAGTGTGGTTAGAGCAGGCAGGCAGTTGAGCGATTAGGAGCCAGGGGTCCAGAATTGTGAGAAGGATATCTGAGTGCTGGTTTAGGCCTGATCCCTAGAATTGGGCCTAAACCAGCAGTTGGACATCCCCTGAGGGGTCCCAGATTGAAGAGGGTGCATGCTGGACTGAGAGGACCCCCCTCATGCACAAATTTCATGCACCAGGCCTCTAGTATAAAACAAAGAAATAGAAGGCATGAGTAGAATTATAATCAAGAAAAAAGCTAAAGTTATTTCAAAAAACTCTGTCTGTAGAGTGTACCTACCTCAATGGTTTTAGAAATGAGTTATCTTGAACTCTCAAGGAACAGATAATTCTCATATAAAATGTTTGAAAAAAAATATCTATTATTATGCTTATGCAAAAACCCTAACAATATGCTTTAAAAATGAAGCAAGCCAGTCTCACTGATGAATATAAGTACTACATTCTGAACATTTAGCAAATTGAATCCAGCATTTTCCTATAAAATAATATAATACATAGCCAATTTTATTTCATAAATACAAGATGTACTGTATCCTTCATTCTTAGCAGTTGATCTTGTTTCTTACGTCACTCAGAATCCAGAGGTTATGCAGTGTAAATACTCTGAACTTTTTTTTTTTTAATATTAAGTGTCTCTGCAATTGTAACCCTCCAGCTGGCCTTTTTATGCCAAGTCTTCTTGATTCTGCTAGTACTTTTCCCATCATTTTATTCCCACTTCAGTTTCCCACATCTTCAATGAGACCTCTCCATTGACTCATTCCTTTACATCTGCAACATCACACTATGACTAATTCTTCTCTTCACAGAATTTAGTTGTCTACTTCACTTCCTTACCATGTCCTTATTTCTTAATCATCTGAAATTTATATCCTGTTCCACCTTTGCCCCACTTTCCCCAATACCTCCAACAAATAAGTATAGTTTTCTCATACTCGCCACTCATTGACTGATATACAAAATTAATGGTGTTCACTACGCTCCTTTGCCTGTAGTGATTATTCTTCCTTGAAACTTTTAAAGAAAGACTCTAAAGCCTGCTAAAGACTGTTTAATTATTACCTGCCCCTTAAAGTTTTCAAATCAGATCCCAGCTGATCCATTGATATTTCTTTCTATAATATTAAACAGCTTGTCAAGCCTGCCTCCTTCCTATGGAAAATTAATGAAAAAACAAACTACTGAATAATCTCCTACATTAAGATGAATGGTTAACTAGACAATCTTAAAACTAATGAGGCAGATTATGTGTTTTGACAGAATCCACAGGTCATGTTCTAGAATTTGGATAAAACCTAACTACCAAATGAATATATAAAAATATATACAAAATCCTGAATAAGAGTATCTATATAAACTGAAAAGTAAACATTTTTTGCAGGAATAACCTTAAGACTATTTGGAAATAGTAGTTTTTCTTCTGTTCAAATTTATGACTGATAAAATATATGGCAAAGTTTAAAATAATTCTAAAAGAAATGAACATTAACTTATCAGAGTCTTTGTGCTGAGCACAAGGGGATGAGTTATCTTTTAATTGACATGCCTAGAAGTAAAAATCCAAACCCTGACATCTGCCCCACTGCAGGCTGTTATTATGCAGTATATCCATCTAGACTTCAACCTGACGTCCCACACAAAACTTGGAAAAGTGTGGGCCCAACAGATGTGTAGTATGTTTACCCACTAATCTGGCAGACCTAGAAAAATTATTTCCCATAACACATTTTATATACTGTGGATATTTCAGTGCCAGAATTGATGTTGGCTCATTAAAATTTGTGGGAAAATCTGAAAAGTATGTATATATGTCCAGACGGCCTTTCCCTGGAATGAGTGTTTCAGAAGAAGCACATAAATTTGGTTTGAGGTTGCTTAAGTTCCTATTCTCATTCCCAAATGCACTGTCCCCATAGAACCAGATAAAATAAGCCATGTAAAATTTGAACAGTTTAAAGTAGTACACGTGCCAGCACTTTCTACAACATGAAATTTCCTCCATGTAAACAAATGTTATTAAAAACATAGTTAACGAAAGAACTAAAAGCAGCATCTACAGATTAGTTTTAACACTTGACATCCCTAGGAGATAGTCATTCCTACAATCCTCCATTTATTTTGGAAGTCACTAAATATTTGCCATTTAAAACGTTTATAAAGCATATTTATTATCTATGTATATAAAAGCCTACGTGACCCAACAACCAAATAACCGAAATGACCAGAATGACCAGTGGCTATGACACCCACTGACCACCAGGAGGCAGACGCTCAAAGCAGGAGCTGCCCCTGGTGGTCAGTGTGCTTCCACAGCAGGAGCACCTCTCATCTGACCAACCCATCCCAGTGGCCCACAGCTCCATGGCAGCCACTCACTCCCTCAGTAGGCCTGCAGGTCCAATCTCCAGAAAATGGACCAGGCACTGAAGGACCAGTGTTGCCAGCAAGATCTCGATAGCACTGCCAGCCTCCTGGAAGTTGGCCTCAGGTACCTTGACCACTTACCCTCCTTAGATATTTCATAAGGAAGAAACAATATAAAAGCAGTTTAAATAGAATATATTTATAATGAAAACAGATAACATGTGCAAAGCATGGTGCTGGTGCAGGGGGCCAGCAAACTATGGACACTGGACCAAAGTTGGCTGACCATCTGGTTTTGTATGGCCCACTAATGTGCAAACAATGATTTTTACATTTTGAGGTGTTGGGGGGAGAGAGCAAAAGAAAAATTATAATTTGTGACATGTATAAAGTATATGAAATCCAAACTAAATAAAGTTTTATTAGAACACAATAAATAAATAAATAAATAAGATAAATAAATAAATAAATAAATAAATAAGATAAAAAAATAAAAGCAACTGCCAGGTGGCTCTCAACAACCAGTGTGAATGTCAGCAAGATGGGTCCATATAGGCCCACCCAGAGGGTTGATTGCATCCTGGCCCTCCCCAAGCCCCTCAGGTCCCCACCCATGCACGAATTTGTGCACCAGGCCTCTAGTATTAAATAAGATACACTAATACACTAAAAATAAGGAAAACTGCAGAGAAAGCCATTTCCCTGGATGCTCATATTTCAAAGGCACATCACCTGTGCTCTTTACACTGGATCCTGCTTTTCATTTATTCTGTTCTCTTTCTAAAAAAGACCTCAATATTCTGCCTCCTTTGCAAAATATTGCAGCAATCATATTTATTATTTCTCCCACCCATCTCCACCTTAATCAATCCTGTTACTATAGTCATTTTATTATGTGTTTACTTGGTATCATAATTTTATTTTATTTTTTGCAAAACAATAACTCTGCTGTCTACAAATATAGTTTAAATTCTTTAACCTGACAGTCAATCCTCCAAAGTCAAATAAACCTCTAAAGTTGCATTATTTCCAATAACATTTACTCACTTGAAAAATCAAGCTTGCAGGTACCCAAGATGAACTATTTTTTTCTTTTGCTCTTTCTTCCTCATTAATTTTAAATGTTCTTTCTTGCTGAAACTGGTTTGGCTCAGTGGATAGAGCGTCGGCCTGTGTGTGGACAAAGGATCCCGGGTTCGATTCTGGTCAAGGGCATGTACCTTGGTTGTCGGCACATCCAGTGAGGGTGTGTGCAAGAGGCAGCTGATTGATGTTTCTCTCTCATCGATGTTTCTAACTTTCTATCCCTTTCCCTTTCTCTCTGAAAAAAACCAATAAAATACATTTTAAAAACAAATAAATAAAATGTTCTTTCTTTCCCCTCTACCTATTGATAGCTAAGACTTATCTTTTAAGAATTAACTTGTCTTCATTTACCAAAAAACTTTCTCTAGATTACGATAACATTTCTGTCAGCTAAAATAGAGCAATTATAGGCTGCACAATTTATTGATGAATTTTCATGATGTCTTAAGTCTCCTATTATTCTCTTGAAATGTTATTGAAATGTTGTATGAGAATTTATATTAAATTTTGACGTTATTTCAATTTGGGGTGGTGATTTTCCCAGTTATATTCAAAAGATTTGGGGGCAAGGTTTTATGGTTTTTGTATCCTCTCTGGCAATGAGTACATATAATATATGTGTCCTTAACAACTGCTGTCTTATTGAAAATAAAGTTGAAAATAAAATTTACCATCTCTATGGTTCAGAGATTACAGTTAAAAGCTAAAGGTAGACACAAATACACACACATGCTCCTCTAGACACACACAAATCTAAAAGCATATACATCTCAGATTATTTTTATTATAAAAAAATGTCAAGCATATACAAAAACATAGAATGAAATAATTACTCACCATTGACTCACTATTTATCTTCAATAATTATTAATGAATAGCTGGTCTTGTCTACCTTTTACCTACACATCTCTTTCCTCCCTGTATTGTTCATGTTTCTTCATTTTCATTTCTTCATTCTGCAAAATACAGTATGGAACCTGCCTGAATAGCAATCATTTCTATGAGTCATGCTAGTGGACAATACCTCAAGCTTGGGAACTGGCTAAATATAACTGGCTGAAACAGGCCTCAGACTTGCTAAAGTATTGTATATAAAACAGAGAAAGCTGAACAGAGATTCATAGTAATGAAACTCACAGACTTCCTTCACAACCATGGGAATAATCTAAAATAACTTATTGACATAACTCTATTTCTTGTACTGTTTTGGGATGTCTGTGTTAAGAAATATACTTTCAAGACACAAATAAGATTAAATGAACTACAGGTTTGAAAGAGGTTTTAAAATAGAATTTTAGGGCAAGATGGTGAACTCTGAGATTCAGTTATCTTGTAAAAAGCTAAAGACAGACACACAGACATACCCTTCTAGGCATACAAATCTAAAAGAAAATACATCTGGGATTAAATTTTATTATTGAAAAAAGATAGTTGAATTTAAGAGGAAAGAAATGTTAAATTATATGACAAATCAAAGCAGATAGCCATGCATTTTTGAGGTTTAAATTTTTATTTTCTGTTAAATCTCAGAATATTTTTCAAATAATAGTATTCATAAACTCCCTTATTTGCCACTAGTATCTGACTTTCAACTAGTTAAATTTTACAAGTTTTTATAGCAATATCTGTAATATGCATTATCAACTAGATATGTATATGTACAGAGGTCGTGTGTGAGGCATCCTGATGGTAGGAGGTACAGTGCAAGGGGGAACCAAAGAGCTGGACTTCATGGGAGCAGCCTCTCTATAAACCTTACTAAGGAAAGGCAAAAGGCAGGAAAGAGAAGGGAGAGCAAGGGGAGGAGGTGCAGTCAGAGCAACGGAAGGTTGGGATTTGTTAACCGAGGAAATGTAAGAGCTTATTTATGAACCACTGGAAGGAACCAGGAGGGATGGAGGAGAGCGAGAGTGAGAGAGAGTGAGATAGAGAGGGACTTAAAATATGGTGAAGGCTTGATGCTGGTTCTAAAAGAAATGAAAGAAAATCAGCAAAGCATGTAGGACTGAACATGAACAGAAAAAGAGGTTCCTTTCCTCTGAGACTAAAGAATAAGATGTGATAGTAAAAGCCAATATCACTTTGCACTATGGAAGACCAAAATAAAGAAGTTTACCTTTGATGGCCTGTTTGCACCAGGATGAAGAACATATCTATTTTCAGAGAGATGAGAATAGAGAAAGCTAAAGGACTTGAAATGGCTGCTTTGGAAAAATGGCCTAAGAGCATGCACAGAAAATGGCCTGAGTGGCCAGAGTGAACACTAATGTGATATTATCCCACCACAGATAACTATGTACAATGAAAGTTCTGCTTCACCTAATCTAGATGACATGCTACTCTATGAAATAGCAGGCTAGCTGACTGTCAAGCAGGAGACATTTTTCTCACTAGAACAATTGTTCTCAAAGTATTTATTTTTGCCTGGCTGGTGAGGCTCAGTGATTGAGCATCAACCTGAGAACTATCATAGGAGGTCATGGTTCAATTACAGGTTGTGGGTACGATCCTCAGTAGGGGTTGTATAAGAGGCAGCTGATCAATGATTTTCTCTTACTGATATTTCTAGTTCTCTCTCCCTCTCCCTTCCTATCTCTGAAATCAATAAAAACATATTTTTAACACATTTATATTTTCTCACATACTACTCCCAGTATGCGAAGGCCAAGGTTCTCCCCAATATCTCAGGAGAATTGGCATCAGCTACAGAGCAATAGTGACGAAATGTGCCCTGCAAATGTTTTGCTTGAGTGTTTTGAAATTTAGGAAATGAAACTCTGGATTTGCCATATTTGTTATAAAAGTCCACAGATCACTTGGTTTGTGTAAAGAATGAGCTACAGGAGAATTGCAATTACCACACATTCTTTTGCTCACCACCTTGTCTTTTTTTTAAAAATATATTTTTATTGATTTTTTACAGAGAGGAAAAGAGAAGGATAGAGAGCTAGAAACATCGATGAGAGAGAAACATTGACCAGCTACCTCCTGCACACTCCCCACCGGGGATGTGCCCGCAACCAAGGTGCATGCCCTTGACCGGAATTGCACCAGGGACCTTTCAGTCCGCAGATCGACGCTCTACCACTGAGTCAAATCAGTTTTGGCTCACCACGTTCTTTTAATTCAGATATGTGTACTTCCTTCTGCTGGAAAGGGAATGGTATTTATTAAGAGGAATTATTCATCTAATATTACACTTTCACCTATACTACAAAACACACATAAAATGATAGAAATAACCTGTAAAATAAGAAATATGCCAATCACTGATGATCATATTAAGGCAACTCTGGGGCTGACAGGCCTGCCTGAGCTCCTCCTCCACTTATTGATAAAACCACCCGTTACTACTCAGCAGGTGAGGGCAAAGACATTAAAAAGTTGTGAGTTGTACTTGATGCGTAAAGTCTCACCAAGACTATTGCAATAGCCTCTCAACTGAACTCCTTGTTCAAGACCTCTTTCTCCTATGATCTTTCCCACACACAGCAATATTGCTCACATATGCTGTTTTACAAATATGGAGAGCACAGCCCAATGAGGTCAAATGGCTTACCCAACAATACAGCTGCTGGGTCTGAGACCAGAATGTGGGCCTTAGCATTTCTTCCAGTACTTTTTGTGGTCTGTCTTGTCTTTAAAAACACTGCTTAGTTCCTGAAAACTAAAAACATGTTGTTGTGTTTTTGCTAAGCTTGTTTATAACAATTAAATGCTTCTTGGATTTCATTGTATAGGAATGTAACCCCTGCTGCTGTACTCCATACTCAAACTATCTATACACCACCTCATTTGGCAGTAAACACACAGTAATGGTTTCTCTCAGAGGAGGCACACTGTACATGAATACAGTGATTGGACTTTAAAATATATTTCTACCTCATGCACAGGACAGCTAAATTTAGCACAAATTTAAAAATGCTTTGAAACAAAATAGTCTTCCATGAACAGTTTTTTATCTCTTTTGGATGCTGTTGCAATAAAGTTACTTAGTAAATATGTGTCTTATTTGGAAAAAATAAGTGTTTTAGGGTAGTGGGTAAATCTGGACAAACCCAGTCTTAAAAATCTTCTATTCATCTCATTTTCTGGAATCTAGTACATTAAAGAATGGCCCTGAGAATTTTGTATACATTCTAATTTTAAAGAATAATAACCTTGGCAAGATTATATTTATATTTGACAATTATTCATTAATAATAGCTTTAATCTACTTTTTGGATTACTAGGGAATTAATTATATGACATTCCACTGTAAAATTCTGAGTGGCATTTATAAAAGCTTAAGATTGTGGTATTTAAGATAAATGAATAACAGGATTCTAATTTAGCTTCTGTGGTGAATTTTCATGTAATTTTCTAAAGTTTTGCTAATAACTGTGGGAGTCAAATTCAAGATATAATAATTTAGAAAGCAATAGACACAGTCAACTCTTGATTACTCATGACAATAAAGGACAGGGAAGTATCAGTAATTTATTTAATAAGTTAACACACAATTGCACTTACTGTGTGTCAGGTGGTATTCAGAAAGCTTTATACATTTTCAATAACTGAATATTCACAACAAACCTATGAGGTGTATGTACTATTATTATTATCCTCATTTTATCAATGAAGGAAGAGAGCTCTGGAAAAACTAAGCAACTTGCCCAGATTGTGTATCTAACAAGTACCTCTCTCAGTTCAACAAATAAGATTGCATTTGACTGCTTGAACATGTTAAGGTGGCATAGGAGGAAAATCATTTTGGGAATGAGAAAACAAGGCAAGGAGAAGAGAAGCAGAGATGTAAATGAGGAAGACTCAAATGAAGACAGGAGCTAAATGCAGGGCACTGAGCAACAGGGATAAGGTGCTGAATGAAGACCTGATGCTGAAAGTGAACTTAGTACTTCTATCCCAGCCTCCTGTTTCTCAGATATGGTGATGAAGAAAGAGTCAGTATTGTCCACTTTCCTCAGATGATTTACCTTAAGGCTTGGAGCAGAACTCTGATGGACTCTCTCACTGGGCATCATCTCTGAGCCAGGCCTGCACTGAGCACGAAGGGTAAAATCTAAACCAAACAGGATTCTCATCCATCCAGAGGTTGGCATTAAGAAGAAATGACCAATAAATTCACAAATAGTAACTGTAATATGAGGTAAGTGCTGGACAATGGAATAAAAAGCCAGTTAACACTGCTTAGGAGGAGAAGGAGTCTAAAGAATAATGAACTGTTAAGGAGAAATGTAAAGGGCCAACAAAATTTTCCCAGTTAGAGAAGACGGAAGGCCAATGAGGGCAAAGTGCTCAGCCCACAAGACAAACTGGAGTTCATGGCCACGGTGCATCTCATGAATACCATGTCTACTAAGTCGATTCACTTGAATATTTTTAAATTAAACTAATATCTGTTGAGAGTCTAATATGTGCCAGGCAATGGCACTTCAAAGATGAATGATAAAAAATGCTGTCTTCATGCCTCAGGGAGTTCACAATCAAATTAGGGAAGCCAATTAGACTCAAGTGGAAGCAGACTAGGCAACATGTTAAGAGAAAGTCTTATCTTAGTCTCTTCTGGGGCTTATAGTCCAAAGAAGTAGTTTCTGTCTGGAGAGAAAATGTTGGTAAGAAAGGTTTCAAAATGAAGCAACACTAGGTTTAAATCTTAAAAAATGGATAGATAAGTGTTAGCTGGAGTGTAAGTAAATGATAATCTGACTTAAATAGTACCTTTCTGCTTATGTCAAAGACTGCCCTACTTGATAAGAACGCAAGCTTGATCATTACCTTATAACAGGCTTCTCAGGGCATCTGGATGCATATCGGTTAGATAGGCCATAAAGAGAAATGTATAACTCTAAATCTATGAACCTCAAACATAGCCCATAGTCTCAACTGGTTCTAAGTGACACCAGACCACATGAAGTGTCAAATTCCTTTTAAAGCACTTTCCAGATGAATGAATCACAGAATAAAATGACCGTGGTTCTGGAAAATAAATAGAAATCCTGGTCTATTTTATTCTTTTTCTTTACACTGTTGGAAAATCTCAACCAAGCAATATAGTTTCCTAAACCACACGGGCCTCACCGCAGACCCCGCCAGCTTAGCTCTGGTGTCCAAACATTCGGAGTGAAGCTTTGCCTTCATCTCTTTGGGTGGCAACTGAGAAATGGCCCATGGAAAATAAGAAAAACAGATGTGGATAGCAAAAAAGAAAAAAAGAACTGTGACCCTTAATTTTGCAGGTTGAAGAAACCAGATCATACCCAGACCCTTGTGGTACATGAGGAAGAGGTTAGTAGTGGGAGCGAGTAGGGACAGTGTTGTGGTTTGCGTGGATTAATATGTTGGCTCAAAAGCAAGCAGGTTGATGACTAGATCTGTAGTCAGGGATCAGTCAGCTTTTGATGGAAATTAATTGAGTGCAACAAAGGACACTTCTCAGCAATGTGCTTACCACCTGTTAATAGGGTTTAACCAATCCTAGACATCTCCAAGTTTGCCTAAAAAACCCAAATGATTTGTCAAACACCATGCATGTCTGAGAACATAATGAGCCAGGCTGAAGACCAATAAATGCCCTGGGATCTCAAGCATTTTTGAACCAAACATCACAGGGAAAGAAAGAGAATACCAAGAATACATAAGCCATAAAAAATGAAAATGAACGGAAGGAATAAACATTTTGAACCACACTTCATCAAACTAATCAACCAGTGCCTAAAACCAGCAATTCCTCTGAAGCCTCTTTAATAAGGCCACAAATCACCGCTGTTGACAGAGCACAGCAGGCACGCTTTTGCTGGATGAGATCTTGAAGACATGGACATCTGTTGCCCAAAGAAACTTATTGCAAGGGACGAATTCAGTGGACAGCAATCTAGACTCATCATCCTGTATAGCAGATTTGCATTTTAATGTAAAACCAATGAGAGTGGCATGGTGTCATAGAAATAAAACTCTAGTCTTCTCATTGACCCATGGACTTTGCAGTGGACGACAACATCACAAAGTGACTTATTAACTTGTGCTATATGTAGTTACACATAATGAGTGATAGATCATATCTGGAAGGTACCTGAGGTCAGAAGTAAACAATGTCATCATTTTATCCTAAAGTTGGCTACAATATCTGTGGAATTTAGGTAATTAAATTTGTTTAAACTAAATAGATGATTTTATTTATTTATTAATGTCATCAGTTTCTTATTTATTTATTTTTAAATTTATTGATTATGGTATCACAAATTGTCCTCATCCCCCCATTCCCACCCCAAACCCCTCCCCACATATGCCCCCACCCCCTTTTGTCCATGGCCACTGGTTAGGCTTATATGCATGCACACAAGTCCTTAGGTTGATCTCTCCTCCTTACCCCCACCCTCCCCTACCTTCCCTCTGAGGTTTGAGAGTCTGATCGCTGCTTCTCTTTCTCTGGGTCTGTTTTTGTTCATCAGTTTATATTGTTCATTATTTCCTCTAGATGTGTGAGATCATGCGATCCAAGAAATACCCTTGTGAGAACCTAAACTGAGACAAGCCATAATGGTTATGCTGAGAGGCAAATGAATCAATCAGTCTGTAGTGAGTTGATGATTTTAAACTCTTGAGAATTTTTGCTTCAGATAACTTTTTGGACAGTAGACTTAGAGGGATTAAAGTTTTGGTGTGTTTTTTGTTTGTTTGTTTGTTTGTTTTTAACAAAACCCTGTAGCAGAACCTTATTTGAAATATAATAGCTAAAGAAAAGGGACAGAGAATGGAGGGGGAGACTGAGTGGGAGGGAGACAGAAAGAAACAATGAGGGAGGGAATGGATTTTGAGGGGAAGAAAAGTGCTAATTTTAATTAACTGGCAATGGTTTGCATCTATATATAACTCATTAGCTGTCATTGCATAACAGATGATTGTTTTTTATTTGCTCAGTGATAAAAGAAGATTTCCAGTCCCCAGAGTCAAAACCCATATGAGATGTTATATCTTCTCATGTGAATAATTACTAAGTGGTCAGGAAAAGACAGAGTCTTTGTCCACAAGTGGCTACCAGATTGAATCAGAATCAAGAGTTCCAATAGACTCTGGTCTGACTTCCAGGAGAACACATTATCCATTCATTCTTTCCTAATTTTTTTCCAACAATTTTTGGGTGAAGAAAACAGGCAAGAATCCCTTTCCTGATATTCTGGTGAGTGGAGATAATCAACAAAATATACAGTACGTTACATGTTGTATACGTTAGATATAAATAAATACAAAGATAATAACAATAAAGCATGGACTAGGGATAGGACATATGAAAGAAGGTTGCTTTTTAGATCAAGATACAAGGGAATACCTTATTGAAAGAGTGTCATTTGAATCAAAATCTGAAATAGGTAAAGAAGAGAGTTGCGTGGATAGCCAGGAAAGCAGAATTCCAGGAAAGGAAAGAGCAAGGGCCAAAAGCCCTGGCGTGTGTTTAATAACATCCAGGAGAGCAGTGTGCCTGTACTGGAGTGAGAAGAGGAGTGGGCATTGAAAATGGAATCAGAGAGATTTTTGGTAACCAAGTTATGGATCACCTACATTAACAGGATTTTCTTCTCTTATTGTAATGGGGATCCATTGAAGGGCTTCAAGAAAAATAATATAATATGATGTATGCTTTATAACAGGATCTTTCAAGAATACTTAGGCATTCCATAGATGTTTGCAATATACAATTCCAAAAATGTATGAATTTTTAAAATCATCAGTGTTGATAGGAAAAGAACTCCAAATTTCTGATGGTATGGTGATGAAATTCAAGTCTATTGATGGTAACTTTTCCCAAGGTTATGCCAGCGGTTGGTAGTTGAGCCAAAATTTTGCAATCTGAAGTAGATATTGGAAGTAGAAGTGATGAGTTCTATGAATGGAAACAGGAAAATTCACTGCTTTATTTTTGGAAGAGCTCATATGTGGAGAGCTCACAAGATCTAATCACAATCTGGGTTTTTTCTTGATCTGGTCATTGCCTAAGTCTTAATTTATTACCAAAGTATGTGGTTCATTTGGGACATGATTGTTTGACTTCTACTAGAGGAAGCTATATGCTCTTCAAATATTGTATCCTTCCAGATTTAAACTTCTCACATTTAATAATGGAAACCAAATAGAAGATTGCTAAGGAGACACTGAATTCCATTCAATTAACCATACACTTACCATCTGACCAAGCGATCTAACTTATAGAGATTTCCTAAGTAAAATGCAAACCTATATTCACACAAAAACAACTTTGGACAGATATTTAGTAACTTTATTCAAATTATCCAGATACTGGTCAATGTGGCTCAGTTGGCTGGGGTATTGTCAACTACACCAGAAGGTGACGGATTCTATTCCAGATCAGGATACATACTCAGGTTGCAGTTTTGATCCCTGGCTAGGCGCACACAGGAGGCGACTGATTGATGTTTATCTCTCATACCAATGTTTCTCCCTCTTTAGCTCTCTCCCTTCCCCTCTCTCTAAAATCAGTCAAAAGTAAAAATGTTAAAAAAGAATCCAGATATTTGAACCAACCCAAAAGTCCTATAAGGGGGAAATGTAGAAACAATTGGTGATCAACGATAATAAAAAAGATTTTGCCACTAAAAAAATTAAAAATAAATTTAAAAATTACATTCTTCTCATAGATGGAGTTGTTATCCTTCTGTAGCTTAGTTCTAGCCACATAGATCAAAACTCAAGGCATACGATATTTTCCGACGTATAAGAAGACCCCCCTAATTTTACAGTTAAAACATAGGTTTAGGCCTATATTCGCTGTATAAGACTACCCCCCACTTCCGAGGCAACACCAGTTCTTTTTTTAATAGACCGCCTCTCTGACTCTGGCCAATCTGAGCAGGCTTTTTTCCCTTTCAAAAGTCGTCTTATACGCCAGAAAATACGGTAAATTCTCATATGGTGGGTCTCTGAGTACCTTTCATCATAGCAAAACAACATAGAGCTTTCAAAACTAAAACCACTCAAGGAGCAAGTATCACTAAAAATAAACCCACGAAAATTTAAAAAGCCTAGACAAATTCTGAACAAGCACAATTAGAGCTCCAGAGCAATGTCAGTCTTTTGAACATTGCCACCATAACCACATCAAGGGTGGCAATAAAAGGCTCAAGTGAATCAGAATATGAAATAGATAATTAAGCATCCACACATTCTTTTGTCTTCCCATTTAGAAAGAGGAGTCTAGTATTCTCACACAGGTCTTGTCAATAAGATTAAGCTGTCAAAATAGAGCCCATAAGAAGTAGGACTGCTGCAACTCATTTGCTGGAAAAGATGACTAAAAATTTAGGGTGGATTATAGATAGAAGAGATGAGAGAAAGGAGGACCCCAGTAGGCTGTTGTCTAGATCTGAGGCCATGAGGATGGTGTGAGGAAATTGATTCCAAAGCCACTATAACCACAGTGGAAAGACTGGCCTATGTAGGATTTCAAATGAAAAGTTGATAAAACATAGTGATTGGCTAGATAAACAGCCAATCAATAGAGGAGTGAATTTAAAAATGACTAGTACTTCAAAATCTAAATGTTAAAAACAGAACCACTGACAGATACAGGCAGTTATAAAAGAGGAATCTGGATAGAGGAGATGAGAATAAAAAATAGAAGCTGCTATTTATTATTCACTATGTTCAATGTTCTAAGCACTGTAATCATTATCTCATTTAATTCTCTCAACAGCCCTATTTATTCATATACTTATTCACAATCATTTTTCAAGTGATTCTTATGGAATAGGTATTGTCCTATGTAAGCTTTTCTAACTTTATACAAGAGGAAACTAAAATTCTATACCATATGAAGGTACCATAGCCATAAATGGCAGAGCTGGGAATGCAACCCATGTTGAATAGATTCCAATGTTACCATAGCTACATAAGACTTGGCTTTGGATTTATGCACTTCAGAAGCTGACAACTGATACCTCCCCACCCCAGCCAATAAAAAAGAAAAAGAAAGAAAACAATAATTGTGATAAGACAAGGAATAAAACCAAAACTGGGAACCATCAGGCTAGTGGAAGTAGCAAAATAAGGAAAAGACCAGGACAGTAGGAGTCGTGTGTGTGTGTGTGTGTGTGTGTGTGTGTGTGTGTGTGTGTGTAGGGGGGGTGGGGGAGTGGGGGTCCAGATAAAAGGGAGAAGCAGCCTTACTACTTGAGCACCTCCCTGATGAGTGCACTGGCCTTGATTAATTCTCTGGAGGGTCTAAAGTTACTAACCCAGGTGCAACTGCTGCTGGTCTCCAGGACATGAAAGGATGTTGTAGAGGTAACATGACCCCATGTCCCCTCTAAAATTCAAAACAGAAACTGAAAGGCTCATGATGTTGAACATATTAATGGTACAATAATTTATTAAATTCACATACCCTGATACCGGAAAATAAGACAGTGTCTTATATTATTTTTTTTCTCCCGAAGTTGCACTAGGTCTTATTTTCAGAGGATGTCTTATCTTTCCATGCCTAGGTCTTATTTTCGGATTATGTCTTATTTTCGGAGAAACACAGTAGATTAGATAAACCTGTTATTTATAGTATAAATTGTTACCATTGTAGATTGAATTGTATGCACCCAAAAAGATGTGCTGATGCCCTAACTTCCAAAGCCTCTGAATGTGATCTTATTTGAAAATAGGGTTATTGCAGATGTAACTAGTTAAAATGAGGACCATATTGTAGTACAGTGTGATTTTCTTCCTTTTAAGAAGGAAAGTAGAAACACTGAGCCACCCTGGGAGACATCAGGTGATGACAGAGACAGAGACTGCAGTGATGTGTCTGCTAGCCAAAGACCTCCAAGGATGGCCCACAGCACGGAAAGTTAAGAAAGACATTGAAGAGATTATCCCCCATAATAGCCAAAAGGAACCAATCTGCCTGGCCCCTTCATTCTGATTTCTAGCCTCCAGAACTGGGAGAGAATACATTATTTATTTTAATGTTGATTTTTTGTTGTTGATTTTTTGCAGAAAGAAAGGAACAGGGAGAGAGAGTTAGAAACATAGTTGAAAGAAACATCCATCAATTGCCTCCTCCACACCCCTCATTGGGGATATACCTGCAACCAAGGTACATGCCCTTGACCGGAATCGAATCTGGGACCTTTGAGTCTGCAGGCCCATGCTCTATCCACTGAGTTACACTGGTTAGGGCAACACACCATACATTTAAATCATAGTTAGGATACCCCAGGAGCTGTTCTAAATGCTATGCAAAATTAACTCATTTAATCACCATAACAACCCGATATGCTAAGCACTATTATCTTCATTTTTATTGATGAGGAAGCTGAGGCACAGTGAGTTTAGGTAATCTGCCAGCAGAAGTCCTGGGATTGGAACCCAACCAATTTGGCCTCAGAGTACCTAACACTGTCCTCTGCCCTGTGTTATGCTAACAAGACTTCTTATTGCCTCTGCTGCCCAGGATGCCATTGCAGGTACTCAGTCTCATTCCCAAAGCACTGTAATCTTGAATTAGGTAATTTTCAAATGATGACAGGAAGTTTTATGTGTGCCCTGGTTCACCACTTTGCAAAAGTTTTTTCAGACTTTTTGACATTGAATCCTAAGTCTACATTTAAAATATTCCCTGCTCTTGAGTGCTTTCATAAGTACAGGCATAACTCATTTTATTGCCCTTTGCTTTATCATATTTCACAGATTTTGCAATTTTTACAAACTGAATATTTATAGCAACCCTGTATTAAGGAACTCTATTGGCACCATTTTTCCAATAGACTCAGATTGCTAGCATTTTTTTTTTTTTAGCAATAAAGTCTCTTTAATATATTTTTATTGATTGCAGGGAGGAAGGAAGAGGGAAAGAGAAAGAGAAAAATCAATGATGTGAGAAAATAATTGATTGGATGCCTCCTGCACACCCCACACTATGGATCAAGCCCACAATCCAGTCATGTGCCCGGACTGGGAATCGAACCATGACCTCCTGATTCATAGGTAAACACTCAACCACTGAGTCACCCCAGACAGGAAGCAATAAAGTATTTTTTTAAATAAATGTACGCATATACATTGTTTTGTAGACATAATGCTATTGCACACAATAGACGATAGAATAGAGTAAAAAACATATATATATTGAGAAACCAAAATAATGTGTGACTTTCCTGTAGTCTTTACTTCACTGTAGTGATCTGGAATAAACCTGTAATATCTCGAAGGTAAGTCTGCCTTCAAGTGCATAGACAACTATAAGTTGTGTTAGTTAATCGGGCATGTTTGGTAAAAAGGAGAAAAATAATTTAAATAGCAGAGGCTATTCTACCCTCCAATTTATTCTATGTGAACCCATGCCCTGCACTAAACGTGAACCTCTGTGCTTCCTGGAGTATAAAGATCTTGCCTAACAGATCACAAAAGGGCCCAGAACATAAGCTACCCATTGTATCTGGTGTTTAAATAGAGAAATATCCATCTGTTCCAATGCTGAAAAAGATTCTGCCTGTGTTGCATTTAATGAAAAAAAATTTTTCAGAACAAATTTGTACTTAAAAAGCCATTTATTTATTATTAAATAAACTAATGATTCCAAAGGATTTTTATATGCAATTCTGGCAATAGACAATATTTAATGTCACACTTATGATCTAATCTAGCATAAAATGTAATACCATTATATAACTCTGTTAATTTGTATCTTTATTTTGGACTCCCATACCTTTTCTCTCCTATATTCATAATATTGAGGACCAATTGTAATCCACAGTTCATAATAGACAATTTCTAGAAGTCAGCAAAACTTTGAATACTTTCTCCTCCCAATCATATAGCTACCAATGAAGTTACTTTTTAAAATTTATTTTTAATTATAGTTGACATAAATATGTTTCAGGGTACAAGATAGAAATTTAGTATTTACATACCTCCCAAAGTGATCACCACAATAAGTTTTGTAACCGTCTGTCAGTATATATTGTTATTTAACACTAGAGGCCAATGCAGCCTAGCTTCATCTGGAAGGACATCTGGTCTAATTAGCATATTATGCTTTTATTATTATAGATTATTGACCATTTCTTCTATGCTGCACATTATAAAGTTGATTTATAGAGGAAATCATATTAATAGAGGTTATTTGATAGAGACTATAATTTCTATACAGTTAAAATATCATACTTTTTAAATGGACCAATGAGTGCCATTTTTCCAGAAATTATGTGACAGCAGAATAAACAGAAAACAAAAGGAAGTGGAGTATATATGGAGCACTTCATAATACAACTGGGAAACTCTTTTAAACGTAAAGGATGAAAACACACACAAAAAAGTGCTATGCTTTGAATGATGAAAAAGCTAATAGCAGGAGCCCTTATATATTCATGATAAACTGCTTAATTTAAACTCTTTAAGTATTACAAAGTGTGTGTGTGTGTGTGTGTTTGTGTGTGTGTGTGTGTGTTGTGTGTATACATATATACATACATAATTCAATCCTTTCATTCTCCTCCATTATTGGCCCAACAAATTTCATGCACTGGGCCTCTAGTATTTAATAAAAACTTAATGGTGGCCTGATCTTCCATGACAATTATCTAATCAAAGATGCACTTCAGCTTATTTAGAACAACTATTCATGTCCACAAAAATCACTCCCTTATTATTAAGAGGTCTTATGGGTGTATACTTAAATTTATAATGCATCCATGATGATCTTATCATCACAAAATGGCTTATCATTATCTTCAGACTAGAGACCGGTGACAGCCTGCACTCTCTCCAACCTGGCACCTCTTGAGGACCACTGGCTCCTAACCATTCACCTGCCTACCTGCCTGATCGCCCCTAACCCCTCTGCCTGCCTTATCACCCCTAACTGCCTTTCCCTGCCGGCCTGATCGCCACTAATCACCTCTGCCTTGGCGCCTGCCAACATGGTTTGTCTAGAAGGAAGGCAAGATGACCAGAAGATGTTCGGTCGACCTGGTCTAATTAGCATATTACCCTTTTATTAGTATAGATAATGGCTAATATGGTCATCTTAACAATGATAACCTCTATTGACACAGAAGCACACATTTTCTGGTCAAATAAGGAAACCCAGCTATTTCTTTTGGCTCAGCCTGTCTTTTCATTACAAAATTTTCCTGTTGGGTTTCTACCCACAGATGCCTACCTCCAATGAAGTAGGCCTATGCAATCGTCTGCTTTTGTAGAAGATGCTATGTATTTTGTACTTCTTCATGTACTTAAGACCCTGGGAATGGCCTTGGTCCATGAAGAACACTGACCAAATAAGATTTATTTTCATATAAGATTTACTTACATACTTACTTATTTGGGAAGAATTATTTTTCAAATAAGATTTGAAAAGATCATTTTATGACACTTAACCAGAATGGGCTGACAAAAAAAATAATCATAAAATGCTAAAGATTATTGTTGTGAATATTTGTTTCCAAAATGAATAAACTCATTTTTAAAAATTGTATCATGCAGAAATTCTGTAAAACATATGGGAAGCAGGATATTAAGAAAAATAGACATAATGTGTGTGAAAACAATTATTCAATTTGGCAATCAAAATTATTCTTCCAGCAGAGAAGATAAAAGAATATAGGAAATGTCAAAATGAAATGTCTGACAGCAGTTTTTAGATACACTCCAAATTAGATCAAGTGGAAAGTGGAAAAATATGCAAAAAATTTACAATCAACAACATAATGAAGGGAAGTGAAGTGCTCTAAATACATTGTAATTTAAAGCTGGAAAAAAACTCCCAAAATAATCCAAGTATGCTGCCTCATTTGATCATAAAGAAACTGAAAACCAGAGCCGTTAATGGTCTTGCCTAAAATTAAACAGTTATTTAAGGAGAGAACCAGGACAAGGTTTTCCAGTCTCTCAGTCCAGTACTTTCTTCCTGTTTCCACTTAAAGTAAATGATTGCAGACAATAAGTCATTAATTTGCAATAGAATAAGAATGGTGTGTACCCAGAGATTCATCCTTCTCTGTTCTTGTCCTCCTTGCCTCTAACCCAGCTCAGCTCAGAAAAACCCAGGGATGAAGAAACAGACCACAGAAGCAAAGGTGGGTTGTGGTTGTAACTCAAGATAGAAGAGTAGCAGTGTAGCCGAGACTGGTTTGGCTCGATGGATAGAGCGTCGGCTTGGGGACTGAGGGGAACCTGGTTCGATTCCGGTCAGGGGCATGTATCGATACCTTGGTTGCAGGCATATCCCCAGTAGGGGGTGTGCAAGAGGCAGCTGATTGATGATTCTCTCTCATTGATGTTTCTGGCTCTCTATCTCTCTCCCTTCCTCTCTGTTCAAAATCAATAAAATATATTAAAAAAAAAAAAGAAGAAGAGTAGCAGTGTTGTCTTTTGTAGCTACAATAACAATCCAACCTACTTGATTCAAAATATATGTATTGTATTAAATGCTTAGCAACTACAGTATTTCTCTTATCTCTTAAAAAGAAAAAAACAAGTGTGTGTATAATTAGCACATAAAGAAAGAATCATAGGCAAACAAGCATGATTATGACTGAGTTTTACTCTGGCTAACTGAAAATGAGGCATTGAAACCAAGCTTAGGAAATGGGCAAATAGCTATGGGGAAGTCATTTGCATATTTTAAGGCTGCCTGCTATACTTCAGGGCTTGTCACCTTGAATGGCATGTAGCCAGGTTATGTCAAAGAAATCCCCATGGACAGCAGCAATGTACTCTTCCTAGTTCAATAGCCTCCTTGAGCCCTTCAGTGAGGTTGTGCACACAAGTGCAGCTGCAGCTGAAAAAGACCAATTGGAGGACAGTGCGGGTGGCTCTCCATATGGAGCTGTATTTTTCAGACCATAATTTGTTATCCTCAGATCACACTGCTCACAAAAAAAAAGAAGGAACAGGGAAGAGTAGTATTTACTAGTATGCTGACCATAGTGCCAGCACTGTGCTGGCCTATGTAAAGTGAACTAGTCAGTACAGTTCTATGTTTTTCTGTAGCAGCCTTCAGCAGGATGTACTTATGCATAGAAGAGGTAGGAGATTTATCCTAGTAAATACAACAAAAGAGAAAGGTGGGGGACAAGGGACAGGAATAAAGGTGCATGCAAGAAACTAGTTAAAATGATCACCCACAGAATTTGAGTTGTATAAGTCAAGGTGAGGAATAATAAAAAAGGTGAAATTATTAATTACATTAAAATCTCCATGAGATAGAAGAGTTGTTGAACTTGGGTTATTAGGAGGAATGAGGTGAAAGAAGTTTGAAATGAATGAAACCAAGGTAATGAATAGACAAATGCTATTGGCAATTACATAATCATGACAATGAGATGATCCCTTAGTTAAAGTGGAGATAAAAGGGGAGAAATTTAAGGAAGTTGGTGTGAGGGTGGAAGAGGGGGAAGTCCAGGTGTTACAATGTGATGCTAATATCACCAGAAATTCTAATAGTGTTAATACCTGCACACAAAAATCACCAGGAGCACACCTGGATTTGACCAAGTGGAGCTTCTTATTCATTGCAGCAAGGAAAAATACCTGGGATGCATAAAATGTCTCAGTAAAAGGGTGTTAGCAAAAACCAATTAAAGGGTTTGGTTGGGGGGTTTTAGAGAGGATCTAAGGAAGTTGGGGTCACTCTAGACTAGAAAGTCGGAACAATCCTACAACTGACTAGACCTCAATAGGTCTTTCTAGGGAGGGCAGAGTAAAGTAAGGCTAAAGCTGTAATTGGTAAATAAGTAACAATCACTAATTTTAGCCAAGAAAGAGGGGTGTTTGGTATTTTAGGGTAGTACAACAATCTAACTTATGTCTATGTTTAAATAAATTTTAAAAGTAGTCTTATTTTAGCTCCTTTTATTAAAATCTCAGAGTCTGAGGTTTATATCCTGTGAGATTTTTTTTTTATTAGCCAATAAAAAGTCACATGGCTTAGCTTTCAGATGTCAGGGGCTGTTCTTTTATTTATTTAAAATTTTCCTTCACACCAGGAATAATATTAAACAGAGTGTCAATAACATGGGAGCTAAAATCTTCAAGGAATAAGTGGAAGGGATCTAGGAGTCTAGATTATTGTAAACAGGGGGGTACAGGAGGTAGAATCTGATAACATGAGATACAAGATATGTGTACTTGCTTGCTTGCTTATTTAAAAAGGAGGTTGGGAGGGTTGTATGAAAATAGCAATAAAATGTAAGAAAGGTAATTCTCCCATCTCTAGGTCCAAAGTTAAGGAGGAAATGAGTTCCTCTTAAGGGCTACAGGAGAAGCAATATCATCAAGAGAACACTTGATTTTAATTCTAGTGGAAGATAAAGGGAATATTCACAAGAGAAAATGGGAATATGTGCACAATTAAAAGGTTTCAGACAATCTGGAGCATTAAGAAGTAGGATTAAATCTACCTCAGCTTTTTCACCCACTCATTTATTTACTGATGGGCACGTGGCGATTTCCAGATCTTGGCTATTGTAAATAACACCACTATAAACATAGGTGTGGATATATTCTTTTGAATTGGTATTTCTGGACTCTTAGTATATATTCTCAGAAGTGGGAGTCAAAAGGCAGTTCCATTTTTAATTTTTTAAGGAAACTCCATAGACATAAACAAAATAAATTGACAAACAAAATAGAAACAGATCCATGCATACATGAGACAGACTGACAACTGTCAGAAGGGAGGGGGACTGGATGAAAGAATGTGAAGGGATGAGCCAAAGAACATAAATGCATATCCCATGGACCCAAACAACAGTGAGGTGATGGCCAGAGGGAAGGAAGAGGGTGGAGGCTGGGTGGAGATGGGCAAAAGAGGGGAAAATGGGAACATTTGTAATAGTGTCAACAATAAAAATAAAGTTTAAAAAAAAAGAAGTAGGGGTATACAAAGGAATATACAGACCACATCAGGGATTACCTTCTCCTATGGCATGGAATGGTGGTAAAGCTGTGAGTATTAAATGGTAGAAGGAAGAGATGGAAACACTTGAGTTTTGGTGATAGAGGCTGGAGATCTCCATAGAATCAGTGTTCATTGTTACCTTGGCACTATTGTAATTCTCTGCCAGACTGAATGACTTGCAAAGGGATACTCTGAACCTACAAAACTCCCCTTAAATTATAAAGTAGTATTTGTTGCTAGTCATTGAAATAGTTTCCTTACGTGGATTTATTTTAATGATTCATAAAAGACAAGGAAGTTGTTCAGTTAATCCAATGAATTATATTGTATTCACTTGCTATTATAAATACTTTTTAAAGTCTACTGATGTCCCTCACACTTTTCTCCTTATTCTTTACTGAGTAATGAAATAATTAACTGCAGTCCTCATTTGCTTGATCTTTGGGTATCTTAGTATTTGCTTTGATTATACATTCATTTAATTTAGTCAATTAGTCAAATATGTATTGTTTTACCACCAAAGACAAAACATCGTGCCATGTATTCTGTTTATTTACTCTATTTAATCATGAGTTTTGATATATTATCAAGAAGTAAAAAACAATTGGGGTTAGGAATGGGGGCTCAGGGTCAAACCATATGGAATTGAATCCCAGCTACACTACTGATAACTGGGTGACTCTGTGTAACCAATTTAGCTCCAATTTTTGTATCTGTTAAATGGAATTAATAAGAGTACCTAGATCATAGGTTGTATGAACATTATGAAATGAGATCAAACTAGGTGATACTTCTTGGTGTTCACATTCTGAATCATAATGTTTAAGGAAGCAATTGTGCTCACAATCATTTCCTGGGTGACCAGCGTGGCAGGAACTTTGTTGGTTACTGGATGCATAGCAGTGACTAGGATACCAACAAGCCAGTAGTGATACTAAAGGAAATAAAGTCATCAAGAAAAAACTGGAAGTCATTACTGTTTCAAACTTGAAGAAGACTTGTAGTTGGGGATGTGAAGGAGATGAAATAATTTCTAGATCTCTGTCTTGGGTGACAATGTAGGTACTAATAGTATTCACTAACATAATGAGAACAAAACGTATAGAAGCGTGTGTGTGTGTGTGTGTGTGTGTGTGTGTGTGTGTTTATACAATTCTGAAACTGAAGGGAAATGATTGGCACTGTTACTTGCAG
Source organism: Pipistrellus kuhlii (assembly GCF_014108245.1). Classification (NCBI taxonomy): domain Eukaryota; kingdom Metazoa; phylum Chordata; class Mammalia; order Chiroptera; family Vespertilionidae; genus Pipistrellus; species Pipistrellus kuhlii. The sequence goes on from NW_023425404.1 coordinate 131,602,780, forward strand.
AGCTATATGTATATGGGTCACATAGCAATGAAAACAGATGAGGGCTGTCCAAGAGACCTTGCCTCATTGGACTGCCATTGCTATGCATGAAAGAAATCTTAAGGCAAATAATAAATCTTCAAACATTTCTCATTGTCTTAGTACTTTTGTTCATGCAGCCTATATGGTTGCCAAAAACGAAGTGGTCTTTTTGAGCACTCTCTATCCCAATTCAGTGAACTATTTTTCTCTTGTTTTCTCCAGTTAATGAATAGGAATGCCATTTTCATATGACATACAATGTGCTTAACAAAAATTTTAAGCCTAAGTCGATTAACTCTAATAAGGAAAGATTTCCCTCAACATTTCTGAAGATTCTTCTTTATATCCCAAATCTCCAGCAGTGGACCAATCCAGCAGAAAGTCAAAATTAAAAAGAAGGTCAAAAGTTTAATACTGTTCCTTTGGAGGAAAGGATTCTGGGTGATATTTCCCCCCAGTTCTTTTTCTACTATCTTGTATTTTTTTAAAAAATACTACTAGTAAATATTCATTTCTTTAATAATTAGGGGGGGGCAGTTAATGAAGTCAGACTGGCAAAAACTTTCAGATGAGCTGAAGGCTCTCACCTAGTCAATTTAAAGGGCATTTTATGAAAATCACAATGGGATATGCTCATCTGAGAATTAATGGATGGATGGATGAAGAAAACTAAAGCAAAGAGCATCATCAACTAGCAAGAGCTCTCAAGGTCCTGTTTTTGTCTTATAAAAATAATTTAGACCTCCCAGAAAAGTATGTAACAAATAACCTTCAAAATAAAAATTATTCATCTAATGATTTCTGCAGGAAGCAAAAATGAGTCTACTCTCTGCAGGAGTAATTTTCTGGAAAGTGAGTTAAATTTATCACCTTACATCATAAGCAAGGAACTCTGAGTGTATGCAGAAGAGCAGGCTAAGGACTACTTTGCAACCAGAGAAACTGATGAGCAATGGTAATGCCCTTCAAGTGAAGAGAGCTCTCTATTTTTGTTTTCAAGCACATATAGTCACATTACAGTAAAGAAATTTAATAGCTTGATAACAGTTGTTTGGACTGGTTTGTCATGTATTAACAATAATGCAAAGCAAATGTGAAGAGCTGCTATTTCTATGGGTTGTCTCAGAATTATTAGGATGAAAATTATTGCCATTTTGTTTAAGCTTTTTCATATTTTGAGATGCATCATAATATCAGTTTTCAAGTTAAAATGAAGTGTGACACTTCAATATAAAGAAAACTATGGAAACCAAATACTAAACCTGTAGTAATCAATAAAGTAAGCAGCCTACAAATGGGAAAAAAATAATAAACTTTTTGCCTATATTTAAAAAAAATCAAGCACTTATATACTATGTCTAGTGTTTAATACAATATTTACAATGGCAATAGAAAACTAAAAACCATTTGGTGTTTTGTTGAGGATTATGTAAAATAGCGCATTTCTACGCCCTTCTTAGTTGGCCTAATCCACCAGCATTTGCCATCTCATAAACCAGGGTGTAGTTTTGTTTTGAAAAAAAACAAGCTCCTAACAATTGTCTTCAGTTCTTGGGAAGATTTTTTTCAAATATCAAACATTGTTACTCAAAGCTAGCAATTGTAAAAAAAAAAAAAAAAAAAAAAAAAAAAAAAAAAAATGAGCTCTGCTTCTTTTCCCCTGTGAAGAAACCCTTTCTAAATGCTAGGAGGTGTTTCGTTTTTTTTTCATTTATGGGAAATTAATTATAATTAGGGAAGCATTCTTTTCTTTCTTTTTTTAAAATATATTTTTATTGATTTTTTTACAGAGAGGAAGAGAGAGGGATAGAGGGCTAGAAACATTGATGAGAGAGAATCATCGATCAGCTGCTTCTTGCACACCCCCCACTTGGGGATGTGCCCACAACCGAGGCACATGCCCTTGACCAGAATCGAATCTAGGACCTTTCAGTCCCCAGGCCGATGCTCAAACCGGTTTCGGCAGAAGCATTCCTTTCTTTAGTTACATTTCTTCATAATTTTTAAGAAACAAATGGTTGGAAATCGGTCAGATACTGCAAATCAAACAAAAAGCAGTGTACCTTCATGCAAAATCATGATAAATATCAACCTAAACTATTGTATTGCAGTCTGGCCACAGGATCTAAGAAATATACCCTAATGGAGTTTAATAAAATTCAAAGAGTTGAACTTTTAAACTAATTAAAATGTTATATAAATTTTAACACTCTTTTCAGAATTTGGAACAAACAAGTTAAGTATTATCTTCATATTAATTACCACGAAATCTTGAGTGCCCAAAGGGTGAGCCTCTTCAGTGAAAATCAAAGTTATCTTAACTTCAAATTCCTAGCACTTTGTCATAGTCAACCAGATATCTCAATCAGTAGTGAGATCACTAGTCTCCAGGATTCACTCCTTTGTAAATAAGATGTACACATATAGCTAGCTCTTCTTTCTGCTTTTGTGAGACTCACTGAACTTAATATGCACTCCTGGAGAAACATGACCTTATTCCTACTCCAACTTGCTCAGTGAATGCCAAATGCTTTCCAGGAAGATATGACAAAAGAGAAAGTGCAACACATTCTAAAATTACATTTACTGCACACATAGTTAGGGAACAATAAGAATTTCTTGATAATCTTGACTTAATATTTTTGGATTCCAGAAATGTTGAAAATAAAAATTCAAACATTTGCATCACAGGGTTACCAGAAAAAGAAAAGAGAGAGCAACCCATGTGAAGAAATAATAATTGAACATTTCCCCAATCCAATGAAGGAAATAGACATACAAGTCCAGTAAGCACAAAGATTCTCAAACAATATGATATCAAAAGGACTACACCACAACACATCATAATTAAAATGCTAAAGGTTAAAGACAAAGAGAGAATCTTAAAAGCAGCAAGAGAAAAGCAGTTAGCTAGCTACGAGGGAGCGCCCAGAAGACTGTCAGTTGATCTCTCAAAAGAAATATTTCAAGCCAAATGGAATTGGCACAAAATATTCAAAGTGAGGAAAAACAAGGATCTACAACCAAGACTACTCTACCAAGCAAAGCTATCTTTTAAAACTGAAGTGGTGATAAAAAGTTTTCCAGATAAAAAAAATGCTAAAGGAGTTCATCACCACGAAATGAGTATTATAAGAAATACTAAAGGGAAATCTTTAAAAAATGGAGTAGGGGGTAGAAAATAAATATGAATAATAAAATAGCAATAACTATGTATCTATTAATAATCACTTTAAATGTAAATGCATTAAGTGCTTCAATCCAAACACATAAGATAGCTGAATGGATAAGAAAATAAGAAAAATATGTATACTATCTATAAGAAATCCATATCAGATTAAAAGACACACAGAGATCAAGAGTTAAGAAATGGAAAAAGATGTTTCATGCAAAAATAAATGAAAAAAATCTGGGACGATGATACTTATATCAGACAAAGACTATAATAAGAGACAAAACAAAGGTTACAATAAGAGACAAAAAGAACATTTTTTAATTATAAAGGAATCAATCCAACAAAATGATATAACCTTAGTAAACACTTATGGATACAGCATAAGAGCACCTAAGTATATAAAGGAAATATTGATGAACATAAAGGGACAGATGGACAGTCATACATTCATAGGAGAGGAATTTAACACCCCATTGACATCAATGGACAGATCTTCCAGACAGAAATTCAACAAGCAGCCTTAATTGGCACATTAGACCAGATGGATTTAGTTGATATTTTTAGAGCATTTCAACCTAAAGCAGCAGAATATACATTTTTTTCATGTGCACATGGAACATTTTCCAGAATAGAACACATGTTAGGCCACAACACAAGTCTCAATAAGTGTAAGAATATTTAAATCATATCAAGCATTTTCTCTGAACACAATAATATGACATTAAAAATTAACTTCAAAAAAATAAACCTGAAAAACTCACAAATGCATTGAAGTTAAATGACATGCAACTAAACAATGAATGGGTTAACAAAGAGATAAAGGAAGAAATCAAAAGATATCTCAAAATAAGTAAAAATGTAAATACAATAAACCAAAATCTCTGAGACACAGTGAATGTAGTCTTAAGAGGAAATTCATGGCAATACAGACCTCCATCAAGAAAGAAGAAAAATGCAAATAAATAATCTAACTTATACCTACAAAAATCTAGAACAAGGCCCAAAGTGAATATAAGGAAGAAAATAATATCACAACAGCCCAGCTGGAATAGCTCAGTGGGGCTGAGCATCAGCCCATGAACCAGGAGCATCGATCCATGATACCCAGTCAGTGCAAGTGCCTGGGCTGCAAGCTTTTTCCCCAACAGGAGAGTGTAGGAGGCAGCTGACTGGTGATTCTCTCTCATCATTGATGTTTCTATCTCTCTCACACTCTCTCTGTCTCTCAGAAACCAATTATATATATATATATATATGTGTGTTAACTAAGTCAAAACATACCAATTGAATTACTTTTTAATTTGCAAAGCACTTAACAATTGTTCTGTAAAAAATTTTATATATATATATATATATATATATATATATATATATATATTTGATTTTTTACAGAGAGGTAAAAGGAGAGAGGGTCAGAAAGTTAGAAACATCGATGAGAGAGAAACATCCATCAGCTGCCTCCTGCACCCCCTCACCCCCAATGGGGATATGCCCGCAACCAAGGTACATGCCCTTGACCTGAATCGAACCTGGGACCCTTGAGTCCCCAAGGCGACGCTCTATCCACTGAGCCAAACCGGTATTGGCAATTGTTCTTTCTTTTAAGATCAGAAGGAAACTGATATATGAAGGAGCATAATATAAGATGCTTATACTTTTTGGCTAGAATAGTGCCAAGGAGGAGGAAATTTAAAATAATTGTGTGCTGTCAGTTGGTGCATTCTGATGGGCCCTTTCTTCTTAATGTCAAATAGCAGAACCATTCTCATAATCATCACAGAATGTTCTTTAGACACATCTGAAGATATTTCAGAGGTGATATTTTTATGATTTATTTACAAACACATGAGTAACCAAAGCAATGTATTCTAGTTTAAATATAGTATAATTTAATAATAAAATCATAATATGACATCTGCACATTTCAAAATATTGCATATTTGGTTTGGTTCTCTATGGGGAAGAGGAGAGAAATGTATCTGAAATGTCCTTACTTTTTTCCATTTCCTTGCTTCTCAAATCTAGCACATCTTCCTTCTTTCACTCTGTTTGGAATGTCTTTTTCCAAAATTTCTTAAGGCAAATTATAATAGTCATTGGTTCATACAAATTAAAAGAAAAATAAATAATCCATTATTTTACAATTTTTTTTCTGAACCACTTTTCTACAAATGTGGGTTTTTTGGTTGCCTTAACTTTTAATAGCTCACACTTTCCAAAAGTTTTTATGAACAAGACCTTTTTAATGTTTTAGCACATAATTGTGGAGAGCGGCTACAGTGTTTGGACAGGTTCAAGCCTTGGACTGATGAGAGGGCACAGTCCTCTCCTGGCTACATGCAAGTCCCAGCTTGGAGGGGCAGAGCTCTCCCAGCATAATTATAGCCAGAGACTATAGTTGTAAGCTTGAATCTATGGTCCAAACACATGGCCCCAGGTGCCTAAGTGATATAGGCTGCAAGTAAACAAAGCTTGTTCAAGCATGTAATTGAGTAGGATCGAAACCCATGAGAATGTTGTAAACATCTTGACCACGCCCTTACTTTCCCTCATGGCATCTGGCTATAAAATAAAGACATAGCTTGTAGTCTGTGGCACTGTCACTAGCTCTCCATCAGAGAGTCCCACTGAGACCCAGTTTTCATTCTCTTGTCTGTCTTTTCTTAATCCTTCACCACCCCCACTCAGGTTCACCCTTGGCCATGCTGGTGTAGCACATATAATAACTGGTTTAATTTTCACAATATCCCTAGGAGGTATTATTGTTATCCCATTCTCCAAATAAAAATTTGGCACAGAGAAGTTAAGTGACTTAAGTAATAGAAATTGGGAGGAGCCAAACACTGAAATGGAGGGACCTAACACTGAAGCAAGGCCATAATAGTTTTATTCTGTGTTCGTTTGTTTTTGTTTGTTTGTTTTTGTTTTGTTTTTGCTTTTTTAGTGTTTTTCAGCAAATAACATCAGGCTTCTTCATAGCACTCCAGAGACCACTAGATGTAGCCAGAATACGATGGTGTCAGACACTTGAGCAACCACAGTGAGCAAGTCAATGACCCTAAACCGACCTTGAGAGCATGGCAGAACCAGGGTTTTCAGAACTCAAGTAACAGAAGTGCTCGTTGCCATCTGGGACCCTTTCAAAAGTGAGAGGTCCATCAGTAAGGCAGATCCTGTGCCTAGACCAAATAAAGACACATTAAGGACCAGTTAAACTCTACCAGATTGAAATCATTCTGTTTTGTTCTGCCTTTTTTCCTGTTCCTTGTGTTATATGGCTTGGTTCCCAGACTATCTAAACAGATCCCCTGAATTAGAATTAATGAATATGAATAGACCTTTCTTACCCTATTCTTTAAATTTGTGCTTCAAATTTTTATTTGGGCTTTCTCCCCATCTCCACATTGGGCTGCCCTCATGAATCAAAAACCATTTTTTTCAGCAAACAACCTGTTGTTTCACAATCTGGTCTATCCATAATTGATGGGCTAAGGACTTACCAACTGTGTCTGGTAATAGGATTTGAATACTAGCATTCTGACTTGAATTAGTGTTCTTGATCAAAATACTTTTCACAGGAAATCAGAGAAATATGAGTTATTACCAAAAAATATATAAGGATCATCTCATCTGCATAATATGTGTATTAGTCAAAATTATATGTAAGTTTGAGTCCACCAAAAAACAATCTCTTCTAATCCCCAAGAGGCAGTTTATACCTAATAAAACCAAAGTTTCCAATCTGAATGGCCAAATTCAAGAAAAGTATGTTTTAAAACTATTATTATAAATATATTCTCATTTCTTGGATTCTCTAAACCTGGTATTCTATTTCCACTGTCTTTACCACATCCAGTACAACTTTGTTATTTTCCTTAATGTTCTTCCTCATATTTATTTAATCTTCACTCCCTTTGTAGAAAGAATCTCAGGAACACTCCTTGCTTAGTGGTTGGATTGTATATACGTTATTAAGCTTACACTGATTCACACTGCATACATTATGTTCACACTTGTTGGATATTAGCACTTTTTATTAAGGAATCTGCACTGGTTGTTAAAAATTGATGTTTATTAGTAGAGACAGTTAAATTTCAAGTTAAACCTAAATGCCGTGGTCTTTGTGGTTGTTTTGGAGGGCAGTAGAAATACATTGCACAATGCAAAACCCAGCTGCTTGCCTTTCCTGTGCAATGAAGTGTAATTCTTTGGGAAGCAGGATATCTGGTTATTAGTATATATCTATGCTCTGGTTCCACTCTCTCAAATAAAGACTTTGTCTGACAGATGTTGTGCAATCTTCTCCAAACCATAACCACATCTGGCACAAAAAGAAGGTCATCACTGTCAACATTCAAATGGAGCCATTATGTTTGCCCCAAATATTCTCTCATATCATCATAGTCCCACACGAGACAAAGTTGAGACATTTATTGGTCCAGAAAACATTTCCAGCATACTGCTCCACTGCAAAAGCGGAAGAGGAGCTCTGAAGTTTCCAATAGGCATGCCCATTCCTTATTTGAATAAATAAATATCAATGTAACTTTGAACAAGCTACTTAACCTCTATGTGACTGTTTCCCTAACTGTAAGATAAGAATAGAAATAGTACTCATACCATATTGTTGTTAGCAATATTAAATCAGTTATTTGACTATTAAATCAGTTAATATATGTAAAGCATAAACCAGTGACTGGATCTCAGTGTGACATCTTTATTTTATTCTCTGTTTGTTGAGATCTATTGTTATGGAAAAAGTAATTATATTTAGTCCATTATTTTCCAAAACTAGAAAAAAAATGAAATTGCTAAGCACTGTCTATAGAACATGTGTACTGTATCTGATCCCAGTGTTAAGAAACAATTTGGATTTGTACAGAATGTACATTTGTTTCATTTTGGTTTACTGGCCTTATGGGCATGTTGGAATTTATGGTGGTAAAAAACAGGTTCTTAAAGTTTGCAATTTACCAGGAAAAATAAAGTTTTGCATCAAGAGTTAAGAACACAATTTTGGAAGTAAAAACTTTTTTCTTTTGTGAATTCAGACCAGTAATTTTAAAGCAATTGCATTCTGGATGGATCTAGAAATTCTTTCTACTTGATTGTTCTTTTTAAATCTTATCAAGATTTCTCTCCTCCAGCCCGGCCAGTGTTGCTCCAGTGGTTGAGTGTCATCCCATGAACCAAGAGGTCACTGGTTCTAATGCCAGTCAGGATACATGCCCAGGTTTCAGACTCGATCCCCAGTAAGGGGTGTACAGGTGGCAGCTGATCTATGATTCTCTTTCATTGGTGTTTCTATCTCTTCATATCTCTCCCTTCTACTCTCTCTAAAATCAATAAAAACATATCTTCTTTTAAAAAGATTTCTCTCCTCCAGACTTATAGAATCTGAAATTAAGTGCATAAGAGAAAATAATTTTGTATGACAAAAATATATATATACTTTTATTAAAATGTGCTTATTGGTGGTGGTGAAACTATTCTGTATGATACTATTATAGTGGATACATGACATTATGCATTTGTCAAGACCAGTAGAACTTTACAGTACAAAAAGTGAACCTTAAAGTATGCAAATTATTTTTTAAAAATTATTTAGGATGTCATGGGATCCCAGGAAGGAATGACCACTGTGAAAAGATAATTTAGCTCTAGCCAGTTCAGCTAGAGTGTCAGACCACAGACTGAAAGGTCTCAGGTTTTATTCCGGTAAAAGGTATATACCTTGGTTGCAGGCTCAGTCTCTGGCCCTGGTTGGGCAACTAATCGTTGTGTCTCTTTCATATTGATGTTTCTTTATCTGTGTCTCTCCTCCTCCCTTCCACTCTCTCTAAAAATCAATGGAAAAATATCTTTGAGTGAAGATTAGTAACAACAACAACAACAACAACAAAAAAAAGACAGAGAGAGAATTTAATGATGTTACAAATATATGGGGAAAGGAATTCATTGAAAGGATTGGGAGATTTGTAAAGACTTAAGTAACTTTGAGAATCTATGAAATCTAGGGGAAAATTAACTACACATAAACACTAGACCCTAGCTGTTAAGTTTTGTTTTTGTTTTTCCCCTCATAGGGGTTAGGTTAACAAGTTTGATACCATTACACCTGGGTACTGGAATTGAGCAATTAAGTAAACGGATGGTGGATCATAACAGCCAGGTTTCTCAGTGTTGGAGTAGAAATTTACAGATTAGCAAGTTGAAGAGCTTTTACTGATCCATGTGTAATGAATTGGTATTTGAGACATGAACTCATATTTAGTATAATATAAATGCAGATGACTACATATAGAAATATTTATAGGCATGTATATAGAAATGGGTTAGTATATTTAGATGTATTATTATTTGGCCTTCTGCCAGATGAAAGGCCTTAAAAAAAAAGATGTGTCAGAGGCAAAGTGCATTCAGAGAATCCAGATCTTAGTTTCTAACACTATTCTTCAATTAAAAGATAAATTAATGATTCTAAGACTGTGACAGAAAAAATACAAGATGATCCTGGAACATATTTTAGTGCCAGAAATTAATAAAGGACTTTAAAAAAGAGAAAGAAAACAAAAAACTCACATTGGTGGATTGATAGAAGTATGCAAAGAGGTGTAGGAGTCAAATGAAAGAGGCTAAAACTACAACAATGTGAGCAATATGATGTACTGTTGGATAACTACTCTAAATATAAAATAAATATTTATAACTTCATATTTATATAAATGAATGATTGAATGAACAAATATGTGGGGATAAGACAAATTCACCCAAGCAGAAAAATTCCAAAGAAGTTTTGTAGATATTCCATCTTCAAGAAGGGAATTTAGCTCCCCACTCCTTAAATGCAGGCTATGCATAGTGACTTACTTCCAGTGAGCATTGTATGGAAAAGGGAAGAATAAAATAGAAACATTACAGAGGAGAAACTTGACCCACACTACTTCAGACAGGTGAAGAAGGTAAATGATCATGCTGTTTAGTACATACCTTGAATAACCTGAAAGTACTAATGATGTAGTGAGAATAGCATTTTACCTCTGTGATTTTCCTCTGAAAACATATCACTACTTAAAAAAAAATTCTTTATTGATTATGGTATCACATAATTGTGCTCATCCCCCATTCCCATCCCAACACCCCCCAACCCCCTGTTGTCCATAACCACTGGTTAGGCTTATATGCACGCACATAAGTTCTTTGGTTGATCTCTCCCCCTGACCCCCACCCTCCCTACCTTCCCTCTGAGGTTTGACTGTTTGATCCATGCTTCCCTGCCTCCAGTTTTGTTTTTGTTCATCAGTTTATGTTGTTCATTATTTCCCCTAGATGCGTGAGATCATGTGATACAAGAAATACACTTATAAGAATCGAAAATGAGACAAGTTTTTTAAGTATGAGAAGAAAAAATATATCAGAAAAATTTTAATAGAAAAGCATCCTACAAAATAGCTGCCCAGAATTGAAAACTGTCAGAATCATTAAAAACAGTCTGAGAATGTCATAGCCAAGAGGAGCCTAAAGAGAAATGACATGTTTTGGTAATGTGATATGCTGGCTAGAATCCTGGAACAAAAAATGGACATTATGCAAACACGAAGAAATTGTGAATAAAGTATGGACTTTAGTTAATAATGTGTCACCATTGCTTCATTAATTGTATCAGATGTATCATACTAATATAAATAATAGAAAAAAAATTCATTCAGGGTATATGGGAACTCTTTGTACCATCTTCTAAATTTTTCTATAAATCTAAAATTCTCCTAAAAAATAAAGTTGAATTTAAAAGTTGTACCAGCAAATACTTGTTTGTTTTATGTCTGGGATATTTTTTGTATGAGTTTAGTGGAAGAACACATCCTAGAGTTGTGAATTGTACCAGCTTTGCAGTGAGTGATACAGTTGACATCATTTCAAAAATGCCATAGAATAGGAGCACACACTTCTTTTTTTTAGTTTTTTATTTTAATTTGTTTTATTTACTTTTAATCCTACCCTGAGGATATGTTTTCACTGATTTTAGAGAGAGAAAGGTAGAAGGAGAGAGAGAAACATCGACCGGAAATTCAACCCTTGACCCTTCAGTGCACAGAACACACTCCAACCCACTGAGCCACACCAGCCAGTGCAGGACCCAACACTTTTTAATTATTTTATACATTTGTGGGAAATGAAGACATGTGTTATATCCTTAATATAGTCTTGTCTGCAATGGTTGATAGATGTGAAGTCTGGGAGCAGCTAGTAGTATTTCTGATTATTGGGGTAGGAATTTCTTAATTTTATGTTTGTTTTCTAAAGGAAAAACCTCTGAAATTATATGAGTTCCAGGTCATATGATACCCAGGGACACACCTACTAATCATGTAATTTAAAGAAGGAAATATTATAGAGATTTAAAACCCACAAATAATTTGTAACTACAACCACCAAAATATGTAACTGTAGTATAACTGACATAAAACAGCAAGTATATATTTACTTTCTATTTCCCTTGTATGTTTTCCTAAAGAAGGGTTTAAGGAACACTGATATAATCAAATTTAAGGGAGCCAGATATCGGGGGTTTTTTGTGAATTTATCAGCCACTATGTTTTAACAATTAATTAGAGACTAACCCCATGTTAAACATGACATTTGAGTGTTATTAAGTCATAATAGTGTAAGAGAATGCTACTTTGTTTCTATCAGCCTAATTGTCTAATCTAGTGTAGACTATGATAGTCTCAGTGAGTCTTCCAGTTGTTTAAAGTTGTTTTTGGATAAGGCTCCCCTTGCTTCATTGAAACAAGGGGAAAATGTTGAGCCTCTAATCCATTCCAAGGCACAGAATCCTGTCTTGCTAATACAGTACAGAAAGGGAAAAAGATACTTTCATTAAAATGTTTCCCCTTTCTCAAGGCCTAATTCATTAAGAGTTTATTATGTGATATTATACTAGAGGTTGTGGGTAAATAGCTGATGAAAGCAGCCCTGATTTAAAATATCTCACAATGTTGATAGCATAATTACATGCTGGCCAAGTCTTACATGTAATTATAAAACAATGTAGAAATGCAGTGGGACAGAGTACTGTCATAAAACAGGAGAACATCAACACTTTGCTACATGACAGTGGCCACACGAGAGCCTAATGGAGTTAGTAACTCCCTAGAAGAATAGGGAGATTTTGATTAAAGTTATCCTATAAGCAATTTGGCATTGCTGAGCTTACATTTTGGTGTAATAGTTAGATGACCAGCTCATGGAGAAATTTAACACAGAATGTAAAAGAATTGGACTATACCCCACAGATGATAAATTACTGAGCAATTTCAAAAGTGGAAAACTATGGCCATCCCTGCATTTTAACAAGATCAGTCAGATGGCTATACATCATATGAGTCAAGGAATCAAAAATTAGAGATGAGAAGGTCAATGAGGAGACTTCTGTATCCAGTGAGGCATTGGTAGGAGGACAGTGAGAAAGGAAGAGATTCACGAGATATTAAAAGAGAAATCAACTGGTTGAATGCAGGGAGTAAGAAGAGGGAATGTTAAGGATAATTCCTATATTTCCAGCTAAAGGAACTAAATATAAGATTTGCTACCAAATACTGAAGAAGGAATTAAGTTAAAATGAGAAATTGTGGCCAAAACCGGTTTGGCTCAGTAGATAGAGCGTCAGCCTGCAGACTGAAAGGTTCCAGGTTCGATTCTGGTCAAGGGCATGTACCTTGATTGCGGGGACATCCCCAGTAGGAGGTGTGCAAGAGGCAGCTGATCAATGATTCTCTCTCACTGATGTTTCTGACTCTCTATCCCTCTCTCTTCCTCTCTGTAAAAAAAATCAATAAAACATATATTTTTTAAATGAGAAATTGTGAATTCAATGTAGATTTTATTTATTTATTTATTTGTTTGTTTATTTATTTATTTTTAGTTTGAAGTACTCCTGGCAAATTTATATCAAGTTGTTGTCAACAATCAGATGAGGCTATAGTTCAGGTTATTGTAAGTAGTCTCTGATTAACTAGCCAGATGAAAGTTCTTCATATAGAGATTCCATACAATGCCAAAAGAGATGTTATTATATCTCTTAAAATACAAATCTACATCTGCCTTACGATTTAGTTCTTGCATGCTTTTGCTGCATTGGCAGGCTCTTTGATGGAGCAAATGTATCTCATATTTGTACTCTCACTAAAAAGGGCTAGCAAGTGACCTATATATAGAAGATGCAAAAGTTCCAGGCATGTAGGTTGCCCAATGTTTATTGAATAAGTGAATAAATGTGTAAAATATTTATCAAGTTGATGTTAATTATATGACATATAATATGCAGGTTATACAGGTTTTTCTAATTACATTTACATTTACTTTATGTATATTTCATATGATTATCTGACTCAATGTGTTAGCACTTTCTAACAATTTTAAAAATAGTTTCTATTTTTTCTTTTTTTTTCCTTTAACTTCTTGTTTGCATAGCTAGGGGGTTCACAAGAAGAGACAGTACAGCTGGTCAATAAAGAATCTTTAACGTGCCAAAACCGGTTTGGCTCAATGGATAGAGCGTCGGCTTGGGGACTGAAAGGTCCCAGGTTCGATTCCGGTCAAGGGCATATACCTTGGTTGCGGGCATATCCCCAGTAGGGGGTGTGCAAGAGGCAGCTGATTGATGACTCTCTCTCATTGATGTTTCTAACTCTCTATCTCTCTCTTTTCCTCTCTGTACAAAATCAATAAAATATATTTTAAAAAAAAAGAAAAAAAAAGAATCTTTAACGTTGTACATGATATTGGCTTTCCAACAGTTTATATACTCCAATCTCTGGGTACTGTAACTGGCATATCTATTTCTTTACTACAACAATAATATTCCTACAATTCATTCACTGGGGACCATTTTCTTGGGAACTAAAGTAATAAGCTCCTGATACCAAAAGTCATATCAAAATGTTTAAGCCTCTTTGTTTGTATATGCTATTCCTAGATCCCTGGAGTTGAGCTAAAGAATGATAAAAATAAATGAATTTATGAGGATATTTTAATCATTATTATCAAGTAACTAGTCTTTGTTTAATTTAAATGATTGCTGAAGTTCCTAGAAAAGAAATATGTCTTGCAAGCTGAACTTTACAGACCACCCCTTAAAAAGAAATAAACATAATTGGGATTTAATTTGAGGATATAGCTTAATTGATCACAGATGTAGGTAAACTACTAATTGGAGTCACAAGCATGATGCCACTTTAATAACTTGCTGGTTTAGTTCATGGTTTTCTGGCTATTATTAAGCCTTTTGAGCTTTTTGGCTGATTATTTAATGCCTACCACTAAACCCATGGTTGCAATGAAGTTCAATTTATTTTTAAAAGACAACCCAACTCCAAGTTTGCTTCACTTACAACTGGTGTCAATGGTTCAGATTTGGCCTGACCTGACACTACTGCAGCTCTTTTCTCCAAAATATTCCCTCCAAAGCATGGGTATGATGGAAATGGAAGTGAATTATAAGCATAAGAATCCACTCCCTTATACAAAAAAACAACAACACAACAACAACAACAAAAAAAAAACCACAACCAAGAAACTAGACCACCAACTTATATTATACACAAAAATAAACTCAAAATGGATAAAGGACTTGAATGTATAATAAGATGGGAAACCATAAAAATCTTAGGAGAAGCCAAAGGCACAAGAATAACAGACATATGTTGTAGCAATATGTTTACTGATACAGCTCTAGGGCAAGAGAAAATAAACAAATGGGACTACACCAAAATAAAAAGCTTCTGCACAACAAAAGAAATGATCAATAAAAAAGACAAGAAAACCCACTGCATGGGAGAACATATTTGCCAATGTTATCTCCAATAAGGGTTTTTTTTGTTGTTGTTATTTTTAAAAATATATTTTATTGATTTTTTACAAAGAGAAAGGGAGAAGGATAGAGAGTTAGAAATTTTGATGAAAGAGGAGTATTGATCAGCTGCCTCCGCTGATCATAACCAAGGTACATGCCCTTGACCAGAATCAAACCTGGAACCCTTCAGTCTGCAGGCCGACACTCTATCTATCCACTAAGCCAAAACATCTTAGAAGAAGGGTTTAATCTTCAAAATTTACAGGGACCTCATGCAACTTAACAAAAGGAAGATAAACAATTCAATCAAAAACTGGGCAAAGAACCTAAATAGACACTTTTTGCAGAAGGGCATTCAGAAGCCAAGATATAGCCGAAACCTTGATTGTGGGCACATCCCCAGTATGGGGTGTGCAAGAGGCAGCTGGTGGATGTTTCTCTCTCATCAATGTTTCTAGCTCTCTATCTTTCTCCCTTCCTCTCTGTAAAAAATCAATAAAATATAAATATATATTTTTAAAAGAAAGCCAAGAGATATATGAAAACATGCTCAAAGTCACTTTCTGAGAGATGCAAATCAAAATGACAATGCAGTAACATCCCACATCTG
Source organism: Pipistrellus kuhlii (assembly GCF_014108245.1). NCBI lineage: Eukaryota > Metazoa > Chordata > Mammalia > Chiroptera > Vespertilionidae > Pipistrellus > Pipistrellus kuhlii. The sequence continues at coordinate 131,618,440 of NW_023425404.1, forward strand.
TCAGAATGGCTATCATCAACAAATCAACAAACAACAAGTGCTGGAGAGGATGGAGAGAAAAAGGAACCATCATGCACTGCTGGTGGGAATACAGACTAGTGCAGCCACTGTAGAGAACAGTATGGAGTTTCCTCAAAAAGTTAAAAATGGTATTCCCCTTTGACCCAGTAATCTCACTTCTAGGAATATTTCCCAAGAAATCAGAAACACCAGTCAGAAAGGACATATGCACCCTTGTATTCATAGCAGCATAATTCACCATTGCTAAGATTTGTAAACAGCCTAAGTGCCCATCAGCAGATGAGTGGATTAGAAAACGGTGGTACATCTACACAATGGAATACTACACTGCCGTTAAAAAAAGGAATTATTACCATTTGCAACAGCATGGATGGAACTGGAGAACATCATGCAAAGTGATCTCACTCATTTGTGGAATATAATGAACAATATAAACTGATGAACAGGGACAGATCCAGAGGCAGAGAAGCATTGATCAGAGTGACAGACCTCAGAAGGAAGAGTGGGCAAAAGGAGATGATGAACAAAAATAGATCCAGATATACACTAGGGGGGTGAGGGTATGTGTGGGGGCTGAGGGTTGGGGTCCCTGGAGAGAGGTCAAGCAGGGAGCAGGGGGAGGAGACTTAGGTAATACTATATATAATACTTTAAATAATAACAAATACTTTGAACAGTAACAAATTTTTAAAAAAGGAATTCACTCCCTTATGCAGCTATAGCTATTTTTCAAGGAAGAACCTTAAATTGTCCATGTCCCTTTCTGGAATGTGCATTCCCTCTGTGAGAAGCCAATTAATCCAACTATAAGTTTCAATATGAGTCCAACATAAGTTCTATTTCTTCTGGGACTCCTCCCTGAATGTCAGACTCTTTCAGCCCATGGCGATTTCTCTTCTTTCTATACATACACTTTCCAAACACACTTATTGTATTAGTACTCTATCAGGTACTATGCTAGACCCTGGTGATGCCAAAATAAAAGTTTCAATCTTGAGCTCTAAGATCTGAGAAGAGTAAGAAGACAGAAAAGTAAATTGAGAGAAAAAATACAGTGACATGGTTACCATGACAAAATGTGTATATGCTGTTTGTGTGCATGTGTATTTGAAGGTAAGAGGAAAATTACTTAGAAAAGTTAAATAAGAAGCAACAAATGAACTGAGTTAAGGATTAAATTTTTTTCTCAATAGAGTTATACTATAATTATTACTAGTACAAAATTGATTAAACAACATAAATATTTAAACATTTTGTTAATTATTAATAATAATACTTTGTTAGAAATAGATCTCAGATATTATTTTCAATAAACTCATGTATCTATACATTAAAATTATGTTTTTCTAAAATTGGACATGGATTAGCAACAATTCTATTCTCATTTTTTATTTTTATACAAAAAAGATAATACATGATCTTATAATCAGATGAATAGAAAGCAATTTGTAATAGTAGTACTTTTCAAATTTTTGAACACCTTTTGGACTTCTGGCTCATATGTATAAATAACCTAGTGACATATCATAAAAATAACTTTAGTGAGCTATCACCTGATAGTTCAAGCATTCTTTCAAATTTGTTAAAAGCAAAAAATGAGGAGCTACCTGACTTTAAAAAAAATGATTTGGAAAAGTTTATGTCCAGCTACTACATTGCCAGACAATGTGCTTTATAAATATTTCAATGTTTCTGCACAGAAAGGGCTTTCTGAACCAAACAATCCTATCAGCAACCTGGAATAAGGTTAACCAGGTGGCAAACACACCTTAAAAGTCAATAACCTTTAGAGAAATTTAGGGGATACATGTGCTTACATTCCAAGGGTTAAAAACCCTTGGAATATCTCTCCTCTCCCCAGAGAGGGTTTATTTACATTCTAGGATATCCCTCCTCTCCCCAGAGAGGGTTTATTTACGAGCAAAGGTCTTCATCTCTGTCTTCAGAGAGGAGGTGGTTAATTAAGTCAATTGCTCTATATAAGCTTCTAGATTTATAATACCACAGTTGCTCTCTTGAGGTACAAACTCCACAGTGTGCTCGAGGAACATCTGCAATCAACATGTCTCCCCATGAGACAATGTGACAGAAAGAAATGATGATGCAAGATTTTCTGTATGATCAATGGAGCGTTCTTTATAATAGCCATGATTTGGAAGCAGCCCAAGTGCCCATCAGAGTAGATGAATGGATAAAAAAACTATGGTACATTTACACAATGAAATAATACTCTGCTATAAAAAAGAAGAAGGAAGAGGAGGAGGAGGAGGAGGAGGAGGAGGAGGAGGAGGAGGAGGAGGAGGAGGAAGAAGAAGAAGAAGAAGAAGAAGAAGAAGAAGAAGAAGAAGAAGAAGAAGGAGATGAAGAAGAAGAAGAAGGAGATGAAGAAGAAGAAGAAAATCTTACCTTCTATGACAGCATGGATAGACCTGGAGAGTATTATGCTAAGTGAAACAAACAAGTCAGAGAAAGGAAAATACCATATGATTTCAGTTATATGTGAAATCTAATGAACAAAATCAATAACAAAATAGAAACAGACTCCTAGCTACAGAGAAAAGACTGACATCTGTCAGAGGAGAGGGGTGTTGGGGGCTGGGTGCAAAAGGTGAAGGACTTAAGCAAAAAAACCCCCAAAACAAACAAACAAACAAAAAAACAATAAAACTTAAATACACAGACAACAGTATGGTGATTACCAGCAGAAAGAGGGTAGGGGAAGGTAGGAAAGGGTAAAGGGTGGATAAATGGTGATGAAAGAAGATTTGACTTGGGGTGGTGAACAATGTATTATAGAAATTTACATGGAAAACTATGTACTTTTGTTAACCAATGCCACCCCAATGAATTAAAAAAAAAAAACCTTAAATATTATCAAACAAACTATGAAAACATTAAATTTCTGTCTCTTGTCCTGAGGCCTTGTGGCTCTGTGTGTGTGTCCGTTTGTCAACACACATTGACATAAAATATGTAAAATTATGCAAGTGCAGTAACATCTCAGACCCTTCACAGTTTCAGACTCAAGAGCAATTAATTCTCTTTCACAAGACCAGTCTCTCTAATTGCTCCTGTTTTAAATCCCTGAAAGTTTGACTTTGCAAGAAAGGTGTGTATTCTTTTGTAAAAAGGAAAAGGAGCTATTGGAAAAGTAATAATTAAGGCTCTATTACAGACAGGTCAATTTTAACATGTGATAGTATACTCTTCAAAAAGCTTATGCAAATCATAGAACCATTAAATTAGAGGTTGTGAAAAAAATCACAGAGAAATAATTGAATATGATTCTATTTATACAGAGTAAAAACTACACTATTAAATTTATATTTTCATATTTGTATATTTCTGTAATTAAACTACTAAGAAATGAAAGGAAATAAATATTCAGAAAAAATGGCTACTTTTTAAAGGAAATGGAAGTATATTATGTAAGGCAGCGTTTTTCAACCGCTGTTCCACGGCACAGATGTTGCCTGGTGTGCCGTAGGTGCAGACAAGACAAGAATTTTATAATTTTTCACTATTTTGTTTACTTAATATTTCATAATAAAGTAATTATAAAATACTTTCTTTGTGTTTATTTGATTCCTATTCAAGAGAATTACTTTATATATAGTCAATATAGGCACAGAGTTAAATTTTTTAACATTTTCTAATGGTGGTGTGCCTCGTGATTTTTTTCATGAAACAAGTGTGCCTTTGCCCAAAAAAGGTTGAAAAACACTGAAGGCATTTAGGGAGGCTTCAAAAGATACTGGTAATGTTTTATTTCCTAAATATTTACCTTTTATTTTCTGTAAACTATAAGACATTACATTTCTATGTGTGAAATTTACCATAAATTTTGTAACTTATCAATTTTTAAAATAACCGTCAGTGTCACCGCTGAAGGACAATTAAGAGAAACAGTATTGTCATAAATGCTTATTTATAAAAGGTACAGCAAATAAGAACATTTTATTTATTAATTTGCTCACCTATAAATATTTACTGGGCATCTATTGTGTGCAATTGCTCTAGGTGCTTATGAAACTGTTAGTAAAACAGGATGAAACAAAGGAGAGCAGCTAAAGGGCTATTGCAATAATCCAGGCAGAAGAAGATGGTGGCTTTGATAAGGAAGGTAATAGTGGAGATGAAAAGTCATCTGGTAGTCATACTATTTTAAATTTAGAAGTAAATGGATTTCCTAAGTGTTTAGAAGTATGGTGTAAAAGAGAAAATATCCAGTACAACTCCAGCTTTTACTTGAGCAACTGGAAAATTTGAGTTTCTATAAATGAAGAGAAGTTACAATGTAAAGAAACAGGTTTAATGGGAAAGAAAATTTAATATCTCCATTAGATACCCAAGTGTCACTGTATGTATAGGTCTGGAGAGCAAGGAGAAACAATGGAAATTCCAGATGTGCTGCTTACCAAGTCTTTCAACTAATACCTTACTCTTTTCTAAAAATATGTTTTCATTTATTTCAGAGAGGAAGGGAGATGGAGAGAGAGATAGAAACATCAATGATGACAGAGAATCATTGATCATCTGCCTCCTGTATGCCCTCTACTGGGGAACAAGCCCACAACTAGGCGGGTGCCCTTGACAGGAATCAAACCCTGGACCCGGCAGTCCCCAGGCCAGTGCTCTATCCACTGAATCGAACCAGCTAAGGCAAGGCATCTTACACTTGTTTGAAATTTTCATTTGAGTTATTTTCTTATTGCAGTAACTCAATTAACAATACCAAACATTGTCTTCTGACTCAGAAATATAAAAGAAAACAAAAGTTTGTTTTTAATTGTACTGTATAAATTTTTTGAACTTCAGCACAAATACATAAGTGTACATGCATACATTTGTGTGTGTGTGTGTGTGTGTGTGTGTGTGTGTGTGTGTTTAGTAAACTACAATACTAATATGGCTTTGGCTCTGATTTCCAAACCTCATGGGGAGATGTGGAAACATTAGCCAGTAATAGCTAAGGAAAATGTCTTTGCCACCTTCCAGCTCTGCATTGTCTTTCCAGGGACCTCTGCTGTGACCCACGGCATACTGGTCTGAAATAGATATTTCCCTCGGTCATGATTTTTAATGCCAATGACAGAGCTGTTTTGGTCTCTCTCTGTAAGTGCTCAAATGTCAGGCTTTAAACAGATCCAATTGTTTCTTTGGCTTTAGTTATCTGTGTTCCTAACTATAGATCCTTGATTAATGTCTGTCCCACACCAAACATTCTGTACTATAGCAGTTGCAACTTTGTTTCTCAGCTTTTAACTCACAGTCACTCTAGGCATCTTAGCCCTATCTGAATTATATGGGGCAAATTTTACAGGTATTATAGATGTTGTTTGTTTGTTTGTTTGTTTGTTTTAAATAAAAACAGAGTAGATTCCACATGGTCAAACTACTAACTGAAAAAAGACTCCCACTTTGTGGAAAAGTCATGGTCTCTATGTTACTTGATGTGTATCATTAGAAAATATGCTCTTGTTGCTAGAACTCAGAATTTTCTTACCTGGATATAGTATGTCTTATTTTACAAAAACTATAGTAATAATCTTGTGAAGTTACATTAAGACTATGGTGTGATTTTTAACTTTGCTCATTAATAAATGTGGTTATCAGTTGACCCGGAGCCGATATCAGATACATTCTATCAGGATAGGCAAACTTAGAATAACAATTTATTATTTTACAGGAAAAAAATTAAAGAGTGAAACTGTTATGTTTATTATCTGTAAGAAATTTAAATAGATAGCCAAAGTTTTACCTGAATATTGCTTAGCAGGTAGAGTAAAATTGTTTTGAGAAAGTAATCGATTGACTTTAATACCAACAGTTATAAAATTACATATCTGAGAAACAAAATAGAATTAGAGGAACTTTCTCCAGATTATATATGGCTTCTGACAATTTTTTAACCTTTGACTCTCCTTTATCCTGTACTCAAAGAGACCACCACTCATCTTGTGTGATATTATCACCTCAGATGGGTCACAGTACCATTTTTTATATAATTGCATTAAAGTAATACTCATTCAACACATTTCTTAACCAGTATTGTACTCCATAAGCATGAGAGTGATGGAAGTTAAAAAATAAAAATAAACCCTGGCTAAAAAGTATACACAGCCTAAAAGAGAATATAAATGTATTAAATAACTAGTTTTATTTCATTATGAAGAATATATTTTCAGATTTGTGCACAAGAATCAATATTATTAATGATATATCTATAACTCTATTCTAGGACTTTTTCAAATAGATAGTGATACTGCACATTGAAAAATAAATAAAAATCTATCAAAATAGACAAGTTGTAGAAGATAATTTCTAATAAGAATATGATGAGCTTACAGAGCAAATTGCATAAAGTAATTTGGCCCTGCTAGAACACAAAGTAAAAGAGCGGTAGTGTCAATAGGTAAAGCTAAAAATACAGGCAGGAATTTCGTCTTTCTTCAGAATAAAGTTAAGGTCCATGGGATACTCAGAAAGTCTTTCACAATCCAATAAAAATAAATTATAACAAACATTTTTAAAGCATTACAGGACTTACCTAAAAGTACTTAGAAAAAGTCAGGGATAAAAGAAACAAGTGAGAAAAAGTAAACTAAAACTTGAAAAATAAGTATAGTCAGTAAACACACACAAATGCTGGGTTTGCCCTGATGACTACAGTGATGTGTAAGGGTTAAATGTGACATTACTGAATTGGGTAGAGCTGGTTGAAGGGGACTGAAGTAAAAAATTTGTTATGCCACCAGAATCCCAGAAGAAGTAAGAAGTGAAGACAAACCCTCTGTGGAGAAATTTAATACCCTTTTATGACTTCAGGATTTCCACTGACTAAATCCAATTAGATAAGAAAATAAGCCACCATAAGTGAAAGTTGGGAGATTGCCTCTGAAGGAATTCAGGTAATGGAATTGCTGAATCAGATGTTTAAAAACTTATATTTGGAGACTCTGAAGATGGGGACTGGCAAAAAGGCAGAGAGGGAGAGAGTGTGAGAGTGAGGGAGCGAAAGAGGAGTATGTGGACTTGTGTGGTGTGTGTTTGTATGAGCTAGGGACAGGTAGATCCTGCAGGTCTTCCAAGAGGCTGCCAAACCAGGCACATGCAAAGCCCCATTGCCACTGCAGTCACTCTGGGGGTGGCCAGCACAGGCACAGAGACCATGCCATCTTGAAAAATAGAGTGGCTTGAGTCTAGGATCCTGATCTCAGCACCACCCCATCTGGTCTCAGTCACAAACCGGGACCCTATAGTCACTGGAGACAGAGACCTGCGACCACAGCTGCAGACTCACAGACATCAAGAATCCAGACATTGCGGCCACAGATTTCTGTGAGTCACAGAGCCCATCCCTAACCTTGTAGGCTCAGTGCAGCACCATAGGAACTGCCAGACCTGCCCCTTGAACAGGGCTACAGCTCTGCTACAGAAATTTGAATCTGGGAGTGCAAGTACACTGAGAATCTGTTTCCTACAACTCAATGGGGCGACCAAACCCCACACCCACACAGGGTGGCAATGCCATCTGATTTCGATTCTGGGTAAGCCACACAGAAGTCTGTTTTCCACAGCGCAGGAGTGGACCTCCTGCAGACTGTGCAACCCGGTCCCTCAAGCAGACCAGGGACCCTGATTCTGGAGGCCAGAATCTGAACACCAGTGACTTCACTCTGTTGTATGCGCCTGGGATCCCTGATTCCCATTGCATTTACAATAAGAGCCAGTGACTCCAATTCTTGGCGCATGCACACGCAGGGACCCTGATTCTCCGCACGAGGCCGCACCAAGTAACAATACTTTGATATTCGATTCTTGGTGGGCACAGGGGGACTCTGACTCCTGCAACACACTAGGGAACTCTGATATTAGACACATGGCAGTGGGACCTCTTTTTCAGCTCAGAGCAGGTGGGGTCCCTGATTCTAGGTGCGCACATGATGCCACACTGAGCTCTAGTGATTCTGATCCTGGGTGAGCATGTATCCCACCAACCTATGGCAGCCACACGTCTTGGTGTCAGAGCTCTTCAGTGATATTCAGGTGGTGAAAAGCTCCTACTGCAATAGCTCAGGCCCACACAACTCGATGTTTGAACCTTCTAGTGATAGTCAGATAGACAAATACGCAATCCCCAGAGGAAAGAAAAATGAAGAATTGCCAAGAAAGGAAATAAGTGAAATGAGAGCATCCAACATGACATAAAAAAGAATTCAGAGTAATGGTCATACAGTTCATATACCGTATGAATGAGAAAATCAACAACCTATGCAAAAATCAAGAAGAAATCAAAAGTGATATATCCACAATCAAAAACACCATGAACGGTTTCAACAGTAGATTAGAAGAATCAGAGGACCAAATTAGTGAGTTAGAAATAAAGTAGAGAAAGAAGCCAAATCTGAATAGCAACTAGAGGAAAGAGTTAAAAAGCAGAAGAGTCTAAGGGAGCTTGGGTTAACACAAAACAAAGTAACATATGTATAACAGGGCTGCCAGAAGGACAAGAAGTGCAGCAAGAATTAGAAAATCTACTGGAAGAAATAATGATAGAAAGCTTCCTGGATGTGGGGAAGAAAAAAGTTACACAAGTACAGAGTCCCAAGCAAGATAAATCCCAAAAGACCCACACCAAGACATGTCATAATTACAATGGCAATTTTTAACAATAAAGAGAAAATCTTAAAGGCTGCAAGAGAGAGACAGAGAGTTACCTACAAAGGATTCCCCCAACAGATTACTAAATAATGTCTCAACAGATATAGAATCAAGCTAGAAAGAAATGCAAAGCCAAGGATTGAATCTAAGAATACTCTATCCAGCGAGACTATCAATCAAAAGTGAAAGGGAAATCAGGAGCTTTGCAGACAAAAAAAAATGGCTAAGTAAGTGTAATCACTACCAAGCCAACAATGCAAGAAATGCTAAAGAGAATGCTATAATATATATATATATAGAGAGAGAGGAAGAAGCACAGGCATAAAGTACAAAAATGGTTACAAACAAGTACCTATCAATATTAACATTAAATGTAAATGGGTTAAATGCTCTAATAAAATGCATTGAGTGAGTGAATGGATTAGAAAACATGACTGTCTACAGAAGACGCACCTCAGAACAAGGGACTCACACACACTGAAAGTGTTAGGGATGGAAAAATATCTATTAGGCAAATGAAAATGATAAAAAAAAAAAAGATGGGGTAGCAATACTTATATTTGACAAAATAGACCTTAAAATGAAGACCATAACAAGAAACAATAAAGGCCACTTCATAATTCTAAAGGAATCAATACAACAAGAGGATATAACTCTGGTAACCATTTATGTACCCAATGCATGAGCACCAAAATACATTTAAAAAAAAAACTACTGAAAGACATCAGGGGAGATATTGACAGCAACACAATCATACTAGGAGACTTTAATACCGCATTAATATCACTGGATAAATATTCTAGACAAAAAAAAAAATTAGCAAAGAAACATCAATCCTAAATGAATCACTAGATCAGATGGATTTAATTGACATCTTTAGAACATTCCACCCCAAAACTACAAAATATACATTCTTCTCAAGCACACCTAGAACATTTTCAAAGATAGAACACATATTGGGACACAGGCACAGTCTCTCCAAATTTAAGAGGATTGAAATCACATCAAGCATCTTCTCAGATCACAATGGCATAAAATTAGAAATCAACTACAGTAAAAACATTCACAAAAATCCAAACACTCAGAGGCTGAATAGCACACTATTAAACAATGAGTGGGTTACCAAAGAGATCAAAAAAGAAATAAAACACATCCTGGAAGCAATCCAAAATTTTTGGGACACAGTGAAAACAGTCCTGAAAGGGGAGTTCATAGCATTAAAGGCCTACCTCAAAAAAACAAAAACAAAAACAAACAAACAAACAAAAAACTGCTAATAAAACATCTAAATCTGCAACTTAAAGAATTAAAGAGTTAGAAAGAAAGCAACAAGAAAAGCCCCATGTGAGCAGAAGGAAGGAGATAATAAAGATCAGAGTGGAAATAAATGACACACACACAAAAAAATTCAATGAAACCAAGAACTGTTTCTTTGAAAGGATAAAGAAGATTGATGAATCTATAGCTTGGCTCACCAAGAAGCAAAGAGAAAGGACCCAAATAAACAAAATCAGAAGCGAAAGAGATCCCACAAAAATACAAAGAATCATAAAAAAAAATACTATGAACAACTCTACTCAAATAAAATGGTCAACCTAGAAGAAATGGTATATCCTTAAAAAATACAATCTTCCAAAACTCAACCAGGAGAAATCAAAAAAATCTGAATAGACTGATAACTGTGGGGGAAATTGAAGTAGTAATAAAAAGACTTACAACAAACAAAAACCCTGGATCAGATGGCTTCAGCAGAGTTTTATCAAATATTCAAAGAAGAAATAAAACCTATCTTCCTCAGACTATTCAAAAAATATCAAGAGGAAGGAGCACTTCCAAGCCAGCATTACTCTAAGCCCAAAACCAAATAAAGATAATACAAAGAAAGAGAATTATAGGCCAATATTCCTTGTGAAATTAGATGCCAAAATCATCAGTAAAATTCTAGCAAGTCAAATCCAGCATTACATTAGAAAGATCATACACCTTGAACAATTAGGATTTATTTTGGGGATGCAAGGATGGCACAACATCTGCAAATCAATAAATGTGATACACCACATAAACTAAGAGGCAAAAAACATATAATCATATCCATTGATGCAGAAAAAGCATTTGACAAAATCCAACACACTTTCTTGATAAAAACTGTCAGCAAGGTGGGAATAGAAGGATCATACCTCAACACAATAAAAGCCATATATGACAAACCCACAGCCAACATTGTACTCAATGGGCAAAAACTAAAACCATGTCCCATAAAAATAAGAACAAGTCAAGTATGCCTACTCTCACCATTCTTGTTTGACATAGTACTGGAAGTACTAGCCATTTCAATCAGACAAGAAGAAGAAATTTAAAGGCATAGAAATTGGAAAAGAGGAATTAAAACTGTCCTTATTCACAGATGACATGATATTGTACATAGAAAACCACAAAGACTTCATCAAAAAGTTATTAGACTTAATAAATGAATTTGACAATAAATGATACAAAATTAACACCCAGAAGTCTATGGCTTTTTCTATACACCCAATAATGAACTCACAGAAAGATAAATTTAAAAAAAACAACAATCCTATTTACCATTGCAACAAAAAATTAAGATGACTAGGAATACACTTAACCAAGGAAACAAAGGTCCTGTACACAGAAAATTTCAGAATGCTAAATGAGATAGAGAAAGACATGAACAATTGGAGAATATACCATGTTCATGGATTGGTAGAATCAACATCATTAAAATGTTCATACTACTCAAAGCAATCTATAAATTCAATGAAATCCCCATAAAAATACTAATGGCATACTTCAAAAGACCTAGAACAAATCTTTTAAAAATTCATCTGGAATAAAAAAAGAAAAGGCCCCAAATAGCTGCAGCAATCTTGATAAAGAAGAGCAATATTGGAGGGATCACAGTATCAGATATCATGTTATACTACAAAGGTACAGCACAAGAACAGACATATAAACCAGTGGAACAGAACAGAGAATCCAGAAATCAACACAAGCAAGTATGCTCAATTAATATTTGACAAAGTAGGCAAGAGCATACAATGGAGACAAGATAGTCTCTTCAATAAATGGTGTTGGGAAAACTAGACAGATATTGATAATTGCAACAACAAAAAAATGAAACTAGACCACCAACTTACACCACACAAAAAATAAACTCAAAATGTATAAAGGACTTGAACGTAAGATGGGAAACCATAAAAATCTTAGAAGAAGCCATAGGCAACAAAATAACAGGTATTGGTCATAACAATATCTTTGCAGACACAACTCCTAGGACAATGGAAACTAAAGAGAAAATAAACAAATGGGACTACATCAAAATAAAAAACTTCTGCACAGCAAAAGATACCATCAACAAAACAACAGGAAACACGTTTTGGGAGAACATATTTGCCAATGTTCTCTCCAATAAGGGTTTAATCTCCAACATTTACAAGGAACTCATACAACTTAACAAAAGGAAGATAATCAATCCAATCAAAAAATGGGCAAATGACCTACATAGACACTTTTCGAAAGAGGACATTCAGAAAGCCAAGAGACATATGAAAACATGCTCAAAGTCACTAATCATCTGAAAAAAGCAAATCAAAACAATGAGGTACCATCTCACACCTGTCAGAATGACTATCATCAACAAATCAACAAATGACAAGTGCTGGTGAGAATGCAGGGGAAAAAAAGAAACTCTTCTTCAGTGCTGGTTGGAATGCAGACTGGTGCAGCCACTGTGGAAAACAGTATGGCGTTTCCTCAAAAAAAAATTAAAAATGGAACTGCCATTTGAGCCAGTAATACCTATAAATTTTGGAGATTAAACCCTTATTGGAGATAACATTGGAAAATATGTTCTCCCATGTGGTGGACTTGCTTGTTGTTTTGTTGATCATTTATTTTGATGTGCAGAAGCTTTTTATGTTGATGTAGTCCCATTTGTTTATTTTTTCCTTAGTTTTGATTGCCCTAGGACCTATATCATTAAAGATATTGCTATAACAAATGACTCCTATAGCTTCTTCTAAGATTTTTATGGTTTCCTGTCCTTACATTTTAGTTCTTTATCCATTTTAAGTTTATTTTTGTGTGGTATAAGTTGGTGGTCTACTTTCATTTTTTTGCATGTATCTGTCTAATTTTCCCAACACCATTTATTGAAGAAACTTTCTTGACTTCATAGGCAAAAATGAAAATTTGTAATTTTACAAAAGAAGAAATTAGAGCTAAAATGGTAAATATGTGGTGAATATAGAAGATGTTTTCTCAGTTTCAATTTTGTTTTAAGTTATATTTGACTGCAAAATAGTAATAATAACAATAATGTGTTATAGGGCTTATGGCACATATAGAATAAAATGTATGACAATAAGAGCACCTAGTATAAGGGGAGTATGTAATGGAAATATTAATATAAAAAGTAGCATAATATTAAAGGGTAAAGTGTAATAAAATAATGATGAAATTCAAAAACCAAAACAAGTATGAAAGAAGCAAATAAGTCAAAATAGGGATTAAAAACGCATTAAAAATTTAATTGAAAGAAGGAAATAAAAGTGGTAAAAGAAAAAAACAAAACAAAACCACAGATGGGATATATAACAAGATGGTAGACTTAAAGCCAACCAAATTGATAATTACATTAAAGATAAATGGTCTAAATACTCCAGTTACAAGACAAATAATGTCAGAAAATATTCAAAATCAAGAACTAACAATATGAAACCTATTTTAAATATAAATACATCAATAAGTTTAAAAGTAAGTTGATGGAAAATAAGACCATGCAAACACTAATTCTAAGAAAAAATTACATTAACAATTTTCAATTTTATTCTATAGGACATAACTGAACAAAACTTGTTCTGCACAGCACAGCAGGAGAGCCCAGAGATCATTCCATTTGTTCATCAAAAGTGGGTAGATTTTACTTCAATGGAGGCTACAAAGCCAAGGAAGTGGTGGTGGTGGGGGAGGTGGTGTCAACCTGTCTAGCAGAAAAGGTGGAAAGTTAAAGTGATTAATTAAAGTCTGCTTTGTCATGGGGGACTGCATTTGGAGAGTCCGATTGCTGTTCAGCAACACTAGATTTCTAAGGAGATACCTCTGAGACTGAAGGGAAGTGAAGGAAAAGAAAGAAGGGAGACAGAGAACTACAGGAATGAAATTCTTACTGTCCGTCCCAGGATTTCAGCAAGAGGTCCACCCACCTCTTGGAGATCTCTGGGACTCCACCACTCAAAGATTACCCTACTGGGAAGAAGTCATACTGAAACCCAGTTGTTTTTTTAATACCAACTTTTATTTACATACTGTACTTTCAACTTCAACAAATTCAATATGAGAAAAACAAAACTTGTGCTATAGTGCCACCTTCAGAAAAACAAAAGAAAGGCTCCTCATTGCCAACCTCTTGAACTGTTAGAATCAAAGTCTTATCTAAATAAGAAAAGTATTCAATACTTCAAATGTGGTAGCAGAAACACATTAAATCAAACACTATGAAAGATTACTATAATAGGAAACTACAAAGAGAAAAATGCTCCAGTAACTGAACTCAAAGACACAAAATATTATGCAGCTGACCAGCCTGTATGGCTCAATGGTTGAGTGTGGACTCAGTGATTGAGTGTGGACTCAGGAACCAAGATTCATTTACTGATCAGGACACATGTACATGGCATGAAGGAGGCAGCTGGTTGATGATGTTTCTCTCTCATGAATATTTCTATATTTTTCTCTCTCCCCCTTCCTCTCTGAAATCAATGAAAATATTTTTTTAAAAAAAATGCTATGCAGCTGTATAAAAGGATATCCTACCCTTTTGGAAAGCATGTAGGGACCTGGAAAGTATTTTACTAAGCAAAATAAGCCAGTCAGAGAAAAGACAAGTATCACATGATCTCACCTATATTTGGAATTTAGTGAACAAATAAAACTGATGAACAAAATAGGCCCAGACACCAAAGCTGGTATCGGCCTGGGACTGAGGGGTCCCAGGTTCGGTCCCTCATGGACATGTGCATTGGTTGCGGGCACATCCCCAGTGGTGGGTGTGTGGGGGGCAGCTGGTCGATGTTTCTCTCTCATCAATGTTTCTGGCTTTCTGTCCCTCTCCCTTCTTCTATGTAAAAAATCAATAAAATATATTTAATAAAAAAATAATAGGCCCAGAGACATGGAAGCATAGTACAGACCTATGGATCTCAAAGGGAAAGGGGGAGAGCAGTAAGCAGAGAATAACCAAAGTATCGATATGCATATATGAATAATCCGTGGACATAGACAATAGTGTAGTGAAGGCCTAGGGTAAGTGGGAACTGGGTTCAGGAAGGCAATGGGGTAAAAGAAGGTACATCTGTAATACCCTCAACAATAAAGATAAGTAAATTTTTAAAAGCATACATATATCCATCATCCCCCACAAAAAAACAAAGACACAAAATGTGACTTAATTATTCAAAATAGCTCTTATGAAGAAATTTAATGAGCTATAAGAAAACTAAAAAGGCAATTGAATGAACACAGGAATACAATTAATGAACAAAAAGAGTACTTTGCAAAGAGATTAAAATTGCAAGAAAAGAACCAAACAGAAATTCTGGACCTTAAAAACTCATTAAATGAGATAAAGAGTGCATTAGAAAGTACTAGACATATAGCAAAGCAGATGGAAGAGAGAATAAGTGATCTTGAAGTTAGGAAATTAGAAATTATTCAGTTGAAAAAGAAAAGAGAACTAAGATTTTTTTTTTTAAGTAAAAAAATCCTACAGGAGTAATCAGAGTCCATTAGAAAATTTAACATAAGAATAATGGGTATAAAAGAATAGAGCAATAAAGAGACAAGGGGGTTATTTAAAGAAATAAAGCCACAAATCTAATAGAACACCTCATTATCTCAAAGTAAAAAGAAATTCTCCAAGACACATTATAAGGACAATCACAATGATGAAGAATTTTAAAGGCAGCCAAGGAAAAAAAAAGTCACCTTCATTAGGAAATCAGCAGATTTCTCAGTAGAAACTCTACAGGTCAGGAGAGTAGAATAATATATTGAAAGTATTGAAATACAAGCATTGCCATCCTAGAATAATCTGTCTGACAAAGTTATCCTTCAAATACAGAAGATACATATTTTTTGAGAGAAGAAAAAGCTTAGGGTGTTTACCACCACAGAACTGCCTTACAGGAAATACTGAAAGGAGCTCTTCAAGCTGAAATGAAAAGACAGAAGTACACAAACTCTGATTAAGGTAATAAATACACATAATTATAAAAATGTAACTTTATTTTAGACTAGTGTGTTAAACAGTTAATTACTAGTACAGTCATACAGCACATAATGGCATTTTGGTCAATCAGGAACTGCATATACAATGGTAGTCTCCTAAGATGATGAATCTGGAATTCCTGTAATAAATGGAAGGTTATGTGGTTCAGAAAAGATTTTTTTTTTCTCTCATATGAGCAATATTGATAGGGCTTGGCAATAGAACTCTCCTGCTCACATCTCAATGTTGATTGCACAGATTATATCACAGTCAGCCCCTGACTTCTCTCCACACAGAGTATCCTTCCCCCAGTGTCACATTTTCAGAGGGTCCCCAGCTCCCATATTTATCTTGATGGCCTTTGAGAGTACACTGCTATAAATATTTGTTGAAGACCTAAAATAACTGCCACTTTAGCAAAAGCTCTCTGTGGCAGTATAGAGCTAACCTGTCCAGGTACTTTGGAAATACTTTCAGGTTGTAATGATGTAAAGCATACATACATTTTATTTCTTTATTAATTCAACACCAGAGAGAACCCTTTGTGTCAGATAGAGTCAATGAAACCAAACAAAATTTCAGAAGTCAAAGTATTGAGACCTTAGTTCTGCACCCTGTCCATTTTTAACATTTTTTTTAAAGGAATACTAAATTCCTGATTCTCACTATTGCTCCAACATGCAATAGGAGGAAACACATTGCCATGACCAGCTGCTATGATCCTTTATCTCTCCATGTTGATTTCTTCTACTTGCTGAAGGTCAGGTCACCTTTAATCACTCACTATTATGGTGATCTGTGTCTTACTTAGCCAGTTTCTCTTTGATATTTTCAATCAACCTAGTCTATATTCCTGTTCATGGAGCTGCATTGCCAGCTTCAATGTTCTATTTCTGACCCTCTTGGAAGGAAGCAGAGGCTTGTGGAACAGTATTTATAAAGTATACAGTAAAGCACTAGGCCTTAATATATTCATTCACCACTCACTAACTGATCCTGAGCAATTTCCAGTCCTGCAAGTTCCATTTATAGTAGGTGCTACATAGAATTATACCAGTTTTATCTTTTATTCCATTTTTACTGTATTTTTCTATGTGTATATATGTTTGAATATAGGACTACTTACCATTATGTTGGAATTGCCTACAATATTCAGTACAGTACCAGAAGGAAAAAGAAACTGGATATAAAATAAGCAGAAGGCAAAAGGTAAAATAATAGTTGCTAAGTTCTTCCATATCAATAAGCTCCTCAAATATAAATTGGTTTAATTCACCAAAGGGCACAGAATTACTGGATGAACAAGAAAAAAGGCCCAACTATATGCTACCTTCAGGAGAGTCATTTCAACTCTAAAGACACATAGGCCCAAGTGATAAGATATAAGATGATATTTCAATATCAAGTGAAAATTAAAAGAAATCAGACATAGCTATACTTATAACAGATGAAATAGACTTTAAGTCCAAAAGGTAAAAAAGATAAAGAAGGTCATAGACATAGTGACAAAAGGGTCAATAGGTCAAGAGGATATGAACATTATAAATATGTACCTCTCACCACCTGAACACTGAACTAAATATATTAAACAAATGTTAACAGATCTTAGGGGAGAAATAAAAGTAATACAATAACATTAAGGGAATTTAATTTTCAACTGTCAGTAAACTCTAAGTCCAGACCAAAAAAATCAACATGGAAACATTAAAATTTAACCATACTTTAGAACAAATGGACTTAACAGATATATAGAAAATATTCCATCTAATGGTAGCAAAATATACATTCTTCTCAAGTGCATTTGGAACATTCTTCAGAGCAAATCATATAATGAGACATAAAACATATCTTAGCAAATTTAAGAATACTGATATCATACCAACTATTATTTCTGACCAGAATGGCAAACAAGAAAATCAACAAGATGAAAAATGTGAGATCTACAAATATGTGGAAATTAAACAACACATTTTTAAATAACCAATGGATCAGGGAGAAATCAAAAGGGAAATTTAAAAAATTATCTGGAAACAAATGAAAATAGAAATAAATTATTGTGGGATACACCATAAGCAGTTCTGAAAAGAAAGTTTGTAGCAATTAATGCACATATTAAGAAATTATAAATATATCAATAAGCAACTTAATTTTATTTAAATAAACTACAAAATGACAAATTAAGGCCAAAAATTAGCAAGAGAGGGGGAAAAATAAGGATCAGAGCAAAAATAAATTAAATAGATACAAAAAAACTAAAATGTATTAATGAAACTAAGGGCTGGTTCTTCACAAAAGTAAACAAAATTGAAAAAACTTTAGACAGACAAAAAAAAGAAGAGAGAGACGACAATTAAAAAAAATTAAAAATTAAAGAGGAGACTCAACAACTGGTACTACAGTATTACACAGGATTTTAAGAGACTGCAATGAACAATTAAGTACATAATTTAGAAGAAATGAATGCATTTCTAGAAACATACAATCTACCAACTGAATCAGAAAGAAAGAGAAAATCTGAGCAGACCAATAATGAGTCAAATGATTGAATCAATAATCAAACTTCCCAACACAGAAAACTTTAGGGCTATAAAATTTCACTGGTGAATTTTATGAAACATTTAAAGACTAATTAACACCAATCTTCCTCAAACACTTCTGAAATATCAAGGGTGAGAGAACCCTTCAAAACTCATTCTATGAAGCCATAATTACTTTGATACTAAAACCAGACAAGGAAACCACAAGAAAACTATAGACCAATAGCTCATAAATACAGATGCAAGAACTCTCAGTAAAATATTTACAAATTAAATCCAATAAGTTACCTGGTATTAACAACATGACCAAGTTCCTGGTATGCAAGAATGGTTCAACCTATGTAAAACAATAAATTTAATTATCATATAACCACCTCAAGAGATACAGAAAACATTTGACTATATGTGACATTCTTTTATGATAAAAACCATTAACAGATTGGGAATAGAAGGAACATACCGGAACATTATAAAGTCCATATACAACAAATCCATAGCTAGCATTATACTAAATGGGGGGAAAAATTTGAAAGGTTTTGATCTAAGATCAAGAGGAATACAGGGTGCCCACTCATAACATTCCTATTCAATGTAGTACTGATTGCTTCTAACCAGAGAAATCAGGCAAGAGAAAAGAATAAGAAGCATCTAAATCAGAAAATAAGAAGTAAAATTACACCATAACTGGTTTGGCTCAGTGGATAGAGCATCGGCCTGCAGACTGAAAAGTCCCAGGTACAATTTAGGTCAAGGGCATGTACCTTGGTTGCGAGGACATCTCCAGTAGAGGATATGCAGAAGGCAGCTGATTGATGTTTCTAACTCTCTATCCCTCTTCCTTTCTCTCTGTAAAAATATCAATAAAATATATTTTTAAAAATAAGTAAAATTACAATATAACCATTTGTGAATGATATAATTTAATATATAGATAATCTCAGAGTGAACCAAAATTATGTTGGAAATAATCAATGATTTCAGTAAAATTTCAGGATACAAAATCAACATATAGAAATTAGTTGCATTCCTTTATACTAGAGATTAAACATTTGAAAATAAATAAAACTATCCCATTCACAATAGCATAATAATTATAAAATACCTAGAAATAAATTTAACCAAGGAAATTAAAGATATATACAATGAAAACTACAAAACTACTGAAAGAACAACTTATAATAGCTAAAATTTGGAAATGGCTTAAGTGCCTATCAGAATGGTGGGTTAAAAAACCTGTGGTACATCTAAACAATGAAATACTATGCTGCTGTATAAAAGAAGGGCCTCATTTGCAACAGCATGGATGATGGGGTCAAAATAAGCCCATCAAAGAAAGGTAAATATCACATGATCTCACTCATTTGTGGGATATAATGAACAACATAAACTGATGAACAAAAATAGAGCCAGAGATTATTAGGACCTTAAATAAGGATTTACTTGTATCGATAGAATAGAGGACAGTGAGTTATTTTTTGATTAATTTGGGTCACAGAATTAAAAACTTCGATGACTGATGCGCATGAAGCAGGTGCAATGATGAGGCTAATGTGGAATCAAGAAGGACTGCCAGTTCCTTAGATTTGGTGAAAGAATATGGGGTACATACTGATGTGGAAAAAAACTTCCCAAACTCCTTCATGCAGAGCTCAGAATACATTCCTTTTTATTATTGTTACTAGAGGCCCAGTGCATGAATTCATGCATGGATGGGGCTCCTTGAGTTGGCCTGAGGGAATTGGGCTGAAACCTGCAGTCCAACACCACCTGCTGCTCCTGCCTGCCTCTCCCATCCCAGCCCCACTGAGCCTGCTGCTGGCTCACTCCCAGTCAGTCCTGATCAGGAGAGGCTCATGTTGCTGTAGTGGTGCTCACCAGCTGTGAGCCCTGCATCTGGTGCCCTTCCTGAGGGGGGTGGGAGTGAGAGGGAGCCCAAGATACAATCAGCCCTCCTGTCCTTGTTGGCCTGGAATCTGGACCCCTCCTGCAGATGTTTGCACCAGTTGTCAGGAGCCACCTGACAGCCGCTTTTATGTTGTTTCTTCCTTGTAGAGCTTCTAGGGAGGGGAAACCACCATGGTGCCTGAAGCTGACTTCCAGGAGGCCATTGACACCAGTCCATTGGTGCCTGATCTGTTCTCCAGAGATTGGACCTGCAAGACTACTGGGGCAGTGAGTGGCTGTCACCAGACTGGTGGACCACCAGGATGGGTTAGTGAGCTCAGCGGTGCTCCCATCAACCAGTCATTCAGTCACTTAGGCTTTTATATAGAAATATTGAGGTATAATTGACATATAACATTATATTAGTTTCAGTTTTATAACATAATGATTTCATATTTGTATAATAGTGGCCTAATGCACAAATTCGTGTGCATTGAAAAGAAGTTAATTAGAAGAAATATTTTAATATCACCATTTGCCCTTTTTCTATAATAGAAGTGTCAATCAAATTCATGATGGACAATGACAGATCAAAATACACACAAGTATAATTGGTGCCAGTGAAAGCTTTGTATGTATCATACATGCACAAGACAACTTAGCCTTTTATGTATATAAAATATACTTAATTAGACCTGTTTTCTGATTTAGTTAAACTTTTTCCAGCCCCGTGAAGCACTCCAACTTCTCTTTTAGGTAATTGTTAGCAACACAGCAGTAAATATGAACATGAAGCAGATTATTATTGTAGATCGTGCAGGGAGAACAAAGGGTAAAATATTTAACTGCAGCAGTGTTTGACTATATTCTGTGAAGTGAGAAACTCTGAAGTCATTTTCAAGGTACACCACTTCTTACTTCTTTTGAGTTGGGTCAGGTTTCTAAGCATTTTAAATCTCCATGTTCCTGTTAATGAAAAGAAAATAGAAGCCCACCAAATCTCCTATCTGCCTACTCCAGGACTTCTGTGAGGATCAAATGAGATGAGGCATGGGAAAATGCTTTACAGACATTTGGTTAAAGTGTAAATGTTCCCACCTGGCTATAAAGCAAGTTGTATTCATAGGCTTAAGAACTTGCAAGGAAGGTAGTCACTAGGGAGAGAAAGCTGAGTGCTATTACATGACATCATTACCCAGTGCCCATGGCGACCCTTTCCAGACTGGCCATGGGGTCTTGGCAGCATTAGCTACAATTTGGTGGGCTTTTGCTCAGGGTGGTGGCAGGACCTGTGTCCCACTTGGGGGTTGCCGCATGTTGCTTTGTCGGTGCCAGGTCTGAGCTGCTGTTTCTCTGTAAATGGCCAGTGCACATCACAGTAGTTCCTGCATTGAGCATCTCCCCTCTGGTAGTCAGTGTGCATTATAACAGCCAGTCAGGTGGGCAGAGGAACATTTAGCATGTTAGCCTTTTATATATATACTAGAGGCACAGTGCACAAAATTACTGCAGGGGGATGGGGGGGAGGGGTTGTGCCTCAGCCCAGCCTGCATCCTCTCCAATCTGGGATCCCTAGAGGGATGTCCAACAGTCCAATCCTGGTGGGCAGTTGGACATCCCTCTCACAACCCAGGACTGCTGGCTCCCAACTACTCACCTGCCTGCCTTCCTGATTGCCCCTAACCACTTATGCCTGCCAGCCTGGTCACCCCCTAACCATTCCCATGCCAACCTGATTGATGTTTAACTGCTCCCCTGCCAGCTCGTTTACCCCCAACTTCACTCCTCTGTCGGCCTGGTCACCCCTAACTGCCCTCCCCTGCAGGGTTGATCACCTTCAACTGCCCTTCCTTGCAGGCCTGGTCCTTCTTAACTGCCCCCCCCCCCCTTTGCTGGCCATCTTGTGTTCACATAGGGGCAGGGTCTTTGACCACATGGGGACAGCCCCATTGTGTGTTGGAGTGATGGCCAATCTGCATATTACTCTTTTATTAGATAGGATTGAGGCCTGGATCAAAGGTGGGGGCCAGCTGCTTTGCCCTGAAGGGTGCCCCGGATCAGGGTGGGGTTTCCCTTAGGGCATGAAGTGGCCTGAACAAGGGGCCTTTGGTGGTTTGCAGGCCAGCCATGCCCCCCAGCGACCCAAATGGAGGCCCTGGTATCTGGAATATATTTACTTTCTACAACTGAAACTTTGTAGCCTGGAGCAGAGCCAAGCCCCTTGCTTGTTCAGTGGTGGCAGCCATTTCTGTTTGGATTTGTTTACCTTCTACAATATAATTGAAACTTTGTAGCCTTGAGTGAAGGCTTAGGCTGGCAAGGGCAGCTGGAAAGCTTGGCTTCTTCCATTGCCAGGAAAACGCCTCCCTCCTGCTCTCTGTGGCTGTAGCCATCTTGGTTGTTATTTTTTTTTGTTTGTTTGTTTGCATACTTGCTCTGATTGGCTGGTGGGCATGGCTTGTGGGTGTGACTTGTGGAGCGTAGTGATGGTTAATTTGCATATTACTCTTTTATTAGTAGGATATATATATATGTGTATATATATATATATATATATATATATATATATAGAGAGAGAGAGAGAGAGAGAGAGAGAGAAACAGAAAGACAGAGAGACAGAGAGACAGAGACAGAGAGACAGAGGGACAGAGAGAGAGAGATTATGAACAATCACTATTGTAAGTCTAGTTACCATTCGTCACCATACATAGTAACTAAATTTTTTTCTTGTGATGAGACTTTTAAGATCCAGAACCTACTTTATATATGGCTAATCTTACCTGTTTTATAGGTGTAATTATAAATATAACCTCTGAATTTCAAATCAATTTAGTTTAATATACATTTATTGAATATTTAGTGAATACCTCTGTTCTTATTATATTAAAGTCAAGAAAAATGTTTCACTTAGAATTTTTTTCATTAACTTTCAATAGATATGTGTGTTTAACACTACTTATTATGTATTTATTATGTATGTCTACATATTTTTCATCCACCAACCATTCCTTTTTGAGAATATTAAATAACAATGAACAAATATGAAAAAATACTGTTTTAAACAGAAAACCTATAAATGTAGAAATATTTATACAATACTTTCACTTATTTTGTTGCATTTTTCAGAGCTGCCATTTCCCTTTTGTGAGAACTTTTGCTAGTCTTTTTACACACCTTTTCTCTGAGAGTGGAAAAAAAAATTATTAATGATACAGTGATAAGTGAGTCCAAAAAGAAGAATGAACATTAAGCCAAAAGAAGTTAAAAAATTACACTATTGCTGCCAGTGAAAATCACAGCCTAAACATACATTACTATATAGCTCAATGAGAAAAAAAGGGAAGAGAATAAGAAGGAAAATGAGGCAAAGGAAAAAGAGAAGCAGCATATGCCACAGAAGAATAAAGACACAGATCTTCAGTTTTCTTGAACTGACAGTGGCCTTGGTTAAACTGTTGTAATTCTTGTCGAAAATTATATAATATATTATTCTGATATGTGGGAGTAAGTTATTATGTGTGCTTCATATTAAAATAAAAAGAAAACAAAATATTTTAATTCTTTTTGAAGAATACCTAGAGCATATTCTTTGAAAACTTGTGGGTCACAGATATATAGCCTGCAAGAATATAACAAAGGGAACACTGAGAAATTCCTTTTTCTCCTTCTTTCCTTTTTGAATCCATATTGTTTCAGAATTCATGACATAATTAATTAGGCAAAAATAAAATGCAAAAGGAATTTCTACTGGCATTTGGCAATATAAATATTAAATGTACAGGGATGAAGTTTTGTTAACATTCTGCAATCCTCTGTTTTCAATTTCCTCAATTCTTTTATATAATAAAGTTTTAGTTATGCCTCCGGATACAGAGTAAATTAAGTAAAGTTTAAAGTCCTGTCTTGCTAATTACTCTTCTTGTAAAATATCCTAAAAACTCCATTTAATTGGTTCCTGCAGGAGTTTAAATAGAAGGGCACTAACAAATTTGCATGTGATGAAATGTTTGACATAAAACTCAAAAATAGTGAAATTATACCATAACTGTCTGGTCTTACTTAAAGTATTCATTCTACAATATATAGAGGCAAGTCTTTACTTTTCCAGTTCCTTCTTGATTCATATCCCCAATGACTCCAAAATAGAGACTTTTTGCAACTCTCAGAGAGACTATTCAACTCTTATCCACATTTCATATTTATTGTGTATTAAAGCCAAAGGAAAGATCACTTTAAAAGGTTACATAAGCTTGGTCCTGTATGTGTCCATTGGTTGAGCAGCATACCATGCACCGAAAGGTCACAGGTTTGATTCCTGGTCAGGGCACATACCCAGGATGCAGGTTCCATCTCTAGTCTGGTGCAAGCAGGAGGCAACCAATAGATGTTTCTTTCACAATGATGTTTCTCTCCCTCTCACTTCCTCTCTCTTTCTCCAATCAAAACACACACACACACACACACACACACACACACACACACACATTTAAAAAGAGTTGCATAATGCATAAGCAAAATGTGATATCTATGTATACATACATACCTACTCACAATGTAATATTAATACATTATTCAGGCTAGAAAAGGAAGAAAATTCTGACATGCTGGATGAAATAAACCAGTCATAAAAAGACAAATACTGTGTGATTCCACTTGTATGAAGTACCTAAAGTAGTTAAGTTCAAAGCAGCAGCTGGCAGACACTCCATCGGGCATGTCCAGGCTCCACTGAAAAGGTGCCGGGTGCTGATAGCTGGGTGGGTTGCCTTTTTTCTCAGATTCAGCCTCAGAATGAAAATGGTGATTTCTGCTGTTAATCCTCTCTTACATGAGTCCTTGCACAACAAAATCCTGTACATTCTTCACACTCCAAAATCCTGTACATAGAACACTCTTCATACTGCTATTCAATTAGTGCAAAGCTCAGCATAGTGGTGGCCTCAGTTCTCTTCAATCTCCCGGTGCCTGTCTGCAGCCTGCTCAAGGAATCAATCCCAGGGCTGCACCAAGGAACTCTGCAAGTACCATCCCCAGGTGAAAAGGCCCAGGCAGTAATTCATCTATTGCAAGATGAATCCAAAGCACATGCAGAGGATGAGTAGGTCCCTTGGCTGTGAAACAATGTGCCAAATTGTATCATTTTTTTTGAAGTTATCTTATCTTATTGAAAGAAAAAGAAAAGTGTATATATATATATATATATATATATATATATATATATATATATATATATCCTAATAAAAAGAGTAGTATGCAAATTAACCATCAATCTGCTCCACAAGCCATGCCCACCAGCCAATAAGAGCAAGTATGCAAATAAACCCAACCAAGATGGCTACAGCCACAGAGAGCAAGAGGGAGGTGTTTGCCTGGCAACGCAGGAAGCCAAGCTTTCCGCCTGCTCTTGCCAACCTAAGCCTCCACTCAAGGCTACAAAGTTTCAATTGTAGAAAGTAAATACTGTGTTTCCCCTAAAATAAGACATCCTCTGAAAATAAGACCTACTTACAGGTTTCCTTCTGAGTGAAATATAAGGCATTCCCCTGAAAATAAGGCCCCCCTAGGCTAAACATGAGAGATTTGGTCCACTGATTCTGAAAGAAATGGAGTTATAAGAAATTCACCAGGAAATTCAGGAATTGGATTGTTATGATGATGTTCCAGAAGATGATGACATGATTGTCATTGAATAAATGAGTAAATTCTTGATACTGTAGGATTCACAGTTTGTCTGGTTTGTGTTGACAACTACTGTACTACCGTACCGTATACAGGTAATACATTTCCTTATCTTCATTTAACAATAAATGTGTACCATATTCTTCTTCATGGAAAAATAAGACATCCCTGAAAATAAGAACTAGCACAACTTCGGGAGAAAAAATTAATATAAGACACTGTCTTATTTTCAGGGAAACAGAGTATATCCCAGATACCAGGGCCTCCACCTATGTCATTGTGGGGCATGGCCAGCCTGCAAACCACCACAGGCTCCTGGCTCAGGGTGCCTCATACCCCAAGGGAACCCCTACCCTGATTTGGGGCACCTTCAGGGCAAACCAGCTGGCCCCCACCCATGCACCAGGCCTCAATCCTATCTAATAAAAGAGTAATATGCAGATTGACCATCACTCCAACATACAGTATGGCTGCCCTCATGTGGTCAAAGATCCTACCCCCATGTGGACACAAGATGGCCAGCAGAGGAGGGCAGTTGGGAGGCACCAGGCCTGCAAGGGAAGACAGCAGAAAGGAACAGGTCTGCAAGGGAGGGCAGTTGAAGGCAATCAACCCTGCAGGAGAGGGCAGTTAGGGGTGACCAGGCCAGCAGAGGAGGGAAGTTGGGGGCACACAGGCTGGCAGGGGAGCAGTTAGACATCAATCAGTCTGGCATGGGAGTGGTTAGGGGGTGATCAGGCTGGCAGGCAAAAGTGGTTAGGGGCTACTAGGTAGGCAGGAAGGTGAGCAGTCGGGAGCCAGCAGTCTTGGGCTATCAGAGGGATGTCCAAATGCCCATTTAGGCTCAATCCGACAGGGCAGTTGGACATCCCTCGAGGAGAGGGTGCAGGCTGGACTGAGGGACAAACCCTCCCCCCCTGGTCTCTGTGCATGAATTTCATGCACCAGGCCTCTAGAATATATATATATATATATATATATATATATATATATATATATATATATATATATATATATATTATTCTACAGCCACAGAAAGCAAATATATATATACAGAAAATAGAATGGTGGTTGCAGCAGCTGGAGGTGGGGGGAAGGGAAATGAGGAATTAAGGGGTACAGAGTTTTAATTTTGCAAGATGAAAAGAGTGCTGGTAATTGATGGTAGCACGGCAGTGTCAAAGTATTTACTACCACTGTCCTGTACACCTATAAATGATCATGATGTTAAATTTTATCTTATTTAAATGTTGCCATAATTTAAAATAAATTTTTAAAGAATTATATGTCTTCTGGATCTTACTCCAATTATTTGTCATCCACTCATATTAAAAAATATAAAGAACTAAAACAAGGATATATTCTTCTAAGACATTCAAACTGCAGAATTTGATAAAGCAAAAGAAGTATCTCCCTCACTTACACTCAATTTCTTCCTTCCCTGGGGTCACAGATGATGGGTATTGTTCCAATTTCTGTTTTCTATGGGATAGAAAAAGATCTAATGTTTGACATATGCATATTATATAAAAGGATTTCTTTTAACCTAAGTGGGGTCATGTTATGTACAAAGTTCTTAGACTTGCTTTTTTTTCACTTAATATGTCTTAGAAATGTGTCCAACTCAGTATATAAGGCTTTTCCTCATTCTTTTTAATAACTACACAGCATTCTTTTCAATGTCAACACTGCCATTTATGTAACCATTTCCCTATTGATCAGATATTGAAGTTGTTTTTTCTTTCATTTTGAAATGTCTAATCTAAGGTCCACTCAATGCTGGAACAATGTATAAAATCTTTGCATGGAAGTATGCCCAGCACCTACAGTAGCCCCCAACATGCACTTGTGAGTTAAATAACGTCTTAACTTTAGATTCTTTGGAATGATGGGCCTTGACTTCTATTCTTATCATATTTTCTTATAGTAACAAGAAAGATAAGAAAATGTGTATTTATATATGCATGCCAAATATGTAAATGTGAATGTTATAACAAATGAGTGTATACTTTTTAAGAAACTAAATAAAAATGTATATCCACAGGGCTTGCTTAGGTCAGGAATAATTTTTCCCAAACAGTATATTTATTGCAAAACCAGGGTTTACTAGAGTAAAGATAAATAAATTGAATATATTCTTTTCTCCCCAATTTTCTGTCTCAAAACCACAGATGATATTTCAAAAATACTTTTGTATCTTCCTAAAGAAGGAGCAGATGGAAATGTGATGTGCTTGGGCCACGAAAGTCCAGGAAAACTGAAATCAGTCCTTAGAGGAGTCCAAAAAGACTATTGATCTGCTGGAGTTACAAGGAACTTGAGTTTTCAAAACAAGAAAATTAAAAAAAAGAATATTTTTAGGACATTAAATAAATTCTTATCATTTTATTTATTTATATGTTTTAATATTTATCTTATTAATAATTTCCCCTAAAAAAAAAGAGAAATAAAAAATCAGCTATGAACTTCTCCCTGCAACAATTGAAGATGATCTGGGCCGCATATGCCAATTTTGATGGTCATTTCTGCTGTCTTTCAATTCTCCTTAGGTCTGCTCATGTTCTACCCAAGACACCCCCTTCCCTGGAGAATATACATCATAAATCACTGACAGCTAGGGAGGTGGCCTTCTCTCGTGGTTTCCTTCTCTGCTCCTTAAGAATTAAACTTGGTAGAGAAAACTCAGGATTAATAAGGCCAGTTAACAACTACTTAACTTCATTTTGCATGTATAAGTGGCAAAGTACTCTATATGTAATTTTACAATATAAATTAAGATAATATCTTTTACCAGAACATATAAGTTACTTAATTTTTCTCAACTAGAACAATGTATGGTCTCATTAAGCGAGTACTTTAGCTCTTTTATCTCATAACCTATTCCAGTTATGTTGGGAAGAATAAGCAGGTAGAGAAAAAGTATTCAAGTAAATGAATAAATGCATAGTGAAAGCCTAATTAAATAGCCAAGGAGTTTTAACATATCTATCATTTAAATCTATGTTTCTTACAGGAAACTCTGGTTACTGAGGTATATACATCATTTTAAAAAGTAAGAAAAACTAAAAACTATAGAATTAATAAATTTAAAAGCATAGAAACCTAAAGACATTCAGTATAAAACAAACCAAATAAGAGAATCACTGAGAATAGTATTATGTCACATTAGGGCTCATTAATTGTTATTCATAATGATAGCCTTGGGACACTAAGAAAATGTTTAAATTTAGTACCAAATAATCTTTTTCTGAAAAGATATAGAAATATGTAACACTGTAAAAGATTTCTTTAAAAAATTAAAATTTTAGCCCTTAATACAAATAAGCTATCTGGAAAAAAATACTTATAAGGATTGTTTCATTTCTTACATACCTAAAATATTAGGTGTCTTTTTCTAGCGCATGGAACTTTTTTATAATGAATTACTTAGTCTTTCCCTGAGACTCTGGAAAATAATGACTTTTGGCTTTTAACATCTAAAGAAATCATCAGTTTTTCTCTTTTGGAAATTCAATGCTGGAATCAAAGACACCCGTCTATCTCTGCTTTTCATTTCAGCCTCTTACCCACTAGTTTAGAATCCAGAGAGTCTGGCAGTTTTCTTCTACATATGCTATTGGCTGCCAGATCTAGAACTTCCTCCTTTATTCCATCTAATCTCCTCAGTCTCTAAAATAAATAAAAAAACAATTGAAACAAATATGATAAAGGCATTCCAAGATTGAAAGTATGAAACAAAAATTCTTGACATTCAGTTAAAAGAAGTGGTCTGTTCATCATCAGTCAACACTAGGAGGAGATAACATAATTTAATTTGGCAATTTTTGTCTTTAATTCATTCAAAAGAGTGATCTGAGAGACAATGGGTCAAATGCAGAATTATACTTCAGATATAATGTCTTTATTAGGATAAAAAGAAAACCACCTCTTTCAAATCATAGAAGGCTAGTTGGGGATAGTTCCCAAAGCAGTTGATCTTTTTATTGTATGACTTTGATGCCCAGAGCCAAGATAGTATGATAAGGAAGCAAAATAAGACTTGGAAAGAAAACAGGTCTTCAACCATAGTCCTTTTGGGGCAGGATCCTAAACCAAGTGCTATAACTTACAGTTCAGTAAATCAGTAACAGGAACATAGGATAACAAAAATCCTGGTACCAAAACACAGCAAGTCTGGTATTCATCATTGTAAAAAAGGCTTTTCTTTTAGAAATTATTCTTTTGACTATAAATGGAGCTATTCCATTGCATCTTCTTTATAGAAGAACTAGAGGCCAGGTGCACGAAATTCGTGCACGGGGCTGGAGGAAGGGGAGAGTGGTCCTTCAGCCCAGCCTGCACCCTCTCCAATCTGAGATCCCTCTCATAATCCAGGACTGCTGGCTCTCAACTGCTCACCTGCCTGCCTTCCTGATTGCCCCTAACCACTTATGTCTGCCAGCCTGATCACCCCCTAACCACTCCCATGCCAGACTGATTGATGTCTAACTGCTCCCCTGCCAGCCCATTTGCCCCCAACTTCCCTCCTCTGCTGGCCTGGTCACCCCTAACTGCCCTCCCCTGCAGGGTTGATCACCTCCAACTGCCCTTCCTTTTAGGCCTGGTCCCTTTCAACTGCCCTCCCTTGCAGGCCTGGTGCCTCCCAACTGCCCTCCCCTATTGGCCCTTACCTATTGCAGACCTTCCTTTGTACCACACAGATATAATCTACGCTTAGGAAACTGTTTCTTTAGGATTTTAGTGGGCCTCACTCCCAGAGAGAAAACTTAGAAGAGAGTTTAGTGAGATGAACAACAGTCTTTGCTTCTGTAACTGTCTCAGATCCACAGTTGATACTCATCATGTTTCTCCGACAAAATATATTTTAGATTTCCTTCACACTTAGCTTCCACCTCCTCTGGACTTGATGCTGTAGCCCAAATCCTCATGCTCAAGCACCCTGGTTCTATGGTCAGCACGCATTCTTCAGGCTGAGATGGCTGGATATTATTTATTTTCAGTAACTTTTGGGAAAGTGAGTACCAGGGGCACCCATGTATCAATAGTTCACCTGAGTTCAACACATATTCCTTTCTGTCTCATTGTATAGCAGCAGGTCTACTTCCTCATGATTAGAGTCATTTACCCTTACTGAGATGTTGACACCTGTTCTTGCATGCTGGTATTCAGATATAAGAAACTCAAATGTGTAGTTCAAAGTTCAATGGTACCTTCTTTGAGTCCCCTTGCTAAAAGTGGCCTTTTGGAAGCCTAGTTCCTCTAATCCTTCAGAGCCAAGAGTTGCAAGAATATGAATCTAAATGCCCACACTGGGTTATTGGAAGTCACAATACATAGAGCCACTCCTTCTTCCACCTGTTTTCCTTTCCCCAGTACTATACAGTTTCTTTGATTCAATGCATATACTGTGTCCTGAAGAATGGCATGTCATCCATGCAAATTGTCACCTCTAAAACTGGCTCTTTACCTGTGTCTTCAGCAGGTGATCCCAATGTTCTATCTGGCTATCAGCCTCTAGGTAGTACAATATGTGACATGACCAGTTTATCCCATTGTCATGGGTCCATTCCCACCCCATTTTTTAATATAAAGCATGCCTCCTGTTCTGATGCACTGTTATGTGAATCTCACACCAGTGGATCAAACACTAAAATCTTCAGATAATGATATGGGCTAAGGTCCCATGGATATAAAAAGCAAACCCATTCCTAAAATATATGCAAACTCTTGTAAGAATGAACCACTGGCTCTCCAAAGATGAAAAATGCCCAATAACATAATCAGCTTGCCAATAAGAGCCAAATTTATCTCCTGGATAAATGATGCCATAAGGAAAGCTCAGTACTTGTTTCACTGCTGGCAGGTTAGAAATATACAGCAGTTGCAATATCTAGCTCAGCCTTGGCAAGTAGGAGGCTGTGACATTGAGTATGTGAAGCCTCCATCTTTGTCACTGGCACTTATGTACTCAACCTGCCAGCATTGAGCAGACAATGATAGAGGCTAGATAACTTCAAAACTGGGTGGGTCATATTGTTAACTTGGTTGGTTAGTGCCTTTCTGTACTGAATGTCCTCTGGTGAGCATGAACTACTGATATAAAGATCTTTTCACTTTGTGGCCCATTCCTATGTTTATTCACATGTTTCTACCCCATAACATCTTATTTCAAATTTATAAATCTTTTTTTCCTTTTAAGGTTCCTGCTAGGCTATTTGTCTCTGCCCATATTTCATATCTATTCTAGTAGATGCACTTCCCAAAACTCTATCTACTGGGGAAATTTTTTATCACTACTATTTTTTTAAAAATCTTCAGTTAAGAAATCTGCTATATCTATTATGGAAAATATGGAATTTGGCATTCCCAAAATTTCCTGGATATAAATCATAAAGTATCTCAGACCTCCTGTATGACTCACCTATTCTAATGATGAGAATGAAGATCAAAGCATGGTTTTTAGTGGGTTAACCCTGAGTGAGGTTACCACGCATTTCTGAGATATCCATATAACTTCCTTCAACTTTTATTGAGCACCTACTGTTTATCAATCACATTGTTAGGGTGTGGGAATAAAAAAAAGAATAAAACACCATCTTTGCTCACAAATTCAGTCTAGTCAAAGTAGGATACGGTTAGTGTTACTAGTAAAATTAGTTGAATGCTACCAGGGAAATAGATTTAAATACTAGATGTTTCAAAGAAGAAATTCACCAAGTAGCAGAAAGGTTAGCCTGCAGGCTGAATATGCATAGATTCACAAAATTACGGTTGTAAGTAAAAATAAGTAACATTCTACCTGCAAATGTGATTATCAGTCACAGGGATGAAGCTAGGTATACATTGGGGAAGACGGCAAAATAGCACCTGTTTCAATGTAACCAAGTTCTGAACTTATGTAATTCATCTTTTTAAAACATGTGTCTAGGGTACCTCTCAAGTGTCATAGCTATAATGGAATAGATGAGGATCACCTTGGGAAGATGATGGGAGAGGGTACCAAAGAATGCAAAGAGGAAAGAGGGGAAAAGAATATGCAAAAATATGAGTATTTCAGAACAGCGTGTTCCTAAATAATACAGATGTACTTTTCCATTGAGGTCCTATGTGGTTTTTGGCACAACTCCTCAAAACAAGTCAAATAGACATAAGCAAATGTTCTCAGCATTGCAAAATGAATGGTTAAGAGTCCAAAAACAAAATTATACTCCAATTGAGATTCTGACATAAAAATCTTAAGCTACTCCAAAAGGGAGAAGGCCAACAGTCTACTCCAAAAGAAGATGTTGCTCATACCAACATCGATGTATCAGTCTAGATCCCTAGGTGGAAACAAGGGACCTCAACTTAAGAGATACCCCCCATCAACAGCAGTCACAGAATAAATCTACACTCCTTCCTCCCCAACTAGACAAGCCTGACTCAGGAATTTTTCCTCTCTTTTAAGTGTAGATAGTGTAAAAAAAAAAAGAAAGAAAAAAAATTGGCTAACTAAAGCCTCAAATTCTAACAGAATAAGCATGGAAACATTTGGAAATCTATCCATGTCTTTAAAAATTCCAAAAAATTTTTTTCAGTTAAGAAATCTGCTATATCTATTATGGAAAATATGGAATTTGGCATTCACAAAATTTCCTGGATATAAATCATAAAGTACCTAAGACCTCCTGTATGACTCACCTATTCTAATGATGAGAATGAAAATCAAAGCATGGTTTTTAGTGGGTTAGCTTAAGGTATTTGAATGAATTACAACAGACAAGTCCAAAATTATTATCAAATCATTATAATGGACATTTCACTGCGGACATTTCACAGTAGACATATCTCCATAACAGGATTTACAGCAAATTTTAAATAGTGACCCAATATACATTAAATTCTGTAGAAATTAAATTTTATGCTATTGTTCCTGTGAAATATAATGATTCCATAAATTTCCTTTTCATTATAATTGTTTATTTGATCTACCTCTTTCCTCATAGCTAATCAATGTCAAACCTAAGTCCTGGATTAGATAAAGATCAATGGAACAGAACAGAGAACCCAGAAATTGACCCAAGCCATTATGCTCAATTAACATTTGAACAAAGAGACAAGAGCACAAAATGGAGTCAAGACAGTCTTTTCAATAAATGGTGGTGAAAAAAAACCAGACAGATATGAAAAAAAATGAAACTAGACCAGCAACTTATACCATAC
Source organism: Pipistrellus kuhlii (assembly GCF_014108245.1). Classification (NCBI taxonomy): domain Eukaryota; kingdom Metazoa; phylum Chordata; class Mammalia; order Chiroptera; family Vespertilionidae; genus Pipistrellus; species Pipistrellus kuhlii. Next base: position 131,652,712 of record NW_023425404.1, read on the forward strand.
ATAAGAATAAATTCAAAATGGATAAAACTTAAATTTAAGTCATGAAACCATAAAAATTCTAGAAGAAAATCTAGACAACCAAATATGAAACATTTTACATAACAGAATTTTCACTGATACATTGCCTTTGGCAAGAGAAGCAAAGGGAAAAATAAACAAATGGGACTACACCAAACCAAAAAGCTTCTACACAGCAGAAGAAACCAGCATCAAAATGAAAGGTCACCCACTTTAGGGGAGAACAGAATTGCCAATGACACATCTGATAAAGGGTTTAATTTCCAAAATATATAATGTACTCAACAAAAAGAATACAATCCAATTAAAATTTGGGCAGAGGACCTAAATGGACACTTCTCCAAAGAGTACATACAAATGACCAATAGACATATGAAAAAACGCTAAATGTCACTAATCATCAGGGAGAGTAAAATTAAAACAACAGTGAGATACCACCTCTCAACTGCAAGAATGGCTACCATCAACAAAAGAAATAGCAAGTGCTAGCGAGTGTGTGGAGAAAAACAAAAACAAAAAACTCGAGTGCATTGCTGGTGGGAATTCAGATTGGTGCAGTTACTATGGAAAACAGTGTGGAGTTTCTCAGAAAACTAAAAATGGAACTGCCATTTAACCTAGTGATCCCACTTCTAGAAATATATCCTAAGAAATTTCAAAACACTAATCAGAAAGAATGTATGTCCTCTATGTTCATAGTGGTGTTATTTACAATAGATAAAACCTGGAAACAACCTAAACGTCCATCAGTAGATGAAGGGATAAAAATGCTATAGTATATCTACCAGTACATAATGAAATACTATGCAACTATAAAAATAAAAAAAATAAAAAAAGGATCTACTATCCTTTGAGTCAGCATAGCGTGGCCTGGAAATGATTATGCTAAGAAAAATAAGCCAGTCAGAGAAAAATAAATTTCACATGATCTCACTTATAAGTGGAATTTAATGAGCATAATAAAGTGACGAATAAAATAGGACCAGAGGCATGGAAACATGGAACAGACACGTGAATCCCGGGGGGAAAGAGGAAGGTGGTGCAAGAAGAGATTAACCAAAGAACTTATATGCATTGCCCATGAACACAGAGAATAGGGCAGTGAACGCCTGGAGCAAGATGAAACCCAGGAGTGAGGGGCAAGGGCAAAAAAAATGGGGGAGGGGGCACATCCGTAAACCATCAATAATAAAGATAAAAAATAAATAAGTTGTTTGAGATCACATAAGTAATCAGTGATAGGCAGATATGCTAAAACTTATGGTACGCTTTCTAAATGCCAACATTCAACCCAATTATGCACCAACTTTATAATACATTCTTTTTTGGGTATCATTTTTGGACATAAAGATAGGTCAGTTATGATTTTCTAAAGAAGAATATAAAATTAGTATTCCCATTTTTCAAAATGCTCTATGTCAGTACTAGCAAATGAAATGAAGCACCCATTGTCTGTTTTAGGATCCTGTATACTTTTGGAAAATAAGTTATTATTATCAATATTTATACCAATATTTGATGATCTACTCAGTGCCAAATGTTGTGTCAAATGCTTTGTAGTTATTTTCTTTAAATGTGAACATTCCAAAGGGGAACTCGTAATACCTCCTTTTTGAAAATGAACTGAAACTCACTGGCTTTAAATTCCTTAAACTGGTTCTGGGGTCATGATTAAAATCTAGAAGTCTTTACCTTTAGAGCTCTTTCAACCCACTAACATTCCTCAAAAAGTGTTTTGTTAATTTCTTGACCTAATAGATGCATAATAAAAAGAAGCTCCAGGGTCAAATACATTTAGGAAATACTGTGCTTTTTATCTCTTTTCTGGAGATTAGAGGTACACAGTGTAATAGTTACAGCTATGGAAAATTGTACAAAAGCAGAAATTCATTCAATTCATTTTAAACTAGGGGTGTCGAACTCAATCAGAGAAGGGGCCAAAATCTAAAATCCAGCCTAAATCGCGGGCCGAATGGTTTACTGAACAGTCATAAACTGTCATTGTGATGGAAACGCAGCGGAGTGCAGTGATGACAGCGCGGTGCGGGCCACATTGCAAGGCCTGGCGGGACGGATTTGGCCCGAAGGCCTTGTGTTTGACACATGTGTTTTAAACCAATAAACCCTATTGTTTGAAGATAAATTTTTTCCACATTAGTATTCAGAGAGGTCTTTCGGTGGTACCCACTTTGGAAAATTCTGTACTACATTATTTGACATTCAAAATGCATTAATGAACATCAACAATCAAATTATACTAAAATGATAGTATTAATATGTAATTATATTATACATATGTAACCAGTATAGTTGTCTTACTATGAAATTATTTTATTTTTTACAGTTATTATTCTCAAATGTCGAATTTTACTTTCCTATCCTTCTCATCAATAGTCTTCACAACATTTTGCTAAAATTAAATTTGTCAGTTATGGTTATTTTTCATATTTAAAACAATATTAAAAATAATATGAAAATTGCCAAAACCGATTTGGCTCAGTGGATAGAGCGTCAGCCTTTGGACTGAAAGGTCCCAGGTTCGATTCTGATCAAGGGCATGTACCTTGGTTGCGGGCACATTCCCATTAGGGGGTGTGCAGGAGGCAGCTGATCAATGTTTCTCTCTCATCGATGTTTCTAACTCTCTATCTCTTTCCCTTCCTCTCTGTAAAAAAACAATAAGATATATTTTTAAAAAATTGGGAAATAAATGAAGTTGGAAGATGTAACAATTAGATTGTTTCCATATATTAAAAGAATAACAGGGGCTGTTATGAACTTTACATCCATAAATTTAACATCTTAAATTGCATGGACAAATTTCTTGAAAGATACTGCAAAATCTCACCAAGAAGAAATAGATAATCTTATTAGCTCTATCTATATTACATAAATTGAATTTGTAGTTGAAAACCTTCCTATGCATAAAAAACTCCAGGCTTGATGGCGTTAGTGGTGAGTTCTGACAAATACTTAAGGAATAAGTAACAAAAATTCTACATAAACCCTTTCAGAAATTTGAATAGGAGAAATATTTCCCAATTTATTTTATGAGGCCAGCACCACCCTGATACCAAAAACCAGACAAAGGTATCATAATTAAACTATATAACAGTATATCTCATGATATAAAAATATTCTAAACAAAATTTTAGAAAATTAAATATAATAAAATATCAAAACCAAATGGGATTTATCTCAGGAATATTAAAGAAAATGTAATTTTTATCAAACATCAATCAATATAATTTACCATGTTAAGAAATTAAAACCACTTGACCACCAGGGCCAGGTAAGAGCATCATCCCATATGCCAAGGTTGCAGGTTTGATCTCCAGTCAGAGCACATACAAGAATCAACCAACTAATGCATAAATAAGTGGAATAGCATATCAATTCTCATTCTCTCTTTCTCTCTCTCTCATTAATCAATAAAAAGAGTTAGTTTAAAAAGCCACTTGATCATCTAAATGAGTGCAGAAGAAGCATTTGACAGAACCCAATGTCTATTCCTGATTTATAAAGATTACCTATAAAAATCTTTCAGCTAACATCACATGTATGGAGAAAGACTGGTGTTTCCCCTCAGATAAAGAACAAAGTAAGGGTGTCATCTGTCATCACTTCCATTCATCATGTACTGGTGAATTAATATATATATATTAATTACTTCCCAATTAGAAAGTAAAAAAAACCTGTCTTTATTCACAGATGAAGTAATTATCTATGTAGAAAATTTGATGGAATATGTAAGATAGCTATTGAACTAGTAATTGAGTTCAGCAAAGCTGGAGGATAAAAGATCAACATATAAAAATCAACTTTATTTCCATGTATGATAGAAACCAGCATGGGACCAGTTTGGCTCAGTGGATAGAGTGTCGGCCTGCAGACTGAGAGGTCCCGGCTTTGATTCTGATTCGGTCAAGGGCATGTACCTTGGCTGCGGGCACATCCCAAGTAGCGGGTGTGCAAGAGACAGCTGATCGATGATTTTCTTTCATAGATGTTTCTAGCTCTCTATCCCTCTCTCTTCCTCTCTGTGAAAAATCAATAAAATATATTAAAAAGAAACCAGCATAAATTAAAAATTTAAATTATCTATCATAACATCATAAATATTAAATATTTATAGATAGATTTGAAAAAATGTGAAATATCTGTACACTGGAAACTACAAAATATTACTGAGGAAAAATTTTAGGAGTCTAAAAATATGGAGGCATATATTGTATACATGGATTGAAAGACTCAGTCAAAATATCAATTGTCCCTTAATTGATATATCAACTCAATGCAATCCCAATTAACAGCCCAGCAGGATTTCTTTTTTATAGGAAGTTACAAGATGAAAAGGAAATGCAAAGAACCTAAAGAAGGCAAAACAACTTTGAAAAAGAAAAGCAAAGTTAGAGAATTACTGACTTCAAATCTTATTTATAAACTACAATAATTAAAGCAATGTGGTAATGGTTTAAATATGCACAAATAAATACATGGTCTCATACACATATGGACAACTGATATATACAAAGATGCAAATGTAATTTACAGAAGAAAGAATAGTCTTTTCAACAAATTGTATTACAAATTCACATGCAAAAAAGAACCTTTATGTATATATAACTCCTGCCATGAACAAAAATTACCTAGAATTATAGATATATTAAAACATTAAATCTAGAAAAAAACACAGGACAAATACTTGTGATCTTAAGTCAGTTGAAGATTTCTTAGTTACAACACAAAAATGCATGATCCATAAAAAAACTATTTGACTTTATCAAAATGTTACTTTATTTTTGTTGTTTATACTATAACTGTTGTCCCCATGTCCTCCCTTTTGCTCATCTCCCCCATATCCCTACCCTCTTTCCTTCCCTTCCCTCTGGCCATCACCACACTATTGTCTGTGTCTCTGGGTTATACATACATGTTCTTTCACTAATCCCTTCATCTTCTTTCATTCAACCTTCCTCCACCCCCCTCCAGTCTGTTTCCTGTATCCATACCTCTGATTCTATTTTGCTTGTACATTTATTTTTTTTCATTAGATTTCACATTTAAGTCAGCATAGATGGACATGAAGATTATTATGATAAGTGAAATAAGTCATTCACTGAAAGACGAATGTCATATGATCTCACTTAAAACTTTTATTTTTAAAAGACAATGTTAAGAAAGTAAATAGAAAAGCCACTTGGGGAAAGTATCTTCACTAATAAAAGAGAAACATGCAAATTGGTGTCACTCTGCTACACCCAACAGCTAATCAGAGTGAGTATGCAAATTAAGCTGAAAATATGGCAGGAGCCCCACCCCCCAGCCACTCTGGGCCTGTGGGAGTCTGAGAAGTCTGGCCCCAGTGCCTGAGGCTGGCTGCAGACAAGGAGACCAAGAAGCCCTCTTCCCTGTGATCCCAGGCCACAGCCAGCAGCAGAAGCCTCACATCTACCTGCCCCATGTCCTGGGGCATCCCAGGCCACAGCCAGCCAGAAAAGCTGCCCACACTGCATCCCAGGGAAGATGGAGAAGCCGCCTGCCTGCGGTCCAGGCAACAGTACCTGTGGCTGACTACAGTCTGGTAGACAGAGAAGCCATCCACCCTTCAATCCTGGGTGCTAACACTTAAGGCGAAGCCACCTGCCCAGGCGAAGCCACCTGCCCACTATCCCCTGTGGCTGCAGGCAGTCTTGAGACCTATGACTGAGCAGAGAAAGGAAAGCCCAGATCCTGGGTGCCTGTGACTGACTGGAGGAAAGAATCCTGGGTCCCAGAAGTAGGGCCGAGGCAGAGATGATTAGGGGCAATCAAGCCAGCAGCAGAGCAGTTAGGGACAATCAGGTTGGCAGGCTGAAGCATTTTGGGGCTATCAGGCAGTCAGACAAGTGGTTAGGAGTCAGCAGTTCTAGATTGTGAGAGGGTTGTCCAATTGCCAGTTATCCCCTAAGGTAGGGGTGTCGAACTCAATCAGAGAAGGGGCCAAAATCTAAAATCCAGCCTAAATCGCGGGCCGAATGGTTTACTGAACAGTCATAAACTGTCATTGTGATGGAAACGCAGCAGAGTGCAGTGATGACAGCGCGGTGCGGGCCACATTGCAAGGCCTGGCGGGACGGATTTGGCCCGCGGGCCTTGTGTTTGACACATGTGCCCTAAGGGGTTCCAGATTGGAGAGGGTGCAGGCCAGGCTGAGGGTGCACAAATTTTGTGTACTGGGCCACTAGATATAATAAAAGTGTAATATGCTAATTAGACTGGGCATCCTTCTGGATGACCTTCCAGATGAAGCTGGGCTGCAAGGGAAGCCTGGATCCTGGGTGCCATAGGGAAGTTGGTTTTAGCAGCCAGAAGAAGGAAGGCCTACTCTTGCATGAATTTAGTGTATCAGGCCTCTAGTTTTTAAGTAATATATTTGACTCTAAAGCTTGTGTTCAGAATATATAATGAATTTTAAAAATTCAATAATAAAAAATGTTAAATATATAAACACTTCACCAAAAACATACAAATAGCAAACAAACACATAAAAAGATGCTCAACCTCGTTAGTCATTAAGAAAATGAAAAAAAAAAGATCATAACAAATATAACTATGAGCTTTTAGAAAGACTATAATTGAAAAGCCCAATAATGCCAACTATTGCCAAGGACATGGAACAACTAGATTTCCCATGCAATGTGGTGAGAATATTTAATGATACAATGATGTTGGGGAACACTTTGGCCATTTCCAATTCAGTTCATCATATATCTTCCATATAATTCATCCATTTCATTTATCAGAATTTCTCAGAAGAAATAAAATTATATTTATAAAAATACTAGAGGCCTGGTGCATGAAATTTGTGCACAGGGGCTAGGGGGTGTCCCTCAGCCCAGCCTGCACCCTCTCCAATCTGGGACCCCTTGGGGGATGTTCAACTGCTGGGGATTGGGCCTAAACCGGCAGTCAGACATGCATCTCACAATCCAGGACTGCTGGCTCCTAACCAATCACCTGCCTGCCTGCCTGATTGCCCCCTAACTGCTCCCCTGCCAGCCTGATTGACACCTAAATGCTCCTCTGCAGGTCTGATCACCCCTTGATCTGCCTTCTCTTGCTGGCCTAATCGCCCACAACTTCCCTCCCCTGCCAGCCATCTTGTGTTAACCATTTTGTGGTGACCATATTGTGGTGGCCATCTTGTGATGACATGGGGTCAGCTACATTGTGGTCTTGTGATGACATTGCACAACACCACCTAGGCTTTTATTATATAGGATTTACACGCAAATAATCATAGTAGCTTTTTTTGAAAATGTACAACACTGAAAACAGTATAATTGTCTATCAACAGGTGAATAGATAAATAAATTATGGAATATTCAAACAAAGAGCTACAACTCAGCAATAAAAAGGAATGAACTATTGACACCCACAATGGATGACTCTCAAAACAAGTGTGATGTAAGAAGACAGACAAAAAAGTTTTTCACAAAGGAATATGAGAATTTTTTTTTTAATTTGTTGCAGGAGATATATAATGATTTTGGTAATTTTTCATATATATTACTTTAATAAGTGCAGCTTATTGTATATCAATTATACCTCAATAAAGCTGTTAACAATACAGAATTAATTTTAGTCATTTTGAAACTTAAAACTTGAACTTGAGCCAAAACTAATTTCCTCTCCTCGCCCTACAGAAACTAAACCTCAGCTGCCTAGAGTAAATGGGGTTGGGGTGCAGGTTCTATTCTTTCTAGTGTGGGGCAAAGACAAAGAAGAAAGAAGGTGTGATCTCTGTGTACAACTTCCTCTTGGTAGTTTGTTGGTGTTTCTGTTCTCATTCTGGTTGAGTCTTGTTACATCTGCTATTGGGGACTTGGCTGATATTAGGATCTTCACGTGGGTAGTTCGCATAATTCCCTCAGGGTGGTGCTCACTTTCTCTGAGCTTCTTCCATTGCTCAAGAGACCTCCTTAGAAGAACAGCTATGTCTCTCTTTGTCTCTACTAGCAATAATATAAAACAACTTCTCTGAGTTAGGCGTTTTGTCACTTTCCTTAATGGCTACCTATGCATATATAGACGTTGTCCATTCTCTACCCTCTATGAGCCTCCATGTGAATCCACCCCTCAGGAACCTTGCAGACCTGAAATTGGGAAGTAAGTATCCTCATTTTCTTCTCAAGGCAAACTGCTGTGTATTGCTTATCCCTCAATTTCCACTTCTCCAGGGAGCCTCTGTCTTCAGAAAGCAGATGCCAGTCTCTGTTCACCAGGCCCTTAAACCCTTTCCTTCACAGAGTGAGCTGGAAAGAACTTAATAGGATTACATGCTATGCTCCTGGGCCCCAAAAAATTCCCAACAGAACTCTCTCACCAAGCTCTATGCTTTGGAGGGTCCTGAGGCTCATAAAGCATCCATTAACAGAAAAGAACTCAGTTTCCCCTTCTTAAAGATACTACCAGTGCTCGTGAGTTATCTTCTTGAGTTCCCCTTCACTTAGCTTTGGGAAGGAAGTGAGGGGAGACCTTTTGCCTATGACTATTTTACTTCATAGTGGCAGAGGCAACTATTTGATTATCTAATCTTTTTTCAATTTTTCTTGGCCAGAAAGCTAGTCTATAATTTCCAGAATTGTTAGGGTTTATGTGTGGCCCTGAAACTGTATTCTGTGCAAATAACAGAAGTGAAGTGTACTACTTTTAGCTCTAGCACATTAAAATCTCTAAGAAATAATTTCCTGTCTTATCCCCAGACTCCAACAGCCTGGGTCACAAAATTAATACATAGACCCAATAACCTTTCCTTTTCAATCGGTGCCACACTACTCTTAGGCAGAAATAAACTTTTCTTCTAATAAAATTCCAAAGGTTTTTTATTTGTTTGTTTGTGATAGCAGTTAACCTGCTATAACTAATAGAAGGGGGAAAGGGGGAAAGGCATTGTCTAAACAGGCAACTAGTGGTAGGAACAATAATATTGCAACCATAGAGATGTTATGCAGTGGCAATATAATTGGCAACCATTCTCCTACTTGGAAAGTAAAGCAATGAGACCTGAATCAGTCATTCTAGGGGAAGTGGATTTAAAAAATGAGTAAGGATTAAAGCTTTTTCTTAATGCTTTATTTTTAACAAGGTATCACAAGAGAGAAATGAGTTCAGGAAAGACATAGTCTGCAAACAGAAATAGAGGGAATAGAAAGAATCCAAAAATCCAGGCTCTCAAAAATTCAAAAAGCAACTCTTTCTTGACTTCAAATAGTAAGAAATTGATAAATCATTTTAGCAACAGAGGCCCAGTAATATTTCCTTGAACAAGGAATTTAGCTCTACCTTTGAAATTTAATTAAAGAGTGCATTTCTACTTCAGACTTTAGCTTTATATGATCTGCAGGTGGTTTTCCTTAAGCTCTAAGTTGAGAGAAACATGGAAGGGAGGAGGCAAAAGCATAAACCAAGTTTGAACTATATTTGGGAATGAATTTCAGGTGTGCTTATTGACACATGAAGCTGATTAGATGCAAGAAAATAAAAATCTTCCAAAGTTGTTGAAGGTATTGTATTGCCAAAGGAACCATATATGTCTTTGACTTATTGAGTCTTCAAACAAGCCAGGGGTACTCAAACTTTCCTGAACAGGGAATGGATGAAAAATCTGAATAATTTCAAATAAGCATATCCCTAAAGCTCACTTAGATGTTGTAACAGGTGATAACAGACAAGAAGGAACTTCTCAAAGAGTAGAGCAAGGGGCTTCAGGAATGGTACACAGGGATTGTATTCCCAGAGGGCAGAATAAAGGTTTAATGAAGAACTGCCAGAGCAAAGGACCCTCAGAACATGCTTTACAGGAGTTCATTACATCTGTTTACCAAACACTGCTGTGTATCTCTCATTCTTCCTCATTTTACATAGTTCATTGCTGCAATTATGTCCCTGTTTCATGATTATATATTAGACTAGTGGCCTGATGCATAAAATTTGTGGACTCGGGGTGGGGGGGAATCCCCCAGCTTGGCCTGTGCCCTGTCACAGTGCAGGAGCTCCACAATCCATCAATGTAGGCTCTGCCCACCCATCCAGGGCTTCTTGATGGATTGTCCCGAAGAGGTAGGCCAGAGCCAAGAGAGATCTGTGGACCCTGGCCTCCCTTGCGCACTCCTACCTAACCCTCAGCACAGGCACATGAAAACGGAGGTCTTCCCCACCACTCTGCTCCTGGGCCAGGCCCAAGGCAGCAGACTCCCTCTGCGCACATCTGCCTAACCGCCTGCCGTGGTCCTGCCCCTGTCCCCAACACTGCAAGGTTCCGCTCACCTGTGCCTGCTGTGCATGCTGCCTGCTGAGTGGTCATGACATTATGGTGTCCTGGATAATTTGCATATTCCTCTATTATTGTATAGGTTTTGAAGGGATGGATGAGCAGATAACTTGTCTTTTTAGTTCAAGAAGCTATACCTGTATCTTATAGCGAAACCTGTACGTTACCTGGATATCATATGCACTGTATCTGTGAAGGCAGGGTAAGTCAATCCCATGAGTAAGTAGAAGTGTTAAAATGGATGTTTGCTGACCAGACTATCGAAGAGACTGATCCCTGAACAAAACCATTTATTTTTCTTCTTTTTCCTGGATACACTGGTAGGTGACATTTCCTAGATCCTTTTACATTTAGGTGTAGCCATAAGTCAGAGTTCTAGCCAAAGATTCCAGTGAGTAAAAGTGATGTATATCATTAATTCATTAACCAGCCCATGTTATTGTATTATATTATCAAATAAATTCGTTCAAGTTCTAACCCCTAGTACTTCAAAATGTGACTATGTTTGGAGATAAGCCTAAGATGACTAAGTTAAGATGAGGCCTTTAGGGTAGGCACTAGCCAACATAGTGTTTTTATCAGAAGAGGAAATTTGGACGTACAAAAAGACATCAATGATGCAGAATACTGAGGAAAGACCATGAGAAGACATAGCTAGAGGTAGCCATCTGCAAGTGAAGGAGAGAAACCTCAGGGGGGCAGAGGGGAAGAACACCTGCTGGCACCTTGATTTTGGAATCCCAGCCACCAGAACTGTGAGAAAATATTTTTTTGTTTGTTTAGCTCCCAACCCATAGAATTTTGCTATGGCAGCCCTTGCAAATGAATACAGCCCATAAAACCCTCCCATGTGCAATGCTCCATGTTCTACCTTCCTAGCTATCTGGGCTGAAGATGACCCCACAGAACCAAGCTAAAAGTCATGTACTAAAATGGCACTTCAAGCAGAAAAGTGTGCTTGAAGGAAGAGCATCCAACCAGGAACACTCAAATTGTTCAATTATATGAGTGAAAAATAATTTTATTATAAAATGTAGGGGTTTGTTAATTACAGCATTAGCATACCTCCAACTAATATACCTGCAAGGCTGATGATTCCTTTTATTTCCCCAGCTCTCTTCTGAGTGACTGTTGGCAGAGGGCGGTATGTACTTTTCACTTCTTAACAAGTCTTGTGGGAATAGAGTTTGGCTTCCATTACATGCTGGCTTTCAAAGTAGGGTATTTAGTGCCTCTTGTCCACAATTTGAGGCCTTAACCACAATACTGGGATACAATGAATTTTCTACTCAGTGTCTTCTAATGTATTTTTAAAATATATTGCTTAAGGTAAAACAAAAACAAAAACAAAACAAAACAAAAAAAACCAGAAAATTCACAAATATATAAATAATAAAAATACATCTCAATTATGCACCAAATGGAATAATTTTTATTATTTTGGAGGACATGAGGAAGCAATCTATTATTTTTTTAGAAACACTACTTCTGTGATATAACTATCTTGTGTTTCAAGACTGTAATATACAGATCATAGTCCAGCTGCAGACAATGTCAAGGACCTTGAACTCAATAAATAAGATTCTTTCCTCTCATCTTCTACTCATACTTATGAAGAATTAATGGGGCCGAAACTGGTTTGGCTCAGTGGATAGAACGTCAGCCTGCGGACTGAAAGGTCCCAAGTTTGATTCCAGTCAAGAGCATGTACCTTGATTGAGGGCACATCCCCAGTAGGTGTTGTGCAGGAGGCAGCTGGTCGATGTTTCTCTCTCATCGACATTTCTAACTTTCTCTCCTTCTCAATTCCTCTCTGTGTAAAATCAATAAAATATATATTTTTTAAAAAAAGAATTAATGGGGAAGAAGAACTAACAAGCTTATAAATTATTCCTTATACAAAACAATGATTAATTTATATGATTATCCTGTTTCTTTACTTACTATTTCCTCTTTAAAAAGTGACTTTTGTGTTTATCTTTGAACTAATATGTCAGATATCTTTAAAATTCAAAGCCAGAATCTACACAAAATTATTCAACTTTGCCTAACCTCAGTTTGCTTCATAAGTCTTCTTTGAGCTTTTTCTTTCAATTTGTTTAACATTTTAGACCAATAAATAAAGCCAAGATAGATATAGTACAAAATATTATTAGTTCAAGAATATGAAGTTTATGCATAAGAAATAGGATCATGGAATTAGTTAGTCACCCTAAGGCCATCAACCAGGGTAACTGGAAGAGAGCTATGGAAGGAATTCCTCCTACAGCTCTATGAATGCTTCCCTTGCTGTTTATGTTTACACAGTTCATATCTGCCTTGTGAGCCTTGACCAATGATCTCAAATCCTCACTGATCTCTGATTATTGCCTTTCTAACAATCTCAACTTTGAGGGTGGGGGGTTATGATTCATAAAATATTTGTTGAATGCTATCTACATACTAGGCTGTTAAGAATCTTCTTCAGCTTATAAGCTCTTGGAAGTATTATCTTCATCTTTCTATCTCTTTCAATCATAATATCTCTAATGTTTTCCTTTGTGCACAGTGTGCAGTGTACATATTAGTAATTCCATAACATTCTAAAATAGGCTTATTACAAATAGAATGTAATTTGGGTCATGAAGCATTGCATAAGGCAATGTAATAAACAGTGTCATCAATAAAATCTAATATTCTGTTAACAAATAAAACAAAGGAATTCCAACAACCGACATTTCCTCTACTGCATGCCTTGATAGAAATATTACCTAAATATTGAGCTATGTAATATTTTCTTTAGTTTTTATCTGATTTACTATGGGTATTTCAAGAGATGGATATGCCTTTCAGTGGGATGGCTTCTAACTAATGAAGTCCTCAAAAATGGACATTGCTAATACAAATCAATTCTTGCTTTATGTAACAGATAACATTGTTCCCATAGACCTTGATAATGCTCTCTCCAAATATTTGTCTTCCTTAAATTCTTTTTAAACTAGTCATTATTTGCCATAAATTTTCCTCTCACTTTATGCAGTAACAGCAGTGACTGAAATGAATTTTCAGCAAATATTTTCAGAAAATATTTGCAGGATGATCTCTCAACCTTGTTCAAGTTCAGAAGTAATCCAGTTCAGGTTAGTTTTCATCATCTTTGGTGTTTATTCTACAGATTCTATCATCAAAAGAAGTCCATGGCAGATTTAGCCACATTGATACAGCAGAACTCAATTTTTCAAGAAAAAACAACAACAAAACTCTCAATGTGCTAAAATGATTTATGATCTCTAGGTATTTTAAATTATGAGCAGAGAAACATCTAAGGCAAGCTTTAAGGGCAGAACTTTTAGGGGCATATTTTTCAAGTTGTATAAACAATATGTGATATTTCCTTCCACTATCTATTTTTAAACTCTATATCAAGGACTTACAAGCTTAAAAGAAGGAAGAATTTCATAGTTAGGCTGTCAGAAGCCAAACTGTCATTCTTGGTGTGCATGGCTCTGCACAATGCGTGCTTCAGGGAAATCATTCCCTGCATATCAGAATTGGAAAGAGTAATTCATCTAGTCAGAGTCACATTTTAAGCTTTATGGTATTTATGTAAATACTAGAGGCCTGATGCACAAAATTCAAGCAAGGGGCTAACCCCTTGCAGCCCCAGCTTCATCTGTTGTTTGGTCTAATTAGCATATTAGCTCTTTATTATCTACTAGGAGCCCAGCCAGCAAAAACCTGCCACCCTACCTTGATACCCGAACCTCTCCATGAAGAGCTCCAGCGCACCTGCCCCAGGCCAGACCCCTCTTGCCTTCTCTGGCTGCTTCTAGCCCCGCCCTCAGTCCCTGGAGTCTCCTTTGGCTGATTCTGCCTTCTCAGGGCATCTCCCTGCATCCGCCCTGTCTCCAGAGCAATGTGGCAGCTCTGCCCTGTCATGGCACTTGGAGAAGAGTATGGAAGGCTCCCGCCTGCTCTTCTGTGTTCCTTGCCCTGGCAGGTGGGCAGCGGGGTACTTTGAGTGCGAGTGGTGGGTGGCAAAGGACTGGTGAGGGGTGCGCTACAGGCTCTCACCCCTGCCCTTCCCAGCACAGGATGGTCCCGCCTCCTCAGGGTTGCTCCCTGCTTCCACCTCATCTTTGGAGCAACGCCCCACAGCGCACATGCAGGCAGCCTTCTGAGATCGGTTGTTAAACATTACGGTGTCCCAACCATTAGCATGTTAGCTCTTTATTATAATAATAATATTAAAAGCATAATATGCTAATTAAACTGGATGACCTTCCGGACAAAGCCAGGGCTGCAAGGGAAGACCAAGTCCTGGGTGCTGGAGGGAAGCCGGTGCTGGCAGCTGGGGGAAGGAAAGCCTACTCTTGCACGAATTTTGTGCATCCGGGCTCTAATATAAGATACATGAGCTAGGCCCCTTCTGAGCGGTCTACAGAATCATTTCCATTCATAATGATATTTTACCTTAGTCCCGTCTACACCACCCAGCCCTACTCTGAGGTTTTCCTACTAGGGCCTATCAGAAAGGTCATGTCCTTTTAAAAATAAATTTAAGTAAAAAGAAACTCAGTTTGGTATTTTTCATGTAGATATAAACGGGTTTGTTAGCATCTTAAAAACAAATTTCATTAATATTAATAACATTCTTTTTTACATGAAGTTCTCCAAGTTTGCTTCTCATGAACTAAATGGATACAGTATGACTGAGTTGCCTTTGCATTGCCCTGACCCTCTTGTCTTATCAGTTATAAGAAGATCTCTGTTCTTTAATGAGGAATTAGAAGTAAGCTCAGCAGTTACAGTTACAGAGATTAGGCTCCTCCTATACTCTGTAGTCAAACTTGCCAATTTTGTGAACTTGGGGAAGATGCTAAACCTTGCCAGTGCCTCAGTGGAAAGTGAGGCTAATAAAAATGCCTACCTCATAGGGTGGCTATGGGGATTAAATGAGGAAATATTTGTAACATGCATACAGTGATGTATGGTACATACACAGTCCATAGCTAATAAATGTTACATAGTTTTGTAACAATGTAGGTAGTCAGAATGTGTAAAAAGCAGTGTACCGCCAAAACCGGTTTGTAAATTATATACATATATATCTCAGCATATCTATCTATATCTACATATATGTGTGTATATATACAGTATATCTGTGTATGTGTATGCATGTTTGTGTGTGTGTGTGTGTGTGTGTGTGTGTGTGTAAAAACCACATTAAATCCTACTATAGGACAGAAAATTTACCTTTTTTTTTGTTCCAAGGTTCCAGGTTAATAACCCAAACCCTGATTTTACTGAATTGAGTTCAGTATAAATTTGAGTTGAGTATAAATTGAGTGGGCCTTAGCTTAAGTGACTCCTTCCCAAGAAAACATTAATACCTTCTTTAGAGCATTGGCCTATGAACTGAAAGGTTCCAGGTTCAATTCTGGTCAAGGGCATGTACCTTGGTTGTAGGCACATCCCAGGTAGGAGATGTGCAAGAGACAGCTGATCGATGATACTCTCTCATCAATGTTTCTAACTCTCTATTTCTCTCCCTTCCTCTCTGTAAAAAAATCAATTATATATATAATTGATAAAAAGCAGTGTACCAACAATAGTGCTAGAAGTGGTAGGTAAGAGAAGGAAAAGCTGCCTGGACCCAAAGACTAGTTTTAGTCAGTGTTGTTTTGAATTTTGGTTATATATCAATAGCTATGATATTCTTATTGCAATTCCTGTAAGAAAAACAACATGTACCAGTAACATTAAAATTCTAATCTCCTATTTGCATTGAAATAACCTTATATAATAAAAGGTTAATATGCAAATAGATCAAACAGTTGAACAACTGAACAACTGAACAATCACTTGCTATGACATGTGCTGACCACCAGGGGGTGTGCATGGAACATGGTGGGCATTGGCTGCAGTGGGATGGCAGAGCAGGTGAGTGGGGGTGCCAGACCAAGGTGGGGCACCAGTTGCTGTCATTGGGGTAAGCCTCTCGTGGTTACTGAAAATTCTTTGCTCCCGCGTGCCACAGCCCCACCTGGTGCTTGCACTTGCTGCCAACATTGACCCTGCTTGTACCCGCTGCCAGTGCCGGGCACCGGCCCCGATCACTAGGCACTGTCAGCAGGTACAAACAGTGGCTGCCAGCCCCAATTGTCCCTTCTACAATTCCCCCTGTTCTTGAGGGGAGATCAGGGCAGCAGCCACCACTCGCACTGCTGCTGGTGCCAGCCCCAATCATTTCATGCAGTCAGCGAGTGTGAACAGGGTCAATGAATGGGAGCGGCACTGGGAGTGGGGCTGCCAGAAAACAGGGGACCAGGGGCCATGGTTGGGAGGGGCTGGGCTGGGGCATGAAGGATGGGCTAAGACCCACCCCTGAGCCCACCACAGCCTCACAGCCCACAGTTCCTTTCAAAGTGCATGAATTCATGCATTGGGCCCCTAGTTGTTTGATAATATGACTTATGTCAACTCAACTCAAAGGTTCCTAGAAATACAAACAACAGTTTATAGTTTAACATTAAGTACATGATCTGATTTCCATGTTGCAATAAAAAATGAGAAATAATAGAAGAGGCTACTAAGAATGATTTAAAATTTCACAGAAAGGCATTTTGCATTAGATGCACTCCTCAAGGCATATAATTCCATCCACTGAAGCTTTCAACACTTTTAAAGATTCCTTCCACAAAAGATTTAATGTGATGTGATTTACCACATTAATCAATGGATTAACTCTCAAAGTTTAAAAGCACAAGATTCCCAGTCCGTTTAGAATTTCTCTGATCAGGAAAGCAAAAAGAGCACATCAAAGGCAAGTAATATGAGTGAACCCAGCTGGAAAACCATTACAATACATTACATAGAAAAGTCTAAGTAAATTATATACATATATATCTCAGCATATCTATCTATATCTACATATATGTGTGTACATATACAGTATATGTGTGTATGTGTATGTATGTTTGTGTGTGTGTTTGTGTGTGTGTATGTGTGTGTGTAAAAAACACATTGAATCCTACTATAGGACAGAAAATTTACCTTTTCTTTTTTGTTCCAAGGTTCCAGGTTAATAACCCAAACCCTGATTTTACTGAATTGAGTTCAGTATAAATTTGAGTTGAGTATAAATTGAATTGGCCCTTAGCTTAAGTGACTCCTTCCCAAAAAAACATTAATACCTTCTTTAACTAGGTCTTCTCTGATTAATTTCTATCATTGCAACCTGTTTATTGCTTCATATGATTTATCATTACATGAATGTATTGTTTATTTACTCACATAGGTCCTTGTCTAACGTTTGTCACCCAGTTTCATGTGTACTGGTACCATATATGTTTAGTTAACCTCAGCACATCAAGTATCTACCACAGCACCTAGCACACAGCAGGTACTCTGTGTAGGTCAAATGAATAGGGATAAAACTTCTGCAAGAGGTTGATCTAGACAAATTTGCCAACATCACCATTTAAGACATCATGTCTTATCACTGGGCAAAAGGAGAGCAGCACAAACTCATCAAATACAGGTATTTGAGTTAATCTCACTCCTTGTGTTTTATATTCTATTTTTTACTATTTTGCTCCTTATCGTTTCTTTAACCTTCCTTTGTTAATGCAGTTTAAAAAAAAAAACACAATCACTGGAATGGTAGTGCCTTATGGAATAGATTTGTAAAGCTTATTACTAAATGACTTCCATAAAACCATTTCTACCTGTGAGGAAAGTAGATGTCTAAACTCGTAATAAAAGGATAGATTCTTACATGCCCAGTTAATGAAAATTGACTTCCAGAGCAAATCAGTGAGGTGTGGAGTTGAAGTACGTGCTGAAATAAGCATTGATATTGTCTTAAGGACAGCCAAGTGGCTAGGCCTTCACTTGAATTCGTATCTCAACTTAGAATAAACGCATGCCTTTTTAATTTCCAGCACT
Organism: Pipistrellus kuhlii; assembly: GCF_014108245.1. Classification (NCBI taxonomy): domain Eukaryota; kingdom Metazoa; phylum Chordata; class Mammalia; order Chiroptera; family Vespertilionidae; genus Pipistrellus; species Pipistrellus kuhlii. Next base: position 131,670,974 of record NW_023425404.1, read on the forward strand.
ATAAAAGGTTTATGAACTAAAGCAAAAGAACTCCAGCTGCTTATACCCAATTATTGAAATTAAACAAAAAATGTAATTTGTGTCGAACCAAAAAGAACATATATAACAGTCCCACATCCAAAAAGTATGCTAATACAACTTTTCAGTAGTTTTCAAAACATCAGAAAAAGTCTGTTTTACAATCAGTGATTGTACAGCCATGATGTAAATTTGGCCTTGAAACAGGTACATAGTACAGACTGATGTTCTGGTCCTGAATGAACTCAAACTGAGTTTTAAGAAGTCATCTTAAGCTCCATGAATTAATTTCTGCAAAACAACTTCCAAGTCATTTGCCAATATTTTTATGAAATTTTTACAATTGTAATTGATAAGTAAAATATGAGCAGTTACAGCAGGTTGAATAGTTGAATTTTTTCCAAAAATTTTATAGAGAAAGATCCCTGAGGACATTTTTGGTAGTAATCTTACAATGCTTTACTGCTTGGGAATTGGGGAAATTAATGCTTCAAGAATTGGTGCTTTAGTGATTTTTTTTCCAATTCAATTTCCTCCAATTCCCTAAGGAAATCAGAGAGTCTAATATGAATGAATATCTTTTTTGACATGTTAGATGAGAAATGACAAACAAGTTGTTAGTTTCTTTTTACCAGTTTATCACAACAAGATGGACTTTATGAGAAATTTTAAAAACTCAAAATAGCATTTGATTAAAAAAATAAATCATATAGTTATTGGCAGTGTCAAGAACTATAACTGATATTTAAGGAAGTACTTAGGACTCAGAAGTCAAACAGAATCTATTATCCCATTTAATTTCCTGCATACATTTTTCATTCTCTAAAATGGTCTTGTTTATTTATTAGTTAATTGTCTTATAATTGTATTGCTCCTTCTACCTCCCTACCAATCACAATACCCTCAAAAGATATAACCAGGTTTTAACCTCTAGTAATGGTGAATGTATCTTATTTGAAAATACTCTTTGTAGATGTAACTAAGTTAAGAATCTTCAGATGAGATCATCCTGGACTTAAGGTGGGCCCTAAATTTGGTGACTGGTATTCCCATAAGAGAAAGAAGAGACAGTTTTGAGACCCAGAAGGCATTTGGGAGCAGAAAATATGAAGATGGAGACCTAGAGGGTAGTGATGCATCTACAAGCCAAGGAACACCAAAAGTGTCCCTAAGAATTTCTTCCTAAGAGCCTCTAGACCAGTGGATCTCAACCTTTCTAATGCCGTGACCCTTTAATACAGTTCCTCATGTTGTGGTGACTCCCAACCATAAAATTATTTTCGTTGCTCCTTCATAACTGTAATTTTGCTACTGTTAATGAATCGTAATGTAAATATCTGTGTTTTCCAATGGTCTTAGGCAACCCTGCTAGAGGTTCTCAACCATTAGGAAACACAGATATTTACATTACAATTCATTAACAGTAGCAAAATTACAGTTATAAAGTTGCAACAAAAATAATTTTATGGTTGGCGGTCACCACAACATGGGGAACTGTATCAAAGGGTTGCAGCTTTAGAAAAGTTGAGAACCACTCTCTAGACAGTATCTTGATTTTGGAAATCTGCTCTCCAGAACTGGAAAAGTATAAATTTCTGTTGTTTTAAACCACCAAGTGTGTGGTGATTTGTTGCATCAAAGGAAATTAAAATAGAAGCAAACTGAGTCCAGCCAGGAGGAGCTCAGTGGTTGAGTGTTGACTCAGGAACCAGGAGGTCATTTATTCAATTCCCAATAGGGGCCAGGGTTGTGGGCTCCATCCCCAGTAGGGAGTGGCTCCATTCTCAGAAGGGAGTGGGCAGGAGGCAGCGAATCATTTGATGGTTCTCTCTCATCATTGATGTTTCTGTCTCTCTCTCCCTCTCTTTTTCTCTCTGAGATCAATAACAGCAAACTGAAATCACAATTATTAACTTACTTTTTTTACAATGGCATAAAGGAAGAAAGACACATCTTTGACTGGCCATTCATCATTGTGTGATGAAAAGAGACTATATAATTCAATTTCACGAGGAATATTTTATAATAAACACTAATGAAAAATCATAAAGTAATGGAAGTCACAACATGGTTAGGTAATGGATGGATGAGGCAGTGGTGCCAGATGTCTGACTTCAAATCCTGGTCCAACCCTTACTAGGTGAACCAGGACATGATATTTGATCTCTCTGACTCCCCTCTGGAAAATGAGAGTAATTAGTATTTACCTGTTAAGGTGACTGTGGAGATTAGTGTGAATAAAAATCAGAGCTTGAAATTCAGAAAGTGCTAGTGAATATTTATGAGCACCTTAATCATAGCTTAAGAGAACCTAGTTATGCAAATAGAGCAAGGATTAATATTAGTTGAAGACAGCATGAAGGGGCACACCGAGAAATGTGTTCCTGATTTAAAAAGCTTTCCCAATTGAAACCACAAGTTTCAAAATCCTATGGCTTAGAATTTTTTTCCCTCCCTTTTTTCCTTTTTCTCTCTGCTAGATCTGTCTGAAAAGAAGTACCTTATACATGTTTATTCAAGTTTCCTTTAGCATTTCAATGCTCTTGAAAAAAGGAAGAAATGGGAACAAGTAAAGTGTGGAAACTATAGTCTCTGTCTTCCTTCTGTGCAATGCATAGCCGGGAGCATTGAAGGTACATTCCAAACCATTTCAGGCAACTCCTTTGTTCACAGATGTCCAGAGAGTTTATGAAACTCATCTAAGATAAGTAGGTTCTGTGAGGGCAAAGAACTCAGGCATCTTATGAAATACCATATACTGATGGTATATACATATGTTAGCATGGGTCTTGGACATAAAAACAGATAAAGGAATAATTGACAAGTTAGTCAATGCAATCACTACTAGTCTTGTATGTGTTCCACATCTCATTATGAGAGAGAATTAAATGTATGATAATATTATGTAAATATATTGACACACATGTTTTATGTAAATCTATAATATTAATTTTTTTAGGTTGAAGAAGTAAGCCCCAATATTGCTGGAAATGAATACCACCTCATTAAAATCTATGCAGATAACAAAGAGAATTTTATAGACCTAAAGTCACGTAGAATAGCAAATGTATTAGAATGTTTTTTTTCTCTATCTTTTTCTTGCTCCGTAAGATTTATCTCAAGAAGGTATTAGTAGAATATCATCTATTTCCAGAAATGCCAGACCCCCTTTTAAATTCCATCTGCAAGACACATGTAGCCATCTCTAATTTCTTTCAGAGGGAATCAGCTTGTTTCCGTATTCCAGAAACTAAGTTGAGGAGGTTGGAGGGAGTGGTAGGTGGTAGAAAAGTCAGCCAAAATGAGCAATTTCAACTTATTTTGATTTTTTTTTTCTGTGTAAATGTGGTGGCCAAGACCCAAACAGTTCTGGTTTTCCCGCCAGCGTGCAGTTTTTCCATCACTCCTCTCTGGCTAGAACTTTGATTCCTGAGCATCCCTTGCAAGGTCATTTATCATCAGGTGTTTAACATCCCATGGAGAGCTCTATTTTGGGGGCCCACTAAAGGAAGTTAAGGAAAAATAGACAACTTTACTATATTAAGTTTAATATGCGTGATTCTACTCTTTGCCACTTTATCTAACATTTGTCTTCCTGCAAAGTCACTTTAGGTACACCATCAGTTCATAATGGTACCACATAAATCAATTCTTTTTACCCAAAGATTCAAGTTGGATAAGTGAAGGAAAGATTAGGCATCTGTATAGAAAATAATTTTACTAAATTGCATGAAAACTAAAGGATTCTCTTCATGTTTTATCATCCTTAAGTACTATCAGGAGCAAGAATAACTTTATTTGGAACCAACAGAAGTTATGAGTCCAGATCTCAGAAAATATCAGGATATTGATAGAAGAATATTCATGGATAAGCATTAATATATCAGAACAAATGACCTGCAGAATTAGTATAATTTTCATTGTACCAAGAGCTACTTTACGTCCCACAGTATTCTTTCACACTTTCACCCTTACATAACAGAAATTGTTTTTACTTGTTAAAATGCAGCTTTCCTTCTATAATGTGAGATATTTTATGTATTTATTTATAGACATGTGTTTAAATAGATATATGTTTGAAATATAAAAGACAAAATATTTGGCTTCCAATTAATCAGCAGGTTGCAAGCTCAGACATGTTTGCCAAAGAAAACTTTCCCCTTAGCTAAGTTTCTTAGTTAGAAGAGACAGAAAGTAAAACTTTAAAAATAGGCTGGGCTTTTTCAGAACATTGACACCACCAATCAGCTGTGAAGCTTATAACAAAAGCAAGAATTCATAGTGCCCCATTCTTTGTTCCCCATGCATCTCCTATGCGTGTGTATTCTTTTCTTCCTGAGTAGAACAATGTAACAGTACAGCATGCATTTTTAAAACTTTTTCTCAGATGCTAGTGGCAAGCTTCATGTTGTCATTAATATTGTCTCTCTGGATTCTAATCTGTTTATTTCAGTGTAGAAGGGTTTTCATTGCTGTAAGGCCACTGAACAGTTTCTTTTTTATGAAATTCACTTGTATCTTGATCTCTTTGGTGATATGATTACATCTAAGAGACTTCATCCCCAATTTTAACATCTCTATTTGCTCCTTTTATTTTTATTATCTTTTTTTAATTTATTGTCTAAAGTTTTACATATGTCTCTTTTTTCCCCAATTGATCCCTCCTCCCAGCCATTCCCACCCCTGGCAAACCCCCACCACCCCAGTGTCTGTATCCAATGGTTATGCTAATATGCATGCTACAAGTCATTATTTGCTTTCTTTCCATAATATTTACTCCCTATCCCCTTTCCTTATTATTTACCTTTTGAACAGTTCTTTGGAATAACAATCCTAATGGAAAGATTAATGGGGAACAAATGTCCTTTTTAAAACAAAGTCTAAGCTCCATACATAGGATGAATAATAAGATTTATCACAGATTAGTTTTATGCTACTTTGATCAAAGAAGAGGTTTGGGATATTTTATGTTGCAGTTTAACTTCAAAACACACTTACTTCCTATAACTATATATCTGTATAGTTTAATCTTACTATTTTTTTAAACATCTGAACTTTGAAAGTTCTAAAAATGTTTCGTCTAATTGAGATGACTTTAAGTAGAAAACTAGTTGGTTATTATGAAAAAATTATATGGAATACTGAATCTTTTTTAAAAGTCCATTTAAAAGAAACACCTATAAGAGATAAAGCTGGAATAAATCACTTGACCTCCCAGACTCTCAGTCCTCTTGTATGTAAAATGAGCTGATTGAACCAGCTTTAAGATCCCTTCTTACCTTAACAGTCTACTAGATCAGTGTTTCTTCCCTAAAATGTTTGAATTCTAGAAAAGCATCCATGCACCTTAGTTACATATTAAAATCTTAAAGTAGATTGTTTTATTTTATTTTTTAATCACTCAACTCTTTAATCTGTCCCTTGTCACCCAAATCAAAATACATTTTCTGGAATATTGTGATGCCAAGCAAACCTGAAATATAAGCTGCTGACCATCATGAAGGTAAGCATTCTCTGAAAACTTTCATTTGCTTTGCTTAATTGAAACTTCTAAATCCTAAAATAACATAACAGAAATCTAATCTGAAGATGAAAAGAGGGAAGATATGTAAGGGTCCTCAAGGGAAAAAAACTTCAAAGTAAAACTAACTATGGACCAAAACATGTAATATTATAGAAAATGAATAATAAATACAATAGAATAAAAGCTACTACGTTATTTGTTTCCAAATAATTAACTTATGAAATTAAACTGGTAAGACTAATATTTCAGAAACAGAAGAAAAAAACCTTCTCAGAAGTCAAAATAACATTTTTTCATACTTCCAACATTTCAATGATAATAAAATTATACTACATGAATGGAAGACTTTTGCCTGTATATGTGTAACTTAATAATTTTATTGCAAGTGACAAGAGAAACCTTAAAAGCATTCCAGCTGGTTAAAGAACACAGTTTGTAGCCGAACTCTGCCTTAGGAGCACAGTTTGTCAGGAAACTTCCTGGGTTCCTCATCCAGCAATGTACTTAAGCATGTGACTTTTATGTGGTTGCACAGCTTCCCACAGTGTTTTCATAGCTTGTAAAATGCTTAGGAAGTGTTTATAAAAATTGCTTAAAGAAATTGGGCCACAAAGAACTTAAGCCTCATGATAGCCCAGCTTGCATTTCATTCTCAAGGAAGAAATATTTTCATTGCAAATGCATGGGTAACATCTGTATTTCAGGTTCTCTTGGAAGAGCAAATAAGAGGTGGTGCTGCCCATTGTGTATTATTTGGCTGTCACTCTGAAATATGTGATGCTCCAGTTACTCTTCTCATGAAATCATGCACACAAGTGGATGCTCCCTCTTTCCCCTAACTTCACCCTCCTTGTGTTGGTCATTCTTAGTTATCGGACCATGCTGGAAAGACATTATGTCATGAACAGCCTAATAACATCTGCAAAGAACCCCTTGGGAATCCATTGCATCAGCTGTCAAAACCAAAGTGTGCTCTTGGATCTGAAGTCCACTCCTTATAAGAGCTGACCTTTAGCCCAATAGCATTTGAATTTTTGTTTTTCACATAGGCTGATAGGGGATACATGGCCAGAGACGTATCACAAACAACATCTTAGTTTATAGCCGTCTGGAGAATCATTGAATCGAGCAACAGCAAAACATTGTGAGTATCAGCTTGCCTTTTCTGTTTGGTCTTGGTTTTTATAGGATAAAGGGCGGTACTGAATAATTTGAGTTTAATTGAATGTTCATTCTTTCCTCTGAAATGCATGTTTAGAGCTCTACACTTGGGTCTTATGCTGAACCTTATGTAATATAACTGTCATCAGTGCAGCCTAATAAACACACAACATATTAGGTGTATGTGTATAAATCCATTACTATAAACTGAGGAGGAAACTGTCAGACCAGCTCCAACACAGCTGTCTCATTCTTAAAGGACACACTCCTAGCAAAGGTTCCATAGAGAAGATAATATCCAGTCTTTCTTTGTCAGTTATTTATTCAAACAGCCCATTAAAATGTGTACATTTTCCTTTAACTATGCCAGATCAATAATTTGGGAAGAAAATTAAAAGACATATAAAGTCTGCTACAATCTGTGCTTGACAATTAAAAAGTTGTATTGATACATAGGCAACACATGGTTTTTATGAAAATAGACTTGTAACCTGCCTATTTCGGATATTTAAATTAAAGGAGAATTCCAGAACAGATCACTGTCCTGGTTATTAGCCTTAAAGGAAGAAACAAACCCTATCAACATGTAGGAGGTGTCTCTCTTTTAAACTGATGCACTTAAAGAGCCAAACAATTAGGGGAGAGTGTGGGAACCAAGGGTCATAAGTCCCTACTTTATGATGTATGTACGAGGTTAACTATAGACTGTATTGTCTGTATTCAGTCATGGCTCATTACCACATGTCTGTTGGAATTTGCCCTTTGGGAAAAATTTTTTCAAAATCTTGTTAAGCACATGGTACATTTCCAGTCTCCTGAGGAAAGGCCTGGCTCTCACTCCCAAGTCCTCAAAACCCTGAAACTGTAATACTATAAGTTATCTTCAAAAACTTGAGAAAAATGTGGATACCATACTAGAGGGGTTAGATGTGAAATGTGTAACCTAGAAGGCCTATCCATATAGTTTAGCAGAAAAAAAGAAAAATGAAGTCAATCTGTGGTAAAAGAAACAGTTGATTTATGGGATATATTCGCAATTAATTGTTCCAGCATTCAGCTTTATTATAACTTAAGTAATATGAGATTTTTATGTACCTCTTTCAATGTAAACAAGTAAAATGGGCCAGAAGTCAGCAAGTATTTTCCAACTTCTTCCTTCTAAAAGAAGAAACGTTTAGACAAACACAATGCAAATCAAAACTCACCCTTTAAGGATATTTTCCCATTCTGGGACTTGGTTATCACCGCTTACATCAAGACAGAGCCAATAAAGCCAGGCCTGTTCCCAGAAAGAACATCAGCAGGAGTCACACTCAGCTTATTGTCCTGGTGGCTGCTTTGGCCTGTGGGAACAGGCACAGCATGATGGATCCAAGACTGAGATAAGACCTACCAGAAATACTTCACTTCCAAAGTCAGGAGGTAATTTTGCCAAATGGGAAGAAACAGAATATTTCTCATGTTGTTTGACAAAAGAAAAAGGCCCTGGGATGACCTGTTGTGACCACACTAGCTTGCAAAGCATTCTGTGCCTTCACAAATTGTGCTAATGGGGATAAAGTGGGGGGAAATGGGTGCAGGCCAGTTCACTAAGGTTCCATGTTAGGAAGAAGGAGAAAGGCACAGGAATTTCAAAGGAGAGTGCCCATTCTCCAACCAATCACAGCAGCTTCTGTTTTTCTATTTTGTTTGTTGTACTGAAGTCCACCAGCTGACTATCAGCCCTGGTACTAAGGAGGAAAAAAAAAAGTTGTAGAGATGGTTCTGGTGGGGACAGCTGAGTCAGCCCAGGCACATAACTCTAAGGTAATTCTCAACATCTTTCTTGCCATAAAATTATTTTAGAGAGCAAAGAATCAAGAATATTCTGGAAATCATTTGAGCTGCTGTGAACTCAATAGAACCTGTCTTTCCATTTCAGAATTGTTACAGCAGTGACCAGTGAGAGAGAATAAGAAACAGGAATCAAGATCCAGACTTTGGAAATAAATGAGCAAAGTACAGGCTCTACTATTCTGCTTGAAGTTCAAAACTGGGCACCAATCCTACAGGGAAATATAGCAAGAGACGAGGTAACTAGGTGGAGTACAAATAGAAAATCAAGATATAAACAAGCCAATGTGGAAAGCCAACCCATAAATTAGAAAGGATGCTAGAAAGTGTAGGATACAATTTCTCCTACAAAACATGTAATGTAAATATGATTTATATGATTTAAGAACAGCGCAAGAAAGTTTGGTTTAGATTTATGATTAGTTTTCCTCTTTGCTATTTTTTTTTTTCCAGAAATGCCTGTCACTCTGATTTCTACCCTCTATTTCTATTGACTTTTCATCTCATTGGTTTCAGATTTTTTTTTTTACCATTTCTTCTTCCTTCTATGACACTTTGATTCCAGATAGTATTGTTTCTAATGTTTGGAATGCCTAAAATTAGCCAGCACTGTATATCTCACATTCCCAGGGCATTAATTTCCAGCTGCTTAGATAGGTAAATAATATAAACAATAATGCACAGCACTTATTTTTTTATTTCACAAATACATTGTCCTTTTTCTTCTAAAGAAATTTAGAGCAATGTTGGTGTGTTGCTAGTGATTAATGTTTTACTGGCTCAACATAATTTCCCATTACACTCACACATCCCTCTCCTTGCAAAAGGGAGGGTGGGGTGGCATATGATCAAGTTTGATCCAATAGTAATATAACATCTTCACACATTGATGGAGTTAGTATAGACTTAGGACCTAAGCTTGCCCAATCAGAATCTTGTCAGAGATACTTTAGCTATAGTTGCTGCAAAAAATCTTCTATTTAGAAGAGAATTTCTGGTGATGTAGACTCTTTGTTTTTCTGCTTCATGATGAGAACCTATGCACAGAAGAAAGAGGCCAACACAGGTATAAATAGTGAGAAGCCAATCCAAGAGATGCCATGAGAACATCATTTGAGCCCAGATTCCAGCCAATTGCATCAGCCAATAAATATTGTTCTTTGCATAAGCTAGTTTAAATTTGGTTCCAGTCATTTACAACTGAAAGAGCTTTGTGATATATAAATGTCAAACATGATTAATGGGAGCACAGTTGATAGTAATACAAAGTCTTGGCTTTTTTGGGGGGGCAAGGTTAAAATATGTACACAGATAATAATTTAATTTAAAAAATTTACAATTAAAAAAATTAAAATTAAAAAATTAAATAAAAAACAAAGTCTTGGCTTAATAATAAATGATCAGTGCATGCTGTTCACATTTTCTAAAAATTCTTGTTTATTTTAATTAATCTTATTTTATTTTATTGTTGTTAGTATTACAGATGACTCCCATTTTCTCACTTTTTACCCCCCTCCACCAAACCCCTACCCCATCTCTCTAGAAATTCTTGATGTTCTGTGTCTGTATTGTTGCATATGCTCAGCAAGATTGGTGAACATAGTAGTTACTATTGTTTACAGAAGGCTGTTTAACCTATAGTTTTCTTGATTTTATATAATTTTATACAGCATTCAGGATCATGGCTTTAGAATTTAGAATGATACATATCTTCTTGATGCCTAGATGCTATACAGTAGTGGACATGGCATGAGTAAATAGTGAAAGTCACATTCTGCTGAAGTCTGAGGTAAAATATTATGTCACACATTAGAAGTATCTTTTCTGTATCTTCTATCAAATGAGAGGAGCCTCTGTGAGTTCAATTTTCATATAAAAACTATTTTCATCTCCAAAATTAAATATATTGAATATAAAGCACTATCCAATTATATTGTATTTCCAATATCAAGTTCTTTCATTCACTGAAAAAAAATATTTATTGATGGCTTACTACATACTAGTCAGTGTATCATATGTCATGGATTGCAGTTGGGAACATAAAGTTCAGGCCAGTTATGAAGGCAGACAATAAACCCATAAGTAAAGAATTAACTTGGGGTAATAGTAAATATTGTAAGAAAAATAAGTCAGGTAAGGAAGTAGGGAGAGGAAGGCTTCCCTGAAGTGGTAATTTAAAAAGATATCTGAAGGACTTTGAAGAGCAATGTGGGAAAGAGCTTGAAATTAGAAATGTAAAAATTTGGGAAGGTGTGACCTTGACATAGTCAAGAAATAACAAGAAGCCCAGGCCTGAGGAAGCAGAATGCCAAGGGCCTCATAGTCCTTGGTAAGAATGTGGATTTTATTTCATGAATAATGCTAAATCACTGAAGAGTTATGAGTGGAAGAGTAGCATAAGTAGATTTAAAATTTTTACAGGTCATTTTAGGAGCGGGAGAATGGCAGCACTTATAGAATCAGGGAATTAATAGAAGCCAGTGAATGAGTTATTACTGTAGCCAAGAAAGTCCACTCACAGGCTCGAGAAAAGATGGTAACAATGGAGTGTTGAGAAGAAGTGGTTTAGGAATATAATTTCAGGTACAGTTTAGAGAACAGAACTTCCTAAGATTGAAAGAGGGAAAGGAAAAAACAACACATACCACAAAAACACAAAACATCAAAGATAAATGCCAATGATATTTTAGATAAGGATTTAATCTCCAAAATTTACAGAGAACGCATGCAATTTAACAAAAGGAAGATAAATGATACAATCAAAAAATGGGCAATGGACTAGACCAGTGGTCAGCATACTCTTTAATCAACAGAGTTGCAAACCACTGCTTGTGAGCCGCATGTAGTTCACAAGCCACATTTGCTGACCATTGGACTAGACACTTTTCGAAAGAGGATGTACAGAAGGCCAAGAGACATATGAAAACATGCTCAAAGTCACTAATCATATGAGAGAGATGCAAATAAAAACAATGAGATACCATCTCACCTGTCAGAATGACTATCATCAACAAATGACAAGTATTGGCTAGGATGTGGAGAAAAAGGAACCCTCATGCACTGCTGGTGGGAATGCAGACTGGCACAACCACTGTGGAAGACATTATTGAGTTTCCTCAAAAAATTAAAAATGGAACTCCAATTTAACCCAGTAATCTCACTTCTATGATTATATCCGAAGAAACCAGAAACACCAATCAGAAAGGATATATGCAGCCCTATGTTCGTAGCAGCACAATTTACAATAGCTAAGATTTGGAAACAACCTAAGTGCCCACCAGCAGATGAGTGGATTAGAAAACTGTGATACATCTACACAATGGAATACTATGCAGCTATAAAAAAGAAAGAACTATTACCATTTGCAACAGCCTGGATGGACCTGAAGAGCATTATGCTAAGCGAAATAAGCCAGTTAGAGAAAAATAAGTGTCACATGAATTTATTCATATGTGGAATCTAGTGAACAACTAGATCAAAAATAGATCCAGAGACATAGAAGAATCCATAAACTATTTAAAAGAGAGAGAATATTTCAGCAAAAGCCAGAACAAATCAATGATGATAACTCAGACAAGACATGGCATCTATCTCGCCCCATGTACCACTCAATGAATGAAAATATAGAAGCCCCAATTCCCTACTCCACTCTCACTGAAAAACCTAGACAAAATTTTGGAATAATGTAAAAAGACCCAAACAAATGTTAATTTCATCATGCAGTTGAATAAAGGCTTGCTACAATTCAATTACAGGAAAAAACAAAGATATCTCTAATCCTGTGGACTTAGATTTATGATTTCTAAATAGGGCAGAAATTGTTTCAGAGATCATTGGTATGGATTTTGGAGAGCTAGAAGAAGAGGGATCACTGAAGTATGTGAATGCCAAGTAAATACATATTTCTTTATCACATTTGACCAATGATTTCAGTGCTTTCAATGGAGTTTAAAAGTAATTGCCAATCTCTAGTATTTAATTAGTAGCAGAAACACATATAAAACAAATTAGATAATCATTTTAATATTTACTTTAAATTGAACAGTGTACCAAACAGTATAACTACAAATCTTTAATGTAGGTTAAGTTATTACCAATTAATTTATTTGTTTTATGAGATCATGAGTTAAAAGCAAACAAACAAAAAAGCCTTTCCACATTGTCATGTTATGCATTGGGAACAATGGCTATCACAATGCTGTTGCTCAGGAAACATAGCTAAGATAAGTAGTATCACTTATTAAATGTTAATACATGGCATAACAGCAAAATTTTATTTGTAAATATATAGTTATATACTGTATATCACATTGCTCTCAAGTATTCCAGTGTGTAAGTATTTTATTTTTTTGAGTATTTTCTTCCAATTCCTTTAAGAACCATGTTTGCATTTATCTCTTCATTATAAGGAATGAACATAGATTCAGATGTTAATTATATTCTAGGATGAAACATACTCGTTTTGGTATATAACAATATAAAATTATGGCTTGTAATCCTTTAGTAGAAAAATATGGTGGAATTCACTTGCATATAGAAATGCTTAGGACTTTTACTCAATAATTATTCATAAATTTGAAGAATTTTTCAAGGAATGACCTAAAAGTATGGGGTGGTATCAGAAGCTATGACTTCTCATTGCTTTTTCTTCCATTATTTTCTTGTATTAAATTATATGAAACTTCCTAAGGAATTTTTGTGAGTTCATGATTGTTTTTGCGAATTTGTGTTTTATTGATTCCATAATCCATTTCCATATCATAAAATGTAGAATCAAATATGCAGTCTTAACACAGTATCTAAAAAAGAAAAAAGGAAAGAAAAGAAAAGAAAAGGAAAGGAAAGAAAAGAGAAAAGAAACAAAAAGAAAAGAAAAGAAGAGAAAAGAAAAGAATAGAAAAAAAAGAGCAATTCCAGGATTAGCATAATGAAAGGAGATTATTACCAAAAATATTTAAGGAAAGGGTAGTATTTGACTCTCTGCAATAGTATCATGGATAATCATCTGTGGACAAACTTGGAGAATGTCAAAAATTTTACAGGTCTTCCATCATAAAAAAAAGCAAGAAATATACTTTATTTATTCAGGAATATGAATGCAACACTAGTGCTCTTGATCATAAGTGCTATTGAAGTCTGACCCAAAGTCTTATTACATTAGGTTATAATATTTAGGCAATTGACATGGAATATTTCAAGTTTTCATGTGAAACTGCCAATACCTGGATCCAGATGGGATGGCACTCAATTTCATAAGACAGTTCTGATTCTCTCAGAAAATGGCTTTGGAAAATTTAGCACTAGCTCTTATCATTTTTTTAAACAAATATCAGATGGTGGCTTACTAACTTTGGGGCAGGTTTCATAAGAAATATTTTTAAAGTTGCTTTTATTCATCATGAGAAGAATATCCGATATCTTTGGTAATTATCTGCCCAGCAAGCCTTTGTTTCAGTTTAATTTACCTTTTGGAAACTAGCTTTCCCTCAATTCAAATGACTTTAATATAATAGATATTTCCACTATCTTTTTTCACATCTGCCAAACTGAGAGGTAGTGATCTGGATCTGATCCATCCCAAGGCCTAACTTTTCCTCTTTTATAGATCTCAGAGACTATTCCATATACTTACCACATATGTTTTTTTTTTATTATTATTTAACTTGGCCAAAGAACTCCAATTTATACAATACACAATAATCTAAATCAACTTGGGTTTTATTCCTAACCATTTATGAGTATTGTCATAAATGCAGCAGTATTATGAACTATGTTGCCTAAATACATTTGACTGGACTAATACTTGGGTTTGAATGACTATTACCTGCATGAGCAAGGTGTTGAAATATATGAACCAAACTAAAGTTCATCTGGAACATACATTTTCTGTATCCTACTCTCCTGACATGCTACAAACAGCTTTATATTAGAACATGCACTTCTCATTTTTCTTACATGTGGTGATACAGTCTCACCTGCAAAGGCATTTTCTAGGCCCATTATAAATATTAAATTTTGTTCAGTCAAAAGACATTGTAATAATAATGCCTTCAATTTTACAATTCATATTATATAAGAAAAATTTTAATATATCATTACTCTATTGTTAATATCACTTAGGTGAGAAAATTGAGGCTTGCAGAGGTTAAATTAATTTCCCAGTCATGCAGTTGGAAATGTCAGAACTGGGACTAGACACAAGTTTTCTAATTCAAAGTCCAGAGCTCATTTTTAAACTATCATAACAGACTCTGTCTAGAAGACCTCATTGTAAATGTTACCTAAATAGTGTTATTAATATGTCTTTTAAGGAAATCCCATATTGAAGAGTTGATAGATATATTTCAGATGTAAAATATTGGCAGCAAAAATTTAATCACAAGATGTAATTGTGTTTGTATGCATAATAAATATCGTGTTAAAAGGCCTAAATCTCTGAAGAATGACCACTATGTGGTTCAGAAGTCTACTTTTAATTATCTTATAAAAATCTCATAGGGATATTGCATATTTTGTCTATTTTGTTTCTCTGGGATAAAAACCTCTGACCCTGCACACCTATGAAGTAGAGTGATTATCACCAGTTTAACTCAAAGGACTCCTCTAATCTTATGGCGTAAATATCATTATGGCTGTGTGGATATAGCAGTGAATCAAATACATAAAAATAAACCAAACTCACTGATTTGAGGAGTTTATATACTAATGAATAGAAACCAATTTGTATTAAATTACTATTATTATAGGTACTACCTGCTTTCCAACCTTTTTAAAAAATAATAATAATAATAGGATCTCACACATTTCTCTTAAAGATGCAATATTAGGTGGCAGAAAATAAAAGGCAAAGAATTAATAAAGTTCTCCAAACTGTCCATTTGCTGGAGCTCAAACAAGTTTGAATTTATCTTATCCAAATTCAGAAGAAAAAAAAAAAGATTTTTCAATTCAAGAGCACTACTATCAAACCTCACCAGAAGCCCGTGATACTCCTTCCAAATCCCTCTGTGTCTCTAGAGTGGTCAGGCTGAAATGTTCCTGAGACCAAGAACCCACAGCTAAAAGACACACTAAAAAATTCAGATTTGAAAAATATATATTTAAATATATCTTTCCTATTGTTAAAATTCATTTTTGCCCTATGGTAGTTATATTATTAGAGGCCTGGTGCATGAAATTCATACAGGGGGGAGTTCTCCTCAGCCCAGGCTGCACCACATCTAATCCAAGACCCCTTGGGGGATATTCAACTGCCAGTTTAGGCCCAATCCCCGCAGTCTGACATCCCTTTCATTATCCGGGACCACTGGCTCCTAACTGCTCACCTGCCTGCCTGCCTGATTGCCCCTAATTGCCCCCCTGCCAGCTTGATCATCCCTAACCATCTCTGCCTGCTGGCCTGATTGTCCCTAACTGCCCTCCCACTGGCCTGGTTACCCCCAACTATCCCCCCTACTAGCACAGTTGCCCCAACTGCCCCCTCCCCACTGGCCTGGTTGTCCCTAACTGCTCCCCACTAGCCTGGTTGCCCCTTACTACCCTCCCTGCTGGCCTGGTTGCCCCAAACTGACCTCCCTTGCCAGCTTGGTCATCCCTGCTGTTCAGTCATTTGGTTGTCCCTCACTAACTTCCTCTGCTGGCCTGGTCACTCCTAACTGCCCTCCCTCCCACTGGCCTGGTATCACTCACTGCTCCCCCTGCCAGCCTGGTTGCTCCCAACTGCCCCTCCCAGCCCCCCACCAGCCTGGTCACTCCACACAGCCTGCTGTTCAGTTGTCCATCTGGTCGTTTAGTTCGTGACAGCTCCTGGCTTTTTATATAAAAGAATTTTTAAATTTATGTAATTAACTTACTATTCTTTTATCAGTTATCAATTACTGAGTAACAAACTAACCAAAAATTTAATAGCTTAAAAATAACAGCCCAGCTGGTGTGGCTCAGTGGTTGAGCATCAACCTACCTATGAACCAGGAGATCCCTGTTCAATTCCTGGTCAGGGCACATGCCTGAGTTGCAGGTGTGAATCCCAGTGTGAGGTGTGCAAGAGGCAGCCAGCCTATTAATGATACTCTCCCATAATTGATGTTTCTATCTCTCACTCCCTCTCCCTTCCTCTCTGAAATCAATAAAAAAATATTTTAAATAATTATTTATCTGAAGTTTGTGTGCCAGCACTTTGGGCTAGGCTCACCTGGAAGGTTGTATACTGACTTCAGCTGGAGGTCACATCTGTATTTGTGGGAACTGATAAATTGCCTCAGGTTGACTGTTGTTTTTCTTCTGAAACACCAGGTGCACCTAGAAAAGATGTCTCTCACCATCCATTTGACTAACTTAGATTCTTCATCTGGTAGCACTCACAAGATTCTGAAGAGTAGCAAGAAAGGGCAAGCACCGATGTGCAAACCTTTTCAAATCCCTGCTTCCATGATGTTTTTTTTGTTTTTTTTGGGTTTTTTTGTTTTTTTTTTTAATATATTCTATTGATTTTGTACAGAGAGGAAGGGAGAGAGATAGAGAGTTAGAAACATCGATGAGAGAGAGTCATCGATCAGCTGCCTCTTGCACACCCCCTACTGGGGATATGCCCGCAACCAAGGTACATGCAATTGACCAGAATCGAACTCGGGACCTTTCAGTCCCCAAGCCAACGCTCTATCCATTGAGCAAAACCGGTTTTGGCTTCCATGATGTTTTAATGTCCAATTGGACAACGCAAGTCACAAGGTTAGCCAGGAACTTGCAGGAAGCACTTTCCAACAGGTATGGCTGAAAAGAGAAAGATTTTTATAGTTGATTTTCAACCCACCAAAGCTCATTTATTTGTTAGTTGGTTGGTCTATTTTTAATGCCAGACAGGTTAGGTATGTTTTATGTGAGATCTGGTACCAGGTATCCACTGTTGAATAACAAATTATCCTTCAAAACTTTAACAGCTTAAAACAACAATCCATTACTTACCTAAGGCATGAAAATCAAAAAGCTGGACTATGTCTTTTTAAATTGTCAATTTAGATGTATACTCTTTTTCTAGTTTTTAAATCATTTTTTATTAAATGTATTGGGGTGACAATGGTTAATAAACTATATCAGTTTCAAGTGTACAATTCTGACACAGCATCTAGATATTGCCTTGTGTGCCCCCTACCCAAAGTCAGATCTTTTTCCGTCACTGTATATTTGACTCCCTTTACCCTTTATTACCTCCTTATTCCACTTCCCTCTGATAACTGTAGTACTGTTGTTCATGAGTTTTTGTTTGTTTGTTTAGTTGATTTTTGAATGTTCACTTGTTGCTTTCAATTTTACATCCCAAATCTGAGTGAAATCATGTTGTTCTTAACTTTTTCCTGTCTGACATATTTTGCTTAGCATGATAGTCAAAAGATCTGTCCATGTTGTCTCAAATGGCAATATTTTATCTTTGTTTTATGGCTAAGCACTATTCCATTGTATATATGTACTGTATTTTTTATTCAATTATCAAAGAACACTTAGATAATTTCCATGTCGTGGCCACATTGAATAGTGCTGCAATGAACATAACAGTGCATACATCTTTGTGAATAAATGTTTGTCCCTGTACATGAATTCATATTCCATTGAAAATTAGATGGGTTCATTCTAAGGCTTTCAAAATTCCCTAAATTTATTAATACCATATGATCATAACATTTTTTCCATTAAATCAAATATGCTCCACTGATCATAGCAGAGACAAGGGCTACTACTAAACTTAAAATTCCATTTTTAACTTATGCAAAATTTATATTTTCTGGTTAAGAAGAAAGATTTTATTTTTTTTCCCCTCACACAAGGATATTTTCCCATTGATTTTTAAAGATAATGGAAGAGAAAGGGAAAGACAGAGAGAAACATCGATCTGAGAGAAACACATCAATCGGTTGCTTATTGCACACACCCTGACCAGGGCCTGGGCTGGGGAGAAGCCTGCAAGCGAGGTACTTACCCTTGACTGGAATCAAACCCTATGGTATCCTTTGGTCCACAGGCCCACGCTCTATCCACTGAGCCAAACTAGCTAAGCAGGAAGACTTTCTTAGAACACATCCCTCCTTTTCTTGTATACCATAAAACTAGTAATTGCCTTTCTTTTCAGTCTCATTTTTATGCATAGATACTGATCACACACATATATACATAGGAAATTATACAACAAACCTATAATACTGTCCTTACTTCAATTTATTTTATTTCATTGGATAATAAGTAGTGTGAACATAATACTATAAGACAATAAAAAAGTTTAGTAATCCAATAGACTTATTAAATCAAATGCCTTTCTTTTTTCTAAGCATACAATTCACTGAAGGTTTCAGCAATCACCAATGATATGTTTCATAACTTTTAGAATCCCTGAAAATACTTGAAACCAAGAATATTAAGTCCATAACTCCAAAGATTATATACTATCTTATTCCTCACAATCAAGAAAAAATCTAAAATATTTGAATATATATATATATATATATATATATATATATATATATATGTTTGTGTGTGTGTGTATATATATATATACACATATATAAATAGCAATATATCTACATCCATATACTGTATATATATATATATATTATATATATAGGCTCATTTTTAATAAATTGTATTGGTGTGACATTGGTTAATAAAATTATGTAACTTTTAATTGTACAATTCTATGATATGTCATCTGTATATTGCATTCTGTGCCACCACCCAAAGTCAGATCTTTTTCTGCCAGGAGGTATTTGACCTCTTTTACCCTTTACTATCCTCTACCTCACTTCCCTCTGACAACTATCATACTGGCTCATATTTTAACACAGGAAGTTGTATTATATGACACATTAACTTGTTTTTAATTAAATTATGCCAACATTATCTGAAGCCTCTCAACAGGTTCTAGCTACAAGAAATTTGTTCTGAAACTATTACCAAAGAAATACTTTGCCATACTATTCAAGTCTTTGATAATTCCCCATGTTTACTAGTGGATCATTTACCTAACATATGCTCCCATATACGGCCTGTCTTTCAAGGACCCAAGCTCCTTACAAGTATCTATCAAAATAGTGTCCTTTGATAGTATTTTGGTAAATATCTGTGACAACTCTACCCAGCATTAACCCCACAGTTACATGTATATTAAAAAATAAATAAAAAGAACTATTCAACTATTTATTTGGCATAAAATGTTATGAAACATTTCTCTGGCACATTAAAAGAAAAAGTAAGTCTTATGCCGAAACCGGTTTGGCTCAGTGGTAGAGCGTTGGTCTGCGGACTGAGAGGTCCCGGGTTCAATTCCAGTCAAGGGCATGTACATTGGTTGTGGGCACATCCCCGGTAGGGGGTGTGCAAGAGGTAGCTGATCTATGTTTCTCTATATCTCTCTCCTTTCCTCTCTGTAAAATATCAATAAAATATTTTTTTTAAAGAGAAAAAAAAAAGTAAGTCTCAACCACCAAACAAAAATGAGACAGTGGTAGCTGAAAGAGCAGTTTTGGTGGCCAGTAGAGAAGTCATAAAGGAAATGTCTAGGAAAGCACTTTGATCTGGTTTGAATGTGCCCGTGATGGTTAGCATGAGATTCTTCTCCCTTTATTTATATAGAATGGGAATTCGGGAAACTTCTCCACACTGTTGGTAAGTGGGAGGGGGGGGGGCGGTTAGGGGTAGGGGGAAGGGAGGGGGGTGTTGGCAAATGAAAGCTAAGCAGAGTGAATTTTCTTTTCTGCCAGGCCATGTGGTCGTCTGCTTTCCAGTGTCCTTGATGTGCTGCACTTTCCCCCAGCAAGTTCCTATTGCTCTCCAGCAAGCTTCTTGAGTTATAGTCACATATCTACACCCTGCTGCTCTATAGAAATAATAAAGAAACACTGTAACGTGCTACATTTGGACAGCCTTCTCAGTGAGGCAAAACAGATGTCAAGAGAGGAGGACTATCAATCTAAAGCAAAAGTGAGATGGGAAATTTAAAATAAAAACTTCAAAATAAATCATTCACTAGGGAGTCAGTAGATGACAGAGTATGACAAAGTGAAGTGGCAGCTCCAGGGAGAAGATTCAAGTGAGACAGGCCCCAGATCCCATTTCAGAACCAGAGTGCCTTCAAAGTGTCACAAAAGCCTCACTTAAAACAAGATCATGTGTGGATCCACAAAGGAATTGCAGGAGGTAGAAATTATTTAAAAACGTATCATAGGACCCCATTGGTCCCTTTATTTATTTATGTTTTTTTCATTTTTTTATTAAGGTATTATATGTGTACATCATTCCATTGGTCTCTTTAGAAAGGCATGCCCCAAAGCTAGCTCTGAATCCATAATCATTACATATTAAACACATCCTTCCTGAATCCAGCCTACCAGCACTCCCTTTGAACCCTTCACATATTTGTGTAATTTATATAGTGTAGTTCTCTCTCTCTCTTCCATCCCATCTCCCTATCCCATTTATTTTGTTTCTTAGATATATAGTTAGGGAGAAAGAAAGAAGATGGGTGATAGCTCTCTCTCTCTCTCTCTCTCTCTCTCTCTCTCTCTCTTTCTCTATCTCTCTCATCATCATCATTATCATCATCATCATCATCATATCATCATCTTCCCTTTTAAACTGCAAGACTCTGGGAAGCTGGAAGATGTCTGCTTTGCAACATGTGTATACACCTAAGTGTTTAATCCTATGGTGGCTGCTGAGAAATACTGATTAAATCATTCAACAAACATCATGGAAAATATACATGTAACTGAATATGTACTGTACTATGAGAATCAAGTGCTTTTGAATGTTTTCAGAAGAAAAATGCCAAACCCTGCTTAGCAAGGATAAGTGCCTTTATTTTATTTCAATGTCACTTCAAAGAGGCCCACCAGAGGCCAAATTTATTATTTTAAAAATATTAAATCAGCAGGATTTTTTTGTTTTGTTTTGTTTTTTTGTTTTGTAAGTTCTATACTTTGGCACTAGAGAAATTACATTGCTAGGGCAAGATGATCACCCTTATTGATTCTGTGGGATATAATTTGAAGATTTCATAGCACTGAATTACTATGCAAGTATCTGATTCAGTTAATGTTCAGCAAGCTCTGTTTAAGCAAAGAACCCATCAAAATAAAACTGAGAGCTTACCAAAGAACTGGGGGAGAACAGCTATGTTGGTAGATTTGAAACTGTTCAGTTCTTTCTGTGTTACATGTTTTGAGTCTACTCCAACTCCTGGCAACTCTATGAATGGTTGGCATCTGCAATGTCCTGTCCTAAACAGTGCTGCTCAGCTCCTATATACTCACACCTGTGGCTTGTTTTATGGAGTCAATCCATCTTATATTTGGTCTTTCTCTTTTCCTGCTGCCTCCCATTTTTCCCCAACACCATTGCCTTTTCCAAAGAACTCTGCCTTCCCATGATATGCCCAAAGCACCACAGCTTCAGTTGAGTAATTTTTTTCCTCCAGCGATGTTTTAGGTATAATTTGCTCTAGGGCCCACTTGTTTATCTTTTGGTGGTTCAGGGTATCCTTGAGCTCTCTTCTAGCACCATATTTCAAATGAATCAACTTTTCCTATCAGCGTTCTTCACTGTCCAACTTTCACATTCCTACACAGTAACTGGGAGAAAAGTGTGTGGATGAACTTAGCTTTGTTCTCTCATGACACATCTTTGCTCTTAGTGATCATTTCTAATTCTTCTTTGGCTACCCTTTCTAGTCTCAGCCTTCTCTTGATTTATTGACTTTAGGCTCCATTTGAGTTGATGACTGAACCAAGGTAAGCAAAATAGTTAACAATTTCAATACCATCCTTATTTCTGTTAAAGTTGTATATTTCTTCTGTAGTTATGATTTTTGTCTTCTTGATGTTCAGATTTCCAAGTAGGTGAAATACCAGGGTAAGAGGTTGTTCATCTAATTTGACTCTCATTTATAAGGCTGTCTCCAAAGGTAGAGGACTAATAAAGAGCTAAGTCAAAACACCATTCCTTTAGTTCCCTGAAAGCCTGTACCTCAGCTGTCTTAGACGGATAACTGCTTCTCCTCTATATCAGGCCTGTTGCACTACCATCAATATTACCCTCATCCTTGCACAAAATAAAAAATTCTATGTATCAGAAGGTCACCTGCCCTGGCACCTCACAGAACCTATATTCGAAAGCTCTTGCTGTCTATACCCTGTTTACATTTAAGCCCATTTACTTTTACATTCTAAAACATATCTGAGCCCGGCTGGCATGGCTCAGTGATTGAGCGTAAACCTATGAACTAGGAGGTCACAGTTTGATTCCTGGTCAGGGCACATATTACTCAATAAAAAGTATAAGGAAATACCTCAAGTACATAGATCAGAGGAACACAATCACTTTTTCTTGCTTTCCTAGATAATATGGTAATTTACTTAGAGACTCTTGTTTTAAATAGTGATGCCATCTCAGAAATTATAGAATTCCTTTCTGGAATTGAAGTTTATTTCCATATTTCAGATAATGCAAATAGTTACTTCACCCTTAGGCCTGTTGAGAGGCTAATAAAGTCACTCTATTGCTTTAACTTGAATTTCTGGGCCTCTACAAGGTGGTTATAAAATTGTAAGTGTTTGGATGAACACCATCACAGGATTTGATGATGAGTGCTTTCACAATAGAAAATGTGAGTCACACAGCTTTTACAAGGGTATCGGCCTCATGAAGAAAGCCGGAAAACCTGGAATGCAATGCTACCTCTGACAGAAGAGTGTCAGAGGCGTACCAAAGACAGCATGTGAAACCAAGCAAGTTACACTGTGTAAATCAAACTTCCATTTTGCTATGTAGAAAGTGGGCTTTGGCAGCAAACTCTTTATTGTCCTGAGAAACAATAGTCAGAACCAGAATGTTTGCTACGAAATTTATAGAGTTTTCGTAACCCAACGTTCCTTGGCACATGTTCCTTCACTGAGTATTCTAGTGACTTTGCTTAGAGACATTTTCATCCAAACATTATTCACGTAGATGGACTTAATTACATTTAGACACTGTATAATTCCTCATGCAATGTGGAGCTGGAGCCTGGAATTCATGTGGGGGGTGAGATAGGGCGAGGAAGAGGAGAGAAGATATTATTTATCTCTGTACTTGCCATAGAGCAATGCAGCAAATCAGCAGCTTTCTATTTTATAATCAATATGGATGTATATGAGATGAGATATGGTAATACTAGAGGTCTGGTTCAGGAAATTCATGAATGGGTAGGATCCCTAGGCCTGGCCAGTGATCAGGGGCCGATTTGGGCCTTCTGGCTGTCAGCTGGGGCCTTTCTTCATTTTGCGCAGCACCGTGGTGGTCAGTGGACATCATAGTGAGTGATTAAATCCCAGTCGGTCAAATTCTCAAGGGGACAGTTTGCATATTAGCCTTTTATTAGATAGGATGAGAGAATTGTTTAAAATAATTAAAATAAAATTTCAGAACAAAAATTGTTTATTTCTATGACTAAATTATCAATTTTGGGGTAATTGACTCAAAATGAGCAAAGACACTTTTACAAAAGTATTTTTCTTTAAAATATACTTTTAGGTTTTGGTTTTTTTTAGTTTCTGGTTTTTCTGAATAAGTTTTCCTAAATAATAACATTTTTAACTCCATTGAGAAATACTGATTTTATAATAAAAATGGGAATTAAAATAGGCTAACTATGAGGAACTTTGCAAATAGTAAGTCTTTTGCTTTGAATTTTTGCATTTCCATTAAGCTTGTCATTTTTTAAAAAAGGAAATATATGTAGAAGTAAGTCTCTACAAATTCAAAGAAAGAAAGGACTATTTTAACATGCTACAAAAGTGTTTTGGTAAAAAATATTAATTACACTTCCTCTGTTTCAGTTTCTACATAAATCTAAATCTTTTTGTTTACAACCAACAAAAAGTGCTAATGAAAATATAATGTATATATACATTTTTATTAAAGAATATAATTTAAATGTAAATTTAGAAAACAGTATGGAGTTTCCAAAAAAAAAAAAAAAATTGAACTACCTTTTGACCCAGTGATCCCACTTCTAGGGATATATCCTAAGAATCCTGAAACACCAATCAGAAAGAATATATGCACCACTGTGTTCATAACGTTGCCATTGTAATAACCTGATTATTATTTAACAAAGGAAGGCCCTGGCCAGGGCTGCAGAAGCTTGGCTTCCTCCATCACCAGGCGTAACTCAAGCCTCCTAGTCTCTCCAGCTCCGTGGCTGCCTCCATTTTTGTTGGGATTTATTTATCTTCTATAATTGAAACTTTAAAGCCTGAGTGGAGGCCTGGGTCTGCCAGGGTGTGCAGAAAGCTTGGCCTCCTGCTCACTCTGTGGCTGCAGCCATCTTGATTGGGTTAATTTGCATGATCACTCCTGATTAGCTGGTGGGCATGGCTTTTGGTGTAGTGGAGTGATAGTTAATTTGCATATTGCTCTTTTATTAGATAGGTTACTAGAGGCCCAGTGTATGAATTCATTCCTTTGGCCTGGCCAGAGATTGGGGCCAATCAGGGCATCTTGTCCAGTCCCAATGGGAGCCAGCCAGCTGGCGGGAGGGACTTCAGGAGCCTGGCTGGCCATGGGAGGCTGGCTGTGGGAGCACACTGACTGTGAGGGGACAGCTCCTGCATTGAGTATCTGCCCCCAGGTGGTCAGTGTGCAGCATAGCAACCAGTCATCTGATCATTCAGTCGACTGGTCATAATGGTTGCTTAAATTTCCCAAGAGCACAGATAATAGGGTGGCGAAGACCTAGGGCAGGGTAAAATCTGGGTTGGGGGGCAGGAGGGAGAGAAGAGGATGACATCTGTAATACACTCAACAAGATTTTTTTAAAGTCAAGGTCCATTTCTGGAAGTCATATTCCCAAACATCTAATGTATTTTATAACATCAGGTTCAGATCTGTTTTCTAAACAGACACATACATTTGGAGATGTAAAGTAGCACCATAAATACAATTATCACCACTAAATTGTATATCCCTAATTTTACAGTTATTTAATCAGTGACTGCTACTTGCTTAAGAATGCAGTAAGTTGCCCAACCTGCATGGCTCAGTGGTTGAGTATTGACCTATGATCCGGGTGTGTGTGTGTGTGTGTGTGTGTGTGTGTGTGTGTCAGGGTTCAATTCCTGGTGAGAGCACATGTCACCAGTGTAGAGTGTGCAGAAGGCAGCTGATCAATGATTCTCTTTCATCAATTATGTTTCTATTTCTTTATCTCCCTCTCCCTTTCTCTCTAAAATCAATAACATATATATTTTTAAAAGAATGCAACAAGCTTACATAGTTGTAGAAAATGTATCAGCTAGTATTTGAAACATGTACTCTTTTCCCAGTGTCAAATTGAAGTTCATTGCTCTCTTTCCCACTAAATATTATACAATTCTACAAACCTAAAATGATTATATTATTATGACCTTCAATCTTCTCTGATTTTTTATTAATTACTCAAAAAATTGGTCCTGTGTTGTTAATACATCACTGCAAATACATCTTCTATCAATTTGTAGCATAGTATATGGTTAAAAAGTGATACTTTTTAAGAAACTATTTTTAACATAATATTCAATACTGGTTTACTATCAACATGTATACTAAATGTATATTTCAAAATGGAAAAGTAAATTAGCTACCAAAAAATAAAGGCAAATAGCTGGTTACTAACTCACATGTTTATGATGAAAAAATGCATATATAGAAATCATTTTAGTTTACAAAGTATAAGAGTTTTTACTGAAGGTGACTTTTCCAAGAGCATCAACAATGTCAGAACATTTTTCCTGGTGCCTGAAAACTGCAATTAAAATAAGTAGACAGCCCAGCCGGGGGGCTCAATGGTTGAGCATCAACCTATGAACCAAGAGGTCACCAGTTTGATTTACAGTCAGGGTACATGCCCAGATTGCAAGCTCAATCCCCAGTAGGAGTTGTGCAAGAGGCAGGGGATCAATGTTTCTGGTAGATGTTTTTATCTTTCTATCTTTCTCCCTAAAATCAATAAAAGCATATTTAAAAAGTAAGCAGGCAGTTTGGTGTCTCTAAACAGACCTTCATGTCCCTAGCACCTTACAAATGAATCTTCAAATTCTTAATTTCTAGGATCAACTGTTAACTCAATGACTTTTAGCAAGCAAAAACAAAAGCTTAAAAAATGTCCCCAGTGACACTGGGTGAGTGTCACTAAGATTAAATCATGAAATGCTGAAAGAAAATTTTTATACAATTTCAAACCTAAGGCTCATGAATAAGATAACGTCTATGTAGAGCAGGAAATGTTAGTATTTCTTATTTGAAATCAGAAAATATTATCACACTTTCCACTAATGTCAGCTTCGGGAGCATTTGAAAAAGCCAGTCTGAATGTAGCCCTTTCTTGACTATAAATGCTGCTATTTTTAATTTTAAAGTCTTCAATGAATGACTCTGTCCTCCTCAAGGGCTCTTTCTTGAAAGGGCCTCATTTAAACCTCAGGCCTAACTTGTACCTGTGTACATTCAGAAGAAGACTGTTGTACGAAAGTGTCTTACTTCTAGCCACACCAATCATGCATGGAGAGGCTTAGGTGTTGTTCTGATAAGTCAGTACTTTATGGATAGTTGAGAAAATAAGTTTACCAAACAGAATTGTATACTTGAAGCCTATATAAGTTTATTAGCCAATGTCACCACAATAAATTCAATAATTTTTTCAAAAAGACTTTATCAACTTTTAGCCAAGGATCACAAAAGTGGAAAAAAGCTTACATAAATCTGAACAGAAATACTTTCAACAATTCGAAAGAATTACCAACAGGGGATGGGGGGAGAGCTGCCACTCCCAAATGGCCAATTTAGCTCAGAGATATAGCGTGTAGCTTTGTCATAGTTTCAGAGGGAATAAAACACAAAATATTTCCCATTTATTTCCTAGCACATTCCAATCCAGCCCACCTCTGAAAGAAAGAGCTTACCCTTTTCAATAAACAGTACTTCCAATGCTACCTGCTAGCTGTGACAGAGATTGCTTGTCCAATACTTTCCCCTTTCCTAGGTACAAATCTACCCTTTGTTTTGTAGACATCTTGCATATCTTTTTTTAGCATCTGCTCAGAGACAGTTAAAACAAGTACATCTTTTTAATGCCTTCTCTTTTCTTTGAATGGAGATGGAGGCGACCGAGCAAATTCCTAGCCACATAAGAGAGATGTAGAACTAGTATTGAAGGAGCCAAGGGGACCACACTAAACGGAGTCTCTGTTCTCTGACCTGCATTCAACTTTGACTAGGACAGAAAATATACTCTTATTTTAAGCATGTTTGGGTATGAAAGTTGTTTGGTACAGTGTTTAATATACATTATTGATTTCAGAGAGGAAGAGAGAGGGAGAGAGAGAGAAACAACAATGATGAACAAGAATTATTGATCGGCTGTCTCCTATACACCCCTTACTGTGGATGGAGCTTGAAACTACAGTATGTGCCTCAATATCCTGAATCATATGTCTACACTCAACCACTGAGCAATACTGGCTGGGTTGTTATATTGTTTAAAATACTCTTATGATAAGGAAGTATCACAGTCAAGTATATAATCTTACTCTGGATTACTAAAAATATTTTTTCTTTCATTGTAGAAAGAATTTACTGTGGCCAACCTAGTAAAAGGTTTGTAAAGTGTCTCTTAGCTGAATTTATTCTTTTTATGTTCCTCAAACATGACTCACTCAATGACCATTCTAAAATCATTTCTTTTTTTGCTACTATAATTCACTTGCAAGATGGAGAAGTCAGTAGGATAATGACCTTGGAGTTCCACAGAGAAGCTAGCTATATGAACAGAGATGAGATCACCTTATACTGAACTACAGAACAAAGATTTCAGAATCACAGAAGTGCTAAATCATGTTAGGCCAATGATCCTGGTCTTTCTGCAAATTTTCATTGCTTCACAGGATAATAAGCTATCCCACAAATCAGAAGTATGTGGGGGAAGGAGGAAATTGAGGTAGCTGAGTGGAATTAGCTTTATCTTGTAGATATTGCAAAGTTTCCCATGTTTAATCTTTTTGAGGATTTTGCTCAATTCTTTTGGGATAAAAAACACAGGGAACACATTAGAAATTCAAATTCCACTGTTTGACACATTGGAATTTTCAACTATTGTTTTTGACTGGAAAAGTATAAAATAATAAACTTAAATGTTCTAAGTGTGGCCTTTGGAACTTTCTTTGTTGATGCTAACATGAGTGCACATATTAAAAGTGAAATGGAAGATGAATAGTTTACAGGATAAAGAAATACTTTCCATCTTCACAAATGGTTTCAGGGCTCCCCTAAGGTCTTAAAATGAAGTCTACATGGTGGTCTCAACTCTAACCCCTGGAGAATGTATTCCACATCTCCAACACAGAACACCTGATTCTGCAGAATTTGACACTTCTCTGCAGCCTCCACACAGAAGAAACAGAGGACTTGACATGCATGGAAATTAAATTATCTTCCATCTCTGGAGACATTCTGTCCTCCCAGGTCAGGGTTACATGAAGGTCAAATGAAGGAGGTCAGATTTCAACCAATTCCATACTAGCTGTGAATAGACAGAAAACACATCCTTTTGAGTTTTGATGATCTGCTACATTTTACATGAGCTATCAAAAGTAAGAATAAAATAAACATACAATGTAAATCACCTTAAAGAAAAATAGTTTTGTATTACCAAACCAAGTGATAACCTTAAAAGCCAGGAGTTGCCTCTAGAGTGTGAATTTTCCACATGTTCTCAAATGTACAAATAAATTCTAGGACAGTTATAAAAATTCAGCCTGTGTTGGCAAAGACTGAGCCCAACTGTTCAATTAACCTCCATAGAAACTTAGGAGTCATTCACTTCATTTTGTTGATTAGTAATTTACAACCCTAAGTAATGTTTGAATGGCTTAGGTGCAGTCAAAACAGAGATCTTAGAACTCATCATTAAAGCCTCAACAAAAATATAGAGGCAGTTAAAATATGAGATAAAAAAGGGGTGGGTCAGTGGAAAGAAATCAACCAAAGAACTTGTATGTATATATGCACAACCCATGGACTCAGACAGGGTGGTGAAGGCATAGGGTTGGGGGGGAGGGGCCTAGGTAGAAGAGGTCAATGGGGATAATGGGGGATATATGTAATACTTTCAATAATAAATACTTTTTAAAAAATCCTCTTAATGAGAAATAATTATTGGTATTTATGAGTGCTCCTTTATTTTTTTAATATATTTTTTATTGAATTCAGAGAGGAAGAGAGAGATAGAAACATCAATGATGAGAGAGAATTATTGACTGGCTGTTGCCTGCATGCCCCACACTGGGGGTCAAGCCCACAACCCATGGGCATGTGCCCTGATGGCGAACTGAACTGCAACCTCCTGGTTCATAGGTTGATGTTCAACCACTGAGCCGTGCTGGCTGGACTCATGGGTGCCCCTATAATTAATAATTACATTAGGCTTCCTTGTTAAATTTCTTCGAAGATAATTCTCATTTCTGGAAGTAAACCATGTTATCTGTCTACTTCCACTCAATTATTTCTCAGCTGACATGTTCAGCCATCTATTGACTGAAATATATACAACCCCAGTGCAATGAATGTTTTTAGCTCATTCAGACATATTACATTTCCTATACTCAGGCAAAGTTTGGATCATTTAATGAATTATGTCTACAATAAGAATAACTTGTTTCAAAGACCCTTAAGACACTCTGACTTTGAATGCAGAAGATAGGAAAGTCTTTTTAAGTCTTAGAAGTCACTTACTCTACTCTTATTTATTCATTGTGCTGCCTAATTCATGTCCTAGTTATGATGCAACAGAAACTAGTCCAAGAAGCAAGCCTTGTCTCCTTTCTCATAAGAGTTTACAGAAACAGTAATCTGTGGATACACAGCCTCCATTGGAGACACAAATGACTTAAACTAGGCTTCCTATGGGTAACAGCAGGTCAATACAATTAAACGTGCATCTTAGAACTCAGGACACTCTTTCAATAATGGCCTTGTAGGGTTTGAACCCACGTAATCATTAAGTTCCCTGATCAACTGCATTCACATTTTAATCATCACCTGTTAAATCAAACTTCTTGACACAAGAATTTCATATCTGAGGCATGCCCAGTAAGTAAATGGCTAGGCAACTCTCCTCACTTCCATGATTCAATGAGGGGAAAAGCCTCCTAAGAAAGAGGAATCCAAAGGAATGACAGTGTCCCACAAACAAGTTAACTAGAGCAATGTAAACACATGTGATCCAGATAACTCTCACCTAAGATTGCCTAATTATCTTTTAATAATTTATCTTATTTTCCAAAAAATACAGGGGTTCCCACCTCCTTGGCTCATCAGCACATCAACATTACACCAAAATTTCTCCCAACTTGTTCCAAAAATGCTTTCCTACAACCTCACATTTTCCAGATAAAGGTTTCTTTCCAGGGCAAATATTTCCTAGCTCACTTTATGTCTGAAAATCAGTACCCTCAAAACCTCTCATACTTAAGCCTGTAATGTGTGAAAAGAAAGAGCCACTCTGTTGGTTAAAACTACAAAGCCCTAGAGAAGACAGCAAAAATATCCTGACTAGATATAAGCAACCTACAAAGTGAGGAGGCCACAGCCTTGCTAGAGGCAGGCCCTCTGGAGAACCTTACTGAAAGAGAGCACGTCCTCCTGGACATGTTAGCATCATAGAAGGACGAAATTAAGCTGGCTTTCTGTCATCCAGGAAAACTGAGACTAATCTGATCAGAGCACAAAACCATAGAAAGTTCCAATTACCAAAAGATAAATCCATATTCCTCAATCAAATGGTATGTATTTCTTGCTAATTTCTTTTTTTAATTCAAAAATAATGTGTTTGTTATTTTAAAAAAAGATACAGATATATATATATCTTTAAATATATATATATATATATATATATATATATATATATATATATATATATATCTTTCCTAGGTACTATAGTTCTCACCAGAGATAATCTTCACAACTCAATCTTTATGCATTTATAGATATAGATAATAACAATAACCATCAAATTTTATATAGTACTTTTGTTCCAGATTCATGCCAAGAACTTTTATAAATGCTAAGTTAATTAGTCCTCATAATAAACCCATGAGAACTATTGTTACCTACATTTTATAGATAAAAAGAGGCACAGAAAATAAGTTATTTGCTCAAGTCACACAGCTAGTGACCCAGCTGAGATTTGAATCCTAGTACTTTTATTCCAGATTCTGAATTTAAATATCAGATGCTACTGCATCCAAATAGCTAAAATGACAGAGATTGAGTGCAGGTGAAGGTAGAGACAGAGATAGCAAAACTGGCTCTATCTAAATTTGGCAATAAAGTCAGAGGTTGACAGAGGTGTATACACAGGCTTGGTGGAGACACAGGCATACACATAGAGTAGCTCAAGATGATTTGTGTTATTTTCTGTTTTTCTTACACCAATAGGATCATTCTCAATGTATTATTGGGGAATTTTCCTTTCCTTAGTTCTGGTTTATTAAGGTATAATCTGCACTCAGTGCATTGCAACTATTTTATGGTACAGTTCTATGAATTTAGTCTATTTTTGTATAATCACCACCACAGTGAAAATATAGAGTATTTCCATCCTAAAAAGTTCCCTGATGCCACTTTGAAGTCAGATTTTTTCTTCACATGTAAGACTTGACAAACATTGATCTGCTTCCTATGAGAGTTCACAATATAACTTGGAAATTATTCTCTGGAAATCTTAAGAGTGGAGTAAATTCCAGTGATTTTGCAAACTATAATTTGCATTTAGATTAACTTTAAGTTATGCATCATGTGTTTATATCACTTTTCATAGGACTTTACAAATAGGATTACTGAATAGATTTGTACAATACCCCTTTTTATATTCTTCTATTTCAAAATCTATAGCAAATACTAAATAAGACCTCATAATATTTTTTGGAAAAGATTCTTAAGCATTAGAAAAAAATAACAACTGTCCACCTATCTGCCTTTAACTTATTCATATGCAAAGGGATAGAGAATGCAAATTTATGGAAAGGAGTGAAAAAAGGAAATAAATATATAAATACTGTAAACTATTTTGCATATTTAAAAATAGCTATGTAAATAACCTTACTATGTGATAGAATAAAAATAAAGAGTTTCTCAGAACCTGCTAAGACAAAGGACTGGGAAGGTCTGGTGGGGGGTTGGAAGGTGCAAGGTCATCTTCTTAGGTTCCTCCTGCCAAAATATAAATGATTTGAATAACTTATTTAGCACAGCACAACCATGACTCTCTAATAACAGATTTAGTAATTTCATTTAGTATTTCATAAGCTTCTAGAATGTTCCAAAGATGAGCAAGTACGTTTTTACTACTGGATTACTTTTTGGCACCCTAGAGTGTGCTCAAAGAAATTCCTAAATGATATTCATTTTCACACATGCGGAAAGGGAAAACTAAGGTGATTGACTAACACTTTAATAAATTGTAACCTATCCAGCATCTGGCTTTTAAGTAATTTCTTTGCTGTGTATTCAAATGACAGAAGCAAAATGTCTGCATTTTATCTACATAGATGGTATCCAATAAAGTATGAGATTACAGAAAAGTAATGCTTTCTTACTAAGATTTCTGTTATTCTTATTTTGTGTATTTAATTATACTGATGCTTAAGCAGGTGTAAACTGATGGCAGACATATCACCTGGAAGGGATGACAGAGCTTTAGTCTCATACTTCAACTGCAGGATGGTATTCTGGAGGAGAATGGTAGGAAACTTACACTTTTTAAAAGGTACTTGAGAGCCAAAGACTCCAAGCATTTGCATTGCCAGGGTGCACTCTAATAATAGTGTAGTGTATAATGTGTTATCACCAAGGTGATTGCTAGAGTAGAGCAGGGAGACCTTTGAAAAGGGGGTGGGGATGGCTATTTTACCCCAGGTGTTGGTTCTCCTGTCCAATCCGTCCACCAAAACACCTAAGAAATGGATCCATCCCTTTGCTTCTAATGCAAAGAGTCCATTTCTATAACATTCCACTCCACCAAACAAGTGCTCTAGAAGCTTAGGAGCTCTAGCCCAGATTTTATAGCCAAAGAGAGAGTTGCAATTGAATTTCATTCCAGTGTCTCAGTTGGCCTCAGAGAACTCCAGCTTCCAGCCACTCGGCACTGATAGCTCAGACAAATGGAGAAACTATGGATTTCTCTCCACCTGATTTTAACAACCCTAGCCTTAAGGTTGGTGTCGCAGGTGGATTGAGGAACACAAGTTGAGTGTCTTTGCTAAACTTATATATTTCATTATTTTATTTCTAGTTATAGGAGGATGGGTAGAGATTAGATTATCTGAAGAGAGAAAGAGACAATTTCTCAATTAGGGCAGCAGATTCGATTTAGAAATGATTTAAGAATATTGATCTTGAGACTACAGTAGGGAAGATATTTCAATATATTGACTAAATATAATAGATGCTAAAGAAACCATATATGTCTATTGCTTTAATTTTGAGATTATATTGTTTTGTTTGCCATTCATTATAAAAAAAAACAAAAACATATAATATACTACTTTCCTAACACTTGATTTTGAACACTCTACACAACCCTCACAATAACCATACCAGGTAGGTAGTTAAGTTCTTGTTTTATAGTGAAAATTGAGTTTCAAAGAGGTTCAGAGACCTGCCCAAGAACAAGCAGTTTTTAAATGAGAGAACTGGAGTTAGAACCCAGATCATCCATGTTTCAGCCCAGTGACATTCTATTATGCCACAGATATCTCCTAAGTCAGTTAATTCTCACATGAAAATGTGCAAAAATTCAAGAGAGTGAATTAAGGAGAAGGTTGGAATTTGTGAGACCCTGATGATTTATAAAAGTAGGTATTAAAAATGGTTCTCTAAGATTCTGAAGCCTCTAATGAATTGATTTATTAATACTGGACTCCGTCTATCTGGCCTTAAATCCCCAGGTTGAGTCATGGAGAATGTCCCAGAACCTGAAATCAGATCTCTCTCAGTCAGTAGAAACCAGAAGATGAGAATGAGAAATGAGGCCTTGCCTGTTGTTGAGACAGAAGGTCTCAGGGCTTTTGTTAGGCCCTGGGAATAATCTGGTTTCTGTTATGAAAATCATTCAATAAAAAGAGTTGAATTTTTTAGAAGAAAATAGTAGTCTCTTTTATATACTTGTTGGTGATATTTAAATAGATCTATAGTTTAAATTCCAAATTAATTGAATCAAACATCAAGCTCTAGGTCAGAAAGAAATTGGATTGGTAACCAAAATAAACAAACCAAAAACTCCTTGCCATCAAACCAAATGACATTTTGTAACTCTAATAATTATTTGTTCTTTATCTAAGAAAATATTTTTTGGTACTTTGTGCTTAGGTTCCTAATCATTTGAAATAGAATATTTGAGATTAATTTTAAAATTTTGGTAAAGTTGGTTAAGGCATGAAACTATTCAATTTAGTGAAATAACATGTATTTTAATCTGGCCAGACTATGAAAATTAGTTGGTAGTCATCACTTGTATTTCCTACTTCTCAATTTAGTCAATTTGACAAAATGTCATCTTAACATGTTAATGGTGTTCTCTTAAAATTTATCTTCATAATTTTACCAAATAGGGGGAAAAATTTATTAATTTTGTCTCCATAACACTACTGGGACATGCATATATATTAAAACCAAATTTCCACAGGTATCCTAAAGATAGATCTTTGAAAACATTGAATGAAATATGTGAGGGAGAAAACAAATTTTGAAAACTTAACATTAAACATATGTTTATAACTTCTTTATAACTGAGGTATTTTCTTCTTTCAAAATTATTGTATCCACTGCTTAATGCTTCTTGTGGTGGACTCAAAAATATTGACTTTTGGTTTATCTCAGTGCTTAGTGTAACATTATAATACCTGAGGATACTAAAAAAAAATGAGACTCTAATTAAATTTAAAGAGCAACACTGATAAAAGTTTGCCTTCCCCTCAAGGTTCCACCATTATTGCAACCACCAGGTGGCCTTGAGTTTCTTATGTAAACATATTTAACTGCAATCCATACATATCTCTGTCAATGTCTTCATGTGACAGGGGGTAGGAGTGGCTGGGGGAAAGTCAAGGGGGAAAAAGGGAGTTATATGTATTAATACATGTAATACTTTAAACAATAAAAAAATAAGGTGTAAAAAAAAATTAAGTACCCTGGATATTAGATCTATTAGATCACTTCTTTCTTTCATTTATTCCCAAACAACCTAAAAGTGTTTCTGCTTCAAGATGGCAATTAAACAATTGTTTGTTAAATTGGGCCAATTCATTCTGATGTCTTATACTTGATTTCAATAAAACAAGAGCTCAGCCTGAGACAGAGGACATTAAACCATCTTCAGAGTCTTTGGAGTATAAATATCACATATAATCCCAAATGCTGAGGTCCTTCTGACACTCCATTCTTTTGGCAACCTAGCCTTTGAATGAGAATAAGTCTTCCTTGATGGATTGTCCTAAATGGGAGTTATGTGATTTCTGGCCTTTGTGTGAGAGAAAACATTTTTTGGGAAAACTGTGCCTTATATAATCTACCATGAAACAATCTTTCAATTTATCTGTTGTGACTCCAGTCCTTTCGCACCAACGTAAATGTGCTTCAGATGAAATCCTGCATTTGGCAATCCACCCATCATTGCCAGCTGGAACAAGGCCTCCTTTTAGTTAACAACACACATATAAAATCCAGGCCCACAGCGAGCTATCTGTTGAACACGGATTATGTGTGTGAACATAGCAGATGTGAAAATGCTGCTACATCCAGATCCACTCTGCAGGCAGGAAAGAATCTGGGGGCCTCACTGTGGCTAGAGATCCAGAAACCATTTGTTCATCTCTACATCACCCATTAGCTCTGAAAATTTCATTTGGAGTGTCAAAGTAGGAGTTTTGTTCTGTTTTTATTCATGTTTCTTTTAAATAGCCACATCACTCACCAAGAAGCCATTTCCTCCGGGATGTTTGTTTGTATAGTTAAGAACCAGCAGGAGAAAGATCTTGGCCTGTTAGAAAATAGAAAACTACCTGTTGCCACTTGAGTTGCTTTTGGCATAGCAAAGTTTTCATTTCTGTTTTTGGCTGTGGTTTTACAACCTTAAACAAGGCAAACTGTGGTGCAAGTTATTTGATTACTTAAAATACAGATTATTAAATCACTCACTCCCTCTGCTTCAAATAGCATACAGTGAACAATCTGTTTGCAATAATAATAGGCATGGAAATTCTCTACTTCCCCCCTAGCTAAATGGGTGCTGATTCTAGAACTGCTGTGTTTGCTTTGCACCTGAATTCCACTCTGGTGAGTATTTGGGAGATTCCTATTCCAAGAGAAGATTCCAAATGGCATTCTGGCAGACGACGAAGAATACAAATGTTGTTGAATTTTATATTAATTTATAGGCAGCCGTGTCCCTAGTCTCTTGGGCATCATAGCAAAATTAGGAAGATGGAAAATAACTACAAACACATCCAAGAGAAACATATCCACATAAAACCAAGATCAGGAGCTCTAAATAAATAGTGCTATAATGAATACCACAAACTACAAAGGAAATACAAAGCTTTGAATTAGAGTAATTTAGGCTGAAGATGAGATTAGGCACTTAACAGTTGCAAAGTACTTTGGAGCTATAAAGCTTTCTGTTAATGAGAGTTTCATGAGTTTGGAATAATGATTCACAAAAAGATGTCCTTTCCAGCCAGCCCTTTCCTGATTGCAGCCAGCATGGGAAATTCTAGGCCTGCAAGCTGCTCCAAGAAACAGACACAGGACCAAGAGCAGAGTGTCCCTTGATTGATTGATTTTAATCACATTACAAAATAAATTGGCAAAGGCCAATAGTTAGTTCCTACAAAGGGAGCTGCATCATTTCAATCCTTAATACAAAGAAATTACTGACTTAAATGGGGAATTAGAAGGGTAGAAATCATGATATTAAGTGAAGATAAAAAAAGACTCTTTAAAAAATTTATTAAGTTCATGACATAATTAACTATATTAGCAGTTTATCCAAGATTGACAGAGTGAGAGGGATAATTTTTCCTAGGAATGGTGCAATGGGATCAATCATCTTAACTCAGAATATGTCCACATGAAATCTTTGAGTTAAAACGAATGCATGGTGTTGATTAAAGTATGGATTTAAATGTTTGGTTGTTCTTTATATGAAGTCAAAGAAAACAATGTAACCTTAGCAAATGAGTCAAGTAAAATTTGTATGTGTGGTTGCATAATAAAGATAATTGATTCTGTCTTCTCATGTGTGTGGGTTCTGAAACTGACACAGTATAGAGAGAAGTTTAAAAATCGGAAAAATGAATTTAGGGTGGACCCAAGAAGTTGACACTGCCCTCTGTACCATACCAAACGTTACTCAGGCAAATGGAGTGATGCAAAGATTACATCTATAGTTGACTTGCTGAATCCTTTGTCTAGGAATAATTGTCAAAGCACTACCACATGAAAATCATATAGCAACAATTTTAACAAGTTTTGCTTTCTTTGAATGATCAAAATTTGAATGTGAAAGTGAGAGGGAAATAAAACTTAAAACAGAATCGGCAAATATGTTTAGTATTTTCATTGAATAGATTGGGCTTTCTGTTAACCTTGAAAAATATATTCAGGCTTTTATCATATGTAAATTTAAGTTCAACTTTAGCTATAATGTATTTGCAAATAAATTACATAGTCCAATAGAGTAGTTCTCAAGCTTATATTTAAGCAGAAGAGTGATGTGTGTACATATATATGTGATTTTAATTGAAATCTCAAACAAATTGTCAAAATTTTATCTCTAAACCAAATAAAAATAGACTGACTAACCCTGTGCTTTCTGGTTTGGCCTCCTTCTCATATTATATCATAATTATTACTCATTTTATTCTCTCAAACCATCCTAAGCTCATGGAGTCAGAAACTATGCCTATCTTATTCCTTTTTATATTCTGAGTATCATAAACAGTGCCTATCCATAGTTTTAATAGACAAAGTTTGAAGAAAAAAAAAGAGAGGAAAGAAGGGAAAGTGGAAAGAAGGGAGAAAAAATAACCAGGAGCTTAGAACTTAAAAATATAATATTTAATAACAAAATTTTCATCTGAGACATATCAATGTACATTTTAATTCTTACATATAGGAAAGAATAACCAGTTGATTTATTATTAAATAGAGCAAATGTGTCTTTTATTCAATAAAATAAGTTACCCATTGGAATTCATAATACCCTAGCTTTTCCATTAATGCTTACTTGCACAATTTTTTATAGTTGTGGGAAATTGAAAATTAGCCATATGTTAAAAAAAATGGATGGCAGTCAATTATGGAAATAATTATGTATCTACTTGATAAAATATTATATTCTATTTAGAGTTATGATTTTTCAGGCCATTTAGAAATGTTTAAAATAGTTCAGATGTTTAATTTAAAAAAACAACAACAACATATACTCTAATGTGTTGTCATACAATATTTCTGTGACAATATTTCTGTGACACAAGGAAATAAGAGCACAGAATATTTCTGTGGTATTTCATAATTTTTCTGATTGCTGGCTTACCTATGGAATAAGAAGCACAATCTCTTTCCCAGCAATATAAATTTACTTACAGATCAAAATGAATTTTATCCTGATACTCTATAAATTCAATTAGTTAAGGAATTTTAACTCCTGTCATATAAATAAACTGCATCCAGCACAGCCAGTGGTGAACTTGAGGAGGGGCAGTAGAGGATTAAAGAAAACAGATAAGAGAATATAGTTGGGGCCAGGTGGATCACTGTGCCTGGATGAGGACACAGTGACCCTGCCTGTAAGCTGAATCTTTATTTTATAGTCAGATCACATGAAGCAAAACAAGGGAGTGGTCAAGATGTTTACAATGTTCTTTGGAGCTTCAAATCTACTTCTTTTCTGTTGTTGCAATTCTCTGAACTCTATCAAGCTTTGTTTTGGCAGCACTTGCTGCACCTCCCAAAGCCCACTTCCCTCAGCGATCCGACTATAATGTCAAGCTTACAGACAACCATAGTTTTTACTATAATTGTGCTGCAGGGTATGGCCCTCCAAGCTGGGACTTATATGTGGCTTTGCCACAAGAGGACCATGCCTTCTCATCAGTCTGAAGCTTGAAGTTGTCCAAACATTGTAGCCGCTCTCCACATATAGCAACATCTATTTCTTCTCAGTGGGGATAAAAATAACATTTGCTTATTTACTGAAAATAAAAAGGGAAGAGAGTTGACAATTTGAACATCTAATATGTCAAGCATTTTATTAGTTTTTTATAGCATTTAATTATATCATTTCTTTTTCTCATTTTTTAGTGTGTGACAAGAGAACAATGGATAAAGTCACCTCCCCAAGGTGTCTCTGGAAAATGACCTACTTAGCCTTTGAAATCTCATTCTAGTCATTGGTGTATGTACCCCTTCTATTTATTGAGTGGCTGAGAAATTCTACTGCTACATTTTGGATTTGGATGAACACA
This sequence comes from Pipistrellus kuhlii, assembly GCF_014108245.1. NCBI lineage: Eukaryota > Metazoa > Chordata > Mammalia > Chiroptera > Vespertilionidae > Pipistrellus > Pipistrellus kuhlii. The sequence goes on from NW_023425404.1 coordinate 131,711,087, forward strand.
AGAAAGTGAGAAAGATATTTAGTGTTTTTTTGTTTGTTCTTTTGGAAGAATAAATTGAAACCCAAAATTATCTTGACACAAGGAAATAAGAGCAAAAACTTGGCAGGATGGTGGTAAAGAGAGAATAACAAACACATGACACAAATTCAGAATGGGGAAGAATGGGTTTGTCACAGAGGCTAAGAAGTGCCATTATGAATCTTAAACTGAACATGAGTCAGCATACCACTGCTATTATTTAAAAAACCAGCAAAATAGAGGAATGCATTAGAAAGAACAAAACATGCAAGAACCCTGAAGCAATTGTCCCACTGGGCATTAGCCAGGCACTTTTTAAGAGTGTTGTATCCAGTTTAAGGTCCAGAAACTAAAGAAGGATAAAGAAACTTGGAGAAGAATGAGAGAAAAGCAACAGAACAGATTAAAATTTTAAATAAAAGAGTCTACTAGGAATTAGAACTCACAGAGTAGAAATAAAAAAATAAAAATAAATAAATAAAAAAAAGGTGACTTTTCTAAATGTTCATGTAGTTACATGTTTTTCCATAAACATTGTACTTATCTAGGGTATTTTGCAATCTTCTCTTGGGCCCCTTGTAGCCTTTTAAAAACAATTAATTAAAGCAGTCTGTTTTGGCAGTGATTGGAAGAGACAGAAACATTAGATGCTAACTAACGTGTCAGTGTATTCATTACAAAAAAAAAAAAAAAAAAAAGAGTTGCATAATCATCTCCAGAGCATCTATTACTGGTACGGCAAAGTTTCCAACTTTCCTCTGTCAGATCTATTTTTTATTTTACCTCTCCTTATCTTATTTAGTGATGTAGCCATGCACCCAGTCACCCAAACTGACAGGAGCCATCTTTGACTTTTCCTGCTTCCTTATCAACAACACTGAATTAATCCTGAAGTACCACTGATTCTACCCACCAGTAATTCTGAATGGATTCCCTCCTTTCCGTTACTGCTATTATCTTCATCCAGGACCTCATCATCTCTTATTTGGACTATCACTGTGGATCCCTAACTGTGTGTGGAAAAGGAACATCTGTCTTTTTCTACTCAAGCTCATTTTTCACACTATCATTCTATTTGGTTATATTCCTTCTCTGCTTGAAGTCTTCAGCTGGCTCTATGCTACTTAAGGGATAAAATCAAAGCTTTTGTAGCATGACATGTATCACTTTCATGTCTCCACCTTGAAGCTGGCCTCACAGCCCTTCCAAGTACCCTATATTCCAGCCATAATAGAATTCCTTACCCATGCTGACTATGCTCTTTTCTGTCTTCATGATTTGGCAATAATTTTTTGCTTTACCGGAAATGGGTCCACATCCCTCTTTCTGTCCCCTGGACTCCTATACCACAGAGGAAGCCTACTTCTCAGTTCTTCAAATGAAAAAGAATTAAAATTTTCATCATTAACTCTAAGTGTCTTGGGCCTAAAAAAGGTTATCTCACAATTGACAAAAGAGTGCCCAGATCCTGTTTACAGAGTTTGATGGTAGACAAGCCCCATTTTGTCTACTCCACCTACAATAGGATGGTATTGAATTTGGGCTCCAGTTTTTCTAGGAGACACCTCACCTCAGAATGACTCTGATAATATAATATTTTTTTAAAGCCATCTTAAATAGACAATAAAAAAATTTCATTGGAAATCTTTTCTGATAGATTTGTCTCTAATAAATTATAATTTAGCCTATTAATTAATAGGGGCTGGCAAGAAAAACAGGGTATTTTCTCTGATCTCTTTTTACAAAGTATCCTAATTCTCCAACATGTAGTGCATAAGTGAATACTTCAAACAGAACTCCAGAGGAAAATGTTTATTGTATCTATTTTTGTTTTTAAAGAATATGCTAGTGGTGGATTTATAGAAACATGTCCCTTGTCACATTTAGAGTATTTTCAGAAAAAAAAATTCCAAATAAGCAAATAGGAAGTCTGTTTGGTTTATAGCCAATCTCTTTCAACCCATATAATTCAAGAGTTAGATCCCCTTATTTTTTTTCTCATCTTCATTTTAAGCTTACAAGAGAATATGAGAAATAGAAGCAGTAAGTGAACAACATTTTGTGTGAGAAAAATATTTTGTTACACTTGCTTTAAAAGTTAGTATGATTGCTGTGCTATTCAGTTTAGAGCATATTTGCAACAGAGCATCTTGGTTTGTGAGCAGGAGCTGTGGCCTGGCTGCCTTGGGCAGGAGGAAGTAGGTACTACCTCTCTACCCACTCTCCACTTAGCTGTGCTGATATTCATGAGGTTTTGTTTTGTATTGGAAGAGAGAGAAAATTGGGGTTTGGGGGGGTCAGGGGCTCTGAGGGGAATAGGTATGAGGACAATAAAAAGGAAGAGTTGGCAGGCTTAGTCTTTGTAAGAATGTTAGGACAAGAAGCTGAAAGAATAGTCTGAATAAACAACTGTGAAAACAAAGACACAAGGAAATGAAGTGGAGCCTGAGGTCCAAGAATATGTGCAACATGGAATTATGAAAAGACCAGTGTCTGCCACTCTGAGCCCATCGACCTACATACTTCAGACCCCATGCTCAGGTGCCCTGACAGAGGCTGACATGGGGAAACATCACACAGGGAGCAGGCAGCAGTAGCAAGGACTAGGATGACACTGGGTCATTGATGAGGATTCTGAAGCTCAAGAAGTCTCCCTGCAGACTGAGAGGAGGTTTTAGGAAGGGCCCACATTCCTGCAGGAGTGTAGTTGGCGTCCATGTTACAGTACTTATACTTACAGGGTGGAGATACTTGGAATTTTAGGTTATAATTGTGAGTATAACTTTGAAAGTTACACCCATGTATGTACAAGTGCTTACAAGCAAACCTCTCTTTTCTTCTGAAGACACCTCCTCTGACTATTGGTGAATGCAGTTAAATATTTGCTCATTTGCTATTCTTAGGTTTCCTTTTATTTTTCACAGCTCAGTAAATTCTTCCCCAGGCAGACCTTCACTCAGAGGAACCTACGTGTATTAGCCAGGGTTCTCCAGAGAAACAGAACCAATAGGATAGATAGATTATATATAGATATAGAGGTAGATATAGATAGATATAGATTATACAGATAGATAGAGATAGAGATAGAGATAGAGATAGAGATAGAGATAGAGATAGAGATGAGATAGAAGTAGAGATAGAGGTAGAGATATATTATAAGAATTTGATCACTTAGTTATGAAAACTGAGAAGTTCCAAAGCCTGCCATCTGTAAGCTGGAGGAGCAGGGGTAAATCAGTGATGTAATTCAGTCCCAGTGTAAAGGCCTGAGAATCATAGGACCTAGGATGTAGAGTCTTGGTATGAGTTCAAGAAATCAAGAACCAGGAGTACAGATGTTTGAAGGCAGAAGAGGATGTCTCAGCTGAAGAAGAGAGAGCAAATTCACCCTTTCTCTGCCTTTTTGTTCCATTCATACTCTCAATGGAGTATATAATGTCCACCTACATAGGTGAGAAGGGATGTGTTTTACTCAATTTACTGATTAGAATGCTAATCTCCTCAAGGAACATTCTCACTGAAACACCCCAAAATAATGTTTTACTAGCTATTTGGGCATTGCTCAGCCCAAGCGAGTTGACACATTAAATTAACCATTACACCACACTTCCATAATTCCCTAAGAAAACTTCTTCTTCCTCTATTTGTTTTACTAAGAAATGGCAACACAAAGTATTGAAATAAATACTTATTGATGCTATATCATGCCTCATATTTTGTGTAATAGAAGATACCCTCTGCCTGCAGAGATATTAAAATATTGTAAGGTAAATGAAATGTGACATGAGTCACCAGAAAACTAGATGGAATGTGATAAAGTAGGTTAAAAAGATATATATGCGCATTCAAAAAGAAACAATGAGTAACATCAGCAATAATACCCAACATTTAAGGAGCACTTAACATATGCTATGTAAGTGCTTTCTATCTATTCTCTCACTTAATCCTCACAATAACCCACGGGTGTAGTTAGAGAAATCATGCATGATCATTCTCTGATGCTAGTGGAAGTAAAATCCTAAAAGCAAAGCCATTGTCCAAACTTTCTGTTCCATGGTGGAGCTGGGTCCAATTTAGCATTAGGCTGGTTGTAGTACATTAGTCCACTTTGTGTGGAGTCCACATAGCAGTGGGTGAATACAAGAGTGTGAGAGCCCCTGCAAGCCAGGAGCCAAGAGAATAAGCGTGTAAACAGAGAGAGAGCAAACTCTTTGTTTAGGGGATTAGTCAAATCTTCCTGTGCTGGTAGTGGCCATGCCTACTCTGACCAATGACCTGTGCTCAGGTGAGACTGACAGAATAGCACCTTGCCTATGTCATCCAGACTGTACTAGGCATGCATCTAACCTGCAGCTTCCTAGCAAAGCTTCACAAATGGCTTGCCAATAATACTTGGCCTTCCCTTTGCTCCTTTCCAGTTATTCATAACTAGGCTAAATCACAGTGTTATCACTGGAATAGTCACTATTATCCTCATTTTTCTCAATGAACACACTGAGGCATAGAGAAGTTAAGTAAGATGTTTAAGGTCACACAAATTAAAGCTGTCAGAGCAGGAGAACCAAAAAATAAGAATACACTACACAAACCAAAAGAAAACCCATAAAATTTTAAGTTGAATTAAATACAATAAAGAGCTGGCTTCACTAATCTCTAAAAGTATAAGGATGGGAAAAAAAATTTTAGTCTTCTTTAGCTTTTCATATTTGACATATTAAATGTAAATTTCTCAAATACAACTACTCTAGATTAAGTGAAATTTCCCTTATTTAATTTTATTTTCCATGCTTTCATCATTTTGTTTGTATTGGTATTGTTTTTGCTATTTTTCTTTGTAATCAGAAGGATTTCAGACAATGGGTAAAACCAGCCTAGAAACATAATAACCAGATTTCTAAAATCCAATTTACAAATGAATATTTGAAACACTACTTCCATGTCCTGGACAGTATAACTCAGTTGGATGAGTGTCATCATATGCATCAAAAGGTCACCAGGTTTGATTCCCTATCAAGGCACATGCCTGGGTGGTTTCCTCAAATACCAGTAGGGGGCATACAGAAAGCAGCCAATCAATGTTTCTCTCCCACATCAATGTCTTTCTCTCCCTCTCCCTCTCCCTTCCTCTCTCTCTAAAATCAATAAAACATATTTTTATAAAAGAAATACTACTTCCTTGTCACTTGAGAAAGTCTACATAGAGGAGGCAATAGAGATAGATGATAGATGATAGATAGATAGATAGATAGATAGATAGATAGATAGATGTGTAGATGTGTGCTCATTAGTATGTGCCAAGCTCTAGGCTGGGTAGTGAGAGTTACCAAAAGGATTTAGGTAGAGATATTGCCTTCCAGGGGGTTTTAATATTTTTCTTTTTTAAATATATTCTTTATTGATTTCAGAGAAGAAAGGAGAAGGGGAGAGATATAGATACATCAATGATGAGAGAGAATCATTGATCGGCTGCCTCCTACATGGCCCCTACTAGGGATCAAGCCAGAAAACTGGGCATTTGCCCTTGACTGGAATGAAACCCGAGGCGCTTTAGTCCACAGGCCAACACTCTATCCACTGAGCAAAACTAGCCAGGGCGATATTTTTTTCTAATATAGATAGTATGCTCTAAAACTTACAGTTCCAGTGTGTGAGATTTAATAAGACAAGTAAATAAATGAACTAATGCCATTAAAGAAAGGCAGAAAATCTGCCATGTCAATTTAGAGAAACTCTGTGTGAGACATCATCAGTGAAGACTTTTGGATTTATGATAACAAGCAAACAGCACACTTCTATAAAAATTGGGTATCATTGGTCAAATATCCCTGCTATTAAGTTATTGCCCATGATCACATTTAAGCAACAAGAAGCAGAAAGTATTTAAAAACACACACACACAAACCCACACATTAGCAACATATTCACAGGAGAAATTGAACCTCTATGCTTTAGCTTAATTAAGAGTTCTTCCCAAATGGGGAAAAATCTATTGTAGATAAAGAGTCCAGTTCTTCACTGCCTCCCATCCCCTCCCACCTTATACATTGTACCCATGCACACTTATACATATTCTTTTTACATACTTTAGGAAGGATCATATTACTCAGTAAATAATGATTTTGAAGTATATCCCTTTATCTTTGGAAATCAAAGAGGCATTTATTAAAAGCATATCTTTCAGATAATTTCTTTCCAAATTTGGCATTTGAAATAAAATAATGAGATCATAATACTAGTATCTTATGGATCATATTTTGAAATTTCATGTTATACTATAAATAAATTTTTATATAGTAGTTAAAACATCTTTAGTTGACTCCACTGGATTTTGTAGTTTCCACCAATTAACCGGCTTATCAAGGAACATTATTTCTGTCTCTTATTTATTATCCATAAAGAAATTACCTATATTTAGCTGAAACATCATTTATATTTACTGCTTCCACTTATAGTTTCATGAGAAATTACTTTTTCCTTGATACCAGATTAAACATCACTAAAATATGTAGTTTTTTAGCATTCCTCAGGAGATAATATGGAAATTATAGATAACCTGTGATTTAGAAGCAGAATGAATTTTACTTGTTTTAAAGTAAAAATTAATAGGATGCTATCCCTCCATCAAAGTTAGCATATTTAAATCTACTTTCTCAGGTAATATCATTATTAAAAATTATGGGAACTTCTATAAGTAACTGTGCACTTCCAAATTATATAAATCTGAATCTCATCAACTTCACACTGATTACAAGCTATATCTACAATTTTGACCAAGGATGGAATAATTTTAGAGGCAATAAGTTTCAGAAAACTTTTAACACCTTTTGCCCTCAATTTTGAAAGCAATGGAAACCTTTCCTTCTATTTTAATTCATTGTTTTTTAAAGGAAATTTGATTTTGAACATTTCTCTTGGTAAATAGAAGCATCTGTTAAAACAAACATCAAAAGTTATTCTAAGTAATTTGGGGGCTGAAGTTCTTTTAATGCCACATTTCACAGTTGGAACTTTGTGATAGCCATATAGAATGAGGAATTTAAAAGATTTTTGTTCTTAATTTATAGCTCATAATATTTTTATTCTAAATTTAAGACATCGATTTCTCCTTTTGTAATTTAATTCTAAGATTAGCTTGGTAAATTATTTTTGGATGGAAGTCTGTAACACTTAAAATGATTGTTATCATAACACTAAAGATACTTGGCTGCTATTTTCATACAGATTTATTTCCACAAAGTGTTTTAAAAATGATTTAAAAACAGATGCACACACACTAGTGGACCTTTAATTACAATTCAATTATACTTGTGAGACTTAAAGACAAATTCAGGGTGAATAATTTTCCCCTTAGTTATAAAGGATGTATTTGGGGAAATGCATTAATTAGTGAAGCAACAATTTAGTAGTTACTATTCCCCTTGAGATGTCTCTCTGGTTTCCTTTAAATACAGGATTTGATTCATTTTGTCACTCTAGAACTAAAGCAGACTTATTTATGTGATTAATGATTTACTAAATTATAAATAACCATGATTTTTCAAAAATCATGAAAAAAAATACAGTGTGTACAAAAGGATCTTTTTCTGTAAGAACTAGAACTTTTCATTTTTTTCACAATTCTGTTTTAAGATGTAAGATAAACTTCCAAAAATACTTCTCTGGTAAAACTCAGAACTATATTTTCCAATTTTTACTTTTTTGTTGTAACATAACACACATTTATATTCTAAAATACACACATTTTTTAAAATATATATCCTTATTGTTCAGATAACTAGAGGTGTTCCTCTCACCACCCCCCCAATTGCTCCCCTCCACCTGATTCCCTACCCCACCCCATGCCTTATTCCCGCCACTGTATTCATTCATAGGTGTAAGATTTTTGTCCAATCTCTTCTCAAGTTCCTCACACCCCCTTCCACTTTGAGAATTGTCAGTCCACTCCCTTTCTATATCCCTGATTCTATTATATTCATCAGTCCATTCTGTTCATCAGATTTTTTATTTACTTAATTTTTAGACTCACTTGTTGGTAGGTGTGTGTTTGTTGTCATTTTGTTGTTCATAATTTTTATCTTTACCTTCTTCTTCTTTCTCTTCTTAAAGAATACCCTTCAGCATTTCCTGTAATCCTGGCTTTGTGATGTTGAACTTCTTTAGCTTTTTTTTTTTTTTTTTTCTGTGAAGCGCTGTATCTGACCTTCAATTCTGAATGATAGCTGTGCTGGGTAGAGTTATCTTGGTTGTAGGTTCTTGCTGTTCATCATTTTGAACATTTCTTGCCACTCTCTTTTGGCCTGCATAGTTTCTGTTGAGAAATCAGCTGACAGTTGTATGGGTACTCCCTCGTAGGTAACTAACTGTTTTTCTCTTGCTGCTTTCAAGATTCTCTCTTTGTCTTTTGCCCTTGGCATTTTAATTATGATGTGTCTTGGTGTGGTCCTCTTTGGATTCCTCTTGTTTGGGGTTTTGAGTGCTTCCTGGTCTATTTCTTTCACCAGGTAGGGAAAGTTTTCTGTCATTATTTCATCTAATTTATTTTTAATATTTTGCTCTCTCTCTTCTTCTGGCACCCCAAAAATTCAGATGTTGGTATGCTTAAAGTTGTCCCCCAGGCTCCTTACACTATCTTCATATTTTTGGATTATTTTTTATTTTTGCTTTTTCTGGTTGGGTATCTTTTGTTTCCTCATATTTCAGATCTTTGGTTTCGTTCTTGGGATATGTTGATCTGCAGTTGAGTTTCTATATATTCTTTATTTCAGACAGTGTATGCTTAATTTCTTACTGGTTTACTGGTCCTTTTTCATTTTTGGCATTCTCATTAAGGTCCTTGAAGGTCTCACTAAGCTCCTCAGAGGTCTCATCAAGTTTCTCAGCAGTTTTTAAAAGATTCTTAAATAACCTTATAAATATGGATTGAACTCTATTTATAAGTTATGCTTATAAATAACTCTATTTATAAGGTGGATGCTCCTGGTACACCCCTTTGTAGGCTGAGTGCAAAGTCTTGATATAGTTAATCCTTGATTGATGTTGGTACACTGGGAGTAATTGATCTCCAGACCAATTGGCAATGAGGACCCACTGTGTTTATAATGGAAGAACTGCTGCACTGGAGCCATGCTTATGGTGCATGATTTGTTTCAGTGGAGCTTTGGTGCTCACTGAATCTGCCTCTTGAATGTGTCACCTATGGATGTGAGGAGTTGAAATACAGTGTCTCAAATTGACCACTAGATACACTGGTTTCTGGATCTCCAATGGGATGCAGGTCAGCTACGGTCTGAGGCCACCAAGCAGGAGCTACAATTTTCTCCTCTTTGTTTGGGATTTGGAGGTTTTGGAGCTGTCTGACCAGGGCTGAAAGTTTGCTAAGTTAAACTGTGATAGGGCAGGCCATTTGTATGCAAAAGCCACTGCTTGGAGCTTGGGTGGGTTTGTAGGTTGTGCAGGGTGGAGTCTCAAGGAGTCACTAGGCTAGGACGTGGCAAACAGCAATGGCTGCCATTCAGGTGTCTTTGCATCTCCAATAGATTTTTTTGTCTTTTAGTTGTAGTTTTGAAATTGTTGTGCAAGGCATCAGTTTAGGTGTTTCCCTATGCCGCCATCTTGGTTCCTCCAAATACACACATCTTAAGTGGATAGCTGTACAGATTTTTTAAGTGATCATGTGTGACCACCAGCATCCATCCAATCAATCATTACCACCACCACCATCTAAGGTAAAACTTCAGGGCCTGAGTGTTGTTGTTGAAAATTATTCATGAAATTTTACCTTGCTGTTATGTCTATAAATTTATTTTTTCATGATATATTGTATTCTGTTGTAAGCATACACCATATTTTATTTCTCAATTCTAATTTTGGTGAAAATTTTAATTATTTTTACACTAGGTCATTTGAGAGCTTGTTTGGAGGTTCTAGCAGGGGAGCGCAGCTACTCGTATACCCTTGACCAAAGACCGGTCCTCTCCTCTTGGGGGAAAGTCGTCCTCTTCGACCGAACTCGCAGCTTCGGAGGGACGCACATAGATCGGTGAGGGAGGAGGGGGACACCCGCCTAGCCAGCCAGATCAGCCGAATCAACCCTGGCCATCAATGGGGTGACAAATGTCGCAGCCAGATAGCCCTCACATCCAACACTAGGTCATTTGAAACATGCTGCCATGAATGTTCTTGACTCTTGCAACAAATATGTATTCATTTCTATTGGAATAAAATCAGTGAGTCATAGGATATATGTAAGTTCAGCTTTACCAGGTGTTGCCAGACACTTTTTCACAAATAATGTTTAAAGCAGTGTGTGGGATTTTTAGATACTTTACATTATTACCAACACTTTATTATATACTAGTATAGTGTTATCTCACAGAGTTTTTCAATTTTGCTTTTCCTTGATAAATACTTTAGGTATGGATTTTTGGAGAGGTGTCTATTCACATGTCATGTCTATTTAATTTTGTCTTTCTTATTGATTTATAGAATGCATATACATCAAAGAAATGAGTCTTTTATTAAATATATTCACATTGTTTTCAGCTCCATGACTTGTTCTTGTGCTGTTATTTGCCACAACCTTTGAAGCAGGGTTCAGGATGTGAAGGAGGAGCCTACATACAAATGAAAATGCTATACAATAAATATGAATTTAGAAGGCATGGGAGCCAAGTAGAGACCTTCTTTCTTGAAGAGTTACACTGACTCTGGCTAGTCTGCTTTTTATTTACTTGAATACACATTTTCCCTTTAGTAATGCATATAGGCAGATCAAAGGTAAAGTTTGGTAAACAGCATAAGGATATCAGGTTAGGAAATTGCTTTGAGCCATTGAGCCCACAGCCGGGCAATATTATGCTGATTTTCAACTCTGCTGAATATCAAAGTCCATTGGCCTTTAAACAGGTTGTTTTGCATTAATACGTTAACTACTATTTACTTTAGCCTCCAGCAGTTATTAATGTCTTTTGACAAATAAAAGTTGGTGATTTTGATGAATGTATTGCTCTTTCCTTCTCTGTCTTATTTACTATGTAAGAATCCCTTTGCCTAGGCCTAAAGTCATGATAACATTCACCTACCCTATTTCCCCAAAAATAAGACAGTGTCTTATATTAATTTTTGCTCCCAAAGATGCGCTAGGTCTTATTTTCTGGGGATGTCTTATTTTTCCATGAAGAAGAATATGGTACACATTTATTGTTAAATGAAAGTAAAGGAAATTTATTACCTGTATACGGCACAGTAGTACGGTAGTTGTCAACACAAACCAGACAAACTGTGAATCCTACAGTATCAAGAATTTACTCATTTATTCAATGACAATCATATCATCTTCTGGAACGTCATCATAACAATCCAATTCCTGAATTTCCTGGTGAATTTCTTGTGACTCCATTTCTTTCAGAATCAGTGGACCAAATCTCTCATGTTTAGCCTAGGGCGGCCTTATTTTTGGGAGATGCCTTATATTTCACTCAGAAGAAAACCTGTAGGTAGGTCTTATTTTAGGAGGATGTCTTATTTTTGGGGAAACATGGTATATTAGGTATTAGCTCTATTGTTTTACTTTACATATGTTATTGTGTGCTGTGAGGTTATGAGATTGTTGTGTTATCTTCTAAATTACATTTTCAGCACCTTTTACTAAAACATCTTTTCTTTAATATAATGTAACAGCACTTTTGTTGTAAGTTGAATGTATCTGTGACTCTGTTTCTATGCTCTGACTCATTGCTCTTTATATTTATTATTGTTTTAATACCACACTGCCTTGATTGCCATAACTATAAAGTAAATCTTGATATCTAGTAATTCAAAATTTCAACTTTTGTTCTTGACCCTTTGCATTTTCATATTAGTTTTATAAAATCACCTTTTTAACCTTCCTCAAAATGCCTTGCTGGGATTTTATTGGGATTGCATTGAATAAGTGTCAGTTTGGGGAAAAGTGACATCTATATAATACTCTTCCATTCCACTCTAGTTATGTATTGCTTTATACAAACCACCCAAAAATAGTGCTCTAAAACAATCAGTTTTTCCTTTATGAATCTGGAAACTGACTGGGCACACCCAGAATTCTCATTCTAGCTTCTCATTAAGTTACAGTCAGATGGTGGCTGGAATAAGAGTCATTTCCTCCCATTCTCAAAATATGAATTAATAAAACAAAAATTAATAGGTTAAACAATATCATTAAAATTCATGTCAATAGTAGAAGAAAGGTAGCCCAGCCAGTGTAGTTTAATGGTTGAGCATCACATTATGAATCAAGAGGCCAAGATTCAATTCCTAGTCAGGGCACATGCCCAAGGCTGAATCCCCAGCAGGAGGTGTGCAGAAGGCAGCCAATCAATGATCTCTCATCATTGATGTTTCCATCTCTTGCCATCTCCCTTCCTCTCTTTATAAAAATTAATAAAAAGATATTTTTAAAAAATAGTAGAAGACAGGTAAGTAAAGAAAAAGTGTGACAAGGTCCTCAGAATATGTGACAAGTGTTAAAAGACCAATTTAATGCAGATGTAATAAAGCAAAAATAAATGGTTAAAAAAATGAAATCAATGGTTCAAATCACTAGGGGAAACCATAGTTCACTGACGCTCAATATTTTTCAGTCATTTTTTTCCTTTTGCATCTTATTTGGATAATTATTATTGCTCTATCTTAAATTTACTCTTATTTTCTTTTTAATTCATGAACTATAATTAATCATATTGCATGTAGTTTGTATTTTATACTTAATTCTGTTGTTCTTTTCTTACATGTTTTATATCTCTACTTAATATTGTCAATCCATTCTCCAGCTTCTTTAACTTATGGGTACAGTTAATAACAACTGTTAGAACCTATTATTCTAAAAATGTTATTATGTGCATCAATACTTGATAAGTTTTTATTGTTTTTCTTCTCGTTATTGGTTATATTTCTTAACTTTTTACATGTCTGGTAATTTTTTACTATATCTCAAACAATGTAAATTTTACTTTGTTGGATGATGGATGTTTTTGTATTTCTGTAAATATTCTTTGGTATTTAGGGGTCTTTTGTTTGTTTACTTCTTTGTTTGTTTTTGGTTAATCCTCACCCAAGGATATCTTTCTATTTTTTTTTTTTTTTTTTTTTTTTTTTTTTTTTTTAAGAGAGAGTGTAAGTGAGTTGGAGAGACCAAGAGAGAGAAACATTGATGTGAGACAAAAATATTGGTTGCCTCCCACACTCACTCTGACCTGCAACTGAGGTACATGCCCTTAACATGAATGGAAACCAGGACCCTTCAGTCTGTGGGCTAATGCTGTATTCGCTGAGCCAAGCTGGCTAGGGCTCTGTGTATATTCTTGATCATTATTATGGAACACAGTAAAGATACCTAAAAATATTTTTATCTTTTCTGATCTTGCACTCAAGTTTAATAAGTGGAACCAGAGCAGCATTTAGTGTAGGGTAATTATTTCCTCAGTACAAAGACAAACCCTTTTTGAGTACTCTACCCAATATCTGATAAATTCCTTCCCACCCCTAAAACCATCTGGGTTATTTCTCCTGTTTCCAAATGCATAAATGGAATACACAGCAACTGAAAGAATCCCCACATTTGTTCCCTGACCTGTGAAGGGAGACCTACTATTATGGGAAAGGCTAAGTAGAAGCCTTAGAACTGCATCTGCCTAGGAAAATAGTAAACCAAAAGCAATACCATGTTCCTGGAGGAATTGCAGAGATTATTGCCACCATCAAGGACTTGAAAGACATAGGTGTGGTGATTCCCACCACATCCTCATTAAACTCTCCTACTTAGCCTGTGCAGAGACAAATGAATCTGGAAGAATGATAGTGAGTTGCATAAGTTTAAACAGATGGTGACTCTAATTACAACTGCTCTACGAGATATGGTTTCATTCACACATTTCCTGGTACCTGATATGCAGCTGTTGATCTGGCAAATGCCTTGTCTTCATAGCTGTTCATAAGGCCCACTACTTTGCTTTTGATTGGCAAAGCAAGCAGAATACATTCATTGTCTTACCTCAGGGAATATTCACTTTCCAACTCTATATCATAATTTAGTTTGTAGGAATCTTGATTGCACTGGTTTATTACATTATAACATTATGGTGATTGTATTTATCAAGCTAGAAGTAGCAATCACACACTACTTATTAGTAAGATGTTTGTGTAGCAGAGAATAGGAAATACATCAGATAAAATTCAGGAGTCTTATATCTCAGTGAAATTTCTAGGGGTGCAGTTATGTGGAGCACATAAAGATATCCCATCTATTATGACCCTTTCATATGGCCCTTCCTACAACTAAGAAAGAGGCACAACACTTACTAGATCTCTTCAGCAGATTTTTGGAGGTAACATATTTCTCATTTGTGTATACTACAGTAATTTACTGCTACTAGTTTTGAGTGGAACCGGAAGAAGAGAAAGATCTACAATAAGTTCAGGATGTTGTGAAAGCTGAAAGTTGCTTTGCTTGGGCCATATGACCCAGTAGATCTAATAGGCATATTTCCATGTGAGTTGAACCCTCGTTCCTAGTACAAAATCTGTATTAATCAGGGTTCTTCAAAGAAACCCCCCCACACACACACACACATACACACACATACACACACACACACACACACACACATGGAAGAGGGAGGGAGGAAGAGAGAGAGAGAGAGAGAGAGAGAGAGAGAGAGAGAGAGAGAGAGAGAGATTGAGGAATTGGTTTATATAATTATTGGGGCTGAGAGGCCCAAATCTGAAGTTTTGAGAACCTGAGGAACTGGCCTTATAAATCTCAGTTCAAGTGAAGCAGAAAAATAAGATGAGATATCTAGTTTCAAGCAGTAAGGCAGGATAAAAGGAACACAATCCAATCTTCTTTCATCTTTTGTCCTATTGTAGACCCTCAACAGATTGGATGATGCCCAGCCACATTGGGAGGGCAATCTACTTAACGAACTCTATCCAAATGCTAATCTCATCCATAGATTACACAAACGTACCCCAAAACAATCTTTAATCTGGGTACCTGATGATATACTTTAGTAGCCATGTGAAATTAACCACCACAAGTGAAAATACAACAACTATAAAACAAAAACAAAAAAAACATGGGAAACATTTGTGGCCTTGGTTAGGTGATAATTTTTCTTTAATAGCTTCTTTGAGATATAATTCAAATATCATCTACTTTACTCACTTAAAGTTTGCAATGCAGTAGGTTTTTATATATTCACAGATGTGTGCAACCATTACCTCAGTTAATATTAGAACATTTTTGTAACCAAAAAATAAATCCTCTACCCTTTAACTATTAGCTCCATCTACTATCTTCTTTTTGTCTCAATGGATTTCCCTTCTGAAAATTTCATATGAATTAAATCTTATACTATGTGGTATTTGTGTGACTGTTTCCTTTCACTTAGCATAAGGTTTCCAGTTTCATTCATTTTGTAGCAGGTATCTATACTTCATTTCTCTTTATGGTCAAATAATATTCAGTTGTGGTAAAATAATATACCACATTTTAAAAATCTATTTGAAGGGAATTTGGATTGTTTTCTTATTTTGACTATTATGAATAATGCTGTTCTAAACATTACTGTACATATTTTTGTGTATACATGTTTTCATTTTTTTTTGAGTTTATACCTAAGAGTGAAATTACTGGGTCATATGATAGATCTGTGTTCAGTTTGAGAAACCACCAGACTGTTTTCCAAAGTATTTGCAGCATTTTAATTTCCCATTGACAATTATTTCTTAAATACAACATCAAAACTATATTTAATAAAGATAAATTGGACTTAATCAAAATTAAGAATTTCTGCATTTTAAAAGATACTGCTAAGAAAATTTTAAACAAAGCTACACTGAAGAATATTTAAAAATCATAAAAAATTATTGAAATATGTAACAAACTATCAAAACTCAACAATAAGAAAACAGATAACCCAATTTTAAAATGGGCAAATGATCTGAACACACACTTCACCAGAGAAGACATATAATGATAAATAAGCACATGAAGTGAAAACATCACAATGAGATACCACTACACACCTATTAGAATACCTAAAATTTTAAATATCCTTAGTAAGAGCATGCAGGAGGCAGCTGGTCCATAATTCTCTCTCATCATTGATGTTTCTATCTCTTTTTCCTTCTCCCTTTCTCTCTGAAATCTCTCAATCAATAAAAGATGAATTATATCAATTGTATTTGTTTTCTTAAGCTTCCATAACATAATACATTAAACTGGGAGGTTGTAAACAGAAACTTATTTTCAAATAGTTCTGAAGGCTGGAAATCCAAGATCAAGGTGTCAGTATAGTCTGGTCTGATGAGAATCTCTTCCTGACTCACAGAGGGACATCTCATTGTGTCCTCACGTGGTTGTGGGGAGAGAAAGGGAGAAAACAAAAGTTCTCTAGTGTTTCTTCTTAAAAGGCACTAATCCCATCACAAGAGCCCCACTCTTGTGACTTCATCTAAATCTAATTGTCTCCCAAATGTCCCATCTCAAAATATCACATTGGGGGGTTAGGGAATCAACTGTGAATTTTGGCAGGATAAAATTGAGTCAGTTGTACCAAACGTTGACAAAGATGTGAAACAACTTGAGCTCTCACAGCTGGTAAGAATACAAAATCATACAATCACTTTGGAAAATACTTTGGCAGTGTTTTAAAAAGTTAAACATACACCATCTGTGTATGTATACACGAAGCATTTGTACATATTTGCTCAAGAGAAAAGCACATGTCCATAAAAGACTTGGAAGTGAAGTTTATATCAATTTTATTTATAATAGCTAAGAACTGAAAACAACCCAAATGTTTTTCAACTAGTGTATTGCGTTGTGATATAACCACATGTTGGTGTGCTACTCATCAATTATTATTTGCTACTAGTATATATTGTATAAGCACTGCTTTTCTTTGTATTTTCAATCTTGCTAAACTCACTAACAAATGAACTATTGATGCACATGAAATAGATAAGGACATAGGATGTTGTGCTGAGCGAAAGTAGCAAGACAAAGGAGAGTGAATGTTTTTATGATTCCATTTATATCAGCTTGAAAAAATGTAAACTGCTCTATAATAATAGCCATCACATCTTCAACTGTCCACAGGTGGAAGTGGGGCCTAAAAGAAGAGGAAGTGAGGAATAGAGAAACTTTTCATTCTTATAATTGCAATGATGAGATTATAAATTTATATGGTTGTCAAAATCCATCATGTTGTATAATTTAAACGTGCAATTTATTGCATGTCATTCCTACCTCAATTTAAGTTATTAATTTTAAAAAATATATAAACTCTTTAAAATATTTTCATCTCTCCTCATTTTGGCCATATTTTTTTTTTAAATCACTCACATGGAAAAGGAACCATATTTAACAGCAGGAGGAATAAATGGAATGAGAGTATATGGTGAGCCTAAGTATAAGATCAGCCTAAATCTAATGTTTCAGTGTTCTAAACTTAAATAAAATTTTAAATCTGGCAAAATAAAATATGAGTACTAACACAGACATCATCAATTTTTTTAAATTCTGATACATCAAATACTTCTCATAAATGAATATTTTGATAAATATATATAAGAAAATACATAGAAGTTCTGTTTTTCTTGATATACACATAGGTTTTAAAAGGGGAACATTAACTTTATTTCTTTTATGGAACATTTCCTGGACATATAATATTTGATGGCACAAAATATCAAGTGACTATCTATATCCAACTCATCAAATGTAACATTATAGAAATAAAATAATTAACACCTTCAAATAAAGAATAAGATATTATAAAAGAAATAGATGAAAATTTTTCTAATTATAATTAGGCCAATTTTCTATATAGGATTAAGTTATTTATTTGCTCTATATTAGTTTTATCTTCAGTTAGACTTCAAATTCAATTTGGTCCAAGAAAGAGCAATAATGTCCTTCCCCTTACAGATCTCCCTAATACTCCTTAGTACTTTATGTTTCACCACACTATCAGAAAACAAATGTCAAATATAATATATATCTCAATACTGGCAGCAACCACAGCAACAAACTAGATAATCTTCATTTTCTCAAGTATTTATTTTTACTGTTTTGTGATTGAAGTCAATTTAGACCTATAATTGATCAGATAATTATTTCTGCACATCAGCTGGACAGCCAAAATGATTGATGTCTCCAGTAAGCTCCCAATACACACAATCATTCAGGCAATTTAAAAAGCCAAAAAATAGTAGGAAGAGTTTTAATCTGTGAAACAGAGAATATGGGTTAGTATTCTGATTTTCTAATTTTGTGACCTTGAGAAATTACAGATTTTATGAGTTTCCGTTTTTCTACATCAGAAATGAAAATAAAAATAACTCATATTTAACGAGGAATTATACAAGTAAAGTACAATTTAAATAGCAAAGCACCATGCTTACACATACACAAAATTTTGTTACTTGTTCAATAAGGGAAACAGAAGAGTGTGAATTCCTATTTTTGTGGTTTTTAACTTTCTTTAGTTAATAGGTTTATGAATCATAGGATAATTTCTCTATTTCCCCTAAAAAGTGGCTTCAGGACCTGAGGTGAATAGTTCTCTTTCGCTATGCCAATTCATTTTTACAGGGATAGTCAAACTTTCAAATCAGTTTGGAAAATAATAGTCTATTATATAAAATAAAATAATAGTCTATTACTTTACTGCCAGGATGACTTATGAAAGCATGTTTCCAAGTATTCTGTTAAGTTTCATCACTGACATTAATGATGCTACATTGACATGACTCCATGAAAGACAGGGTGACAAGATTAAAGCTTGAACAGCATAGGAAATATAGTCAATAATATCATAATAACTATGAGGCCAGGTGGGTACTTGAAATATTGGGGAGAGAAGGGGGACAGGCCCACTCTAAAAGTACATGATTGTCTAACCACTATGCTGTACACCTGAAACTAATACAGAAAAATACTGAATATAAACTGTAATTGAAAAAAAAAAAGGATTACTATATCATTGTGGCTTTGATTCAATATCAAACCTCTGATCCAATAATAAATAAGGCAAACTCTTGGAAGTAGAAAAAAAAAAAGACTAAAGCTTTATGACCCAGTTGTTACCTTGGCATCAGATATTCCATGAAATAAATCATTGATGATGCCACATAACGTTCATTTGAACCATTAAACATCTGATGGGATTTTTCTCCATTTGAAAATAATTAAAGAGCCATTTATTTCACTGTTTGATTAGTCTTTTATAATTTATTTTCCCAACAACTGTGTCATTAGGATAGCGATGGCTTTCACCCAGATGGCAAGACATGTCAGCACAAATATAATATTTCTTCACATAGCATCCAGTAGTTAATCATCTGCTGAATTCAAAATTTCTATTCTGGATATCTGAAATAGATTGGAGAATGTTTGTGTGTGTGGTTTTTTGTTGTTGTTTTTTTAATAAGAATGGGCTCACTGTCAAAGATCTCTGGAAGACCCAGGCAAAGAAGGAAATAATGTACCATTTAGTTGAAACATCCTTTCCCAATTTTCAGTTGCCACAATGGAAGGAGAAGGGGTTCATGAGCAAAGGGAGAGCACTTATATTGTAAGGGACAGGGAAATGCAAAATAATCAGATATGCAATAACTAGAACAATGTTTTGAGATTATTTTAATGTTTATTCCATTTTATGTTGTTAAGACTGTTTGAATTTAGCTTTAGTTTGAATTTAGCTTTATTTTAACAGAACAGCTAAGAAAGAAAAAAAAAAAAACAAGTAAATTGTGTTGAATAGATGTGTGAGGAAAGGGAGACAAAGTGACACAGACTTTGGGATGCAGTTTGGGTATGGCAGCATGATTCCTATTCTGGCTCCCCATGACTATACTCTAAATCAGTGCCCACCAGGCTCTCTGTCGTAGACTTTATGATCTAACGATGGTATATATGGTCATCCTAAGTATCACTGTGAATTTGGCATGGGTGGGAATCCCTTCTCTCTGCCTAACTGATTCATAATTCTACGTTAGGTGGTATAGAATTATTTTTTTCTACCCAAATACGTAGTGTTCCCTCTAATTGCATTAAATTCATTCAGAACAAAAATAACCTCTGATGCTGTAACTTTACAGAAGTCATAGAATTTGAGAATGTTTAAATGTATAGAGTCCCCATCTTACATTTAACATTTTTTTTTTTACTTTATGATGTTGCAAAATGCACATTCAGTAGGAACTGTAGTGTGGATTTTGAACTTGGATCTTTTTCTAGGCTAGCAATATAGAACACAATACTCTTTCATTATTCTGGACAGTGGTGGTGAGATGATTTTGCTCAACTTAGGCTAACATAAGTGTTCTGAGCATGTTTAAGAAAGTCTAGGCTAAATAATCAAGACTTGTGAAGTAGCTAAACACTGTGCTCACCTCCTCTCTCAACCACATCAAAATTACAGTTACATGACGTCTTATAACAGAAGCTGCATGGGAACTGGCAGGAGGGGCGTAGATACAGAACGGATTGATCCCATACTCAACTGTGGCAATTAAAAATCAGGAGGGATATTTGCCTAAAAAAGTGTTTATGTAAGATTATACAGGTATTTATCTGGGAAAATGAGCCAGAGCATCCATCAGATTTTCAAGGAAGTTTGAGGCCCAGACAAACATTCTTAAAATGTTGCTTATGACTAAGTTTTAAAATAACATTCAATTGAAATGGTTATCTATGTATAGTGCAGCAATTTTTTTTAAATGTCTTCTCATCAGGGTCATTATAATGAGGTTAATATTTAATAAATGGTCTTTTTGTTCTTACCTATCATTTACAAATATATATCAGAATGATGCTATGGAAATACTAGAAATGTCCTACATAATTTGTTTTAAAGAATGTTTGAATTTCTGAGAGCTGTCAAAGTTTCCAAAATAAACAAGGCAAATGAATAGTATATTGTTTAATTGGGCATAATTCACATTTTTCTAATGTTTACCTTACAAGAACATGTTTTGAGATGATATGGAAAACAGCTGATTAAATGAGTAGGATTTATGTTAATGTGTATCTCATCAAATCTTAGTATTCCTTTCTTAAACTCTGCAGGTGTCCTCCAAGATCAAAATGGGGCACTTCCTGTCTATTTCTAAACTTTAGACTTACACTCAAGCTTTTCTTTTTTTTTTTTTTTTACTTCTAATGCAAAAATAAATAAATAAAAAATAAACTGAAATGCACATAATGACACCTTTAACCCAGAAAGAAGAACCAGACATTAATAAGAAAAACAAAATTTATTTTACAGGCAATCCATACTTTTATAACTATGGGTAAATATGTCATTTTTAAAACCTTGTATAACAGTTATTATTCCATATCTTTATATAATGAATTGGGAGGCCACATGTAGTTCATTTTGTCAATCCAGCTATAGATATTGTAATGAGCTAAGAAAAATCAAACTAAGTTTCTAGGGCATGGTTTTTAGTAGTAGGTTCAATGACATATGAAAGAATTTTTAATGGCAAGATTTAATAAGAAGTTTATTTCTCATGTGAGAGAAACCTGGTGTGATAGGCAACCCCAGGTAAATGAATTGACTTGACGAAAGAGTTCAGCTCCTTCAACTTTTCTCACCTGCCCATCCTGAAGTTGTGGACCTTGCCTCTTATTTCAAGGAGGCTGCTTGAGATCACTAGGCAGCAGGGTGAGGATAGAATAAAAATAAAAAAAGTTATTTCTTCTTCCCTTTAAAGGGACTTCCCAGGAGTCCTGCACAACATCTCCCATTCCACTCATTAGCCAGAACTCCACAATCACCAGTTGCGGTAGAAAAATAGATCCCCCAGAATGACCACCCCAATCCCTGGAATCTGTGAATACGTTAAATTACATAGCAAAAGGAACTTTGCAAATAGAATTTAGGTTACAAACCTTAAAATAAGGGAGAGTATCCTGGATTATTCAGGTGGGGCCAATTTAATTCAGGCTCCTTTAAAACAGAGAACGTTCTCCTGCTGGAGGTAAAAGAGGGCAATGGTATCACTGGAAGTCAGAGAGATCCAAAGCATGATTAAACATATGTTGGTTGGTCCTGAGACTCAGGGACCCACGTGTAATGACCAGTAAGAGACCTCCTAGGTGCAAAGGGCAGCCTGCTGCTGACAGCCAGCAAGAGTCCTAGAGACCTACATATTCAAGGAACTAGTGTATTATTAACATTAAATAAAATAACATTAAATCTATATATATATATATATATATATATATATATATATATATATATATATATATATATATAAAAGCCAAGCAACCAGAATGCTGGAATGACCAGAACGACTGGTTGCTTTTACGTGCACTGTGGCCACAACCTATGCCCCACTCTGATCAGGGGCAGGCAGGCTGGACCCCACCTGTGCACAAATTTGTGCTCTGGGCTTCTAGTGTTTATAAAATAACATAGAATATTTCATTTAATAAATATAACTCTCAAAGAGATTTAAAATTATTAGAGATCTTTCAAAATATCAAACTCTTCTAATTTTGCAACTGCACATGGTATGCTTTTACAAATGAATACAGGGTAATACATATAATCAAACTTCTCTCTCATGTGTAAGACTGGCAATAGGCTAGTTAATGGTTTTCTAAAAAGTCAGTTACATTGGAGAATCAGAATAAAATATACGTACTTTAAAGATTCCATTTTAGTTTAAAACTTGGTCCTGGGTGTCTTTAAAATCCCTATATTCAATTAGAAGTTAAATATATATTCATTAGCTAATCTTTTCATGTAGAGTCTGGGCCTTTATTTGAATGCATGGCAAATGATGGTTTTCTTGCACTTTCTAAAATTTTCAATTTCAGATTCTTTAAAATAGAGCAAAACCAAAGAAACTTGCAATGCAATCTGAGGATATAATCCTTATAAAGTTTCTTAGAAACCCATCTGTCCCATAACTAATTCATCATCATCTCTGCATATATTAATGCTTTCCATAGCATTTAACTTTGTTTTCTGCAAGTCTCATTTACATTACACTCATATTTCACCAATATATGTAATATTTTATTATTAAACTACATAATCATAACAATAAGCAGTATTTACATGTGCAAATTTGGTTTTTGATGAATAAGAAAAATGAGAGAGTGTATGCAGCAGTCAGCAAGTGGTGGTCCGCAGAGGACTAGTGCTCTGTGAGGTCTTAAAGGTTAACAACCGCTGTATTAGCGTGTACATGGTGCTTGAACCTCCTTGGTGGAAAAGTCAGTATACTTGCAGAGGAAACAGAGAGCAGTCCTTAATTTTGTTGGGTCAGTTAAAGAGTAGATAAGAGGATTTATAATTTTTATTATCCCTAGAGAAAAACTAATGGAAACAAAACACTAAATTGTCTTCCTACTTGCAAGTTCAACCTCTAGCTTCACAGAGACCTTTGAATTAAGCATGTAGAACCATCAATCATTTCTCCTCACATTCAAGAAACTGTTAAGGACTGAAAAAAAAGTAAACAAGATTTTCCCCTTCTTTTGGAAAGACTTTACTCCTTTGTGAGTTCTAGGAGTCAAGTAGAGTTTCTCAGACAAAAGTGTGGTGGAGGAGACCTCTGTAGGGATGTAAAGTTCCTGTTTGTCAAAATGGAGTTGGGTGGGACACAGAGCAAAGCGTGGGAAGAGGGAGGGAGGAGTATGAGATCTTATTCTATAAATGTTCTCATCTTCTGAAATGGCAACTTTAATGCAAATTTTTAAGAGCAAAGATAAACATTATTTTCCAGTAAAACAATTAAACATTCATCTTTATAAACTTAACTTTATCTGCTAGAGATTGTTAATTATCCCCTGACCTCCCAAACTAATTTCATGTTTTAAATCGAGTTTAATTTTTATTTGAGAATGATTTCTTTACAGCACCATGGTTTAAAGCTCTCTCGTTGGATTGGTAGAGCAACTTTAATTCTTCCAATTTAAATATCAATGACAATACTTCAATACTAGAAGAATTTCTAATGAAAAAGAAATTAACTATAATTTTTACTCTTCCAAGAAAACTCTTTTTCTTTTAAACTTCTCTTACAGAATTCGGTCTATATGCATATACAGTTTTGACATCATTGTAAACACACTGAATACTTCCATTATATTCTCCTTTTTACATTTGACACTATATAATAAACATTCCTCCATGTTTGTTAAATAATTTTCACAATTACCATCTGGGGAATTCCTTTCCAAACTAGCATATGCTTCATGTTAAGAATAAAATCCTCAGTATCCTAACCTTGACTGTCCTATGACAACATGCAGGTAACATTAGCCGTATGCCAGCGCTAACTGCATGGTTTAGAGTTTGGGCTTTGGAATCAGATGGTTTTTGCTTTGAGTCCTAGGGGGTTCTGCCATTTAGTAACTATACAACTTTGGGCACTTATTTCTGAAATTGTCATCTGTAATTTTGGGGGGAAATCCTATTTAAGTCATAGAAAAATTGCAAAGATTAAGTAAAATAACATATAAAGAATTGACCACAATGCTTGACATATGGTGTTTAATAAATGATATGTATTGTGAGATAGTATATGTCATGTTTTCTGTTCTGCTTAAGCATTATATACTCTTTGATTCCCACACTTACAATATAACAAAAATAAAAATATAGAAGAAAGGAAGACCCAAATTAAACACATTCTCTTCATAATCTATTCTCAGTCATATTAACACTTGATGTTCTGCACCCGCTGCCTACACCACTCAGTGGCCCAGTGCCTGTGGTTTTGTATTATCGTTTATTAGAGACCTAATGAGGGGCATTCATACACCTAGCAGGGTGTTGGATGGGGGTAGGGGGGCATCCCTCAGCCTGGCCTGCACCCTCTCACAGTCTGGGATCCCTCGGGGGATCTCAGTTTAGGCCAATCCCCCTAGAGATAAGGCCTAAGCCAGTAGTCAGACATCTCTCTCGGAGTTTGGGGTTCTCATAGTTTGGGACCCCTCACTCTTTACCACCCTCCTGCAGCGAAGGTGGGAGAGTTTCCTGCAACCATCACTGCACTCGGCAACCATGAGCCTGGCTTCTAGCTGAGCAGCGGGAGTGCACTGAATACCAGGGGGCAGCTCCTGCGTTGAGCATCTGCCCCATGGTGGTCAGTGTGCGTCATAGTGAGCAGTCGTTCCACTGTTTGGTCATTTTGCATATTAGGGTTTTATTAGATAGGATTTTATCCCTTCAATAAACTGTAAGCTACCCACAGCCAGGAAAGTTTGTGCCTGTCATATAATAATACCAACAAGAATTTATCATCATTTTTAGTCTTTCCATCTCCAAAGCATTATCATTGTCCATGGATTGCTTCTTGTTTGGTTCATTTCCTTATACTTTTAAAATCAGCTTCCTTGGCCTTGCTTTACACATCTTCTAAATTAATGTAAAGAACATTTGGATTTAAAAAGAAGAGATTGTGGTGGAAGAAAATGTAGCTTTGGGTGGAAAATAGAGTATTTCAAACACTAAAGTGGATAAATAAATTTAAAACGTTTGTTTAAACTTGTTTTCCATTGTATTTATTTACTATTACAAATCCTTTACTGAAGGAGTCTTAAACACAAACATATTTGAAACAAGAAGTTTCTTTAAAAAACATATGTGCAGACATTATACAAATCTATGCAATAAGCTCTAGGCCCAGAATCAGCCAACTTCACTAAGTTTGGCAGGCTTCAAAACTGATTTTTATGATAGGGCCCAATGGAATCACAAACTTCATTGTATTTGACAGGTTTATCGTCCAAGTCCCACACAAACTGATCTCCACTGACACAGAGACTGAGAGAAATCCACTTCGACAACCACAGGAATGTCAAATGAAACTCAGGAAGAACAGCAACTCTGTACATTCAAATCTTCAACCTCAAAGTACCATCTGTCATGTGTCAAACTAACGGTTTCAGTTAGCCATATTCGATTCTGCTGTCGTCAAAACCAACGTATTACTTTTTAACTTGCTAGGTCTTTAACATAATACAGCTTATAATAGAAAAAAATATCCAGCTGATCACTACTTAGAGACCAGAGGCACAGAATATAAAAATCACAAGTGTGAAATGGGGATCCTGTGAAATCTCAGCATCCTTTTAAGCCTAATTACACTTATGAGTTATAGATGGTTTCTAAACTGGTGAAAGCCTTATTTGTGGTGTTTAGAGTTTACTTGGGGCAAAAAAATTAATATCTGATTAAAATTGAATTTGTAAAACTCAACCTCATAAACGTATGCCATGGTAAACCACAAACCAAAGAAATTCATTGAAGTGGAATATCATGTTTTTCAATGCCGAGCATAGAAGATACCCATTTGGGGCACCGTAAGGAAGGACATATCATGCCAGTTATACTAAATCTGTAACTTCCATTGTTAGGGAGACATTTCTTCTGATTATCATCAGTTAAAAGTCTGATCAGTGGATGAAAACAATCATAAGCTGGGAGAGGTAATCATAAAACAAAAAGATTGTTTCTTTTTACCTCTCGAAGAATCTTACCCCCCCCCCCCCCCCAGGTTGTATTTCAGCTCCAGGCCCAGAAAAGCAGCAAAACCAGGCTGTGGTAGCCTCAGGACCAGCTTTTACCTCCCAAGTGACTCGACAGGATCGCTCTCAAGACTTCACCAACCAGTTTCTTGGAGAAATCATGCTGCTTCACCCCTCAAACAGCATGGAAAACACTACCTGTTTTTTGCTCATGTACCCCAGGGCGCCTCCAGCTATTAGGCCCACTGGTATTTATACTCTTAATTTTGCTCTTTGGCACCCATCTCACGTGCTGTTTTACTAGTCTCTTGCAGAACAGAATGCAGGCGTTCTCCAACCAGAAGGTGGGAGAGATCTATCTGGCACTGAATTCAGCACCGAACACTAGAACCTTTGAAGCCCCCTCTCAGCTGGAAGTCGTTACCAAAGATAGACCTCCAGCCCCTGACCTGCTGCCGGGACTCTCAATTTTTTAAATATAATATATCAAAGAGTCTGGAATCTGAGATCCTCCCTCCCTGCAACCGGTGGGCGGGGTTATGACATTACTGGCATTTGCCACAGAGACATCCCCAAGACACTGAACCACCAATCAGCGAGGATGAACTGCCCTGGAGCCCACCCCTTCCTGTTCCACCCTGGGTCCAACTCTTTCCTGTTCCTCCCCTCAAAAGGCTCGCCTGGCCCTCCATGTGCTGCTCTCTCCATCTCCATCTGTGGAGGCAGCCCGGCTGGGTCCTTTCTCCTCTCCCCACTCCTTCAATTCTGATTTCTCTACCTCCGTAATGAGTCCCACTCATTACTGGGGAATAAACTTTAATATCTAAATAAATAAATAAATAAATAAATAAATAGAGTAAGCACTTCGGTTAGACTCTTCATGAAGAGTTGAATTAAGTTGTTTGGAGCAGTGTCCACTTAGAATTCTCTTCCTCTACATCTTTCCCTGCTGAACCCTCCTTTTGTTTCCAAGATGAACTCAAGTCACCTCTTTTCTATGTTTCTTCCTGACTTTCCCCAGGGCAGTGAATCCCCCATGGCATGGCCCTCCCATAAGGATACGCTTATCGTAGTCTCCTGGGTGAGGTTTCTCCTCCCTGTGAAATTCCCAGCTCCCTGAGGGTGGAGAAGATGACCTACTGTCTTTACATGCCCTCACTCTGGCACTGACCACAATGCCTTCCAAGTGGGAGATAATAAATTAAAATGACTCCTTCCTGTAGGAGTTTCTTCTACTCACCATCCAGCAGATGGCAGCAGTACCGCCTTCAGTAGCGGAGGGGGATTTTTACCAACATCCTGGCCTCTGCACATTAATGAAAGCAAAGCTTCATTTCCATCTTTCTCCTTCACCCAGGCTGAGCCATCCCCATGAACATTAATTCACAGAAGTGTGCTTGCCAGCAATGTATGAGTCTCTGATTTTCAACTCTGTGTAATCATCTGCAAAATAGTAGAAAGTTTGAGATGTAATAATCCACATCGCCCCTCTCCCACTAACACACATGTGGCATAATTGCTGTCACCATAATCCATAATATATCATGCATATGTGATGAGTACAGTGTGTTCCTGGGATGGGAGGTGGGGATACATCCTTTATTACCCCTGTTTCCAGCAGAGGAGACTAGCCACACAGACCCTTCATGCCTTTCTTACCACCCTAATCAACGGGTCTGGTTGGTGGATGTGGAAGAAGTTACTGTAAAGTTTACCTCAGCCTTTTCCTCTCCTTCTATGGCCCTGATTTCATTCGGCTTCATATCATCTGTTAATATGAGGGAGGTGCACAGTTAACATGTCCTATTGCTTATGCCAATGAATAAATATGCCTGATAGTGGCAAAGTGAAGTGTTAGAAAGGTGATTGTGGGTACATATCTAAGTGCATTCTTCAGACCAGATTTTTTTAAAAATATATTTTATTGATTTTTTACAGAGAAAAAGGAAGAGAGATAGAGCCTAGAAACATCCTCACTAGGGATGTGCCCACAACCAATGTACATGCCCTTGACCAGAATCAAACCTGGGACCCTTCAGTCTGCAGACTGACACTCTATCCACTGAGCCAAACTATTAGGTCTAGTAATAATTAATATCATTTTTCTAATACTTTTTAAAATCGAATTTATTTAAACAATACAACAAAAATTTAATCAACAATATAGTTGCCGTTGTTTTCTACTACTTGTGCCCAACGCTCAGGAAGCATTTTAATACCTCTGTTGTAAAATTCTTGTGATTTTGATGCAAAAAAATCGGTCAATGCATTTTTGAGGCATTCTTCATTATTAAATTTTTTTCCAAGAAGAAAGTTTTGCAAAGAACGAAACAAATGGTAATCGGAAGGGGCAATATCAGGAGAATATGCAGGTTGAGGGAGAACTTCCCATTCCAACTGGCACAGTTTTTCAGCAGTGATTCTTGCAGTATGCGGTCGTGCGTTATCGTGGTGAAGAATTACGCCCTTCCGATTAATCAGTGCGGGTTCTTTTTCTCTTAAAGCTTGGGCTAACCTTTCCAATTGGGCACTATACACTGCACTTGTAATGGTTTGGGTAGATGGTAAAAGTTCATAATGAAGAATTCCTTTAAAATTCCACCAAACACACAACATCACTTTTTTCGCATGCAAGTCAGGTTTTGGCGTGGGCTGCGGAGCCTCATTTTTGTCCAACCATTAAGGCCGCCTTTTCAAATTAACATACAGCACCCATTCTTCATCTCCGGTAACAATTTGCTCTAAAAACGGCAAACGGTTTTGACGAGAGAGGAGCGAACTGCAAATTGTGACTCTTTGATTATGGTTGTTGTCGGTCAACTCATGAGGAACCCATTTTCCAAACTTTTGGACTTTGCCAAGTGCACGCAATTGATTGGAAATTGTTTTTGTGAACAATTTAAAGTTGTTGCAAGCTCTTGTTGGGTAATTTGAGGATTTTGCACCAAAAGAGCTTGAAGAGCTTCTTGATCAAAATTGGACACATGGCCTCGACCACTCTTGTCATCTAACGAAAAATTTCCCTCGCGAAATTTCTCAAACCAACGCTGGCATTTTCTGGCGCTAACTGCATCTTGACCAAGAGCACTACAGATGTTTTTTGCAGCCTCACTTGCTTTTCTTCCTAATTGGAACTCGTAAAGCATGCAGTGCCGAATATGCTCTTCATCCGCCATCTTCTTAGCCCTAGTTTTGCAACAAAAACCAAACCAAACACAAACTTTTTCAAGCAAAACTTGTTAATTGCACTTCACACGTTCTGTAGATACCACGTGTTTGAAGGTTATGTCAATACAAGTCAACACCAAGCAAGATTTTAAACGAATGTTGAAAAACGACATTAATTGTTACTAGACCCGATAGTTTCAGCCAGACCAGATTTTGATTAGCAATAAAACTGACATCTTGATCTCCATCTCTCTGATTCCTTAGTCTAGCCTTACAAAGGGAATGAGGTAGTTATTTTATTATATATCTATACTAATAAAGGGCTAATATGTTAATGAGTGAGATGCGGTAACATGTAAAGACCAGGTTATTAGTATATTAGCTGGGGCGTTGCTTCAGAGACAGGGCAGAAGTGGGGAGGTGCCCAGAGAAGGTGGGACCACCCTGTGCCAGGGAGGGTGGGGTGAGAGCCCATAGTGCCCCCCTCGCTAGTCCTTCGCCACCCACCACTAGCACTCTGAGTGCCCCTCAGCCCACTTGCCAGGGGAAGGAGCACAGCGCTGCAGGCGGGAGGCTCCCATGCTCTCCTCTGGCGCCATGAGGGGCAGAGCCATTGTGTTGCTCCAAAGATGGGGTAGAAGTGAGGAGGCGCCCAGAAAAGGTGGAACCAGCCAGAGGTGACTGGAGGGACTGAGTTCGGGGCTTGAAGTGGCCAGAGAAGGCCATAGGTTTTGGGGTCTGGTGCTCTGTGTGGACAGGTTTGTTTGTCAAGGCAGGGCTGCAGGTGGGTGGGCGGCACCATGCAATATTGCATGCTGGACTCTTAGTGTGTGTGTGTGTGTGTGTGTGTGTGTGTGTATGTGTGTATCTACATATCTTTATATCTATATATCTATATCTATATCTCTCTAGATATCTATTGTATTTCTATATCTATATATTTTAGGGGCCCGGTGCACAAATCCGTGCACCTTAAAAAGAACTGTGGGCCATGAGGCTTTGGTGGGCACAGGGGTGGATCTGGCCCATCCTCCACATCCCTGCCCAGCCCCTCCCCAGGGGACCACAGCACACAGGAGCAAAGAATTTTCAATAACCACCAGAAGCTCACCTCAATGATGGTGTCCAGCGCCCCACCATAGTCTGGTGCCCCTGCTCACCTACTCCAGCTTCCCACCAAGCCTCGAAGCCTGCCATGTTTCGCGCTCTGCTGCCTGCTGCTGATGCCTGCCATGTTTGCCTTCCCCCTGGTGATCAGTGCACATCACAGTAACCAGTTGTTCAGTTGCTTGGTTGTTCTGTTTGCTCTATTTGCATATTAGACATATATATACATATGGTTTCAAGTATTACATATATCTGCTTTTTCCCAGAATTGGACATGGGACTGAGGTATTTTATTTGGCATCTCCCAACCCCCAACAAATGACATATGAAATTATCTTATATTTTAAAGCTCTATAAAATGATATTTACCCTCATTTTTATACCTAATTTTTCTTGTTTTATAGGCAAAATGTAAACTAAAATGCCCTAAGATTTCTTACTATCAATCATTAGTAACTTCATCAAATGCTGAAATTAAATAATCTTTTTTAAATAACCCCTCAAAGACTACTCTTTTTTACTATAAATAATTGCCATCAAAATCAGTGGACACAAACAACAAAATAACTTTATGTAGGTAAAAGTTTCCCCCTGATGGAAAAATTTTCATTCCATCCAAAAGTAGTCTTCCATACTTTCAACATTCAGTTAACCAACCAATTGAAACATAGCACGCTAATTTACCTCATTAAATAAAATGGTCAAAAGCATTTTGCTTTCTTGACTAGCCAAGTCTTATAGCTTTGTATATGCTCTATGCCTTAATGAGGCCTTGAGCAACTAATTATTTCAAGGCCCTAGAGTAGTCTTCAATATTCTCAAAATAAATCTTGACATTTCTAGTTCCTAATCAGCTGCAGCTGAAGAGAATTTCAGAAGTGGTAATGGGATGGGCCAGTGATAGATATATATATTTCAAAGCCAAAAATTCTCCCTTTTTGTCCCAAAATTAGCATAATCCTTAAGCAATCTTAAATCACAATTCAAATACCAACATTTGTAGTCTCTATTTCACTCCTTTTCCAAAATCTTTTAGAGTAGGAAAATTTATAGACTTAAAAGACTAAAGTTATACTAAGTTTACTCTTATCTTCCTTTTCACCCTGGTTATAGTTGTTTTCTTGTGCTTCTTGTCCTGAATCTTGAAATTGGATTAATCACAATCTATTGTTGATAAGGTAGTCTCATCATTGGTATTCTCATTGTTTTTATTTCATTAGTTATTTTATGTATAATTTTAATAATGAGAAACTTACCTATAATTCCACCACTCACAATAAAGATCTTTGTTCTCAAGGATATATTCATATATTATTGGACTGGGAACAGAAAAAAATAAACAATAAGCATATTTTAAGTAAATATTGTATGTTCAAAGATAATAAATTATATGAAACACACACATCAGAGCAGGATAAGGGAGCTAAGAGATTTTGAAGATGAAAAAAAGAGCTGTAGTATTAAATAAGGTGGTCATGGCAGGCTTTATTTAAAAAATGAAATTTAACCAAAGACTTGAGACAATGGTGTAATCCAAGCAGATATCCGTGAGAAGAACATTCCAAGTAAAAGGAATATTCAAAGGAAAGATCATCAAGGTGGGAAAGTGTCTGGAAAAAATATCAAGGAACCCCCTGTAATGGCAGAAGACTGGACAAAGGAGAGGGAGTAGTAGGAAAAGAAGTCAGAGAGGAAATGGAAGGTCCTAGTCTTGTAACTATTGCATGGACTACAGTTTCTACCTAGAGTAAAATGGGGGCCTATTTCAGGACTTTAAGCAGAAAAGTGTCATGGCATGATTCCAGTTTTAAGAGGCTCACTCTGGCTTATTCATTGACAGTAGACTCTAACACAGGGGTGGGGATCCTTTTTTTTCTGCCAAGGGCCATTGGATATTTATAACATCATTTATGGGCCATACAAAATCATCAACTTAAACATTAGCCTACTGTATTTGGCCACAGATTTAATTAACTCCCCCCATGGCCTTGGCAGGGCCAGACCAAATAATTCTGCAGGTCTTATATGGTCCATGGGCTGGACATTCCCCATCTCTGCTCTAAGGAGATAAGAATATTGGAAACCTGATTAGGGATTTTAGTCCCTCAGTGGAGGAGGTGAGCAATGGTCAGATTCCATGTATATGTTTTAATTAAAGGTAGCAAGGTTTCCCAAAAGTTTAGATGTGGGGTGTGAAAGAACAAAAGTAGTCAACGATGGCTTCTTAGTTGTCATTAGCGGCAGTAAAGATAGAAATGAGGTTAGTGAAGCAGGATTGTGAATAGTGAGAAAGATCAGTTCACTGTAGGAAATGTTGGGTTTGAAAGGTATTAGGCATCCACATAAAAATATTGCTGAATGTTGCGTCTGGAAGACAGATGGTACTAGATGTGTGAATATGAGAGTATTTATAAATAATATTTAAGGTTATGAGTGTGGATAAAGAGAAGGGGGAAAAAGATAATAATTTAATATGCCAAAATTAAGTCAAGGAGATGAGGATCCAACCAAGGACACTGAAAAGGATCAATCAGCAGGATGGGAAGAAAACTAAAAGAGTGTGGCATTCTGGAAACCAAGCAAAGAAAGTTTGTTAAGGAAGAGAAAATGATCAAGTGTGTCAAATTAAATTGACAGGTCAAATAAGATGAAGATTAAGAATTGATCATCATTTTAATATCATGGACATAATTGGTGGCCTCAAGAACAGTTTTTGGACTTGTGAGTGAGACAGACTTGTCAGATTGTATTAAAAGAGAAAGGAAGAAGACTGGAAATCAGGAAGCCAATAAATGGAGTGGTAGATGGAGTGGGAAAAAGGCGAAGAGAAATAATTTTTAAGATAAAAGAGAAAGTAATATTGATGAGAATAATTCAGTAGTGAGGAAAAATGTGATGATGAGGGAGGGAGAAGGTAGTAATGCTGGAGCAATGCCCTTTAGTAGGCTATAGGGAATAAGATCTAAAGGAAAAAACTCCAAGGTTGATAATGGATCTGAGTTTTCATGAGGGCAATCAAGTGTAAAAGTTTTAGGAGACAAGGATTGGGAGGGACAAAGAATAGATTGGTAATGTGCATGGCCTGTATGGAGTTGTTTTCAATTTTTCAAACACTATTTATATAAGTATAAACACTCCACTCTAAATTCAGTGTTTAGCAATTGATAGCCCAAAGTATGCATTATCCAAGATTTTCCATTCCACTGCTTACTCTAATCTCCTAAATTTTGGTAAGAAAAAGACAGAGATAAAACTCAAATCCTTATTGATTGGGACATTATTAGCAGTTCATCAGATTAAAGTTGAGCAATGGTAAGAGGTTATTTATAAAATGCATTCAAGCATTTTCTGAAGACTTCACATACCTATTTTATTCACATTTCCGACGGCCAGACATTTTCAAATTGCATATTGCACATCTGAGTATAATTCTATGGATGTGCAATTCAAAGTTAGAGTTTTAAAAAAGAACAAATAGATTTAATGGAGATCAAAATCTTTGGCATAGCTAAAAGGGAAGAGAGTTCCAGTTATTAATTAAAATAAATAAATCAATGTGTCTATAGCAGAGTTTACAGCAATGAGGTACATTTCTTTTTGTGAAAATAACTGATTGACTAAAGTCTTAACAGTCAATGGAATATTATTTGGGCTTTAAAAAGAGGTGGATCTGCATTCTTTAACATGAAAATATGTCCAATATTTCCCTGGCTTAAAAGCTGGTTAAAATAACATGTCTAATATTATATCAATACTAGAGGCCAGGTGCATAAAATTCATGCATGGGGGTGGGGAATGGTGGTGTCCTTCAGCCCATCCTGCACCCTCTCTGATCTGGGACCCAATCTTGGACATCCCTCTCAAAATCCAGGACTGCTGGCTTCCAAATGCTTGCCTACTTGCCTTCCTGATTGCCCCTAACCTCTTTGCCTACCAGCCTTTCACCCCCTAACCATTCCCATGCCAGCCTGATTGATGTCTAACTGCTCCCCTGCCAGCCTGTTTGCCCCCAACTTCCTTCCTCTGCCCACCTGGTCACCCCTAACTGCCCTCCTCTGCAAGGTTGATCACCCCCAACTGCCCTCCCTTGCAGGTCTGGTCCCTCTCAATTGCCCTCCCCTGCTGGCCATCTTCTGGTGGCCACCTTGTGTCCACATGGGGGCAGGATCTTTGACCACATAGGG
This sequence comes from Pipistrellus kuhlii, assembly GCF_014108245.1. Lineage (NCBI taxonomy): Eukaryota > Metazoa > Chordata > Mammalia > Chiroptera > Vespertilionidae > Pipistrellus > Pipistrellus kuhlii. The sequence goes on from NW_023425404.1 coordinate 131,746,103, forward strand.
GGAGCTATTCTTTGTGTTAGAGAGATGGGCAATCTGCATATTACTCTTTTATTAGATAGGATAGAGGCCTGGTGCATGGATGGGGACCAGTTGGTTTGCCCTGAACTGTGTCCCAGATCAGGGTGGGGGTTCCCTTGGGCCATGGAGCAGCATGGGTGAGGGGCCTGTGGTGGTTGCAGGCCTGCCACACCCCCCAGTGACCCAAGCAGAGGCCCTGTTATCTGAAATTTATTTACCTTCTACAATTGAAATTTTGTAGCTTGGAGTGAAGCCAAGCCTTCTGCTTGCTCCGTGGCTGCCGCCATTTCTGTTTGGATTTGTTTACCTTCTATAATTGAAACTTTGTAGCCTTGAGTGGAAGCTAGGCTGGCTAGAGCAGGCAGAAAGCTTTGTTTTTTCCATTGCCTGGGAAACCCAAGCCTCTCTCCTGCTCTCTGTGGCAGCAGCCATCTTGGTTGGGGTTAATTTGCATACTTGCTCTGATTGGCTGGTGGGTGGTGGCTGGTGGGCATGGCTTGTGGGTGTAGTGAAGGTATGGTCACTTTGCATATTACTCTTTTATTAGATAAGATATAATTAGAGAAAAAGTCAAAAGACACCCCTAAAAGAATATTCAACAAAAATAGAAATACCCCTCTTGTAAATGTGAGAATTCAAATGATTATTTTATTGCCTATACTTTCCTGCATTGCTTAAGTTATTTCCAATGTCATCTCTATAATTAAGAAAAAGTGTACTAACACCATTATTATTTTGAACAAAAGAAGCAACAATCAAAAATAAAACAAATTTATCACAGTTATGTAATGTTAGTAATGAGTTCCAGCTATCATCACAGAATACAGACTTAAACTGCTAAATTTTTTAGAAATATCTTTTTATTGATTTCAAAGAAGAAAGAAGAGAGAGAGAGAAAGATAGAAATATCTGCAATGAGAGAGAATCATTGATCAGTTGCCTCCTTCACACCCTCTACTGGGGATTAAGCCCGAAACCCGGGCATGTCCCCTTGACTGGAATTGAACCTGGGACCTTTCTGTCCCCAGGCTGATGCTCTATCCACTGAGCCAAACCAACTAGGGGTAGATTGCTACATTTTAACCTTAATTTTATCATTGTCTTGCTTGTGTGATTTCAACCAAATAAAGTCATTTGTGAGATTATTATCTCATTGCAGAAAAAGATAATAAAGAGTGATTATACCAGGGTGTGATGGATTAAGTAATCAGTGCTTGAAAGAAACTTTGGAAAAGTGATGTCAATATTTTAAATATTATTTTTAAATTCATAGATTGAAGTCTGTGCTTTTCCAAGAAAATATTCAGACTTTCAGCTCCAAAACCCAAACTCTGCCCTCAGTTATGTGTGTGCAATTAAGCTGCATGTGCATAATTAAGGACAGAATTTGACCCATAAAATTTGGAATAATCTGGAAATTTTTTAAATCTGGAAAAAATTAAAATCTGTTTGATAAAATAAATTATGATGTGACCCAATTCAAATGGGCTTTGATGTGTTTAAGAAATAGTGTTTTCACTTATGTGAGAAAATAAAAATTCCACTTAGCCAATCTAGAACAGACAATTCTTAAGGAAAAGAGGGAATAAATTATCACCACTGATCTTTCTCCAGGGTTACTAAGATCACGTCTATAAGAAATGAGTTTGTGTTCCCTGACTACTAATGAATGCCTCATACCACAAAAGAAAAAGAAAGAGAGGAGAAGAGGGGATGGGCAGGGTCTGTAAGTAAATAATCTTGAACTCCCCAGAGAATTCATAATTGAGGCTTTCACATACATCTGGTATACTTTTATTATCTACAAATCCCCCTACCCTGCACTCCCGACTTACCATTAGCGTGAGCTCTTCTGCAAATATTATAGTTCCTTCCGAAAGTCATCTATCAAGTATAAAATTAGCCCAAACAAAGTGAACTTTCCTTTAAGCTTTTATTTCTACTTCAATTTTCTTTTCACATGTCATCTAAACAGGACCACCAACATTTCACTTCTAATAATTTCTGAAGCCACTTTGAATTCTCCATTTAAAAATGGAAATTGGGGAATAAAAAGGGAATTAAGCCCTATACCTCAATCTTTATAAAATTCTAAAATTTTTCTTTCAATATCACATTTCAAACTTTGACATATCCTTTTCCTTCTTGCAAGTGAGGAATCAGAACAGAGAAATAACAAAAACCATAACTCTTTCCCCCATTTCTGCCTAAAAAAAAGAGTGAGCTATGCAATGTGCATAATGTTCATTCTTCTGGCTGTGTATGTTGAGCTATTTATCAACCCACAAAGTATGATCTGTTTCTCCTTTATGGTCCTTTCAACACACAAAAAAAAATTGGCATTGCTTCTCCTGGCCTCTCAAGAGAGTCATCTGGATTATAACCACACTGCCCATGGGCTTAAACCACTTGTAAAGAAGTGAAGTCTTTGCACTTGGATCCTGAAACTTAGAAGCAACCCACCTTAAGCTATCCTTCTAAAAACATTAAAAGGAGCATTTTTGTGTGCTCTTCAGGCATCTTTATAAGCTCTTGTGAGAGGATAAATGGGGCTGGTTTGCATTTTATTTGTTCATGATTTCCAAGTAGATATGATTATAAAATCAGAAGAAAAAAGCCAAAATCTTTCTAAGTTGCCTTTATTTTTTCTCTCCATGCACCAAAGAAAAGATATTTTACAATTGAATATTAATATGGTCTCTGTCCACTGGTCTAATAATCTAAACTAATGTAATTGGTTGAGACCTTGGAATGTCTATCTCCACCACCCAGTAAGTAAATCAAAAAGCCTGCATTTCAGCTCAAAGTTTTCTATTTTGTCAGAATCTAAACAATATTTGTTTCATACTCTGAATCTATTGTAGAAATACCCTCATATAACAGCAAGAGTCTTACCCTCTCTAAAGATAAATTCCTATAATAGCTTCATAGTGTAGTATAGTTTGTGAGTGTTGCCATAACTAATACCACAGATTTGGTGATTTGGTGGCTTAGACAGCAGACATGTATTTTCTCACAGTTCTGGATGCTGGAAGTCGAAGAGCAAGATGACAGCAGAGTTGGTTTCTCCTGAGAGCTCCTTAGCTTGTTCTCTTCACAGGGTCATCTGTCTGGACACAAATCCCTGGTGTCTTTTGTCTCTTCTTATAAGACACCCAGTCATATTGAATTAGGGTCCTCAGCCTTAAGGACTCATTTGAACTTGATCACTTCTTTAAAGACTTTATCTCTAAAAACAGTATATTCTGAGGTCTATTGTTTACCCAATGAAACAGTTTGAGCAAATGAATTTGTCAATAGCAGGCCATTTTCTTTCTTCCTCACCCAAGGACATGCAGGGAGTGGGGCCAAGGGAAGAGGGAGAGAGAGAGAGAAATCGATGTGAAAGAGAAACATCAATTGGTTGCCATCCATGCCCTGGCTGAGGAACAAACCCACAACCTGGATATGTGCCCTGACCAGGAATCAAGGAATCAAACCGGCAACCTTTCAGTGCACAGGATGATGCTCAACCAACTGACCTACTCCAGCTGAGCTAGCAGGCAATATTAAAATTGCCAGCTTTTATAAATAAACTAGTTTCTTGGTGCATGGATTCATGTACATTGAAAGGGAATTAATTAGAAGAAATATTTTAATATTTCTATTTGCCCTTTCTCTATAATAGAAATGTCAACCAAATTCATGATCCACAACAGATCAAAACATACCCATGTAATTGGCACCAGCGAGAGCTTTATATGTATCAAGCATGTACTAGTCAACTTAGCCTTATACATATATAGATAAACCTGCTTAATTAAACCTGCTTCCTGATTTAGCTAAACTTTTTCCAGCCCAGTGAAGCACCCCAACTTCTCTTTTAACATAGCAGTAAATATCAGCACAAAGCAGATTATTATTATAGATCACACAGGGAGAAAAAAGGCTAAAATATTTAACTGCAGCAGTGTTTGACTATACTAGTATTCTGCACAGTGAAAAAACCTGAAGTAATTTTCAAGTTCCACCATTTCTTACTTCTTTTTAGTCTGGTCAATTTTTAAACTTTTTAAATCTTTTTTTGTCTTGCTAATGACAAGAAAGTAGGATTCTACCAAGTCTCCTGTCTACCTACTCCAGGAATTCTGTGAGGATCAAATGAGATGCAGCACAGGAAAATGCTTCACAAACATTTGCTTGAATTGTAAAGTGTTTGCGCCTGGCTATAAAGCATGTCAGGTTCCTGGGCTGAAGAAACTCCAAAGAGGCTAATTGCTAGGGAGAGGAAGCTGGGCGTTACTATGTGATGTCATTACCCGGTACCCACAGCAACAGTTTCTGGACTGGCCTGGGCTGTGGGTCGCATTTTGTGCCATGGAGTCTTGGCAGTATTAGCTGCAATTTGGTGAGGTGTCACTCCGGGATGGGGGTGGTGTCTGTGTCCATTGTGGGAAGTTGAGTGATTTGTAAGTGCCAAGTCTGTGGTGCCATTTATTTTTAAACTAGAGGCCCATGAACCGATGAGGTCCCTTGGCCTGGCCTGCAGGGATCAAGTTGAAATTGGCTCCCCAACATTCCCTGAGGGGTACTGGATTGCAAGAGAGCAGTTCTCAGGTAATGCACCCCAGAATCGGGCTCCCTCCTCTCTGGTTCCCGGTGTGTCACCAACGAACCGCAGCTGCCAAGTCACTGAAGCTCGGTAGCTCCTGCAATGAGTATCTGCCCCCTGTGGTCATTGCGCATCATAGCTATTGGTCAGACAGTTGCTTAGGCTTTTATACACACACACACACACACACACACACACACACACAACGTATTTTCCGGCGTATAAGATGACGCCCTAATTTTACAGTTAAAACATAGGTTTAGACCTATATTCTCTGTATAAGACTACCCCCCACTTCAAAGAAAAGACTTACTTTGCCATCAAGATCTGCAGGTAATTTTTGTGCAATTTTGGTCTTTTGCCCCTGATTTTCGGTTGACTTTTTTTCATTTCAAAAATTGTCTTAATACGCAGGAAAATACGGTAGACTTGAGGCTCAGTGTACAAGAATTCATTCACTGGGGAGGGTCTCTCAGCCAAGCCTGAACCCTCTCACAGTCTGGGAGTCCTTAGGGGATGTACTATTGATGGCTTTGACCCACTCCCCACAAGGAGCAGGCCTAAGCTCCATGTCTGGCCTCCCTCTAAAAGGCAACTAGACAGAATGATCTAGGGATGGTGCCAGCCTCCTTCCATTGCCCCTCTGCCACCGCTGGTCACTGCCCTCAAGCACTAGTCCCTCCCTCTTCCCACTGGCACACGTCTTGGCTGGCCTGGTGCCGCCTGTTTGCTGCCCCCCACCCCAGGTGTCTAGTAGTTCCGCCGTTCAGTTGATTCACATATTATGCCTTTATTATATAGGATGGTCAGTGCATGACATGGCAGCTCCTACATTGAGTGTCTACCTCTGGTTACTGGTCAGAGCATCTGTTCCCTGGTGGTCATTGCATGTCATAGCTACCAGTCAGAGGGAAGGATGGACACTTAGCCTTTTATACAGAGAGACTAGAGGCCCAACACACAAAATTTGCGCAAGTGTAGGCCTTCCTTCCCCTGGCTCCAGCTTCTCTCTGGCACCAAGGACCCAGGCTTCCCTCTGCCAGCCAGAAACCAGGCTTCCCTTGTAGCCCCAGCTTTGTTCCAAAAGGTCATCAGAAGGATGGTCTAATTAGCATTTTATGCTTTTATTATTATAGATGTGTTTTTACTAATTTTATCAATGTAAAAATTTATTTACTATAAATATATCTCTAGTAATTCTTTTATCCCATGTAAATTTTGTCTATAATTAAAAAAAAAAACTTTAAAAATGTTTTTATTGATTTCAGAGAGAGGCAGGGAAAGGGAGAGAGAGTTAGAAACATTAATGATGAGTAAGAATTGCAGAACAATCACCTCCTACACACCCCATACTGGGAACTGGGAGCCAGGCTCACAAACATGGCATGTGTCCTGACTGAGAATCACAGAATGAACTCCTGGTTCATGGGTGAACCCTCAACCACTGAGCCACAGCAACTGGGTGGAAAAAAAAACTTTTTTTTAACAATCCTGTATGTACAGTATTATATATATAATTGATTCAGTGATTCATGAACACAAGAAACTCTCCAAGAAATTGTGAGTGCTCCACCTGGTCCTTTTATGTAGGCATTCCATTCTCCAAGATCCTCTCATCAGCTTCCCTCTCAGCACAGTTTGCACACATTCTCTTGATTATCTCACCCATTCCCCTACTTTTACCCTCACCTTTCCACCAATGTCTCCCAAATCCACATCTCCTGAGTATCCACACCTATATTTCCAACTGCTTTTTGGGTTTCTCTGCTGTATTATAAGCACCTTCCATGGTAATCAGCTTCTCTTAAAAATATGGAATTATCACGCTGGCTGGGTGATTCAAGTGGTTGGAGTATTGTCTAATACACCACAAGATTGAAGTTTCTATCCCTGGTTAGGGTGTGTATGGGAGGCAACTGATATATATTTCTCTCACATCAATCTTTCTCTCTCTCTCTTAAAACCAATAAAAAGATATCCTCATTCCCTGGCTAGTATAACTAAGTGGTTAGAGCATTCTAAGCTCCAGCCATAAAAGACTTATCATTCCCAAATTCACACTGCAGATGTGGACAACCACTCTGTCCACATTTACTCACATCTTCTGCTGTGTCTGGAACATCTTCCTGATATTCGCCTATCAAAATTCTATCCACTATCCTTCTATGAGGGTGACCATTTATCCTAACTTCACATTCTTCTCTACTAGTATGTGCTGAATTGACTGAGAATAGATACAGTGACCAGTCTTAGATATAATCAAATAGACATGTAGACATTGTCAAAATATTGGTTTTATTATTGGAAATATTGGGTTAAAGAAAGCAGTTTGATCTATGAGGAGAATTAGATGATTTTTTTTCTTCTTCTTTTTCCCCTCCTCCTCCCCCTCCTCCTCCTCCTCCTCCTCCTCCTCTTCTTTTTCTTCTTCTTCTCCTTCTCCCAAATCAGGTTCAATTCTCCAAAGGACAGTTGAGATCTTCAGAACAAAAACACTTTTCCAGATTTTTCCCACCCCTATTAGGGTCTGGTCCCCGCTCTCAAGCCCTGAACCAGGGACCTTTACTATAAAGAAATCTAGGGGGAAAACTCACCTTTCCTGAAGGCAAACAGATCTCAGAGAGGCAGGAATGTATACTTAAATCAGCAAGTGCAGTGACCTGCTTCTCAATTTCACCAACCAATTAAGTCAGTCTTCTTTGAGGGGATAGGCATAGAGATAAGAAAATAAAAGAAAAGGTCAATCTTCACTTTTTATTACTAGGAGATATGAAAAAATCAAAGTTTCTACTTTTTGAGTGTATGCAGGCAGAAACACTGGGAGAGGGAAAATGTGGTCCTACTTCCAATTTTAACTTTTAAACCTTAAAATTGGCATGAAGAAACAAACTGTCCTTCTGAGAAAGTCAAAGCTACAGCTAAGCATGAAAAATGTATTAAAATATGGATATTAAAATGAAAAATCAGATAATACAAAAAGAAAAAAATTGAAAAAGTTGACTGGCCAAAATGGAAGTAGGAAAGAACAAAAACATATGGAAACTTCAATTTTATGTGTATTTGTTTTTTAAAAATTATTAAGGCACATGTAGCCAGAAAATTAAATAGAAATGTTTGTATGTGTTTGAATATATTTGCATTTCTTTTTCTTTGTAGTGGGTAACATCATAAGGCAGATTCGTGTTTTATTTAGTTGTATTGTTTGAATTTTCTGAAAGAAAAAATCGAGAGTATTGGACATAAATAAAAAGTTTTTCTCATCAGAGAAAAAATGATGTACATCCCCTTAGGGCTGAAATTTCTCATGCTTATTTTTTAGCTTAAATGTAATTTTTTAAAGAAAGAAAATATAAAAGGATTCACTTAATCATTTGTGATTTATCTGAATATTTGTAAACCATGTTTTTTTTTACATTAAAAATTGACTTAATGTGTTTTTTTGTTTGTGTTGTTGTTGTTTTTGTATTCAGAGAAGTCCAAACTATGCTTTTGAATTTGATATGCATTAAAAGCTTCTTTGATATATTTGGAAAAATACACCTAGGAAATAAATAATCAAGTTGAAAAAGTTCCAAAGGTGTGTTCAAATTACCTGAACTATTGAATTTTCCACTAAAACTATTGTAAAATTCAAGGAAAATAAAATACTCTAAATCCTAAAAGTAGTGATCATGCAAGAGTCTTCACATTACATCACTAAGAGACAGTATATATGAATTGAGTTGCATTTACCATTATTCATTATTCAAAGAAGCATTTGGCTGTCTATCATGTGTCCAGGAGTTTTAGGTGTGTGGTTTTCTTTCACAGTAATGAACAAAAAAGATTGAAACACCAGTTCTGACTGAGTTTATAATCAGCGGGAGGGACTAAAATGACTACAAATATGACAAGCACAACACACAATATGTTATTGCTAAGTGCTAGGAAGAAAACATAAAGCAGGAAAGGGAATGGAAAAGATTTCAGAGGAGAGGAAAATAACTGCTATGCGAAAGTTGCTTATGAGCTTTCAGAGATGAAGGCAATGAATGGGCAGTTTCTGGGCTATCGTAGCCTTGGTCCCAGGAGAAAGTCTTTATGAATCTATCTCAGACTAGGTGAGAGTGCAAGGAAGCCTAAAGCCTGACACTTGTTCACCCCTGTCGAACCCCACCTCCAGGAGTACTGATTAGATTTATGCCAGACATAGAGCAAAGCAGAGCCTCACTAGGTGCCAGACCCTGCAAGATCAGCTCTGCTCTCCATTTTACTTATGACCAGGCAGACCCCAAGTATTTAAGACAGATTCACGGATTTTACTTTGTGGCAGACTAAGTGCTACAAAGTGTGTGACCTACTGATGGCAGCTGTTTCATTCTTCTACTCTTCTCAACAAGAGAAGTAAAATTTTAAGAAAAGAGCATTTAGAAATTTGTGGGAGTAATTTGATAGAGAAGTTTTATGTCTATTTTTTCTAATAAAAAATAACTCAAGCTTTTTTTTTTAGTTGTCTTTACCTTTTATTTTCTAGTAATTCAATTTTTTTTGTATTTTATAAAAGAATCAATACGAGACAGATTGATTGGAAAGTCAAAAACCAAACTGGTTCTTCTCCACAGATAGTTTGAAAAACATTGGACTAAAATTCTTTTTTTTTCAAAATATATTTTATTGATTTTCCACAGAGAGGAAGGGAGAGGGATAGAGAGTTAGAAACATCAATGAGAGAGAAACATTGATCAGCTGCCTCCCGCACACCTCCCACTGGGGATGTGCCAGCAACCAAGGTACATGCCCTCGACCAGAACTGAACTCGTGACCCTTCAGTCTTGTAGGCCGATGTTCCATCCACTGAGCCAAACTGGTTAGGGCTGGACTAAAATTCTGATCTTTTGACCCAAAGTCATTCCAAAAACAACTATATAATAACATGAGTGGTTTTTGTGTGCCGAGCACAGTATTAGGGGACACAGATTCAGAAATATTTAGTCAGTGCCCTCATGAAGCTTACAATAGTATGAGATGATGAATAAGCAAACCCTGGGCATGACGAGTCCAGTATTTTCCATTAAATCTCACTGAATCCCACTTGTACAGAGTAAAACAACATATTAGATTATGTGGCTATTCACTACCTCTAGCATAGACTCACTTATGGAAACACGCATGATCCCCTAGTGACTATATATTACTTTTGAATAGAGACTTAAATAAATCTGTTTGTAGGAGCAAGAACCTTGAGAAATAAGATCAGGGCATTTTTTTTTTTTCATAAACTGCCTTCAAACAATCTTATATTGGGTGTACTCTAAAATGTGGTGAAAGGGATAGTCTATCTGCAAATGTCAAATCATGATTCCTCTCTTTCTGCTTTAGGCTGCCAAAACATTATGAACTTTCATCAGCCTTGTGACTTGCTATAGTTTCAAATAGATATTTAAATTTAAATTTTTAGTTTATAACCCTTGGATCCAATAGTACAACTGACATTTAGGAAAAATATATTCTTTAAGAGGAAATGTTTAAACATAAAATTTGAGAATCTACAAGTACCCTTGCTTTGACTTTACCTTGGATTTATGAAGAGGTTTAGCCTGGGATGGTGGTGTTTATTTTGCTTTGTTGTTATACAATAATAATAATTATTATTTTAGTCAGTGTTCTGTACACATAGCAATGATAAAAGTTTGAACAAAAATAGGTTAGGAAGAGACATGTGAGACATTTAGAGAGATTTTGAAATGGTCATTCAGTGGTCTCTGTTTGGTGAAGAAGACTATAATTCTTCTGGCAGTAAACAACGAAAGTCAGTGAATAATTGATACCATCTAGAAAAATAAAAGAGCTATTTAAATAGACTGTGAGTTGACATTTGATAGCCAGGGAGGGAGGCAATATAAAACTGTCAATAGATAGCGAAGAGGGTTTCCCAGTATTTATCACGGCAAAAGAGCATTCAAATCAAGAAAGTACATTCAGTTCAGCCATCTCTATCACTGTGGAAAATGAACTCGACATGTTAATAAGATCTCAGAGATGTTACTGAGACCCTCTAGTCATCTGAGGTATGTTTTATTCCTTTAAAGAAGAATGTCTGATAAATTTGTAACTTGCCTTGAAATTTTAATTTTTCAAAAAGTTGATGAAGCAATGAGAAGAAAATCCAACCCACACCACCCGATTGTGTGTAAAGGGAAATCAGGGCTATAAACATGTCACTTCCCAGCTCCAAAACATTCAAAGACCAAATGTGGCTGGCTGGATAAAGCACTAAGAGCAAGGCCCCTCTGCAGTTTGTTCAAGCTTCCTTTCCAGGCTTAGCTCCCATGATTTCCTTATAAGAAAAGGGCTGGGGAGAGTAAAGAAACACATTTATCAGAGGATATGCTATATGCCAAGCACTGCATTACATTATTCTATTTCATTCTTATAACTCCTATACCATAGAATTCATTATTGTGAGGGTGAATAAGGTAATGAATACTAGGTGATGCGCACAGGTATTTAGGTTGATAGAGGTAGAACAGTGTTGTATTCATAGTAATGCCTCAGGGAATATAAACACTTAGTAGTTTAGAAGAACTTAGAAAAAGAGAACATCAGCATTTCTCTTTCTGGATGAGGAAATGCATGATCATAAATGTTAAGATGTTTTCCCAAAGTGACAACACTGTGAGGATTTTATGTGATTCCTAAGTTCTTGTTCTTCACACTCTACCAACTTCTTTCTGCTCTGATACTATTTATTTTTCAGCTAAACTAGACTCTACTCTTCCCAAAAAGTACATCACAAGCTTTCCCAACGTGTTACCTTTACTCGTGTTTTTTACCTCTCTTGCAATGTCCCTGCACTCATCTCTACTTTCTAAAAGTAGAGGATCAGCTTGAACTAATTGTTTATTTCACACTGTCTCCAATCCATACATTTGCCAAATGCCCACACAATTCCCCCCTAGCACAAACAAAGCAAATGTATTGACTAAACTTAGCCCAGCTTGCTTATTTTTCTGCATTATAACCCCATTATTTCTGAATGTTTAAGGGCAGAAAGTAGAGTCATATTTATCATAATTTGTTTTAATTATTGAATTCCTTCCATGTGCTAGACAATGGACATATTTTAGGGTATGACATGTATAAGATTGAGAGAGAAAAAAAATATATGTCCACAAGGGCTAATTAAATGTTGACTTAATAAATAGATGACAACTGCCTTATAAATTCAGCCTTATAAAAGAACAAAACATCCCTAAAAATACACAAAACAAACCTATTTAGATTTGAGCTATCAGATAACTCAATTGTGTTTCCGGCAGAACCCCTATACCCATCCTAATTTCAGGCAGTCATATCCCTATTCATTTCTGGATTGAATTTTTGTGTGTAATACTTGGGTCTTATTTTTTCTTATTCAGATACTCCCATATCTTCTCTCATAGTACCATTCCTTGGGGGAGAATTACACAAAGACATCTCAGGCTTGGAGGTTTGCAAAGTAACTTTTCTAGAATAGATAATAAGCTCTCCTCATACAAGACCCATCAAACATGCTTATTCCAGACATGCTTATTGCTTCCTCAGAGACCAAGAGAGTGATCTGTTTATAAATTCCTTTTGGCATTCTATCCTCAGTGCTGATCATCCTCCCAGTTCCTCAAAGTCAAATGACAGCTGATTAATTGGAAGTTCCCTCACTCTTTTGTTAATGTTCTTCCTTAGGTAGCATTAACTTTTGGACTTGTCTCACTAACCAAAGACAATCTTCTTTTGGATGTTAAGTGTATTTGATTCCTTTCTTCGGATTATTATTTTCTTTGCCCTGACCAGTGTGGCTCAGTCAGTTGGGCATTGTCCCATGTACCAAAAGGTTGCAGGTTTATTTCCAGTCAGGGCACATGCCTGGGTTGCAGGCTTGATCCCTGGTGGATGGGGAGAGGGGGGTGGGGTGTGTGCAGGAGGCAGCTGATCAATGTTGTGCTCTTACATCAATGTTTATCTCTCCCTCTCCCTTCTTCTCTCTCTAAAAATAAATCAATAAAAATATTTTAAAATATATATTTACTTTGTGTTACTTATAATCTGCCTATCTCCATCCAGAACTGTAGGCTCCACAAAAACAAGGGCTTTTCTCATCTGCAGCTGTATTCCCAGCACTCAAAGTCTGCAGAGGGAGGTGCTTAATAAATATTTGGTGAGTTAATAAATACATACTTATTTATAAGAGAGACTGAGCATTGCACAAAGTAAGATCAAAGAAAGAAGACAGTTTGTGGCAGACAGTTTGCGGTCTCCACCCTGCTGTCCTAAGTAATTAAGCAATGCCCTAATTAGCATTGCTGTGGTTAACCTGGCCCACCTACCTTGCAAAATGGTTTTCTGCTCATTGAGCTGTGGAGGGGTTTTTGCCTCCCTTAACCACCAAAGTGGTGTGTCAAATTTTTCTTTCCAATGATATATGTAACATTCTCCAAACTAATAGGTTTCCATTAGTGTTTTAGCAGCTCCTAAGTTTGTCCTGATGACTAGATTCTTCCTGGTTTGGAAGATCTTCACTATAGCACACAGAAACTTAATAACACCATCTTCTTCCTACAATTTAGAGAATGCTCATTCATTCATTCATTTACTCCACCACTGCTAAGTTAGGAAACAGAAGATACTATGTTTCAGCCACTTTTCTAGATACTGGTGACAATATAAATTTTTTAAATGTTTTAAGGATTAAATATCTCTGCTTTCTGCCTCCATAGATTTGATTTTATGTAAGATAAATCATACAGTATGTGGTATTTTATGTCTGGCTTTTTTCACTTAGCATACTTTTTTTTTGATTCATCTATGTTGCAGTATGTAACAGTAGTTCATTATTTTTGCTTCTTGAATGAATAGTATTCTATTGTATTGATATAACACATTTTGTTTATCAATTGATGAGTATTTGAACTGTTTCCAGTACCTTGCTATTGTGAATAATTTTAACAGGGTTCCCCATCCTCCCAATGGTAGCCATCTTCTTGAGAGTTTTATCCAAAGGTGGTGGTGGTATTTATAGTAACAGAGTGATGTAGTGGAAATATCATCACACTGTATTTGACACCAAAATGACTTAGACCACATCTAACTTCTATCTTTTTAGAAATAACTGATCTTAGAGAATAAACTCATACTTGCTGGTAGTAAGAGCCTAGAATGCTATTTGACTAAGTAGATGCTCCACAAATGCAAATTCCCATTCTATTGCCCTGGCTCAATTGTCTTACATTCTTCTCTGTAACAAATTCAGAACCTCTTATCAGTACATCAAATGCTAAGCCAAAACTTCCCATACATGGAGTGTTTACCAAGATTGTGAGTAAAAGGAGGCTATATTCAATGTGTAGCTTAGCAGAAACCATTTTCTCTCCCTCAGTCTTTTCCTACTGGAGTAAAATAAGCATTAGCTAGAAGCATCTATATTTCCTTCTAGATCTAATTTGTTCCTCTCCGTAGGAGGAGCAGTGATTTATCTGTTTGATATGTTGAAAAGTCTGATAGTCATTGATCCATATTTCTGTAATGGTCACGGTTAACAAGGTAAGTCACTACACACACACACACACACACACACACACACACACACACACACACACGAGGCCACTCTTGTGTTCCTGACCTAGGCTTCCTGGCTTAAAATAGTGTGAGACATTGCTGGTTGGACAAGTTACTGCTCTGGAACCCTTACATCTCAAGTGAATTCGCATAGAGTTCTGAAGGGGAAAAAAATTAGAAAGCCAGAGAGGTGACATCCAAGTTACATTTGCCAACCTAACTTTACCTTCTATAAAGCTGACATTACAATTTTCTGTTTTCTCTGTCATTTTGAGGGACATGGGATGTGATTAATTCCTCAAGCCCAACATATGGAGACTGTTAGTCTATTTCAGAAAGACAGAGCTAGGAATGTAGTTAGGCAGACTTAACTTTTGTAGTCTTTTTTTTTTTTCCCCCTTCCATGAGTGGAAGACTTTTTAGGACTACAACACAGTAATGTAATATTAGTATCCTATCATTTGACACAAGTTTATCCAATCCCTCTTGAATTTCTCAAAAGAATTCTTTTAGCTTTCTTTGTCTGAAGTAACAAATTACAGTAAGAGTCTGCCTCATACACCACATCAATCACTTGTTCTGTCCCTGGGATTGCTAAATGGTTGACCCAACTGGGTAGTTTTAGCTGTCCAATCATTTGGATTTGGGGTGTTAAAACAACTGAAGTGGTCTGACTACTTAGACTTAAAATGCCTTACAAACCATGATGAAGACAAAAACATCCAATTTAACTGGAAAACAAAGTTGTGGAATCTCTTAGATGTGTCCACATGTGTGCACAAGCACAAAAATGTCTCTCAGGTTCCCATTCTCTCTTCTCCTCTTCTTCTTTGCTCTCCACTGTCCCTCTCTGGACCTCATTCTCTCCTCTCATATCTCATGTTTCTTTACTTCAATCTTTGTCTCTTTTTTTATTTAGGTATAATTCACATATAGCACAAATATTCATAAGGTGAGATATGCATTTTTTTATTAGCAGTGCTTCCTTCTCATTTCTGCAACAAATTCAGAATCTAAGAGAGACTGGAAAGAAATAGTTACACTTATCTTTTTGAGAACCAAGATGAGGCAGTGAATAACTCATCCTGCATAAGAAGAAGCAATTTAATTGTGTCCAAAGGACTTAAGATATAAGGAACATCCTAGTGCATACAGCAGTTCCCAGCATATTAAGATAGGGCAAGTCTTCCTATAGCCCTTAACACTATCTAAATCTTTACAGTAACAACTTAAAGGTTGCCCTAAAATTTACAATCTAATGTTATTCTCTTGGCAGCCATTCTTATTCTTCACCTCTCTTTACTTCTGAGTGCTTTAGAGCGTGGACATTTGGACAGAATCCCTCAAACGCTCATAAATCACTAATTCAGTGAAAATCCATTTCCCAACAATGATCACTAAAGAAAGATAAAAGTTGAACAATTAGGAAGTAGTTAAAGATATTACATTTTTATCGGAGGAAGGCAATCATCTTCTGAGCTTTAAGTTAGCCTCTGATATCTAATAAAGTCATACTTTAAGACAGGGAAATTAAGTTGCAAGAACCGCTCATGTGAACCAGTGCATCAGACTCAGCTGGGCTATCCCAAGAGGACCAATGTCTTGTCAATGACACAACAAAAGTTAGGGAAATCCCATGAGCAGCTCTCCAGAGTTGGGATTGTTGGCCATGGTTCAAAGTTTTAAAATCCAAGTCTCAAGGACTCAGCTTTTGAGATTTTGGCTCATCAAAGCATGTTACTCTCAGTACTACTGAAAACAACCACTAAACACAACAGAGCCCTGTCCAAGAGAGAATAAGGGGAACATAATATTTTCCCTGATGTGTATAAAGAAAAAAGCACAAAAAGTCTTAATTCAAAAAATGTGATATTTGGAAATTACTTTCTATTACACAATGAATTACTCAGTACATCAAATGCTTTTTGGGGTGTATTTTTGTGAAACATGGAACAATTTAATTATAAGTTCATTAATGCATTGCAAATTGATTTAGTTTCAGTTCTTTTTAATTTCTTTTAAAATAAACTGACAAATGTCTTTTTGTCAAGGTTTACTCTGAGACACTATTCGTTTTTAATGTTTTATTCTTGATTTTACTTAGAATTGAAAAACTAAATAGAGCCTCAACGATAGGAAAAAAAATTGCATTAATTCATTAGATCTTGGCATTTCACTTTAATGTCTATTTTCAGCTACTAAAATGATTGCTAATAAATGGGAATAAAATTGTATTTTATTATTATTTTACTTGAATTTTATTTATTACTAAACTTTTCAGACTTGATTGCCATTTTAGTTTCTTCTTTCCTGTACTGTATCTTAATATCTTTTGTCCATTATTATGGTTGAGAGAAATTTATGTGAACGGACTGGGACTATGAACCAAATTGGCAGTAATCAGTTGTTATAAATAACTTAAATATGCTCAGATGTATCTCTTAAATCTCAACATGTATATTCTTAGGTTAAGTGTAACCCAATGACTCATAACTATGTTTAGCATCACCTGTGTAAACACACCCAGAAGAGATATAAAGATTGCTGTATCATACAAAAGAATGACACTCAAATTCTCTTTTGTTCTTCAAATTGACTTCTCTGACTCCTTTAAAAAAAAAATAGATTAGTAGTATCTCAAGACTGAGGTTTAAAAGGGTAATTCATCCTGGCCAGCATGATTCAGTGGTTGAACGTAGACCTATGAACCAGGAGGTCATCCTTTGATTCCTGATCAAGGTACATATACCGGTTGTAGGCTCGATCCAGTATGGAGGCAGCCAATCAATGATTTTCTCTCATCATTGATGTTTCTATCTCTTTCTCCCTCTTTCTTCCTCTCTGAAATCAGTAAAAATACTTAAAATAAAAGGTAATTCAGTATCCATTCCATATCTCCTAATGATAGCATTTGTATCCATAATCTTAAAGCAACAAAACATTTGTTGGTTCACAGTAATACATGAGATGGAGTATTTGTATTCAATTCAAAAAAGTAAGTTGGGACCCATCCACAATTCTCCTTTTTTTATTTGATTGTCTTTTCCCTATTGATTGGTAGGATTTCCATATAAATATTCTAGGTATGTGTCAGTTGTTTTCTATGTCATAAATATTTTCTCTCTCTTGTTTGTCACATCTTTTCTTGTTTACAAAATTTATTAAAATTTATAGCATTATAACTTATAATTTTAATATAGTTAAATTATAACTACATACATTTAATATTATAAAATATTATAAAATATTTAATAAAGTGGAATTGAATATATGTATATCTTTATTTTCACAGTTAGAGATACAATTGTTCCAACACAATTTATTGTAGTTTGATATATTGTAACAACACACTTCTCTCATGAGCTGAAATCCCATTTAGGTAAGGTCTATATGGTTTGGGTTTGACGGTTTGTTTTAACTTTCTTCTTTGTCCTTTTAACTTAATTGTCCTTTCCTGAGCTAACACGATAATGGTTTAAATTCTATAAATACATGTCTTCATAACGAGTATGGCAAATGTGTTTTCCTCCTCCTCCTTCTTCCTCTTTAGAATTAACTCAGCTCTTTTGAAATTATACTCTTTCATATTAATTTTGAAATCAGTTTCTCAAATCCCATGAAAAATATTGTTGATATTTTTATTTAAAGATAAATTTGGGTGAGTTGAAATCTTTACAATGTTGAATCTTTCCATCTATGAACATACTACACAGTTTCATTTAATCATCTTTTAAATGTTGCAAAATTGTTTTATAATTTTATCTGTGTAAACCTTAAATATATGTTTTCAATTTATTCCTAGGTATGTTTTATTATATAGAAAAAACTTTTTACAAATTTTTATAACATTTTTAAAGAAGTTTATTGCCATCATATAGGAACATGACAAACTTTATATATAAGGCTTAGCCCCATTATCTCAAGTGAACTCTCATTTTTTAGTAAATTTATTGGGATGATATTGGTTAATAGGATCACATAGGTTTCAAATGTATATTTCTATGATACATGATCTGTATTTTGCATTGTATGCACACCACACAAAGTTTAATCATCTTCTGTCACCATATATTTGACCCCTTATACTTTATTACTCCCCCCCATCTCTCTGATAACCCCCGTATTGTTGTCTGTGTCTTATTATTTTTAATAATTTGTCTGGAAATTATTTTGTATATGTTTAATGGATACCATATTGCCTGAAAATTGTAGTTTTGTCTTTTTATATTTACAGTGGTGCCTCGCATAAAGAACGCCTCGCACAGCGAACGCTGCACACAACGAACTTCATTTCATGATTCATACAATGAACTTCGTTTCACACAATGAAGTCGCCCAAGCTTCCACGACCGCTTTGCCCGAGCTTCCACAACTGCTTCGCCCGAGCTTCCACGATCGCTGCCGATGTATTGCATCCTTCCACGCAGGCACTGCAGGCAGTCGTTAGTCACTGCGCTTAACTTAAGCACGTATCGCGGCAATCGTTCTTCATTACGAATTAAATCACGCACGTATCACGGCAGTCGTCCTTTTAAGTTAAACTCAATATTTTTTTTTATATCATGGCTTCTAAAAAAAGCAGGAAGGTGATTTCTGTTGAAATGAAACAGGAAATAATTAGAAGGAGTGAATGTGGGGTAAAACAGTGTGACCTCGTCAAAGAGTTTGGCCTCAGCAAGACCACCATTTTCACCATTTTGACAAATAAGGATGCAATCAAATCAGCCAAAGTAGCCAAAGGAGTATCAAAACTATTTCATGAAAAACATAGGTCTTCAATCCACGAGGAAATGGAGAGGCTATTAGCGATTTGGATTAAGGACAGGCAGGTGAAAGGTGACGTAACAACCCAAGATATTATCTGTCACAAAGCCAAGAGAATTTATGACGATCTAAAGAAAAACGTCCCTGGAAGTAGCAGCAATCAAGATAATGAAGAAGAATTCAAAGCCAGCAGGGGGTGGTTTTTTAGATTTAAGAAAAGGTGTGGAATCCACAGCGTTACTATGCATGGTGAGGCTGGCAGTGCTGACAAGAAAGAAGCAGAAAAGTTCTCTATTAACTTTCAAAAATGTATTAAGGATGAAGGATACTGCCCACAACAAGTGTTCAATGCCGATGAAACGGGTCTTTTCTGGAAAAGAATGCCGAGCAGAACCTTCATTACAAAAGAGGAGAAGAAATTGCCAGGACAGACTTACCCTCATGTTTTCGTCTAATGCCAGCGGAGACCTCAAGATCAAACCTCTATTGGTTTATCACTCTGAAAATCCAAGAATTTTCAAGAAAAATAACGTTATTAAGTCCAAACTGCCCGTCCATTGGAAGTCCAATCAAAAAGCCTGGGTGACCCAAGTTATCTTCAACGAATGGATTCTGGAAACCTTTGCTCCTGCCGTGAAGAAATTCTTGCTGGAAAAAGAACTGCCGCTCAAAGCCCTTCTGATACTTGACAATGCCCCTTCTCACCCAAAAGACCTAGAGGAAATATTGCAGGAAAATTATCCTTTTATCAAGGTGCAGTATTTGCCACCAAACACCACATCCATTCTTCAGCCAATGGATCAGCAAGTTATTGCGAACTTTAAAAAACTCTACACTAGAGCCCTCTTTAATAAGGTGTTTGAAGAATGCGAGTTTGGTGGAGACAATATGACTGTCCGAAAGTTTTGGAAGGAGAAATTTGATGTCCTTATGGCAATACGACTTATACAGAAGGCCTGGGAAGAAGTGTCACAAAGGACCCTCATTTCTGCTTGGAAGATGCTTGTGCCTTCGTGGACCCAGGAAGAAGCAGTAGTTGATGACACAGAAGTGGTGAAGGACATCATCACAGTGGCCCAAAGGTTGGAATTAGAGGTAGAGGAAGAGGATGTAGAGGAGCTTATTGAGGAACACGAAGAAGAGCTGACAACTGAAGAGCTCCAAGCACTTCTGGTCCAGCAACAGGACAATGCTCAAAGGGAAGCGTCATCTGATAACGAGGAGCAACAATCAAACAATCAACCAATCCCAACTGCTGACATCAAGAACATCCTGGTCAAATGGAAAGCAGTTCAGGAGTTTATCAATGCCCACTATCCGGATTCAGCTGAAGCAAACAGGATCAACGATCTTTACTCCGATACTCTTGTCCGTTATTTCCGGCAGATGTTGGAGAAAAGAGAAAAACAAACGACTTTGGACAGGTTTTTCATGAAACCATCGGCCAAAAAGCAGAAAATGGATGAAGATGTGCAAGATTCGGTAGACTCTACTTAGTCTGTCTTAAAATTAAAAAAATGTGTGTGGTTTTTTTTTAAAATTATGTTCTTAGATGTATCTAAATAAAAATAACAACAAAAAATTTATCTTTTTTATGTCATCTTAGCATATTTTATGCTACAGAACGAATTATTTTTTTTAACATGTATTGTTATGGGAAAACGCGTTTCACATAACGAACTTTTCACATAACAAACTCGCTCCTGGAACGAATTAAGTTCGTTGTGTGAGGCACCACTGTAATTTATATGTCCTACATTCTTTCCTTTTCTTGTTGTAATTATTAAAACCACTAACACTACATGAATAGTATTGGTAATAGCAGTGATTTTTGCAGAAGACCAATCATATTTCCTTCCCACTTTTCTTTTAGAACTAGCTTTTAGTATTAAAGAATACTGAATTTTATTAAATGTTTTTCTTACATTAATTATTATATGTTTTTATCACATTTTATCTATTATTGTGCTGATTATATAAAAGTATGTTGTCTACTGATGAACAATTCATCTGTACTAGAATCAACACCATTTGGTAATGTTGCTGCTAGACTCAATTTGTCTTAAAATTTTCCAGCAAGATTGACCAACATAAAGAGATAAAATATAATTTTGCATCTACATTTGTGAGATTAACCTTTGTATTCTTACTATAGTCACCTTATAGTTTGAATATTAAGGTAATCAAGTGATGCTAGCTTCAAAAATGGATTAAGTAACTTTCCCCCTGATGTTTTCTGGAAAAATGGCATAAGATTAGAATTGCATATAAGTTAAAGGTTTGCTAAAACTTCCCAGTAAAACTCTCAGGCTTAGTGCCTTTGTGGGGAGAAGGTAAGTGGGTTTGAATGGTGGTTACTAATTAAATGTTTTAATGATTATTTATTTGTTGAGGTTTTCTTTTCTTTTTCTTGAATTTATTTTGGTAATTTTTATTTTAAACCATTCAATTTATCTAAATTGAGTCATAAAATTGATCATAATATTCTCTATGAACTTGGGGGGGTAAAAAGGATGTTAGCTATAGTATTGACTTCATTTTTCTCATATTCATTTTTGGCCTCTATTTCCTTCACTTGATCAGTTTTCCAGACCACTCTAATTGATTAGTGCTTTTTTATTTTTTTAATTATTTTTTTTAATTGATTTTGTACAGAGAGGAAGGGAGAGAGATAGAGAGCCAGAAACATCGATGAGAGAGAGTCATTGATCAGCTGCCTCTTGCACATCCCCCATTGGGGATATGCCCGCAACCAAGGTTATGCCCTTGACCGGAATCGAACCAAGCCGACGCTCTATCCACTGAGCCAAACCGGTCTCGGATATTTTTTTTTAAATTATTTATTGGTTTTATTGATCATTGTAATTGTTTTCTATTGATTTAATTTATGTTTTATTATTTTCCTCCTTTCTACTTATGTTGGGTTCACACTGGTTTTGCTTTTGGTTTTTAATTTGGTTCTGAAGAAAAAGCTTGTTTTTTGTGGGGGGGTTTTTGTTGTTGTTTTTTAATTAAATTTATTGGAGTGTCATTGGTTAATATGATCATATAGGTTTCAGGTATGGGTTTCTATATTACGAGATGCACTTTGTGCCCACCACCCAAATTCAAATCTATCATTATCATATATTATGCCCCCTTGTACTCCCACCCTCTTTTGTCAACCACCACACTGCTGTTTGTGTTCATGAGTTTTAGTTTCATATTCTACTCATTAACTTTCAATCTTCTCATGTTATTATGTATA
This sequence comes from Pipistrellus kuhlii, assembly GCF_014108245.1. Taxonomy (NCBI): domain Eukaryota; kingdom Metazoa; phylum Chordata; class Mammalia; order Chiroptera; family Vespertilionidae; genus Pipistrellus; species Pipistrellus kuhlii. The sequence goes on from NW_023425404.1 coordinate 131,768,293, forward strand.
CATGAATTTCCTTCTTTTTCCAAGAAAAAGTTTTAAGTATACATCACAAGTTTTGATTTGTAGGGCACTTTTTTTTAGTAACTTTTTTTTTATTTCTTCTTTTGCTAATTAATTATATAGATGTGTTTTTATTTTCTAAACATACAGAAAAGTTTTCCTGTTGTTTTCTTATTGCTTTCTGTCTGGTTTTTTTTTTTTTTTTTTTCCTTCTTGCTTATTTGTTTTTAATCTTCACCCAAGAATATATATATATTTTAGAGAGAGTGGAGGGAGGCAGAAGAGGGGAAAAGAGAGGAAAAAATATATATCAATGTAAGAGACACACATTGGCCGGGACCGGTTTGGCTCAATGGATAGAGCGTCGGCTTGGGGACTGAAGGGTCCTGGGTTCGATTCTGGCCAAGGGCATGTACCTTGGTTGAGGGCATATCCCCAGTAGGGGTTGTGCAGGAGGCAGCTGATTGATGACTCTCTCTCATCGATGTTTCTAACTCTCTATCTCTCTCCCTTCCTCTCTGTACAAAATCAATAAAATATATTTAAAAAAAAAAAAAAAAAAAAAAGACACACATCGATTGGTTGCCTCCCACACGTGCCCCAACCAGGGCCTGGGGATCAAGCCTACTAAGCAACTACCTAGGGCTGCTTTCAATTTTATTGCATTATGCTTAGCAATGAGAATTTTATTTTATCTATTATTTGGAATTCATTGAGAATTTATTTTAGCCTAAAATAAGATCAACTTTTGTAACTGTGTCACGTATGACTAAAAAGAGTGAATTCACTATTTTTGTGTGTGATTGAATGAATGTATAATCCTAATATATATATATATATATATATATATATATATATATATATATGCCATTAGGCTTGTTATTTGGGCTATTACATTATAATTATTATAATTGTTAAGTTGTATGAAACACAGTTTAAGAGAATGGATTATTACTTTTTTTTCTCACCTGAGGATATTTTTCCATTGATTTTTAGAGAGAGTGGAAGAGAAAGATAGAGAGAAATATTGATGTGAGAGAAAAACAGATTGGTTGCCTCCTGAAAGTGCCCCAATCAGAGCCCAAGCCAGGGAGGAGCCCGCAAACAAGGCACATGACCTTGACTGGAATCGAACCTAGGACCCTTCGGTATACAGGCCAACGCTCTATCCACTGAGCCAATATGGCTAGGGCCGGATTGTTATATCCTAAAACTCATTTATTACATACCAAAATTGTCTTGTTTATGAAAAAAATGTATTGAGCCAATACTTTTAAAAACCATGGTATTAAGTACTAGACAGAACATTAAAAATATCACACAAGTCCCTTCAGTCACCAATTTTATAACACAGTTGTCTTCTAAAAAAAACATTAATAACCTCAAAAAATCAATAATGACTAACTTTTATTGAACTTTTACTATGTGGCAAATACTGCTCTCAGCACTTGACTAATTTAATCATCACAACAATGTGACAAAGCTGAGCAAAGATTAGTTTGTTCCAGCACAATGCTGGAATATGGCAGCCCTTTTGAATTTTTATGAACTCAAAAAACGTGGAACATTGGTCTTTTGTTCTCAGCTGCAGATCTTAACCACAATTTTGAGAAAACAGGACATCCTGCTGGGTTCCTAACACCAACCTGCAATATTATTTTGATTTACACTGGTATTATCCTATCTGTGATGTCACTGTAAGTCATTACAATTAAAAACACAAAAACAAAAAACTTTCTTTCCCTCCTAAATTTTCAGAATCTCCACATGCTGCGCATAGATGTTTATAAAAACATGGTAATAAATGGATTCATGTATAAGGTTTTTTTTAAAAAAATAAATCTTAATTGTTCAGATTATTACAGTTGTTCCTCTCCCCCCATCTCCCCTCCACCTGGTTTCCATCACACCCCATGCCCTTATCCCCTCCCCCTTGCTCTCTTGATGTAAGATTTTTGTTCAATTTCGTCTTGTACCCCCAACACCCCCTCCCCACCGAGAGTTGTCAGTCCACTCCCTTTCTATGCTCCTAATTCTATTATATTCACCAGTTTATTCTGTTCTTCAGATTTTTTATTCACTTGATTTTTAGATTCACTTGTTAATATATATGTATTTATTGTCACTTTGTTGTTCATATTTTCTTATCTTTACCTTTTTCTTCCTCTTCTTATAGCAGCACAATTTACAATAGCTAAGATTTGGAAACAGCCTAGGTGCCTGTCAGCAGATGACTGGATCAGAAAACTATGGTACATCTACACAATGGAATACTATGATGCTATAAAAAAGAAAGAATTCTTACCATTTGCAGCAACCTGGATGGAATTGGAGAACATTATGCTAAGTGAAATAAGCCAGTCAATGAAGGAAAAATATTACATGATCTCACTCATTTATGGATAATAAAGAACATTATAAACCAATGAACAAAAAGATATATACAGAGAGAGTAAAGCATCAAACAGATAGTCAAATTACAGTGGGAAGGTTAGGGAGAGGTAGGAGAGATAAGAGATCAACTGAAGGACTTGTATGCATGTATATAAGCATAACCAATGGATGTAAAATGCTGGGGCGTGGGGGCATGTATGGGTGTGGGGTTAGGGGGGAAAATGGTAAGATATATACACAAATAATACCTTAATTAAAAAATGAAAGGAAAAAAACCTTCAGCATTTCATATAATACTGGTTTGGTGGTGATGAACTCCTTTAGTTTCTTCTTGTCATGAAGCTCTTTATCTGACCTTCAATTCTGAATGATAGCTGTGCTGGGTAATCTTGTTTGTAGGTTCCTGATATTCATCACTGTGAATATTTCTTGCCACTCCCTTCTGGCCTGTGTAGTTTCTATTGAGAAATCAGCTGACAGTCATATGGGCACTCCCTTATAGGTAACTAACTGTTTTTCTCTTGCCACTTTTAATATTCTCTCTTTGTCTTTTGCCCTTGGCATTTTAATTATAATATGTCTTGGTATGGTCCTCTTTGAATTCCTCTTATTTGGGGTTTTGTGCTCTTCCTGAACTATTTCTTTCACCAGATAGGGGAAGTTTTCTGTCATTATTTCTTCAAATATGTTTTCAAAATCTTGTTCTCTCTCTTCTTCTGGCACCCCCATAATTCAGATGTTGGTACACTTGAAATTGTCCCAGAGGCTCCTTTCTAGCTTCATATTTTTGGATTCTTTTTGCTTTTTGCTTTTCCAGTTGGGTGTTTTTTGCTTCTTCATACTTCAAATCTTTGATTAAATTCTTGGGATCCTCTAGTCTGCTGTTGGATCTCTGTATATTATTTTTTTATTTCAGTCGGTGTATATTTAATTTCTGACTGGTCCTTTTTCATCTCCTTGAGGGTCTCACTAAATATCTCAAGGTTTCTAGAAATTTCTTAGTAATCTTCTAACTGTGGTTTTGAATTCTATATCCAGTATTTTGCTTTCATCCGTTTCTTTCATTTGTGACATGTTTCTTTGTCTCCACATTTTGGCTGCTTCCATGTGTTTGTTTCTATGTACTGGGTAGCTGCTAAGTCTCCTTAAGTTGATAGAGTGGCCTTGTGTGGTAGGTATCCTATAGGGCCCAGTGTCTCAGCCTCCCTAGTCACCTGAGGTGGATTCTCTTATTGTACCCCTTTGTGGGCTGTTTTCACAGTCTTGTTGTAATTAACCCTTGATTGCTATTGGTATCACTGGGAGGAATTGACCTCCAGGACATTTGGCTGTGGTGATTAGTTGTCTCTACACTGGAAGATCAGTTGCACAGGAGACACCCTTATGAGGCAGGACTTGCTTCAGTGGGACTTTGGTGCTCACTGAGTCTTCCCCTTGAGTGTGTCTCTTGTGGATGTGAAGATTTGTAATCCGGTATGGTCTCACTCTGATCCCTGAGTACACTGGCTCTTGGATCTCCAAGGAGGTGCAAGGTCAGCCACTGCCTAGGGCCACCCAGCAGGAGCTACAGAGACATCTGCAGAATCCTCCTTTTTGTATGTGGTTTGGAAGTGCCCAGAGGAAACCCAGCTGTGAAGCAAGGCTGCTGCTGCTGCCAGGTAGTGGGCTTTTATTTTTAATCTCTGGGGCTCTTTGACCCAGCTATAGCTCCTTTTAGGCAAAAGAACAGGCCATTCATATGTAAAAGCTTATGTGCAAAGCTTGGGTGAGGTTGTAAATTGGGTGGGACAGGGTCTCTGGGAATCACCAGGGTGGAGCAAACAGCAATGGCTGCCCTGAACCTGAGAAGTCCCTGGTTCTCCAAGTCTTGTGTTCCCATGCAGGAACAATGATCACTGTGAGCACCTCTAAGAGTAAGCCTCCCTCACTTTCCTGTCTTGATGCCAGACAGTCCAGTTTCTCCCTGTATGTGCCTGGGTCCCCCAGAGTCTCACCCGGAACTGGAGTTCAGAGCAAGTGGGAGCTTGTATCTCCCTCCAGTTTAAAGAGCAGCACATCCAGGTGCCAGTGCCTTCCATGCCTCCACGCCTCTTACCAGTCTCAATGAGTTTTCTTCCCCTCTCTATTTGTGGAATTTCCACTCAGACAGCTTTCCTGTGATTCTGGGTGGTTGTTGTCCTGCCATTTAGTTGTGGTTTTGATATGGTTGTGAAAGGCAGCAAGTATAGGTGATTACCTATCCCAACATCTTGGTTTCTCTCACTTATAAGGTTTTTTAAATCTTGATACTCTAGTTGATTAAAATTCATATTCTGTAATTGCTTTCTTTGGGGAAAAAACACACACACAACAACGCTTATTAACTTTTAAATGGAGACTATATAGGATCTTCTATGTTTATATTAGAAAACCAATGTCCTAAGTCTTAGGACCTAAGAGGCTGTAAAAGTCCCACAATTCCAAGTCTCATGGAGGGTGAGAGGTGCAATAGCATTGCCACAGGGTGTCTGGCTGAGCTCTATGGCCTTCCATTAAATGCAGATGGAGATCTGACACCTCAGGGGCATTGAAGATTAGCTTAAATAAAGTTTATCAAGTGGCATGGTAATAGCATTTCTTCAAAATAAAGTTAAATTAACAAAGGTATGTTTTTCTGAATGGACACCAGTTGATACCCTATGTAGCAACACAGAGATTCAAGTTGAAAATATGTAGAAATCCAGTGAAATTAAGTCCTAAAATTAGCTAAAATTTTATTTCCTGAAATTTTATAATCTTCTTAGTTGAAGTTTAATTTTATTTACATATATTTATTATGGGTTCTACTTTCAAATTGTGATGTGGGGAACCCCATCCCTATAATGCAGGTGCCCTCAGAGCTACCTAAGTGCACAGGTCCATAGAGACCCACAGATTCCAACCCTTTCTTCTCTTCCTCCTGAGCAGCTCTGCTTTTATGTCATATTCACTGGGGAAAGGGATAGGGTTGCATTAAAGAAAGGGTTCTATATCCAGTGTCAGACCATCTAATCAGCTAAACTATCTCTTTATTGAACTGTGCACCTTTTATTATAATCCTACATGGTACAAGTCAGTTATGAAGCAACAGATTACAATATAATGTCAAATATAAAAGGCTTCTTTGAAAGAAAACCATTGCTCAGACAGCACCAAATAAAGATTATGCAGTGCTACATTTATTTATTTGATGACTTACATAGCGTTTAGTGCCTTGAGAGCTGGGCTGGAAACATCCTCAATAAATACCCCAAGAGTGCCTTAAAGAATTGGTGTAATTCATTCTGAGCTTTTAGTTATTTCTGGCATCTTCAGTTTAGTTGGCTTTGCTCCTGACACTTTATACTCTGTTCTATTTCTGGCTGACACAAACAATACATAAACACTCATAAACGCAAAAATTGTTTTAAATTCACATCAGACCTGTAAAAACAGCTCAACAAAAGCAGGATTTTATGGCATTTGTCTTTGTGTGTGCTGTGCATGGAAATTATTTAGCATTCATCTAAGATCTGTGTTCAGAGACATACCTCTTTCAGGTAATGATGCTGAGGTCAGAATTGAGTGGAGTTATGTACATAAGCTCTAGAGTTTAAATCTTTGCTCCTCTACTTATTAGCAGTGAGAGAACGGGCAAACAAATTAACTTCCCTGTACCTCAGAGAGAATGATACCTATTTCATAGGGCTATTGTTAGGATCAAATGCAAAAGTACATGTGAACCACATGGAAAAGCATCTATCATATACATTGCATATAGTAAAAGCTCAATCAACATCAAGTTCTTATACATGACTAATGTTATAAACTGTGCTATATCACATTTCTAATTACTAAAGCTTCTATTTGCCAAGAATGGAGCATAATTTTGATACTGTTGTAAATAACCCAATTATTCATTAACAGGAAAGGAACAGAGAGAAGGCCAGATAATATAGGCCTGCCATTTGTACAGCTTTGCCAGAAATCTGCAGTTTAACACTCTCCAGGTCTACTTCCTGCAGATCACTGTGGGAAGGGACTGGACAATAGACACATGCCCAGTAAGGTCTGGGTGACACAGAAAAGATCTTGTCTGTCAGTCATACCTGGGAACAGGGCATTGACTAGACTAGGCATGGTCACTATAAGGGTGTGATATGTGAGATACATAAACTGCTGAACAAAGGGAACTTCCTCTCTAGGACCCTGTTGCACTCTGCTCCTGGTTCTCTTGTTATGGTGGTGGTGGGAGGTGTTCTTGTTGTGGTGGTGTGGGGGGGTGTTGCTCCCCTGCACTGGCCCATGAGGCTCATAGACATGTGGGCCCCACACAATAGACTAATGGACTGTGACTAGCCTGATCCTATGCTGGACTTAACTCCAGCATGGAACAGAGACTCTGGGCACTGGCTCTGTTCCTAGCTCTGCTAAAGGCCCAGCTACACCTTTTCCAGGACTGATTTAAGGGAAATGGGACTTTGGAAATCAATGGATATAACTTCACATGAATAAAAAAGATCACTCATTCTCCTGTATGAGTCTTAGAAAGTTCTTTTTCTCAAGATACCAAAGAACCCACTCCCATTAGCATTAGAGAAATTCCACCCATGCAATTCCCTGATAACAATTTAAACTACAGAATAACTAAATCCATGCTATAGTGAGTTTTTATTTATAGACACAAAAGGCCTAGATTATCCAATTAACATCAGCATTTTTTATTTAAGAAATATCAATACATGACTGTTAAGCTTCCTATTTTTTTTAAATAACATTTTTGTTAATCCTTGATTTTAGAAATCTCATAAAGTTATTATTTCTCTACTCTTTTCTGGGGCTCAACTTCTCCATTTGCCATTTCTCATCTTCAAACATTAGCAACACTTAAACCCCTCCTTTGTCACCAGTTTTGTTTGCTTTCTTCTGTAGGTCATTTCTTATAGTAGAAACAAAAAATTAAAACAAGGGGAAAAAAACTGAAAAAATAGGTAGTTGTTTGGCTTCGCTCAACAAGGTTTTACTTAGCAGAGCATGGCATATGTTTGATTAGGCAGCCTTGATACACTCGTCAATTCTCCCTTCAGTTCTGGGACTGTTATTCCCTGCCTGTCTCATTATCATCTATCATCCTTGTTCCAGAAAATGAACGCATTCTGAGGAATTCTGCAACCTAAGAAAAAATTCTCTCTTTCTTCTGTCAAGTGCCAAAGATGGGACAGCTAGAAAGAAAGCAGAAGTATTTGTTGTTACTGCTAAATAATAATCAGAATGAAGTACATATAAATGGCATTTGGGGCTGGACTACTCCAGAAGGAAACAATATTTATTAAATGACAGGGCAGATTGTTTGAGTTATCATGTGCCATTTGATGGCTATAAAATAATTTTGGAGAGAACATAACCACCCACACAAAAGGAAGCAAGGTCAGAATACTTGGCAAATTGCGTGAGCCTCCTGACGCCGGCTTTGCTGTCATTAGTGGCTTTGATAACTGACTGGTGCATTATAAATCTAATGCAACACCTTCAAATAAGGTTTCCAGGCTTTGAAACATGTGCCTACATCAAAGTGTGAAGAGGTCTTCCTGTGCTTAAGAGCTTTACTTCCCAGATCTCAGGCGAAGATTGACAGTTGAGTATGTGCTTCTGTGACCCAATTGAATCCTTTTTTGGGTCCTAATCACATAGGGGTGTATTTAATATGTTTTAAGACATGTTCTGGCCAGGACCGGTTTAGCTCAATGGATAGAGCGTCGGCTTGGGGACTGAAGGGACCCGGGTTCGATTCCAGTCAAGGGCATGTACCTTGGTTGCGGGCATATCCCCAGTAGCGGGTGTGCAAGAAGCAACTGATCAATGACTCTCTCTCATCGATGTTTCTAACTCTCTATCTCTATCCCTTCCTCTCTGTACAAAATCAATAAAATATATTTAAAAAAAAAAGACATGTTCTGCATTTTTATAAGCAGGACAGTTTATGTTGATGAATATGCTATTTGTACAGGACCCAGTTTCTTGAAAATCTAAGTTTGCTTTCAAGTAAAATTTTAAATTAATAAAGCCAAAAGCTTGAGTTACATTATACCTATGGTTCCAGAATAATTATTTATAGTTTCCCCTTTCATCTTCAAATGCATCACAATTTGTGGGAGATCAATTAGATAATCACTATATTTCTACAACACCGTGTTTCTTATGCAATTTATGTATACTAATAATAATTCAATTTAATTTACATAACATCTCAGTAAAGTAGGGATGTCATAGATAAGGGAATCTCAGCAGAGTGGTTAGGAAAACTGCCCAGGGCCAAACAGAAATAGATGGGGAAGACAAAATTTGGACCCAAGTAGTCTGGCTCCATACTGTAGTCTTCACTTCTGTGCTATTTTATACTCCATTAAGTTTGACACATTTTTTTTCCATCTTTGTTATATTTTTAAATGATCCTGCCTTCACGAGGATAACCTTTGAGCATTCGCTAGAAACAATTTATACACAAACTTAGGCTCTCATATGCTTTGATACACAGGAGTGCTCTGGGTCAAACCTTCCAGAATTGGTTGTTAAAATAAGGAGTCTGATGGAAGAAAGAAAAGAGAGAAGGAAGAAAGCAAGCCCAAGTACCATTATAAGAAACCTCTGTAGGAAACTAAGCACATATTCTCCCCAAATTCTGCTGTAGAAATGAGTGGCGGAAATGAGCAGAGCAGGGGAGTTGTCATTTGGAATTCGGGGATGACTGAATTGCTCAACAAAGAAGATAGATCTTCATAAAGCCAAGGCCATATTTCTCAGCTGTTGCCAAGATCCAATCAAATGTGTCAGATCTGAGATCTTTAGTCACTGAAACCTGTTGTGGGAAGACAGATTCACATCCAGGGACTTGTCTTAAGAAGACTTCAGGTTCTTTAAACTTGATCCTAGGAAGAATGGCTGCTGTTCTGTTTCACTAAAATTCTTACCTTAGCTATCCCAGCTCACACTTCCAGACAGCTTTGGAAGTTTTTCCAAGGATATTCAAAAGTCCAAGAAAGGTGTGGGGTCCTCTGTTTTTTACCAGGTTGTCTTTCCTAATCTCATTATATTGTTGGAATTCAGTTTCCCAATTTTTATCTTAAAAATCAAAACAATTGTCTTAAACATTTTAGAGAGAATTTTAATCAAGTGTCCATAGCTTTTTTAAATTTCTTTCCAAACAATTTTATTATGAACATTTTTAAATATTTTTGTGTGTTTTTTCTTTGATAGATTTGCTACAACTACTAGTAACAATATGGAAGGATGAGAAAACTTGTTTGATATGCAAACTCGTTTTTAAGTTTTTATTTCATACTAGAGGCCTGGTGCACAAAATTCATGCACAGGTAGGGTCCCTAGGCCTGGCTGGTAATCAGGGCCTATCTGTGGGGCAACTGCTGGTGTGATCAGAGGAGCCCCCATTGGCACCCACTTTGGCTGGCCTGGGGCCTGTGGGCTGGGTCAGCTCCTGCTTTGAGCATCTTCCCCCTAGCGATAAGGGCATGTCATAGTGGCTGGTGATTCTACCGGTCATTCTGCCACTCAGTCGATTTGCATATTAGGCTTTTATTATATAGGATTGCCCTTTCAACATAATTTGAGGTCCTTAAGGTCATCCTCAAGTTTGGCTCACAGAACTCAGTATATAGTCTTACTTAGGGTTATGAAGTATTACATCAAAAGGATACAAAGCAATATCAACAAAAGGAAAGGCATATGGGGTGAAGTCTGAGGAAAAACAAGCATGAGCTTCTAGAGTTGTCATCTGGTGGAATCACAAGAATATGCTTAAGTCCCCTGGAAACAAGTAGTCACAACAAATGAGAACTGCTGTCTATTAGGAAAGCTTGTTAGGTTCAGCAGCTTGTTAGGTTTTATTTGGGACTAAGTCATGTAGGCACCCTGTGCCTCAAATGCACACAAATTCCAGGCTCCTGGTAAGAAAGCAGGTGTTCAGTATAAACCGTATTGTACAAACAGTTTTGGCACAGTAGGTTTATCTTATAAGGAGATGGTGGGACTCCCGCAATCTAAGTTCCCAGATGCCAGCCAAGAGCCGATCCTATAAGGTAGGCAGACCTTTCTAATGATAGCAGTCAGGCTTGTTCTTTTCTGCACTATTGCATAACTTTGTTTTCCCCTAAATAAAAATAACTTAAAGAAGTCAAATTCTTTTCTCATAATCATGAGTTCCTGGTTGGGCCAAACCCCAGTTATTCAAGCTCCCTATCCAATATTCTTTCCAGTTCATTACACAGCTGTTCAGAAAATAACCGGATAACCAAGCAACTAAGACTGATTTAAATAAATTGAAATGACTAATAATCAAAGATGCAGTTATTGGTTTTTGTCCTCCATATATGACCTGGAAATAATAATGGCCCCTAGATTAGCACTGTCCAAGATAACTTCAGTACTATCGGAATCTATAATCTGTTTTGTCCAACACAGTAGCCCTATTTGACATCTGATGATTGAACACTTGAAATATGGTTAATGTGACTAAGGAACTAGGTATTTAATTTTGTTTAACTTTCATTAATTTCATTTTAAATAGCTACATGTGGTTGGTAACTGTGTATTGGAAGCATAGTCTCAGATAATTTAAGACTTACTTTATTAAAGCAAACTATAGTGAGATTTATAGATCAACTACTGAAAAACCAGTGTTTCCTCTGTATTTCCCTAGGGCCATACCAATATCACCATATGGAACTCCAAGTATTTTTATTTCTTGTGGTTTTAATCCTAAATGTAAGGTTTTACCAAAATAAAGAATATTTCACAACACTGACTGGACTTTTTTTTTAAGAGTTATTTTAAAAATAACCTAGTGTCTGGAGATTAGCAGTAGCCATCTGCACAAATGGTACTGCTTCACAGCCATCAGGCAAATGAAGAGCCTGCCATTTTGTAAGAGCAGGCATAGACTGGTGCAAAATCCACCAATGAACCTCACTGTTTAAGCATCAGTTCATATATCTAGGAGTTCACTGGCAACTATTCTGGAAAAGAGATAAGGGGTAAAAAGCAAGAGCAATTATTTATCTCATAAAAGTATTTAATAAAATAGATAATTTTAACTTTACTTCAAATATAATGTTTGGCTGACATATATTCATGCTATTATATCCCCAACTCCAAAAGAAATTGTATATGTACAAAACATAATAAAAATGATAGCATATAAAGTAATCAAGTTCATTTTTTATGGACTCCTCTATTTTTATTTTCTGTGCCAGGATAAATAGTCATACATTTTTTCAAATGCTTCTGATCTAAACCTCAGGCTTTTTCTCTTATTTGGTCTCTTATTCAGTAGAAAATAAAATTCAAGAATTGGAGGTAGAAAGAAGGAGCTGAAATTATATACCTGAAGAGAAGTGAACACCAGAGTGAAAGATATTTTTATGGAAAATAAAGAATAGTAGTAATATGTAAAAGGCCTTCCAAATTTATACTGTAAAGTTAACAACCTAAGGAGAAAATAAACAGAAGTCTACATAATGCAAGACTTTTTAAAGGAAAAGAAAAAAAACTACACAAAATAGTCATGTTTTCTCTATTGGTACTAAGTTTTCTGATAAGTGAAGGAGAGTACAAGGATAAAAAAAATAATAAGGCTAAACCTGTTTTATTCTGCCTACATTTAAAATGCTACAAAACAATATACCTAATATGAAAAGTACTTTCCTGCTAGTAAATACATAAAATCTTTCTGTATAGAAATTAGCATTCTCAAAAATAAGCCATTTGATTGTGATGGGAATCCCAACAAAAATTGCCCACATGCATATCACAATGGTACATGGTACTAAAACACAGCAATTCATGACAAGTGTTAGTAAAGATAAATTAAAACCAAAGATGTATTTATGGCAAGATTTCTTACATTCTTTAATATGTTCATATGTATTATGAATACTCAAGAGATAGATTTGAGTTTAATCATTTTCTTAACTTTCATAGGTAAAGAAACATTTTTTTCCTTTAGAGTATATGCAAGTATGAGTACTCTAAAAGAACATTATGGGAAACATTGCTTATTTAATAGTTACAAATCATTTTCATTGAGAAGTCTCTCAGCATCCTTTCTCACTTGCAAAATTAAGGTATACAAATAACTGAGGAGGTGTTCTTTTTTTATTATTGTTATGAGTGTTTTTATTGAGTAACAATATTACCTAAGTGGTAATAAATAAATTAGGAAATAATAATGGCAGTTGTGAGTGTTTTTCTTTTTTTAATTAATTTCTTTATTGATTAAGGTATCACATATTTGTCCTCAACCCTCCATTACACTCATGCCCCCACCATGCTCCCACACTCTTATTGTCCTTGACCATTGGTTAGGCACATATGTGTGCACATAAGTCTTTTGGTTGATCTCTCCCTTTTATCCCCACCCTCCCTTTCAGGTCCAACAGTCTGACCCAGGGCTCCTTATCTCTGGGTCTGTTCTTGTTCATCAGTCTATATTGTTCATCATTTCCCCTAGATGAGTGAGATCATGTCTTACTGGAAATATATTTATAAGAATAAAAAATGAGCCGAAACCGGTTTGGCTCAGTGGATAGAGCGTCAGCCTGCAGACTGAAAGGTCCCGGGTTCGATTCCGATCAAAGGCATGTACCTTGGTTGCGGGCACATCCCCAGTAGGGGGTGTGCAAGAGGTAGCTGGTCGATGATTCTCTCTCATCGATGTTTCTAACTCTCTATCCCTCTCTCTTCCACTCTGTAAAAAATTAATAAAATATATATTAAAAAAGAATAAAAAATGAAACAAGCAATAATCATTATATCTTTAAATGATAACTTGTCCTATGAATCATGAGTTGACAATCACTTAATTTTGCCAATACAGCCAATGACTTCTTTTAAAAGTCTAAGTTGAAAATATTTCTTCTAATTAATTTCCTTTCAACGTGCAGGAATCCATGCCCTGGGCCACTAGTATATAATAATTGTTGATTAAATGACCACAGGTAACAGCTTTACTGTACAAGGAGATCCTGGTGAATAAATAATATATGGCACAAATTGGGGAGTTATTCACCAATTTATTTCACTTTTCTCCTACTCACAAAACTAGGGTACATTTTCTGGTTATTTTACATTTCAATGTTACAATCTGACTAATTTCAACCAACACAATGTGGATGAAATAAGATACATAATTTCCAAGCTTGCCTCTTAGACACCTTCTACATGCTCGTAAACTCTCTCTCTTTTCCCCAATTGGAAGCCATAGATTAAAAACTAGTCTGGCCCCTGAATAACTGCATGGAATATAGACCATCCTCTACCGCCACCTCTGTTTCTTCCATGAACAAGAAAGAAAGAAATGCATTGCCTGGATGGTGTGGCTCACTGGTTGAGCATTGACTTATGAACCAGGAGGTCATGGATCAGTTTCTTGTCAGGGCACATGCCCAGGCTGCAGGCTTTATCTCTAGTAGGGGTTGTGCACGAAGCAGTCAATCAATGATCTTTTCTCCTCAGTGATGTTCCTATCTCTCTCCCATTCCCTTCCTCTCTCTAAAATCAATTTTTAAAAAGTGTTTTTTTCATTGTATTAAGTCACCATGATTTCAGGATTATTCTATCTATAGTACCTAGACCTACTTTAATTACCAAAGGGGGACATGGGGTTGTTTGCTATCAAATAGTAGCTTTGTTAAATTTAACTAAATTTTTTAAAATTTTGTAACAGTACTCAAGTGGTTGTTTTTTATATATTTTCCTTGTATTTGGAGAAGCAGTGATTAAGAAACAAAGCGTATATAATCAGAAAGCCTGCCTTTTCATCTTGAGTGTGTCACTTTCACTGAACTGTCTATCATCTTTGACTTTTTGATTTCTTTTCCTGAAACAGCTGAGCCTTCTCACTATCCTACCTTGACACCTTCCCCTAATACATCCTCTATGTCTTTGACATAGGCTTTTCTCTGCTTATTCTGCCTTTCTGTAGTGCAACTTCATAGTTATGGGTTATGACAACACAACTCCACTATGTAATTATGTTTTATTCCTTTAACTTACTCTTTCAAATAATTGGTTGATTTACTCCTTTATGGCCTTCCACCATTTACTTTGTCTGGATTTAGGTCTGGTTCAGGTCACCTCAACTAAGGTGAGAGTGTGTTCCTAACACCCAGTTAGGATGAGACTAAATATAATACCAACCCTAGCTAGTTTGGCTAAGTGGATAGATCATCAGACCAATGACTGAAAGATTCCAGGTTGATTCCAGTCAAGAGCACATAACTTGTTTGCAGGTTTGATCCCCAGCACTCGTTGTGACTTGTGAGGGAGGTAACCAATAAATGTGTCTCTCTCACATTTATGTTTCTCTCTCTATCTCTCCCCCTCCCTCCTATTCTCTCTAAAAATCAATGGTAAAATATCCTTGGGTGAGGATTAACAAAACCAGGAGTCAAGTCCAAGCCTTTTGATATTAAGATAGACCATATCCTAGGCCATAAAACAAAACACAACTATTTAAAATATTTTTTTTTAAGTATAGAATGTGGCCCTAGCCAATTTGGCTTGGTGGATAGAGCATCAGCCTACAGACTGAGGTGCCCCTGGTTCAATTCCAGTCAAAAGCATATTCCCAGATTGTGGGCTTGATCCCCAGTAAGGAGCACGCAGGAGGCAGCCAATCAATGATTCTCTTTCATCAGTGATATTTCTATCTCTCCCTCCCTCTTTCTTCCTCTCTGAAATCAATAAAAATATATATTTTAAAAAATACAGAATGTGTTTTCTGATCACAATAGAATCAAGCTAGAAATCAATAACTGAATATTAAAAAGGAAAACCTCTAAATATGTGGAAGTTAAACAACTCATCTAAATAATCCATAGGTCAAAATTAAATATCAAAGGTAGTTTTAAAAAATGCATAACACTAAATAAAAATGAAAATACAATATATGAAACTATATCTAAAGAAGGAGCACCAACAAAGGTATTTTTAGCATTAAATGCTTACATTAATGCTATGTTATAAGTCAATCATCTAAGTTCATAACTCAAAAAATTAGAAAAGCATGAAAAATAAAGCTGAAACAAGCAATAGAATGAGATATTGAGATAAAAGCAGAAATCAATGAAATTGAAAATAAGTAAAACAATATAGATCATTAGTGAAACAAAAAATTGTGTTTTTAAAAAATAAAAAAATTGATACACTTTTAGCAAGAATGACAAAATTAAAAGAGAAAAGATATAATTCACCACTATCAAAAATGAAAGAGGATATCACTACAGAGCCAGCAACTACAAAAGAATAAGAGAATACTATGAAAGACTTTATACTCATTAATTTGACAACTTAGAATAAATAGACCAATTCTTTAAAAACCACAAACTACCAAAAATCATCCAAGATTAAATACATAATCTGAGTAGTGTTATAACCATTAGATAAATAGACTTAATTTAAAAGCTCTCAAGAATGTAATCTCCAGCCCATGTGGTTTCACTAGGGAATTCTACCAAACATTTTTTTTAAATTAACACAAATTTTACACAATGTCTTTTAAAAAATAAAAGAGGAAAAAAACACTTCCCAACTTACTTTATAAGAATAGTATTAAAAAAATTATGATACCAAATTTTAAAAACAAAAGAAAATTATGGACCAATATATCTTGTGAATTTAGACATAAATATTTTCAACAAAATGTTACCAAACTACATTCAATAATATATAAAGAAAATTATACACAGTAGTTATAAAGAAAAAAGACAAAATAACTCTTTTAGCAAGGCTGTGTAATATAAAACCAACAAACAAAAATGATTTACATTTTTATATATTAACAATGAACACGAAGATATCAAAGTTAAAAATAACATTCGTTATTTTCAAAAGAAGACAGAAGGAAGGCCAAAAGGCACATGAAAACATGCTCAAAGTCACTAATTATACAAGAGATGCAAATCAAAACAACAATGCGGTACCATCTCACACCTGTCAGAATGGCCAACATCAACAAATCGACAAACGACAAGTGTTGGCGAGGTTGCGGAGAAAAAGGAACCCTCGTGCACTGCTGGTGGGAATGCAGACTGGTGCAACCACTGTGGAGAACAGTGTGGAGTTTCCTCAAAAAACTGAAAATGGAACTCCCATTTGACCCAGTAATCCCACTCCTAGGAATATATCCCAAGAAATTAGAAACACCAATCAGAAAGGATATATGCACCCCTATGTTCATAGCAGCACAATCTACAATAGCCAGAATTTGGAAACAGCCTAGGTGCCCGTCAGCAGATGATTGGATCCAAAAACTATGGTACATCTACACAATGGAATACTATGCTGCCATAAAGAAGAAGGAATTCTCATCATTTGCAGCAACCTGGATGGAATTGGAGAACATCATGCTGAGTGAAATAAGCCAATCAATGAAAGAGAAACACCACATGACCTCACTCATTTGTGGATAATAAAGAGCATTATAAACTGATGAACCAAAAGATAGATATAGAGACAGTAAAGCAACAAGCAGATTGTCAAATTACAGCGGGGAGGGGAGGAGGATCTGGGGGAGATAATAGATCAACCGAAGGACTTGTATACATGCATATAAGTACAACCAATGGACATAAAACTATGGGGAGGGAGGGGATATGGGGGAGGGAGGGAGGGGGGAAAAAATCATTAAAATATGTAAAAAAAATAAATTAATTAATTAAAAAAAATAAAATAAAATAAAATAAAAAAATAACATTCGTTAAACTCACTCCAAAAATCCTACATAATAAAAGAGTAATATGCAAATTAACTATCACTCCGCTATATCCACAAGCCATGCCCACCAGCCAATCAGAGCGAGTATGCAAATTAACCCCAACCAAGATGGCTGCAGCCACAGAGTGCAAGAGGGAGGCTTGGGTTTCCCCAGCAATGGAGGAAGCCAACCTTTCAACACACCCTCGCCAGCCCAGGCCTCCACTCAAGATACAAAGTTTCAATTATAGAAGATAAATCCCAAGAAAAATGGTGGCAGCCATGGAACTAGAGAGAGCAGGCTAGGGTGACCAGGCTGGCAGAAAAAGGAAGTTGGGAACAAACAGACTGGCAGGGGGGCAATTAAACATCAATCAGGCTGCCACGGCAATAGTTAGGAGTTGATCAGGCTGGCAGGCAGAAGCTGTTAGGGGTAATCAGGAAGGCAGGCAGGTGAGCAGTTGGGAGCCAGCAGGCCTGGATTCTGAGAGGGATGTCTGACTACCCTAATGGGCAGTGGGACAACCCTCAAGGGGTCCAAGATTGGAGAGAGTGCAAGCTGGACTGAGGGATACCCCACTCCATGCACAAATTTCATGCACCAGGCCTCTAGTTAAATACATATTTACTTAACAAATATGTACAGAAATTATATACTAAAAATTATAAAATACTGATAAAAGAAATGAAAACTAAATAAATAGAGACATACCATATTCATGGATTGAAAAAAATCAACATAGAGATGTCAATTCTTCATAAATTGATCTATAGATTTCATGCAATTCTTATAAAAATCTTAGCAACATTTTTCATCACAGTAGTCCAGCTTATCTAAAATGTATATTAAAATGCACAGGTAAAGTAATCTTGACAAGAAGTCTAAATTGGTAAAATCACTCTGATGCTGAGGTTTACTACATAACTGCAGAAATCATGACAATGAAGCAAAACAGAGAAATCAGAAAAAAAGCTCACACAAATATTTTTTATTTTATTTTTGCAAACAGGAAAAAGTAATTCAATGGAAGAAAGATATCCTTTTTAGTATATTAGCAGAAAGATGAACCTCAACCTACACCTCACATCTAACAAAAATTAATTCAAAGTGGATTATGCTAGTTAAAATATAAAACTATAAAACTTATAAAAATATTCAGGATATAGAGCCAAGCAAAGTGTTCTTATATCTTCCAGAAAAATATAAACCAAAAATGAAAAATTGATAAGTGAGACCTTACAAAATAAAAATGTTTGCTTTGTAAAACATTATATAAAGGACAAGCTAAAAACTGCATAAAAAAATATCTGCAAAGCACATATATGACAAAGAACTAGTATCTAAAATGTATAAAGAATTGAAAACTCAATTATAAAATTATTGGAAAATAGGCAAAGATATGCCCAGAGATTTCACCAAAGAGGATGTACAAAAATAAGTAAGCACATGAAAAGTTGTTTAACATAATATGTGAAATTAAAAAGATTCGAATCAAAACCACAATGAAATATCACTACATACTTATCAGAATGGCTAAAGTTAAAAAAAAAAAAAAAGTCACTCCAAATGCTGGCAAGGATGTAAGGAAACTGGACACTCATACATTGTTGATGAGAATGTAAAATGATCCAACCACTCTGGAAAAGGTAATTTCTTATCAGAAACATGCAATTACCATATGACCTAGCAATTTTACTCATGAGCATTTATCCCAGAGAAATGAAAACTTGTGCTCATATAAAAAACCTACACATGATATTGTAGCAGTTTTATTTATAACAGCCAAATCTAGGGGGGAAAGTTGATAACATTCTATTTGTGAATGGTTAAGCTGCTATAACCATTCCCACATGTAACATGTGTGAATACTGAGAAGAAAGATTCATTTGATGTGAGCCACGGGGAGGAATGATCTGCTGAGATGGAACCCCCATCCCCTTCCCCAGGGTCAACCAAGGGCCCAAATTTTATAAATAATAAGCGCCAGCCACCATTAGACAGGACTTCTGCATGCTGTACACCAGGAAGATCCTCAGAATGAACTCTCGCTTCCAGCATTATTCCCTGCTTGTTCACACTGCCTGAATCAACCACTGTAGGGAAGCCTCAGTTTGTCTTTCTTCCAAGGGACTGAGACCTTCTCCATCAAATCAGACCTGTTTAATTTGGATGATTCATTTACATGAAACAGAACTAATTGGCAATCTGGGCAGGTACTTTCACTATAAAAGGTGGCCTCCCCTTTGTCAATCCTGGACCACGGGCTTCTAATTGCTCACTTGTCTGCCTGGTTGCCCCTAACTGTCCTCCCTGTTGCTGGTCTGATTACCCCTCACTGCTTCTGCATGCAGGCATGGTTGCCCCCAACTGTCCTCCTCTGACAGTCTGGTCCCCCCACCAACAGCCCTCTCCTGTAGGCCTGGCTTCCCCAAACTGCAAGCCTAGTCCCCCAAAACTGCCTGGTCCCCCAAAACTGCCCTCCCCTGTAGGCCTGGCCCCCTTTAACTGCCCTCTCCTACAGGCCTGGTTGCCCCTAACTGCCCTCCCTGCCAGTCTGGTTGCCCTTAACTGCCATCTCTTGTAGGCCCAGTGCCCCCAACTGCCCTCCCTTGCTGGCCTGATCACTCACAACTACCCTTTTGGTGGCCACCATTGACCACATGGGGGTAGCTATCTTGTGCGAGGAAATAAGGGTCAATTTGTATTTATTATATAGGATGTGCATATATATACATATATACACATTTAAATATATAAATATATATTCCTGGTTAATAATTGACTATTAAATGAATGAATATATGAATTTAAGAGGCAATTTGGAACCAAAGAGGCAAAGATGAGTGAAATTGCCTTCCAAATATTTCTCCATGGCCCAGCCATAATGGCTCAGTGATTGAGCACTGACCTCTGAACCAGGAGGTCATGGTTCAATTCCCAGTCAGGGCACATGCCTGGGTTGCTGGCTCAGTTCCCAGTGGAAGGCATACAGGAGTCAGTCAATCAATGATTCTATCTCTTCATTGATGTTTCTAGCTCTCCCTCTCCTTTCTTTTCTGTATAAGTACCGCGCGCTAACCGATTGCGCCACTGGAGCTCCTCTCCCTTCTTTTCTGAAATCAATATATATATATATATATATATATATATATATATATATATATATATATATATATATATATAAAAGATTTATCCATGTCTATCTTTAAATATAACAATTGTTGTTAAATCCTCTGTTGAAACTTCCATCATAAGTAAGATTCGTTTCTGTAGCTCTCCGGACAAATTTTCCAAGATACATCTCCTAAAGCAGCACATGGCTGGACTCAGCTGAATGAACAAACTGGACTCTTCCCATCCCTCCTCCCCACATCCTGTGACAAAAGCTGTGATGTGTACCTTCTCTTTTGTCTACATTTTCCTTCCACATACCTTAAAATAATTAGACCATAATATGAATTAATCACTCTCCAAATTTCCTGTTCTTAAAACTAAAAAGTGTGGTTTTAATTAAAAAGAACAAAAGGAAAAAAAAAATCTCATTCTTTTAGAAGTTGAATAAGACTTGAGAATTCCTTATAATCAAATTCTATACACATACAAAATTATTCTTTTGAGGCTTGCATTATGTACCCTCTGAATCAGGTTAAGATTAATGTCTAGTGATTTTTCTTAAGCCTATGAAATCATTCTTTTAAAAATGAAATACTGCTGAAAACCGGTTTGGCTCAATGGATAGAGCGTCGGCTTGGGCCTGAAGGGTCCTGGGTTCAATTCCGGTCAAGGGCACGTACCTTGGTTGTGGGCATATCCCCAGTAGGGGGTGTGCAAGAGACGGCTGATCGATGACTCTCTCTCATCGATGTTTCTAACTCTCTATCTCTCTCCCTTTCTCTCTGTACAAAATCAATAAAATATATTTTAAAAAATAATAAAAAATAAATAAAAATGAAATACTATTAAAACCCTACTAGCAAGATCCCAGGCAGGGACTTTTGAAGCTTCATGCTCTTGATCTATTTATCTACTGTGATAGCTCCACCATATTGATCTCTTTAGCAGTTCCTAGAACAAACTATATATTTTTTTCTACTCCTTTGTCTTTGCAAGCACTATTCCCTTTGCCAAAAATATTCTTTTTTTCTTCCTTACCTTCCCACCTTTCTTTTTCTAGCAAAATCCTTCCCATCCTTCAAGTGGGAGAACAGATAATATTTAATCCAGGCCTCCTTGTCTGACCATCCTTTTATGAGGCCAAATTTGACTTCGATATCTATTGTATTTCAGGTGTTTTCATTGGCCCAGGTGCATGCATCCATTGTAGCATGATCTCTCTGTAATGACACTATCTATTATTGTGATATCACTACCTTATTATTGTTTTCAATAAGTGACAAACTCCAAGGCAGATACTGAGGCAGAGTCTTCATGATATTCTCGAGAGCTAGCATTCAATCAGTAGTGTGGCATAGTTGTCTGAAGAAACAGATCTTTATTGAGTGACATGATCGAATGCTAACAAATGACAAAACGTGAAATTGCAGACAAATCTTAAATTAAACATTAGAAAGAATTATTACTCTAGTTCCACAGCTTTCTCTCTATAGATGCCTATGATTGTGTTTTTTATCTTGCATACATTGTGTATAATAATTTTTCTCATATTTTGTCTTGGAGAAACTTGGCTCCAATTTTAATTTAAAATAGTTTACTGCGCCCTTTCCTGTGCCCTTTTAAGGTTGACTGAGTGCCTTAAGAGGCTAACACAGAAGGGTACATGAAGCAAGTCTCCATAAAACCCAGAGAAGAGGTGGCAAAACTCCTCTCTGGATCCTGTCTGGAGTCACAGCTGGAAAAAAAAATACAATAAAATAAAAATAAAAAATAAAATAAAATAGTTTACTGGAATTCAACCACATAAACACGTTTTGAAAACCAGTACCCTCAGCCACCTCTTATTTCACCTCCATCATCAACTCTGTCCTGGGCACATTTCATTGTAACCTTTTGATATGTATGAGCTTTAGCCATGGTACTCTTTCCTTCTTGTAGAAAGACTTACTCTTATTCTTATTCTCAGCTTCAGCTGCAAAGTCTTTAGAAAGAACAGGCTTCTAGAATAAAACTAAGTATTGCAGATGTATAAGAACAATATCATAGGTAAGTAGCCGAAGCCGGTTTGGCTCAGTGGTAGAGCATCGGTCTGTGGACTGAAGGGTCCCAAGTTCGATTCCAGGCAAGGGCATGTACATTGGTTGCGGTCACATCCTCGGTGGGGGGGGGGGTGCAAGAGGCAGCTGGTCAATGTTTCTCTCTCATCAACGTTTCTAGCTCTCTATCTCTCTTCCTTCCTCTCTGTAAAAAATCAATAAAATATATATTTTTTAAAATATATATCATAGGTAAGTAATATGCCATCCTCTCTACTGCTCTAGGGAATAAGTATCAATTAGCACTCTGTATATTGAGGATCCTTATGGTAATATATCTTCAAAAAAGGCATGTACAATACCAATGTATGTAATTGTTGGGAAATTATTGATTTAAAAATCTGTTTTTCTGTATAAGCCTGGAGAATTCTCTTAGTCATTGTGAAAAATTGCATTTAATAAAGTGTCCCTTTAGTTGATATTAAATAGCTATCAATATCACCCATTTGATGCACAAGAACTCTGACCTAAGGCATATGTAGCCATTAAAATACCTGACCAGCTTTAGAAAAATCATTTGGGGAATGAGAAATGGGATGAGTGGTGACAGTGATAGTGGTGGTAGTCATAATTGTGATGGTGGTAATGGTTGTAATGGTTTGAGTGGTTATTTTGGGTGGCGATAGTAATGGTGATGATGGTGGCATTTGTGGTAAACAGTGGTGGTGGTGGTGGTGGTAGTGGTAATGGTGACAGTGTTATATAGGGCTGTTTCTAGGGGTGATAGTAAAGATGCTGGTAGAGACAGTAGCAGTGCCCCTTGTTTACTAGTAGTGTTCTGGAGATTCAGCACAAGACTAAGAGGGGTGACTTTTGAACAAGCCCCTGACAACTCTTCTCCAAAAGAAACTGAATAATTTATCAATATTAAGGAAAAGTCTTTTATTTATACCTAGGTGATATGGTTCCCAGAAAAGTGACTCAGGACATTTAAATCACTTCTACTTGAATCCTTCTGGTATCTGCTCCTCACTCGCAACACAAAAACCACACATATCATAACCATTTACCCCTTTCATTACTTATGTAGAGAATTTAAACTGCATGTCATTTCCTCTGAGATGCCTCCCCATGATATTTCCAAAGACTTTCACTCACCAAGTCTTTATCACAATTTTAAACTTTTTACTTACCTATCTCTCCAGTAAATAAAAAAAATCCTAGAAGACATGCAAAAATATGCTCTTTCATCTCTCTATTCCCAACATCTATACAGGGTGTGAAGTGTTTGTTGAGTTCTTACATAAGAGAAAGAATGTATGTTTTGTTCTAGAAGATGGTGGGTTTCTTTGAAGGAATGAATCTTAGAAGAAATGAATCACCCTAGCAGTTTTTCTGTTCATCTCCTAATGTGTTTTATGTAGCAGGGGATTAGCTGTTGGTGCCCATTGCTCCCCTGGTTGCAAATCACAGTGTGTTTCTTGTAATAGCAAAGGAAAAATAAATTCAAAAGATAGCTTTCATCTTCATTTGACCCATTAAATAATTCAGGAATAGGTAGAGATATTAATACTCCAAGGTTCTTTCTGTGAGTGCCCCATGTTGGGCCACCAGTTGCAGGTGTTCCCACCACATCTTGTGAGGTTCAGGGTTCAGGTTCAGGGTTCGGGTTTGGGTTCTGGAGAAGGCCTCAAACAAATGAAAGAGACAAGACAAGAAAATACTAATTTGGGAATTAGGAGTCAGGCAGAGAGGACTCTGCTTTGCTCTGGCCTTGCTATCCTTTTTATTCAGGTCTAAGGTACACCCATAGCCCTTAGGCAGGCAATTCCAATAATAGCTGGAAGAAAGTCCATCAGCAAGGATTTACATAACACTAAAAGTGGAAGTTGCTTCAGCTCCCTTTGTCTCCACCAGACTCTGGGTGCATGGCTCTGACCCTTGCCAGAGCCTCAAGGTTGACCAGCCTTCCAGACTCCTTGTCCACCCCTTTCTGCTAGTGAAGGCAATGGGCAGCTTCCAACACTTTCCATTCCTAAGATCCCATGGTGTTGTGATGCTGGTGAGGTATAATTATGTATGAGAAGGAATAATTAAATCCAAAGATGTCCTATTTCAGTCTCACATTATTTCAGGAGCTGAGTCCAAGCCTTATTA
Source organism: Pipistrellus kuhlii (assembly GCF_014108245.1). Classification (NCBI taxonomy): domain Eukaryota; kingdom Metazoa; phylum Chordata; class Mammalia; order Chiroptera; family Vespertilionidae; genus Pipistrellus; species Pipistrellus kuhlii. Next base: position 131,792,755 of record NW_023425404.1, read on the forward strand.
CTCCATTTAGTTTTCCCATCGCAAAACCATGTTAACTTATACCTCATTTCTTTCACTTCTTTTCAAGCCTTTTTTTTAATATATATAAAATGTTTTGTTTTGTTTTGTTTTCAGAGAGGAAGGGAGAGGGAGAGAGAGATAGAAACATCAATGATGAGAGAGAATCATTGATCTGCTGCCTCTTGCATGCCCCCTAATGGGGATTGAACCAGCAACCTATTGTACATGTGCCCCGAATGGAAATTGAACTGTTACCTCCTGACCCATTGGTCAATGCTCAACCATTTAGCCACACCAGCTGGGCCTTCCAGGTCTTTTTTTATACACAGTTTTAAGTACTTACTAAAACTATCTTCCTCCAGTAAGACATAAAATTAATAGTAGTTACACTGTTTCTGTTTTTAGAACTCACCTCCTCCCCAGTTAAAGCAGAGGCGGTCCCTTAGAAAATAACACCTGCAAAGATATAGAAATTATTTGGTCCAGATGGTAACATTTGGCAGTTGCCAAAAGATTTACATGGCCAGAGCTCTAAGCCAAATCAATTCCATCACACCTTTGCTTGAAGATAGGCTGGAAACAAAAACATGGTCCATTTCCCAGTGTCATTCTAGTTTCTTTGATGTAGATTCACACCCATTAGGGACCTAGTTCTGGAACCAGAGATCAAAACAACTGGTCTTTATTATCCTTTGCTTGTGCCCCCTGACACTGCTTGCTCAAAGAAAAGAAGGCGAATGATTGCCAACTTGGGGTTAGCTCTCCAGAGAAGTTTGCGGTTTCATGAATCTGAAAGCAGTGCAGTCATTCCCAAGACTGCTTCGTCCAAAAGTGCTCTCAGGATCCCCTGCTCCCAAAGCAGAGCTCGGAAACCAGCAGCCTTTCAGGAGAGCCAGTGCAACCAGCAGCCAAGAGTCATCCTTGATAAATACGATTTTAATAAGTGCTGGAAAATCAGGAAATTGCAGGCCCTTGGCTCTTGTGATTTTTATCATACCGAGTCCCCTAGAGAGAGCTGAAGAAGAGCCAGTAATGTGTCATCCTTTCCATCAGAATCCTGAAAAAAAAAAAAAAGTCAGTGTTGAAGAGACATTTTCCTGTCAGGTACTACTGTGTATCAAATGCATCCACCTCTTGGACCAAAGGACTAAATTAATTTGAAAACAAAGAGAAGAGTCTGTAGCAACACTGGCAGAGGATAAGGTTTATAAGCTGGCCCAAGGGTCCTCCCAATCTACCATAAGGGAAACATCTGACACAGAAAAATGTGTGCTGGCAACTTGTTTGATTGTAATTTCAATGAAAAATTGAAACCATACTTCCATGGGATTAAGCTTCCCTCATTCACCAGAAGGAGGTTCCTGTTAACAAATGTGGACCATGTTAGCATCCCCCACACTTCTCCTTTCAGGCTGCTTGCCCGTAAGCATGCTCTGTGAGCTTGAGATGGAAGAAACCTCTGCAATGCGGTCACAGGTGGCAGAGTTGGTTTTTAATATGTTTAGGACTGAAGTGGTTGCAATGGAGGCAAAAAGTAGACATATCTCTTACAGATGCAATATTAATTAGGGAGTAAATAAGTCCAAAGGGTCTTTCTTGCAGAGGTAATAAGACTCTCCGGATAGCAGGCAAAAAGGCCCATGGTTTACCTATCATCATGTTATAATGCTGAATGGAAGGAAGGCACTTTAATTTATTCTCCCCATGAGGATGTTTCTTTATTGTTGTCAGACACAGGAGAGTGGTATAAGGAAAATGGTCATGTTCATGGTTTGCAAAAGAACAAATGTTTGGTAAGGAAAAGCAATGCACTCGAACCCAAGGGGTCCTTCACAGTATGTGTTTGCAAAGAATACCAGAACTGTTTACAGCATGTAAATATCCCAGGGAGTCCATCAAAGCAGCTATAATTAACGTGTTTAAAGATTAATGAGCTCAAGACCAGTATATGGTGAGTACAGCTGACAGTTCAACAAATGTGAGGGCTGGAAGAAGGAATTATTTTGTCTATATTTTTGTTTATTTATTTTTACCAGAACTGCTGGCCTTCCCTGCATTATGGCCCCTATTGGCCTTTCACAGTACTCTGACCATCCACAGAAACATATGGATATTGACCTCGGGTGACTAGGTGTTTCATAGAAAAATCAATCTTGGGACAGAGAAAGGGTTCTCTACTCCTATGAAGTTACTTCATTATATAAACTATTGAATTATCTGGGAGTGTTTTTAAGAGAAACGGACATCTGGTGGGAGGACGGAGAAAGCATCTGAAGGTTAATCCCTTATGAAAGAGCCTTGGCCAAAGAATCTTCTATCGAGTGCATGATGAAATACACTTTCCCTAGGTAGCTCTATTATGTAGAAAAATGTCTAATGTTGCCCTGCCATGTCTACATTTTATGTAAGTTCCTAAGGGTAGGAGCCATATCTTTTAAACATTGACTCTGTTATCTGGCATATGATTAATGCTCAGTCATTTAGTAGAGCCAAACAAAATACCCTTTATAAAAACGTTGCTTTTATATAATTCAAGAGAAAACATATAAAAATTGGAAGCCAAGTCCTAGACAGTTTGGCTCAGTGGATAGAACATCAGCCTGCAGACCAGGTTTGATTTTGGTAAAGGGCATGCACCTCCATTGCAGGCTCTATCCCCGGCTCTAGTCAGGGCTTGTGCAATCTATTGATGTGTCTCTCCCACATTGATGTTTCTCTCTGTGTCTCTATCTCTCCCTTCTAATCTCACAAAAACAAACAAACAAACAAAATCAATGGAAAAATATCCTTGAGTGAGAGTTAACAAAAATAATAATAAATAATGCTACTCTGTAACTCTAAACAGTCTAAAAATAAAGAAATAAAAATCAGAAGCCAAGCAAAAAGATAGATGTTTAAATATTACCTTAAGACTAACTCTATCTCTACCAGGTCTGTTCAAGCCTAACTTGTCTTATTTATTTCTTCCATCACTTTAATGGAGAGCCTAATGACTTGAAAGTGTCACTTTATTTCTAAAAAGGCTAGATTACTGCCAAAACCGGTTTGGCTCAGTGGTAGAGCATCGGTCTGCGGACTGAAAGGTCCCAGGTTCGATTCCGGTCAAGGGCATGTACCTTGGTTGCGGCACATCCCCGGTAGGGGGTGTGCAAGAGGCAGCTGGTCGATGTTTCTCTCTCATCGATGTTTCTAGCTCTCTATCTCTCTCCCTTCCTCTCTGTAAAAAATCAATAATATATATATATATATATATATATATATATATAGATATATATATATAGATATATATATATATATATATATATATATATATAAAGAATTTGTTAATAAATAAATAAATAGGCTAGATTACTATGAGTGTGGGCACTAGGAGTCAATACAATAATTCCAACTGATTTCTGCCTGCATAAGACCTCATCTAGACAGAGTAGAAACAAGAAATTATCACATATCTCTAAATGTACAAAAGCAAAAGTCACATAGGACCTCAAAGATTCTGTCCATTTCTGACTATCTCACCTGATTTTGATTAGAAACTCTTCTGCAAAGAGTTCCTCCATGTCTTTCTTGGTCTCAGAAGGCAGGGCACAAACCTTAAGAGGAGGTAGCAGTTGTTATAAATGGCCTAAGAGAGAATCTCTTTCCTCCCTTCATGCCTATTACAACTCAACTAGATCATGATGTTTCTTGAAAGCAAACAAATGAATGAACTCTGTTGTTTTGAATAATTGAAACTGAGAGGAAAGTAGTTGTTTACAAAAGTGTGTATTTTCTCTTTCTGTGCCAAAAGGCAAACTGAACAAATGGAAATAACCAGAAACAAACAGACAAGGTGGTCTCAAAATGTGGACCCAAATCTGTATCATCAACCTCACCCGTAAACCAGCTCCAAATTCAAGTTCTTAGGCCTTTTCTAGACCGAGTCAAAAACTCCATAGGTGTGTCCATGCAACCTGTGTTTTATGAAGCCCTCTAGAAGATTCTGAAACTAGCTAGTATTTGAGAGCCCCTGCTGTGAACTAATAAGAAGGGCAGAGAAGGGGTAACTGGGCACAAAAATGCCTTCCAGGTGACAGGTTTTAGAAAATAGCAGTAGCAAAAAGATGAAACAGTATAGAGGATAGTGGCAGACAGTAGACTGACAAATAACATAATATTTTGAAAGACCAATTCTTAAATACGTATTCAACTTAATCTTATTTTACTCAGTGTTTTTCAAATTTATCAGTAATCCTTCTTCACTAATTTAGAATAGTTCTAAATTATGACAAAGAATTTTAGTTAAGTATAGTTGTTTGATAGTGGGATGATTGACATGAATAAGGTACACAATCTTTTTTTTAAGATCTTAAATCAAATTTTATCTTCTAGGATGATTTACAAGCAAACATTTAAATGGCAAAGAAATATTACTTTCAGATTTATCTTCTGATCTCAGTCTATGAATTCATAAATATAAATTTTTATAAAAGTATATATTTACCATCTCTATATAATTTAGCAAATATATATTTTCCTTCCAATGTGAAACACCTCCCCCCAAAACAAACAAACAAACAAACAACAAAAAAAAAACACATTAGCTGGTTGCTGAGGGATCAAGCATTTAAGATACAATAAGCTAGAAAACATTTTTAAATAGTTTTAATGTCTTAATTGATTGAATTAGATTTAAATCTTGTTTCTTACAAGTTATATGTCTTAAGACATGTCTTTTAATCTTTCTCTGAGGCACATTTCTTATTTTTAATATGCATGTAGTCAGATCTTTCAAAAGCTTGTGAGCTTAGATGGGATAATGCATGTTAAAGTTTTGGTAAAGTTTAGTTTGTGTGCTATAGAAACAAAAGATAAGACTTTAGGAAATATAGAATATTCATATGCTTTAAAAATGTGGTGTTTTTGTTTGTGTTTTTTTTTTTAGAATCATTGAACATAAGAATCTTCAACATGTAAAGGAAAATCCTTGGCCTTCTATGTTTACTACGCAATGTACAGCCAAAAATAGAGCTGCTCAAAGAGCTGTGTTACAGTATCTGTTCTTCCAACATGTCAAAAGGCCAGGACAATGTTGCCTTGGAGAAGAGATGACATTTTGAAAGCAGTAAACAGAACAGCCTCAATGCTCAGATGACCTGGGACCACGGACAGATCATCACATTCCAGTTTGCCAAGTAAGAGTGAAGGTTTTAAGATACAAGCACAGCTGAGAAATAAGTTGATGTGGTGAACTTTTGCATGATTGTTGGTCATGCGTTGAGATCCTATTAAAATTTTATAACTCATTAGCCCCAAGAGAATCTAGTTATCTGAAAAATGTGACATGTGATCTGGTTCACTCAACCTTTCAATGATATTTCAACTTCTAGGAGGAACACTACTACAACATAACATTTCTGGGAAATTTTACAGGGAAGAACTTTTCACCTGGGAAGAAAATCCAAGATAAAGAGACTTGGAAAGTAGGACTTGCTTCACTCTGCAAGGGCAGCGGGACAAGAGAGAAACTTCCCGTGTCCTGAGAGTGTCTACTTGATTAAGTACTTACATGTGGTTCACACCTGTTCAACTCTTGAGCATTACCTATATATTTAGCATTTCATTGTTTAGGGAATTTTTCATTAGTTTTAATTATATAGGAACCATATCTGTCCAAAAAAAATGCCACCTTTTGAGATGTGAGCCCTGTCACTCACCAAGGTAAACCATTTTTGTGGCTGTTTCATATAATGGGAACCTTCTGAGAAGAATACTAATAATTTGACCCCATTCATTTCATTCAATAAGTATTTATTCCACACGTGTGAGGCAAGATGCTGGATACGTTTTCTCAGTTCTCCCTTTAATTGTCTCTGTCTATTAAACATTCTGTGCAGCGACATTTCTTTGACTATTAATTGGACATGAATAGTCAAAAAGACCATAATTTCTATTTAAAATATTACTATGAATTTTCATACCCGAAAATGAAGAAACACAGGATGAAGAGTAAGAAGCCTGTTACTTCACGATCTTACACAAGTCCCTTCGCCTCTGTGGTCCTGGGTGCACTGCTGAGTAAAACAAGCAGCTGGACTAGGAACTCACTCTAGGACTTCAAAGAACAGTGAATGGTCATGATTTAGTCTGAAATCTCTGTCTCAAGTGGCGATTATGCTCCTCCCAATTCCCACATTTAGGGCAAATGCCATAACCACAGACTGAGACGTATTTTTATCATGAACTATGACAAACAACTACTTCTTCAGTGTTCCATGTCAACTCAATTTCCCACCTGAAGGCTAACTATTCTGTGGCTAACTGTCAGCTGCATAAAGTCTGGTCAACTGCATGGCTGGCTCTGGCTGTCTGCTGAGAAGTCAGTTTAAAAAAATATCTGGATCCTAAATGTTGATTTTGGGACTTTTAGATCCGGAGGGAGGTATCAGATATTATGTGGATCAGGCACTGAAGCCCTTCCCAGCCTAGTCAGGTTTCCACGGTAATCGTGATGCTATAAACTGGATAGTAGCCAACTCAGTGCCGCGGGCTTCAGTCTAGAGGTCTAGAATGGTCTGAGTGGTCCTGCGGGAGCTTGTGTTTGAGGCCCTCCCAAACGTTGTGCTCAGAGCTACCCCTGCCCTCGCCCCGGCTGCACACAGCTGCTTGCAGTCGGCCTAACCTGTGCTGAACCTTTCCTGATATATACCTGTCAGCTGCTCTTGGATTTGTGAGGCCAGAGGGAAACAGAGAAAGGGACAGAAAAGTGAGAAAGAGGGAACAGGGGTCTCCGCGGCCTGTGTCCTCCAGGGGTTATTATCTGGGTAAGTGTGAGAGCTCTGTCAGTACATTGTACAGACTCACTGTGTTTCTCAGATGGGAGAAATGCTCCTCAGCATGTTTAACAGCGAAGCCCGTAGTGTTCCTGATTAATCATCAGTCCCCTCCTGCCTTTCACAACTCCCTCACAGGCCTACGTTCCGGCCTAGTTCTCAGCCCTCAGCCTTCCCGGGCTCCACAAAAGTCCCCACCTCTCGTCTCCCTTCTGACTCTGTCTCTGTGTCTATCTCTCTCTGCGTCAGTAAGTGCTTCTACATCTGTGACTCTCTCTATGACTCCAGATGTGTCCAAGTGTGTCTCTTCCTGTCTGTCTGTCTTGGACTCTCTGTCTCTTTCTTTCTTTCAACCTCTCTATTTTCTCCCTGCCCGACTTTTCCCCAAACCATTTCTGATCAAGTAGAAAAAAAACAAATTTTATGTTTCTAAAAACACATCAACCATTGATATTTCTAATTCTGCTCTTAAAATTTAGTTTCACTAAATCTACAGTGATGATGATGGAAGGAGATTTGAATGCAAACAATGCAATATACAGATAATATAGACTTGTACACTTGAAACCTATATAATCATATTAAGCAATGTCACACCCATAAGTTTAATTAATTTATAAAATTCTTTATTATTTAAAGTATTACACATAGTATTACATATGTCTCCTTTTTTCCCCATTGTCCTCTCCCCAGGAACCCCCACCTCCTAGCACATGCCCTCACCCTCCCCCCCCGCTAGTGTCTATATCCATTGGTTTGCTCACATGCATTCATACAGGTTCTTTGGTTGATCTCTTACCCCTCCTTGCATCCTCCCCTGCCTTCCCTCTGAATTTTGACGGCCAGTTCAATGCTTCTATGTCTCTGGATCTGTCTTTGTTCATCAGTTTATAGTATTCATTAAATTCCACAAATGAGTGAGATCCTGTGATATTTATCTTTCTCCAACTGCCTTATTCACTTAGCATAACCCTCCCATGTCCATCGATGCTATTGCAAATGGTAAGGGTTCTTTCTTTTTTATAGCAGTGTAGTATTCCATAGTGTAGATGTACCACCATTTTTTTTTTTTTTTTGGTGTCAGCTTTATTCACATATAATTGCATACAATAAGATGCACAGATTTTCAAGCATAGCTTGTATCCATATAACAACCATACAATCCAGTAATGATTGATGTTGACATTGATAAGAGACTGGACATTTCCATCACCCCAGAAAGTTCTTTTGTGTATCTTTGTAATCAATGATTTGATTATAATCTGCCAATGATTTACTCTCTATAACCAGAATCTATTCAAGAATTTCAGACAGGAGAGCCAAGATGGTGGCACAGGTAAACATCTATACTTGCTGCCTCTCACAACCACATCACAATTACAACTAAAAGTCAGAACAACTACCACCCAGACCCACAGTAAAGCTGGCTGAGTGGAAGTTTCTAATCCACTCATCTACTGATGGGCACTTAGGCTGTTTCCAACTCTTAGCTATTGTAAATTGTGCTGCTATGAACATAGGGGTGCATAGGTCCTTTCTGGTAGGCATTTCTGATTCCTTGGGATATATTTCTAGAAGTGGAATTTCCATTTCAAGGGTCAAATGGGAGTTCCATTTTTATTTTTAGTTTTTAATTTTTTTTTTTTTAGGAAACTCCATACTGTTTTCCACAGTGGCTACATCAATCTTCATTCTCACCAACAGTGCATGAGGTGTTTTTTTTTTTCTCTACCTCCTCACTAGCACTTGCCATTTGTTTATTTGTTGATGATAGCCATTCTGACAGGTGTGAGATGGTATCTCATTGTGGCTTTGATTTGCATGTCTCCGATGATTAGTGACTTTGAGGATGTTTTCATGTCCTATGACCTTCTGTATGTTCACTTTAGAAAAGCGTGTAAGTCCTTTGCCCAGTTTTTGATTGGATTGTTTACCTTTTAATAAAATGTGTATTGAAAAGGAAAAGAGAATCGCTTTATTCTAGGTGTCTCCTGTAAAAGATGGAGTTAAGAAAGATCTGGAAATTCCATTTTCTATCTGGGAATGTGTTGCTGAGAAGGAGGACTCAGATGACAGCCACCAGGCATCCCAAATTGAACCTCTGCCACCTAAAGGTGACACAACCCTGGGAGTGATGGTGTGCAGCACAACTCTAGGCCACTCACCTTCCATGGGCTGGTGCTCATTTGTGCTCTGGGGTCCTTCCTTCCGGTGGGTGTTTTTACTAAGGTAACAAAATAGATTAGTGGAAACAGCATAAATTTTGGAATTAAAAGGCTGTGGTTCATAATCCTTGCACTGCCTCTTACTGTGTGGCATTGAAGTTACAACTTAATTTGTCCTCTTTCCGTTTCTTTGCATATAAAGTGAAGAGAACACTGCCCAGCCATGGTAGCTCAGTGGTTGAGTATTGATCAATGAACTAGGAGGTCACGGTTTGATTCCTGGTTAGGGTACATGCCCAGTTATGGGCTCAATCCCCAATAAGGAATGTGTAGGAGGCAGCCAATCAATGATTCTCTCTCATCTTTGATGTTTGTATGTCTCTCTCCCTCTCCCTTACTCTCTGAAATTAATAAAAATATATTTTAAAAAATAAAGTGAACACATCACTTAAGTGTCTTACCAGATTTTCTTAAGGCTCTAGAGTCATGAAATGATAATGAGTAGTATAAGGGTTATTGGATTTTGTTTGGTTTGGGTTGATATTTTGTTTATTAATTCTGAGGTATGGTTGTTCTCAACTGAGGCAATGTTGTCTCCCAAGGGGCATTTAACAATGTCTGGAGACAACTGTGGTTGTTGCACTGGAGGGCATTACTGAAATCAACTGGATAGAAGCCAAGGATGCTGCCGAACATCCTACAATGTACAGGGCACTTACCACATCAAAGAATCTTATGGTTTAAAATAACAGCCACTGGTGCAGGGGTCGAGAAGCCCTGGTTTAGAATGATAAACATTTTAGAGTAATCTTATTTATGCTATTATTGTATTATTTATTTTATTTTCAGTATTTTATTACTTTTAACTTTTTTTCTACCATTGTACTTTAAGTATTTATCTCCATGGCATGCAGACCCTAAGGCAAGGGAAATTGGCCATCTCCTATGCTTTGGCCATGCAGCTCCTAATATCTGTTCCTTTGATAAACCACTGGACAATAAATATAATAGACTATATTAAGTTATACAAAGATTCACAAACCCACCCTAACCAGTTTGGCTCAGTAGACAGAGTGTCAGCCTGCGGACTGAAAGGTCCCGGGTTTGATTCTGGTCAAGGGCATGTACCTTGGTTGTGGGTATATCTCCAGTAGGAGGTGTGCAGGAGGCAGCTGATCGATAGTTCTCTCTCATCGATATTTCTAACTATCCATCTCCCTTCCTCTCTGTAAAATATCAATAGATTATATATTTTTTAAAACACACAAACCCAAATTCCTCCTCATGATATAGTAATTACAGCTCCAGGAACAACATAGCTCAGTTTATTTATTTGGCCATTTGAAAATTGATTAATTTATTTTGGAGAGGCACTATGATAAGCACTGAGGAGACAGAATTAAAATACATCCAGATATGATCTCTGCCACCAGGAATTACAGTCAAATAGAAAGAAAAGAAAAAAAACAGGAGATAAGCCAAATTTTTTTATTCAAATAAATACATAAACACAAATAATAAAAAGCACAATAAATAAAAAGAAATAAATTCTAAGAATGAAAATAACTGAAGGGACCTTAAAGTCCCTTTTAAAAGGTGGAAAGGGTAAAGGAATGCATCTCTCACTGAGGGGCTAGCCGTGACCAGTCGGAAGAGCAGGAGTTAGCCAGAAAAGAAACATTGCAGAAAAGAGAGAAGCATGTGGCAGGCTTCTAAGGTAAAATTAAAAAGCTTCATCCATTTAAAAAGCTGAGATTTTGGGATATGTCCATCTCTTTATCTTGAGTCATCTAAACCTTTTGCGAAAACTACTAACTATATCTGTCTACATTTCATATTCTTTACAGTTTCACAGATTGATAAGGTTTTAGTTCATTGCTGTTTTTTTTCTTTTTTAAATATATGATCAAGGCAAGAATATTAATGAATGTGGTATCATGAATAATAAATCCCAAATGAGGGAAGTTAGAGGCAATAAAGTAGTGTAACTAAAAGAGATGCCCAACTCCCTAATATTATAAGAATATTAAATGACTTGCATGAATATCACTCCTCAAGTTATCTGCAAAGCTGGGACTAGAACCAAAGTCTCCTTACTTCTGGTCATTTTTTTTTTTAATTTCTACAATATTTGGTATGCAGCCCCTAAATAATGCAGTAGATAATAAAATGCTACTATATATATATATATATATATATATATTTTACACAAAATAACCAAAACCGGGGACAGACATTGTTATATATTGACCACTGGTCTAAACCAGTGTGAATTATTTTTGCTTATTTTTATTCAGAGAGTAATGAATAAATTGTCAAACTATGGGCAAATTAATAAAAATTGAATTTTACTTTCTAATAGAGAAAGTAATTTAGAGAAGAAAATATATTTGCTAACATTTCTTATGTGTGGTAGATATGTTTTATTTGGGTTCATCTACTTTTCACCCTCTTAAGCTTGCTTATGCACAGGATAGCTGAGAATGCAGGGGTAGGGGAGCTAGTGGCAGAGGTCTGATCTGTACACAGGGTTTCAGCAGTGGAAGAGATCAGTTTATTTATTAGCTCAGCTGCCTCCATGCAGGGTATCTATTACTCTTGCTTAATCAGTTTCCCCCTCCCTCCCTCCTCAATCTGCAATCCTCCATAGTAAACAGAACAGAGATACTGTCATCCTATATAATAAAAGGGCAATATGCAAATTAACCATCACTCCATCACAAATATGGCAGTGCCCATAGCCAGAAGACGACGGCACCCAGTCCTCTCAGTCCCACCAGAGTCTCCAGTCCCAGTGGGGCTGCAGCTGAGAGCAGGCAGTGTGAGTGGCCTGGTGGAATGCTTGCTTCATCGCCATGGTGATGAGGCAAGCTTTCCACCCTGGCCATGGAGGGCTACTAGTTATTAAATAACTTCCACATTAGCTGCTCACACATACACAAAAGTCACAACGTACAAAATACTCTTATTTCAGAATTGAGTTGTCTCTTTCAACCCCTAGAGATCCCACAATGAGGTGAGTCTTGAGCATTGATCTTTTTACTAGTACTCTATCCGTTATCTACTCTTTTCTCAATGGGCCTGGGCTTTTAACTAATGCTTTTGAAGCCTCCCCAGTGATTATTTCTCTTGGAACCAATTGAGAACAAACCTCTCCCTTTGGATCCTGTTGTAATAATATAGGTTGAATTGTGTCCCCTCAAAAGATGTTGAAATTTAGCCAGCATGGCTCAATGGTTGAGCATTGACCTATGAACCAGGAGGTAGCAGTTCAATTCCTTGTCAGGGCACATGCCTGGGTTTCGGGCTTGACCCCCAGAGTGGGGCGGGCAGGAGGCAGCTGATTAATGATTCTCTCCCATCATTGATGTTTCTATTTCTCTCTCTCTCCCTTCTTTTCTGAAATCAACAAAAATATATTAAAAAAATAAATAAATTTTATATATATATATATATATAAAATTATATATATATATATATATATATATATATAAAATTTATTTATTTTTTTAATATATTTTTGTTGATTTCAGAAAAGAAGGGAGAGAGAGAGAAATAGAAATATATATATAATGTTGAAGTTCTTAACCCCCAGTACTTATAAATGTGACCTTATTTGGATAAAGTCTTTGCAGATATAATCAAGTTAATGAGGTCATATTCAATTAGAGTGAACCCTAATCCAATATAGGTAGTATCCTTAGAAGAAGAGGAAGAGGCAAAGAAGGAGGAGGAAGAGGAGAGAGAAAATACATGAAAAATGGAGGCAGAGAATGGAGTGATGCATCTGTAAACCAAGGAGTGCCAAGGATCGCCAGCAACACCAGAAGCTAAGAAATTGCATAAAGTAGCTTCTCCCCTAGAGCCTTCAGAGAGAGAGCATCACCCAAAGCTCACCTTACCTCCTCATTCCCTACCATGAGTGGCCATTTCAGGAATCTCCAGTTCCCTTTACATGAACTTAAGTAACTGAGATCCTGTGTGTGGGAAGCTATACAACAATGACCACAAGGGCCTTTTGTTAAGTTTCCAATTCCAGAAGAAAATGTGTAAAATTGGAGATGATAGGGGGAAATATTTTAAGGCAATAAATATACTCATTTTGTGAGACTCCAGCAGCATAGTGATTGATACTTATCCAGGGGTAAGTTGGCTTCCCAACCCCTAGGCAGCACGTGGAGACATTTCAGTTCTCACGATTGTGGAAGGCTATTCCTATTAATAGTATCTAACTGTATAAACCAGGGATAATCATCTACATTGCACAGTCATGCCCCACAACAAAGGGTTATCTGGCCTGAAATATTCCCAGTGCCAAGGATGAGAAGCTCTGCTCTAGCATATGCCCTAAATATGTGCACTTCCATCTTGTCTATTGAAAAGGGAAATGTGTTTGACTGAGTAGCGATGGGAAATAATTCACTAAGCATCGTGAAAATATTTGTTCCATTGAGTTCTATTTCAGAGTGAGACAGTTCTTCAAGAATTACTCTGAGTATCTCAGAAAAAGTAAACTTACATTCCCCTTTCAGCTAGCAGTGCATGTACCTTTTGTGAAGAATTCCGTGTTTATGTCAAAACACATTTAAACTCTTTAATCTGGAGCTAAACTTGTAAATTTTTGGCAGAATGTAGTTTTCTTTCCAGTGCCCTGTTGTCTTTAACATATCTGCTTGCCTCTGAAGCTTACAGATCAAACATGTGTTCCTGTTCTGTATACTGTCTACTCTTTTCCTGTCTCTACTCTCTGGACCTCTCCTCATTACCAGTTTTACTAAATTTTAAGAACTTGTGGACTTTAAAAATATATAATCTGCCAATGCCCAGCTGGCATGGCTCAGTGATTGAGTGTCAACTTATAAACCAGGAAGTCATGGTCCAATTCTTGGTCAGGGCACATGTCCGGGTTGCAGGCTCGATCCCCAGAAGAGGACATGCAGGAGGCAGTAGATCAATGATTCTCTCTCACCATTTATGTTTCTATCTCTGTATCACTCCCCCTACCTCTCTGAAATCAATAAAAACATATTTAAAAAAGTTAATCTGTCAAAATTGTGAAACATTATAAGGAAAACATACCTAAGATAAAATATATGGGCGTGTTTTCTCTCCAGCCACCACATAGGCTGAAAATAAGTATATATTTATTAAACTTGAATAATTTGGATTAATACCTCTCTTTCTAATCAGTATTTTAGACATATTGCCATGCTGTCATTTTCACCTTGCAAGAAGCATTTGCTACACAATATGTTACTTTGTCAGAAATTTCTTGATATATTTGAATTTCCACTTTTTTAACTAAATCTTCATTGTTGAAAATATTGCATGTCCTTCCTTTCCCCCCATTGACCCCTTCTAGCCTGCCCCCATCCCCCTTTGTCCTTTTGTAACCATTTTAGTTTGGTCTTCTTAAAAGTCTAAAGCTAATGGTACATTGTAGGTTATGGAATGTGTTCTATTTTAATGGAAGAAGACCTTAATATATAAATGCAATTGCTGAGCTCTGATAAAGTAAAAAAAAAAGGGGGGGGGGTGCTTGTGTTCTGTTTTGTCACTGGTTTATTGTATAGCTTTGGGAAATTTGATGGAATTTTCAATGGAATGATTTATCTTATGTTCAAAATAGAGATGATACAAGTGTCAAAAGCCTACCATTTATAATAACCAAATTGTGAATGTTCCTTCTGTGTAGGTTGGAATGATTCATCTTTATCTCAAATCTAAATGCTGAAGAATGGAAGAGTTATTTTGGGATAAAACACCTTTCCCCACAATGGGTCAAACCACATATGTAATTACCATTGTAGTAATTAGCTAGTTATTAGTAACTACAGGCCCAGTGCAAGAAGTTTGTGCACGAGGCGAGGGAGGCCACTCAGCCCAGCCTGCACCCTCTCCAATCTGGGACCCCTCGAGGGATGTCCAACTGCCCATTTAGCCATGTGGGATTGGGCCTAAACCAGCAGATGGACATCCCTCTCACAATCCAGGATTGCTGGCTCCCAACCACTGGCCTGCCTGCCTGCCTGATTAGCCCTAACCACTTCTGCCTGCCAGCCTGATAACCCCCTAACCACTCCCCTGCCAGCCTAATTGATGTTTAACTGCTCCCCTGCTGACCCAGTCACTCACAACTGCTCTCTCCTGCAGGCCTAGGTCCCCCACAACTGCCCTTCCCTGCAGGCCAGTCATCTCTAATTGCCCTCCCCTGCAGGCCTGGTCACCCCTAACTGCCATCCCCTGCAGGCCTGTGTCCCCCACAACTGTTCTTCCCTGCAGCCTCATCACCCCTATCTTCCTCCTCTGACAGCCTTGTCATCCCTAACTGCCCTTGCCTGCAGGCTTGATCGCCCATAATTGTCCTCCCTTGCAGGCCTGGTCCCTCCCAACTACCCTCCCCTTATGGCCTTATTGCCCACAACTGCCCTCCTCTGCAGGCCTGGTGCTTCCCAACTGCCCTCCACTGCTGGCCATCTTGTGTTGGCCATCTTGTATCCACATGGGGGCAGGATCTTTGACCACATGGTGGCAGCTATCTTGTGTGTTGAAATGATGGTCAATCTGCATATTACTCTTTTATTAAATAGGATAGAGGCCTGGTGCATGGGTAGGGGCCAGCTGGTTTGCCCTGAAAGGTGTCCTGGATCAGGGTGAGGGTTCCCTGGGCAAGGGGACTATGGTGATTTGTAGGCTGGCCACACTCCCCGGTGACCCAAGTGGAGGCCCTGGTATCTGGGATTTATTTATGTTCTACAATTAAAACTTTGTAGCCTGAGGCAGAGCCAAGGTAGGTCTGGACTGCAGAAGCTTGGCTTCCTCCATCACTGGGGGCAACACTAGCCTCCTGCTCTCTCCAGGTCTTTGGCTACCAGCATTTTTGTTGGGATTTATTTATCTTCTATAATTGAAACTTTATAGCCTTGAGTGGAGGCCTGGGCCAGCCAGGGTGTGCAGAAAGTTTGGCTTCTTCCATTGCCAGGGAAACCCAAGCTTCCCTCCTGCTCTCTGTGGCTGCAGCCATCTTGGTTGAGTTAATTTGCATACTCGCTCCTGATTGGATGGTGGGCATGGCTTGTGGGAGTAGCAGAGTGATGGTTAATTTTCTTATTACTCTTTTATTATATAGGATAGGAAGAAGGAAAAGAGAAGGCCAGACATTTTAAGCATGGTCATATGAGCGGCTTTACCAATAAGGTGCAACTTTATATTCCCCAGGGAACCACTGGTTCTACCCTTAAAATCACTAAGGGAGGGAAAAAATGGATACATGCACAGTGAAGTTGGGGTGGCATAGAAAAGATGTTTGCCTGTCATTAAAACCTGGGAACAGAAATCATTGGCTAAATGAGGTGAAGCCACTGTAAGTGCAGACAAAGCACTTCTCTCTTGGCTCTTTTGTTCCTCTGGCTTTGCTCCTACTTCCTTGCACTCTCCTGTTCTCCCTCCATAGCCATGTGGCCAAAGATGCTACATGGCCCAAGGCCATGCAGACCACACACAATGGACTACAGCTGGGAACACAAGCTAAGCTAGCCTGATACAGGACCAGACTGTACTTCAATGTGGAACAGAGACTCTGAGCATTGGCTTTAATCCTAGCTCTGGTGAACACAGCTGGACTTCTTCCATGGTGGAAATCTGAGGGTTTTTTTAAGAAAAGAATGAAATGACTTCATGAAAACTTAAGTGAAATATTTTTTTAATAAATATGACATATTTAAGAGCCAAAATGCAACCTTTCATACTATTTTTTAATATATTTTATTGATTCTTTAAAGAGAGGAAGGGAGAGAGATAGAGAGTTAGAAACATCGATGAGAGAGAATCATTGATCAGCTGCCTCTTGCACACCCCCTACTGGAGATGTGTCTGCAACCAAGGTACATGTCCTTGACCAGAATCGCACCTGGGACCTTTCCGTCCTCAGGCTGAAGCTCTATCCACTGAGCCAACCGGTCTCAGACTTTCATACTATTTATTGCATTTAAATAATCACTGGAGTGGTTGCAATGTTGTAGGAGTGACACTAGAACTTCAAATATGTAGAAGTCAGCTCAATGTTGAAACAATACATAATGTTAAAAAATACGGCTGGCACATATTAGAACAAAAAATATATAACCCAGCAAAATTTTTTAATATATAAATTAATTGGCATTGTTGATCCAGAAAATATGCAATAATGACTATATGTCACCAAATCAAAGACATTGTCAATGTGAGGCAAACTAAGAAAGGGGGCAAGGGACTTTCAGTTCATTTAAGACCATATTTGAAATACAAGAAAAAAGAAAAATTGCTGCCAATTGAATTATGACATAATGCTTTCTAAGTACATTGAGCATAAGAGGCAAATCAGTTTCTGTTTAGCTAAAATGTGAAAAATGGGCACCTTAGAATGGATAAAATTCAATAGATCTATCTTTTTTTTGTTTTAGTCTATTGCATAAATATGTTCTGAGAAACTTTTTCTTCTCCTCTCTCCCTTTTTATGAAGTTGGAAGAATTCTGGACCTTGGAAAGAAAAAGTTTAGTGATGTTCTTCTAGATAGAAGAGACAACAGAAACTCTTGGCATCATCTTGAATGAAACCTGTTTATAAACGCTGGCTGGTATAAGAGAGCTTTTGCTCCTGGTAGACTTAGAAGACCATTTGGGGAGTTGATCTTTGCTAGCGTACTTACTATCAAGCAGATTGCTTGGTATTGTACCATCTGGACAACTGTTGAACATTTTAATTATTAAGATTTACTATGTAAACTAGTCAAGAGGATGAGAAAGTATGAGAAAACAATTAGGTAGATTTAGTCTAGCTGATATTTGACTGGACCACTCACAGAGATATATTATTTCAAACAATGAGGGAAAATAAAGCATACAAAATAGTTAACTAAAATCTGCCACTGCCATCTAATAGACTATCAAAAACAGTTTACAAATATCTTTAGCTGCTTTATATATTTTTCTCTCATCTGAATTTAGAATTCACAGCTCGTATCAGTCTACTACTGTCAAGGTTATTACATTAGTGCATGTAAGTTCCACAAACCCAACATCCCAGCATAATACAATAAAAGTCTATTGCAGTGTTTTTCAACCTTTTTTGGGCAAAGGCACACTTGTTTCATGAAAAAAATCACGAGGCACACCACCATTAGAAAATGTTAAAAAATTTAACTCTGTGCCTCTATTGACTATATATAAAGTAATTCTCTTGAATAGGAATCAAATAAACACAAAGAAAGTATTTTATAATTACTTTATTATGAAATATTAAGTAAACAAAATAGTGAAAAATTATAAAATTCTTGTCTTGTCTGCACCTACTGCACACCAGGCAACATCTCGTGCCGCGGAACAGCGGTTGAAAAACGCTGGTCTATTGTTTTCTCAATAGTGTTCTTAAATAGTTTCTAAAATACATGTTCCTGTCCAAAGTTCTCCTAAATCTTTCAGACTCACAGATGCAGGACATTTCTCCAGATCTCCAGAGCCTTCTCCATTCATCTGGAAGATGGAGAAGTAGAATTAAAGTATTCTATATAATACTTATTTCTTCTTTTCTAAAATACATTTTTATTGATTTAAGAGAGGAAGGGAGAGGGAGCGAGAGAGAAATAGAAGCATCAATGATGAGAGAGAATCATTGATCAGCTGCCTCTTGCAGGCCCCATACTGGGGATCGAGCCTACAACCCAGACATGAACCCTGACCAGGAATCAAACAGTCACTTCTTGGTTCTTAGGTCGAAGCTCAACCATTTAACCACAGCAGCTGGGAAAACAACCGTTTTTCAGAGGCTTACTAGATAAACATGTATTATGGATTTTTAAGAGTAGCCATTTTTAAACAGCATTTCTAAGCATGTTTTATCCCAGAACCACTTTTTGTGGAGCATGTATGTCACCAAGATTTTGAAGTGATATTTAAAGTGTAATCTATGCTGTCTTTAATATATACATTAATAACATATTAAATACTTAATAATATATGACTTTAATAATACACAATATTA
This sequence comes from Pipistrellus kuhlii, assembly GCF_014108245.1. Classification (NCBI taxonomy): domain Eukaryota; kingdom Metazoa; phylum Chordata; class Mammalia; order Chiroptera; family Vespertilionidae; genus Pipistrellus; species Pipistrellus kuhlii. The sequence continues at coordinate 131,811,750 of NW_023425404.1, forward strand.
TATCTCTAACTCACTTAGCTATTCTTAGCTCTGTATTCTTTTGATATTTTCCAGTGTTGCTATTGTAAGTCTGAGTTCTCTTCCAAGTTATCCAATCTTTTTGTATTTACTAACTTCAAGTCTCTTTTATAAGATGCAGAATCAATCTCTCTTTCTCTTGCAGGCATACAAACACACATGAACACAAGATGGTTACCCAAGACAAATACTCTGTAGCATATTTAATAGATTTAACTATATATATATATGAAGTGGGAAGCTGAATGTGTAATGAATCTGAAAAATAGCGGGGAGATCAGATCCAGCAATATAACTGTGAAAGTCGTTTGTATGTGACATATATCAGACAAGAAGATGGCTAATGAGTCCTGGGTCACAGCAACATTTGGCTATTGGGCAGAAGGGTCAGCAAAGAAGACTGAGCAGTTGTGTACATGGAGATAGGGGAGTGTGGAGTCATAGGTCTCTATAAAGTGTATTTTGTCATATTACAACTTTCTAAAAGTTAATTTTGCTTTATGTGTATAAAGATACCTTTAATTAAAGCTTCCTTCTGCATGTGATACCGATATCCTAAAACTAATAAAAAAGTGATAGAAATGGATTCTAGGAGTTGGGCTGAATTTTAATGTGATCCTTCCATCCTAAACAATAATTCTTATTAATACTGCAGTATTACCATGTTTCCCCAAAAATAAGATATCCTCCGAAAATAAGACCTACTTAAAGGTATCCTTCTGAGTGAAATATAAGGCATCCCCCCAAAAATAAGGCCTATCTCCAGACTCTTGATATTGCAATAAACAAACCATTCAAAGACAATTTGCACATGGAAATTAATGACTACATTGAAAATAGAAAGGAGAGAAATCAGCGTGAAAACTTTGTGAAATCTAAACTGCAAGTTGTGACTTGGTGAAGAATTCATGGGAGAAAATCACTGACAGTTGCATTGCAAATGCACTGCGAGCAGGCTACCTTGACAAGAAGTACTCATTTAAAGACAGTGCTATTGCTAAACATGAGAGATTTGGTCCACTGATTCTGAAAGAAATGGAGTCACAAGAAATTCACCAGGAAATTCAGGAATTGGATTGTTATGATGATGTTCCAGAAGATGATGACATGATTGTCACTGAATAAATGAGTAAATTCTTGATACTGTAGGATTCACAGTTTGTCTGGTTTGTGTTGACAACTACCGTACTACCATACCATATACAGGTAATTTCCTTTATTTTCATTTAACAATAAATGTGTACCGTATTCTTCTTCATGGAAAAATAAGGCATCCCCTGAAAATAAGACCTAGTGCATCTTTGGGAGCAAAAATTAATATAAGACACTGTCTTATTTGGGGGGAAACAGGGTATTAATCTCTACAAAGGATCTGTTTTATGTAGGGATAGAGTGATTTTCAGCTCTAAGTTCTATAACTAAAATATTTTAAGGTAAAATGGATTGTGAATCATAGATATCAATAGCAATGTTTTTGCTTATTAATTTGATGTGGGAAATAAAGGGATATATTTATGACTTGTAAAATAAGAGCCATTTATTTAGAGAAGTTTTAGGCCATAATGATTATATAATTTGTAGATATTTAAAAAAAATATTTCACTAAGTACAATATTATGTAGTATTATATTGATAGTACTTTTCTTTTCTTTTTTTAAATAAATCTTTGTTGCTCAGATTATTACAAGTGTTTCTCCTTTTTCCTGCCCAGAATTCCTTTCCACCCAGTTCCTGCCCCACCCTCTGCCCTTACCTACCCCCTGCCATAGTCCTTATCCATAGGTATAAAATTTTAATCCAGTCTCTTCCTGCACCCCGCACACCCTTTTCCCCCTGATAATTCTCAATCCACTCCCTTTCTTTGCCCTGATTCTATTATATTCACCAGTTTATTCTGTTCCTCAGATTTTTAATTCACTTGTTGATATATATGTATTTGTTGATCATAATTTTTATCTTTTTTTCTTCTTCCTCTTCTTAAAGAACCTTTCAGCATTTCATATAATACTGGTTTGGTGGTGATGAACACCTTTAGCTTTTTCTGATCTGTGACGCTCTTTATCTGCCCTTCAATTTTGAATGATAACTTTGCTGGATATACGATATATATCCTAAAAATTATATTATATACTTTTTGTAATTATTTTAAAATATATCAATTAAGTTTAAACTGGTTTTTATATTAAAAATTTGGTTCAGACCACAGAATTAATCCTTTTTTTAATTAGACCATATAAAATATTATATCTTATGTTGAAATTTTACCACATTTGGTACATCAATATATTTTAAACTACTAATTTCTCCAGAGAGAATATAAGAATTATTTTCTCAAAAATAAATTTTTGTACTTTATGTATTTTGTTATCACAGCTATGTAATTTCTCCCAACTTAATTTTAACTTTAAATTCTTAGAAGTCTTAAAATTTAGCTGGCAAGTTAAATATCTAGCATTTTTTATCATTTTTAAGAACATATTTAAATAAAATACAAGATATATTTAATTAATAGACTTAATTCTGTCCTCTAGATTTTTCATACGATGCAAACTCAGATTAATATTTTAGTATTTTGTTATTTTAAAGTACCCAGATATTTAATAAGTTTTTATTATTTAATTCAGCAAACCTCAAAGTTTCAAGTTGCCAAAAACTGAAAAACTATTTATATTTCTGACTGGCGAAAGGAAGGGGAAGCAGGGAAACAAGCTTGTAGCTATTTAAATGTAAAATTGCACCAAAACCAGTTTGGCTCAGTGGATAGAGCCTGAGGACTGAAGGGTCCCAGGTTTGATTCTGGTCAAGGGCATGTACATTGGTTGAGGGCACATCCCCTGTTGGGGGTGTGCAGGAGGCAGCTGGTCGATGTTTCTCTCTCATTAATGTTTCTAGCTCTCTATCCCTCTCCCTTCCTCTCTGTAAAAATATCAATAAAATATAAAAATAAATAAATGTAAAATCACCACATTCTTTCCTAGAGATAATCATCTAAAGTTTCTGCTGCTACAGGAAATGTGACCAGCCCCCTCCTATAACAAGGAGCAAACCTGTACTATTAATATATCTATAATTATAACTGAAAAGCTTTACTACAAATCCTTTATTTTAGTTATATTATTTATCTATGTTTCAACAATTTTGAGATTTTAAAGCCAATTACAGTAGGTCCTCGGGTTAATCAGAGAGCCAGTCCTACAGCACAGACATAAGGTGATTTTCGCCATAAGTTGGAACCCACCTACATAAGCACCTACGTCACTCACATGGAGCACATACACAGCAGTAATGAAGTGAAACGGTAAAAAAAAAAATTTTTTTAAAGATAATAATTCCTGACCTTTATTTGTGCTAAATAAATAATAAAAAACATAAAGTACATATGTACATCCGTTGAAATGACAGAACTTTTTTTTTTTTTTATAAATAAATGGGAGATGGCCACATAACCACAAAACAACATGGAGTCCTACATAACCTGAGGACTGCCTGTATTATTATTTAAGCCTTTTTTACTGACTTTCAATGGCCTTTTGGTTAACTTTGGAATGTGGTCCATTATTATTCAAAAACTACCCTTTATTATATAGAAACACTAATCTTATTGCCCAAATCCAGCTTGTATATATATTGTACTTTTTCCCCCTTGAGTCATTTTCCTCATCTTTTTTTTGAGAAAAACAGTCTTCAGTTTATTCCTTAGCATCAGTAAAGACATTGAGTTCACCCATCCAAGATCAGATGGAGCGTACTTCTGTGTTAAGCCAACCTCTTTCTCTTCACGAGTATAGAAATCCCAGACATCTCCCTTGAATTCTGCCAAGACAGACGGGGAAATAAAAAACATGACACAAATGAGACTTTTTAATGGCACTCTTGGGCATGTGCGTCCATTTTACAGGATCACCACTTGTCTGCCCACCCCTACATCCTGCTTGCTCTGGAAAAATTTAGTAAATAGCCTGGCCACCTAGGTGGTTTCTTTACTTACCAAATTAAATTAAATGCATGCTTAATAAACTAACAATAAATACATTAAACTAAACAAAAATGACAGATAAAAACTACAATCAATATAATATATAAACAAGACTTAATAAATTATAGTTCTTTTTATGAATTTTTCCTATTCTGCTCTCCATAGCATTGACTACCTTTTAAAATTAGTTTAAAACTGCCTATCCCAAGGCATCATATGGTAATTTTTTAAACAAAGCATCAGAGTAACCCTGCGAGAGAGCTGACAGCTCCACCCTGTCTAGCTGCCTAGTCTTTAGACACTAGAGGAGGAGGATTCGGAGGCTTTTTAGTAATTACAGAATTTTGATCCCCAATACAAATTAGGTATTTTGCAATTTGAACAAGATCCCACATAGTTAAATATGGCAATGGCACTCGTTTTCCTTGAGCCTGATTTAAAAGAGTACCTTTTGACATTTTAATTTCTTTATAATTTTACCTTCTAATCAAATTCTTCCCCTTTATGACCTGGCTTGAAAAAGACGTCCTTGCCCACTTTGGATTGTGAATTCCAAAGCTTGGTGCAAGCTTTATGCACAGTGAATCTCCTCACCTTTTTTCCGGTGATCCCCACTTTTTCTGGTGATCAACTTCTTCCTTTTCACTCTGACGAATCTTCTCCAGTCCCTGTCTCAGGTGCCATAAATGCTGCAGTCTTTTCACAGCAAGGGTTCAGGAATCTGGAGCAGGGCTGCACATAAATGAATTGAGACTGGACAAGAAATATAAATTTGGAAGGCATTTGGGAGAACCAGGCAGAGGCTTCACCCTCTAGTGAGGTGGCTCCCCAAATCTCCAGACCCATGGCTTTTATTTACTGAAAAACACATTGGCCCTTTAGGAATGCAAACAGGCATATCAAAGATAAAGTTTGGTAAACAGGAAAAGATTATCAGGTTAGGGGAAATGCTTACAGCTGTTCAGCAGCAGGTAATAATATGCAGATTTTCAGCCCTGCTGAAAATGTCCATCAGCCTTCTAAAGAACTTTTCACATTTATCATACTAACTACTGTTCTTAGCCTCCAGCCTCCAGCAACATGGATGAACTTTAAGAATATTATGCTAAGTAAAATAAGTCAGACAGAAAAAGCTAAGAAACATATGATTTCACTCATATGTGGTATATAAAACTGAAACTTATGAATATAAATAGCAGTGTGGTTGTTGTCAGAGGGAAGGGGGCCTAATATATGGTGACAAAAGATGATTTCACTTTAGGTCGTGGGCACACAGTGCAATTTACAGATCTTATAAGATAGAAATCCACCCATGAAACCTGTATGATGATATTAACCAATGTTACCCTAATATATTTAACATAAAAAATAATTAAAAAAAATAAAACACTTAGCACAGTTAGGAACCTCCATATAGTAGTTTCCTATTATTGCTATTACAGATTACCACAACCTTAGTGACTTAAAACAATAAGAATGTAATTCTTTACTATCCTGGAGGCCAGAAGTCCAAAATGAATCTGACAAAGCTAAAATTGGTGTTGGCAGGGCCATGCTTCCTTTGAAGGCTTTAGGGTAAAATCTCTTTCTTCACCTTTTCTAGTGTCTGGAACTGCATCCTTTGCATTCCTTAGCTCATGGTCCCTTGCTCCATCTTCATAAAAAGCATTAGAGCATATTTCTCTCTGACTCACCTCCCTTCGTCTTGTCATTTGACATGAACTCACTTATATGTGGAATCTAATGAATAAAATAAACTCACAAACAAAGTAGATCCAGAGAAATGGAAGCATGCAACAGACTCGGGAATCTCAGAGGGAAGGGGGCAGGGATGGGGCAAGAAGAGTTAACCAAAGAATTTATATACTTATATTCATAACCCATGGACACAGACAATAGTGTGGTGAAGCTCTGGCTGAGGGGTGATAAGGAGTAGGGTGAAGGGGGTCATTGTGTTATCACTGAGACAAGGAGACCTCAGTTCTTGTCTTCTTGAGAAAAGATTTCCATAAAGAGACAAAGTGTAGAAAAGTAAGAAAGAATTTACTGCCCTGGCTGGTGTAGCACAGTTGGTTGGGCATTGTCCAGTGCACCAAAGGTTACTGTTTTGATTCCTACACTCAGGGCACACATGCCCAGATTTTGGGCTTGATCCCCAGTTGGGAGGCTTGCAAGAGGCAGCAAATCAGTTTTTCTCTTTCTCCCTCTCCCTTCCTCTCTCTCTAAAAATCAATTTAAAATACTAAAAAAAAAAAAAAAAGAATTTATTGATGACAGCAAAAGCACACTCAGGACAGTGAGACAAGGAAGTAAACATAAGAAGCAACAAGAGAGCCTTGGCACACTGATTTGGCTCACTAGGAAGTCAGTGAAAAGGGGACCTTGCAGACACATTCACAGGGTTAGCCCAGGACAAGCTGCCACTGCCCATTGCTCCCCTGGTTGCAAGTCTCCTAGAGTCCCTTAGAGGTTAGGGGACACGTATTTCTATTGGAAGGAGAAAGGGCAGGAAATGGCATGGGTGTTCCAGGGCAATCTCCTGTTCTTCCAGGAGATTGCCCTGGAACCTTCATTTTCAGGTTTTTTAAGTCTGGATGGTAAGGGGAGATCTTAGAGGTGGGTCAATATAATATTCATCAGCTTAATTTGTCTGTCTTTGGGTGTGTTTGGAGAATGTCACTTAACTGGATTTCTTGCTTATGTTTTACATACTTTGTATAATTAATCAGTTTTTTTATAATTCCTGACATTTATCTTTCAAATATTAATTCTGTCTCATTTTTTTCCCATTCTGGAATTATAATTAAATATATCAATATATAAAGTTTCAAGTTTTTTTCACATATCTTTTTATACTCTTGTATTTTTTATCTTTTTATTTTTTCAGTGCTTCATTAGTAAGCATATCTCCTGTCCTGTCAGTTTAGTTGAAAAAAATATTTCATTTCTAATTATCTTAAAACTTGTATATAGTAGGAACTCAATTGAATGGGAAAAAAGGGTTTGAGTAACATAATTCTATTTTCCTCATGTGATCGTAGTGATGTTGGCTGGTACTATTACATTTTTATTTAAAAATATTATTTTAAATTGTGCTCTAAGCATCATATTTTAGAATCCTTTACAGAAGCCTTAGTTGCTGTGCTCTAACAATATAAACTCCATAATTTTAAATATATATATATATATATATATATATATATATATATATATATATATATATATATATGTTATTTCACAAATTGAGAGAGAATGATTGATTGGCTGCCTCCTGCACACCACCTACTAGGGCTAAACTCCCTAATTTTAAATTTAAAAATCTTGGGCACTCAGAATCTGAGTATGAATAGAATTTTAATTCAACCAAGTTAGGAAGGCTTCCCCTAAAAAAGCTTGGTCTAGGAGATCCAAGATGGCTGCGCCCAGGTGAACACCTAGCCGCAGCCACACACAACAATTTCAATAAAATACAACTAAAATATAAAACGGACATTGCCCAGAACTACAGGAAGGTTGACTAACTGGAAATTCTACAGCGAGAAGTAAGGAGAAAACCAGAAGGAGGCGCAGAGGAGCTGGAAAAGCCCAAGGAGACGCGGCGCGCGGAGAGGACGGAGCCGGAGAGGAGGGAGGCCGAGTGCCTGGCTGGCGTTCCCAAGCGGGAAGGAGATAAAACTCCGACTGTGCTGGGCCCCCGACTGCTCTGAACCCCAGTTCTAGGCCAGACCCCGGGGACTCAGGCTCAGCCATAGGGAGCCGGGCTGTAAGGCGGAACCCCGGGGATCGGCGAAAGGAGGTCCCGGAGGCGCACACACTGAGCGCAGAGAAGGGACGGTCGGCTGTGCCACGGGATTGCCCTGATGGGAAGGAGACTGGGGCTCTAGACTGCTCTGAACGCCACCTCCAACTCCACTTCCAACTGAACTGAACCCCAATACCGGGCTCATTGGGGGAGAGCATAGACTGTTTGGCAGCAGGCGAAAATCGAGGGCACCTTTCTCTCAGAGGCGCCGGCAGCGAGCACTGAAGGACCCGCATAGGGCGGGGCTGACGGAAGCCAAAGCTGCAGGCTCCACCCTGAAACCCCGCCCCATCTGTAACTGCGAAATGCGACAACAAAATAGATCACCAACGAAAGAAATGGAAGACAAAAAGCGTCTGGATATAGAGTTCAAATCTATGCTTATAAGGTTTTTCAAGAATTTCCTAGAAAAGATGGATAAGACCTATGAGGAAATGAAAAGAGATCAACTAGAATTAATAAGGAGTCAACAAGAAATGATAAGGGATCAACAAGAAATGATAAGGGATAACAAGAAATGATAAGGGATCAACAAGAAATAAAGAATACATTGTCTGAAATAAAAAATATTTTACAGAGTCCTAAAAACAGAAGGGAAGATCGCAAGAATCAAGTCAAAGATTTGGAACATAAAGAGCCAGAAGACACTCCTCCACAGAAGCTAGAAGGCAAGAGAATCCAGAAAATTGAAGATAATGTAAGAAACCTCTGGGACAACTTAAAGCGAACCAACATCAGAATTATGGGGGTCCCAGAAGATGAGAGAGAGCAAGATATTGAAAACATACTGAAAGAAATAGTGACAGAAAACTTCCCCCACCTGGTGAAAGAATTAGACTTACAAGTCCAGGAAGCGCACAGAACTCCAAACAAAAGGAATCCAAAGAGGACCACACCAATACACATCATTAGTAAAATTCCAAGAGCAAAAGACAAAGAGAGAATATTAAAAGAAGCAAGAGCAAAGAAGGTAGTAACCTATAAAGGAGCACCTATACGATTGTCAGCTGACTTCTCAACAGAAACCATGCAGGCCAGAAGGGAATGACAAGAAATATTCAAGGTGATGAATAGCAAGAATCTACAGCCAAAAATAATCTACCCAGCAAAGCTATCACTCAGAATCGAAGGCCAGATAAAGAGCTTCACTAATAAAAAAAAGCTAAAGGAGTTCATCACCGCCAAACCAGAATTATATGAATTGCTGAAGGGGGTTCTTTCAGAAGAGAAAGTAAACAAAGATAAAAATCATGAACAACAAATACATAACTATCAACAAGTGAATCTAAAAACCAAGGAAATTAAAAAAATCTGATGAACAATATTAACTGTTGAATATAATAGAATCAGAGGTATGGAAGGGGAGTGAACTGACGATTCTTGGGGAAAAGGGGAGAGGGGGGCGTGGAAAGAGACTGAACATAAACTGTGCACCTATGGATGAGGACAATGGGGAGAGGGGAAAGGGCAGAGGGTGGGGTGGGAACCTGGTGGAGGAGAGCAATGGTGTGTGTGGGGGGGGGGGGGGGGACATTTGTAATAATATGAAAAATAAAAACTTATTAAAAAAAAAAAAAGCTTGGTCTACCCTATCCTGTTTGCTCAGTGGATAGAGCGTCGGCCTGGGGACTGAAGGGTCCTGGGTTTGATTCTGGTCAAGGGCACATGCTCAGGGTTGCAGGCTTGATCCCCAGTAAAAGGCAGCCGATCAATGATTCTCTCTCATCATTGATGTTTCTATCTCTCTCTCCCTCTCCCTTCCTCTCTGAAATCAATAAAAATATTATTTTAAAAAAGGTTTGACTTATTGAAAAGTAACTTTAGAGCAATCTGAATAAACCACTCTTGAGAGTAAAAAGCAAAATTGTGGACAACAGAAAGTAGATTATGTGATATCTGTGTCAATGGCTAGTTTCTATGATAGGCAGAACATCAGGGAGTCTTGGTTAGCTGTCAAGACATTTGCCTCCATCTGGCTTGTTGCCATGCACACATTTGTGCACTAACCAGAAACAGGTTTAAAGGCTCAGAGTATGGAATAGCTTGGCATAACTATTCCAGAAACATAGATACGTTAAGAAGACAAATATTATTTTACAAAGGTAGAAGCAAAATGAAATACAGAAAAAACATTCTTTCAGTTGGTTATCTAGGAAAAAGGAGAATGTGATAGACTGCATAGTGGTCCTTAAAGATGGCTAGGCTCTAATCTCTGGAACCTATGAATGTTACTATATAATGCAGAAGGGACTTTACAGATTCATTTAAGGATTTCAAATTTTAAAAATTTTCTCTTACAAGGACATGTGTAATTGCATTTAGATAATCCCATATAATCTCTTCATTTAAAATCATTGTTTTAAATGTAGAAACAAATATTATAATTTGTTGAGCAACATTGCATAGGGGGAAAAAAACTATGTTTATATACTCTGACAAATTATATCATAAAACTAAGCTGCAATGAAAGCTATAGTGTTTGAAGTGCTTTATTTTTACCTCAGCACATACCTTTAGTTTAGTTAATTTAGAAATTTTAATGGTAACCCATAAACATTCTTTTGATCTATGATATGGTAAAATAATCAATGTTGTACCAATAAACCAGGCTACTCAACCAAGTATAATTCAATTAAGAAAAGAAATAAACAGAGTCACATTGATTTTAAGACCTTTAAAAAATCTGAAAATTGTTGTGGAAGGCCCAGTTCTTGGAATATAAAAAGTCAAATGAAAAAGACTCAGACATTGGCAATTCAGATGTTACCAGACAGTATAGGTAAATAGTGAAATTTCTCTACCTAGTAACTTGAAAATTTTAGCAAACACTTAATGGGAAACAAAGTTAAATCTGCTAGATGCCACCAATGAAAATATTCAATTACCTGTGGATCTTACAGACATTTCTTCAGTATTTGGGAATGTATCAGTAGTTACCATCTTTATTTTTAAGTTTTTCAGATAGAAGCCATATAAAAAGCAGTACTATAATGGTAATTATTGGCAGTAGAAGAGCCTAACCAAAACCCATAAAATTTGGCTTTTTAAATTATTTTAGATATTTGATCATTTGTATTAAGTATTTTTTCATCATACTTGACTGTAGAATTATTTTGGTATTAAAAATATATATTTTTATTGATTTTAGAGAGGAAGGGAAGGGGAGAGAGAGAGAAACATCAATGATGAGACAGAATTATTGATAGGCTGTCTCCTGCATGCCCCACACTGGCAATTGAGCTCCCAACCCAGGCATGTGCCCCAACCAAAAACCAAACCAGTGACCTCCTGGTTCATAGGTTGATGTTCAACCACTGAGCCATGCTGGCTGACCAACTGCACTTTTGTAGTTTTTGATTGACCAATTTTTGAATAATTTTTGTAACTCTTCAAATCTCTATATGTTTTTACAAACCAAAATTTAAAAATGCTTTTTCTTAAATATATTTTATTGATTTTGTACAGAGAAAGGGAGAGAGATAGAGAGTTAGAAACATCGATGAGAATCATCGATCAGCTGCCTCTTGCACACCCCCTACTGGGGATATGCCGCAACCAAGGTACATGCCCTTGACTGGAATCAAACCCGGGTCCTTCAGTCCCCAAGCCGACGCTCTATCCATTGAGCCAAACCGGTTTCGGCTAAAAATGCTTCTTGAAGTTTTTTTTTTTCTTTTGGATGTCCTATTTATTTTGGCTCAAGTGAGAATATAATATTTAAGGGAAAATAAGTAGAAAAACATATTTATTGCTGAAACCGGTTTGGCTCAGTGGATAGAGTGTTGGCCTGTGACCTGAAAGGTCCCAGGTTTGATTCTGGTCAAGGGCATGTACCTTGGTTGCAGGCACATCCCCAGTAGGGGGTGCGTAAGAGGCAGTTGATCAATGATTCTCTCTCATCGATGTTTCTAACTCTCTATCCCTCTCTTTTCCTCTCTGTAACAACTCAATAAAATATTTATTTTTAAAAAAACATATTTATTCAACAAATATTTATTGAGCTAAATATAATGCTAAGACATTGGGGCATAGTAGTGAATAATACGCCATAGAATAATACTTCTCAGTTTTATTAATGACTTCTGTGATGGTTAATTTTATGTGTCAACTTGTTTAGGTTATTTGGTTAATACCAGTAGTCTGTGAAGATATTGATATGAAAGTAATCTTCAACTACAATTAAGTTTACATCAGTAAATTTTGAGTAAAATAGATTATCCTCCATAATGTAGGTTGGCCTCATCTAATCAATTGAAGAGCTTAGTAGAAAAAACTGAAGTCCCCTGACCAGAAATTCTGCCTTCAAACTGCATTTGGACTCAAAAATCAATTCTTTCCTACATCTCCAGCCTGCTGGCTTACCCTGCAGATTTTGAACTTGCCAGCCCCCTCAATTATTTAAAATAAAGCTCTCAATATATAGGTAGGTAGATAGATGATAGCTAGATTAGATAGATAGGTGTAGGATAGATGATAGATTAGATAGATAGATAGATAGATAGATAGATAGATAGATAGATAGATAGATAGATGATAGATAGATGATAGATAGATTCTATTGGTTTGTCCTTCTGGAAAATCCTGCCTAATACAACCTCATTGATACTAAATCCAAAGGTCATTGCTCAACCTCTTTTTCCTGAATCTGTCAGCAGCATCTGACTTTGTTAATAATCTTTCCTCTTTTTAATACACTTTACATATTTCCATATTAAGTGTCTTATTTATTGACCTAAACTTCAGACTTGTTTATTTCCTCCTAGAATGCAGTCTCCACTAGTGCAGAGATTTGGGGCAATTTTGTTCACTGTTAAATTCCTACTACCCAGAATGTAGTGCATGACATGTAATAATTAAATACTGTATGCTTATATTTTAATTATTTAAAATAAGATATTTGAAATATATTTTCTTATGAAACTAAAGTTACCACCTTACTTCAGAAAATAAATTCAAACACTCTTAAATTTCAAACTCCTGCCAATTATGCTTAACCTATATTTAATGACTCAGTTTGATGCCATTTATTTATTTATTTATTTATTTATTTATTTATTTATAGGAAAGAGTTTATTACAAATATAGAAACCAAAAGAGCCCAAAATGGACTGATCACAAGCACCCAAAGTATTCAGGGGCAGAGGGAAGGGTGACCTTGGTCTCAAGATCAGGAGGAGGTGACTGAGGAGAGATGGTACCCATTCTTGTTTTCCTGACTACACCCCAGAACTTCAACCCAGGAATGTGGGAGTCATAAATACAAAAATGGAATAAGTTGTAGCTTCAAAAATTATATAATAACAATCCATCCTGGACTTATTAAAACATTATTTGTGTAACTTTATCTATCTGCAGGTCTTGATTTGTTTTGAGTTATAATTATTTACTCTACATAATCACTGTAATAGAATCTAACTCACATCTTGGATATTTTTTTCTAAATTAGAACACACTGTCATCTTATAAGAATTTGAACAATTTGAGGTGAACTACAGACCACTTTCCAAGTTAGATTATATTTCTACCCAAAACATGTTAAATAGAATGATAAAGTGTTAATTTCCTGTTTATTGTCGCTTCACTATTTTAGTTGAGAGTCTACAATCTTAAAAATATAATTTTAGAAGGAATCATTATTAATACAAGTTTAGTAGTATATCATAGATTAATGCACTATATGCAGATTACAATAATAATGTTGTGAGTTATATCATCACTCATATCCCAATAAACATTCTTCAAAGCACTAAACTTTATCACATGAATATACTAGTAGGCAGTCCAAGTCTTGGTTCCCCCAATAATAATTACATGATTCACACACACACACATACACACATTTAAACTGGATTTTCTATATATGTATAGAATCTATATTATTTACTTTTTCAAGTTATAAAAGAAATACCTTCTTATTGTAAAAAATTCTAAAAAAATATTTTGAGATAGATATTGGAGCTGCATACAATACACCAGAATTATGCAACAGAAAATCAAGATAATTTATATTTTTTTAAAAAAGGACAAATTAAGAAAAGGAAAATGGAAGGAGCTGAGACAAATCTTAACTTGAAGTCAAGAAAATACTGATACCAATCCACTTTCAGGATCTGGTTGAAGAGTTGTCTAAATAATGTGGTCAATAGCCCAGGGTTTTATTGTGTTTGTAATTAAGCTCTGAATTGCAAATAGTGGAAAAGAGTGAGCCAAACTTATAAAAAGTAATGTAGCTTCTTCTGTTTGTCAAAGCAATCTTGAATCCTTAAGGTCTAAAATATAATTCTTTTTGTTGGTTTGTTTTTTATTAATCCTCACCCAAGAATATTTTTTTCATTGATTTTTAAAGACACTAGAGGGAGGGAGGGAGATGGGTAGAGAGAGAGAAACATCGATGTGAGAGATCTACATCATTGTCTTCCACATGCGCCCCAACTGGGCCAGGACTCAACCTGCAACCCAGGTACATGCCCTTGATCTGAAATCAGACCCAAGACCCTTCAGTGTACCAGCTAACACTCTAACCACTTAGCAACAAAGGTCCAAGGCTGAGTCTTTAATGCTTTTTGTAATATGCTGAAAGAAAACAAAGCGTTTTATAACAACCTCTATTTCAGGAAAACACTCCATCACTCCATATTCTTTTTTTTTTTTTTTTTTTTTTTTTTTTTTTTTTTTTTTTAAGGAGAGGAAAGACTACAATTGAGTTTTATGATTTCCTGCTGTCTATTTTAGCAAGGTTATAGAACCTTTGCAAAACCAGATTTTATTTTATTTCTTGAATGAATTCTTTCTCTCAAAACACTCAGCTAAAATTATGAAGGAAAATAAAATATAACCTTAAATGAGAGCTTTTATACTGCACTTCTTACAACAGCTGCTTCTACTTCATTTTAAATTAACCAAGCTTTATGTAGAGTCTTCGGAGCTGACCCTTATAGAACAGCAATACTGTTAGCCGCACATGTTTCAGATTTTGTTTCTGAGATAACAGTTATTATAATAACCAAGAAATGAGACTAAATTATGTTTGAGAGGGGAAAAATTGTGTGTCATTTAAAATAGCAGTGAAATCTATATGAATTTTACTTCTTGAAGGCACAGAAAACTACAGGCTTTATCTCACTCTTGTTTAATCCATTTATACTTTCTAGAGAGCCCTATTCAGAAACATAAAAGTAGAGTTGACATCTAAAATTGACAATGGTAAAAAGAGACATTCTCTTCTTAATTTCTACTTCTAGTACTATTTTATGGTAACGTTTAATAACTTTCTTCTATGGAGCTTAAAGAACCTTATGTACACTAATTGGTGAATCCTTTCAACAATCTTATGAAATAGGCAGGAAATTCCTGTTGGTCAAGACATGAAAGAAAACAAAGTTACATTCTATTATTTACCATGGAAAATAAAATTTAATGAATTATTGCAAAGAAACTTTTAATGAGCTATTCTTCTCTGATGAGAACCAAAAAAAGAGGAAATTGGTTTAAAATGTTCTTAAATTGCAATAGGGAGAAGACAAGATAGCAATATGAAATACTTTTTAATAATATTTTTATTTCAGAGAGGAAGGGAGAGGGAGAGAGACAGTAACATCAATGACAACAGAGAATTATCAATTGGCTGCCTCCTCCAAGCCCCCTACAAGGGACCAAGCCCACAACCCCAGCATGTGCCCTGACCAGAATCAAACCTCAATCTCCTGGGTCACAGGTTAACCCTTAACCATTGAACCTTCCTGGCTGGACTGAAATAATTTTTTAATGGTGAGAGTGATAATGAAACTGGATTAGGTTAATTAGCCTACAGCATGCATGTTAACAGTGGAACACAAGATGACAGACAAGGTTTGGGATCAGGAAGAGGTACAAAACACTCTATGACCATTTATTTATTTATTTACTTACTTACTTACTTACTTACTTATTTTTAATCCTCACCCAAGAATATTTTTTCCATTGGTTTTTAGAGAGAATGGGAGAGGGAAAGACCGAGAGAAACACCGATATGAGAGTGGTAAGGGGGTGATCAGGCTGGCAGGCAGAAACAATTAGGGGTAATCAGGAAGGCAGGCAGGCAAGCAATTGGGAGCCAGCAGTCCTGGATTGTTAGAGGGATGTCCAACTGCCAGTTTAGACCCAATCTGAACCCATTTAGACTGGCAGTTGGATATCCTTTGAGGGGTTCCAGATTGGAGAGGGTGCAGGCTGGGCTGAGGGATCCCTCCCCCTCCCTGTGCACAAATTTTGTGTACCTGGCTTCTAGTTTAAAATAACTTCACACAAGCCTGGACAGTATGGTTCAGTGGTTGAGTTTTGACCTATGAACCAGAAGGTAATGGTCAGTCAGGGCACATGTCCTAGTTACTGGCTCAATCCCAGTAGAGGGTGTGCAAGAAGCAGCAGATCAATGATTGTCTCTCCATCATTGAGATTTCTTTCTCTCCCTCTCTCTTCCTCTTTGAAATCAATAAAAATATATTTAAAAAAATAAATTAATTAAATAACTTCACATGAGATTATATTTGAGGTCAAAAGCCACAATTTTAGTATATAAAATACAAATTAGCAATCTAGTTATTTTTATTTCCTTTAGAGAAAACATGGAAAAATAAAAATATTGCCAGCACATGTAAGTGATTTTCATGTGTGTGTTGTTTGGACTATGAAAGCACAATTTCTTTCAAATATAAGTCTAATTAAAAAATAAAAAGAAATCTCTATGAACCGACTCTCTATATATTTTACTCTCAATTTTCCCCAATTGGCTTTAGTTGCTCACTTTACAAGAGAGATTAAAAGTGAGAACACATACAGAAAATTATTTTTTTGTATTGCTTCAGCGTATGTTTTGCCTTTAAATATTCATATAATTCAACTAAGTAATTTCTAACATGTATTCAAAATAAGACCATTTGTAATACAAAACTTTCATGGGGGGCATTTATTAAAATATAGAGAGGAATAAGTGCTTCTTAGGTCTTCCTTACATTTCTTATGTACGTTTTCCATTTTATTTCTATGCAAATAATTTTGCATAGAAATAAATGTTCACCCCTCAAGCAAAACAGTTCTCTTCAGAGCCAGAAAATTAATCAATGCACAGAAATCTACCCTATTTTCCCTGAGAAATGTTATCCCCATAAGTTATGAAATTCTTGGTTTGGGCTTCTTGGATTTCTAACTAGAAAAATGTCCCCCATAATCTATGTAAGTTTATCAGAATGCTCTCTGGAAAGAAGGAAAGGTCTTTCCCAGTGATGTTGTGATTTATAATAAGAAATATGCATTTGGTCTTCATCCAATTCTGGCATAGGGCTCCTAATACCCTTGGAGCTTTCTAAGTGGTAAGGGAGATAAAACTAATTTTTGTTATGTTATGAGGTGACTTTTGGATCTCACCTATCGATTGAGGCTGGTTGCCAAGAAACCAACCATATTATTTGAGGTATGACACTTTCAGTACCATCCCCACCATCCCCAACGGCCCCCAATAAGCACACACACACACACACACACACACACACACACACACACACACACACAAAAACACACCCCTCCATGGAGAATCCCTGAGATAATGATTGAAAATGGTTCTCTCTCCTAACTATAGGGAGAGGCAGAGGGGCCAGGAAGATCCTCAAATGAGAGGTTTTACTGCACATGGCCCATGCCAGTCCCCTGTGCAATCTGTCCACCTGAAGAGAATTGGTAAGGGCTCCATGGCTCACACACATCTTTTTTTTAAAGTATATTTTCATTGATTTCAGGAAGTAAGTGAGAGGGTGTAAGAGATATAATTATCAATGATGAGAGAGAATCATTGATTGGCTACCTTCCACATGCCCCTTACTGAGGATCAAGCCTACAACCCAGACATGTGCCCTGACAGACAATCCAACCATGACCTTCTGGTTCATAGGTTGACACTCAACCACTGAGCCACACCAGCCAGATTCATACACACTTTTGATTTGATGACAAAGTCCAGAAATAGAGAAGAGAGTGATGAAGGGGAGAAGAATATAGTGGAGGATAGAGAAAATGTATTTTGCAAACCAGAGAATGGGGCCACAGGAAAAGGTTTATGTTGTCTAAGTGGAGGGATAAAGGCGAAAGTAAACTACAGTAAATTAAATTGTTTTATGAATGGCAGCAAAGGCCAGGGGGACATTGTGGGAAAGTAGGCCAGGCTTCATGGTTCTTCAATATAAAAAATAAAAAAAAATCTCAGTATTACACTGGAGAGAAATGGAATGCTCATCAATTATATTAAAAGTAGATTGACTTATTAAAAATGCAGCAATGTTTGCCAAAAGTAGATGGAAAACAGGAAATTCAAAACAAGGTGAGGTCATTTGCAAAACCCTAGTCCCACCACTAACTCCCAGCAGCTGACAGTTCTGCATCAGCAAGGTGCTGATGGGAGGTGGGTGGGAAAAAGGAAGCCAAATGGATCAGGGGGGAGAAAAACCAAGAAGGAATTTATAGGACATTTACCAAACATCATTTTCCAATATTGAGAAAGATATTTCTCTTTTCCCTCTATTTAATAGGCATTGGTATCAATTTAGAGTCTAAGTTACATCTTTGTGGAAATCAGGATTTTCTTAATATACCTACTCTAGATACTTGCCTATTTATCTTATGGCAGCTAAAACCAGCCAAACTCTATTAGTTTCTGAGCCTCAATCTGGATAACCACTGTCTTTCTATAATACTGGAATTATAATTCTAAAGCTTGAAGTAACTTAAAAAAATATCTAGTTCATATTTCTCAAGTTCCTCATTAGGGAAAGTCAAATTCAGAAAAGTACATTGATTTGCTTTATTTTAAAGAGCCTGGTAGTAGCAGCAACACCAGGGCGAGAGTCGGGACTTCTGGCATCTGCTTCACTATAAAATTAAAGAATATGAACACTTTGGCTTTGAGTAATTAACTCAAGAACAAGGATTAGGATGCTAGCTAGTGGGTATTCCAGCAGTGCATGGTTATTATATTGCTTTAATAAGGTCTATTAAATCCTGATATAGCTAAAATAGCAGGAATGTTAAGCATGCACACAAACATTAGTCATGTTTCAACTAATTTAGGGCACCATATTATCGCAGAAGACCAGAGAAAAATCAAGCAATGCTTTCAGAGAAAAGGAGTTGCACTGTTTATTACACCAGCGGACTCGGTGGAATAATTTCCCAAGTCTGAGCAGAGTAACATGCAGGGAGCTTCGCTTTTATATTTTTCCGGGGGTTTTGTCCCCCAAATATGGATTATGCTTCCAGTCCTTTCAAAGGCTTTGCAAAAAAGGCCCCAGATGTTGGGGGTCTTAAGACCATATCAAATGGTCTGGCCTGGAAACAGTACTAATAACCTCCCCCTTTGGGCTTGTGCACTGTTCATAGCTTATGGCCTCTGTATTTAGGTAAAAGGTCTTGCAAAACCAGTTTCTGGGAAAGAGGTAGTAACTTAATTATAGATTATCAAGAATGTACACTGGGCTTGCTGGCACAGATTTAGATTGCTAGACACCCCCTCTCCCCCCAATATCAGGATTACATTGTAATTAGCCTTTTAGCCTTTTCATCCCTCCCCTCCCCTCCCCCCCCATCCCAAAGCTTTTCTTTAGCTTTGTGGTACCATGACTACAGGATGTTACAATGAACAGGGATGACAACTGCTCTTAGCTTCTTCTTGCTGATGAGGGGCTAGCATCTCATTTCTTCCTCTCAGAGGAGTTTGTAGGGAATTCTTCTGGTTTGTAGGACCACTTGAAGTTTAAAGACATCTAGGCTAGATGAGGTAAATCGAGTTAAGAATTTAGAAGACATGGTCTTAATGTTATGGTTATGAGTAGCATTAACAGTAGTCCTGTCAATGGGAGAAGACATTTCCACCATATAAAGCTTTAAACACATGCTTTTAGCCCTGGTCCATGTAACTCAGTGGGTTGGGCCATAGTCTTGTGCACCAAAAAGATTGCTGGTTGGATTTCTGGTCAGGGCCTGAGTTGGGGGCTCGATCCCCAGTAGGGGGCATGCAGAAAGTAGTTCTTCACATCAATGTTTCTCCCTCTCCCTCCCTCTACCTCTCCCTCTCTCTCTCTCTAAAAATCTTTTTTGTTTTTTAAACAATACCCCAAAATATTCTCTTAAAACTGTTGCCATAATAAAGTCTTACTTTTTAAAACAAACAATGGGGTGATGAGTAGCAAAAGCTTTCCCACCTATTCCTGGAGAAATCAGAAAAAGCTAGTGTGATTGGCAAAGTTTGAAAAGGAGACGTTAAATAAAAGTCAGCCCTTTTACTTTAATCATTAACATGATGGAATTTTTTTTTTTTTATGATCACTGTCAATTTGCACATGAAGTCACTATTCAATCATCCAAATTTGAAACAGGAAGTTTTCTTCCACAGTGAGATTAAACATTAAGACATTACAAATTATGAGAAGTTGACTGTAATCAATTACTACTCTTCTAGCTTCTTTTCTTCTCAATGGGCTCTTCAAATTAGATCATACAAAACATGATTTTCAGAAGATCAGATGTGGGTGCATTTAGAGACAGAAAGAATTTTTTTTTTCTTTTGAAAGCCAGAAAAAAAGAATAAAATTATTTAGATATTAGAATTCTCATTGGTTTTAGAGAAAAGTTGGCTTCTGGAAATACATAAAATTGCCATATATATATATATATATGGAATACCCAGTGGTGTTGCACTAAAAATGTAATAAGTGGCTCTTGGGGCCCCAGCATTAAAGCATTTTTTAAAAAGTTCAGTTCTTCCAAAGTATTGTGACTTCTGCATTGCCAATTTTAGCATTACTTAATGTCTCAGCTTCTTCTGTGGGAAAATGGAAACTTTCCATATACTTCTCAGATTTATTGGAAAGTGAATGACTAAACATTTTTTTAAAGGAATTCCCATGAAAACTCTGAGATGCTTTACTCTCTAAGTCCCATTGTGCACAGTTTTCAGTGTCTTGAGATCAAAGTAATCTAAATGAATAGCTTAGCTAATGGAACAGGACAAAATGGAGAGAAGGAATAGCGAATATTTGTGGGAAATAGCCTAGCCCGCAGTGTTATGCTTTTTTTCTTTACATTCTCACTGAGAAAACTCTTCTCTTTGGGATACCAATATAATATGAAGGTTCAGACATAGGCTTTTAAGTCAGATAGTATAGGACTGAAGCCTAATTCTTTCAATTACTAGCCCTGTGACTCTAAATAAGTCACTTCATATCTCTGATCCTATTTATTTTATTTTAAATTTAGGAAATACATGTGAGAGAATAGTGAGTAGGATAGTTTCTACTATCCATGAGTTGCTGAGGCCCAAGGCTGATAATAAAGGCTCCAATTCCCCTTTGTTGTATACTTGCTTTCTCAAATCCCATTGCAGTAAGGGTGTGCACATGACCCAATTCTGACCAATAAGATGTAAAGATATGTCTTCCTGAGATTTCTGGTTAATATTTTGTATCAGGTTTGAGAGACAAAGGTTCATAAAGAGAAAGCCTTTGTCTTTTGGCTCTGGGCTTCCTATATATACATATCTTTGATCTGGGGTTATGGTGGGGCCCATTTAACTTGGCAATGATAAGCCACAAATAAGAAGAACCAGCACGGAGGGAACTGCTGAGAGAGGAGAAGGAAAGAGAGGTGATGTTTTTGATAACATCACAGAAAGGCTGAATCAGCCCTGGGCTCCTGACCTCCAGACTTCTGCAAATGTAAGAAAAACTAGTGTCTTCAATGGTTGAATCTCCCCTCTTTCCCTGACCGCTTTTTTCAATGAATTACATTAGGCTTTGTGGATAAATTATTTTGCTGAATTGAAAGTCCAAAGAAAGTACCTAGTACCACAATCTATCACTGTTTATCTTATGAATGTTGTGCTATACAGTTTGTTTGCTCCAAGATCTTCTGACCCTTCTACTTCAGCCTTCTGTATTTGCAAAAAGACTGGCCATCTTGGACTTTCTCAATAAGACTCCATTGTCCTCGGGCTTCCAGTTTATTTCAGCCAATGAGAGTAACCAGCAAGAGAGAAGATGGTGAAAAGAGAGTGAGGGTGGATACTTACCCACTCCTCTCCCTTCCCTTTGAGTCACCAGGGGTTGAGCTTTTGTTCATCCTCTGTTAGAATCCAGTGTTCCTGTCAGGTAACACCTGCTCTCTAATGACCACTTCCTTCCTTAACCACTCTAGGCAGGTAGCCCCTCACTCTTGCTAGTCCCAGGGAACCATCTCATCTTTGTTGGTTTCTCTCATCAATGCCCATACCTTTACAAATAGGCCCCTTAGTAATTCTCCTCAGTTGTCCCATTTGTATATGTCATCTATTTCCTGCTGGATTCTGACCTAAGTAAGAAGAACATGGCATTTTGTATATAAGCTAAGGGTACAAAAAAACAACCAACAACTACACTAAGGCAAGTGACATAAGAGAGTTGAACTTTTAAAGTGGGATAATAGTAACTACTCCAAAGAATTATTGTGAGGATTAAATATGAAATGCTTTCATAGTGCCTGGCACATAATAGATGTTTAATAAATACAACTTCCTTTCCTATTACCTTAACTCCAAATCTTCCTTTGATTACTGAATAAGGATCAGTTAATTCCAAAGACACCTACTTTATATAGAAGATCTAAGGCCATAAGAAAAAAATAAAGAAATGGCTCAAGTACCTCTGCCCTCTCTTCACCATAGCTATTGTAACCTCAGTAATTGACTATGGTACTTGTTCTCACTGAGCTCTGATGTGATCTCAGAATCCTTCTCAGAAAAGCTTCCTTCCAGCCCATTTTTTCCACTTCCTCAGATATCTTTGTTTCTTTTTTCTTTTTCTTTTTCTTTTTTTTAATATATTTTATTGATTTTTTACAGAGAGGAAGAGAGAGGGATAGTTAGAAACATCGATGGGAGAGAATCATCGATCAGCTGCTTCTTGCACATCTCCTGTTGGGGATGTAACCACAACCAAGGTACATGCCCTTGACCGGAATTGAACCCAGGACCTTTCAGTCCGAAGGCTGATGCTCTATTCACTGAGCCAAACTGGTTTTGGCAGACATCTTTGTTTCTAATCATTCCAGGAACATGGAAGTTCCGAAGTAGATTGTGAGGTGCTTAAAGTAACAGATAAAAGTTGACATTTTTAGAATTATCTCTGATAGGCTATAGAAGCTAAGATTTGGAGTATGATTTTTTTTTTACCTAGTGGCTGAACAATGAATTATACATTCAGCTCCTGGTAGCATTCTTGGGTGCAACCTGAAATAAATTAACAAATAAGGGAACAAAACAAGAAGACTGAGTTCTTTCTCACATAGAGCAGATTACATGATCCATTTACATCTCCACATCACAGCACATAGTGATAGATCCACATATTAGAAGGTCTGGTTATACTCCATTACATGCAGAATGGATTCCCTGTGCACATTGATGGTTTTGTTTAAGGACTAATCAGCTAGTTGATTATATTGATTTTTAGGAAAATTTATAGAAAACAGCATTTGCATTTAAATAGAAAAGCAACACCTCTTTGATTTAAAAAAAAAAAGAAATAAAAGCTGACTACAGTATGAAATATTGCTGCTACATTTCATTCATTCTCTCATTCAATTATTGTTTGTGATGCACAAGTTATATAATCATGGGACCAAAATCCTCAGTTTTTCCATATGCACTTTAAAAAAGAAATAAAACCAAAGAGATATTGTTGTGCATAATATTTTATGCAGTTTGTAAATTAACTAAAATGATGAAGAAAATATTAAAATTTTGAGGTATCACATATAACTTCAAGGAATATTTCCTCACTTGTAACTGAAAAAGTAATATAAATGGCTAGTGTGTTTGACAAGCATGTGTGTTTGTGTGTCTGTTGGGATATATGTACACTTGTCCTCAGGGAATATTATCAGGTATGGTATGTGTGGGTATGTATTTTATAACATTTATGAGCACATGTATAAAGGCACTGAGCTAAGTACTTTCCATAATATACTAACTAAACAGTCCTAACAAAGTAATTTTAAAATATATTGCTTATTATTATCCACATTTTATTTATGAAAAAAATCAAGGTTCAAAAAATATTATGTTAGTCATCCAAAGTGCCAGAGTTTGTAAATGGCTGAATTAAAACTCAACTACAAGGATCTTATTCCAAAGTCAGTGCTCTTTAAGGTTCATTACACTCTGTCATGTATGTACCAGCATTTGCTAGGGTTCTTGTCCCAGTATTACAAAGGGTTCAGCAATCTGGAGAAAGGCTGTGGATAGATTCAATAAGAAGTCAAAAGATGAAAGATAGTTTTGAAAGGCATTGGGGGGTCAAAGGAGCTTCAGATAAAGGAGATAAAGACTCTAAGTTTTTAGTTCTTTCCTCAGGACCCCATGCTTTTTATTAACACAATTTGTCTTAAGGCAAGGTGGAGACATACACTTCAAAGGGTAGGGTTTACAGAAGCATTGTCAGATTGGGGAATAACCTACAGCTGTTCAGGTGTTTGGCCAATAGGAGGCAATAACATGTAGATTAAGATGCCCTGAACTGTCTGACAGCAAATGATTATCCTATTCAGGTTTGAAGGAGATGCTTTTTAGCCACTCCAACAGATGATCACATATGTGGCTCAGCCTTTGTTGAGTCCCCAAGCTTCATCAACGTTTTGATGAAACTCTTATAATTATGACATGCTGGAACTGATTTCCAGCAATCACTGATAATTATAAAAGGCAAACCAATAAATACTCATTGCATAGAGGGAAAAAAAAAGCAAGTTAAAAGTATAGTGTCATATATATATATATATATATATATATATATATATATATATATATATATAAACCCAAGAGATCAGTTGACCAAATAACAAGTTAACTGGTCACTGTGATGCACACATTGACCACCAGGAGTAGACGTTCAACACAGGAGCTTCCCCCTGGTAGTCAGTGCACTTCCACAGCCAACCATCCATACCTGGCTAACCTCCCGCAGCCCCTCCTCCAGGCAGCTGGCCCCAAAAGGCCCTGATCGGGCCGTCCCAATCAGCCCTGATTGCCTGCCAGGCTAAGGGACCCCACCCATGTATGAATTCGTGCACCAGGCCTCTAGTTTAATATAATAAAGGTCCACAATAAATTATAAAATATAATAAAGAACACAATGGAAAAAAATTAATTAATAATTAATAAATAAATAAATGGAGAGGACAAGGAAGTATGGGAATTAATGTTTAATATTTCTGTTTTTCTTTTAGTGAACATTTATCAAATCCCCCCACTGAATACTAAGTTCTGTGCTCAACAATAGGAATATAAAAATCCATTACACAATAGCCATATCCTAAAAGAACTTAAAGTCAAACAGAGAGATGCAGTTGTATAAATAATTACAATATGTTATTCCCAAGGAAATTGAAATTTCACCAGGCATGGAAAAGACAGTTGTCATTAGCACATCATGGAGAAGGCTGGAAAAGGCTCCATGAGGATGTGACTAGAATTGACTACTGAAGTAAATAGGAAAAAAATAAGTGATTATTTTTAGCTTATATTTTCATTAATAACAGATTAAGATATAATTTATATGCCATTAAATCCACCTTTTGAAAGTGCCCAATTGCACATTTTTAGCGTGTTTACCAAGTTGTGCAACCATCACCACTATCTAATTATAAAATATTTTCATCATGCCAAAAGATACCTCATACTCACTAGCAGTTAAGTTACTCCACATTTCCACACTCACCCCACCTTCTGGCAATTGCTAATCTACTTCTTATCTATGTAGATTTGCTTATTCTGGACATTTCATGTAAAGGGAATCATACAATATATAATCCTGTATTACTGGCCTTTTTCACTTAGCATCATCTTTTTAAGGTTGATACATGTCATGCATATCAGTAGTTCATGTGTTTTTATTGCTAAGTATTGCATTGTGTATCAGATTTAACATTTTTATTGTCTATTCTTTTTTGGCTATTATGAATAATGCTATATAATAAAGAGGAAATATGCAAATTGACCACCATACCCTCACACAAGATGGCTGCTCCCATGTGGTCATGAGATGGCTGCCCCTATGTGGTCACAAGATGGCCACCACAAGATGGCTGGCAAGGGAGGGTAGTAGATCAAGCCAGCAGGGGAGGGCAGTTGGAGGTGGCCGGGTCAGCAGGGGAGCAGTTAGGCATCAATCAGGCTGGCAGGGGAGTGATTAGGCGGTGATCAGGCTGGCAGGCAGAAGTGGTTAAGGGCAATCAGGCAGGCAGGCAGGCGAGCAGTTGGGAGCCAGCAGTCCTGGATTGTGAGAGGGATGTCCCATTGCAGGTTTAGGCCTGATCCCACAGGTTCTAAACGGGCAGTGGGGCATCCCTTGAGGGGTCCCAGATTGGAGAGGGTGCAGGCTGGACTGAAGGCCAACTTCTCTCCCACTCTCCTCCCCCCCCCCCGCCCAGTGCATGAATTTCGTGCATCAGGCTTCTAGTGTTATTATAAACAATGATGTAGAAGTTTTTGTGTGGACATATGTTTTCCTTCCTCATGAGTATATATCTTTGAGCAGTGCTATGAAATTTGTTACTCACAGTCCTTGAAGAAGTACCTGGTATACATCCAGGGACCACACAGGGAGATCAAGACAGAATACAGAGAGGGAGAGAGAGGGAGAAAGTGAGAGAGAGAGAGAGAGAGAGAGAGAGAGAGAGAGAGAGAGAGGGAGAGAGAGAGAGAGAGAGAAAGACAGAGAGAATGTGGGGCACTTTATTAGGGTCCATAGGCAGAGTTCTTTGGGAACCTTGAGCTAAGGTCAGATTGGTCAATTCAAGCCAAAAGAGCAAAATTTGGGGAATTCCCACAAAGGTCATATTAAGAGACTAAAGGCCTGTACACGAAATTCGTGCGTGGGGGGAGGGAAGTGTCCCTCAGACCAGCCTGCACCCTTTCCAATATGGGACCCCTCAAGGGATGTCCAACCGCCCACTGGGATTGGGCCTAAAGTTGGACATCCCTCTCACAATCCAGGACTGCTGGCTCTCAACTGCTCGCCTGCCTGCCAGCCAGATCACCCTAACCACTCCCCTGCCAGCCTGATTGATGTCTAACTGCTCCCCTGCCAGCCTGTTTGCCCCCAACTGCCCTCCCCTGCAGGCCTGGGTCCCCCCCCAACTGCTCTTCCCTTCAGGCCCAGTCACCCACAACTTCCCTTCTCGGCCAGCCCGGTCATCCTTAACTGTTCTCCTCTGCAGGCTTGATTGCCCCCAACTGCCCTCCCTTTCAGGCCTGGTCCCTTCCAAATGCACTCCCCTGCTGGCCTGATTGCATACAACTGTCCGCCCCCTGCCCGCCCCTGCTGGCCATCTTGTGGTGGCCATCTTGTGTCCACATGGGGGCAGGATATTTAACCATATGGGGGCAGCCATCTTGTGTGTTGGAGTGATAGTTAATCTGCATACTACTCTTTTATTAGATAGGAGAGAGCCCTGATGCATGTGTGGGGGCCAGTTGGTTTGCCCTAAAGGGTGTCTAGGATTAGGGTGGGAGTTCCCTTGGGCATGGGGTGGCCTGGGCCAGGGGCCTATGGTGGTTTGCAGGATGACCACCCCCCCCTCCCCCGTCCCCGTCCCCCCGCAGTGACCCAAGTGGAGGCCCTGGTATCTGGAATTTATTTACCTTCTACAATTGAAACTTTGTAGCCTGGAGTGGAGGCCTAGGCCAGCCAGGGCAGGTGGAAAGCTTGGCTTCCTCCATTGCCAGGGAAACCCAACCTTCCCTCCAATTCTCCATGGTCGCAGCAAATCTTGGTTGGGTTTATTTGCATATTTGCTCCTGATTGACTGGTGGGCATGGCTGGTGGGTGTAGATTGTGGGTGTAGTGGAAATACTGTCAATTTGCATATTACTCTTTTATTAGATAGGATGCTCAGATGAAGGCACTGGCAGACCTGGGAGACTATTACCAGGGTTGCTGGGGAATCATATCAGGAACTTACATTTACTTGTGACTCTATTGGCTGTTATCTAGAATACAAGCTTGCATAAGAAGGCTAGTGTCAGATTAAGGCTCCTGTGGGTCACTTGGACAAACAAAGTGGATACAAGGTAGAAGTACCATGGAATAGCTTAGCTAATCTCTCAAGTGGAATGCTGGGAACATATGATAAAGCTGGAGGTCAGTTACTCCCAGTGATACCAACAACAATTAAGACTTAACTACAATAAGGCTGTACACACAGTCCACAAAGAGGTGCACCAAGAGTATCCGCCTCAGGTAACTGGGAGGCTGACCCACTGAATCATATAAGACACCTTAACACACAAAGCCACCCTACCAATTCAGGGAAGCAGCGAAAATGCCAAGACAAGGAAACAGATCACAAAAAAAAAGAAATGGAGGACAAAAAGCGACTGGATATAGAGTTCAAAACCACGCTTATAAGGTTTTTAAGAATTTCCTAGAAAAGGCCAATAAAAATAAATGAGACCTATGAGGATATGAAAAGGGATCAACTAGAAATAAAAAGGGATCAACTAGAAATAAAGAATACATTGTCTGAAATAAAAAAAAATATATTATACAGACTCCTAAAAACATAATGGAAGACTGCAAGAATCAAGTCAAAGATTTGGAACTCAAAGAGCCAGAGGACACTCCTCCACAGAAGCAAGAAGACAAGAGAATCCAGAAAGTTGAAGATAGTGTAAGAAACCTCTGGGACAACTTCAAGAGAACCAACATCAGAATTATGGGGATCCCAGAAGATGACAGAGAGCAAGACACCGAAAACATATTGAAAGAAATAGTGACAGAAAACTTCCCCCACCTGGTGAAAGAAATAGACTTACAAGTCCAGGAAGCGCACAGAACCTCAAACAAAAGGAATCCAAAGAGGACCACACCAAAACACATCATAATTAAAATTCCAAGAGCAAAAGACAGAGGGAGAATATTAAAAGCAGCAAGGTAGTTATCTATAAAGGAACACCATACGATTGTCAGCTGATTTCTCAACAGAAACCATGCAGGCCAGACAGGAATGGAAGAAATATTTAAGATGATGAATAACAAGAACCTACAGCCAAAAATACTCTACCCAGCAAAGCTATCACTCAGAATCGAAGGCCAGATAAAGACCTTCACAAATAAAAAAAAGCTAAAGGAGTTCATCACCACCAAAACAGAATTATATGAATTGCTGACGGGGGTTCTTTAGGAAGAGAAAGAAAATAAAGATAAAAATTATGAACAACAAATACGTAACTATCAACAAGTGAATCTAAAAACCAAGGAAATTTAAAAAAAAAATCTGATGAACAATATTAACTGATGAACATAATAGAATCAGAGGTATGGAAGGGGAGTGAACTGACGATTCTTGGGGAAAAGGGAAGTGGGAGGTGCGGGAAGAGACTGAACAAAAACTGTGCACCTATGGATGAGGACAATGGGGGGTGGGGAAAGGGCAGAGGGTGGGATGGGAACCTGGTGGAGGGGAAAAAAATGAGAAACATTTGTAATATGAACAATAAAGATTTATTAAAAAAAAAACATGATAAATCTGTGTGTTTAACATTTTAAGGAACTGCCAGTGTGGCTGCATCACCAGCAATGTATGGGGATTCCAATTTATCCATATCCTCAGTAATACTGTTATTTGTCTATTTTTTTTTTAATTTTTGCCACCAAGATGGGTTTGAAATGATATCTCATTTTGGATTTGATTTGTATTTTCCTAATGACTAATTATGTCCAACATCTTCTCATGTGGTTATTGGGCATTTGTATATTTCTGGAGAAATGTTAATGCAAATCTTTTGTCCATTATTTCATTGTCCTTTTATTATTATTGAGTTGTAAGATATTTATATTTTTTTCTGGTTAAGTCTCTTGTCAGATATCTGAATTGCAAATGGTTTCTTCCATTCTGTGGGTTATCTTATTACAGTATTTATTAATGTTCTTTAAAGCACAAAAGCTTTTAATTTTTATAAAGTCCAACTTATCTATCTTTTCCTTGTCACTTTTGCTGTCATATCTAAAACCATAGTGCCTAACTCAAAATCATGAAGACTTACTCCTATATTTTCTTCTAAGATTTATATAATTTTAGCTATTATATTTAATATATGATTTACTTTGAGTTAATTTTTGTATGTGATGTGAGGTATGGGTCTAACTTCACTTACTTTATGTGGATATCATGTTCCAGCACCATTTGTTCAAAAGACTATTCTTTCCCCCTTTGAATGTCATAACACTTTGCAGAAAATTACTATAAACATATGAATTTATTTAGGCACTCTGAATTGTATTCTGTTTTTAAAATTTTTATCCTTAACAATAAATATTTTGAGTTTTAAAAGATGAATAGGTATTTGCCAGAGAAAGGGTTCAAGTGAGATACAAGTGTGAGACAGAACATTCCAGACAGAGATAATGGCATAGTGGACATGTAAGAGGAACAGCATGACCACATTGGGGGAAACAGGAATGGCTTTGGCTAGAACATTATAGCAATAGGGGTGAAGAGAGAGGGGTTATCTAGGACTAAGGAGTTCTCTTTTACCCTATGAAAATGTGGAGCTTGTGAAGACTTTATACATGATCATATTTGACCCTGAAAGATCTTTATAGCACACATATGAATAAATTGGGAGACTGAGAGGAAGGTGGAGACATAATTTCAGAAATTATCTCATTATATCAAACCAATCAAAATAGCCTGAGGTAAAACCATGCAATGGGACCAGGGAAGAGGGATGGGTGCATTGGAGAGATGTTTAAAGGGAAAAATCAGTAATATTTCTTCACCAGTTGGAAGCATTTAGGTTGAAATAAAGGGGGAAAAAATTATTCATAACTTCCAGGTTCCTATTGAAGAGTGCTACTCACCAAGCTAGAGAACAGAAGTGAGTTAGAGCAAATATAATCGTTTCCATTTGGGACATGTTGAATATTCATCAATACTTCCTTTGTATCAAGCACTTCACTAGGGCATTTTACATATAGTATTCCATTCAATTGACATCCATTATGTCACTAGCCCCACAAAGTTATATTGATTCTATTTTATAGAAGAGAAAACACCATTTATAATATCTATTGTTACACCAGGTTGCATGCCATCTATGCATTTATTTAGCATAACATCTTTTCTAAATGTTATCTTTTGTCTTTTGATTATAATGTAAGTTTGTGCACATCACAGAATTTAGAAATTGCTATTTTAAATCAGGACTGCGTCATAAAGCTGTTTGCCTCTTATACATGCAATCTACTTCTTGCCATTTCTTTTGCCAAATTAAGTTTACTATTGGACTATGTAAACATGATCTTTATTCTATTTTGTAATATCCTGCATAACTTCCCAAATTGGCCAGAAGAACAAATTCATCTCTTCCACCACATCTAAGCTTACAACAATATGTTTCAGATAAATGTCTCCAAATACTGCAGGCCTACATTTGGTTTTTGAGCCCAGCAATTTTATAGCAATACTGTAAAGCAATGACTTCAATTTCATATAATCAGGCTTGGCACAATAGTGGTTCTTATCCAGACCTATTTAATTTCACCTTTTAGGAATTATGTAAATATCATATGTCTCTCTTCAAAATTTACCACTACAGTGTTGCATTATTGACCTCATCTCTCATAGACCACACAACGTATCGACCTTAGCATTTGTCTTCTTTGCACTTAGCTCATGTGGTGAGCACCTGAAAACCATTCTTAAACTTACCACCCACTCTCTCGCCAGCTCTGCCTCTGCATTTAAATCATGCTTGTTAATTTCTGCAGAAACTTGGCTGACAAGCAGCATATGATGTACTGTGTGGGACCATGATCACAGAGGTACAATACCAGGTCAGTATAAGACTCTGAGAGTGTGGTTATTTATGATACTGGGTATGACCAGAATTAAGCAAAACATAAGCAAAAGACTTGTGCTAAGCACTTAGCATTTTCCTTTTGTGTGTATATTCACTTTATGATATAATAAATATACAGTCTCTGGACTCAGGTAAGGCTTGGGTTGGGTTTCCCTTGCTGCTATTTCTAAGCTGTGTGGCCTTGGGAGAATTTTTCTCTGGAACCTCATCTTCCTCACTGGGAAAGTGATAATAATTATATTTACAACATAAACTTGTTATGAAGAGTATATGAAAAAATTCACATAAAGCACTTAGCACATGCCTGGTTCACAATAATTACCCATTAAGTACAACTAATATCATTATGATTATTATTATCGTTATGGTTGAGATTGAGGGGGACAAGGGAGTCTTTATGATTAAAGTGTTCTAGATCAACAAGATTAGTCCCAAAGCAGAAGCAAAGCCTATTATTGCCTAAAACTAACTTTAACTTTCTAGAATATTCAACATTTCTTGATTTTATGTTTTAAATGTTTTCCCAAAACTTTTTTAGGGGAAAAAAATCATAAAAATAGAGTACCAGTTTACATATCAATATATTGATGAGTTGAACTCCCCATTCTGCTTTGCCTTCCTCCAGTGTCCCTTCTCAACTCTTCCCTACACTCTGGCTACAACCCTGTATTTCCGGCCAAGTGCTGCAGCTTGTGGAAAGCAGTAAAACTAACTCCAACTTGTATTTGAACCTCATCATCTGAACACATACAGGTCTGGGCCAATAGCCAAGTTCTAGGCTTCCAGCAAAAGGGAAGCAACCCACAGGTTCAAGTGCTAAGGATGACCAAGCATCTTCCTAGACGTTGCCAAATATTTTGATTTGGACTTCGAGGGCTAATCTCAGAGACACAAGCTACTCTAACAAATGAAGGGAGACACATCCATGAGAAGGATAAAACTGAAACAAAGAGCAGTGACACTTACTATTCACCCTCCTGCGAATGAGCCGGGCTGACAGCTCATGTGTCTGGCTTTGTGGTCGTTGATAATCCCAGGGCCTTGCTGTCTCAAACTAGTTCAGCAGTCTTCTTGCAACATGTGGACCTCCTGGACACCAAGGCTGTGTGACTCTGAGTGACCGGTACCTACCACTCTGCTGATAACCCTGACCAGAGGTTAGACACTTGGACTTTCGGTTCGTTAACCCCCAATACGTGTGTGTGTATGTGTGTGTGTGTGTGTGTTGTGATGTGTTTGTAATTTGGATTAAACATGAAAGTAATAAAAGCTAAGTTGACAGCATACTCTCTTACTGTGTTGGCTCACTGTTGGCACTTGGTGTCGGGAACCTAGAGAGCCAAGTAACCACTAGGATCCTAGCCTCCCTCAGGCAACCCTGATGTTATCTGGGGTCAGGACATGGAGTGACTTATAGAAAAGACTACACTCAGAGCCAGGGTGCCCATGGCAAGCTGAAATGAAAATAGCAAGTAGCTGAGCAAATGAGTAGCTACAACTCCACTCTGAAAAGAAAGAGCAAACCCAACTCTGCCATTTACCAACTGTATGGTCATGAGCAATTACTCAACCTCTCTGTGCCTGAAAGTCCTATGTCATCAAAAATATATAAATATATATTTTTCGAACCTCAGCAACTTGTGTGAGTTAATAAAGTGCCTAGAACAATGTGCTACGAAAGTCTTAGCTTTCTATTACATTATGCTGAACTTGCATGTAACGTTGCATACACACACACACACACACACACACACACACACACACACCCAGAAACATAAAACTGACATTTTCTTTTCTGCATCACTCTATTCCCTTTCTACAATGTGTTCTTAGGACTCTGGATTGCATAGAAATCTGCAATGAAAGACAAATACTTAATTCTTCTTAGTATTTCAGTCACTCCTCAATATAGTTAGGAATTTGGAAATCTCAAATTCCTTTTCCAGGTCACAAAAGTACATTTGGTGATCTGCTGTTGTTCTATCTTTTAAGGTTAAATAAAAGGCTGCTATATACTAGAGCTTTGCCATCCAATATTTTATCCCCTGGAAATACTTAAGAACTGAGTTTAATGCTAAGCACTATATCACCCATTAGCTGGCCCTCTGATAAGAGCATGATAAAATTGTCCTCTTGTTATGAATGATGTATTTTGCATAGCTTAGTTGATGATTGCAGTCCAAGATTAGACAAAGAACATACACAGATGCACACATAAACAAACACACAAACACACACCCCCCCCCCCCCCCCCCCCACACACACACACATACACCCTAACAAATCTCAATATGGGATGGGAAGATACCAAATAACTAAGAGAATTTTTTGGCCTTTCTGTAATTAGTAGTATCATTTGTCAGTCTAGCACTTCAGGCATTTTGCTATCAGCAAATTTGAGTGACAGGAGCTAGGAAGTTAGTTCTATATCACAACTATTGCTCAGAGAAAAGAAACATTACTATTTTTATATAAGAAAAGAAAAACTATGCCAAAACTGGTTTGGCTCAATGGATAGAGCGTCGGCCTGCTGACTGAAGGGTCCTGGGTTCAATTCCCGTCAAGGGCAAGAGCATGTTCGATTTGGGTCAAGGGCACATCCCCAATGGGGGGTGTGCAAGAGGCAGCTGATCGATGACTCTCTCTCACCGATGTTTCTAACTCTCTATCCCTCTCTCTTCCTCTCTATAAGAAATCGATAAAATATATATTTTTTTAAAAAAGAAAAGAAAAACTAGGTTCCTAGGAAGATTATATCTACATTAGAAAAGGCATAGCTATTATAATGTAGGATATATTTTATTAACTTGAAATTCTAAATTGTTTTGCAAAGAAAAAAGTTGTTCCCATAAAATGGAGTATTTTTGTGGCATCAAACTTAAGAGGAATTGGATGTGGCATCTTTTAACTACTATTTATGGCACTCATGATGCTTTATATCAGCAATTTTCCACCAGTGTGTCAAGGTACACTGGTGTGCTGCAAGAATTTTTAAAACATGCAATACCTATTTTTCGATTGTCAAATAAAAAATGACAACAGCCAACACAACAGTAGCTGGCCAGTGTGAATTAATCAAAATTATGCCATTTTTTTCAGTTTGGCAAAAAATTACTTTTTGGTGTGCCACAAAACTTTAGAAATTAGTTTATGTGTGCCATAGATGAAAAGGGTTGAAAATCTCTGCTTTATATCATGATAAGAGAAGTTTCCAGTACTTGCAAATACATTTTTATAATTTATAACTCATAGAAGTTTGAAATTGAGTAACGTATGTGGCATAACTAGACTCTCTAAGACACTGAAGCCAGTCTACTGTCTTGTGTTAGAGGCCAAGAGGTCAGTAGCTTTATTAATCATTATGACACCTTCAGCTTCTGTGCCTTTTTGTAATAAAATATATTTATCTGTGTAGGTTAAGTGCATGCTATTTTTTAAGGTAAGAGGACTAAAACATATAAATCTTTGACCTATAAAATTATTTTATATTAATATATATTTGATGGTATTTTGTGTTATAGTCTGTATCTTATTTCTCAAAAATGGACAAAGCAGGTTTTTATCAATGATTATCTAAATTAAGGTAATAAAATTTACCACATTTTTCAAGAATAAGGCTTGAGAACTTAGAGATTATTTGACAAATTTTGAGAATCAGAAGTGAGTATGTTTATTGTGCTGACATTATTTTCTCAACATTTAATGTTCCATTAGTAATTATAAAGTTAAAACTTTACTGATTTTATTCTTGCTTTCAAGACTGAATGTATCTTTTCAATAATGCCTCAGAGTTGGTGGCCAATAATTGGCTCAGATTTGGTGGCTGCAGTTTAGTTCTATAAATAAAATTATTATGTCTTAGAAGCATCAGATTATAAATTTTGTTTATGTTCTTGGAAATCCACTTCAGACTATAAAAGTGCAAAAGTTAATTGCATACACACACGGGTGCATATGCAGACATTTATTAAGTACATAAAGCCAAACCTGTTATATAAGCATCTCAGAACAAAAAGGGAATCTAAAACCAGAAATAGAGATGATTATACTTTAAAAATTTTTAAATATGGGTAAAATAATAAATACTATAAATCACCAATATTGATACAAGAAGAGTCAAATTACAATGACAGAAATTTTTAAAGTTGTTCAAGACTTTTGGGCCTAGCTGTTCTCCCAAAAATTTATTCCAACCTTCCAGGGATATATATTATAATTGCCAAGAGGTCTAAATTATTGCAGAGCACCATAAAAGAAAGAAATTTCTTAATTCATTTTAAGAAGTTAGCATATTCCTGATCTGAAAACCTGATAAATATAGGATGAAAATAGAAAGCTACAAACCAGTCTACTATTAGTAAAGCTGCTAAAATTATAAATAAATCTTAGAATATTAAATGCAGTAGCATAGCAAAATACCATACCCAGATTGCCAACAATTACTCTTGAGTCACACAGTTCACATACTAAACATAATCCCATTAGTAATGCCTCTCATTACAGTAGTGATTTTTAAGGAAGGGCAGTAAATAGAGGGAGGAAATGGGTAGTTTGGAAAATGAAATGTACTCACTTTGTCAGTCCCCAGGAGGAGCCATAGCCCAAGGGGACCTAGGTATTAAAGATTTAAAAGTGATTCTATTTTCCTCTCTGTTCTTTTCTGAATTTCCTGAATGCTTTGAAGTGTGCATACTTCATTCATTTATAATTCTAAAAAACTAATTAGAAATACTCAGAAGAAAAACAAAAAAGCAAACAAACAAAAATCAACAGCCACACCATCACCAAAAAAACGTGAGTGTTCTTGTGTGGTGATGGGAGTAGTAGAGTCTTTAAAATATGAAACCAACCAAGTTTGGACTGAAGCTTCCTTTTCCCATCAATATTTCTGCCTGGACATGGGCATTCTTCATTGTTCCAAGAACCTGTAGACTGTGTTCAAATTGGGATCATCTGTCCCCAAGTTTAATCTGATGACCACTGTTCACTAAAATGTTTTGAAAGGTGCTATATAATGTCTTATTCTAAAACCTCCTCAAACTAGGCCAATCAAATTACCACCAACTTTAATCAGTTTATTGGTATTTCCCTTAACTTAGAGCAGTATTGGCCAAGGTGAAGGTCATTGAGACATCATAAATAAAGATTCTGGTTATTACTCTAAGGGTCTTCTTTGTTATGAAAAGCTAGCATACTAGCAACGGGTTCACAGTTCAAGGCAATGTGAATTGGAATTTATCTAAAACCGTGAATCTTTAAATCAAATTGCTCTAAATTAGGAACTATTTACTGCTAAATAAAATAGCTCTAAAATAGTCCCTTAGCCATTTCACAAGTGAGAGATTTTCTCCTCTTCCTTTTCTTCCTCCTCTGGCTTCTCTCTTTTCCTCCTTCCCTCCTTTCTTCCCTCCTTTTTTCCTCCTCCCCCCCTCCCTTCACTCTTTCCCTCCACCTTTTCCTCCTTCCCTTCTTCCCTCCCTCCTTTTTTTCCTCCTTTTCTCCCCCCCTCCCCCACATCTATATACCCATGTAATCTTTCCTACTCTTTTCTTGGCCCTTCCCTCATCCCCAGCAATTTAGCTATTTTATGAGTTTGTTTCATGTTCTCAGGATCCCCATGCTTTAAATAGTTAATCAAACTATCCTCAAACAGAGGTGGTTCCCTTTCTCAGAGAATCCTGGAGCCAGCTGTTAAAGTTATACAGTTTTATCCCTGATACATTATATTTAGTCAAGAGACTGAAAAGAATGAGGTGATTTTTCAAGTTGTTTTTTTACCCTAATTCAGAAATATAATAATTAACACCCATCATTTAATATCATCTAATTTTAACACATGACTCTCCTCTATGACCTCTAAGTAGATTTAGGTATGAAATCTCCACTAAATGTCTTGAAAATTATTTGGATTTTTAACCATATGTAGAAACTCTGAAACTTTTTTTAAACAGTCAAATGTTGCATTCAATAAATGATTAAACTATGTTTTCAAAGTGGAAGAAAGTTTAAAAACTAAGAACCTGTACGAGTGCCACTTTTTATAAGGAACATGAGAAAGAAGGTTCAGTCTTGCCTTTATTCAAAAGACCTTCCACACAAGTGCTATGTGTTGATATAGATGGCCTAGTTGAAGAATGTCAGTTTATAGTTTCAGGAAGAAAATGAAAATAAATTCTAGTTCAAAATTACTTCTTAGGAAACAGGCTGCTGCTGCCACCTGGGGGAGGCTCTTCCTACTTCATTCAAGAAAAGCCAAATGTGCTTGTCAGATGAATGAATCCAGTTCACGTTTTCCTTGTCGTATTCACACAGGAAGAAGACTTTAACTTTCTGCCCATGAAATCATAAGGTGTTCCAGATGCCCCTGTGATTCCTCCATGCAGAAATACATATTTCACAGACTGTTTGAGGAGTACAGGAGAAGCTGAACCAGAGGTTTTGAAGGTTTTACCTCTTAAACACATGAAAGTATCTTGAGAAAGTATGGGTTACATACTAAGAAGTGGGAAAATATAATGTAAGCTTTCAGTAATGAAATAAAAGCCCTGTTTAAATAAAAATTTATCTGGCTTCAAGTTATAGTAAATTATACTCACTGACTATCATTAATTGATATGAAAACAGCACATGCTAATATAATCATGCTAGCAACTGTATCAATTAGAATAAAAGAATAAATTTCAATTACATGGAACTAGCCAAGAGAGTTTCCTTAAAGAATTTTTGAATTTATAAACTTAATACTGTTCTGAAGTCAGTACCTATTTATTTCACATATATTACATATCAATTTATTGAAATGTTCATAAAGTAATGGTATTCATTAAATACAATGAGAAACATATAACTTTATTTGAATGTCTAGTTTCTGTCTAGACATTTTGTTTCTAATGTCTAGTTTGTGTTAAACAGAAATTAGACATTGCATTACTTTAGGTGATAGAAAAAATGTTCATATTAACAAAGTCCTAAAACAAAGAATTTAATCCTAGCTATAGAAGTTTCAGGAAGTACCTATTGAGATTACAGATCTGTCAGGTGACATGAAAAACTCAGTGCTGACTAAAAACAATTAATCATTTATAGAGAGGATCCTAGTAACAGATTAACTAAATAAATTGCATACAGTATCAGTCCCAGAGTGGTACAATAATAATGTTAAAAGTCTAAAGTTCATACCAAAGAATGCCTGTACCAGCTCAAGAGAAGTCTTTGTGGAAAAAGCATTTTTAAAATTGGAAAAGGTACGTGACATACAGCAAATGGATTGGGATTTCATAAATATTATTTTTAAAATCACACATCTAATTCAGGATTAAAAATATAATCTGAGTGATTAAATTCCAGCCAACAGAGCTGAATGATCTTGGTGAGCTGGGGTCACTTTGAGGGACCCCAAAAAGGAGTGTTTTTGTATGGAGATGTGAGGTTCCTTCAAGGTGTTAATGTTAGGGTCTGGGTAGACTGGGGTGAGGGGCATTAGAGGACAAGAAAGACTTTCTATGTATATAACACAGAAACTGTATAATAAAAATAAAATTTATAAGCAAAAATAATAAATATGCAATTTAAAATGTCTATTTCTGAATTGGTAGTTGATAGCACTTTCGGTATTTGGCCAGTAGCACTGCCTCATTGATCTAATGAAAACAGAAGCCCCTGTAATGCTATCAGGGGCTTCTGTTCTGCCTAAAAGAGAAACTACAATTTAGGGGAGCTGTAAATGGAATAGAATCTCCCAAAGTTCTCCTTCCTCCTAACTGAACTGCACAATCTGTTGGACTTTACTTTCTTCCTATTTTTTAATATATTTGTATTTATTTCAGAGAGGAATGGAGAGATAGAAACATCAATGATGAGAGAGAATTATTTATCAGCTGCCTCCTGAATGCCCTTTTATTGGCAATCAAGTCTCCAACCCAGGCATGTGCCCTGACCTGGAATTGAACTGTGATCTCCTGGTTCATAGGTCAGGGCTCAACCATCGAGCCACACTATCAGGGTTGGACTTTACTTGAAGTTTTCTTTAACATTACTCATGTTTCATAGAAAAGAAGTAGTCAGGAAGTTCGGAAAGATGATTTCTTGCAGATGCCACTTGTGTATTCAAGCAGGGGAATGGTGGGGGGCATTTTTTTAAATGCAATAAATGGGGTTTCTTCTACGGTTGTGTTTCTACTTCTCCCCCAAGAGTGAATAATTTTCAAATACTGCTGCTAGCTTGAACCTAGGAACTTCAGTACCCACTCCTAAACCAACTCACTTACCACATTGATGAGTTAATATGGTTTACATTATTATGTCATTTGGTTTGTGGGTGTGTTTTTTTCTTCTCGTTGTCCTGTAATTCTTGCTTCCTCTTCCCTTCCTTATCTATAGTTGACTTCTCTTTCCTCTCCTACTGCAAACTACTAATATTATTTCAATCTTCCCTCCTCACTGGGGTCTGTCCACTTTGGTGAATCACTCCTGCACCCTTTAGTCACTATGAATGAGGGGAAAGCAAATTAAAGGCAATGCCTGGAGTGCTCCAGAGCAGGTAAGAAGCTTTGCATGGGTGAACATAGAAGCCTACCTGCTTATGTTAAGCTTTTGGTTACTCACAGCCATGACGGACTCCAACAAGATGATCATCAACTTGGCCCTCTTTGGCATGACTCAGAGTGGAAAAAGTTCTGCTGGCAACATCCTTCTAGGAAGCACGGACTTCCACAGCAGCTTTGCTCCATGTTCTGTGACCAAAGAGTGTAGTCTGGGCCGCAGCTGTCACCTCCATGGCTTCATGCGTCGAGGGGGGCAAGAGATAACCCTGCAGGTCCGGGTGCTGGACACTCCAGGTTATCCGCACAGCAAGCTGAGCAAGAAGCATGTGAAACAGGAGATCAAGGAGGCCCTGGAACATCACTTTGGGCAAGAGGGTCTCCATCTTGCACTGCTAGTCCAGAGAGCAGACGTGCCTCTCTGCGGACAGGAGGCATCTCCCTCAGTCCAGATGATCCAGGTAATACATGGAGGCAATTATGCTAATGCCATCATTTCTGTTTGGAGGTCATCATCCTAATAGGAAAAAAAAAAACCTATAAAAACCCATTAAAAGAGACAGCTCTCTCCTCTTCCTCTCTCTCTCTCTCTCTCTCTCTCTCTCTCTCTCAAGCATGTCCCATGTCTTTCACCCCCTCCTTCCCTGAGGCACGTTTTCTTTGCCTTTCTTTTCCGTAAGCTCCAAGGGCCCTTCTCTTGCCTCTGTGACTCGTGCCCGGAGCCCACACAGCCCAGCTGGCTCACGTTTTCTACATCTGTGATTTTCTAAATAAACTTTCTCTTATAATTTGGAAAAAAAATGATTAAAAGAGTAGTTTAAAGTAAATACAAAACAAATAATTTAAAACAAGAACTGGAATTTAGTCAGTTATTTTACAAATGGGTCATTGGACAAAAAGAGAGATATTAAACTTTAGAGTATAACTAAGCTTTAGACCTCTACGAAATGTACACCTGAATAAGCTTGCAATGTGCCCCCCAGATTCTCTCCATCAGAATCAATGGGGCTCCTTGTTGAAAGTGCAGATTCATCCAAGCCCCTTTGAAACAGAATCTAAAAAGTGGAGCTTACATAATTGCACTTGCATAAACTTTCCATATATTGCTTTTTTTAAAATTTTTATTGTTGAGATTATTACAGATGCCCCTCTTTTTTTCTCCCATAGCTCCCTTCTACCCAGTTCCCACTCCACCCCAGGCCCTCGACACCCTATTGTCTGTGTCATTAGGTGATACATACATGCATATAAGATCTTTGTTTAATCTCTTCCTGCACCCCCCCCCCCCACTCCTTTCTTTCTGAGAATAGTCAGTCTGTTCCATTTCCAGGCTCCTGATTCTATTCCATTCACCAGTCTAGTCTGTTCATCAGATTTTTTATTCATTTTGATTTTTAGATTCATTTGTTGATAGATATGTATTTGTTGTCACTTTGTTGTTCATATTTTTTATCTTTACCTTTTTCTTCTTTTTCCTCTTCTTAAAGAATACACTTCAGCATTTCATATAATATAATATTCATTTGGTGGTAATGAACTCCTTTAGCTTTTTATTGTCTGTGAAGCTCTTTATCTGACCTTCAATTCCAAACAATAGCTTTGTTGGGTAGAATATTCTTGGTTGTAGGTTCTTGCTGTTCATCACTTTGAATATAATATTTCTTGCCACTTCCTTCTGGTCTGCATAGTTTCTGTTGAGAAATCAGCTGAGAGTCATATGGGCACTCCATTTTAGGTAACTGTTTTTCTCTTGCTGCTTTTAAGATTCTCTCTTTGTCTTTTGCCCTTGGGGTTTTAATTATGATGTGTCTTGGGTCCTCTTTGTATTCCTCTTGTTTGGGGTTCTCTGTACTTCCTGGTCTTGTAAGTCTATTTCTTTTATCAGGTAGGGGATTTTTTCTGTCATTATTCCTTCAAATAGGTTTTCAGTATCTTGCTTTCTCTCTTCTTCTGACACTCCATAATTTGGATGTTGGTACGATTGAAGTTGTCCCAAAGGCTCCTTACACTGTCTTTATATTTTTGGATTCTTTTTGCTTTTTGCTTTTCTGCTTGGGTGTTTTTGCTCCCTTGTATTTCAAATAATTGATTTGAGCCTAGGATCCTCTAATCTACTGTTGAATCTCTGAATATTACTCTTTATTTCAGTCAGTGTATGCTTAATTTCTGACTGGTCCTTCCTCCCCCCCACTTTTTTTTAAGTTCCTTGGAGGTTTCTAGAAGATTCTTGAGTAACCTTATAACTGTCGTTTTGAACTCTATATCCAGTAGTTTGCTTTCTTCCATTTGTGACATGTTTCTTTGTCTCCACATTTTGGCTGCTTCCCTGTGTTTCTTTCTATGTATTGGGTAGAGCTGCTAAGTCTCCTTGACTTGATAGAGTGGCCTCGTGTAGTAGGTGTCCTATAGGGCCCAGTGGCTCAGCCTCTCCAATCACCAGAGGTGGACACTCTTGGTGCACCCCTTTGTGGGCTGTGTGCACAGTTTTTGTTGTAGTTGAGCCTTGATTGCTGTTGGTGTCACTGGGAAGAATTGACCTCCAGGCCAATTGGCTGTGGGGACTAGCTGCAACTATAGTGGGAGAGCTGCTGTGCAGGAGACACCCTTATGGGGCAGGACTTGCTTCAGTGGGGCTTTGGTGCTCACTGAATCTGCCCCTTGAGTGTGTCACTTATGGATGTGAAGAGTTCTAATCCAGTATGGTCTCACACTGATCACTAGTAAACTGGCTCTTGGATCTCCAGGGAGGTGCAAGGTCAGCCACTGCCTGGGGCCACCCAGCAGGAGCTACAGAGAGATCTGAAGATTCGTCCTCTTTGTATTGAGTTTGGAAGTGCCCAGACAAGGCCCTACTGTGAAGCAAGACAGGCTGGTGCTTGTGCTGGTGCCATTTTGGGGGGGCTTTTATTAATAGGTTTGGAGCTCCCTGACCCAGCTGCAGTTTGTTTGACAATTTTTTATCCCAAGAAAGGACAGACCATTCATATGCAAAAGCTGCTGCCCACAGCTTGGGTAAGATTGTAAATTGGTAAAGCTCTCAAGGACTCACCAGGGCAGAGCAAATAGAA
Source organism: Pipistrellus kuhlii (assembly GCF_014108245.1). Lineage (NCBI taxonomy): Eukaryota > Metazoa > Chordata > Mammalia > Chiroptera > Vespertilionidae > Pipistrellus > Pipistrellus kuhlii. Next base: position 131,855,071 of record NW_023425404.1, read on the forward strand.
ATGGCTGCCAGTCAGCCCTGCATGAGGATGTCCCAGCACTGGAATAATGACCACTCCAAGCACCTCCATCTGGAAGAAAGCCACCCCCGTGTTCCTGCTCAGATGCCAGAGAGTCCAGTTTCTTTCTGTATAGAAAGAACTACTGAACTAAAATACTAAGGTGCATCCATGTAACATCAAGGAGACTAGCAGTTAGAGTTCACCAACAAATTGGTATTCATTCATTGAACACTATTAATAATTGCATAGAGCATAATGATTGGTGAATAATATATGAGCCTTTCCATCAAAAAAGCTTAGAATCTGGAAGAAACAAATAAATAAACAAGTATAAGGCAATGCATTAAGTGCCAAAGTAGTGTAATGTATGACTAGGAGGAAAGAAGACTCCACTGAGACTTACATCATGGTAAACATTCAGAAGAGATCTATACTCTAGTTATGGGACAGAAATCAGGAAATTTAGATACTTTGCTTGCCTCACAATCTGTAGAGTGTCAGAAACTGCTCCATTCCAGCCTTAAAAAGACCAAGGGGACCTCAGGGTATACATGAATGACATCTGTCACATTTGTGGTCCTTGTTTGTTTGTTTATTGTAAGTCACTAAGGTGGAGGTTTAGCCAGGCTAGGAAAGGAGCTGGGGTGAGGGGAGAATATCTGTGTATGGCCACAGCTAGAAGATGGAGGAAGTATGGAGGAAGTAATACCTGCATACACTATACACACACACACACACTAGAGGCCCGATGCACAAAATTCATGTAAGAGGTTTGGCCCTTGCAGCCATGGCTTCGTCCAGAATGTTGTCCAGTCTAATTAGCATAATACACTTTTATTATTATAGTTATGTGCAAGTCTTAGGTACAATCAACAATTCCTGGAAACTGCTCATTGAACTGCTCCATTCTATTCAATTTATTGATTCTCTGATCTGAGACCACCCAAATTTTACTGCTGAACTTGACTAGAATTACTCAGTAGCTTTGTGAAGTCACTAAGCTTGGAGAGCTCATCTCTACTGGAAGCTCCACAGGTAAAGTACACAGAGAATAGAGAACAGACATTTTTTACTCAAGAAAAGTTTGTGTAAATGCTGCTCTTCTTTTGGTCCATCTCTGATCATGCTGATATAAGATCTGTTACACTTAGAGAGTACACTTTGCGTTAAAAAAAGATTTCCCCCCAGTAACTAGTAAAGGCATAAGATTGTTTTAAATCACAGACACACATTTTACTTTTTAGTAACTGTGCATGTTTCTAAAAAAAAATCCATATGTGTAATCACAAGAAACTAGTGGAAAAAATTAGGGTGACAAGAGAATAAAAAATAATCCTCATCATCCGACTTCTGAAAAATCAAGGACATGCTGCACAAAAGCAAATAAAAAGAGAAGATTATTGCAATTAAGAAACAATGTGGAATCTAAGAAAGCCAATTTACCTCTCCCAAACTATTAAAACCTGCATTTAAAGCATCATTTTCTGGTGAGAAATCAAGGGTGGGAGGGACCAGTGGCTTTCCATCAGTGTAATTTTTGAAGAGTTTTTTTTATAAAATGTGTTTTTATTGATTTTAGAGAAAGGAAGAGGGAGAGATAGAAACATGAATGATGAGAAAGAATTATTGATAGGCTGCCTCCTGCACATTCCCTGTTGGGGATCAAGCCCACAACTAGGGCATGTGCCCTGACCCAAATCAAACCATGACCTCCTGCTTCTTAGGTCAATATTCACCACTGAGCTGTACCAGCCAGGCTTGAAACAATTTTTAAAGTTCATTTAAAGCTGCTATTAAATAAGAATTTAGATTGAGCTATAGGTGGATATAATTTGATAAATGCACAAACAAATATTTCTCAAATCTAACCTGACTACATATGTCATCAAATTTTTCTTTATGCTAGTCTTATACTGAGCCACAAGAGGTATTTAAAAGACATACATTTTTAAAATAGATTTATTTTCCCGTTTTGATATATAGAAGAATTTTACAATCCCCTAAATTTTTTATAGAAGTAAATTAGATTCATATAATACTTGTCTCTGATCTTTTTAAGTGGTATCTGGCATACGGCCTTCTCTTATGGCTGCCTTCCTTAAGTTAGTGTCCAGTTAGGAGTTGAAGATGGGCTAGGGCCAAACTCAGGTCCATAATAATTTTTTCGAGAAGATACACATTCTCTCCCAGGAAAACTCTGCATTCAAGACTTGGTATCCAATCCCAGGGGTTTCCCCGCTTTGCTTTCTCCGGCCTCTCTAGTCTATCACCAATGGATTTCATGTAACTCACCTATGTCTCTTACTTTGATTGTAATGTATAAATACAGGTGTAACCCACCATTCTCTGGAGCATTATCTCAATTCATTAAGGTTCTGCTTCTCGGCATATGTTGACAGTTTGGCTCAAATGAACTCAAAAAAATTCTTTAAAAAAAATAAATAAATAAATAAATAAAAAGACTTGGTAATCCTGAGGGGCTCTCCACCCCTGCAAGGCATTGCAGCCCTATTTTGGTCTTCCACCAAGATCTTCCGCCCAAGCACAGGCTCATTGTTTATGATCTTCTTCCTGAAGGTGCCTCAGATACTGGTGGCAGCCATCTGGATGTGCTCACAGACTGGAAGCAGCTGCAGGATGTCTGAATATTCAACAGGACCAGCAGTTGTTAGGAAAGCACAAGGAATTGTTAAGGTCCTCTTGTTGCAGACATGCCCTGGATTTTTTTTTTTTCAAGCTGATGAAAAAATGGGGAACAGAACATCGGCCACCAGCCTTTTTCTTTCCCCTTTTCTGGGGGTACTGCTGCCTGCCCTGGAAGGTGTCTGAAGGCCAATGCCAGAGAAGTGCCCCTTTCTTTTCTGTAACTCCCTGTTGTCTCCTTACATGTCTCTCTCCATTTGTGCTCCAATATTTTGCAGATGCATTATAGGCTGCCAGCTGTGACAACTGAAATATTTCCCTTCATAATCCTTTCTTCTTTATTTATGTTGGGCCTTTCTTACTTTACAGGAAAATGGTAGCAATGCCATGAGCCATCTACCAAAAATTGAGAAATAAAGAAAATGATTTTTTAAAATATTATCTGAATATAATTTGAATGTTAAACACACACACACACACACACACACACACACACACAAATGATGGATCAGAGTAGATGTAGTAAAGTTATCTTAAGGAAAGTGCTAGCATGCAGCAAACACTAAGAATGGAATCCATGAATTGACTACAACCATCTTCTTGCCACTGTCATGGTATCACGTATTATTATTGTGTATAATCAGGCTTTAAAGATTTATTTTTAATTAGAACGAACAACGTGACTATTAATGGCATAGCGGGATATGTATACAAAGGCTGAGAAAGGCCAATGCAGGACCTGAAAAACACTAAGCAAATACCATCAGCGTAGGTTTTTGATGAAATTTAGTTGGAAAATAAGCCTTGTTATAATTCTGAGTATGTGGCTATAAATGTTATTAAGACTTTCTTGACTTCAGTTTCTCATTTATAAAATGGAGATAATTTTACCTATGTTAAAGAGTTCTGAGGCTTATATTTAATAAATGTAATGTGCTTGGCATTGTGCCTGAACTATACAGTAGGTTCAATGAAAATTAGTATTACTGTTATTGTTATCATCACTACTCCTATTGTGATGGGTACCATTCAAATATACTAGTAACTATGAGCAACACATTTTAGAGGTTAAGAACATGGATTCTGAATTAAGATATACTGTGCTCAAGTCCCTACTTAGTTATTTACTTGCTTTGTGACCTTGGGCAAGTAACTTCTCTAACCTTCCATCTCTTTATTGATAAATTGGGAAAGATAATAGTGTCTACTGCAGTACTTTTGGGATAATGTCATATTCACACAATAGCAAATGGCAAGTATACAATAAATATTAGCTGTGGGGTCATTATGATTGTATTGTTGGAATTTGTCTTGTTCTAAAATTAGGACTTTTTTTTGTAGCCTTCTTTGGGATTATCTTGCTAGGCTACAAAAGAAAGTAAGACTGAAATCAAATTTACATGGCCCTGATTCATAACTAGAAGAACTTCCTTATTAATTTAGGGGGGAAAAAAGAAGAAGAAAAAAACATGGGAAGAAAATTGACCGGCTTATTAAGGTAAAACTGAGGAGCCCCAATTTTATGGGAAGGACGTGGGCCTGGAAGCCCACGACCTCTGTTACAGCCCAAGCCTGCCATCAATCAGCTGCAGCCTCAACAGCATCATCTGTGAATAAGGCAACTTGGACAGATGATTTCTAAAGTTGAAAATTCTCTGAATCTGATCTAACGAGGTCTTATCATTCAGCTTTGGCTCTTTGAGAAGGAAAATGTAGTGCTTTAAGTGGGATGAGAGTAAGGGAATAGCATAAAATATAAGAATGGCCCTTATTGTCCTCCTTTTTCATGATATTTTTTTTTTCTCTCTCAGCTGATGTAATAGTTGGCTTTTTTTAAAGTTTCCCCCTAAAAAATCCAGATGCTATGATTTCATCAACCACAAACAAATGGGGCAGGGCTGGTGAGGTCCTGGGAAATGAATACAATTTCTGGAAAACAAAGTCTATATCCTAACTAGTTGTCCCAAAAGGACTCTCTTACCCATTAAGCACTCTGAAACCAATAAATTCATAATTGATTGTAAGTTTTCCATCTAGATTACTACTCTATTTAAATTATTAACACCAGATAACTTACATTAACTTATCTTGCTCTTGAATTTTCAAGTTAGATATCAATCAACCGTGATTATTTTTTCTCTGGGTCCATAGAGAGCACTTTTGGCCACTAACACGATGACTATACATGAAGCAACACTATTTTCAAATAGTCAACTATTTTCTGGCCAACAATCAACCTAAATATTATAAGCTAAATAAACCATTCTCTTCTATTTTTAGCAGTTATTCAAAAGTACAATTTCTCTCACAGTTCAGGATATAAATATCTTTTCATACATAATTATCTACATGTAAAAACTTCCCAATAGCTAAACACATGGACTCATGACAATGAACTCACAAATCTATTTTCTTTAAGTACTTTTACTCATTTTTCTTGAATCATAGTATGCTTTAAAGTATGTGTTGGTGACAAAAAGGAAATGTGTTAGTGTCAGCTATCTCCTGCAAACCCTGTACTAGGGATCGAGGCCTCAACCTGGGCATATGCTGTGACCTGAAATCAAACCAGCAACCTTTTAGTGCATTGGACAATGCCTAAACAAGTAAACCATCCCAATCAGGCCCCATAAATGTTAATATAGTGATTTTTTAAAATACTTAGTGACAAATATAGCTCATGCATCAACCAATATTGAGAGGGTGGGGTCTGGGGGTAGCATCAAGGGGTTAAGGGCAGGAGCTACTTATTAACTTGTATTTCACATGTCAATATTAGGACAATCCATATAAACATATTTATAACATATTGGATGAATATAAGATCTAGCTCTAAATTTGAGGAACTTCAGAGACAAGAGTGATGAAAGATCAATAGTTGTATAGAAAGAAATCTTAATACTGCTCAGTCCCTCTCTTTACTTGGCGTGTCCTCACTACCTGATAACTCTCTCATTAATTCCTGTGCTCAAGGCATCATCACATGCCAGAAACTTTTCTGACCCCTTTCTTTACCCCCACTTTCCATGCACCCCCCCCAAACTGGGCTAAATGTCTGCCCTTCTAACACCAATATATTTTATTTTATTTTAATTTTTTTTAATTGTTTGAAGGATTACAAATAGTAATACATATGACACCTTTTTCCCCCCTTGACCTCCCCCTAGCCTCCCCTATCCCCCCACACACATATGCCTTCACCTTCCCCATCCCCCCATGTCTTGTATCCATTGGTTATGTTTATATGCATGCATATAAGTCCTTAAGTTGATCTCTTACAACCCCCTGCCCCCAACCTCCCTTGCCTTCCCGCTATAGTTTGACAGTCTACTAGGGGTGTCGAACTCCATCAGAGAAGGGGCCAAAATCTAAAATCCAGCCTAAATCGCGGGCCGAATGGTTTACTGAACAGTCATAAACTGTCATTGTGATGGAAACGCAGCGGAGTGCAGTGATGACAGCGCGGTGCGAGCCACATTGCAAGGCCTGGCGGGACGGATTTGGCCCGCGGGCCTTGTGTTTGACACATGTGGCAATGGTTCTTTATCTCTATAACTATTTTTCCCCATTTTTTTTCTTTGAAAAATCTTGCAACTGCAGACTAGAAATAAGCATATAATTAAAAAAACAAACAAAAAAAAAAAAAAAAAACGTTTGAGTCCCAATTTCAGTGTCCAACAGTTCTGAGACTCAGTTTCAATATCAAATAGTTCCTTATATCGATATGTACATGTCAGCAATGATATCTGGATGATGGACAGATGGCACTGCAGATCTGACCCTCTCTGGTTTTGTCCTGGGCAACCTGCAGCAATGCACAGCTGCTAACTGCTAGCCTGGCCAGGAGTCGTTAGTGTCTTCCATGTCTGGACTATTTATCTTCTTGTCATTGTGGTTGGAGCAGACCTGACAACTCCTCTATGTTGCAGGAATCCCCATGGTCTTGGAGTAGTTTTCTGAAAATATATACACATATTCTCGACCAAAAGTTAATAAAGGAATCTTTTCCATAAAATTGACTTTGGATCCTTTTTATTTTTGTCCAAATGATTTTCCTTTGGCTTGTTTTGACACCATGTGTGATTTTCGTGGGTGTCTTGCTGTTAGCATTACAAATGATAATTAATTTTCTACAGTAAAAAAACAATATATTTTTCTATCACAATTGCAATTGTACTAAATTGTAAGTATTATTTTTTGTGTCTGTCCCACTTCCTCAGTTCTAAGTTTAGTTAATACACAAGAATCTCCACTACTTAGATGCAGGAAATGTATCTCTCTTGTTCTACAGTGGAACAAAGTGGACTCTCAATAAATATTTGCAGAATGAATAAATCTCCTAGAGTTCTAGTAAAAGTTCAGATTTCCAGGTTTCATCCCTAAAACATAAAAAGTGGTTCTCACTCTAGCCACTTTATCTCAGTGGATAGAACATCAGCCTATGGACTGAAGGATCTGGGTTTGCCTCTAGTCTCCCATCAAGGACATTTATATTGGTTGCAGGTTTAATTCTCCAACCTAATCAGGGAGCATGACAGTTCACATCGATGTTTCTCTGTGTCTCTTCCGCTCCCTTCCAACTCTCTCTAAAAGTCAATGGAAAAATATCCTCAGGTGAGGATTAACAAAAAATAAAAATAAAAAATAAAAATGATTCTCTTGTAAATGACCCAGGAACCTTGTTATTCTTAGAACCTAGACTCGGTATACTTAGCATTTCATTAATTTTTTTTTCAACCACTTGTATTAATTTGCTAGGGCTGCCATAACTACCATTGATGGAGTGGCTGAAGCTACAGGAATTTGTCTCTCAGTTCTGGAGGCTGGAAGTCTGAAATAGATATTATCAGGGTTAGTTCCTTCTAAGAACTGTGAATAAAAGATCTGTCCAAGGAGTCTCTCCTTGGCTTATGGATGGCCATCCATATGTTCACATTGTGAAATCCCTGTATTCATGTCTTTGCGCACATTTCTCTGGTCTAGAAGGGCACCAAATCACAATGGTTTGAAGGCCCATCCTATGGGCTTCTCTTAACTAAATACATCTGCAAGAACCCCACTTCCAAATAGAGTAACATTCTGAGGTATTGGAGGTTAGAATGTCAACACATGAGACACAATTCAACTCATAACACCAGCTTTTATTTTGTTTCCTCTGACTCCTCTCCCATGAGAAATGTGCTATAGTATACTGAATATATGACAAACTCTGAAGAGGTCTGCTAATTTTGCTATGTCATTGTTAGCTAAAATGTGATGCTGGCATTACATATATACTTAAATTTACACAAGAATTATGTTCTTTAAAGGATGGGCTAATTAAAGTTTTGCTAATTTATGTTTTTAAAGGCACATAAGAATATGCCAATTAAAGTATTGCTTTGAAAAATCCTTGCGTAAAGTTTAGAATCTCTGTTAAAATAATTATTCTCTTGTACTGATCTTGAAACTTCAAATCAGATTTTCTTAAAAGCAGGGCATTTTTAAACTAGAAATATACAATTATTCTATGGTGAAGACAGACAAATTCTGAACAGATATGAGGAAAAATTTGGGGCCTCTAGGAAAATCCATGATAATGAACTACAGAACAAAAGTTTTACCTGAAAGTACAATTATGTGTACCAAAAATTAAGTTTTAAAAATGTAGACTAAATAAAGAAAACCCTAAACCTTATATTTAAGATGATGGTGCATGTCCAAATTCCAAATTAATTCAAAATATACTAATTAAGAGTTCACAATGTGTTAAAGGCTTTGATTTATAAAAATATGACCTTGTCTTCAAAGAGCTCATAGTCAAGTTATAAAGATGGATGTGTAAATAAATAGCTCTGATAAAGGCCAGGCTGTATTAGGAGTAACCATAGATTCAAGATGTTCCTAATTTTAAAATATTGTCCCTAAATTCCTGTATTTTCACATTAAATTTATATGTCCTGATTCTTCCCTCCTCTCTCCTCCCTCCTTTGCTCCCCTCTCCTTTCCTTTCTCCCTCCCTCCCTCCCTCCCTCCCTCCCTCCATCCCTCCCTCCCTCCCTTCCTTCCTTCCTTCCTTCTTCTTCTTCCTTCCTCCTTCCCTTCATTCCTCCCTGCCTCTCTTCCTCCATCTCTCCCTTTATTCTTTGGCTATAGTCTTTTTTTTTTTCATATTATAAATACTAGTCCTATATTTATATACATTGAAGTTTCCAAATTGTCTTTTGATTGTTTTTAAAAAAAACAGTTTGTACTAATACCTCTCCATGGGTTTGTATTCTCTAAGCATCAATTTCTCCATATCATAATTTTGATAATTATAGTATTTTCCACAAAGCAATACCTTGAACTTCAAAAGAGTTCATGTGCTTATAATAATATAGGCATAAATATTAGGTGATCTCTCTTTCTTCTGATTATTAGAGATCTTGGTTTTATTCCTAAGCATTTTCTATTTTCCTGGCTATTACAAACTATAGCTGCTTTGGAAATATTTTGATAATGAGAGTGTCTAGAATGGAGGGAATGTTATTTTACTGTCAGATTGTCATGATTTCATATAACTTAAAATATTCAAAAAAGTTAAGGGGTTATTTCTAGATGCCTTTCATATTGCATGAAAAATTTGCCACATGCTGTTCCTTCTGCTTATTTTCACTAATCAAACAAGAATTTATTACATAACCAACTTCCACAGATTACTAAACAAAGGAACACCAGTCTTCAGTGTTTTTCAACCACATTAGAGGAAGTCATCTGATAAATTGTGTTTGATTCTAGGCATGTGAAGTGAAGAGGATGAGAATCACAGCAACATTTTGTAGTTGTTCCAAATTACCAAATGTATTTTGATCTTAGCTTTTCCATGACATGTAACCAGATTATGTAATAGTAAATCCTTAAAAATGTTTTTAGCTATGATAATAACACAATTCAACAGCAGTAACAACAAAAATATGGCAATTTCCTTGACCAGGATACATTGACTGAAAGGAATTAAATGGTTCTAAAAGATTTAGGTAGATAGGCAAATGAAAATGATTGCTAAATGTTGTAAATATAAATATAGTAGTCCCCCTTACCCCTAGGGGATATGCTCCAAGATCTACCCCCTCCCCCCCAGTGAATACTTGAAATCACAAAAATACATACTATTTTTTCCTATACATATATGATAAATTTTAATTTATAAATTAGATACAGTAAAATTAACAATAATTAAATATAATAATTATAACAATATACTGTAATAAAATTTAATGTGAATGTGGTCTCTCTTAATTATATTGTACTGTACTCACACTTTTTCTTCTGATGATGTGACATGATACATTGTCTGCATGATGACATGAAGTGAAGTGAATAGTGTAGATCTTTTTGGACCAGGATTGACTGGGGATAAACGAAAATGCAGAAGGTGAAACCATGAGTAAGAGGGGACAGCTGTGCGTCATCTGCAGCATTGGTAATATGCAGTTTTGAGGATGTATATATAAAATTATATAAGTAAAATAAAATAGAGAACTAGAGCCTCGTAAATTTATTTTTAAAAATATTTTCTTGATTTTTGAAGAAAGATAAACATCATTAATTGGCTGCTTCCTGCATGCTGCCTACTAGGATGGAGCCCTCAACCTGGACATGTGCCCTGACTGGAAATCAAACCGGTGACCTCTTGATTCATAGGTTGAAGCTCAACCACTGAACCACTCCAGCTGGGCAAACTAAAGCCTTTATTTTTTACAAAGCCCATACCTCTCTCTCTTCATTTGCTTACATTATCTGACCCTTTCTTCACTTCCCATTACATATATCAACTTTTAGAAACACCACGCTATACATGGGTATTTGTTGATTATCTCTGTTGGACCATAACAACTCCTTTGTTCGTTTCTGAGAAATATAGTCCAAGGAAAATAACCATTTAACTTCTTATCTCTTTCAGGAACTTCTGGGACATGCCTGGAAGGATTATATGGCCATTCTTTTCACCCATGCAGAAAAAATAGAAGAAGCTGGGTTCAATGAAGCCGAATACTTACATGAGGCCTCCGATACACTGCTGACCCTTCTAAACTCTATTCAGCACAGATATATTTTCCAGCATAAAAAAGGAGACTCACTTAATGCACAAAGAATAAAAGTCTTAGAAAAAATAATGGAATTTATAAGAGAAAATAGTTACCAAGTTCTTACCTTTAAATAACATTGGGTTTTAATGCCAGAAACTTGGTTTCAAAAGTGCCTTTGTTAGAATGGATGTGAACCACGAGAATTCTAATATCCTGCCAGTAAAAGAGGACACTGGTATAAACACTATGGAAATTACCCAAATGTTCATCAACAATAGCATGGATAAGCAAATTGTGGTATTTTACACAATAACATGTTGTGTGGTGATGGGAATGAACAAACACCATGTTAACAGTATCTATGAATTGCCTAAACATAATGCTGAAAGCAAGGAGCCAAACATATTCCATAAGTGTTGTCACAAACTTGATTTTCAACAGTTGAGTACCTTTTTCATATATTCTTGTATTTTTTTTATTGATTTTTTTTTTTACATAGAGAAAGAGAGAGGGATAGAGAATTAGAAACATTGATGAGAGAGAATCATTGATCAGCTGCCTTCTGCACACTCCCAACTGGGGATGTGCCTGCAACCAAGGTACATACGTACATGCCCTTAACTGGAATCAAACCTGGGACCCTTGAGTCCACAGGCTGAAGCTCTATCCACTGAGCCAAGCCAGTCAGGGCTATTCTTGTCTTTGATTGGTGTTTTCATCTTATACACCTATTGCTAACAACAATTTGATCAATGTAAAGTCATACTTTACTGTTACCTTAATGTGCATTTCCCACACTACTACTGAATTGAATTGTTGTTTTTTGTAATCATGTTGGTCATTTAGATTTACTCTTTTATGAATTGATTGTTCATATTTTTTGTCCTTTTTTTTCTATTGGATTACTCCTCACAAAGATTGTGTTTAACCAAAACTTTAGAAAGGCTCCTGAACCTCTCTAGGCCCATCTGTGCCTTCTAAAATCTAGTTTTAGCAAGAACCCTGCTAAGTCAGTTTAATCAGAATCCTCTACCTTCATTTTTCTGATTGGATTTCTCATCCTCTATTATTCTCCTGGTGATGTTTGATCACCCTTGCTTGTCTGCAGCAGAGATCCAGTTAGGTCGATGTGGCCAGACTCCCCTGACCCTTGATGCTTTCTGTTGGTAACTGTCCATCCACAGATCCCCACCCTGGTATTTGGCTATAAATTCCAACTCCCTAATCTCTCTCCCCACAGTAAAATCCCATTGTGGTTCCTATATCTATATTGGTATTACCATCAGGTTTGCCTTACCAATTTTAACAGTGTCACTGAATATTTTTTTTCTTGAACACCTCCTGCTTGGCAAATTGGAAGAGCTCTTTATTGTAGATAATAGTCTTCTATCTGTCCTCCATGATGCATTTTTTTTCAATTATATTATTTATCCTTTAACTTTGTTTATAGTAACTTGTTTCAAATTAAATTTGTAAATTTTCTTCTGGTCATATATTTCTATGTACATGATATAAGGTAGGATTTTAGTTTCATTTCTCTTCAGATGTATAGTCAATTATATTTGCTTTACTTATTAAATAATCCATCCTTTTCTTACTTATGAAAGGTAGATAGACTGAGTTAGGTGTATGGATATATATATCCTTTATTTCTAGATCTATTATGGATTCTTAATTCTTTGCCATTACAATTTTATTCATAGTACTGTCAATATTAGAATAATTAAAATAATTGTATATCATTGCTTGATATATAAAAGATCAAGTTTCCCTTATGTTTTTGAAAATATTTTCTGGCTATTCTTAGGCATTCATTTGTATTTATATTTTCAGATCTTTTTTCCTAATTTCAAAAAAAAATATTTCTTTTTTTAGTGACTGTTTTTATGACCAATGACATTTTGTGATATTAAATCCTCCCATGCAAGCATACAGGATGTCTCTCCATTTTACTTTATTATTTACTTTATGTTACTATAGTTCTTGTATTTTTTTCTGTTTTGACTTGATAAAGTTTCTATCATTTTAATTTTCTTTCTTGATAATTTGGAAGTTCTCATACCCATTAAAGATTATTCCCTTGTTGCTGAATTCAGAACCAAGAATATACTTCTCTACTACTGTTTGATAACAAGGTAACTACTATTTCTTTAACCAAGAACTTTCATTCCCCACTGCATTATCCCCTCAACTATGAAAATAGGATCCTTAGAACACTTTCATCTCCCTTTTTCTCCTTCCCCTGCAACCCCTAGTGAAGAAGTCTTTGGAATCCTTTTCCTTTCCCCTTATTACCAGAATTTGCTAAGATATTTAATTATTTTACTTCCCCTTACAGATGCTCTTTCTGTTTTAAAAGTCCTCTCTTTTACCATTTACATGGTAGTTTATCATTATCTCTTTTACCTTAATATGTAAAATTAGAAAGTCCATTCCTCACTATTTTTCTCTTCATCTCCTCCATCTTTTGTTATCTTTTTGGTTAATGTATTTTCCTAATATCCTATCTTCAGAATTCAAGTATAGTAAAATTCTAATAGAGTATCCAAAACACATTAAATTCTATATGCTCTTTGTTGCACCATTATGCAACAGCAATCTAGCTCCTCAAAGTAATCAGCATCATGGATGTAGGGAATTATTTGTTAGTTGGTAATGGAATAGTTGAATCATAAGAACAGTGATGCAATGGCGTGAACATCTGTGCTGTGCTCCACCTGAAGCTGTTGTCAGCTTTTTCTGGACAACAGTATATCCATTTAATAAATTCACTACTATTGGAGATAATTACAACTTGCAACAAAAGACCCATGTGACCAGAACTAGCTCTAGGTAAAAATGTCCAGGAAGTTCATCTTTGGTATCCTGCCTTTAGACTCTATAATTTACAATCTTTCCTCCAGATGTCCAATCTATATGCTGTTCTTAACTAGAAGACAAAAAGTCTCTACTAAATTTTATATTTGACTGTGAGTGGTGGCCATGCAATGCAATATGCAGATTAAGTATCATAGAAATGTATATTTGAAACCTATATAATCTTATTAACCAATGTCACCCAATAAATTTAATAAAAATAAAAACATTGAAAAAAAGAATAATAACAAATTTTATATTCGGAAGTGTTTTGAACATTTTAGAGAACTGGAAGACAGCACATGATATTTCTGTGCAGCTGGGGTTAGAGTCTCATTAAGTATGTATCATCTTAGGGCATTATTAACTCACTCCTAATACTTACCAGGTCTGATTCTTACCAGGTACATATCACCTCAATTAGCAAGCTCAGATTTTCTTTTTTTAGTTATGTTTATCTACACTCTGCCTTATTTAAATGATATTCTTAATTTCCTGTTCTATTGATTTTCAGAAATATCAAATTATTTTTAAAAGGCTGTTATTTAATGTTAATATTGGCATTGCTATTTCCCAGACTTATTTAAAAATAATTTTTTAAGAGAAAGTTATCCTTTCACATGAAAACTGAAGGTTTTTAAAAAGTTATTTCTATCAAAATCACTCTCTTTAGCTAAAGTTATCAAAAGTGACTTTTAGTTTGCATTTTCATTAATCTTTTTCAAAGAGAATTCAAATTGTGGTGTTGATTCTGGATGATTCATGCACCATTCTTTCCAAATTTCCCAGGTGTGAAAAGTTGAGTGATGTTTTAAATTAACAAGTATCAACCAAATATGTAATCTTATATCTGAAAAGTTCAGTGGATGCATGTATTGAGAGCATTTCTCCACTGGGATATGTAATATTCTAATGAAGCAATTTGTAAAACTTTGTCAGAGCAGCCTTGATATGAAGGGGCAACACATAAACGCCACAATAGAAATGAGTAGATTTATTAATTTCTATTTGAACAATTCCATAGGCATCATGTAACAGTGGGAAAGGCAAGAAAAATATCCCTTCATTAGAAAGGACTTTTCTTTTTTCTTGCAAGTATTAAGCCCCTGGCTTGTTTCTGCTGCTGTTAGCATTTTAGCCTGCCAGATAGGAAAGGATGTTGTTAATGAAGACATAAAATAACACACACATTATTTCACTCAAAATCCAGAGAATTGGGAATAGCTTGTGTTAGAAGAGGGGTGGGAATAAGGCACAAGGGAAAAAAACAGGGAATACATAAGGGTTAAAAAAAATACAATATATAATAATTCACACTCTGAAATTGCAGATGGCTCACTTTCAAACTAACAATTATTTCACTGTTTAAGGCCTTTTCTCCCAATTTTTGAAGTTATACTCCTATGAATTATGCTAAGATTTATCTGAAGGAAAAACCGTAACTGTAAAAAGTGCAATAAGCAAGGATGTGTAAGTCACTAACTCTTTCCCATGCCAATAATTTGTTATTTGAAGAACCAGTTTTGTATAGAGGCATACCAGCCACCAGTAACTATTCTTCTTTTCATTATTATTATAAACTAGAGGCCCGGTAATGAATGGGTGGAGTCCCTAGGCCTGGCCAGTGAACAGGGCAGATCAGGGCAGGGCCAATCGGGTAGAGGGACCATAGGCTGATTGGGGCCTGCTGGCCGGGGAACACTGGCCCCAAGGAGGGAGCCAGCCCTTGACCTCACTGGGAACGGGGCTACATCCACCACCACTCACCCCCAGTTCTCCGTCCCAGCCCGGGGCCCGAAGGCCCCTGAGGGATTGGGAGAGGAGGCGGTGGTCACCTGGCCAGGCACGGAAGGAAGGGATGCTGGACACTGATGCCATCAGCTGGCTGTGGGAGCACACTGATCATCAGGTAGCAGCTCCTGCATTGAGTGTCTGTCCCCTGGTGGTCAGTGCGCATCATAGGACTGGTCGACTGGTCATTTGGTTTTAACAGTCACTTAGGCTTTTATATATATAGATTCCAGGGTTGTTATCCAAGTAGGACTGCAAATGGGGTATTAACTGTAAAGAGTTGTTCCTGGTTAAAATGTCTGCCTATTATCTATCTATCTATCTATCTATCATCTATCTATCATCTACCTTAGTGCCTACTCTCATAGGTTGAAATTTGGGATGAATTGTCATTATAGGAACAGTGCCCTCAACAGTACACAATTCAAAGAATCAAAGGCACGTGGCTCTTTAGAAAGGCAACTGCTGTTAGCAGCAACAGCCTGGTTTTGCCAAGTAATTTCAGCAGCAAAAAGAAAAAAAAAAGAAAAAACTTGATCAATTCTCTTTGTAATGACTTTTCAGGGAATTTCTTAAATGTCCCACTGAAGAAGCTACCCTACTCTCCTTACATGAACTATAGAGCTTAAGTTTTATTTCTATCACTATCTTTCCCCACATTTTAAACAAAAGCTTAATTTTTCATTCACAGAAAAGAAACCGTGTGACGAACTGACATGAAACCAAGTGAATTGTAATGGATAAGAGCACAGAATTAACAGGAATTGGCAGACCTAGGGTCAGCTAGTTCTATCTTAGCACAGGCATTTATTTAACTTTTGTTGATTCTTTGGGGTAAAATGGCTGGTGTACCTCTAGGGAGGTAAGAAATTGGTTAAGACTTGTGAAAGTATTTTATCTATACTAATAATATACAAATATATAAATTGACCATACCTCCATGACACCCACAGCCAATCAGGAGTGAGTATGCAAATTAACCCAACAAAGATGGTGGGTCTATGGGCAGCATGCATGTGCGCAAGTGCCAAGCGGCCAGGGATGGGCAGGACACCCATCCACCCTCTGCATAGTCAGGGCAGCAGGGTGGGATGCCCACCTGTAGCTGGGGTGATGTGGTAGGCATCCCTGGGACCCCGCCCACTTTGAGCCTATAGCCAGCATGCATGTGCACAGGTGCAAAGCAGCCAGGGTCCCAGGGATTCCACTGGAGAGTCTGGTCCTGTCAGCCCCTGGACCAGAAGTGGAAACCAAGAGCATGAGGAGCACCAGGAATGCTGGGAATCATAGTTCTGGTGGCAGATGCGTTGCGGGATCTAATAGACACTAGAGCAAAGTGAGCCTGGAGCAGGTTACTGTTGAGGGTGGGGGATGGAGGGAAAGCAAAGGTGAGAGACTTAAGTAAAGTCAGAGAGTCGAGGAAAAATTAAAGGGAAGATATCCTGCAACTTCTAGGAAATCTCCACCAATGGAGCAAAGAAAAAAAAAAAAACCTCTAATATTCTGTGAGCAATAAAACCAAACTGGGTTGGGGTCTCGGACAATTCACTCATATGATTGCAAAGACAGAAACTCCCAGATTGGAGAGGGGTCCTCTGAGGGTTCCCAGATTGGAGGGTGCAGGTTGAGCTGAGGGACCCACCCCCCTCGCACAAATCTTCGTGCCCTGTGCCCCTAGTTAGCTATAAAACATAAATATCTTAATAATTATAAAATGAAATTCATGACAATAGACAGATATTAATATATCACCCTTGTGAGGAAAACGCAGTTATTTCTTAACTAAAAATTGGAAGGTCAAAGCTTCCTCCACAAGAAAGCAATTTGAGTCGCTTAACCTGCTTCACTAGTTTTTATTTTGTACCATGGTAATAAAGTTAGTTTTCATACCACTCACAGCACTTAGAACCAGGATTTTTGTCACAATTTAGGTAGCTACAGTACACAGCTCATATTGTGCACTTTTGATATTTTTACATTTTTAAAGGTACAATATATAATTTCCCTGGAAAATTGAGGAGGCATATTTACGTTCCTTTAATGCCTCTATTATAAGCAATAGAGAGGTGCTTCGTTACCCACTAAAACCTTGAAAATATGAGTGCTTCTATTTGTGTTAGACACAACAGTTAAAAATATAGTCTTGCTAGTCTAAAAAACAGGCAAAGCTATTTTACACTTTATCAATATTAAATCAGAGAAAGAACATCAATGAAGAGGGCTGGCCAGGGTCTAAAGGTCTAAAAAAATCAATTTCAGTGGGAATGCAGAGAAAGTTTCAGTAATGAACATTGCTATCAAGGAAGAGATATTACATCTGATGTATTGTAGATGAACCATCAGGTCTGTTGGGAAAGACAGGGTCACAACCTGTGTGTAACTAACATTCCTTAAGATACTCTAATTTATGTACACCAAGTAATCTCAACAAGAACTCAACTTCTCAGGAAATGTTTCCAAAACACTTGTTTCTGGAAAAGAACATCCCTATCATAAACTCATATCAACATAATGTGCATTATATTATTGACATTGTTTTAAGTATTCTAGGGGTACTAACTTACACAATCTTCACAACTCTATAGGTAAATACTGTTATTATTTATATCCATGTTACAGATGAGATATATAAGGTATATAGAGGCTGAACAAATACACAAGGTCACACAGACAGTTAAGTTGTAGAGCTACTGTAGTAATAAAAACCAGGTAATCTGGCCTTAAAACCAATAATACTAGGCTCCATGGATTTCTCGTCATCTACAAATGCAGATTTTGGGGCTTGAAATGCTAAGCCTCAAACTCTGGGACCTGGTTAAACTCATTAATGTTGTTCCATGAGGCCCTATTCATACCTTCTAGCTTTGTGTTTTGTTTTTTAATGTATCTTTTATTGATTTTAGGAAATCACTGCTTGGCTGCCTCACACACACACACACACACACACACACACACACACACCCGGGGATCAAGCCCAAAACCCGGGCATACGCCCTTTATGAGAATCGAACCCAGGACCTTTCAGTCCACACGCCAACACTCTATCCATTAAGCAAAAAACTGGCTAGGGTCGGTCATACCTTCTATTCTGATGACACGTTTCCTATTAAACTTCCATGATTTACTTTGAATATTTTGTAAATAGTCTAAGTGGGAATTTACATTATCTTAAAAAAGTGACACCAATTTGCTTGATAAGCTTAGAAACAAGGCAGAAAAAAAATGTTTCTAATGTTTATATTAAAATCAACATGTCCTGAAAATGACTCATCTCAAAAAAGAAAATACATGGAATTTATAAATATAAGAATAGTACTCCCAATATTCATGTATGATAGTGGGCCAACCTGGATGATAAACTATCAAGGTAAGGTCAGATTTTGTTCTGGTTTAGTTTGCAACATAGAAATAGATGTTAAGAGGCACTAACTATTTATCCTGTGACCTAACACTATGTCCTATTGTTAAAATCTTTAAAGAACTCACTACCATTTAAAAGCCAAAAAAGTTATGCCCAGCTCACCAACCATCTTTTGTTGTTGATTCTCAAAGAGCTCTCTTATACCAGCAATACAAAGAAAACAAAATTAAGTTTTCTTTTTAAAAATAAAGATTGAATAGCCCGGTCGGTGTGGCTTAGTGGTTGAGCATCGATTAACCCACGGAGGTTCATGGTTCGATTCCAGGTCAGGGCACATACTTGGGTTGCAGGCATGATCCCCATTAGGAAGCATGCAGTAGGCAGCCAGTCAATGATTCTCTCTCATCACTGATGTCTCTATCTCTCTCCCCCTCTCCCTTCTCTCTAAAACCAATAAAAAAACATTTTAAAAAACAACTATTGAATGGAGCTACACTGATCAACTTAATTAAGTAATGCTTTTATGTAACTCTAAGAATTAGGAATAAATTATATTAGTTATTTAAATAAATTTGTTATAATTAAGAAAAGTGAGAAAATATAGAATCACAAAATAGTTTGTCACATTATTTATTCAAAAAATAATAGATCTTGAGTACAAAATAACTTTAAAAACTCATTTGTGTTTAGTTATCAACATATGCTCATCAAGAAGGTGAGTGAAAATAGGCAACAGATACGTTAATGTATATTAAGTTTTTGGCTGCCATTTGTTTTAATATAATATATGATCAGTGATGATTCATGACAAAGCAAACTCTATCAATGTTACATGCTCTTCTAAAGATAAAGAGCTACTAATAATGTTTTATTAGATACCCAAGGAATTTTTAGGTCAGCTAGAGTAAAAAAATAGGCTGCTGCTTTTAGGGTCAATTATTGGAAACTATACTGGCAACACTTCACAATGTATTTATGTTTCATAGTCAAAATTATTACTACTTACTTTGCTCAATAAAAAGTTCTACACACAGTTGGAAATTTCAGTCTAAAATCTAAAAAAAAATTGTCTTAAATATACAGGTCTGGGTTACTTTGGCAAGAAATAGCAATAATGTTCAAATGGCATGTCTCCTAGCTTTTATGATGTTTGGCTCTCAAGAATCAACACTTGCTCATTTTCAGTATTATTATAATATGATGATTTGTTGATAAACCTAACACAACTTCTAACTTGTCATTTTTTAAGAGGACACTTATAGCACAGATATACAATATACTAAAGATTCAAGGACCTGAAATTTCATGTATCATGTGCCTATAAATAAGAAACTAAGTGCTAATCTAGTTCAAGTTATCTAAAAATGCATAAAGAAAAAATCTGCTAACATCAATATCCTTGCTAAAAAATAAATCACCACAAAACATAGAGCATTTCCTCCCTACATTATAAAGGGTCAAAAATCATAGGTAAAAATATAGAGTTTCTCCAATCAATTGAAAACAAATATACTAGGTAACAGACAAGTCCAATCTAGACAACAAATAACACAAATGAGCCAGTTACGTTTTAGGCATAAGTGACAAATGTATTTCTTTTTATTGGCATCAAAGTTTTTTTCCAATGCATTTCAGTAAATGAAGAATATTGATGTAATTTTATTTTATTCCACTGTTGGCCATAGTTTGAGCCCTACACACACCCTTCCCTTTAACCTCAAATGGAGCTCCTTTATATGTAGCCACACACTCATCATTGGTGTAAAGATCAGGCTGAATCTGCTCCCAAATCTTCTTCTTAGGATTCAGCTCCTTGTCAGGCTCTCCTGTTGGGAAAAATAAAATTATATAACTAATAAACTAATAAATTGTCCATGGGCATTTCCAGTGAATTGTCTTGACACTTCTTTCTGATCTTTAGACCTGACCAGAATTTTAGCACATACTGTTAACATTTATTTTTATGATGTAAGCCACATGTGTCAAACACAAGGCCCGCGGGCCAAATCCGTCCCGCCAGGCCTTGCAATGTGGCCCGCACCGCGCTGTCATCACTGCACTCCGCTGTCATCACTGCACTCCGCTGCGTTTCCATCACAATGACAGTTTATGACTGTTCAGTAAACCATTTGGCCCACGATTTAGGCTTTTAGATTTTGGCCCCTTCTCTGATTGAGTTCGACACCCCTAATGTAAGCAATTCATATTCTTGATTAGTAAAATGTATTTTGTCATTTCCTTATAAATATTAAAGATCTTATTTTTCACTCTTACATTTTTTTCAAGTATATAGATCAATAAATTTTTCACAAATTTTAAAATATAAGATACTCTTAAAAATTGTGAAGCAATGAGAGTATGATTTAATGTGTTATATTTTTTAATGTTGCAGATGCAGCGTATGCTTTTCTGTATGTTTCATTATACAAAATAAATGTCTAGATTGTTGCGATAGTTTTTAAAGATTTCTTATAAATACTAGAGCATGGCTTACATGTTGGGATTATCTAGCTAAATATAACTACCTTGGGTTTTACTTGCTTTGCACATTCCATTTGGTGAGATGGAGACAAAAAAAAAAGTAGCAAAGAGACAAGTACTAGCATTTTCTAAAAACCAGGAATATATGCTCTTGCATGCAATTCACACAACACTTATTCTAATATCAAATATAGAGAAACTGGGCTCAGAGAGGATAAATCATACAACTAACAAGTGAAGTAAAGATTCGACACTAAAACTTTTGTTCTGCTAGTAGAGCACTTTGCTTCCTGATATAATAAACTATGCTTTAGGAAAGAAACAACATTCTGACATTGGAATGCCCCATCCCCTCTCTTTATAGTAATTCACAGTATTAAGTTTATGTTCAATAAAAGACAAACTGTAGAATTTATCTGCCTAGGTTAAAGAAAGCCAATATACCAAGCAACTCTCCATTTAATGAATGATAAGGAAGTAGAGAACAAAGTTTAATATAACAGCATTTTATACCTAGGATATTCAATGACATTTGGAATGAAGACTCCATTCAAGAAACAATTTTTTAAAAAATATATTTTATTGATTTTGTACAGAGAGGAAGGGAGAGAGACAGAGAGTCAGAAACATCGATGAGAGAGAATCGATCAGCTGCCTCTTGCACACCCCCTACTGGGGGTATGCCGGCACCCAAGGTACATGCCCTTGACCGGAATTGAACCCGGGACCCTTCAGTCCCCAAGCCGACGCTCTATCCATTGAGCCAAACCAGTCCTGGCTCAAGAAACAATTTTTAAAAAGTAACGTATCTCTTAAGCATTTGCTTCAAATGAAAAAGGATTTTCCTGGAGGTAATAAAAAAATATTACTGAAGTATAATTCAGTAATCATAGAAATATAACTTACTAGATATATTTTTTTAACTGATTCCCAAGTTGAAATCTCTTGGAATTACTTTAAAAAGAATATTTTAAACATTACTGGAACTAATTTTATTTTATATCTTTATTACATCTTATTATCTACTGTTTATTCTCTACTCATATAGGAATAACAAAACAGAAAATTGGTTGGCCATGGTAGCTTTGTTCTTTTATTAGCTCTTCATAAACTGCCATGAAACTGGCAAGAACATACAAAAATGTCCTCTGATATGCAGATTTTCAAAGATAACAGAGATTTAACTGCATGATGTATTCACAGTAAAAGAACATGCAATGAAACTAAAACTGAAAGACCTACTATAAAAGTGAGGATTTCTTTTAGACCTTAAGACCACTAGATGGACATTAATTATTATTAATTAATAAATAGAATAGGAAAAAATAAGAATATATTAAGTATCTATAAGATTTTTGTTTTGTTTTTTTTTGTTTTTAAGTCATCCCTAGTCTAAGAGCAAAATCTTACTTTGCTTGTGCACAAATCATGTGGAGAAGTGAGCATTCCAGAATTCTGAAAAGCTGGAGGTAGAAATGCTGTTCAGGGAGGCCTGAGTACTAACCCCAAATCCCCCTCACCCCACAAAAAAGAGATGCTCGCTAACTGATGTTGAATAAGTTTAAGCAGAGTGTCCCAGACTTGTATAAAAGTATCTTATGAAGAGCAGATTGTGTAGTAAATTCTTGCTGAATGTAGATGTAAGCCCCAAGTACAAAAAGCTGTGGTGCAGCAGAAAATTAAGCTTCTTGAAATGTATAGACAATAATATTCATAATAATACATAATACATATCATGCTTACTATGTGACCATCACTGGACTGTTTTACATTTATTTAGTTATTTAATTATCTCAATAAAGCATATAAAATGATTAATTACAATCAATTTATAGGTGAGGAAATTAAGGCCCAAAGTTACAACTAAGAACTTAAAAAAAAAAAAAAAAAGGGCAGCTAGCTAAGTGTTTCAAAAGTTAAACCTCACAAAACACATGAAATAGATACCATTAAAAACCATTTCTTGCCCTAATGGGTTTGGCTCAATGGATAAAGCCTGGGGCTGCAAACTGAAGGGTCCCAGGTTCAATTTCGGTCAAGGACACATCTCCAGTGGAGGGGTGTGCAGGGGCAGCTGATCAATGTTTCTCTTTCATTAATATTTCTAATTCTCTAACCTTCTCCATTCATCTCTATAAAAAATCAATATCACTTTTTAAAAACAAAACAAAAACCACTTTCTTATAAATGAAAAGGCTGGGACTTGGAAAGGTTCCCAGGTGTGGAGCCAAGATCTGAAAGGTTTAAACTTCTTATATAAGACTAATAATTTTCAAGTAATAAAGATTTGAACTAAAAATAAACTCGGAACTAATAAGAGGAACCTCCAAAGATTAACTGTTGTCTTTTAACAAACAAGACTCAATACTTGAACACTCTGAATGTAGTTTTTAGATTTTAATAAATCAATAAATGAAACAAAAATTTGAGATTATTAAAACCTGTCACAGTACGATCACTGAATATAAATCAGAGTACAAAATCTTGGATGCAGTGTTAACCTTCTGGCTTATTAAGTATCTTTTTGAACAAAACACTATTTGGTAGGGTATAAAGCTAGCTGGAAAGTTTAAATCTCTTCCTATGGAAAACATTTCTAATATTTTAAACAAATTTTTAATGAACTATCTTTTCCAGAGAAGTCTTTCATCGTTCCTGTGTGTTATATCCTTCTAAATCTTATTTTTCTAATTTTCTTTCCTTTCTTACCCTTCCCCCTGTTTTTTGGCACGGCTACGTGAAGAAGGTAAGTGATGATATCAATAAAAATTCTTCAAGCTAAAAACTACAGAACCTCTGAAATTGCTAAACACATGCCAATAATCACCATTTGGAAATGGTTACATATATTGTAAGAGAACTAATCATTCAGAGATTATTTTAGGCCAATTAATTTTAAACAAAATGCACAGGGAATAGGAACTATTTCACGATGAGTTTGTAAGATGCAAAAAGCTGTGATCACCTTCTCAGCATTTAAATCCTACAAAAAGCAATAAATACAAATTCCAGAGTCCCAGGCTTTCACAAATCTATTGTAGAATAAGAACCAGAGATTTCATTTTAATTGGGCCATTCTTTTGTATAAAATGCTCCTGGATCACCAGCTTCTCTTTGATATCTACGATGGCCATTAAAAGCCTAGTACTAACTTACTTAACTTATGTTTGATAAACTGCGTTTTGGAACTATAATAATTGTAACTATTGCACAAAAACTAAAGTATAACTTGGCAAGTAGGGGTCAATTAATTTGACAAAGCTAATCAACAGGGGAAAGTGGTTTGGTGGTTTGATCAGAATGATCTTACAATAATGAAGGCAAATATTCAGGCCTGTTCTTAAATACTGCTTTGTTGTTGTTTTTAACATGTTTTACTACTACATTTCTTTTTTTTCTTTAACCAATTTACTGAGCTCCTAATCTACGCCAGGCATTTTTCTAGATCAGTGGTTGGCAAACTCATTAGTCAACAGAGCCAAATATCAACATTAGTCAACAGAGCCAGTAGAATGACTGAAATTTCTTTTGAGAATCAAATTTTTTAAACTTAAACTTCTTCTAATGCCACTTCTTCGAAATAGACTCGCTCAGGCCGTGGTATTTTGTAGAAGAGCCACACACAAGGGGCCAAAGAGCCGCATGTGGTTTGTGAGCCGTGGTTTTCTGACCACTGCTCTAGATGATAGGAATATAGCAGAGAATAAGAACAAAAAGAAAAAATCTTGATTTCATGATGCTTATATATCTGTGTGAACAGGCATTAAACAATGTACAGTATACTAGATGATAAGTATTTTGGAGAAAAATAAAGATGACATTTGAAGATCTGGACAGAATGAGGGACCAAGCAATGGAGACATCTCAGGAAAGAGTTAGCGGCTCAATTAAAGTGAGGAAGAAACTGGAGACTCCGTGCAGTTAATGAAAGGCAACCATAAGGACTTAGCTTGCACTCTGGTCAAATGGGAAGCTTTTAAGCAAAGAAGCAAATATAATCTGACCTAAATCACTCCACCTACTATAACTGAAAACAGACAAAGTGCATGGGCAAAAGCAGGGAAATCAGTCAGAGGCTTTTGCAATGATTTAGATAAAGGATGTTGGTGCTAAGACCAAAGTGGTGGTGGTGGAGATAATGAGAACAATTCTGGGTATGTTCAGTATACCCAGTATTATTTTCTGAAGGAGAAGCTGCATGAAAAAATAAATAGCAGTTGAGAGAATGGAGTTCTGGTCAGATGATATGGAAAATGGGAATTCTGGGGGGAAGACTGGGATATGTATTCTCTCTTCAGACAGTGCAGAAGGCAGCTAGCTAGAAACGTGACAGAATAAAATAGCCAAGGAAATAATGTGGAGGGGGGGAGGTGGAGAGAAAGAGAGAGAGAGAGAGAGAGAGAGAGAGAGAGAGAGAGAGAGAGAAAGAGAGACAGACAGACAGACAGACAGACAAGTGTGGGGAAAAAAAGAGAAATAAAGGACCAAGATCTGGGCACTTCAATGTTATGAAGTTATGCAGCTGAGGAGGAATCAGCAAAGGAGATGAGAAGGCAGCCAGTGAAGCAGGAGACCACCAGGAAAGTGAAGCCAGATGTCAAGTAAATCAAGAAAAGGACTGACTGAGAACTAGCCATGGATAGTTAGCTAGAGAGTAATTAGTGATCTTGATCAGAGCAGTTCTGATAGAACAAGGAGGAGAGAAACTGACTGAAATAGGTTTTAGAGAGAAGAATAAAATATAAACAAGATTTTTGTCTTTTTAAAGAATAAATGGATACAAAAGTGAAACATTTGCATACCATACAGGCTTTATAATTAACTGTAACTTATATTTATAATTAAGATTCAATATCAAGAGAAATAAACATAGTCTTGGAAGTTAAAAGTTTGAACGCAAATTTTCATTTAGTTTTAGAGCAAAATCAGTGCATTTTTCAGAAAAAAAAAGAGAAAAGGTTGTCATTGCCTTTATCTTCTATCTATAACATTATTTTCAAGTTAATTCTGCTTGGTGCTTTAGGGACCAGTTACCACTTTTAAATATTAAAATTTATAGCTTGACACATTTACGATTAAAATAAGTATTGTGCGGGGTAGTTTTTTAGTCATTGTTAAAAATATATATATTACTTGGCATCTTCTAAACTCAATGGACATTTTCAGTTCTACAGTTAGAGAAAAAAAGTTGCTAAGTATAAAAGCTTTTCCAAGGCTGAATAGTAATTCAAAGGTTTGAGCCCCAATTGCAATTTCTATACCACACTTAAGTGTCATGAAATGTAAATCTTTAGACACTGAGCACATCAAGTGAACATGTACCAGCAGACACCTTAAGCTTTAAAATGCAAAACAGATGCTGGGAAGGGGGGAAGCACTGGTAAATCATGGCTCTTTCTGAAAAGAAAAAAATAAGACTAATGGTGTGTTGTGTAGTATTAGCTGTTATTTCCTTTCAGATTAACTGCTACAGAAGCAGTAACTGATGTGGAACCATAGCAAGATGAACAATAACAGACCTCATGTCCCAAAATTTATCAATTATTCAATGCTGTTTGGCTCGGTTCAGCCTATTGTAAGTGATAAGAATTCAAGCAACCTCATGGGCCATTTTAAAATTAGTTTTTCCCACCCAGCTGGTGTAGCTCAGTGGTTGAACATCAGACTGTGAATTATGAAGTCACAGTTCAATTCCCTGTCAGGCCTCAGTTCCCATTAGAGGGCTTGCAGGAGGCAGCTGATCAATGATTCTCTCTCATCATTGATGTTTCTATCTCTCCCTTCCTTTCTGAAATAGACAAAAACATATTTAAAAAAATAAAGTTAGGTTTTCCCTTCTTTCACTTTACAAATATTTTTCCCTTCTTTCATTTTACAAATATATCTTAACATATTCATGAGCTAAGGCACAAGGGGAAACTATGAATTTAAAAGAAATACCAGGCTTTGGAACAATGTAAATATAGACACACACACACACACACACACACAAAAAAAAACACCTCAGAGAGTGAAGAATGTAGCAAAGGAAAGAAATCCATTTGGGCTATTATAGTCTCTAATGCTACCACTGAGTAAAACTTACTTTCAATTTAGTCATCAGAAACATCCAAATAATAATGGACTCAACTGCTAAAATATTTCCCTGTTAATTCTATGAAGTAAGGGAATGAAATGTGTCATTGAAATAGGAGCTATATATCCTCATTAATGAAATATTCCAGAATAATTTTCAGTAAGCAAAAATCAACAAACAAAAATGCTATAGTATTAGTGATTCAGACACATCTGTTTAATGCTTTTACTAATTCTGCATATCTTTAAGCAATTAAATTATACCAGGCCCCAGTTTCCAAGTATGTAAAACAGTGAGTTAAAGATTTGATTTATCCCATTTCTAAATACAAGCCTCTACAATTTACATTAAAAAAAAAGAAAATTCAAAAATTGTACATCTTAAGTATTTAAATAAAAGGAAAGGCAAATGGTAATCTGGTAAACCAATTTTTGTTGTTTTTTTCCAATATGTGTTGAATCCTAAAGGAAAAGATCTCTTTATTACTGTTCTATTCCAATTTAGTGAATTAAACCTCTAACCAGAATTTTAGGTGTCAGGTACAGACTTACTCCAAAATATGATGTTTGGGGAAATGTTTTGATATTGTTTCTGGGAAAAGAGTGATGATGATATGTTGCTAGAATTTAAAGCCACCATGCTGCTTTGAGAAATGATTCAGATTGGGATTTTCCCAAAACCAATTTACCAAAAAAAGCACAGACCATTATGGTTTTGAATCTACCAACCTTCAAGATAAAGAGAGGCATTCAAAATTATGGTACTTGTTAAACAATCCCTTTAGATTAGTCTACTTTTGATTAGGAAGGGGTAGTTTAGTTTCAAGGAAACTATAATTTCATCCGCATTGTCTATCCTATTCTAATGTTAAAATTCTTCATATTCTAATATTTCATCAAACACAAATGACATAGGATAAAAAACAGGCCTACATAATCACATCAGTCTGGCTATTAAATGAAAACTCAGCATTTTCTACAAATATGTCTCCAAATCAATTCTGACTTATAAACCTAATTGTCTTTTTTAAAGTTGATATATGTTTATTATATAGTATCTGAGTTAAACTAGAAGTCAAGACTATAATAGTAATATGTGACAGTGATCATATTTTTAATTAAAAAGCATTCTTGTAAATCAACAGCAAAAAAGATGTACATCTCAATATTAATATGGAAAATGATATGGTTGCTAAAATATTTAATAGTTAAAAAGGTGTTGAGATCATATTAGTAATCAGAGTGGTATGTTAAATGAGATATTATCATTCACCTGTAAAATTACTAAGTATAAAAAACTTTGGTAGTAATCTGGTTTGGTATGAATGTGGTGATTTTTTTTTTTTAATTGGGATGACATTGGTTAATAAAATCATATAAAGTTCAGGTGTACAATTCCATAATATATCATCTGTATAATATTTTGTGTCCACCACCCCAAGTAAAGTCTCCTTCCATCACCATTTATCTCTCCATATACCCTCTTCTACCCTCCCACCTCCCTTTTCCTCTGATAATTATTATACTATTGTTTTTGCCTAAGAGTTTTCGGGTGTTTCTTTTTTTCTGAATCCCTTCACCATTTTCCCCCCGCCCTGCAAACCCCCTCCCCTCTGAAGGCTGTCAGTCTGTTCTCTATGAATCTACTTCTATTTTGTTTGTTATTTTATTTTGTGCATTAGAGTCCTCATCTGAGTAAAATTATAACCTAATTCTACTTGTTACCCTAATTTATTTCTCCTCCCATTATTCTAGTTAAATGAATATCCTTTAAGTAAATTCAATCTTTTAATTTCTGTTTATCCTCTTTATAAGGTCCTCCTTCTTTAATGAAAGAAAACTTTATTCTACACCTACAAGCATTTTTTCTCTTCTGCTTCAAAGACCTGTTTGAAAAAAACTTTTTCATGCATTACAAAGCTTCATCAGTCTCAGGAGCATTTGACTGGAGAAAGCAAGCAATATAAATGAAACTTCCTTTCAGATTATTAAAATAGATATGTCCTGGTCGGTGTGGCTTAGTGGTTGAGCATCAACCTATGAACGAGGCGGTCAAAGTTCAATTCCCAGTCAGAGCACATGCCTGGGTTGCAGGCTCAATCCCCAATGGGAGATGTGTGGGAGGCAACCAATCAATGCTTCTCTTTCATCATTGATGTTTCTATCCCTCTCT
Organism: Pipistrellus kuhlii; assembly: GCF_014108245.1. Taxonomy (NCBI): domain Eukaryota; kingdom Metazoa; phylum Chordata; class Mammalia; order Chiroptera; family Vespertilionidae; genus Pipistrellus; species Pipistrellus kuhlii. The sequence goes on from NW_023425404.1 coordinate 131,884,502, forward strand.
CCCCTTCTCCCTTCTTCTCTGAAATCAATAAAAGTATACTTAAAAATAAAACAAAATATGAAGTTTAACTTATAGATTTTCTCTATATCCTAAAGTAAAAGCATATATAAATATATTAGATGAACTTTGAGAATTATATGCATTTCCCCCATGTCAGCTTTTCATCTCTTCGCATTTATGTGTTGCATTCTGAAATAATCTACAGCTTAAATAATTTTGTAGCACATTTTCTTGTTTTATGTCCACATCACATTTTTCTGCTATGTAGGGATTATATTTAGTATTTTACCTAAAGCAAAAACTCTCTGGTGTATTATGTAATGTGTATATTAATGCATTAATGGGGTGGGAGATAGATGTTTGTACTTAATATGTCATCTTGAGCCAGTAGCAATAATCTCAGTAATAATAATCTTTTAATGTAAAGCATAGTAAATCATACTCAGGATTTAATTTTAACCGTAAACATTATAAGCAACACTTTGTGAACATTAATTCCCAAATGATTTTCAATAATGGCTAATAGATACTTACCAGGAAAAGCATCAAAAGTAATTCTGTCTCCAGGAACAGACCCGATAGGAGGTGCCAAGATTTCAACTTTCTCTGGTGAACTAGCACACATTACCATTGCTTGAGATAGTATTCCCCTCATCTTTGCAGGTTTTAGGTTACAAAGTAAAATCACCATCCGATTTTGCATCTGTATGAAAAACAAATAGATAATTAAGATGTATAGAATTTGGAGTGATTATACCTAGAATACATTAAGGTACACTCTATTAGAATACATAAAGGAAGAAGTAAAACCATCACCATATGTAAATGACATAATACTATATAAATAGAAAACCCTAAAGACTCCAAAGAAAAAATTTAAAACTAATAAATTCACTAAAATTGAAGGACACAAATATTTGATGCTGGAAAAACTGGATAGATAAGTAAAGAAGAGAATCTGGGCAACTTCTTATAAAAAATTCAAAATGGATTAAAGGCTAAAATGTTAATTCCTGAAACCATATAACTCCTTGAAACATAGGCAATGAACACTTTGATCTCAATCTTAACAATATTTTGTTGGATATGTCTCTGTAGGTTAGGGCAATAAAAGCAAAAATAAACAAATAGGACTACATCAACCTAAAAATTATTTGCATAGCAAAGGAAACCATCAAGAAATGAAAATACAACTTAACAAATGGGAGAAGATATTTGCAATGACATTACATCTGATAAAGTTATAAAGAGTGTACTAAGTATACATACAACTCAACATAATACAGCACACCAATTCAATTAAAAAATGGGTAGATGACCGAACAGAATTTTTTTCAAAATAGGCAAACATACAGTGAACAATAGACATATGAAAAGATGCTTAACATCACTAATCATCAGGGAAATAAAAAATAACTTGACATAACCACCTCACACTTGTCAGAATGGCTGTTATCAAAAGGTCAACAAATAATAAGTGTGGGTGAGAATGTAGAGAAATGGGAACCATTATGCACTGTTAGTTGGAATGTAAAATGGTGCAGCCACTATGGAAAACAGTATGAAAGTTCCCCAAAAAATTAAAGAAGCCCATATCAAGACCCATCATAATTACAATGCCAAGGGCTAAAGACAAAGAGAGAATCTTAAAATCAGCCAACGAAAAGCAGTTAGTTACCTACAAGGGAATGCCCATTCGACTATAACCTGACTTCTCTAGAGAAACTTTGCTGGCCAGACGGGAGTGGCAAGAAATATTCCAAGTGATGAATAACAAGGACCTTCAACCAAGATTACTATATCCAGCAAAGCTATCTTTTAGAATTGAAGGTCAAATAAAGAGCTTCCCAGACAAAGTAAACGCTAAAGGAGTTCACCACCAAATCAATACTTAATGAAATGTTGAAAGATATTCTTAAAAGGAAGAAGAGATAAAAAATATGAACAATAAAATGACAATAAATACATATCTATTAACAGTTGTATCTAAAACTCAAAATAAATGAACAAAGATTCCAATGAACAAAATAAAGTGATGAATAAAATATAACCAGAGGCATGGAAACATGAAACTGAATGAGGAGTCTCAGAGGGAAGGGGGAAGTTGAGAAGAGGTTAGCCAAAGCTCTTTTATGCATATATGCATTACCTATGGTCACAGACAATAGAGTGGTGAAGGCCTGGGGCAGGGCAAGAACCAGGAAGAGGGGGCAATGAGTGGAAAAAAGGAGGACATTGGCAACACTTTCAACAATAAAGAATTTTTAAAAATAGACCAAAGTTTCAAATTCCAAAGCCCCCCACCCCCCCCTTTGGAGGTCTTCATGAATAAGACTCATTTTCAACAAATAACTTGAAATGCCACATATTAAAAAATGTTATATACAATTATATATAAGAAAAACAACAGAGTTAACCTTTTAAAAAACAGATGACATTTGTGGACTTTTACATTTAAAAAATATACCAAACTACAAAATTTTGTATGCAATTTAGGGGGGCTGGGTTTAAATGTTCGTTTTATAAATGTTTAGTAGTGCTGCCTTCATGAGTTAGATAGAGATGTGTATAAAGAGATTTGCTAATGGCTGTGAATGACAGCTTTTGGAATAGAAACAGTCTGCAACTTGTGAGAACAAAAAAGATAAAGCCCCAGTGAGAAGTAATTTCCAATTTATCTGGCTTATGACCATTTGGTTCTTTTCTCCAACATACATTCCTAAGTAGTTATAAAGGGGTCGTCATCCTATACAAGATCAATATAAAGAGAAAAAGACCATACATACATGTGTCAAATCCAAACATTTAGAGAATTACCTTCACTCATCCCTCATTAGAGCAGCTAGGTCCTATTAATATGAGGCAGAACATGTTACCCCTTAGCTCAAAAAACCTCTAATGGTTTTCATTGCAGAATAAAAGCCAAAGTCTTTACAATGAACTATAAGACCCGATGTTATTTGGCAAACTTACCTCTGATTTCATCTCGCATGGTACTCCCCCTTATTCATTTTGCCGAAGTGAGTATCACAGGCATGCATTTACCGTATTTTTCGGACCATAAGACGCACTTTTTTCCCCCCAGAAGTGGGGGGAAAAAGTCCCTGCGTCTTATGGTCCAAATATAGCCTACACATATACTTTAAAAAAAAAGTTTTTTTACTTGCCTGGCTCTGTGTGGTCTCTGTGTGCTTGCCCGGCTCTAAAATGGTTCTAAATGCTGCTGTTTACTTTACAGGGTTGATTACATGTGTTTATGACTGCGATGTTGGGTTTTAATGCACATAAAATATTTAAGGACACTATTTGTTTCAGAATCTTTTTTTCTTCATTTCCCTTCTCTAAAAACTGGTGCGTCTTATGGTCCGGAGCGTCTTATGGTCCGAAAAATACGGTAATTCAGCAATCTAAAATGCTCCACCACCACATGGACACATGACTTATTTTCTCAGACCTTTTACTTAAATATCACTTCTTTATAAGGCCCTTCTGAGTTACTTTATATAAAATGACATCATTATCCTAGCCTCAATAAACTAGATTCTTCCTTATTTCATTTTTTTTTGATATTTATTATAATTTAACACTAGAGGCCTTGTGCAGGGGTCCCTTGGTCTGGCCTGCGGGATCAAGCTAAAACTGGCTCTCTGACACCCCCCGAGGGGGTCCCGGGTTGTTAGGGCGCTGACCAGGCCGAGGGACCCCATTGAAGCCGGTAAGAGACACTGGAGATTGGCTAGCAGGGCGGGACTAAAGGAGGGTTCCAGGGCGTGTCCAGCCCATTTCACTCAGTCTCGATTAGCCAGACCTCAGCAGCAAGCTAATCTATCAATTGGAGCTTCTGCCCCTGGTGGTCAGAGCACATCATAGCAACCAGTCAACTGGTTGACTGTCTGCCCCCTGGTGGTCAGTGCATGTCATAGCGACAAGATTACTGCCCCCTGGTTGTCAGTGTACATTAGGGGTGTCGAACTCAATCAGAGAAGGGGCCAAAATCTAAAATCCAGCCTAAATCGCGGGCCGAATGGTTTACTGAACAGTCATAAACTGTCATTGTGATGGAAACGCAGCGGAGTGCAGTGATGACAGCGCGGTGCGGGCCACATTGCAAGGCCTGGCGGGACAGATTTGGCCCGCGGGCCTTGTGTTTGACACGTGGTGTACATCATAGTGTGTGGCTGAGCGGGCTTAGCATATCATTAGCATAATACGCTTTGATTGGTTGAACAGACAACTGGACAACCAGGCACTTAGCATATTAGGCTTTCATTATCTATCCCAGTGGTCGGCAAACTCATTAGTCAACAGAGCCAAATATCAACAGTACAATGATTGAAATTTCTTTGGAGAGCTAAATTTTTAAAACTTAAACTTCTTCTAACACCACTTCAAAATAGACTTGCCCAGGCCGTGGTATTTTGTGGAAGAATCACGTTCAAGGAGCCAAAGAGCCACATGTGGTTCGTGAGGCTCAGTTTGCTGACCACTGATCTATCCTATATAATAGAGGTAATATGCAAATTGACCATCACCCCAATACACAAGATGGCCGCCTCCATGTGGACACAAGATGGCTGCCACAAGATGGTCAGCAGGGGAGGGAAGTTGGGGGAACCAAGCCTGAAGGGGAAGATAGTTGAGGGGGACTAGGCCTGCAGGGGAGGGCAATTAGGGGCGACCAGGCTGGCAAGGGAGGGCAGTTAGGGGTGATCAGGCCTGTAGAGGAGGATAGTTAGGGGCAATCAGGTTAGGGGGTGATCAGCTGGCAGGCAGAAGTGGTTAGAGGTAATCAGGAAGGCATGTAGTCAAGTGGTTGGGAGCCAGCAGTCCCAGATTGTGAGAAAGATTGGCAGTTGGACATCTCCCAAGGGGTCCAAAATTGAAGAGATTGCAAGCTGGGCTGAGGGACCCCACCCATCTCCAGTGAATGAATTTCGTGCACTGGGCCTCTAGTGTGTGTGTGTTGTGTGTGTGTGTGTATATAAAAGCCTAAGTGACCATTATGACCAGTCACTATGATGTGCACTGACTATCAGGGGGCAGACACTCAACACAGGAGCTGTCCCCTGGTGGTCAGTGTGCTCCCACAACCAACCTCCCACGGTCTCTCCCTGCCACCAGCACGCCCTGATCCAGACTGGGTGAGATGGCCCCAATGGTCCCGACTGCTAGCCACGCCAAGGGACCCCACCTGTGCATAAATTTGTGTACCGGGCCTCTAATATAGGATATTATTGTATTATGATTTTCTGATGTCCCCATAGGAATGTGAACCTCACAAAAGGACTTAAAAAGCGAACACAAACAAATCTAGCATCTTAATTTCATCTTGATATAACTGCTTTGTCCCTTTTCTAGCATATAGTTTCTGGTACCCTGCAGGAGCTCAATAAATATTTGTAACTAGAAAGATGAATTAATAAATGTAAAGATTTATCCAAGCTCACAAATCCAATAATCAACAGAGCTGGCAATGAACAGAGAGGCAGAACTATCTCCATGTTGAAGTCTATGGTCTTTGCAATATACCTGAAGTACCATGTTAAGAGGAAATAGATAGATCATTAAAATTACCCATAAGATATCTTGAAAGAGCAAATTAAAAACTATTACTGTCTTTAATTCATGCCACTGTCATGGGAAATACACATATATATGTATCTCCACACATATACATATGCTGTATACATATGAGTGTATAAAAGTCTTTTATGCTTTTAAATACCTAAATGATATAAGTCATCCAACTTTTAACAACTAAAGGATTAACATTAAAATTTGCAGTTCAATCTCCATGTTTTCCTCACCTGTTTTCTCTTCTTTATTTAGATATATATTTTATTGATTCTTTACAGAGAAAGGGAGAGGGATAGAAAGTTAGAAACATCAATGAGAGAGAAATATCAATCAGCTGCCTCCTGCACACCTCCTACTAGGGATGTGCCCACAACCAAGGTACATGCCCTCGACTGGATTCGAACTTGGGACCTTTCAGTCCATAGGCCGATGCTCTATCCACTGAGCCAAACTGGTTAGGGCTCTCATGTTTTCTCTTAGTATGAAAATATTTCTTTAGTTACAAAGAAATAAAACCTGTTCTTTTCCTTTTATTTATATATTTTAAAAATATTTTGATTGATTTTGAGACAGAGAAAGAGGAAGGGGATGTGAGGGGGGTGGAGAGAGCAAGAGAGAGAAACATTAATTTATTGTTCCATTTATTCCTGCATTAATTGAATAAATAAATTATTGTATGTGCCCTGACCAAAGATTGAACCTCCAACCTTGGTGTATCAGGATGATGCTCCAACCAACTGAGCTACTCAGCCAGGGCTATTCTACTTTTATTTTATTTATTTTAATATATTTTTTATTTTATTTTATTGATTATGGTCTCACATAATTGTCCTTATCCCCCCATTCCCATCCCAAACCCCTCCCTACATATGCCCCCACCCCCCTGTTGTCCATGGCCACTGGCTAGGCCCATATGTATGCACACAAGTCCTTTGGTTGATCTCTTTCCCTTACCTCCACCCTCCCTTACTTTCCCTCTGAGGTTTGAGAGTCTGATCGCTGCTTCTCTTTCTCTATTCTACTTTTAGATTGGTGTTTCCTATGTTTATATAATAGTGATTTTAAAAAATCAAGGAATAATAAAATTCCATGAGAAACAATGATGATACACATACATAAACACAGTATTTTACACACACCAAACTAAAAAAATTGTTTGAGAAAATTATATCTTCTTTTCGTCCTTATGAATCCAATCCTAATGAATAGATCTTTTGCAAGAGTTTAGTAGTTTTCTGTACTTGTTTGTGTAATTCATCACATTCAAACTAATCAATTCAACTAATTAATACTGGCTCCTGTTGTTGGTCATCTAATACAAAATTATATGGAAAAACATCTAAAGAGAGACGAAATGAAAATATCATATGTATGCAGAAGTTAGTTGTACAAATCACCTGGTCAAGAGGAACATGGTTCACCAGGCCACTGACAACTGTTCTTGGGACGGCTTCTCCAACATCTACTTCTTCTACATACAAAGAATCTGCATCAGGATGTTTTTTAGCAGTGACGATACAACCAATCCGAAGATCCAGACGGGAAACATCTATTGGTTTAGAGTCAGCACTTCCTGCTGATTGTTGTTTCTTTTCCTTTTTCTCTCCTAAAAAATATTTATAAATGGGTAAACATCAGAAGTAAAACAAAAATAAACTAGAAAACACTTCATAACATTGAGACAGATGAACTTGAAAGAAAAAAGTGTTTATATCCTACCTTCACTTAAATAAAGGAAATAATTATTTATCCAAGTCATAGCATCTTGAGCCCTATTTTAGCTATTTTTCTGTTGAATAACTGCTTTTATCTCTAGTGAAAGAAAGACAAACAGTTGGTAACTATGGGTTATGGGCCAAATCCAGCATGATGTTTCTGTCAAAGTTGTATTAGAACACAACCATGTTTGTTCATATATATTTCGACTATGGATGGATTTACACTATGGCAGAGGTGCTTAGTTGTCACAGAGCCTGTAAAGCTCAAATATTTACTAAATGGTCCTTTGCAGAAAGTTTGCATTTCCCTGAAACAGAGCTGTTGAAAATCCTTTACAATTTTTATTGTGAGTCTTTAGAAAGTGAAACATACTATATTTAGAAAGAATGCCATACTCTGTAGCCACCTAATGGAATGAACTACAAATGTAATTTCCCTGATAAAATGTCTCTCTCGTCAATTAAACATACTGCTAAGTATAAGTAGATAGGGGCTGAACATCCTCTCCTACATCATTTTATCACTAGGTGGTATGGTTATAATGAAAGCAATTCAAACTAATTCTCCCACTTTATAAATTTTATTAAGAAGTAGGCATAAAATAATAATAGAGCGTGTTCTAAAACTTGAACACCCCACGCCTTAGTTCAGACATTATACTTGGACTGGAATATCCTTTTTCTATCTTCACAACTTTACAACTGTGACTTTTCTGATTAACCCCTACACACACACACACACACACACACACAAAATTACAATAAAATTCAGTCATACCAGATTATGTATGGGCTTTTATACTTAATATCTACATTCTATGTTTTTAGTTATGCTAGTCCCTATACCTCAAATGCCATACTCTTATCCTGTCGACCTGATCAACCTTCCACATTGATGGTCCAGCTTCTGTGTTCCAATATCATACTGTTTCTAACTTTATTCTAGTTCATGAAAAGTTTGAACTTTCTTTCTGACATCATTATTATTACAAAATATGTTGAGATCCGATAAACCAGTCAAGAGCCAAATAACCTTAAAGTAAAATACCTTTCTTTTCAAGTTTCTCTTTCACCTTCTTTTCTTCTCCTTCTCCTCCTTTTACTTGTCCTTTGGCACCAGAAGATATGGGTGTGATTGGTATAAATTGGATTACACTTTCAGAAACCGTGGAATTAGCTTGCGGTGGAGTACCAGATGGAAATGGTATTTGTTTCACTAATATAGAAAATAAAATAGGTAATGCCATTTACATTAAACCAATAAACAAGATACAAACTATGAAATTGTGAATCACAAATATGAATTGTTTTAAAAAGAGAAATTCACTGGATATGATTATTAGGTCTTTATTTATCCGAGATATAAAAAGGTTGCCAAAAAATTAACTAAATTTTAAACATAATAAAAGAATACAGTAGCTGTGTTTCTCATTTAGTCACTAATGCTTTTTAAAGAATATTTCTAAAAAAAAAAAAAATTTTCTTCAGCAATATTAAAAACTTTTATTATATTGATAATATTTGAATTCTTAATATATTGATATTATTTTACTATATTCCAAATCTCTTAGTCATGGAAACCATTAACCCATTAACTAGCTTCAAATTTTCACTAACAAATGAAATTCTCTCTAGAATCTAGAGTATAGATCAGTGGTTGGCATACTGCAGCTCGCGAGCCACATGCTGTTTTTTGGCCCCTTGAGTGTGGCTCTTCCACAAAATACCACGTGCATGGAAACTTCGTGGCCCATGCGCAGAAGTTGGTTTTTGGCTCTCAAAGAAATTTCGATCGTTGATATTTGTCTCTGCTGACTAATGAGTTTGCCGACCACTGGTCTAGATGAGTTTTAAGCATACATTATTAGTTTTTACTTACTTTTATTCAGCTAACTGAGGGTAGAGGAGTTCAAACTACAGTATTCAAAGTAATTCACTTACAGAATAATGGTCAAAAGAATGTAGTAAGTATACTTGAAACTCCTTAACTCACCTAGGAAGAATTTTCTATCATATAGCCAAATGGCTTTGTGTATGATCCTTTGAAATTGTAATAGGACTATTATTATTAGTGTTTCATAATAATGTAAGTTCATCTAGACTCCTTTAAAATAATTCAATAAAATGTTTAATTTTATTTACAACATAATAGTTGAAATAATTATCTACCGACTAATAAATGAAAAACTGTACAAGTTCATACAACTTACTTTATACTTCTAAGTTTCAATTTCCTCATCTAAACAAGGATATTTGTATACACTAAATTTTAAGGATAAAATACATAATGTATGCGAAACAACTGCCGACACAGTGCCTAGAATATATTAAAACAATAAATATTAACTAAATGTTATTATGACTTATTTTCAATAATTATTCAATAGGGAACAGTGATGAGCAAGTTGAAGCATAGCATAGAAGTTAAAAGCATAGTTTTTGAACCCCAGCTTTGCTATATTTTGCATAATCTCAGGCCAGGTCATGTGCCTTTTCTTTATCTCCATTTTTCCTTCTGTAAAGGAGGACAAATATGCAAGAAGGGACGCTATGAGGGTAAAATAAAATTTTTAAAAAAGCATAATACCTAAATTAATAAACAATAAAAGAAATAATAATTACTATTGTAACTAAAACTGTCATTTCAATAATCACCTCCATTTTTAATTTCTGCTTGAATTAGCTCTTGCTTCAACTCTTCAATTTCTTTCTTCAATTTAGCATTTTCAACTCTAAGTTTCTTCTCTTCTCTCAAAGTTGATTGCAAAACTAAGATCAAGAAAATCTAGTTAAGTACAGTATAGCAGTGTTTTCTAAATGGTTCCTTATGAATACTACTTGAGAGTAGAGCCAGTATACACATAGGCAGGATAATTCTAATAAGCTAATGCTTTTTGGCCAGTTTCCTTGTATCAGAGTTTTGTATTACTAATTAAAACAACATGGTATTTAAAAAAGAGAAAAGAAAGATAATCTTCGAAATAATACAACAGAAAAGGCTTTATGAATCATTTTTCTAGCTTCTGTAAAGATGCTTATGAAAATTTAACAATCTTGCTCAAAGTGTCAGTAACAGATAAGACTGTTAAGAGAGATAAATATTCGGCATATTAATTATTTATTTTTTAAAAGTCTGAGATCTAATTACCAAACAAGAAAAAAACTATTCTCATTTTTTTTGGTCAGTACCTTGTAAAAGTAATAACCCTTTATACTTAATGCCTCCGAAGCTTAAACTGAGCAAACATTTAATGAGTGAAGTAGCTACAAAAATTTGCTCAAAATATAATAGATGCTTGTTAAAGGTGAGCAACTGGATATACAAAAGTATCAAAGAAAAAGCAATGCTTCTCAGTGGGGTTGGTAGTGCTCTCTAGGGGGAATTTTAAGTCTGAGGGATTTTCAAAATAATGGGAGTTATTACTGGCATTTGCTGGGTTGGGACAAGGAATGCCAGATGTCCTGACATATAATAGATAAAGATTTTGGAATTTTCATTACAAGAATAACATTGGTTACTGAAAAATAAATTTAAACGAACAAAATAAAGGTCAACCTAAATCCTACAAGCAGAAATTTAGATTTGATATTTTTTACACATCATAGTAATTCCTAGGTAAAATTTAAAGAAGTATTGGGAAAAAAGTAAAAATCATTTCAGACAATGCCATAGGAGTAATATAAAAATATACATTCTCAGCCCTGGCTAAGTAGGTCAACTGGTTAATGTCATCCTGATACATCAAATTTGCAGGTTTGATCTCCAATTAGGGAACATACAAAAAGCAACCAATGAATGCATAAACAGGTGGAACAGCATATCAATGTTTCTCTCTCCCCACTTCCTCTCTCTTTCTAAAATCAACTTAAAATTTTTTTTTAAGTATGCATTCTCTTCTAAAATATAAAGTGAAAATATAAAAGTTATAAATTATACTGTAGAAGGAATAAATTTATTTTATAGGACACTGTGAACAAGCAGTCTAAAAATAAAAATATTTTCTACTGTATCAGATCAATATATTACAAAAAAACCCCACCACTTTTCCTACAAATCAAACCAAAGACAGAATTTTAAGGATGTAAAGTTTTAAAGAAAGTGTTAAAATATTGCAGAGCATTTTAGAAATGTTTTGCATTTCTAAATGCAGACAGAAATATTCAAGAAAAATAGCAATAACCTTAACTAAGGTATAACCAAGTAACATACCTGTGTTCCTAAGCATTGCTAAATTCCTTCTTATATGTTACTTTTGCATATTACATATTCAGTACATATTACAAGCTTCAGTACATATTTGATTTCACCCATTTTTCTTCATTTTTAATTTATAATTTTATGCCAAATTATTTTATTTTATTTTATTATTTTTTAAAATATATTTTATTGATTTTTCACAGAGAAGAAGGGATAGGGATAGATAGCTAGAAACATCGATGAGGGAGAACCATCGACCAGCTGCTTCCTGCACACCCCCTACCGGGGATGTGCCTGCAACCAATGTAGATGCCCTTGACCAGAATCGAACCTTGGACCTTTCAGTCCGCAGACCTACGTTCTATCCACTGAGCCAAACCGGTTTCGGCTATGCCAAATTATTTTAAACATTATTTTCCCCCAGAAGTCTGAAAATAATACACTGTTTTCTCTATATATCATACATTCACTATATACCAATTCTAATATATCTTAATTCTAGACTATCATTTCACTGCAAATTAAAATATTAAAAGAATATAAAAGTTATCATCAAGATACTGTAGTAATTTATGTAGTAAACACTTTTTTTTTTGGTTTGTCAACATGTCAACATATGAATTCATTTTAGGTATCTTTTTAGAAAGTTTAAATTTTTCTTACTTGCTTTTTCCTTAAGAAGAGCAACTTGCTGTTTAAGATATTCAATAATTTGATCTGCCTCTGCACCTTTCTGTTCCAGTCTCTTCAAAACAGCATCATTGGTTGCCATTTTTGCCAAGAAACGGCAGAAAATCCTAAGTTAAAATATAAAAGTTATAAATTATACTGTAGAAGGAATAAATTTATTTTATAGGACACTGTGAACAAGCAGTCTAAAAATAAAAATATTTTCTACTGTATCAGATCAATATATTACAAAAAAATCCCCACCACTTTTCCTACAAATCAAACCAAAGACAGAATTTTAAGGATGTAAAGTTTTAAAGAAAGTGTTAAAATATTGCAGAGCATTTTAGAAATGTTTTGCATTTCTAAATGCAGACAGAAATATTCAAGAAAAATAGCAATAACCTTAACTAAGGTACAACCAAGTAACATACCTGTGTTCCTAAGCATTGCTAAATTCCTTCTTATATGTTACTTTTGCATATTACATATTCTCACTATTTACTTAATTATGTACAATTTTAAAGAGAAACGTGATTAGGAAAGACAAATATTAAAAGATCAACAGTTAGGAAAACATCAATACTAATCATATGTTTACTTAGAAGTAATGTCAGTATGTATACTGTGTCCTTTTAAAAGAAAATGAATTTTAATTTTATTGTATAATAATTCATAGAAATTAGAAAATATACTGTCACATACAAAAAAATGCATATAAGCAAAAATTCTGAGGTTAATCATGCTAGCTTAAACTGCCAAATATTTTACATTAAAAATGGTTAATCAGCCCCACCCGGTTTGACTCAGAGGTCCCGGGTTCGATTCTGGTTAAGGACTTGTATCTTGGTTGCAGGCTCCTCCCCAGTCTGGGTCTGGGTCCTGGTCGGGTGCATGCAGGAGGCAACCAATCTGTGTTTTTCTCTCAACACATAGATGGTTTTCTCTGTCTTTCCCTCTCTCTTCCACTCTTTCTAAATATCAGTAGAAAAATATCCTTGGGTAAGGATTAAAAAAACACACAAAAGAACTAAAAAACTACACTCTTCTGCCAGCGCTTGTGATCATTATTTGCATATTACTAGAAAACACTGGCATAAACTAATGGATTCTACTTATATTATTAAAAAAATCTAATAACAGTTAATCAACAAGTACTAGAAAACTTTCCAGAGCTCCTAATTCTAAAAACAATAATAGCTCTAAGCATTTGACAAAAATTGTATCAATACATAGACCTGACTAGGAACTAATCTAAAATATCTGACAAGAATTTTTTTTTTTAAATATTGGGATAAGTAATTTTGCCAAGATAACCAGTTATTTAGTAATAGAGAAAAAGTAGTCACTGGTTAGCAGCTGGTGTGTTTTATTGTTATTCTTAAATTATACTTTGCTACAAAAACTTGATTATTGCCAGAGGAATTACTGTTCTAAGATACTCTTCTACTGGGGCTTCTTTTGTTGTAGTATTGTTGATATTGTGGCAGCAAAAAGTAACCTAATATGCCCTGGCCTGTTTTACTCAGAGGTTAGAGTGATGGTATGAGGACCATAGAATTTTGGGTTCGATTGATTCCCAGTCAAGAGCATGCACCTCAGTTGCAGGTTCGATCCCCAGCCTCCTGGGGGAACCTCATGAAGGAGGCAACCAATGAATGTGTCTTTGTCCCCCTCTTCCCTCCCTTCCATTCTTTAAAAAAAATTAAAAAATCAATGGAAGAAATATCTTTGGGTGAGAATTGAAAATAAATGAAGAACTGTGCTATCTTAAATAATAAAAAGCTAATATTACTATGCTATCCTATACAATAAAAAGCTAATATTACTATGCTATCCTATATAATAAAAAGCTAATATGATAATTAGGCCAGAAGGTGGAATGACTTTCCACAATGACCAGTGGGCAGGGGCAGCCGGGGCTGCAAGGGCCGACCCCCCTGCATGAATTTTGTGCATTGGGTTTCTAGTATAACACAATGATTTATGGAGACTTGGAAAATTATTAATTATTGTGCAACCAAATTAGGACTTTGTTCATTAGTAGTCAGAATATAGAGTATTCTCAAATTTCCAATTCAGGTGCTCTAAAATTTATGTTTTGTTGAAATTTTTTTTAATACACTATTTTTTAAGAGTTGTTTTAGAATCTTAGCAAAACTGGGCAGAAAGAATTCAGTGATTTTTTTTTCCTTTCCTAAATCAGAATATACATCATGCTTATAAAACATTTTTTTTGGTGTTCATGGCCAGTTGTGTGCCTATGTCTAATTGGTATGTATGGTTTATTCTGGATTGCTTTGTCTTCTGAGCTGGAGCTGAGAACTGTTACATACCAGTTCTTTTATTTACACTAGTGGCCCAGTGCACAAAATTTGTGCACATTAAAAGGGGATTAGAGGAAATACTTCAATATTGCTATTTGCCCTTTCTCTATAATAGAAGTGTCAGAGATGAAACAAAAATAGTAAATGTATATGAAAATCTTCCTCCTGTCAGATTATGGGGTGCACCATGGGACCCATAGTTAAGTCCCTGCTCACCCAATTGCACCTCAAAGTTGCGTGAGACCCAGCCCCGGCTGGCCCCCCACATTGGGCTAGATCCAGAACCGACAGGTCCCACCCTTGTCAAGCCTCGCTGGATGGGGGTGCAGCCTCAGGTGCCCTGGCCCGGTGCCGGGAGGGAGGTGCAGCCTGAGGTCCCCCATCAAGCCCCACTGGGTGGGGGACACAGCCTCAGGTCCCCTGTCAAACCCCACCAGGCAGGGGAGTGGGACCTCAGGTCCCCTGGCTGGGTGCCTGAGTCCGGGATGTGGCCTGAGGGCCCTGTCAAGCCCTGCTGGGCGGAAGGTACAGTCTAAGGTCCCTGGCCTATTCTCTGACTGGGAATAGGCCAAAGCAGCCCAGCTGAGGTTCTCCTGTTGCCTCCTTTATGCCCTTCCTTGTTTCATTCTCCTAAGTATATTTTTGCTGTGTTCAGTAAATTCTTGCTTGCTTTTCTACACTTTGTCTCTTGTTTGAAATATTTTTCTCAAGAAGGCAAGAAGCCAGGTTTCTCCTCTCCTTTCCCTGATATCATCTTTTTGCTATTGTCTCTCTCAATTGCAGAATCTTTAATAAATCCCACTTTGCTTTTTGCTATTGTCTCTCTCAACTGTAATGTATCTTCAATAAATCCCACTTTGCTTTACTTTCATTTTTGTAAACATTAAAATCTTTTCTGCATAGAACAGAAAAACTGAGGTCCCAGCTGGGAACCCCAACTATAACAATCACATCTCATCAAACCTAAGAAGCTATGGTAAGATGTTCTAATAAAAATTTCATAGAAGTTGAAACTGATTTTACCAAATATATGGATATAACCTACATCTTAATCATTAAAACACACATATAAAAGATTATTTCTGAAATTCTTATCATTTCTGAATGACTTCCCTTTACCTCAGCAATCTCTTCAGTGGTCTTCCTCACTCTGATTCTAAATTGCCAGTAATTTCTTTTAAATAATCCCCTGCCCCAGGCTCTCAAAGTTAGGAACTAAATATAAACAAGTGAGCTATTGCTTTGAAAAGGAAGTTTTAAGTGTAGATTTAAAATTTTACCTTATAGTACAGGATCTCTAAAGATATTTGAAATTGTCTCTCTGCTTTCCAAAACATCTGATTCAACTGTTTCAGAATTGCAATTAGGTAAAAAATTTATATTCTAAGATACTTTACCACATTTCATCAAATCTAAGATACTATCAATTGCAAAATGGCTCCAATAACACGATGCCCTATTATTTTATGTACCGTTAACAACAAAAAAAGCCACTGCTGATAACTCAATGTTTTCTTATCACTTAGTCACATCTGTATCATTTATTGAAAGATCTCTTTTATTATTTTTTTTAAATCCACATTTGAGGATATGCTTTTCATGGATTCTAGAGAGAGAAAGGGAAATGGAGAGAATGAGAAACATCAATAGTTGCCCACGGTCAACAGGGAAGGAACCACAACCTGGCTATTTGCCCTGACCTGGAACAAATCTGTTAGGTAGGAAGTTAGAGAAGAGAGGCTATGGTGGGGCCTACCCTGGGGTCCTGAGAGGGGTCAGACCAACACTGCCTTCAGCCTGCCACTGTATGACACACTGCAGTTCATTTTTAAAAAGCCTTTCCCAAGTCTAATTTTAAAAAAAATAATCAACTCACCATTCACTAATACTATTACATATCAAAATTAAAAACACTAAGACTATGTCCAGCAGGTATGGCTTAGTGGTTGAGCATGAACTTATGAATCAGGTTATGGTTCAGTTCCGGGTCAGGGCACAAACGCCTGGGTTTTGGGCAGGACGCCCAGCAGGGAGTGAACAGGAGGCAGCTGATCAATGATTCTTTCATCATTGATGTTTCTATCTCTCCCTCCCTGTTTCCTCTCTGAAAGCGATAAAAACACTAAGAATATGACTGGCTATTTCTTACCAGCCCTCCTCAAGCCACCATTATGTCTCCCTGAATTGCTGAACAAGCCTCCTAATGATCTTCCCTCCATCGTGCCACTCTCCCCCCGTTCAGTCTATCTGATGATAGCAGTCAGTGAGATCTTTTTAAAAATGAAGTCAGGACCTAGCTGGTTTGGCTCAGCGGAAAGAGCGTCAGCCTGCAGACTGAAGAGTCCTCTGTTCCATTTCAGTCAAGGGCACATGCCAGCGTTGTGGTCTCGATCCCCAGCGGGGGGCGTGCAGGAGGCAGCCTATCAATGATTCTCATCAATGATGTTTCTATCTTCCTCTTCTTCTCCCCCTCTAAAATCAGTAAAAATATTTTAAAAATAAAATAAATAAAAATGAAGTCAGATTCTAGCACTCCGCTGCTCCAACCCTGCCAATGGCTTAGATGCCCTCTAGATCCTTCAATGACCTGCTCCTGCTTTCCCTGATTTTTTTGTCTCCAGCTTTAACAACTTCCCTCAACTCTGACCCACAACATTTTTGCTGTTCAGGCCAGTTTCTGCTTCATTGCTTTTGCAATGGCTGGTTGCTCTGCCTGACTGCACTTCACCAAGATTTCTGCATTGTTAATTCTCTCACCTCTGTCCTCTCTCTGCTATAGGATAGTCACCTTTTCAGTAAGACCTCCCCTGGCCACACTAACATTTCGATCTTCATCTTCCTTCTCGGCTTTATTTTGCCCTTCAGCGATCATTACAACCTAAAATATGGTGTGTTTTTCATAACTTTGTTTAGCACTTGTCCTCCTCAATAAAACGTGAAGTCCGGGGAGGCGTGAATTTTGGTCTGTTTTGTTCATTGCTCTTTTACCAGTGCCTGTGCCACAGTGGGAGCTCAGTAAATGAATGAATTCCTGTCTGCCCCCCCCCCACGTCACCAAGCTCGCTCACAGTCCTTTGACACATACGAGCACGCACTAAAATAAAGATGTTTGTGCATCGTATCCCTCGGCCTCGCATCCCATTTCTCACACTTGGCTCCTTCAGAACGCCCCCAGCTCTTCCCTACTTCCTCCTACCCAGATTCTATTTGCGAGATCGGACTTCCCACTCGTACCCGCAGGCCAGCTCTCATCTCCCGAAGGCAGGTTAGGGAAGGGGGGCCCTACGATCGCAACCTGGACCACTCCAGACCCCCGCAGGCGTCACTCACATGAATCAGCGGACTGGGGACCTGGAAGCAAGTCGGCCTTCGCCGGGAGCTGGAAGCCGCCTCCTGCGACGGCAGCGAGAAAGGACCCCACGAGGTGTCCCAACTAAACGCCTGTCTGAGCCACCCACGGATTCACCTTCCAATCTGTGGTCTCCTCCTTGTGTGCAGCCACGCTAAGCTCCCAGGATGCCATGCAGCCCTCCCTGGACCTCTTTCTTTGGTCGCGACGTTTTCTCGTCCCGTCGGGCAAGGCAAAGGGCAAGACGCCAGACGTTGGGGTCTTTCGTCAGTGGCGCGGCGCGGGAGCTGTGAGGTCAGAGGAAGCGGCCGGGCCAGGGGGAGGGTGTGGGGAGACTGGCACCTGTCAGTGCTAGGGACGGGCTCGCGCTTCGCCAGGGTTCTGAGCCCGGGACCTCCGCTGACTTTGCACGCAGGCAACGGACCCGTCTGCGCTGCGGCCCCCTTTGTGGCGGCTCCTGACATGCAGGGCCCGGGGCACTAAGCAGTAGCGGCGGCTCCAGCCACAGAAACAGCCCTGGGACCCCGTGTAGAAGCTCCATCCCCTTGTCTTTGTGTCCTGCGTCCCCAGGCTCCGAGGCAGGTATTGGGGGTTTCCCTCCTGTGTCTGTCCTAATGGGCGGGGCTGTGAAGCCTGGCAGGTGCGGCGAGTGGCCACGCCCACCCGCAGGGAGAGGTTGAGCGGACCCATTGAGCTGTTGGATGCCCTGCCTGGTCCCCATCCCTAGCGGGGGCCGCCTTCTACCTACACACATTTACCCGAGTCCTCTGGAAGGAATCTCTGCTTCAAAGGAAGATTGAAGGGGAGGTTAGAAAATGTGCACGTGGCTGTGTTACTCGTCACAGATGGCAACAACTGCTTTGGTTTGTTACTGGTTTGCAAAGGTTTAGTTACTGAGATGTGATTTCCTTGTGGAGTGGAAGAAATTGAACAAGGGGAAGTTACTTTACAATTCTAACGAGGTGCTTTTACAAGGACCCAATGTCCCTGTTTTTTGTTTGGGACAGAAACAACTTCTTGAGGGGAAGTATATAAAATAAATGAACTAGTTTCATTCGCCCATTGAAGAAATGTACAAACTGTTTTATCATCTTTTGCCCATTTCCCCCCGTTATTCCCCAACTTGAGTCATATCAACTCCAGATTCTTTGAGGGCACAGATTGTGCTTTGTTCACTATAATTAGCAATTTTCAAACCTAAGTGCTTGCATTGTTGTTATTCCTCAACTAATCTCTCACCTCAGCTGTCTCCCTCTCCCCCCACTAGCATTCTTCCATTCACCAAGTGAGAAAATCTGTATTTTTTTTTTTTTTATGCAGGAATCTAAGAGGTATTTAAAGCAAAACACAAAACACATGTTTTGTGCTAACTAATGTGTGTTTCTGAAAAATTTGCATTTTCTTCATTTGGTTATTTGATTTTTAGGTGTCTTAAGTGATTGAGGCATCTAATTGTAATAAAATATTATAGAAGGACTGCATAATGAAATACAACAGTTTAGTGTCTCCCTTTGTCCTCTCAGTCCTATTCTTCAGAAATAACCACTTTTAACCTCACCTAATTTAGATTTGAATGTTGCATACTTATGGTAGGTAAACTACTAATTATTTTTTAAATTGACTTCTTAAGATAGTCCACATCATCCACAAACATCTCATCTACAAATTTGTGAATAATTATTATAATATTTAGTTTTCATACTGATTAGTTCTAAGTAAATGTAAACTCAATTTTTTTTCACATCAATTTTCAAAAATATATTGTGGCTCATTATTTGGTAAAAGAAGAAAAGTAGCGACTCTAGTTTATTCTTTACCATTTCAGAAACCAAATCTGCTCCTACCTTCTCTGAGCTGGACCTTTACTTACAGGCTATCAGAAGATTTGTCATGTTAATAGCAAATTGATTCTTTTTCACTTCCTCTACAATGACAAAAAAATTATGCTTTATGTTTTGGACCAATGTGCTTCTTAAATGGTTTTTAACCCCTCCGCACTTTCACAAAGACTTTCTGATTTCTTTTGAGGAAGAGATGCCTATGCTTTCATCACCTAGTCCTTCCATCTTGTACTTTCTTGACCACCTATTCTCATTCTTAGTATGAGAACCTACCATTTCATTTCTGTGCTTGAAGATGTTTTCCTTGGATCCCAATCACTTTCTGTTTAATTTGAATAGATTCTATTCTAGTCCTTTTGTGCAGCTTCTTTCCTGGGTTACATTCATTGAACTCTTGAATAAGTAGCAATAATTTTTAACTCAACATCTTCTATTATTTGGTTTTCTCCTCTAAAGAAATTTATTTATAAAAGGTATGTGGATGGTAATTTTATTTCTTAGTATTTGTGTAGCTGTACATTATCTTATTGCTGTTATGGTTGATAGTTTTGCTGGGTATAGAAACCAAATCTTCCAAGACTTCACCATCTTCTAACCTCTTCACCATCTTCTAACCTCCAGTGTTGCTCATGAGAAGATGAAAATATCAGTCAGATCTTAATTTGTTGGTGCTAGGATTATTTGTTTGCTCTCAGAAATTATTAAAATTTTTAGTTATGCGTGATGTTTTGAAAAAATTTTATGATATATATTTTTCTTAAATATATTTTTATTGATTTTAGAGAAGAAGGGTGAGGTAGAGAGAAATAGAGACATCAATGATGAGAGAAAATCATTGGTCAGCTGCCTCCTGCACACCCTGTACTGGGGATCAAGCCTGCAGCCCAGGCATGTGTCCTGACAGAAAATGGAATCACTACCTTCTGGTTCATAGACTGATGCTCAACCACTGAACCACACTAACTGGTTGATATATTTTGGTGTGAATTCCTTTGAATTAACTCATTCAAAGGTGCTAGAATAAATAACTCAGTGTGAATCTTTTTTCTTTTATCCTCCTTGAAATTATAAGACTTTTTCATTTTAAGATTTATGTTTCCCTTCATCTATAGGGAATTTTCCCCTATTGTATTGTATTTTTATTCTCCTTAGTTTTTCTGGTTTTTGGGTTTTTTTTGAAACCCATTAAAGTAATTCTTTTGCTTGATTCACATGTCTGTTATCTTCTTGTATGCTTTTACTATTTGGTAATCACATCAAGCACTCATTTAATTAATCCTTTCTCGTGTTTTCTCAGTTTATTTTTTTGCTTCTTATTATCAGATGAAATTTATATATATTAAATACTGTTAAATTGTGGTCCATAGTCTTTCTACCAATTTTCATTCAGTTTCTTTATATCCTCCTAATATGTACTAGTGGCCTGGTGCGTGAATTCTTGCACATTGAAAATAAATTAAAAGAAATATTTTAATATTGCCAATCGCCCTTTTTCTTTAATAGAAGTGTCAACCAAATTCACGATCAACAATGACAGATTAAAACATACACATGGGATTGACACCAGCGAGAGCGTGTATCACGCATGTGCAAGTTAACTTAGCCTTTTATATATACTGATATATAAAATAATCTTGCTTAATTAGACCCATTTTCTGATGTAGCTAAACTTTTTCCAACCCAGTGAAGCACCCCAACTTCTCTTTCAGGTAATTTTCAGCAACACAGCAGTAAATATCAACTCAAAGCAGATTATTATTGTAGATCACTCAGGGAGAATAAAGAGTAAAATATTTAATTTCAACAGTGTTTGACTATATTCTGCTCAGTGAGGAAACTTGAAGTTATTTTCAAGGTCCAACATTTCTTTCTTCTTTTCAGTCGGGTCAAGTTTCTAAGCTTTCTAAATCTTTATTTTCTGACTAATTAAAAGAAAATGGGATTCAATTGAGTCTCCTATTTACCTACTCCAGGACTTCTGTGAGGATCAAATGAGATGAGGCACAGGAAAACACTTTGCAAACATTTGGTTGAACTGCAAAATGTTTACACCTGTCTATAAAGCAATTTGGATTCCTGCGCTGAAGAAACTCCAAAGAGGCTAGTTGCTAGGGAGAGGAAGCTGGGTGTTACCTGAAGTCCATAGCGACAGTTTCTGGGCAAGGCTGGGCTGTGGGCCTCATTTTGTGCCATAGGGTCTTGGCAGCATTGACTGCAGTTTGGTAGGGTGTCACTCTGGGGGGGTGGTGGAGCCTGTGTCCTACTTGGGGGAAGCCTCGTGTTGCTTTGTGGGTGCCAGGTCCGTGGTGCTGTTTCTTTGTGAATGGCCAGTACACATCACAACAGCTCCTGCATTGAGCGTCTGCTCCCAGTGGTCAGTGTGTGTCATAGAAATCAGTCAGAGGGTTAGACACTTAGCATATTAGCCTTTTATATATATACATATATATATATTAATATATATATATTATATATATATATATATATATAAAATCAGATTTCTTGTTACTATCTGACAGATATAAATTTCATATGGTTGTAATGAACAATTTCCTGAATATTAATGAGTTATTTATCTACTCATATATATTGACAATTATTTTTTATTCTTTTGTGAAATATGTTTTTCCATACCTCTTGTTTTCTGTAAGGGATGTAATATCTTCTCAAATCTTTCTAAATATGTTAGAGTTGAGTTTTGGATTTAAAAAAAAAAATATATATATATATATATATATATATATATATATATATATATAAAATATTTATATATAAAATTGATTTCAGAGAGAAAGGAAGAGGAAGAGAGAGAAACATCAATGATGAGAGAGAGAATCATTGATCAGCTGCCTCCTGCAAGCACCCCACTGCGGATTGAGCCTGCAATCCAGGCATGTGCCCTTGACCAGAATTGAATCTAGGACTCTTCAGTCCACAGGCCAATGCTCTATCCATTGAGCCAAACTGGCTAGGGCTGGATATTTTTATTTACAGAAGTTATTTTGGTTGCCTGTAGAGCAGATTTTTTTTCCTTGGCTTATTTTATTTTTTGCCTTTTGTTCTATAGTTTTTCCTTAGCTATCTAGTGATTTCTGGGCAGTTCATTATTTAAAAATTAAGGAAAGCTGTCTAGGTACTTTACACATATGCACAGGCTTATTGATTAACATACTCTGTTTTTGGATCATTGAGTGGACAGCCAGATCTTAACGGGGTCCTACAAGTTCCAAAAGTAAGAGGAGGTTGATTTTGTCTGAATCTGAAGTCTCTGAAGGGCTGGGCAAACTTCTTCACTATGTTATAGGTTGTAACTTCATCTTTCTGTTTCTTGTGATAGTACTCTTCCATATGCAAAATGCTTCACAGTAGTTTCTTAAAATCTTTCATCAGCTTGTGGCTCTTTTCTCTTTATTGTTATGAGATTATATATTTGAAAATATTTTCATTCTTTTGTTGAGATTTCTGGGCAGATGTATTTATGAGAAGTGGCATATCTCCTTAATTTAGAATTCCAGATCTTTATTGTGAAAGCTGAGAAGGGAAGGTTGCTGTGCTTGACCAGTAGAAAGTCTCTTCAATGATACACCTGGGCAGGGGGGAAATTTTATTCAGGACCTTTTTTGTCATGGTTGTCTTAATGTAAGTCAGATTGATTTTGGAGCAAGTTTTTTAATCTCCAGGCTGCTCTATTGCACAACTCTGAGGCGCCATATGTTTTGGAGTCTATGCTAATAAGACCCCTCAGGATCTACACATGGAACATTTATCTCAAACCTGGAGGCAATAACGTTTGTCAAGATTCTTACGGGGACTAAAACAAATCACATGTAAAACACCCAGCACAAAAATGAAATTGATTAGTCATTTCAATGACAGTGCCTTCTGTTATCTAGTTGAATTTTTACTACTATTATAATAAAAGTCCTTGATTATTTAAAGTGTCTGGTTAGTATCTCTATTTCCTATTTCCTTGCCTCATCTAAAAAAAAATTTCTTGTTAGTCTAGGGTTATTCAAGCTTTAGGTAAAGGGAAGAGCCTTATTGAAATTAATATGCAGTAATGAACTATCTCTAAACTCAGTACTGTCAAGCATCAGTGAAGAGGAAATGTCCTATCTTTTTCTTTGAATGCTATTGAAAGTGTTTGACTTAGATTTATAACTGCAATGTTAATTTCTGATTGGTATTTTTTTCTTCTTTGATATTATCTTGGAATTTTTAAACTTGACATTTTTTTACTTTGAAGTATTCAGATTAACATTCCCTCCAAGTTACATATTTACTTGAGGCCTGGCCCAAGAAATGCATACACAGGTAGGGTCCCTAGGCCTGGCCTTTGATCAGGGCCGATTTTCCTTGGCTGCTACCAGCCGCTCCCTTGCCCGCTTCATCCTCTACCCAGTTTCCAGTTCACTGTTGACTGACAGGCCCCGAGGATGATCAGGGCCTTCGGGCTGAGGTCAACTCCTGTGTTGAGCGTCTGCCCCCTGGTGGTCAGTGTTGTCATACCCAACTGGTCATTCTGCCATCTGGTCAATTTGCATATTACGCTTTTATACATATATAGATTGTTAATCATGTCTAAGGTAAGGAAACACTGGTTTAATGTTTGTTGATCTGTCAAAAAATTCTTTCCTTTTCCAGATTATCTTGGAAGATCTATGACTCGGAGATGTTTCCCTTGAAGGATGTTGAAATGGGTGCCTTTACCTTCTTTGCCTCCGCTCTACCACATGATGTTTGTGGAAGCAACGGGCTTCCTCTCACACCAAATTCCATCAAAATTTTAGGGCGCTTTCAGATCCTTAAGACCATCACCCATCCAAGACTGTGCCAATATGTGGATATTTCTAGAGGAAAACATGGTGAGTTGATATTTTTTATCCATTCTGTGTTCTTTGCTCTGTTACCTTGGTTAGGTTATAAATATACAGTACATGTGTCCATGCGTGCCTTTGCCCTTCACTTTAGCCCAAACTCCTGTCAGTCAAAGCTCTAGTCATTTGAGGTTTTCTGACTACATTTGAATGATTTATATATCACAGGTCTGAGAACCAGGATTTTTAATTTTATTTTTCAGGGAATTCACCTATCCTTAAACATATTTATTCACCTCTGTAAGAAGGAAATGAATGTTCTAATGTTAGAAACTTTATACTTTATTGGAATGTATTTTTTTATGGTTGAAGATAATTTGGACTCTCTTTGAATGAAAGTGAGCTGCTTTTTTTTTTTTTTGAATTGCAATAGCTTTTTGTTTTTACTTATTTTTTATTGTTTGAAGCATTACAAATAGTAGTACATATATCTCCTTTTTCCCCCCTTGACCTTTTCCCAGCCTCCTCTTATCGCCCCTCCCCCCCCCCCAAATGCTTTTTTCATATAGGATTCCATGTAGAGAACTGACATAGAAATGTTTAACCCTATTGGTTAAAAAGTTAATGTTTTACCAAGAAGATATTTACTTTCTTTTTATAGTATAATGGGGTGCTTCCATATCCCATGTCTTAATCAATTCAGGCTTCTTTAACAAAACACCATAAACTGAGTAGCTTATAAAGAACAAACATTTATTTAGTACTGGAGTCTAGAAAGTCCAAGACCAAGGCCAAAGCAGATCCCATGTCTAGTGAGGCGCAGTTCTTCACTAATAGCCATCTTGTCACTATAACATCACATGGTAGGAGAGACAAGGGAGATCTCTCAAGCCTCTCACAAAAGCATTAATCCAATTCATGAAGGCTCTGCACTCATGACCTACTCACCTCCCAAAGGCTCCACCCCAAACACCATCCGTTGGGGTTAGATGTCAACCTATGGATTTTAGGGGAACACAAATGCTCAATCTACAGAACACATAAATATGCTTATGGTGGCGATATTTTCTTTTTAATGATTTATTTTAGAGAGGGATAGAAGGGGAGATATAGAGACACATACGGAGAGAGAAACTTCTATTTGTCTTTCCACTTATTTATGCATTCATTGGTTGATTCTTGTATGTGCCATCACAAGGAATCAAACCCATAACCTTGGCTTATCAGGATGATGTTCAAACCAACTAAGTTACCTGGCCAGGGCCATCGTGGTTGTTGCATTGGCCCATGGACTGAAGAGTCTTGGGTTCAATTCCGGTCAAGGACACATAATTACAATAGATTGCAGTCTTGTTCCCCAGCCCCAATTGGGGTGCATGTGGGAGGCAACCAATGGATGTGTCTCACATCAATGTTTTTCAAGCTCTGTCTCTTCCTCTCCCTTCCAGTCTCTTTACAAATCAATGTGAAAAATAGCCTTGGATAAACAACAAAAAGATAGATATCATTTGAAACTTTTTATATGATTAAAAAATTGATATTGTCGATTCCTGAATGCCTCAAACACCCACCCCCTCCCTCCATAACCCCTGTACACACCATCCAATTACAAATTACAGATTCTAAAGAGTTTTCAGTTGTTAGGTTGGCTAAGTTCCAAAACCACTCTAGGAAAGTTTGACAATATACTAATAGTATATACTCATTATCATCTGTAACTAGGGACCATAATCAATCTTTTTTATTTTACATCTGCAAATTTGAATATGCCTGTCTTCACCTGTCTTCTAAAAATTTTGCCACTTTGCTCAATCCTTAGAACTTTTTCATTCTTGTATCCTCAAGTGCCCTTTATTCCTTTTCACTATGTCTGGAAGTCTGTTTGGAACTTTAGTTCATGTAACAGGGATCTTACCCTCTATCTAGGCTTTATTTTCTAGAGTTAATGACTCAATAATTCTAGGTATTTCTTGAGCTCCTTCTTTTCCTTCCTTTACCTAAATGTGCCCCTGTAAATGCTGAATCAGGAAAAATCTTATTATATAACTATAGGACCGATGCACGAAATTCGTGCACAGGTGTGTGAGTGTGTGTGTGTGTCTCAGTCTCAGCCCACCCTGCATCCTGTCCAATCTGGGACCTGTAGAGGGATGTCTGACTGCCCATTGTGGGACCTATAGAGTAAGGTGACCAGACATCCCGCTTTTGGTGGAACAGTCCTGATTTTTAGCAATTTGTCCCATGTCCCGTGGTGTTTTAAAAAAGTGCCAATTTTTGGAAAGTCTGGTCACAGAGGGATGTCTGATTGCCCATTTAGCCCAATCCCAAATGGGCAGTCAGTCATTTCTCTCACAGTCCAGGAGTACTGGCACCCAACTGCTTGCCTGCCTGATTGCCCCTAACCACTTCCACCTACCAGCTTGGTCACCCCCTAACGATTCTTTTGCTGGCCCAATTGCCCCTAACTGTTCTCCCCTATAGGCCTGGTCGCCTCCAAATGCCCTCCCCTGCTGGTCTGGTCACCCCTAACTTCCCTTTCTTGCCACCCTGGTTGCCCCTAACTACCCACCCCTGGTGGCCTGATTGCCCCCAACGGCCCTCCCCTGCAGGCCTTGTCCCTCCCAACTGCCCTCCCCTGCCAGCATGGTCACCCCTAACTGCTCTCCCTTGCCTGCCTGGTCACCTCTTACTTCCCTCCCCTGCCGCCCTGGTCACCCCCAACTGCCCTCCTCTGTAGGCCTGGTCACACACAACTGCCCTCCTCTGCAGGCCTGGTTGCTCCCAACTGCCCTCCCTTGCAGGCCTGGTTCCTCCCAATTGTCCTCCCTGTTTTCCTGATTGCCCACAGTTGCCCTCTCCTGCCAGCCATCTTGTGTCCACATGGGGGTGGCCATCTTGGACCACATGAGGGCAGCCATCTTGTGTGTTGGAGTGATGGTCAATTTGCATATTACTCTTTTATTAGATAGTATTTCTCTGGAGATCACTATTGATGACTTTGCACAGGAACCTTCTTTTTAGTTATCAATATCAGGTAGGAATGGATTCCCTTAGACAGGAATCTCTGTTAGGGCTGAAACCAACTCATAAATCTGGGTAGTCCCTTTAGGCCTATGCACCATCTTGCTAGTTACTCTGCTCCCCCTGCTTGCTCTTCTCCTCAATATCAGCACCCCTCTCTTCTAGGGTAAAATAAATCGGGGATATGTATAAAATTTATAAAGTTTAAGTTTTGCTGTTTAGAATGAAAATATCAGTGATTATCAAAAGATCAGAAAATTTGATTATCTTGTTTATATTGACAGTACTCATTGTCCTAAAAAATTGTATGTATAAGGATTAAATAACTGAATTGAGTATGTATTTACGTAAGGGTCTGTTGTTCCTAAGTATCCCAGACATTTCAGTTGCATTTAATTTGAAAATTTTGAAAGTTTCTACTCAACCATCTTCTTTTTTTGTTAATCTTCACCCAAGCATTTTTCCCCCATTGATTTTTCTAAAAGATATGGAAGGGAGAGAGAAAGAGAGAAACATAGATGTGAGAGAGATACATTGATTGGTTGCCACCCCATGGGCCCCCCACAGACCAGGGCAAGAATCAAGCCTGCAATTGAGATACATATGGGCCCTTAACAGGAATCAAACCCAGGGCAGAACCCTTCAGTCCGCAGGCCAACACTCTAATCACTTGCCAAAGTATCCAGGGCTACACAGTTTTCTTACCAAACAAATAAAATTTTCAGTAATTTAACAACACATGATTTTGGTTTGGACTCCACTTGATTGCCTTATCAAAGAATTTTGTTTTTGGTTTCTTTTTCCCCTTTATTCTGTTCTTGCTATGCAGATATCCTACATCTTGTCATTGTTATTCCCTCACTCCCTACCTTCCCCTTTGTATTTAGAGTCACATGTGACATATGGTCTGTTTTAGTAACATTATGTTTTCACATGTTGGATTAGCTCAGAAATCAGGCTTTCACCGTTTTCTATACAGTAGATCATTCAAAACAGACTCAAGATGATGTTAGTTTCTTGCTAAATCAACAGGATTAAATATTTCATCTCAAGAATAGTGAACATTTTATTAAAATTTGAGATCTTGTTTATAAAAGTAAAGTTGAGGAAAATATCTTTAAAATATAAAAGGCAAATATAGCATGAAATACTTGAACAAATTTAATGTTTTTCTTTTGAGGTTGAAATCTCTTCAGTGTTTAGAAGCTGAGTGAAGATTATAAATTGTAATGCATACCAGTTTATTTGGAATTTGTTGTCCAGAAATATTTTGGTCATTGCTAGTGAAATAGATTTGAAATTCAGGTAGAGAATAATAAAATTGTTAAGGACCAGTAACATAATTTATTCTGTATTTCTAGGTGCATACAATTTCAACCGAAATGTCTATATCAGTTCAGAGTTCCTTCAGAAAAACAGAACCAACAGGATATATATGAATACATTAATTGGTAGGAATTGGCATATATGATTTTAGAGGCGGGGTGGGTAAGTCTGAACACTTGAGTGAGACCTGAGCTGCAGTCCATGGGTGAAATTTCTTCCTTAGAGTAGCTTCTTCTCTCTTCTTGGGGCCTTTACTACTGATTGAATCAGGCTCACCCAGATTATCTAGGATAATCTTTCTTGCTTAAAGTAAACTTATTATAGATTTTGATCACATATAAAATACCTTCATGGTAACACCTAAATTTGAATAACTAGAGGCTGCAGCCTTGCTATCTTGACTCAGAAAACTGACCATCCCAGTGACCTAGTAACAATGCTGTTTCTTAAGTACTGACTTATTTTCATCAGTTGCACCATATAAATATTTATTTAAATATTATATTTAAAATGTAATGAGCTAGTCTCAATTTTTACTGTGAATAACAAAAGGATGATGCAGTAACTATATTCTAATAACCTTTCAGATTACCTGAGCACATTTACAAATTTACTTTTTGTTAAAAAATTATTTTTCTTTTAGTCCTCTACTTATTCAACTCTTTTATTATTTTTCTTTTGCTTAATGTTGTGCTCTCTTCAATTTCTTATTATTGATTTCAAACATAAAATTCAGTCTGTATGTACAACATAGTGATACTTGGCATTCATCAGATATTTGTTAGAAGGAAGATTATTTCACAGTTCTTTTATGTTCTCTTTAAAGTTTATCTTAGTGTTACATTTGTTTTTGTTTTTTTTTATAAATACTGCCACTATATTGCCGACTTATATTTGGCACATGATTTCTAAATATTTTTGTCAGATTTTATTATGTGAAACTATATTGTTTTATAACAAACAGAAGTTATTTTCAAACAGCGATCCAGAGTTTCAGGATGAAAACTCTAATGATTTCTTGAAAAACCTGGCTTGTATTGGAAATAGTGTTTTGGTATACACTTCATTACCTCTGGGAGAAACTTTGATATTCTACCACAGATCATGGCTCTGCTGCATTAAAATAATACTTCAAAACTCAATAGGATCCTAAAGTTTTGGCAAACTCTGTTTTATGATAATTTGAAGAAATTTCCAGAAGAAGCTTGATGGCAAACACTTTGGAAATATCTCATGGATATCAATATGTATGGATATCCAAATTAAAATTATTAGTTAATGGAGTGTGTACACTTTAATAAATTATGATGTTTTTGTTTTATGTTAAAATCAGTGCTACTGAGGTGTTATAATGCCTAGTGTACAACATAAACATATACTTTTCCTCACAGGACAGATTTCTGTTTAGATAATGATTGTCATCATAAGAGACTCTTATTCATTTCTAATGGCCATATCATGCCTTTGATCATTTATTTAATAAGTAAACTCCTTTAAGAGTATTTTTCTGTTAGATGCTTATATTTTTGAAGTACCATTCTAGAAACTGGTGATGTATTTGAACAAGACCAACATTGTTCCTGCCCTCATTATGTAGTGGATAACAAATACATTAAATAAAAATAAATGTAGTTTTTTGTTTTTTTATGGTTGAGATAAGTGCTACAAAAGAATAGTATAATGTAGAATCTTATCTAATAAAGAGGGAATATGCATATTGACTATCACGCCATCACAAATATGGAAAAGCCCATAGCCACAAGATGGCAGTGCCCAGTCCCCTTAGCCCCGCTGGAGTCCCCCAGTCCTTTCAGTCCTGCTGGATTGGGTCACAGGTGTGAGGTGTGGCCAGATCCACCCTCAGCTGCCCAGGGCCAGCCCAAGGCATAGGCAAGCCTCAGATGTGAGCTGCCCAGATGCATAGGGCTGGCCCAAGGTGCAGGCAAGCCTTGGATGGTGGCTGCCCAACCACCCAGGGCTGTTCAAGGCTCAGGTAGCCAGGGCTGGCCAAGGTTTGCACTGCAGGCAGTGGAAGCAGCAGAAGTGTGATGGGGGTGTCACCTTCCCCTGATCACCTGATTGCTTCCAGCCCCTGAGGGCTCCCAGACTATGAGAGGGGGCAGGCCAGGCTGAGGGACACCTCCTCTAGTGCATGAATTTTCATGCACTGGGCCTCTAGATTATATTACAGATGGAGCAAATTTATTTTGGGGGAATAAAACAATATTTCTTGAAGAAGTCACATTTAATTGAGGAATGGATAATAACACTAGTTAACACTTAGTGATTACTATATGCCAGGCACTATTCTAGGATCTTATATATTACCATATTTTCCGGTGTATAAGACGACCAAAAATCGGGGATCGTCTTATACGCCGAGTATATCCCGAAAATAGGCGAATATAGGCCTAAACCTATGTTTTAACTGTAAAATTAGGGGGTTGTCTTATACGCCCTATCGTCTTTTTCGGTTGACTTTTTTCATTTCAAAAGTCGTCTTATACGCCAGAAAATACGGTAACTCATTTTAACCTCAGCATAACTCTGTGAGGTTGGTGCTATAACTTCCTCATTTTTCAGAAAAGGAAACTGCAGCATAGAGAGGTTAGCAAACTTCCTCAAGGTCACAGAACTAATGAGTATTAATCCTAAAATTGAACCCGGACAGAATAATCTGTGCTCTTAACCACTATGTTTAATGATAGAATTTGACTGGGAGAAGGGAATGGGGAAGATAATTTTAAGCAATGGGAATCCATGTGCTAATACCTTAAGACATGAAGGGAGGAAGGCCAGTGTACATGGAAGTTGGTGAGCAAGAGATAAAATAACAAAAAATAAAGCTAGAGAGGAAGTTATACATTTAGATTTATTAATATTTCATCACTTAGACTTTAATATGGAAATATATTGGAAGGGACTAAGAGTGTGAGAAGCTCAATTAAGAGACAGTTGTGTTAATCTAATAAAAGCTGATGCTGGCTTGGACCCAGCAGATGGAACAAACTATACAGATTCTGCAAACAGTTGGGAGATAAAAATACCAGAACATATTGTTTGGATTTGAGAAAGGGATATTGCTCCAAAATTTCTAACTATAGAAGCTGCCAATGTAGTGGCACTATTTACTGAAATAGTGCTAAAGGAAACAGGCTTATGAAGCAAACTATATGCTCATTTTCAGTTCTGTTGAGTTTGAGATGACTTTTATATTAAAGTGAGAAATTGTCTGTATAAGCCTGGAGTTTAAAAGGGAGTTCTGGACTTGAGATAAAAACTGAGAGGTGTTCAGCCTTGGTAATAATAAGGAGAAAACACAATATGAAGACCCAGAATTAGGTGGGGGAACTAGAAACATTTAAAATTAAGGAGAAAACACAATATGAAGACCCAGAATTAGGTGGGGGAACTAGAAACATTTAAAATTGTGGTGAGAGAGATTCCAGTTTACAGAGTAAACTTCAGAGAGATAGCCAGACAGCTATAAGGAAAACTTACAAAGTGTGGTTGGATGGAAAACAAAGGATGCAGCTTTTGATTTTGTTTTTCTGATACCATTATTTCCTTTTTTTTTTTTTTCATAGTTGTGCTAAATTACTTGGAGTTCAACTTTGTATGTTCTTTTATTAATTGAATTGAAGATTTTCTTTACAATTCTCTTTTTTCTTCTTTAGTGGTCTTTCAAATTTAATTCTCTTAAAGTTCCTGTTTTGTCACATGGGGTCTTTCATCTGAAAGTGATAGCTGTTATTTAGAGCATTTTTAATCTTAGTGTTTCAATCCATTCTGTATTTTGCTACCCTCTCTGAGAGTTTCAACTTCCAAAATGTGACCATTCCATATCCTGCCCTCACATTTTACTTGACTGCCTGTGTATAACCTTTTCCCATTTCTATTCCCCCATGTGAGACCAGACCTTAAACTAATTGTTACCCAGTTAGTTCCTTTTACTGGTTTTCCTACTCTGAAATTCTCCTTTCCTATCTTCTATCTCAATTTTCACTATTCCTTGTAGTCTCATTGTACCTTCACTTTTTTTTTTAATCCTCACCTGAGGATACTTTTCCATTGATTTTTAGAAAGAGTGGAAGAGAGAGGGAAAGACAGAGAAACACATCTATTGGTTTCCTCCTGCAAGTGCCTTTACCTGGACCCAGGTCTGGGAGGAGCCTGCATCCAAAGTACTTGCTCTTGACCTGAATCAAAACCAGGAAACTTAGGTTCACAGGCCGACACTCTATCTGCTACTAGGGTACACCTTCACTTTTTTATCTTTGCCATCTATATTTTGTGATAATCTTCTTTCTTATCTAATCTTGAATCCATTTTGTATGGATGTTCACAGTATTGCAATTTCTTTTATACCCTTAATCTCTTCTGAAATAACCTTATTAAAACCCCATCCACTTGTAAACCCAGTTGTATTTTTCTCTTGTTCTTATATTAATCATTTACAAATATATATACATTTGCTACTATGTCAGACAATGTGTTAGTCACTAAGGTTACTGATGAAGGAAAAAGTATCACGCTCAGAACTGTGCTATCTCATTTATAGATCTGTTAGAAAATAAAATTACATCATAATATTGATTGTGCCTGACAAAATTTTTATTACATAATCTTAGAAGGCCCCAGGATATTACAAACAATCCCATATCAATTTTCTGTTCTTTCTCCATAGTCATGATTCAGAATATTTCTACTTTTGTCAAGTTTCTGAACTCAATTTCACAGACTTTTTGTTGGACCCAGGCTATGGAAATAATCTGTTCCTAGCTCCCAATTTTCCCTTCCCTTCAAATATTTTTTATATCTTCATCCAACCTTTTTCTTTTCCTAGTCTATGTTAGGGGAAGGATCACTTTTTTCCAAAGGTAAGCCTTTCTGTCTATTTTTCCTGATGTGTTTTCCATGGGAGAAAAACACAATATGAAAGGATGTTACTTAATGTATTGTTTTATTACACATTGATCCTGTTATTCTATATATTTGGTTATATATATTATGTAATTAATATAGAGTTTGAAAATCTCTTAAAATATCATTTGTATTGTCTGTTAATATCACTAGTGAGATGTATTATTTTGTTATTAAAATGTTGTATTCATAACATATAAAATGGATTTGTTTTGTTTTATTCAGAGAGACTGGTGGTAGTGGCTGAACACTGTGAACAGAGCCTGGAAGACTTACTCCAAGAAAGGAAACCTGTGAGGTACTATGTAATATCAGAAACATTGAATGAAAAGCAGAAGTTGGCAAACAAAAAGCCATTTCAACTAGTAATGGCAGTGTTTTAGTTCCTTCTGTTACTTGTTTAATGATAAAACCCAGGTGCAGATTTTCATTTTGGGAAATTTAATTCATAGACCTCATAGAAATTTATTGTTGACATTATCCAATGTTCAACTTTTGTGAAGCAGGCATTCTCTGAAGCACTTGGCAAAAAAATGCCTATGCAGAATATATGTGACAATTTGAAATCTTTTTAGCACGAAGCAGTTCTGCAGCTGAGATTAAGAGTATTTTCCTGAAAGGGGTACTTGGTAACTTATACAGGATACTAGTATTCCTAGGGACCCAATGAATTGTGTTATTTAAAGACCCTGTTGAAGAGTCTAGAAAAATAATATCATGGTTTGGGTAAAATTTAATGCAACAGTTTAAGTTCAATTATTTCAAGACTTGGTATATTTATTTTCAGTTTCAGGCATTCTTGGCAAGAAGAGCATAAGGTCTAAGTTATATTATAAATATTCTATTAAATGAGCTTCGTGGATTTTTCTGAAAATATCTTAAAATTATAAAAAATATTTATTTAATGCATAAAGAAAGCTATACCAAACCAATGAAAAGTGTTTTCCAGGAGTCTTTACAGGATTATACTTATTTTAGTTTAAAATATTATTTTTGCTGAATAGTTTTTAATTGCTGCTCTATTCTAAATGAAAATAGATCTTTTTCAAGGGAGAAAAATATGTATCTTACTAAATGGTAGTAATTTACTAGAAGTAAAACAAATAAATGGAATAAAAGTACTTTTGGTGCTCTTTTAAATGATTTGGTTTTAAGCAGTCTCCGGCATGAAACATGCAGATATCAAGTATATTATTACCTTATTTGCTTCTTTAGAAAGTCTAATCTGACCATAGGAATTAAAAGTCGTTTTTTAATATATTTAGAAATAACTTACTCTTACTTAGTATATGTATTTTATAATTATAATTCTTGCATGACACAAATTTTTTAAGAATATGTTACTCTGTGATCACCAGTTTAAATTTATTCTTTATAGGCAACAAATGCTGTGAAAGATATTTGACATTAAAATTGAAAACCAATTGTAGCCACATCTTTATTGAAAAAAATCCCACACAACACTTAATTTTATTTCAGGCTGGGTTAAATTAGAATAAAAATGTATAATTCGTTATATTTGATGCGGAAATCTCTAGCTAGCTAGTCAGCCTTGGACAATTATTTTAATCGTTTTATCTGTAAAACAAGGAGTTTCACTTGATATAGGAATCATTCTAAAGGGTGTTATTCTCAACTTTATATTTTATTTAATATGCATTACATTTGGTAATATAATATTGACCAATTGCCTTTACAAGTACATATTTTTATGTTTTCTTATACCAGTACTAGAGGCCTGGTGCATGTTTCATGCACCAGAGGGGTTCCTTGGCCTGGCCTATAGGATTGGGCTGAAACTGGCTCTCTGACATCCCCCGAGGGGTCCCGGATTGAGGAACGCGGGAGGTTGGCCAGCAAGAGAGGGACTTCAGAAGGGCTCCAGGATGTGTCTGGCCCATCTCGTTCAGTCCCAATCTGCCAGACCCCAGCAGCAAGCTAACCTACTAATTGGAGCATCTGTCCCCTGGTGGTCAGTGCACGTCATAGCAACCAGTCGACTGGTCGACTCTTGCCCCCTGGTGGTCAGTTCATGTCATAGCGACTGGTCAACCAGTCAACTGCCTGCCTCTTGGTGGTCAGTGCACATCATAGCAAGTGATTGAGTGACCTTATCATATCATTAGCATATTACGCTTTGATTGATTGAACGGTTGACCAGATGACCAGACACTTAACATATTAGGCTTTTATTATATAGGATACGTATTAACCTATTATTGTCCTTTAAATGGTAGATTTCTTGACAGAAGAATCTGTGATCAAATCTAAGTGTAAAATTATAGTGCTGTAATTGAAAAGGCTAAATTGTTATATAAACATCTATTTTATGGTCCAGCAATCCTACTCCTAGGTGGAGGATCTGCTCAAATTCTGGGCCCTAGCTACCTCATTTGCTTCAGTCTATTCTCTGCCTTGCCTTGGTACTTAACAAAGAGAAAGGAAAAATACATGACTACCAAAATATTTGCACAAGAATAGTCCCAGAAACATTATCCATAGTAGCCCCAAACTGGGAAGAACTCAAATGTCCATTAGTGGGAGAGTGGGGTAAGCAAAGAAGGGTATATAAATCAACAGTACTGATATATGCAACAACATGATGAACCTTAAAATTATTATGCTGAGCAAAAGAAGCCAGACACAATAGATTATATTCTTCTATATATATGATGTTCTAGAAAAATCAAAACTCATCCATGGTGGTAGATATAAAAACAGTGGTTGGGGGAAAGGATAATAGAAGAACTTATTTAAAGTAGCCTTGAGGGACTGGAATGCTGTAATGGAAATTTTTTTACTTTTTGATCAGGGTATTACATGGTATGTGTGTGTTTTTTTAAACTTGTCAAAACTCCCTGAGATATATCTTCTTTTTTTAAAAAAATGTTTTTATTGATTTCAGAGAGAGGGAGAGAGAAATAGAAACATCAGTGATGTGAGAATCAACTGTTGGCTATCTTTTGCATTCCTTCTACTGGGAATCAAGCCGAAACCTGGGCATGTGCCCTGACTGGGAATCAAACCATGACCTCCTGGCTCATGGGTTGATTCAATCACTGAGTCACCCAAACTGGGCTATACCTTAAAAAAAAAAAAAAAAAAAAGCCTGTTAAGTTATTTTTTTACTATAATATAGCCACAATATTATGTTGTTAATTAAGATGCCTGATCCAGTGGCATACTTCTGTGTATTTCTTTTTTTCTATAAGAAGAAATAATTTGAATTAGTTATTGCTTCTTAACAAATTACTACAGCACTTAGTGGTTTAAAATAGCAATAAACATTTATTATTTTATACAATTTCTCTGGATCTGGAATTCATAAATGGATTAACTGGGTTATTCTAGTTCAAGATCTCATGAGGTTGCCATCAATATATCAGTTGGGACTTTAGTCATCTGAAAGCTTGGCTGGAGTCAGGTGATCTATTTCTGAGATAGCTCATTCATTTTGTGCCATTTGTTGATAGGTCACTAGTTCCTCTCTGTCTAGATGGCCTTTCCACAGCCTCGTCGGAGCCTAGTGGGTAAGAAATAATGTTCTCAAAATTATTCAGTATTCACTTATGGTATTTGGGACAGAAGAAATGAAGTACTTTACCCTATGAAGGGAGAGGATAGAGTATTAAGAAAATATACTAGAGCTGGAATAGGGTCTCCACAGACATACCTATGCTACTATCCGAATTGCTCTATACTGGAATTGATGTTACTCATGGTCTTGCTTTCTCAGTCATTCCAAAGGACTTTGAAACTACTAGAGTAGTTTTCTGATCATCAGGATGGTAAACTGTAGAATGTTCCTTCTGATCTCTACGTTTTCTTCCTTTACTTATTAAAAGAACTGAAGCAGACAAGAGAAGCTGTTTACTCAGAAATTTCTATTTTCATTATTTTACCTCAACTGTCATTTTGTGTGTTCTTTTTACTTTCACTTGGCTATATAAGGATAAAGTTTATATTGTTTTGCCATTATATTGTTTTGCCAATAAGAGTAAATCAATTAGCTTATGAAATGTTTTATTTTTCTGTGTTCATTATCCTTGTTTTAGAGATGATAAATCTCATGACAGTGAACACCAATAGTTTCAATAATGTAAAGGTATAAAAAAGCCACCTTCTTCAATGCCTTTGTATATGTTTTCATGATGATAAAATGCTATAGGTGAAAGCATATTCTTTGAGCAAGTAGATAAACATGAATAACATTAAATGCAAATTTCATATGGTCTTTTATGCTATTTACATTTTACAACAGTCTTTTTCATTTATTTAAAATAGAACATTCAGCCAAAACCAGTTTGGCTCAATGGATAAAGCGTAGGCCTGCGGACTCTCAAAGGTCCCAGGTTCGATTCCTGTCAAGGGCATGTACCTTGGTTGTGAGCACATCCCCAGTAGGGGTGTGCAAGAGGCAGCTGATCGATGTTTCTCTCTCATCAATGTTTCTAACTCTCTATCCCTCTCTCTTCCTGTCTGTATACGTCAATAAAATATATTAAAAAACAACAACAAAAAAGTAAATAAATAAAATAGAAAATGCAGCCCTGGCCCGTGTGGCTCAGATGGTTGGGCTTTGTCCTGTGCATTGGGGGTTGGGGAAGGGTGGAGGGGAAGTTGCTGGTTTGATAACCAGTCAGGGCACATGCCTGGGTTGCAAGCTCCATCATGGTGAGGCGCATGATGGAGGGAGCCAATTGATATTCCGTTCTCACATAGGTGTTTCTTTTTCTCCCTCGCCCTACCCCTCTCTCTAAAAATCAATTAAAATATTTAAAAAAATAAAAGCACATGCAGTAACTTTAATGTGTGTGTGTGTGTGTATATATATATATATATATATATATATATATAGTATATATCTTCGTGTAATATATATAAATTTTTGTAAATAAAGTACTATTTTTTCAGCATTATGGTCATAGACTAAAATTCAATATTTTTCTTGTTCTTTTTGAAATGCAACATTCAACACTTACTGTCTTTGAGTAGAAATGTATCGGTCAGTGTCAGTTTTAAGTTGTTATCTGATCCATCCATCTAAATTAGTTTTGTGGAAAACTGACTTTTCACATATTTGGATTGCATTAGTCTCCAATAACAGAGTAGGTTTCATGTGCAGAGTAGATGTGCTGAAATTTTAATTAATTCTGTAACCTGTTTATGGAGAGTAAAAAGATGTTCTTATGGCTTATAAATCACTTCTTTCCCCAACTGCCAAAAGTAAACACACTGCACCTGTAAAATAAAGGCTGATGCAGAGTAAACAGGAAATATATTTAGATGGGGTTGCAATTTGAGACCCATGGATTTTACTTGTCCATCTGCCTCTAACTGTTGCAAAACTGTAAGCTGCTAGTTGTCTGGTAGTTACTTACGGTTGATTGGCTAAATTTAAACATCATCCAAGATGTATATCGTACTGGATTTACATTTTAAGTCTTTTGTAAAATTGATTGGATGGGGAATAGAAGCACAAAACCTAGAGAAGAATTTTGTGCCAATTTACTCACTAACTTTTTTCATAACAAATTTAATATCATTGAACTAAGTAATGTCCTAAAACATTGTAGTAGTAATTTGTATTACAAATATATTAAAATATCTGGAGGTTTCAGGTCCTACTAGAAAATTAGGCATTCTTTTTATAAGTTTAATGTCTGTAGAACCCTTTCAAGAATTCATGTTATCCAAACAAAATAATTTTTTTTATGATTGGGGGGTATTATTGAGTCAGTCTTTTGTAAACTTATTTGTGTAGACAGTTTGATAACCTGGTTGAAAGAGAAAACTTCTCATCATTTTTTAAGAGTCTATTCAAGCCTGAATAGGAATAATTAATAATTGGAGAATATTGTTCTCGATGTTTTTTTTTTTTTTTTTTTTTTTAATGTTGCTCGTTCCAGAGTTCAATTTTGTCAATATTTCTCTCCAGTTTTAGTTAACTGATCAAAATTATTTGTTGGAAACATAGAGGCATGGAATTAAATTAAACTCCCATAACAAGTAGGTTTCTAGTAAAACTAAAGTGTTTAGAAGATATGTTTGAAAATCATATATGCTTAATTGAATATATGCTTAATTGCTACTCTGAGTCAGATTCAAGATATTGAAAAGTGAAGAAATGTAAATCTCAACTCCTTTCTAAAAGATTTTCCAGAGGATATTAAAAAACAGATATATCTTCATCACTCCTATTAAAGGAAGCATGAGGAATTGGTTGGCCTTTTCATGTGTAGGTGCTATTTGGAAAGTATTTTCCCTTTCTGTTACTGTTATGCAGAGCATGAATTTCTGCTTAATCTATAATATAAACATGCCAGCAAGTGTAGTTCATAGACAGATACTCAGCAGAATTTTGGCACATACAAGCAAGTTTCTGCATTGACCTTAAATGTCCAAGTGAAGAAGGGTGAGTAGTGCAGGTATGTTTCTTTAATAACATGTAGTTTGTCATATGTTTTTAGGGTTATGGTTCTGAAAATTTATGCTATAACAAAATGCTCAGCATTGTAGAGGTTGTACATGGACACTTTGATGGGAAGCAGGTTATGCCTGCAGCTGTTCACGAGCTTGATGGAAAAAATGATCTGACTTAACTCACATGAGTAAGTTTTACTTGTCCCTATTAAAAGATTGCCTACTCACTGAATTAGATATTCCAAAGAATTTAGACACATTGTAGAATGCAGTCCAGAGTTGGATAATGAGCCACATGGCATAGTCATTGGAAATAGATAGTAGTCTCCTTATTTTAGATGTTACCTGATGGTGGAAGTTGAGGCACATTTTCTTTCTTCAAGGGCTCTAGTTTCAAAGTGCATTTGAAGTTATTGCTATGTAGTCAAATAACTTAGAGATTTATATAATTTATGTATGTTTTTCTTCCTATTTTATTGTTTTGTATAAAGAGAGAAAATAATACCAAAAGATGCCCTTTTCTCAGGCTTAGAATCCTGCAGCTACCTTTTGCA
Source organism: Pipistrellus kuhlii (assembly GCF_014108245.1). NCBI lineage: Eukaryota > Metazoa > Chordata > Mammalia > Chiroptera > Vespertilionidae > Pipistrellus > Pipistrellus kuhlii. The sequence continues at coordinate 131,925,245 of NW_023425404.1, forward strand.
TTCACCCTCTCCAGTGTCCTATGGTATATCCTATTCATTGTCAAATAACATTAATACAGCCTTGGTGCTATTGCTTACATCTCTGCTGTTCTCTACAATCTTTAGTTCAGCTCTTCATCATCAAATAGCATGACTATGGCAACCTTCTCTCAGCTGGTCTTCCTGCCTTTAGTCTTTCCATATTCCAATCATTCCTACTTTCTGCTAGTATATTAATATTTTTAAAAATAACTTCATTCCCTGCTCAGAAACATTTGGCTGCTCTCCAGTGTGTGTGTGTGTGTGTGTGTGTGTGTGTGTGTGTGTGTGTGTGTGTGTGTATTATGTATGTATGTGTGAAGAAAATGCATTATATAGTCATAAGACAGACTTCAGTATAATTCTGTATTTCCAAATAGTGTCTAAATTGTACAAATAGTTTTTATTGTTACCAATATATACTTGAGAAGATTGAGTGCCAGTGAATTTAAATATACCATGAAAACTGTGCTTTTTGTCCAACAGTGTATTTTCATTCCTTAGCGTACAGCACTTGTTCAAGGAACTCACTTAACTCTCTCTGTAACCTTCTGCACTATACCACTGAACCAAAGCAAAAATTGTGTTTTCCTTCTCCAAATTCTTTTATTATATTGGTTCTCTTTAGTTGCAATGTAACTTTCCCCTCTAGCTTATAATTGTTTGCCTACAATTATAGAATTAAGAAAGTATGGTTTACCTTCCCTAATTAACTGTACCCTTTTGACATGTATACTATAATTTTTCATTTTCCTGTGTCCTAACGAATAACTTCTTATAAGAATTTGTGTGTAGTTAATGTGCTGTAAATTAACTTTAATGAACTAAATATGTTTTTAGTTTAGTCACACAGTTTGAATTCTCCTTCCTTTAAAGTTCTTTTAAATTATGTGCCATAATTTTATTTCCCAGACATGACTTTTGGTGAAAATATTATGCAATTGTTATTTTGGTAATTTGTTAATTATTTTCTTAAAATTTTTAAAACTATTTTTATTATTGATACTATTACATATATCTCTATCTCTCCCCCCCCCAGCCTGTTCCCCACCTGCACCTAGACCCTGCCCCTCCTCCTCTCTGACCATCAATCACTGTTGTCTGTATATATGGGTTATGCATATATGTTCTTTAGTTACTTTCTTCACATTCTTTCATCTAGTGCCCACTCTCCCCTTGCCTCTGATAACTGTCTGTCTGTTCCATTGAAGATACTTTTTCTTTTTAAAAACAGACTGATTAAAGGAAACAACTTGTTGACTTCCATTCCCATGGTTCTGAGGAAGAATGCACTTCTAATTTCATTCAGGTTGTTGGCAGAATTCAGTTCCTTGCAATTTTAGAACTGAGATCCTTGTTTACTATTGTGATTACTGTCCATCGGAAACTGCTCTCAGCTTCTAAAGGCCATCTGCATCTCCAAAGCTAGCAATGGAGAATCTTGTTCATATCACGTCTCCCTCATGCCAGGAATCTCTCATTTCCTTTGTCTCTAACCTCTAGATATAAATTTCAAGGACTCAGATGATAAGGCCAAGCTCACTCAGACAACCGCCTTTCTTAAAGTCAGTTGTGCCATATAACATAATGTGATCAGGGGAGAAAAAACTGTCATATTTATAGTCTTGGTGATTATGCAAGGTTCACATTGGAACGGATATCTTGGGGGCCATCTTAGAATTCTGCATCACAGTTTGTTTAGTAAAATTTTGGGGAAAGTTTTTAGTCTCTTAATAAGTTTGATCTTTGGTTTTCTTGTTTGTATTAGTAAGTTATTGTGGCTGAGATGGTGGAAATGGTAGTGCAAGCTTGTCAAACTCCAAGCTAACATGGGCCAAAAAAAACAAGGCTTAAGTTTATGTGGGCTGCAAAAAAACAAAAGCTTCAATTTTCATAGAAACATAGGTTTATTTCAATAGAGACATGCTGAATACAAAGGGTTGAAATAAATGAGTAAATGTTAACATAAAATAATAGAACATTTTAATAAAAACTAATATTTTTTCTTGAACATTAACTTACCGGACACTGAATAACTGTACAAATTAAGCATAACACAAATAAACCTATTTTCCTTGTTCTCTGAAAGTGAAATATTTTCTGTTGTGTGCATCAAACAAGTCAGTACAAAACTAATGACATGGCAATCGGCTGCTAAAATATTCTCTGCTAGTATTAGTGGAGAGAAATGGTGTGCCTGTGCATAAGGGAAATGAGTACAACATGAATATAGTAGTCATTAGCAAACATTGTAGTTCATTATTAATAATTATTTATAACTGGATATTATAAAATTAAGTTACAAAATTTAGTTACACACCATTATATTGGCTGGGCTACAAAAATATTTATTATGGACCATAAGTTTGACATGCTTGCTGTAGTGTGTCAGGAGTCATCAAAACCACTTCCAGCTCAGTGAGTCGCTGGAAGCAAGCAGGGGACTCACAAGTCATTGTACTAATTGGTTACATTGTTCTCATTTTGTTATAGCAAAAATGTTCCAAGAGAAGTCAATAATGAAAAAAGAAAATGGGGCTAAGTATGGAGGAAAGCAAACACAAAGTTTTTTTGAGTCCTCCCTAGGAGAGTTATAGATGTACTTAATTCTTCCAGCAACTAATGTGGCATTTGCAAAGTGTGGTCTATTAGAGAAACTTGCCTGAGTCTGTGAGTCAAGGGTGTTTGTTGGGGGTTGGTCACAGAGGCACTGGGTGCCTGTGTGACTGCTGTTACTGATGCTCTAGACCCCCCAGAAAGCAAGCAATTCTTCAATATACAATAAATCATTGTTTGCACAAAATATCTAGACAAGCTAGAATGGTTCAAGGTTTCCAATGGGCAAAACCTTCTTATTAGTGAGAAAATTACTAAAGTACAATTCCCAGGAGCACACAAAGGGCCAGTTAGGACAATAGGCACATTTGGGTAACAAGGAAGGTTTGAGATTGATGAGATTCCTTTTTGAGGAAGTGTTAAAGTAGATTTTATAGCCTCTTCTAACAATTCATGCGGGATGTTATGACTGTAAACTAATGGTTACCAGTCTCATTTAGTGTTAGTGTAAAGACCTTTTATTTTTTCACTCATCAATGAGTATTAGTTTTTATTGCTGCTATAATATATTTGCCACAAATTTGTCAGCTTAAAACATTACAAATTTATTACTTAACTAGTGACCTGGTGTATAGATTTGTGCACATTGAAAGGAAATTAAGTAGGAGAAATATTTTAATATCACTATTCGCCCTTTCTCTGTCATAGAAGTGTCAGGAGATGAAAGAAAATTAGTAAAATCTATATGAAAATAATATATAAATTGATTAATAAATAACAAAGACATAATGTAAAAACAACAAAAGCATGATATAAAAACAACATTGATGAAAACAATGATTGATAAATTGATTACACTTATTCTAATATCTCCCTGTATAGCACATTAAGAGTAAAAACACTTACAGAGTGCTTGACTAATTTCCCTTGGTTATGAAGTATTTACAAATTTAACGTCACTTGCTCTTCAAACTCGGGAGAAAGCAACATATAACTGACCATGTGCGAAAATGGGTTCAGGTAGGAATAGAGTTTGTCCTTGTGATTTATTAATGGTCTTCAGACATATTCTGTTGACAATGCCGCTGTCTTTCAGTCTCAATTGAAACAAAAACAATCAAATTCACACGATCAACAATAACAAATCGAAACACGCATGTGATTGGCACCAGCGAGAGCTATATATGTATTGTACATGCGCAAGTCAATGTTTATTTTTAAATTGCCAATGCACATCATATGTACAGGTCATTTGGACAGTTGGTCACTTAGCCTTTTATATATATAGACTAGAGGCCCAGTGCACAATATTCGGGCATGGAAGGAGGTGTCCCTCAACCCAGCCTTCACTCTCTCCAGTCCAGGACTGCTGGCTCCCAACTGCTCGCCTACCTGCCTTCCTGATTGCCCCTAACCACTTTTGCCTGCCAGCCTGATCACCCACTAACCACTACCCTGCCAGCCTGATTGATACCTAACTGCTCCCCTGCCAGCCTGGTCGCCCCTAACTGCCCTCCCCTGCTGGCCTGGTCACCCCTAACTGCCCTCCCCTGCTGGCCTGGTCACTCCCCAACTGCCCTCCCCTGCAGGCCTACGTCACCCCCCACAATTGACCTCCCCTGCAGGCCTGGTTCCCCCCAATTGACTTTCCCTTCTGGCCTGGTCTCCCCCAACTGCCCTCCTCTGCTGGCCCAGTCAACACTAACTGCCCTCCCTGCTGGCCTGATTGCCCACAACTGCTCTCCCCTGCAGATCTAATCTCCCCCAACTGTCCTCCCTGAAGGTCTGGTCCCCCCAACTGCCCTCCCCTGCAGACCTGCCCCCCCAACTGTCCTCCCCTGCAGGCCTGCCCCTCCTAATAGCCCTCCCCTGCTGCCTGGTCTCCCCTAACTGCCCTCCTCTGCAGGCCTAGGCCCCCCCCCCCAAGTGCTCACCACTTGAGGCCTGGTTTCCCCCCAACTGCTGTCCCCTGCAGGCCTGCCCCCCCAACTGCCCTCCCCTTTAGTTCTGGCCCCCCCAACTTCCCTCATCTGACCTGGTCTCCCCTAACTGCCATCCTCTGCCAGCCCAGTCACTTCTAACTGCCCTCCCCTGCGGGCCTGGGTCCCCCCCCAACTGCCCTTCTTTGCTGTCTTGGTCTCCCCTAAGTGCCCTCCTCTGCTGGCCTGGTCACTCCTAATGATCCACAACTTCCTTCCCCTGCAGGCCATCTTGTGGCAGCCATTTTGTGTCCACATGGGGGCAGCTATCTTGTATGGAGGAGTGATGGTCAATTTGCATATTACTCTTTTATTAGATAGGATTTTGTCTTTGTCTTCATTTTTAGCTATATAGTTTTCTTTTTTTTTCTGTTTTCTTTTTTTTTAATGATTGTAGTAGGGATTGCAATATAGATCCTTAACTTACCACATATAGTAATCTTATAACAATATACATCTATTTAGCTTTTCCAACATTTTGCAATTAATATTCTTTTACATCCTATATAATAAAATCCTATTATGCAAATCAACCGAATGGCACAATGACTGCTCGCTATGATGTGTACTGACCACCAGGAGGCAGGTGCTCAACGCAGGATTTGCCCCCAGGCCTCAGGCCAGCCAAGGCAGTGCCAGCAGGGGCCCCTTGATTGCCCCACCAATCTCTCCACACATCAGCCCTGATCACCCACCAGGCAAAGGGACCCTACCCATGCAGGAATTTCATGCACTGAGCCTCTAGTATATTGTAAATCTCGTCATACATTGTTATTGTTTGTGCTTTAAACAATTTACCTTAAGCAATGATGAAAAGGTTATTTTGTATTTAACCATGTATTTAGCATTTCCTGAGCTCTTTATTACTTTGTTTTAATCAAGGCTTCCATCTGGTATCATTATTCTTCAACCTGAAAATTTCCTTCAATATTTCATTTAGTGAAAGTCCAATGCTGACAAATTCTCAGATTTGGCCATCTGAAAATGTCTTCATATCACCTTAAATTATTTTCCTCTTGTTACAATTTTATTTTTTAAAAATGCGTTTTTAAGAAAGCAGAATTGAAAGAACTGTATTACAACATACTAATATTCTACCATTAAAATTTTGCCAACTTAAGCTTTATCATATACCTATTTATCTCACTATTTGGTCATTAACTCATTTTAAAGTAAGTTGCATGTATGTTATTCCTAAATCTTTCAGCTTGTTAGTCATTAACTAGAATTTAATATGTGTTAATATTTTCTCTTAATGTATAATTTACAATCAGTAAAGTACAAAACCTTGCATATCATTTGATGAATTTTGACAAAAGTATATACCTGTATATACACATCAAAATTAGGTCACTACCAGCATCTTGGAAATATCCCTCATGCCCTTTCCCAATAAATCTTTGCCTTTCATTCCATTTCCATCTCCCAGACATAACCACTTTTCTAATTTTGTTCACTTTGGATTTGTTTGTTTATATAGTACTTCACAGAATTGGAATTATGCAATATAGACTCTTTTATGTAAGGCTTCTTTCACTCACCCTAATGATCTTAGAAGTCATCTATGTGGTTTCTTGCATTGTAACTCATTCCTTTTATTGCTGAAATATATTCCATTTTATAAATGTACCAGTTTGTTTTCTGTTTATGAACTTTTGGGATATTTCCAGGTTTTTGGCTATAATAATTAAAGTTTGGGGATTGTTTTTGTAATGTGTGTGTGTGTGTGTGTGTGTGTGCGCGCGTGCGTGTGCACGTGCTCGCGCACGCACGCGTAACAAAGGGCAAGGAGGGGGGGAACAAATGTCTTTATATCCCTGGGTAAATAGGTGGCAGTTGAATTAATAGCTTTTAGGGTAGGTATATGATTCATATTAGAAATTACCAGACCCTTTTCCAAAATAGTATACCTTTCACATTATTACTAACAATGTGTGAGAGAGTTCTGGTTCTTCCATATTCTTGCCAGCAGTTGGTCTTTTCATTTTTTTTTAATTTTTAGCCACTGTAGTCATTATATAATGATTTCTCATTATAGATTTCATTTTCATTTTCATGATGACTAAAAAGTTATTGGGCATCATATAATGACATAAATATCTGTTTAATTTTTTATCTTATTTTTCAGTAGGTTGTCTTTTCATTATTGATTAATAGGCATTTTTTGTATAGTTTCTATATTCTTCATACATATACTTTGCTAGATATATTTTGCAAATATTTTCTGCTAGTCTGGCTTATCTATTCATTTTTAAGTTGTATTTTGATGAGCAGAAATTATTATTTATGATGGTTTAATGTCTTAAAAGTTTTCTTTTATGATTATTGCTTTTTGTATTTCTTCTGAGATACAAACTTTGACTCCTCCCAAGTCTTGAATATATTTTCATGTTTTCTTCTAGGAGCATTATCCTATTTAATAAAAAAGTAATATGCAAATTAACCATCTCTCTGCTACTCCCACAAGCCACATCCACCAGCCAATCAGGAGCGAGTATGCAAATTAACCCAACCAAGATGGCTTTGGCCATGGAGCTAGGAGGAGGTTTGGATTTCCCTGGTAATGGAGGAAGCCAAGCCCAGGCATCCACTCAAGGCAATAAAGTTTCAATTATAGAAGATAAATAAATCCCAACAAAAACGGTGGCAACCACACAGCTGGAGAGAGCAGGAGGCTTGGGTTGCTCCGGCGATGGAGGAAGCCAAGCTCTTACAGCCCTGGCCTGCCTTGGCCTCCACTACAAAATTTCAATTAAAAAAAATAAATAAATCCCAACAAAAATGGCTGCAGCCACAGAGCAAGCAGGAGGTTTGGCTCTGCTCAAGGCTACAAAGTTTCAATTATAGAAGATAAATAAATCCCAGATCCCAGGGCCTCCACTTGGGTCGCCAGGGGGTCATGGCCAGCCTGCAAATCACCACAGGTTCCTCTCCCAGGCTGCCCCATGCCCCAAGGGAACCCCACCCTGATCCGGGATACCCTTCAGGGCAAACCAGCTGGCCCCCACCCATGCACTAGGCCTCTATCCTATCTAATAAAAGAGTAATATGCAAATTGACCATTACTCCAACACAAGATGGCTGCCCCAATGTGGTCAAAGATCCTGCCCCCATGTGGACACAAGATGGCCAGCAGGGGAGGGCAATTAGGAGGCACCAGGCCTGCCAGGGAGAGCAGTTGGGGATAATCAACCCTGCAGGGGAGGGCAGTTAGGGGTGACCAGGCCGGCAGAAGTTGGAAGTTGGGGGCAAATGGGCTGGCAGGGGAGCAGTTAGACATCAATTAGGCTGGCAGGGGAGTGGTTAGGGGGTGATCAGGCTGGCAGGCAGAAGCGGTTAGGGGCAATCAGGAAGGCTGGCAGGTGAGCAGTTGGGAGCCAGCAGTCCTGGATTGTGAGAGGGATGTCCAATGGCCTGTTTAGGCCCTATCCCGGTGAGCAGTCAGACATCCCTCGGGGGGTCCCAGATTGGAGAGGGTACAGGCTGGGCTGATGGACACCCCTAACCCCTTCCTACCCCAACCCTCATGCACCAATTTCGTGCACCAGGCTTCTAGTAGAGAAAAAATTTCAATAAAGCGATAAAGTGCATCCTGTCCAGAGTGAGTTTCTGCCTTGCACCCTGAGCTGCTGGGATAGGCTCCAGCCACTTGCAAAAGCAGATTGGAACATAATTAGCTTACCTGTTTTTATTAATGTTTCTTAAATGGATACATAGCTCACATTTATTTAAATGTTTGATATTAGAGGTGTTTTTGAGTACTTAGAAATTTAGTGATGTTTTTGTGACCAGAAATATGCAGAACTATCTGTTCTGCATTAACATTTATCTCTTGTTTTTATAAATTAGTCTATGGGAAAAATTGGTTTTATGTTGTTTTGCTTAAAGTCACAGTTTCAAAGAACTTGTTAATGATGTTAAGGGAGGATTTACTGTATTATATAGTTTATTAAAAGACCCTGGGGTTTTTTTTGAGGGGGAATTAGACTTTTTTGTTTGTTTTATTTTGCTTTTAAGTTGACCAGGATTCTGTACACAGCCAATAACTCATTGATCTCTATTTAGCCACTGTTTGGTGTTGTAGTCCCTACTTTATAAATTTGAAAACTGGGGCAGGATGAAGTTGGAAAATTCTTCAAGCATAGCAAATCAATGATAGTTTCCTGGCTTTATATCTGAACCTCAAACACTAGACTATGCTTTTCATATGTTTTTTGATCTTATCAAATTAATTTTCTCCTGAGAAAGGAAAGGTACCTGGTATTCAAGATGAAAGGTAATTATCCAATTTATTTTGTCCTGTTGAGAATTAGTCATTTCCCCGACTTACAGCTTTTAACTTTAGTTATTTTGGAGTGAGAATTGAATTGTAAAATATGCCCAGTTTCACAACTTAAGGACAATACACTGATTTTTTTTTTTTTTTTACTTGTTGCAAAATAATTTTTAGGTAAGCAGCTAATCAGTGAAATTTCCATTTTAAAACATCTGAATCTGAGACAAATAAATTCTTAAATTTAGCATGGATGAGTGTCATTTCAGGCTAAAAAAATGTGTGCCGGATAGTGAGATGAATTATTTTCTTTTCCAATTCTCAAAACTTTATTTTTTTCTCTTTAGAAAAAAAAAATTGCTGTGTTAAATATTGTGATATTTTAAACAATATTTAGTGAATTATAAGTGGCAAATTAAGAGCCTCAAAGACACTAGTTAATCACTAAAAGCATTCCCTCTCCAAAATTTGTAACTATAAACCAATTGAATCATTAAAAGTTATATGCTGGTTGAGCTCTTTTGTCTTGAAGTTACAGAGAAGAATTTAGGTTAGAGATCACATTAATCACTAGTACTTTTTTTTCTCTCCAGTTCTTAAGTCACACAGTAGCTTACTATATTTTATCTGCTCTGCCTTAACATTTATCTCAGGCTGATACCAAGTAAGAAAGTTTTAGACCAAAAGGAAACTATCTGTTGGAATGATCAGGTTTTATAAGGTGAAAGAACATCTTGAACTCATAGAATCCAGAAATGTGTTTCCTCCCTTGGTTTGCTGACAATATGGGTATTTTGGCTTGTGGAATGGCCCTTAGAAATATCATGGATTATAGATCTGAGGAAATAGCATGTGTGGTTTTAATTACCACCTATACAGGAATGACTTCCAAATCTAACTCAGCAACCTTAATCTCCCATTCTTTCCCCCCCACCTCTATTTCTTGCAATCTTTTTAAATGGTTCTCTTCTTGGAAACATTGCAAGAAACTGAAAAACACACACAAAAACCTGATGTTTTGAGGGTGATAAGAATTTCTTGTGCTTTTTAAACATCTTTATTGAGGTTCTATAATTGATATAGAAGAAACACTATAAACATTTAATATATACATTTGTTGAATTTGGACATATGCATACACCTATGAAAACATCACCACAGTTCTACCTGAGTGGAGGCATTGGATGAAAAGCCATTATGGATTCTATCAAAAAAAAAAAAAAAAAAAGGAAATAGTAAAATAGTTCTAGAATAAAGATGGATATCAAAAAGAGGCTAGTTGAGATACAGAGGAGTCTTACACAACAGGGGTTTCAAGGTCTTGATGAAATAAAGAGCAGCTTCTCAGGAATGAGCAGAGAAGTATAGGAGATTGTTGAAAATCGATATGTTAATAAAGAGAGATAGAGCAGTATCTCATTATAACAAACTATATTTGTAGATATTTGCTGGAGTGAGATGAAAATTTGTGGCTTTGAACACGTGAGTCCAACCAATTCTTAGACAATTAAACGCATGACCTTGATCTCATTGGGCTTAGCCAACCAAGCTAAATGGCTGCTGATAATTTAGGAATGATTCAATAAAAAGGACACTGTAAATTTCCTTTGAAATACATATAGAAAGGGATAAAAATATATACATGATATTCTCTTTCACTTTTTAATTTTTCTAAAGATTTTTTTTTTTTTTTAGGTCTGTTATTTATTACCAATTTAATAAATAAATTTTCAGGTTTTCATTTCCCATTAGACAGAGGGAAAAGATGGTAATTCTCATGTGCTTGGTAATTGTTGAATTATCATTGTAGTGAAATTCTATTGAATTTAATTGTATTAAAATTATCAATTTATGCCCTAGCCAGTTTGGCTCAGTGGATAGAGTGTCAGCCCATGACTGAAAGGTCCCAAGTTTGATTCCGGTCAAGGACACATACCTCTGTTGCAGGCTCAATCGTCAGCCCTGATCAGGGCATGTACAAGAGGCAACCAATTGATGTGTCTCTCTCACATCGATGTTTTCTCTCTGTTTCTCCCCCTCCCTTCCATTCTCACTAAAAATCAATGGAAAAATATTCTTGGGTGAAGATTAACAAAAGAAAATATGAATTTATAAATCTGTCTTTTCAACTATACCATTAACTTTGTGATTGTGGAGATCCAATTCTTTATCTTTGTGTCCATAGAGTCTAAAACAGTGCTAAGCAGTTAATAGCTACATAACTGTGTTAAAGTATAAATAAAAGTGTTTTAAAATATGATTTTGCTTTATTGTAAATTATTAATATTATTTTAAAAGCTTACTTTTGGTCATATCTATATATTTCCAATCACCAAGGATTCTTATTATCACTAAACTTTTCAAACTGTTAGGGACAATAGTAACAGAGGAAATGCTACCCTCCCAGTCTTTGGGACTGATAATAGTAACTGCAAGTTTCAAAAAGAGATTATTTTATGACCTGAAGTTTAATTTACATTTTCCAGGTTAGTGATGGATTTCTTTATTAACAAGACTCTGACTTGGGAATTGTGTAGAATAAAATCATGTTGTCCCCTGATAATATTTGTTTTTAAGTGTGTGAATCACATTCTTTTATTTTAACTCTCCTTCTAGAGGCCTTTTTCAATTAAACTGTAATGCACTAACTATTACTGGGCATATGATTTTTTTTTACCTTGCTGTTGCATTAAACTTGCATTAACTACTTCAAACTATCATAAAATTTTAAATAATTTCATGGTATAAGTTATTTGCCATATTAAAGAATAAAGTTTTTAAAAACAAATAAGTATGCAAAATTCCACAAATACTGATTTCTTCTAATTATTCAAAATAACTTTTTTTCTTCTTTTATTTTATATTTTATTATAAAACTAAATATTAAAAGTATAAAAAAGGCAAAAAAAAATCCACAACAAATATTATTTGAACTGAAGGGTAATGAGTCCATTAAGCATCATGGCTAAGAAATAGCTAAGAAAAGGTATGCCAGGAGCTTCAGCTTTATGTTTAAATTTTTAAAAACTAATGCAATGTATATGCTCTTCAGCTTGAAAATAGCATAAATGTGCTTTTTAACCTACAAATATTTTCCAATTATATCTTATAATCAATTAGCACAAGCAAATACAGGAAGTAAAATATTCAGTCCTTTGTGTTTAGCTGTTTCAGAACTGGTTTAGTGGAAAATTACTTTAAAAGTTTAATTTTCATTTTCATGAGAAAGATGCTTGTATTGAAGTAGTGTGCAACTGAGGTCCTCTACTGTTACAGCTGAATATAACACCAGCTTTTAAGATTTTGTGAAGTTTGTGCCAGAGAGAGAGAGAACGAACAAGGACAAGAGTGATTACTACTTTAGTGTTGACAGCATAAAACACAATGAGCTAAAAACAAAAACAAAAAACTAGGTGCTTTTATTTGTTAATCAATCTTTCTTTGTTTTTAAGAAAGAAGAAAGGGTTGTCATGCTTTCATATTCACATTTTATTAATGTAATTATAATTGTTTTAAAGTTTGTAATCTTTTCCTTTACGTAGATGATTTATTTTTTGAGAATTTTAGTGAAAACTATAAGTTCTTGTTTCTCACATTCCATATTTGCTTAGGACTGGCTGTTGTGACAACTTAACATGGTAGAAACTATTGATAAAGAGGCATAGTTTACAAGTTAGTTTAAATAGCATTCTTTATTAATAGTAAGGTTTTTTTGTTTGTTTTTTAAACACTTCACAGAGAATATCAACTTATTTTTTAATTTTAAAATATAGCTCAGAACCAGAAATTACCAAATAATTGAAGGGGGGAAAAAAATAGTTTGAAAGAAAGAGAGCCAAGGGAAAAAAACACACACAGTCTTACCCAGAGAAAATGAAGCTAATATACTTTTTTGCTTCCTGAATTAAAAGAATTCTAATAACTATCCTCAGAGAGACTCAAAAGAGTAACAAAGCCACAGGCAAGGAATAACTAGATATCAGAAGAGAGATCCTAAATTAATTAGTAGAGTACATAGGCTAAAGGCCATGCTCATGGGAAATAAAACAGAAAATTGATATAGAAAATAGATCCAATTTTCTTCTGCTCACCAAGAGTTTCAATTAAAAGATACAATGGAAGGTGAAAATAATGAAAAATATACAAATCAACTTTTTGTATTAATGGAATATGGGTCTTAAAAGGACATACCTAATGTTACTAGCACAAATGCACAAATGCCCACACTCTAGACATATTGGGCTAAAATTTTGTCTAAAGATAAAGTGAAAAACCATCCTGAAAGCCTCCAAAGAGGCATAACATGGTACCTGCAACAAAGTGAGAATCAGCTGGACATTAGACTTCTCCACATTAATGGAGAACACTCAAAGACGATGAAGAAATCCAAATTTGAGGGCATGAGTGAGATATTTGAAGACATGCTGTGTTTTAAAATTAATTTCCCCTATGAATTGTGTATTCTCCACCTTGAGGACTTGCTTACTGTGCCCTCTGCCTGAATCACACATTTCTGAGAGAGCTGAATATCTCTTTCACTTCCGTTAGATGTCTGCATAAATATTACCTACTTAATGAAGCTTTGCTGGATCAAAATGTTGCTAAGGATATCCTAAATAATAAAAACCCAGCGACTGATTGGTGGAACTACCAGAACAATCGGTTGGTCAGTCATTATGATACGCACTGACCACCAGAGGCAGACGCTTAATGCAGGAGCTGCCCCCTGATGGTTAGTGTGTTCCCACAGTAGGAGCACCCCTGGTTGACCAGGATGAGCAGCACTCCCACAGCAGGCAATCCTGCAGGCCAGCCCCCCACCAATGCATGAATCACAACTGTGCCACTGTGAAACTTGGCTGTTTTGAGCAAATCAACCTCTGGAGTGTTAATTCTCTCTCCTTTAAAATGTGAACAAGAGCCCAGCGGATGTGGCTCAGTAGTTGAATATCAACCTATGACTTAGGAGGTCAAGGTTTGACTCCCTGTCAGGGCACATGCCCAGGTTGTGGTCTCAATCCCCAGTGTGGGGCATGCAGGAGGCAGCCGATCCATGATTCTTTCTCGTCATTGATGTTTCTATTGCTCTCTCCCTCTCCCTTCTTTTCTGAAATCAATGGAAGATACCCTTCTATATAATAAATTCCTAATATGCAATTGTCCCTTTAACTAGGAGTTCAACCGCTGACTGTGACCCTAACCCAGAGGCCCATGCTGCACCCTGGCCCACAGTGTCTGGCCATGATCACTTCATTTCTGCATGAGGACTCAGGTGCCATGACTCAGGCAGAGGGGAGCATGCGGGTCCCAGGGGACCAGTTGCTGCCCAGGGCCCACAGTCAGCTGGAACCTACCCTTCCATGCCAGACACTTGTGCTTCAATCGCCAGCCTGGCCTAGGGACTGCACCCATGCACACATTTTGTGCACCTGGCCTCTAGTATCCTATCTAATAAAATAGTAATATCAAGTTGACCATATCTCTCACACAGAAGATGGCTGCCCCATGTGAACATAAGATGGCCACCACAAGATGGCCAGCAGGGGAGGGCAATTGGGAGAGACCAGGGCTGCAAGGAAGGGCATTTGGGGATAATCAAGTCTGAAGGGGAGGGCAATTAGGGGTGACCAGGCTGGCAGGAGAGGGAAGTTGGGAGGGACCAGGCCTGCAGGGAAGGGCAGTGGGGGGACCATGTCTGCAGGGGAGATCAGTTGTTGGGGGGACCAGACCAGCAAAGGAGAGCAGTTAGGGATGATGAGGCTGGCAGGGGAGTGCAGTGGGGGGGGGGGGGGGGGGGGGGGAACTGGTCCGTAGGGGAGGGCACTTGGGAGGGACTAGGTTGGCAGGGAGGGCAGTTGGGGTGACCAGGATGGCAGGGGAAGGCAGTTAGAGGCAATCAGGCTGGCATTTAGGCATCAGTAAGTCTGGCAGGGGAGTGGTTAGGGAATGATCAGGCAATTAGGAAAGCAGGCCAGTGAGGAGTTGGGATCCAGCAGTCCTGGTTTGTGAAAGGGATGTCCCAGATTGGAGAGGTTCAGGCTGTGCTGAGGAACACCTCCACCCCCAACCCCCCATGCACAAATTTCCTGCATTGGGCCTCTAATATATATATTTTTATCAACCTGGTATCCTACATCCTCTCTTCTCTTTTCTACTTTTTCTCTTTGTCATTTGATCACTATATGTCATATTATATATTCAGTTATTTACTTGGTTAGTCTTCAAGAGTGGAATGCAGGTTTTTAAATCTCATTTAAAAATTGACAGTATAAATAATAAAAATCAGAAGTTAGGAAAGGAAAATGGGAAGGTTGTAAAAGTATATTAATTATATCATTATGCATAGTGAAGAGCTAATTATCCTATCTAATAAAAAGGGAATATTCTAATTGACCCTCACACTGTCGCAAAGATGGTAGTTCCCACAGCCAATAATGAGGGAATATGCTAATTGACTGTCATGCCCTTAAAGTTGGTGCCACCCACACACAGTCAACAAGGTGGAAATATGCTAATTGACTACCTCACCCTCAAAGATGGTGGCACTCACAGCCAATAAGGAGGCAATATGCTAATTGGTTGTCACGCCCTCAAAGATGGTGGTGCCCACAGCCACAAGGTGGCAGCACCCAGTCCCCTCAGCCCTGGGCAGCAGGTGTATGACAAGGCCGAGTCCCCGAGTCGCCTCAGCCCCCCAGGGCCAGCCCAAGGCACAAGCAAGCCTAGGATGGCAACTGCCCAGCCACCCATGGCCCGCCTGGAGTTATTTCTAACTCCCCACATGAATGATATCTGATTTTTCTTTTTTTTCTTAATGGAAAGAGATAAAGAGGGAAAGAATAAAAAGAAACTGGTCATCTTTATGGAAGATGTCTTAGGGAGAGGGAATAAGATAAGAGTTAAATAAAAATGTTTGATAAATATAAGGTACTATAAGTTGCTTTGTGGATTGATATGAAAAGTAGGATCATGTCTCTCTGCCATAAAATATATTGTAGTTATATTTCAGGGACTTAGTTATTTTTTGTTTTGAGCAAGATAGATGATTTTCATTGACTTGGTAGAACCAATCTGCCATCTATCTGAAACTTTCTTAACAATTTAGCATAGTTAAACCTACAGAACGTCATTTGCACACCACCACAATTAAATTTTCTTCCAGGAGAGAACAGATGTGCTATTAGTGTAGCCTTTAGGAAACTGTAAGATCTTTGTCAGATATAATCCTATTATAGTTATAAAACGCAAAATATTTACACGTGGATATTTTAGAAAATGTATAGACTATTCTCTCGTAATAGAAGAGGAACAGTAAATATAATTTTGAATTTTGTCACAAAACCTTAACTCATTCACTAAAATTGGTTTTATATCTACTTTGTAATTGATCTGTGACTTTTTGTTTCCTTTGTAGCTGTTCAAAGGTTTTGTGCATAGCATTTGAGGTACTCCAGGGCTTGCAGTATATGAACAAACATGGTATAGTACATCGGGCGCTGTCTCCTCATAATATCCTTTTGGATCGAAAGGTAATTGCCAAATAATACATTAAATGTTTGTTTATTATTTGAGGTTGAAAGCTACTGAAATCAAGCCCACTTAGTTAATCAGAGAGTAGGATAAGAATATGTTTTAAGATTATTCATAACGAAAAGACTGTGTGAAAGCTAGCTAACATCTGTGGTGTTAGAAAAAAGCAAGTGTAATTAAATTATGTAAGTCCATGTGTTTTTCACATGCATTATTCTTTTTTCCCAAAAAGTCAGTTTCTAACATCCGTTTTGTTTTCTCTTCCATTCAGTTTCTAAAAAAAAAAAAATGCATTGCAGCTTCTTGATCCACGCCTGCTCTGAATTTGCTTTCATCTTAAGAAAGCCTATCAGTTTTCATAGAATATTTTTCTCATAGTACAATTGCATTGTATTTTCTCATCTTTGTTTTCTTTCCCCTGTTTTCTCTTCTATATTTTACTTTTCATTTACCACTTGTTCACTTGTTTTGGAGTGCTGCTTCTCTACTTGCAAATCTAGTGGGTGATTAGTAAGAAGCTAGTCAATCCTTCTAAGAGAGTTAGATATATGTTCGGAAATAATCATAATTTCATTCTTTTTCGTAAGTATATAAAAATAGTTTTGAAGGAATATTTTCTGGGGAATTATTTTCTGTTAGTAGGATTGCTCTTTTTCCCAGTTTTTCTTACAGACTTTCAATACAGTTACCCAGTGATATTACAAAACCAAAAGAGAATATGGTACTTATGAATTTCATATTTATAGCAGTAAAATATCTAACCAACCTGAATTTCTTTAAATTATAAACATTTTGAAAGGCTTAGAAATAAAGTTCTGAGATAAAGGAAACAACCCAATTTTAAAAACTACTTAATTTTTTAGTGTTAAATATATAAAAGGGGAAAATTTAAGGGACTTATAAAATATATTTGCCTTTTATTAAGAACCTCAATTTTGTGAGAATTATAACTGTTCTAAAGCAAATAAAAAATGGTTGGAAATATAGCAGATTCACTAATATTTGATGTTTTCAGACATGATGTTTTCAAACTAAGAACTCTCATGTCAGAGTTAAATTATAATGTTGTGAATGGACTTGCTACTTCCTAAAAAAAAATATTTTGTGAAAATTACCCTAAAATATTCTAAGTAGGCATTCAGGGCAAACAAGAAGACTTGCTTTTTTGCTTTGTCAGAAAGCCTGGAAAGTACAAAAATCAAAAAATTTTTATGCTTGTGTACGTATATACATACACATATGTGTGCATATACATGCATATAAATGTATATTTACATACATACATTATATTTGTAAGAAGTGTAAAGTAGACTAAACATTGGCAAGTAAGTTTATAATAATATTGTGGTAAATTTATGTATATATTCTAATGTATCTGACTATATAATGGTTCCTTTACTTATAGAATATATAATATTATTTTTCCTGCTAATATTAAAATGTTTCATAGTGATTTTTTCCCCTTTATTTTCATAGGGACATGTTAAATTGGCTAAATTTGGACTTTATCACATGACAGCTCATGGTGATGATGTTGATTTTCCAATTGGGTAAGAATATGTTTTCTTATTTTAGTTCTGTCTTAAAATTTATAATCTCTATTATAGCTTTTTTTTATTAACATACCTCACTTAATGATTCTCACTTAATGTGTGTTCCTCAAAAGACTGAGAAAAATCACTCTCACATTATTTTTCTTTGTTTCTGAGTTTAATTCCATGTTTTTAATGTTAACTGCATATTAAGATTCTAGCTTAATCTTTGTATATTTCAGAGGTAGTGGGGTAGAATCTACAACTGAAAGTCTGTGTTTAAGTTTCTATCCCTTCTGGTATAGAAATCTAGGTTTATCCAGGCCTCCAAGAAAAGAATGAAAGTTTTTTAAAAAAATATATTTTATTGATTTTTTTACAGAGAGGAAGAGAGAGGGATAGAGAGTCAGAAACATCGATGAGAGAGAAACATCGACCAGCTGCCTCTTGCACACCTTCTACCGGGGATGTGCCCGCAACCAATGTACATGCCCTTGACCGGAATTGAACCTGGGACCTTTCAGTCCGCAGACCGACGCTCTACCGCTGAGCCAAACCGGCTTCGGCAAGAATGAAAGTTTTTTCACCCTGTACCCAGTGGTGTGCTTTTGACATAGAGCTTAGTGTTATATTTGTTGTGTGGTGGCTTTTTAAACATTTTAATGATATAATTTTTCAGTGTTTAAAGTTTATATTATTTAAGATACATGTAAGTTATAAACTAGTACCAAGGATTCTTATATACCCTTTACCCAGATTCCTCAAATATTAACATTTAACTACATTTGCTGTATCTTTTTCTTTCCTCTTATACATACTTATGTATGTGTGTATAAATATAGTTTTTAATCATTTAAGTGTAATTAGTGTTTAAAATGGCCTTTACACCTAAATATTTTAGCTTGTATTTTCTAAAGTAAAATTTTTTTGTACATCCCACAAACTAATTATCAAAACCAGGAAATTAAAATTGATATAATACCATTACATAATTAGGGACCTTTATCATACTTTAGTGTTGTTGTGTGGTGCTTTTGGAGTCTATAAAATCAGTTCTATCACTCCATTACTGAGAATTGTAGATCGAAGTAATGGAGTGTGTTTCTGCTTAAACAATTAATTAGATAATTTTAAAAGGTCTCATTTATAAATTACCCTTATATCTTTAAAAGTTAAATTGTAGATTTCTTACCTAAATTTTTCATTTGTTACTACATAGCCAATCTTGAGTTTAACTGTTTAGTCATTCTTTCCTTTATTTATCAAGAAAATATTTATTGAGCACCTTCTCTTCTGGCTGCTGATATATAAAAATGAGTAAAATAGGTTCCTATCCTCAAAAGACTCATGGTTTATTGGGACTTTTTTTTGTTTTGTTTTGATAGCCTACTTAATAACAGTGCATAAATTCATAATTTTTAAGTTTTGCATTTCAAAACTTGTGGTCATAGGCAACAAATAATTGTTACAAACACTAAAATTTATTTTGTAAAAATATCCTATACTTTTCCAGCTGGTTTGGCTCAGTGGATAGAGCTTGACCTGGAGACTGAAAGGTCCTGGGTTCGATTACAGTTAAGGTTGTGGGTTCAATCCACAGTGTAGGCATTTGCCTGCAAACCCCTACACTGTGGATTCTCTCTCATCATTGATTCTCTCTCATCATTGATATTTCTATCTCTCTCTCCTTCTCCCTTTCTCTCTGAAATCAATTAAAAAATAAGTAAAAAATAAAAATAAAATAGCCTGCACTATGATTTTTAAAAAACATTTAAATATAATAAAAAAATACATTCACAATAAAGCTCTATTCAGTAACTTCATTATATGTGATAATTACCTTTTGAAGTAGCTTTTAAAGAGTTATAACAAATGTGATTCCTTTTGTTTCTTCATTTTGTCTGACATGAGAGAGAACCCCAAAAGTACTAGTATAACGTAAACCAATATTACTTTAATTTGTTACCTTTTACTTAAAGGTGTTTTAGGTTATAATGATGAATAGAAAAAAGGAAGTGATTTTTCTTAAAGCACACCAAGCATTTTTTAACTACATTTGAATCTAAAATGCTTGGATAGAATTAGTCTTATGTGGCCATTTGGTCTGGCTTACTTTGAAGTCTTAGACCCAAAGGTTCTGAACAGAAAGTATCAAAGAGCAAAATATGAAACATTAGCCAGGAAAAATAAAGTGATCAAAAAGCTAAGGCATGAAAGAAAATATTTACACCAAAGAAGCTTACAGTTGATTCAAAAGACAAATATTAAGGAACAACAAAGTAAAATGTTAACATCTGTTTCAAAATATTATAGAGTTAGAAATTGGACATTCATTTTAGTGGGCCAGTAGCTTAATACCTTGTTAAAACTTCAAACAGATGGTGAAAGTCACTTATATTTACCTCACCAGTCATATAGCAATGTTCTGGTAATTTTCTCTGCAAGTTAAAATACTGTGTTAAAGAAGTGGTACTTGTTAAAAGGAGATAATCTACATTAAAGAAGAACTTTCGGGCTTATTGTTTTCATTAATTAATTTAATCATCCTTGATTGGAGCAAGGGCTCCCTCTATGCTTCCATAGATCACCAATCAGAGTTTTAGGTATAATAATCATCTATATATATATAGAAGCCTAACATGCAAAGTGTCCCCTTGGGAGTTTGACCAACTAGGAGTTCAATCACTCACTATGACATGTGTTGAACACCAGGGGGTGGCATAGAATGAAGGAAGGTCCCAGCCTGCAGCCGACAGCTGGGGAAGGGAGGCCCTGGCTGGCAGCCACTAGGGACTCTACCCATGCACAAATTTTGTGCACTGGGCCCCTAGTTTATCTATATTGTTGCTTGACTTTTTACTATCCATACTATTATTTTCTGAATTAGATGTGTTGGGAATCCGGATTAAAAATGATCAATTTGCCTTTGGACATATTATGGTGATGATAAATATACATTACATTTGTGTCACATTCTCCATTTTTATTAGACACTAGAGGCCCAATGCATGAAATTTGTGCAAGTGGCTTAGCCCTAGCTGCTGCAGTGGCTGCCTCTGCCTTGGTGCCCCCCAAACCCCACACACTGTGGCTTTGTCGGAAGGTCGTCTGGAAAGATGTCTGGTCTAAGTAGCATAGTATGCTTTTATCATTATAGATGTGTGTGTTCACTAATATATAACAGTTTTATTAGGTGGGCATTATCATTTCTACTTTACAGTTTAAGAAACCCAGATCATATAAAGAATATGTGTTAGGACTGAGATTAGAGCACAGGTATTATAATATCAAAGCTAGTGCTATTTCCAGTAGACCTCAGTTGTTTCAAGAGATACCCCACATTCATTTAGATACAGGGGTCCTCAAACTTTTTAAAGTGGGGGCCAGGTCACGGTCCCTCAGAGAGCTGGAGGGCCGGACTATATGAACTACTAATTCCTACTGTAACACCTCAGCTGCGCTCACTGCCCAAAAAACCTGGCGGGCCGGATCAGACTCCTCTGTGGGCCGCATGTGGCCCGCGGGCTGTAGTTTGAAGACCCCTGAATGCCATAAAACTTGTGTATGAGAGAAATACATGGACAAATTAAAAGAATATGTTAATATCACTCTTGTATTAAAATGAAAAGGAATTAAAAAACTTATTTTGCCCATTTGAATTTAAGTTATACTTCCTGACTTAATTGACTTGTATTTTACAAATAAATAAGAAGTATTGACAATCATAGTGTGAGAAGGTGGCTGTAGAAAAACATAGGAAGAGAAATGGAAGTAATAATTGAGTGTTTGTATTACATTTATTATATAAATGTTACATATACTTAAGTATATTTTGGTTAATGTCATTATTTTAGCGTGGCATAATAAGCTAATATCATTGAATCGAAAAAATTAGATGGTTGTGCTCATGACTAAACCAGACAATAAATGAGTAAAATTATGCAGCAAATATGATTTTCTCACTAATTTCCTTGTTTTACCATTGAACTTCCTACTAAAAATTTTCTTGTAGTGAATAAATATAAATATTTATCTTTAGTAAAATTAAAATATATGAAATTTTCATGGAATCTATAACCAAATAGTGTAAAGTATTATTTTTTAAATTTTCTTCATTAAGGTATTGCATATGTGTCCTTAATCTCCCATTGCCCCACTACCCCAAACCCTCCTACCTCCCCCCCCCCCCCATCATGCCCTCACCCCCTTGGTGTCTGTATCCATTTATATGCTTATATACATGCATACAAATCCTTTGGTTGATATCTCCCCCTTACCCACACCCTCCTCTACCTTCCCTCTGAGGTTTGACGGTCTGATTGATGCTTCTCTGTCTCTGGAACTGTTTTTGTTCATCAGTTTATGTTGAAGAGAGGAATAAAACAACAACACTTCTATGACAATTATTAGTTAACCCAGTGGTCAGCAAACTCATTAGTCAACAGAGCCAAATATCAACAGTACGACGATTGACATTTCTTTTGAGAGCCAAATTTTTTAAACTTAAACTTCTTCTAATGCCACTTCTTCAAAATAGACTCGCCCAGGCTGTGGTATTTTGTGGAAGAGCCACACTCAAGGGGCCAAAGAGCTGCATGTGACTTGCAAGCCGCAGTTTGCCAACCACCAAGTTAACCTAATCAGGAAAAAGTCAGAGAACTCAAGTGCACAAAGAAGATATGGTAATAGAAATATAACCAGAGAATTAGAGAACATTAAAAGACTTTAATAGAATATTTTGTTTAATTCTGCAAATTTGAAAGGAAGGATGAAATGGTTGATTGGAGAAGAAATACAAATTACCAAATTTACCAAAGAGAACTTTAAAATCTGAAAACACCAATTACAGAAGCATAGTTAACGTTGCCTTTCCTAAGAGAGAGAACTGGACCAGACTCAAGATAATTCTACCAAACTTGTAAAGAATGGTTAAATTTGTTGCTGTTTAAATTATAATTATAATATATACCCTGAAATATATTTTAAAGAAAACCTTTCAAAATATTTTAATAAGCTACGATAACATTAATCCTAAGACTTTGGTGCCACATAAAATGTTTAAATACAAATTTTAGTCTTTATAATTTACCGGTACTTTTAAATTTATTATTATAACAATTTTAATACCGTATTTTCCGGCGTATAAGATAACCCCCTCATTTTAAAGTTAAAACATAGGTTTAGGCCTGTATTCGCTGTATAAGACTACGCCCCACTTCCAAGGCAACACCAGTTCTTTTTTTAATAGACCGCCTCTCTGACTCTGGCCAATCTGAGCAGGCTTTTTACTAGAACACAGTGTAGCTTCGGGTATAGAACATGTATAATTTGCATGCATCAAAAGCCTGCTTGGATTGGCTGAGTTAGAGAGGCGGTCTATTAAAAAAAGAACTGGTGTTGCCTCGAAAGTGGGGGGTAGTCTTATACAGCGAATATAGGCCTAAACCTATGTTTTAACTGTAAAATTAGGGGGTCGTCTTATACGCCGGAAAATACAGTACATAAAAACCAGGCTCTGTAACATCCAAAACAACCGAAGGCCCAACCGTACACTGGAAGTCAGTCCTGCAGTCACTGCTGGGTTGCTGTGGCGACCGAGGAATGACTGCTGCTGGTACTGGTGTGGCAACCCAGCACTGACTGCCAAGGGGGCTGTGGATCAGACCCAGAGAGAGGCCCGAAGAGAGAGGCAAGGTCTGATCAGCAGCCTCCATGGCAGCTCTTGATCAGTCTTTGCTTCTTTCTTTTTCTCTGGGCTTTAACAGCAGCCACACCTCTGTTTCTCTCCGAGCCTCTGTGGGGGCTGTTGATCAGCCCTGCTTCTGTGATCAGGCCCAGAGACACTTACTGATAAAAGCTGAGATTTTGACTCTGATTGGCATAGAAACCGACCAACCAGAACAAAATCTGGGTGAACTGTGAGGAGCCAATAGCCACCTAGGAGGCAGAGCTTTTGACACTGGCATAGAAACCGACCAATCAGAACCAAATTGGTTAGCAAGGGAGGGAAGTTGGGGATGGGATCAGGCCTTCAGGGGAGGATGGGTAGGGGTAATCAGGCAGGTAGAGGCTGTTGGGGGCGGTCAGGCCAGTAGGTGAGAGCAGTTTGGGGCAAGATTAGGTTAGCAGGTGAGGCCATTTGGGGGCGAGATCAGGCTGGCAGGGAAAGGCAGTTGGGGGCAAGTTCAGACCATCAGGCGAGAGCAGTTAGGGTGATCAAGCAGGCAGGCAGAGGGTTTAGGGGCAATCACACAGGCAGGCAGAGACAGTTAGGTGCAGGCAGGCAGGCAGGTGAACGGTTAGGAGCCAGCAATCCCTTTGGAATAGGGCCTAAACCGGCAGTCAGAAATCCCCCAAGAGGTCCCGGATTGGAGACAGTGCAGGCTGGACTGAGGGAACCCCCTTCATGCATGAATTTTGTGCACCGGGCCATAGTATTATATATGACATCGTGTTATTTTATGATATCATTATTGACAAATGACTTGATTATCTATAAAAACTGCTCAAAAGAATCCTTTTAAAAATTATTAGAATTAATAAAGAGATCAATGATGGGAAAAAGGGGATGTGTAATACTCTCAACAATAGAAATACTTTTTAAAGATTTTAAAAATTAATGATTCTTTCAGGTACATTTGTTAATATTTCACCTGTCAGTCTTTACTTTCCAACTGAATTTAAAGTCTCATATATCTTCTGAGTTTCTGAGAAAATAGAAAAAACTAATTAAGTATATGATGTTTGCAGTAGTTCCAAGATTATTTTGGGAAGAACTTTTCCCCCTCAAATTTGTATAATAAGCCATTGGTCTTTAAGTGGTGGCTAAATTTAGGTTTTCATTCTTTTGTTTATGACTGTAATGTAAAGTTTTAAAAATTCTAAATTTAATAAAATTTTTATTAATTTAAAAATAAAGTATAGCAAGGTTGCTAGATACAAAATTAAATAAAAAATTATTTATTGCCGAAACCTGTTTGGCTCAGTGGTAGAGTGTCGTCTGCAGACTGAAAGGTCCCAGGTTCGATTCCGGTCAGGGGCATGTGCGTTGATTATGGGCACATCCCTGGTAGGGGGTATGCAGGAGGCAGCTGGTCGATGTTTCTCTCTCATCGATGTTTCTAGCTCTCTGTCTCTCTCCCTTCCTCTATGTAAAAGATCAATAAAATATATTTTAAACGTTTTAAAAAATTATTTATCAATCAGCAGAAAATATGAATACGTAACAAGAATTTAATCAGATATATTCAATAACTTTGTGGTAAAAACACATCTTTTCTGGAAGACCATAATAAATATAGATATATAACATGTTCATAGATTGTTAGGGTCAATATTGGAAATATGCCATTTCTCCCCAAACTGTCTCCAAGTTTGATCTAATTACATTAAAAAGTCCAACTGTGTGTGTGTGTGTGTGTGTGTGTGTGTGTGTGTGTGTGAGAGAGAGAGAGAGAACTTTATAAGAAAGTTCTAATATGTATATATAATATATAAAACATCAGAAAATGGCCTAGACATTCCTGAAGATAAATTAAAGGCTATGTATGTGTTTGTGTGTTGGGAGGGCTCTTTTTAGCATTTTTGGTAGTTATTTTACTAGTATAATGTTATAGATTTAAAATAGTCCATATATATAAAATAACAGCACCTGGGATGCTATGACTGGTCGTTATAATGCCCACTGCAGCCAGCAAACTAGCCTGATTGTGAGTGGGCTGGTGGCCAATCTCCCTTGGCTCCTTTCCCCCTGCGAGCCCCCCCCCCCAGTCGCCCTCTCTACCCCAATAGGGCCTGCCCCGAATGGGCCCCCACCACCGCAATCGGCCCACAGCACCTCCCCCTGCCCGGCCCCACCCCACATTGGCCCCCGCCCAGATTAGGGGCAGGCCAGCCAGCCAACTACTGTTGCACTTCCCTCTGGCCAGCCTCACTCCAGATGGGCCCCCACCATCCTGATTGGCCCAGGGCCGCTACCCCCACCCAGCTCTGCTCCTGATTGCCCCCCCCCACAAACCAATAGGGGATGTGACCAGCCAGCCTATGGCCTACGGACCCTGCCCCTGGCTACTGGCTCTTGATCAGCCACCCCCACTCCATTCAGGGGTGAGGCAAGCTGTTCCACCACCCACAGCCCCCCATGATGGCCAGTCCCACCCCCGATCAGCCACCACCACCCCAATCAGCCTGTGGCCCCTCCCCCCAGCTGGCCCCACCCCCACACCAATCGGGGCAGGACCCACCAGCCAATCACCTGTGGCCCCTCCCCACCAGCCAGCCTGGCCCTGATTGGGCCCCGATCAGGACTGGCTGGCTGGCCAACCCTCCGCTGTCTTCTCCCAACAGTCCTGGGCCTGATCTATCCTAATTGGGGCCAGACCAGCTGGACCCCCCACCTGTGCACGAATTTATGCCCTGGGCCTTTAGTATAATAATAATTGAAACGGGGCACAATTGGTTATTTATGTAGAGAGAAAAATAAAATACCTCTTGTTATGAAAAAAATTATTCTAGTTGGATTAAGAAACTTAAATATTAAAGATTATCTGACTTTGAGAAAATGACACAGGAGATCATTTAGATAAGATAACAAAATCACTAAGTATGAGATAAAAGACTAATTAATTTGAAACTTTAGTTTGAAAAATCACTAAGTATGAGAAGGCCTTCTCATTCGTAAACAAATACCATGAAGAGAATTTTTTATACTTTGTAAATTTTTTATACTTCTTTATAAAAGAGATTTTTTTATACTTTGTTCATATTTAATAGCCTGTCTTTAGCAAATATTTATTCAATATTTACTAAAACAGTTTTCAAGAAAACTTGTTATGGTGTTGAATGAAGGTAAGGGGAAATAATCCCTCTCAGGTATTGTTTATTCTATATAGTAAAGAGGTGATATGAAAATTGACCATCACACCCTTGCACAAGATAGTCACAGTCACCCCCATGTGGTCACAAGATGACTGGCAGGGGAGGGCAATAGGGGGAGACCAGGCTGGCAGGAGAGGGGAGTTAAGGGCGACCAGTCAGGCAGGGGAGGGCACTTAGGAGTGACTAGGCCATCCAGGGAGGACCAGGCCATCAGGGGAGGGCTGTAGTTGGGGGTGACCAGGCCAGCAGGGAAGTGCTATTGTGGGGGACCAGGCATGCAGGGGAGGGCAGTTAGGGGGTGACAGAGTCTGCAGGGGTGGGCAATCGGGCCATCAGCGGAGGGCAGTTAGGAGTGACAGGGCCTGCTGGGGTGGGAGTTAGGTTCGGCAGGGGAGCAGTTAGTCATCAATTAGGTTGTCAGGGGAGGGGTTATGGTGTAGTCAGGCTGGCAGGCAGAAACAGTTAGAGACAATCAGGCATATATGCAGGTGAACAGTTGGGAGCCAGCAATCCCAGATTTTGAGAGGGATGTCCGACTGCCCAGTTAGCCCTGATCCCTGTGAGCAGTCGGACATCCCTTGTGGGATCCCAGATTGGAGAGGGTGCAGGCTGGGCTGAGGGACACCTCCCTCCAGTGCACAAATTTTTTGCACTTGGCCTTTAGTGAGAATATAAACTGATATAACCTGAAAGAGCAACTTGATATTATAGGCCCAGTGCATGGATTCATGCACCAGTGGGGTCCCTCCATGTGGCCTGCGGGGATCAGGCCAAAACCTAAAGTCCAACATCCCCGAGGGATGTATTAGTGTGTGAAGTGGCCAGCGGCCTGGGAGGAGCCCAAGCCCAGGCCAGGCGCTGCTCCCACTCATCCCAGCCCCACTGTGCCTGCCACCTCCGCTGCTCTCTGCTCAGTAGGCTCGTTGACAGTTTTCAGAAAGAATGAGACAAAGCTATACTTATTGTTGTAGAATTATCTCTGTAAAATATACAGAGTATTGTGTATAGTAGTATGCTGACTTGTGTGGCAGTGGTGATGGGTGGTCAAGTTTACATGTACTTAAGTATGTGGAAGTGACTGGAGCACAGGGATGGGAGAGTCTTAGCTTTTAATTTATATATTATATTTTTACATTCCTGCTGGTATTCAAAATAATGAATACTGTTTTGAAAGATAAAATATTCTTTACTTCTTCCTATCTTTGTTGTTGTTCATAGTAATTACTCATTTTTTTAAATATATCATTATAGGTATCCATCATACTTGGCACCTGAGGTAATTGCACAAGGAATTTCCAAAACCACTGATCATGTGCCAAGTGAAAAACCATTGCCCTCTGGCCCCAAATCAGACGTATGGTCTCTAGGAATCATTTTATTTGAGCTTTGTGTGGTAGGTATAAAAATATTAATTAACAATTTAAAAATTGTATTTTTAGAGAAAAATTTTTAATAGGAAAACTATTTGGTAATAATATCTTTTTCTTTGCCAATTGACTAGATATGAAGAGAAATGTCTTAATTCTCAATTTGACTTTTAAGAAAATCCTGTTTGACAATTAATTTGCCTTTTATTTTGGTAGCTCTAGAAATGTTTACACTGTTACTACTTGTAAGTTTTACTAACTGTTAATACTATTTTGTTATTTCCTTTACCCTTGTATTAAGTAAAAAAAAAAATTACACTATACAAAGTTTAAAAACTAAACATTGTATAAATGTTTATAATAAAACTGTTAACATTCTTTGGTATGTTCATGCTCTCTCCCTTCTGTGGTAGTCTTTCTTTTTTTAGATACCTCCTCTTCTCATGTTCTCTTATGTTTCCTATAAGACTCACTTTATATGTTGGCTTTTTATGAGGCCTTTCCCAGATATCCTCTGTATTTATTAAGGTAAATAATAAACTGCTATAAAAACAAAGGAGCTAAAAATGCAGTAGTTTAAAGAACGTAGATGTTTTTCTCCCTCATGTAATAGTCTATTGAGGGTAGGGTGGGCTTTATTCTACAACTGGAGGCCCAATGCATGAAAATGTGTGCAAGAGTAGGCCTTCCTTCCCCCAGCCACTGGCACCGGCTTGCCTCCAGCACCTGGGACAGGGGCTGCTTCCCTCCTCTGGGTGCCCGCAGGCACCCAGGACCTGGCCTGGCCTTCCCCAGGCCACCCGCAGGCACCCAGGACCTGGGCTGGCTTCCCTCCAGACCCAGCTTCATCAGGAAAGATGTCCGGAATGAAATGATGTCAGGAAGACAGCTGGTCTAATTAGCATATTACCCTTATATTATAGGTGTCATGAAGAAACCAAGGCTATCAAGAATGGCTCCAGTGTCTAGTTTCCAAAGTTCTCTCTATATCACATTTTTTTAAAGCCATGAGGAAAGAGGAGAAGAGTGATTCCATGGTAACAATTTAAGGATGTGATCTACTAGTAAAAGTTGCAATAATCAACTCGACTTTTCACTAGTGATAATTTTTACATGTTGCTACATATAGGTATAAGGGAGACTAGGACATGTTGTCTTCAACTGGACACATAAATATTGACAAAGGTGTTGAAAATGGATTTGGAGGAGCAACTAGCAATCTGTCAATTCTACCTTCATATATCTGCCAGCCTTTGTTTACTGGAGAGCATGAACATATCATTATAGGTATCCATCATACTTGGCACCTGAGCAATCTTCTTTGCTCTCCTCTTCTATTTTGGCATTTATCAAATTTGTCTACTTTACTTGGACTACGAGGTTATTTGATGCAGAAATTTTTATTATTTATCTATTATAGCTGTCTTCCAAGGAACTTTCAAAATATTTTGAAAAATTAAGTCACTAATATTTATTATATTTAAGAATTAGGCCCTAACTGATTTGGCTCAGTGGATAGAGCATCGGCTTGAGGACTGAAGGGTTGCAGGTTCAATTCCGGTCAAGGGCATGTACCTTGGTTGCCGGCACATCCCCAGTAGGGAGTATGCAGGAGGCAGCTGATGGATGGTTCTATCTCATCGATGTTTCTAACTCTCTATCCCTCTTCCTTCCTCTCTGTAAAAATCAATAAAATATATTTTTGAAAAAGAATTAGTTTGACATTTTTCTTTTATGTATTTAAGAATTAATTTAAAGCAGAGGTAGTAAAGCATAATAGTTAAGAGGTAAGCTTCTGTAGTCAGAGTAAACTGGGTTTAAATTCTGATGCTACAAAGAATAGCTGTGTGAGTTAGGGTAGCTAACTAACTTTTCAAAGCCTTGGTTCCACTTCTATAAATAACAACAGTGTCTGTACTGTAAAGTTGTCAGAAAAATAAAATGAAATAATGTATATAAAGTACTTAGTACAGGGTGTTACATACTGAATAGTCCATAAATGTTAGCTTTTATTACTATTAACTAGAGGCCTGGTGCACGAAATTCATGTACAGGAGACAGAGTTCCCTCTGCCCAGCCTGCACCCTCTTCAATCCAGGACCGCTCAGTGGATGTCCGACTGCCTCTTGCAATCCAAGACTGCTGCCTCCTAACCGCTCGCCTGCCTTCCTACCTGCCTGATCGCCTGTAACCCCTCTGCCTGTCTGCCTGATCTTCCCTAACCATCTCTGCCTGCCTGATGGCCCCTAACCACTTCTGCCTG
Source organism: Pipistrellus kuhlii (assembly GCF_014108245.1). Lineage (NCBI taxonomy): Eukaryota > Metazoa > Chordata > Mammalia > Chiroptera > Vespertilionidae > Pipistrellus > Pipistrellus kuhlii. Next base: position 131,955,640 of record NW_023425404.1, read on the forward strand.
CCTGCCTGATCACCCCTAACTACTCCCTGCTGGCCTAATCACCCCTAACTGCCTCTGCCTTGCCCTACATCCGGGACCCAGAATTCTCTACTCTGGCTTGTTCCAGGCAACCAGGACTCAGACCAGCTTCACCTGGGCTGGCCACAGCCGAAGGGACCATGGGCAGGTGACTTTGTCCAGGTCGCAGCTGCAGGCACTGGTGCCCGGGACCGCAGGGTGGTTGGTTTGTCCCTCTCCTGGGCTGCAGCCACAGGTGCAGGCACTCAGGACTGCTCAGTGGGTGGCTTGTCCCTCTCCTGAGCCACAGGCACAGCCGCTAGTGCCCAGGACCACGGGGCATGCAAATTGTCCCTCTCCCGGGCCATAGGCCTAGCCTCAGCCATAGGTGCTGGCACCTGGAACCATGGGGCATGCTGCTTGTCCCTCTCCCAGCCTGAAGCCTGGCTGGTCCCCATTCCTCTCTCATCAGCTCATTTGTGCCTGGCTGGTCCTCATTCCTCTCTCCCCAGTGTTGAGTGTCTGAGCCTTTATGGTGTGAGGGCATGATGCCCATTTGCATTTTAGCTCTTTATTGTATAGGATTATGCATAATATTTTAGCTGGGGTGGTTTATTTATTTGAGCATAGTCCTGTGCAGTGAAAGATTGCTGGTTCGACTCCTGGTCAGGGCACATACCTATGTTATAAGTTCAATACCAGGTTGTGGCACATATGGAGGCAACTGATCAATGTCTGTCTGTCTGTCTCTCTCTCTCTCTCCCCCCACCCCCTCCTTTCCTCTCTAAGCATGTCCTCAAGTGAGGATTAAATAATAATAGTAATAAAAGTTATATTTGTTATTTACATATTGGCAGTTCTTTAAGGGAAAATGTCAGATTTTCTGATTCTTTTCTATCCTTTGTTTAGACCATCTTACTTTTTTCATTGGTATAAAATAATAATAAATCTTATTGTTTAAAATCATAGACAAATTAAAAAATTATTTTGGAATATAAAAGTAAAGTATAATAAATGTAAAATATACAGTTTTTTATTTTTATTACCACTAACTATATCTAAACTCTTATGATCTGGGCATGTCTTATATGAATATTTCAATTTAAAAAATGTTAAAAAGTATTTACTGTATGTATATGTTGTATGTATAGCATCATGACAAATGCAACAAGGAATAAACTGTGATTAAGACACATTGTGAAGGAGCTTATAATTTAATTCAAATCCATAAACTTTGAAGATAAACTCAGAGAGCTGTGTGAATACCAAGAAAGGAAGTATTAATTTCATTATGTGAGCTTTATGACATTTTAAGTGTTACTCAAAGTTTATACAGTTTAAGCATGGCAAACTGAACATGAGCTTAAATCTTCCTCTGCATCATCAAACAAATACTAAGGTATAAATTAACGACATACCAACAGCTAACAAAGGCAACTTTGGTTATACTAGAAATTCTAGGGAAATAGATGAGAAGCTATACCAAGACCATTTTGCTAGGAATCTCTGGCCATATCACCAGAAAGTTACTATAGCCACTTTGCCACCCAGAAAGTCCCATAGTCTACATGATGTGTAGAATCCTATATTAAAACATGAGTACTATATATCTAAGAAATACCAAACATCTATAGGAGACCTCTACAAACAATAAAAACAAAAACAAAAACAAGAATTTACACTATTGATTGTTAAAGTGAGTGGAAGGGAGAGGGAGAGACAGAAAGAGAGAGACATCAATTGTTTTCCTCCCACATACACCCAGACTGTGGTGGGATCGAGCCTGCATAAGTTTCAGTCGAACCTGGATCCTTCAGTCTTAGGGCCAACTTTCTAGCCAGTGAGCCAAATTGGCCAGGGCTGCATTTCTAATTTCATAAGTATTTGAGAAAATTTTTTCTTTTCTTTTTAAATCAGAGTCTGATCTTCTCTATATAAATGCCATGTTACCTCCTCTTAAGCTTTCTTATTCTAAGTTTACTTTAAGGGACATATAAGTTTTAATTTGTTTATAATAAGAGAAACATAATACTAACCATGTTGTGCTATGTGCAAAAAATGCTATGTATTTTTATACATATGTAAATAACCCTTACTGTAAATATTCAATTTTAATAGATGAGAAAAGTGAGGCTTAGCTGGTTAAGCAATTTGTCTAAGTTGTGTATAACTGGTAGTAGAATATCAAATTCGGCACACAATTCTAGTACCGTATTTTCCGGAGTATAAGACGTCTTTGAAACGAGAAAAAGTCAACCGAAAATCGAGGGTCATCTTATACACTGAGTATATCTCAATATGCCGCTAAACGAATTTTCCAACTCGATCCCACACCAATCACTGCAAGGCTGCTCGGACTGCCTCTCTAATTCAGCCAATCCAAGCAGGCTTTTTATGCATGCAAATTATACATGTTCTGTACCCGAAACTACACTGTGTTCTAGTAAAAAGCCTGCTCAGATTGGCCAGAGTCAAAGAGGCGGTCTATTAGAAAAAGAACTGGTATTGCCTCGGAAGTGGGGGGTAGTCTTATACAGCGAATATAGGCCTAAACCTGTGTTTTAACTGTAAAATTAGGGGGTCGTCTTTTACACCGGAAAATACGGTAGTTGTTCAGCATATAGTCGCTGAAGTTTTAAGTGTTTGGTTCCAGAGTGCATTCCAAGTAGCCCCCTGAAGCCAATAAAGAAAACAGTTAAAGCCTGGCCAGTGTGCCTTCCCAGTCCAGACACAGGCCTGGGTTGCAGGCTTGATCCCTAGTGTGGGGCATGCAGGAGGTAGCCAATCAATGATTCTCTGTCATCATTGATGTTTTTGTCTCTCTCTCCCTCTCCCTTCTTCTCTGAATTCAATAAAACTATATATATATATATATATATATATATATATATATATATATATATATATATATATATATTTTAAAGAGTTTATGTGTCTTAAAATAAATGTATGTGTATTAAAATAAATATAATGTATGTGTCTTAAAATAAATATACCAGATTATCTGTGAGTACAAAGGATGGCCAAGTTATTGCGGAAAAGAGAGTGTCATGGAATGTGTCTTATTAGAGATAACAGATTGCCTGGATCATAATATGTAAGGAAGAATTTAGTTTGGTAATCTGAATCTTTCTTAGGAGGAATCTTGTACTCTTAATAACATTCCTGGTAGCCTGGAATCCATTCAAGTATGTATGGTCTCAAAAGTGAACAGTGCTTGAGATCAAACTAAAATGTTTAAGTGTTAAATATTATGTAATATTTAAAAAATCATTACCTAACCAATAATTTTTCTTTAATGGAACTAACTTTAAAAATCTAATAAAACTCTGAAGAGAAATAGAAGTACCTGATAAAATTATTTTCAGCTCTGAAAAAAACACCTCCTAAGAAAAAACATGCAAATGTTTACATAAATTCTTTTCCCATTTTATTTAGGGAAGAAAATTATTTCAGAGCTTGGATGTTTCTGAAAGACTAAAATTTTTGCTTACATTGGGTAAGTGTCTAGCAGTTATCTTTCAAATATAAATATAATCTTTACTGAGAGTTAGTAATCAAATACACTAAAATATCCTAGCTTTCTTTAATTTTCTAATGCTCAGTGGTAAGCGTTAACAGGACAATTTAAGAAGTGCATCTGATGAATTATAGTACAGCTTTCCTTATTTACTGAGGAATTATGCTGTGGATGGATGTAAAATTAACCTTATGATCTAGCCCAGTAAACTAACATGTGAAATCAAAACTTGAGAATATAAAATTATATTTTTCTCTAGCAGTTTGCTTTGACATATTATATCAACTTTGGAGCTTTCTATTTGATGATTCATATGTGAATTAGTCAAGAATAATGTTTATTTTTTCTTATAACAAGTTCATATATTTTACATGTATATTAGATACAAATATTTGCAATTCAAATTTATAAAAATGTAATCTACTTTAGAGTGGAATAAATTAAGCATGTACAGTAAAAAAGAAGAGAAAAGAGTGATAGAGCACTTTATGTAAAAGAGTAATAGATTGGTATACAGGTTAATAGAGTGTACAAATAATGTGTACAGAATATTAATAATAATGAATTATAAATAAAATTTTACCATATTTACCACATTTAGTTTTAAAGATTGATAATATAGCTGTTAAGGAGTCTTTGAGATTTCTAAATGTCATCTACAGACCAAACTTATACTTTAAGTCCTCAGAGAAATGTATACATTCTCCAAATTGTATATAATAAAAATAAGTTATATAGTCATGAAAAGATAATAAAACCATTTAAAGTACACACCTATAGTGAAAAAAACATGAACAAGAATATTTATCTCCTTTGATCACTGTTTTATTTCACTTACAATTAGGCGGCTTCATTAGGCTATGATTCAATTAAAATTTAGTGTTTGAAGTCTTTATTTTTATCACTATACCTAAGGAAAGTTTAAAAAGTCACAAATTTTAATATTCCAGGTTTCATAACAGCATTACTCAATATTTTTTAAAAGTATCAGAGCTCAGTACTCGGTATGTCTGATAAATTAGAATAGCAGCATTTATTCTTATAATTTTTTTGTTTTATAGACTGCGTGGATGACACTATAACAGTTCTGGCTGAAGAACATGGTTGCCTGGACATTATAAAGGTTTGTAATTTAATCTGTTATTGAAAATTTGTTCATTTTGCATATTTAGGATCCAATAGCAAGCTATTTTAAAGCTGTGTTTATTTGGAAAAGTCCAAATAAAGACTTTTTAAAAAATCAAAACATAATGCAATATGAAAATGATGTATCATAGAGGTGTACACTTGAAATCTGTATTATCTTATTAACCAGTGTCACCCCAATAAATTTAATTAAAAAGAAAAAATAATAAAGATGAAAGAATAACGCATTTGAGTTTGTCAGATAAACACAAATCTTTGGAACAAAAATAAATAAACCAAAATATCCTTCATTAGCAAACATTTGAGTAAAATTTATTTTTAATGTATTTTTTGTTAATGATATTATATGTATCTCTCATTTCCACCCTCTAGGGCCCCTCTCCTAAAATTTATTTTTAAAATTGATCATTTTAAATAGTTTTGTTTTTCTCTTGATTTCCCAGGAGCTTCCTGAAAATGTGATAGATCTTTTGAAGAAATGTCTCACCTTCCACCCTTCCAAGAGGTTGATATTAAGAGTTTGGGATTACACAGATCTTTATCATATAAGTAGTTAATCTTTTTTTCTTGATGGTTATAATGCCAATGTATTTAATAAGCATATTTATATACAGTATGTAGTAATAACTGTTATTAATGGCTTTAATATATGTTAAGAAAAGAAGAAAAAATAATTAAGCTATAGTCAGAAAACTGGAATATAGCAAAAGAAGATACTGGTTCATTTCCTAGGCTCCAATATAAAAAATAAAAAACAAAAAAACAGCTAAACTGTGAGATATACATATTCCTCAATTAAAATGATAGAAGAGAAATGAGAACAAAAGTTTATTGGCAGTATACTATATATTATAGCAAAAGACTTGGATAAACCGTGAAGTAAGCTAACAACTGTTGATTACATAAAAGGATTTCTTAGAGGTTGTATTATTTATTTTCATTTGATGATATCACTGTTAGCCATACACTTATCCCTAAACCCCCTCAGGTATATAATATTTAAAAATAATAATAATGTATTCTAATTTGCCTTTAGACAAACATTTTTGTCAAGGGATAGTAGGAAGAAAGTAATGATATTAGAAGCATAGTTTTGGGTAAATATGCCATATTAAACTAAGGGTAGGAAGAAACTATAATAAGAGATATTGTTAGTGTACAATTTTATTATTTAACTAGAGGCCTGATGTACAATGATTCGTGCTAGAATGGGCCTTCCTTCTCCTGGCTCTGGCAGGAGCCGCCTTTCCACCTTCCCACCCTGCCCAGAGGCCTGGAGAAGCTGGGACAGCGTGGAACACTTGTCCCGCCCCTGGCCGGTTGGCACCTGAGTATGCAAATTAACCCACGATCTTTGTTGGTTAATTTGCATACTTCTGATTGGCTGATGGGCCTTGCGAAGGTACAGTCAATTTGCATCTTTCTCTTTTATTAGTATAGATATATTCAGTAAAGCAGACACCTGGTAATCAAGCTAAAATTGAGACACTCGTAATAATTTTGGTAGATCACAAAATGTAAAAAGTATAACAAAGGTAAAAAATTCAGCATTTACTACCTATAGTCACTTGATTGTTTTATAATCATACTAGAGGCCTAATGCATGAAATTCGTGCACTTGGGGGGAGGTCCCTCAGCTTAGGCATGGAGCAGGCCTAATCCATCAGTGAGATATCCTTAGCACTGCCACGGAGGCGGGAGAGACTCCTGCCACCACTGCTGAGCTCACCAGCCAAGAGTCTGGCTTCTGGTTAAGCAGTGCTCCCCCTGTGGGGGTGCACTAACCATCAGGGGGAAGCTCATGCCCTCTAGTGGTTGGTACAAGTCATAGTGACCAGTCGTTCTGCTATTCGATCTATTTGCATATTAGCCTTTTATTATATAGGATACTTATAGACTCCTTGAAGGAGGGCTTTATTATATTACTAGAGGTCTGGTGCACTGATTCGGCCTGGCCTGCAGTCATTCCCTAAGGGTTATACCCCACTTGTGCATGATGGGGGCCAGGGAGGGACTGAGGAAGGGCCCCAGGATGTGGCCGGCCCATCTCACTCAGTCCTGATTGTCCAGACCCCAGGAACAAGCTAAACTACCAGTTGAAGCATCTGCCCCCTGGTGGTCAGTGCTCGTCATAGCGACCGGTTGAATGAATAGTCAGATACTTAGCATATTAGGCTTTTACTACATAGGATGTGCTAATGAGGTATTTAAGACTTTTAACTATTCCTTTGAATGCTTGCCATTATTCTAGGAAAATTCTAATGACTTTCGTTCATGCTCTGTATTTTAAATGTTTCTCAAGGCCAACCCCAGATGAATTAATGCAGGACAAGGTGTTCAGTGAAGTGTCACCTTTATACACCCCATTTACGAAACCTGTCAGTTTGTTTTCCTCTTCTCTGAGATGTGCTGATTTAACTCTGCCTGAGGATATCAGTCAGCTGTGTAAAGGTAATGATACATAAGACATAAGCAATAATATAAGCCTTGTTTTTAAAGTGAGTATCCATATCCTAGTTTTGAATGTATCAACAATATATATAATACATTAGTGAGACTTTATGGACACTTATCTTGAAATTAAGAGGTAACTCCAGGCATGTTTAACATAGCATTTTATATAACTAACCTAACTTTTAATCCTTTCCATTCAAATTACTTTTGAGCAAGAACTTTAAGAATCAAGGAGAGGATGTGGCACCACACAAAAATTTACTATGCAAAACAAAGTCCCATTTTCATCTCAAATCTTTATACTACAATTGGGTCTTTTAATTCGCAATGGAATTTTCACTACATCTACATTTATATATTATACTATAGGCCTGGTGCACAGATTCATGTACCTGTGGGGTCCCTCGGCCTGGCCTGTGCTCTCTTGAAATCCGGGACCTCTTGTGAGATGTCAGATAGCCGGTTTTTGTCCCGATCCCTATAGGCCTGATCCAGACAGAAGGGAGCCCAACCCCCCCAGGCCCTATCCAGACAGGAAGGGGCCCAATCCTATGCATTGAGCATCTGTCCCCCGGTGGTCAGTACGCGTCATAGCGACCAGTCGACAAGTTATTCGATTGTTTGGTCACTTAGGCTTTTATATATATAGATAATGTATTATAAATGATCTCTGAAAATTGTATTGTTGAAAATTGTATTGTTGATAAAACACTCATACTATTATACTTAACATTTTAAGAGAATATCAGCTTTGTCTTTTTATCTCTATGACAATTACACATCTCAGAATGTGTGCTTTGGTGACACTAGTAAGTTATTCTTACTAGTATACTGGAAGGTTATCATGAAATAAGTCATAGCAAGAAATAGTTACTAACCATCATTCAATTAAATATTTATTAAGTTCCTACTTTGTTTCACACACTGTGCTTTCAAGTAACATTAATGCCAAATGGTGAGTCAGACAGAAATTTAGTCACATAATTATGATTACAAATGAAGGTTTATATGAACATAGCAGAATGGAAGCATAGCCTGCATGAGATATCAAGAATCACTTCTCCAGAGAAGCAGCAATTGACTCAAGACACGAAAGATACAGTAGTTTGTGGTGTTTGCCTACTCTATGTTTTTTTCTGCCCTTAATCCTTTTACATAGAATTCGATATCTTAGATATACCCGATATATCTATGAGCCAGAGGGTAAAATTCCACTTTTTCTCAAGAAACTACATGTACATTTCATACTCTGTGCATTTTATAGTATGTATATTCTTAAGGATATCTTACTATGCTTTTAAGTTTTTACTGTTTTAAAATGTCAGCTATTATTGTCTGTCGCCTTTTAATAGAAACAAAAGGTGAGATAACTGTGATTGTCTTAATTTACCACTAATAGATATAAGCAGTGATTACCTGGCAGAAAGATCAATTGAAGAAGTGTATTACCTTTGGTGTTTAGCTGGAGGTGACTTGGAGAAAGAGCTTGTGAACAAGGAAATTATTCGGCCCAAACCACCTATCTGCACACTCCCCAAGTAAGAAAAGATAAATGGTGGAAATAAAAAATTAGTAATGAATTTTTAAAAACAATTTTGATAGCCATTACAACTAAGTGTTTATCACAGCGATTGGAAGTTAGTAACTTACTTTTTTCAATGAAGTGTCTAATTATTAAGTTCCCATCAATATTTTTATTAGTTTTAATAAATACATATATATTATTTAAAACACTTGTGATCATGATGCTATAACAGCATCACGACCACAGCATCACGACCACAGGCCTTTTTTTTTTTTTTTTTTTTTTTTAGTTGATTTTTTACAAGAGAAAAGGAGAAGGATAGAGAGTTAGAAACATCGATCATAGAGAAACATTGATCAGCTGCCTCCTATACACCCCCTACCGGGGATGTATGGACAACAAAGGTACATGCCCTTGACTGGAATTGAACCTGGGACCCTTCAGTCTGCTGGCCGATGCTCTATCCACTGAGCCAAACCAGATAGGGTGTATTGGTTTTTTGTTTTGTTTTGTTTTGTTTTCACAAGTAATATGCTTATCCTCCATTTGAAGTTATTATTATGGAATACCTTGTAATAATTGATGTTCAATAAATGAAAAAGATACCAGTCAGAAAGAACAGTAATATTCAAGAGTTAATCAACTAACATGCTTATTATGAGAAACTATTTTCTATTACCAATTACAAATCGTACATGTAAAGGTACTTGCTTGCGTTAGAGATTATTAAGGTGCTAGATCAGTGTTGAGAAAAATCTGCACAACTGCACAAGATCCTGGACACCATTCTGTAAGTTAGACTGAATACAATCTAATAACATAACAGTCTACAAATAACAAGACAACCCTGAGGGCCAAGGTTATTGCTGTTTCCTTGCTCTTAACATTTATTCGTGTATAATATTATAGATAAGAATCTGAATCTCTTGAGTTTCCACCAATGCTCTATCTAACATTTTAATTTTAGATTTTTGTACTATATTTTGTCATTGTAGGTTATTGTAGAAATAACCTGCTGATCATTTCTTTTCCTCACATGTTAAATTTTAGGTTAATTATTTGAATAGACCATTGATTCTCTACTTTTTTTCTCTCTTAAACTAATTTTAAATATTAACTTCAATTATACTGCTCACATTGAATTAGGTGGAAATTAAGAAATAAAATAAGAGAAATTCTAAGAATAAGTACTTTAAAGGGTATATAAATTCTCCAAAGTAATTTTCTGATATTCTAAACAAATTTCATACACTTAATATTCGATATTCTTTCCCCTGTGAAATCACGATCATTATGTAAGGTTTTTCTTTTTTTCTCACTTTATCATTCTTCACTTATACATACTTTCTCAAGATCACATTTGGGTAGCAAAGTAATTTTTGTATTGAACCTAACTTAAATAGTGTAAGTCACACTCTGATATTGCTAAAATGCTTTATTTTTATATACTATATTCATACTTACTCAACACATATTTTAAAATTAGTTGTTTAGAGAATTTTCAAATAGCAGTTGTATTTTTTTGTAAACCCATTAAATTTCTTTCATGAAAGGATTCATGATTTAGAATAAAATTTCTTTTGTAGAAGAAACACTAAATTGGATTTTGTGTACTCATTAAAATAATAATTTTTTTAAATTTCTTCTAGTTTTCTCTTTGAAGATGGTGAAAGCTTTGGACAAGGTCGAGATAGAAGCTCACTATTGGATGATACTACTGTGACATTGTCACTATGCCAGCTAAGAAATGTAAGATTGCTATTTTAGCAAATTTGCCTGAGATCTTTTTCTTTTTTTTCTTTTTTTAAAAGAGGGTCTCTTTAGTGTATGAGGCCATGTACAGCGATATTGGAAATGCATCTGTACATCTTCAGCTTTAGTATATATATTGTCTCACTACTTAAAAGGTGATTTTGTTTACCTTTTTACCATCATAAGAGTTCTCATTTCTCCACATATTTGGTAACACATAGTATCAAATTTTTTAAAATTATTGCTCCAAAAGGAGCAGAATGGTATTTTACTACTAATACTAATATTTAATTAAATACTAATATTTAATTCCATGATTATAGTATAGATATGAGTTCTTTCATGTTTTTTGACTGTTTGCTTACCTCTTCTATGTGTGACTGATTCATCTTTTGCCAATTTTTTTTATTGAGTCATTTCTTACTGAGTTGAGGACTTTTAAAATGTATTCCAAATACAGAGTCTTTGTTGGCTATATGTGGTGCAAATTTTTTTTAATCTCTGGCTTCTTTAAGTTTTTTAATAGTATCTTTTAATTAATTAGATTCTTTTATCAGTGTTTTATAGTTAACTATGTTTAATTGTTATATTTTATTTACTGTTACTTATTTAAAGTTATACCAAAGTTATCAATATATTTTGTATAATGTTCTATATTTTCTTCTAGAAGATTTCAATAAAAATTTATTTGCAAAAACAAAAAATACAAAAATAAATAAAAACATTTTTCTATAAATACTAGAAAAAATGTTAACGTTGCTGATTTTTAAAGTAATTTGGAAACCAAAGAATAACTCTTACCTTATACTTTCTGTACAGGTATTTTTTCCCTTTTTTGCCTTTGATATGCTAAAATTTTAATTAATAAAAACAGCAGAAAATATATTTAAGAGTACTATTTATGATTTAAAGAATAGTAAAACTCAAACTTTAAAAATTATATATTAATAATGCAGTGAAACTTGGGAAAATACTAGTTTTCTACTTAGAATTTTAATCTGTGAAAGAAATACCTAAGGATTTAAAGGCAAAATAGGATAAGTGCATATATGGCATGTCAAAATTTTAAAGAGAAGCCACGCATAAAATCAGTGTTTGCCAGATTCTCAGTGTTGGATGAAAGATTTTCTTTGGCTTTTAAAAATTCTGGCAATAATGCTAATGTAAGTGCATAAGGACTCTAATCAATAGGAGGTCAGGGCCGGCTGCACACAGAGCTTGTACCTCTGTGTCAATCCCATAGGAGCAGGCACTCTGCCTTCTGGTTGGAAGTTGCACTGAAGAGCATTGCAGCAGGCAAGGTAGCGATAACATTAATCACCCTCTTAAGATGTGTCTCATTTTACTACCCTGTGGCCTGTTTTTGAAGAATACCTATCATCCTGCATGTTATGTTATTATTGGAGAAACATTATTAGGATGACTTTTAAAAAAGATAATTAAGAGAATTGAACTCATTAATATTTGAATCATACATATTCAAAATATGTTGTGAAATTTTTTTGAATTTTATTTTATTTGTATTAATTACAAAGTAAAAATAAGTAAATTAAATTGAGTTTTAAATTAATGGATTTATATTTTTTAAGTACTTTTTAAAATAACCTTCATGTATAATAATAAAAGCATAATATGCTAATTAGACCAGATGTCCTGTCCTTCTGGACAATCTTCCAGATGAAGCCTGGTTGTGAGAGAAGCCGGTCCAGGTTGCCTTCCAGCAGCCGGAGGGAAGCCCGGGCCCCGGGTGCCAGAGGGAAGCCAGTGCCAGCAGCCAGGAGAAGGAAGGCCTACTCTTGCACAAATTTCATGCATCAGGCCTCTGGTATAATTCAAAACTATATTATCCATGTATTAAATTTTATACTAATTTCAGAAATCCTGAATTGTATTTGGGAAATATCATAGTAGATATCTTACACAAGAGACACCTGGTGTTAAAAATAATCAACATACAAAAACTATTCTTCAGAGCTCAACTTAATCACTAGGGGCATAATATATTTGTATATTTATGATAGGAATGGATTTTAAATTTTATACTTTTCAGAACTTCCCACAAATTCATAAATGTTATATTATGCTGCTTTTTAAGTGCAGTTCAGCGTTTCTGTCTCAGAAACTCAAACATAATATTTTCTCTTTTAATTCACAGAGATTAAAAGATGTTGGTGGAGAAGCATTTTACCCACTACTTGAAGATGAGTGAGTATATATTTGTCTTCTTTTACACTTAATATTCTTCACTGTTTATGTTAGATTGGTAACAAACATATATGTTCAATGAAGAGCATTTCCTAAATAAAACACTTAATATGGAGTTTTGTTTGTTTTAAATTTTATACCTTTTGTTTCTCTTTTACAGCCAGTCTAATTTACCTCATTCCAATAGCAGCAATGAACTGTCTGCTGCTGCCACACTGCCTTTAATCATCCGGGAGAGGGACACCGAGTACCAGCTTAACAGGATCATTCTCTTCGACAGGCTGCTCAAGGTAGAGATTCTAATATGGAAAGTGTTCTAAGAGCCCATATACAATCCTTGTTTTTTATTTCATTTGTAATTATTAGAGAATCTTGATGTCATGAGAAAACTAATCTTTATAGCTCATCTTTTCTGATTAACATTTAATTACAAAGCCGAAACTGGTTTGGCTCAGTGGATAGAGCGTCGGTCTGCAGACTGAAGAGTCCCGGGTTCGATTCTAGTCAAGGGCATGTACCTTGGTTGCTGGCACATCCCCAGTGGGGGTGTGTGCAAGAGGTAGCTGATCGATGATTCTCTCTCATTGATGTTTCTAACTCTCTGTCCCTCTCTCTTCCTCTTTGTATAAAATCAATAAAATATATGTTTTTTAAAAACACATTTAATTACAAAAATGATGCATGTTCATAGTAAAACTTAAAAGTAAAAACAAATGTAAAAAAGTAAAAATGATGTAGGGTTATATGTAAAATCATATTAAATAATAGATTCATATCCATACTGTTTAAAGAACACTTAAAAATCTACAGGAAAAAGTACTAATATTGAAAGATAAAGAATATAATAGAAATACAGCTAGTCAGTAAATCTATTCAAAATATTTATCCTCACTAGGAATGGAAAAATGTTATATATTTTTTTATACCAAATTAGTAAAGTGAACAAAGCATATTGAGATTGGACCTCTTATTCCTTTGGAATAAGTGTCAATTGAAACAGTGCATAAGGCAATTTGAAAGTATATATGAAGAGCCTTAAAAATGTCCATACCCTTTATCCTAATAATTCTTTTCTAGAACTCTCTCCTAAAGTACAAATTTATAAAGGGACAAATTTATATGCAAGGTTATAGAAGTAGCCATAATAATAACACATTTATTGAATACTTTCTATATGACCTGATATTTTACAAATATGCATAAATAGTTTATATTTTATATATATATATGCATAAATTATTTAACCCATATGAAGCTGATAGTATTATTTACACATGACTCCTTGTTAATTTATATCACAAAATAGAAATAATTAAAAACAGTAGAATCAGCTCACCTCTTTGTTTGTATTATAGAAGATTTACAGAATATAGGGAACCATTCCACTGCCAACTTAATATCCTATATAATAAAAGCCTAATATTCTAAGTGTCCAGTCGTCCATACAACCAATCAAAGCGTAAAACGCTACTGATATGCTAAGGGTGCTCAACCGCTCCCTATGACGTGCACTGACCACAAGAGAGCAGACAGTCAACCAGTTGACCAATCGCTATCATGTGCACTGGTCACCAGGGGGCAGACACTTCGACTGGTAGGTTAGCTTGCTGCTGGGGTTCGGCCCATCAGGACTGAGCGAGATGGGCCAGACATGCCTGGAGTCCTCCCACGGTCCCTCCCTGGCTTGCCAACCTGTGTCCCTCCCCAGCCCTGATCATGCACTGATGGGGTCCCTTAGCCTGTCCCTCTCTCCATCTGGGCTGAGGGACATCCCCACCCTCCAAGTGCACAAATTTTGTACACCAGGCCACTTAGTGTATTAATAATACCAAAGTAATAACAACAGAGATACTTTGAAATTTATTTAAGATCTCTTTCAACGTTATCACTGACCTATATTCAGGACTTTCTAGACTAAAATATGCTATTTGATAATTTGAAACATTTTTCATATCTTTCTTTCATCTGTAGGCTTATCCATATAAAAAAAATCAAATCTGGAAAGAAGCAAGAGTTGACATTCCTCCACTGATGAGAGGTTTAACCTGGGCTGCTCTTCTGGGAGTTGAGGTAAGAAAGAAAAGAGAAAGTTAGAAGTTGGCTATAATAGTACTAAGGAAGAAGGAAGAAGTAGGAAAGTACTTTCCAAATACATATTTTTCAAATAGTTAGGAAGTTATGTAGTAAAATATAAGCATTAAGAATATTTGGAAATTTTGAGTGAAAGGACTAAAGAAAAAGAATAGATTAGCAACATTTAATTGAAGATTTGTTAGATTTATATTATTTAATATTTCATTTAATGGAGCTCATAAAAATTATCTTGATTATTAATTTTTAAATCAGATTATTTTAAGACTATATATACCAGTTATAAGCATATTATCCTGCCTATAAAGTATGTTTATTTAGGAATAGGCTTGCGTATTTATAAATGGCTCTAAGTTTGGAGAAATCCTCCATCAATTTGAACCTTATAAAAAGTCATTAACAGCCATAGGTGGTTTGGCTCAGTGTATAGAGCGTCAGCTTACAGACTGGAGGGTCCCTGATTTGATTCCAGTCAAAGGTAAATGCTTAGGTTGCAAGCTTGATCCCCAGTAGGGGATGTGCAAGAGGCAGCCAATCAATGATTCTCTCTCATCATTGATGTTTCTATCTCTATCTCCCTCTCCCTTCCTCTCTGAAATTAATAAAAATATATGTATTTTAAACATAATTTAGTACTTTTTTGGCACATCTATCCCACAAGAACTATGTTGCCAAGACAAACTACTTTGTCTTGTATAAAACCTAATCTGTTGGCAGTGAGGAAAGGAGAAGTGTGACAAAACTATTACAGTGACTTACAGTACTAACAGAGAACTCTGGTAACAGCAGTCATGATAAGGGGTCACATTCTCGCCCCATTTTTTGTTGTTGTTGTTGTGTGTTTTTTTCCAGACAATTTCTTTGTCATCCTGCCTTCAGATATTCTCTTATCAATCAATGTCTTATGAATAGCCAATCATGCATTTTTTCCTGAATTCCCTCAGCTATTTTTAATTCTTTTCAACTCCCTGTTAAAAGAACTTTATTTATTTATTCCTAATTCTTTTCATGAGATTCTACAAACATCTTTGAGTTTGAGTGGTTGCTTTACAAGAATGCCTATTGTTCCATATAATACATTAATAGGTAGAGTTGTAGAGCCACATAATGGTAAAGTTCAAGAGGACTTTTGAGGTCAGGTTATCCATCTGTCATTAAATAGGCATACCATAGTAGTTGATGTACCAGCAAGTAATGTCATAATTTTTGAACCCCAAATTAGAGGTTCTTTCTACACCATTACAGTAAACCTAAGTTTAAAAAATTGTTCAATTTTTGGTCCTATTGAACATGACTAAATTTGAAATGGTTTATTCAGTTATTTCTTCTATACCAGTATAACTAAAAAGTGTAAATGATCCATTTAATCCCTTAGTGATTCCATACCTATGTGATGTTCTACTCTTAAATTTATTTCAAACTTCTGCTTCCTGTGCTGAACTAGCATTCCTTTCAACAGGTCCATTTTATTTGCTTTTATTACCAACTTTAACAGGAAAATTTCTTGTGGGATGGCCTCCTGTGCTTCCTTCCCCCCCAAAATTGAGGATGTTTGAAGTAACAATGAGTAGAGAGTAACAAGGCTGTATTGTGCTGTGTAGGCTAGGGTGTGTGACTAAGTGTGTTCATTTGCTACTTGACTCATCCAACACTTTTGTCTTTTGGAACAAAATGGCAAGTTGTCCAGATTTTCATCACAGATTACCAAAACTGTAAAGAATTTTTCCAAGAGGTATACTTTGGTTTTTAATGTTCCCATCTATAATTGGGTGGTTTTCAAAGATAGATGTTTATAAAAAGTATATTTATATACATTAATAATTTATCGAGGATATGATAAATTAATATTATTCTCTTTTTATTTTTTTCAGGGGGCCATTCATGCCAAATATGATGCAATTGATAAAGATACTCCAATTCCTACAGATAGACAAGTATGATTTAGATTTTCTTAAACAATCTAAGATAATTTTGCCAAATCTTTAAATTATAGAAAGGCAAGAGGGAATTTTCTTTTCATTATGCTCAGCAGCCATCATATTCATATGCTGTTTGAGTAAGCATAATTTTTCTATCAGAAGTTAGAATTAGAACTATCCCTAAAAGGACTATAGGCCAAGTGATTTTTCTTAGTAATTGCACTCTTTTATCTGTAGAATTTACCCTTTATTTAGACAAGGTTGTAAAGGAAGATTTTTTTGGATACGTACTTTTTCAAAAGAAATGGTCTGTTTTTCTTAAGTGCACAACCTTTATATCGTTTCCAGAGTGTTAACATAAAATTCAAATACTTTAGATACCAGGATTATGCAATTGATCTATTATGAAATTTATAATAAAAAAATTTTCTTTACCTTGGGGTTTATTGGAAATCACAGTCTCATCTTACTGTTTTGCTATTTTACAGATTGAAGTGGATATTCCTCGTTGTCATCAGTATGATGAACTGTTATCATCACCAGAAGGTCATGCAAAATTTAGGCGTGTGTTAAAAGCCTGGGTAGTATCCCATCCTGATCTTGTATATTGGCAAGGTAACTTTTTCCCCCAATTATTAAGACTCTTTTTGAAGTATAGGGAGCATATTGCATGACTGACAGTTTTAAAAATTAAAATAATCAAAACATCCTTGGCTTTGAGAAAAATCAATACTAAAGCTATGATCCATTTATTGAAAGGTTTATGTGAGAACTTTTTAAAAAAACGTTGCCTAAATGCCAAGTAGAGATCATTTAAAGGCCTGATATTTAGTGAGACAGTTTACTATCATGTTAATTAGGAAAGTAGAAAGAATATTTTGTGTGATTGTAATCTTTGTGGATACATTGTCTCAGTGTATATGAAAATAAATAATTTTATAGCATGAATAGTTTGGGGCTAGTTGATATTTTACCATTTATTCACTTACAATTTATGCTTAACCTATTTATTGGAAATTAGGAAATAGGATACCAAATAAACTATTTTGTTATCTCTTTAAAAAAACATCTTTAATGTTCAATATCCTTGATTCTTACCATTCTCATTATTTTTTATGGTCATTGATAAATTCATGCATGAGAAATCTGTTTTACCCAGTCTTATATTTGAATTTATTGTAATGGACAGTGTTGTTATTTTATTTAACATTTAAATTCTCTATTTCTAGCCGAACTTAAAATTAAGATATTATTTTTCTATGCTCTGTCCATTTTAGAGGAGTTCTGTGTCTTCTGAACAATTATAGATAGATTTATATAGTCTGTCAGTGTGACAGTATATGAACAGCATTAGTATCAATAAAAGGAATATGTCACATATTTGTATTTCACTGCACAATTTTTAAAGGGTCTTTTTTCATGATACCAGAGAAACATATAAGACAAATCTCCTCTAAGATGAGGAAATATGCCTGGAGATGTTAAGTCATTGCCAAGAACACACAGGGTCAGAAATGGGACTATTTACCAAGCCTTCTATCATCTTTATATTTTGCTATTAATATATTTCTTTCTTAAATTCATAATAATATTGATAATAATAAAATCTGATTTTTATTGGGCACATACTATGTGCTAGTCATTATCGGTTACTCCCCACAGTAACCCATAGATAATATATTTCTTGATGAATAGTACTTATAATGTTTAATCTATAAAGAGGTAATGCAGAGAACTGAATAAGGAATATATCTACAGTTCTACTTAATTGTGTTTATTTGAATTCTTTTCTTCAACCCCTCCCCATCAGGTCTTGACTCACTTTGTGCTCCATTCCTATATTTAAATTTCAATAATGAAGGTAAGCTTATTTATCAAATAAATAATTGTGGTGCATATTATTCTAAAATACTTTTTTCAAACAATGAAAGGTTTTTCTTTTTATTGTAAGGATCTTGTTTGCTTTCTAGGAGATAGTATAAATATCTGTGAGATAATCCGTTGTATAATTTTAGAGGATGTGAAGAATTTATTATTGGAGAGTTTCTGTTGTGACCGGGCAGTGACTAGAGATTTAGAAAGACTCTGACTAATTATTCTTAAAAAATTAATCTACTTTCGCAACCATTTTTATAAACATAAGAGAAAATTTTGACTTCTTTAGAGATTAGGTTTAGCCTATATATATTTCCTAAACAGTTTATAAAGGAATTCATATTAATCTTATATCTCCAAAGCCTATTATTTCAACCACTACCTTCTTACTGAAAACTTTTCTCATTCTCCCTCTTAAACCCAGCACTTTGTATTTCAGGAAAGTATTTGTGTATGTTTTGTGTTATAGTTACTTACTACTATTATAGTAATCCTTTTTTTTGGTTAGCAGCTTTTGAAAAAAAAATTATTAGTGATTGATTTTAGAGGGTCAGACAGACATCAATTTCTTGTTCCACTTATTTATGCATTTACTGATTACTTCCTGTATGTTCCCAGACTGGGGACGGAACCCACAACCTTGGCATATGGGATGACACTGCAACTAACTGAGCTGCCCAACCAGGGCAGCAGCACCTTTGTTTAATGATTGAATTTTTTTTTTCTGTTTTTTTATTCCCCAGTTATAATGCCTTTATTATAGTAGATTTTTCAGTAAATATTTGTTATACTTAATGGACTCAAATCTGTAATGATATCACATATTGAACGTATTTACCACATATATTATGTAACCCTCTAGAAGCCTCATTCTCGAAATCTTTGTTTTTTCAAATTCTATTTCATATCAAATTTTGCATAGGTTACTGGAAATAAGTAGAAATAGCATAATCCAAGAGAACTAAAATTTTGTAATTTTAATTGGTTTAAAAATGCACTATTCTGTGACATTTCTCATTATCTAGACTACAAGTTTGTTATGTTTAGTTAGGCATAGGCCATTATTACACATATTGCTCTAAGAATAATAAGCAATCTGTGTTTGAAAAAATAATTTATGACTAGGATTCCTAAATCCAAATTCTGAGGCTTTTTTTATTTGCGTCAACAAAAAATAAGGATCTTTGGATTTGTATAGCTCATTAATAATGGCCATGATTAGATATTTTTAAAATTTGTAATGTTCTGATAATAAAGGTTTTTATTATTGTGGGATAACAATTTCTATAGTAGTTTGAAATTGAAAAGTTACTAGGTGGTTATCTTTTGTTGTCCAAATTATTTTCTGTTTTAAAGAGCAAATGTTTTTTTTTTTTTCCCCTTTAAATTTGTGTTTCCATTAATTATTAGCATAAACTTATTTAATAGTAGTTAAATAATTTGTTGTATGCATTTGCCTTATTCTTTCTTAGCCTTGGCATATGCGTGTATGTCTGCTTTTATTCCCAAATACCTGTATAACTTCTTCTTGAAAGACAACTCACATGTAATACAAGGTAAGCATTAAATGTCTTTTCTTCTTTTTAAGGGAATATACTATGTCCTGTAACTAATACTCTGTTAAATGTATGATTTTGACACAATAAAATTTGTTGATAATGCCCACTAAAAGCAGTGAAGAGATCTTAAGTTTAGTCTTTATTCCAAGCTCAATTAGGGTTGTTGTTTTTTCCCAATGACTGTTCAATATCTGATCTCAGTTCAGTTCAAATTTAGGCATGCTAGTTAAAGAAAATAAAAGTCTTGCTATTTCTCTCTCTTACAATTAAAATTCCCCATAAAAATTTTCACCATGGACCAAGCTTATTATGAATTAGTAAAAAGTTAAAACAGTATTTAATTATGTAAATAAAGAGAATATTAAAAACACTTCTCATTCATCTCATTCCCCATGCTCGCAGGTCCAAAATATGCTTCTCCTGTCTTCTACTTTCTTAAAATACACACCTTTCTTCAGAGTTCAAGTCACAGCGTAGCCCACTGTGCATTCTTACTTGACTATGCTCGCTAGCCACAGTCAAACTTTTAATATAATTCTTTGAACTCCTTTTTGGTACAATGTAACCAAAGTTAATAATAAACGCTTTTGAATCAGGCAACTTTGTTTCAGATGTAAATTGGGTTAATTATTTTGTAATCTTGGACAAATAACGTATGTTTGCTATGTATAATTTTCCTAATATCTAAAATAAAGGTTCTTGTAAAGGTAAAACATAAAACATGTCAATGCATGGTACATAGAAACTTTCGATAACACTAATGACTTTTATTTTGTTTTTACTATTGTTACTATTATTTTACTGCTATTGTTATTAAAATTATTTTGCTAATATTATTATCATGATAATAATATTAGCAAAATAAGAATCTTATCTTTAAATAAGAATCTAAATGTTTTAAGGGCAGAAAATTTTCGTATACTTTTGTATTTCCTTTGGGACTGACTACAAAACTGGTCACATAGTTTTCCCATTTACTAATTGTATGCTACTTTTCAGATACTGCCGTCATTTAAACTTTTTATTTATAATGTATGTCATCAATTCAACTATATTTCAACATTTGAAACTGTTGCTTTGTTTTATTTATATTTATATAATTATGGTTTGATATAATTCACTTAGTTTGAATGTATGAAGCAGCAAATACAGGCTATGTGTGCAATTCAACATTCTCAATAAGTGGAATCTCAGAAATATTTTCACTTATTTAGCATGAGTATAAAGTTAGAGTATCAGAAATAAATACAATGAGAAAATAACTAGGAAGGTAGTAAAAATGGAAATGTAAATTAAATAGATCAAGAGGCTAAAAATAGAAGGAAGAAAAGAATATGGATAAATAGTGCAGCACATAAAAACATTTTCTAGCATCATTTACCTTGAGTATAGAGAAAAATAATTTAACATTTTTTTATTTTTATATTTTATTGATTTTTCTTACAGAGAGGAAGGGAGAGAGAGAGAGAACTAGAAAGGTCGATGAGAGAGAAACATCGACCAGCTGCCTCTTGCACATCCCCTACCGGGGATGTGCTCACAACCAATGTACATGCCCTTGACCGGAATCGAACCTGGGACCTTTCAGTCCGCAGACCGAGCTCTACCCCTGAACCAAACCGGTTTCGGCAATAAATTAAATTTTTATAAAATATTGTTTGGGTTTATAAGCACACCAAGTCATGTTCAGTGTTCTGTATCTACAATGTAGTTAGTTACTAGAAATTGGTATAATGACCCAGCGTCTCTCTGTTAATTTTGAAATGCAAATTCTATTGATTTATATTTGTATTTAGAAATGTTTTGAAATGGATATGCCTAATACCCTGCATGTTCCTAGAATGTGGACTTGTATAAAGTTGGGATTAATTTAAGGATATTTTCTAGAGAGCAACAAGATTTTGCTTTGATTTTTTTTATAATTAAAGATAATGTATATTTCGGGGGGAGGAAGTTGTTTTTTTCTTGTAGGTTAGTTCAGGAGTCATGCAGTGTTATCTTCTAAGAATTTATGAAGTGATGTACTTTAAGAGCATGGCTTATATCTTACTAATAGGTATGCATTCCACATTTATTCATACTTGCCTTATTATGCTTATCAGTGATATTTATTTTGCAATGGACGATGTACTCTGAAAGATTCCAGCCATTCCTGTCTAAAGAAGATTCAGTGAAGGCCCAAGTTCTTGTAGGGTTTCTCTTGTAGACTGGGGACCTCATGATCAATTGGTATCACCACAAGCCTGACAGCTAGAGATCTTATCAAATCCCCATAAGACTATGAGTGAGGAAGCACAAAGGAGCACCAGAAACCTGGGGTGCACTGGCCAAATGAGAACTGAGGGTTCATGGCCTCGTTCAGTTCCTTCCTGCCCAAGGTAGCATAGTTGGTTATAATTGGACACCAGTAGGCTATTGCATGAAGTCTACCCTGCAGCACTCTGTGTTCACATGATACGCTTTTATTGTATTCCCTACCTCCTGCTTCTGCCATCCCAGAATACTCTTGAGTGAAATGTGAGGGTAGCTATTGTACAATATTAGAGATTTTGCAATAAATTATATTATGCTGGTAGAAAAAAAAAAAGAGTAGATTTAAAGCATCTTGGATGATACCAGAGGCAATATACAATGTAAATAATTTGTCAAATAGTGACTGAAGACAAACTGAAAGCACTAAAGGTAAAAGTAATCACATTAGTAGTTGTGCAACAAAAAAGGTGATTCTTTAATCATCAGTTAAATGTAAGTCAGCAATAGAATGCTGTTATTTTTAAAGTTAATGTGAACTTGTAATATTAGCTGAACTTTCTCATATAAAAGCCTGGAAATAATATTTTTTTCAAATTTGTCAGGCCCCTATTAAAGCATAGTGTCTAGCTAGATTTCTATACTTTAAGAGAGATGTAGCCATTTGGAGAACCTTCAAAAACCAATTAAAACAGAACTAATAAAATGAATTATTTATAGTATTTATTAGATGGCTGATAATATCTGGATGACCAGTTTTCAAGGGTCATATGAAATAGTTTCCATTACAGTAATTATTATTTTGGCTCTGTATAGATACCTATTTTAAAATACAGAAATTGCCTTAGCCAGTTTGGCTCAGTGGCTAGAGTGTTGGCCTGTAGACTGAAGGGCCCCAAGTTGGATTCTGGTCAAGGACACATGTCCTGTTGCTGGCTCAATCCCCAGTAGGAGGCGTGCAGGAGGCAGCTTATTAATGATTCTTTCTTATCACTGATGTTTCTATCTTCGCTCTCCCTTCCTCTCTAAAATCAATAAAAAATATCTTAAAAAATAAATAAATAATAAAATACAGAAATTATTTACCTTTGAAAGGTTTAATTTTTCCTGTAATTGTTTCACATTGCAGATCAATGTGTTTATTATCTAATTATAATGAATTTTCAACACAAAAAAAGTTTTCACACTTTTTTAACTACAGATTTTGTTAGTACAAGATCTTATTTAATATATGAAATGCAAGAGACACCATATTGTACACCATATGAATTTGGAGAGACTGATCAGAAAGGCCAAAAAAAACTTTTTTAAATTTGATTCATTAATCAGTGATGTACTTTAAAAGTTCAATATTATGATAAAAGACCTCTTTATAATTATTAAGTATTAATACTTTTATCAGTTATAATTTGTATAAATTTGTGTTAAAATCTTGAATTGGTAGTTAATTTTGAAACTTTTTACAGCCACAATAAATGTTCTCTAACATTATGAAAAATTTAGCATGTATATTTTCCCAAAAAATAATAGACATAGTATTTTAAATCATTTGTTCAGTTTTTTATATTGACTCTGTATGTTGACTCTGTCTCTCTCTGTGTGTGTATATATACAGATATATATATAATATTACATAAGAAAAAGCATAGTTTCAGTGACTTTATTTATTTATTTATTATTATTTTTTTTTTAATTTCCAAAATTGTTGTATTTTGTTTATTCCCCTGGGGAACAAGATCCACCCCTTTCCATCAGAATGCCAAAGAAATTAGTGATCCCACAGAGTTAAATACTTCCTCTTCCACCTTAATAAATCTCCTGGGTTATCCTTAATGAAGCTTCCTCTTCCTACTCCCCAGAGCTGGACAGACTTGTCAAGCATAGTCCATATTTCATACTTCCCTTTGCCCATCTTACTTTTTTTTTTTTTTTTTATCAATCTTTATTGTTCATATTGTTACAAAGGTTCCTCATTTCTTCCCCCCTCCACCAGGTTCCCATCCCACCCTCCGCCCCCTCCCCATCCCCCATTGTCCTCATCCATAGGTGCAGTTTATGTTCAGTCTCTTCCTCCCTCCCTTTCCCCGATAGTAAATCCCTTTTCAGATAGTAAATCAGTTACTTAGCATTTTCTCATATCAATAATACCTCCACATGCCCAATGATACACTTCACACAAAAGACATTTCCAAATAGGTCAACCAGCCTCATTCAGGCCCCACCCAAGGCACTCACAGATCCACACCCCAGTCCTATACTAACTCAACACATCCAGATCTAAGCCTTCATCGTTTGATTCAGCAGACCCTCAAGTTCCCACAAAAGTTTCCAGCCATGTCTGAGAGGCAGCTGTGGGGCAGGGGCAGGCGAGGAGCGAGCTGTTCCGGGCCTGGTTGCTCCGGGCTTGGCCTCTGTGGCTCTGGTTCATTCCACAACCAGCTGCTCCAGGTCTGGTCACCGCTGCTCCCGACCTAGTTGCTCTGGACCTGGCCGCTGCTGCTACGGGCCTGGCCGCACCCGACCCGGCTGCTCTGGGCCCGGCTGCTCCGGGCCCGGCTGCTCCCAGCCTGGCAGCTGCTGCTTCGGGCCTGGCCGCACCAGACCCAGCTGTTCCGGGCCTGGCCGCTCCCAGCCTGGCAGCCGCTGCTCCGGGGCAGCCGCTGCTCCGGGCCTGGCCGCACCAGACCCGGCTGCTCTGGGCCCAGCTGCCCCGGGCCCGGCTGCTCCGAGTCTGTCCGCTCCCAGCATGGATGCTCCGGGCTTGGCTACTGCTGTTCTGGGCCTGGCTGCTCCCAACCCAGCTGCTCTGGGCCCGGCTTCTCCGGGCCCGGCCACTCCAGGTCTGGGTGTTCCTGGACTGGCCACCCTGGGCTTGGCTGCCTCCGCCTCAGGCCTGGCTGCCACTGCCCCAGGTCTGGCTGCTCCAGTGCTGGCTGTTGTTGCTCTGGTTCTATCTGCTGCTGCTCTGGGGCCTGGCCGTTGCTGCTCCGGGCCCGGTTGCCACTGCTTTGTGCCTGGGCACTCTAGGCCTGGCCGCTGCTGTTCCAACATTCTGTCCTTCTTTTTTTTTTTTTTTTTTTTTTTTTTAAACGCATTTATGGCCAGAACCGGTTTGGCTTAGTGGATAGAGCGTTGGCCTGCAGACTGGAAGGTCCCGGGTTTGATTCCGGTCAAGGGCATGTACCTTATGTACCTTCGTTGCGGGCACATCCCCGGTGGGGGCTGTGCAGGAGGCAGCTGGTCGATATTTCTCTCTCATCGATGTTTCCGGCTCTCTGTCCCTCTCCCTTCCTCTCTGTAAAATATCAATAAAATATATTTAAAAAATAAATAAATAAAAAAATAAAAACGCATTTATGTTGCAATGTTGGCTGGTGAGTTGAGTTCTGACTTAGTCTTTGATTTTTCATGATCTTCTTTGTATTCTTTCTTAAGTAATTTTACTATCTTTTGCTCTCACTTGATTTCTTCACATTGAGAACTTTGGTTTCTTCCTCCTCCTCCTGGGAGCTCAGCAGGTTGGCCTGTGGCACCCCTTTGTTCTCCGCGGGCTCCTGCGCTGCTTCAGCCTGTTGCCGGGGTCGGCGCTGCCCAGGAAGCAGCCCCCGGCCTTGGCTCCGTTGCCCGCGCTCAGAGGTCGAAGGCTCAAGGGCACACCCCCCGGCCCCCCCCTCCCCCTCCCCCCGCCTGGGGGCCCAGTGGCCCGGGCTTGTGTCCGGCAGGGGCTCCTGCTCCCTGTCGCATTCCTCCAGTCTGGAGCTTTTTTATTTTTTCTCCTTCCCGCTAGGGGAGTCTAGGATCAGAGTCAACAGACTGTCCTCTGCGCGCAGTGCGTGCGACTCTGGGGGCTCCGCTTTTCGCCGATCCCCTGGGATTCCGCCTCACAGCCCCGTCTCCCCCTGCCCGAGCCTGGGTCCCCAGGGTCTGGTCCAGGACTGGGGTTCAGAGCAGTCCGGACTGAGGCTCAGCGCCGCCGGAGGCTTTGTTTCTTCCCGCTAGGGTAATCCAGCATCAGAGTCAACATTCAGTCCTCTGCACACAGTGTGCACGCGACTCCGGGGGCCCTGCTTTTCGCTGCTCGCTTGAGATTCCGCCTCACAGCCCTGTCTCCCCCACCGGAGCCTGGGTCCCCAGGGTCTGGCTCATATCTGGGGCTCAGCGCTGCCGGTTCCGGGGTTCAGCCCAGGCTGGGGGTTTTATTTCCTTCCTGCTAGGGAACACCAGGCAGCACCCAGCCCTCTCCTCCTCTCCGGCTGCGACCTCTCCGTACGCGTGCGTGCGAGCGCGCAGCATGTCTCTGTACCTTAGGCTTTTATTTTTCAGCTCCTCTGATTTTCCTTCTGGTTTTCTCTTTCCTTCTTGCTGTAGAATTTTCAGTCAGTCAACTACCTGTAGCTCTGGGCGATGTCCACTCTACATTTTAGTTGTATTCCATTGAATTTGTTGTGTGCTGCTGTGGTTAGATGTCTACCCGAGCAGCCATCTTGGATCCTCTCCTAGTTTCAGTGACTTTAATCTTTTAATAAATAATTGCCCTGTACTAACTCTGTGCCAGGCACTGCTTAAGGAATTGAGGTTCTTAAGATAAATAATATTTAATCCTTTCTCAAAAGATTTCATAGCACAATATGGGAAATAAATGTGAAAATAATTAATTTTAAGTAATGAGATAAGTTGACATATTATTGTATTAAAACAGAGGAAGAGGAGATGTTATTTGTTTTTTTTTACCTTTTTTTTTTTTTTTGGTCCCAAAGACTGGAAAGTTTTATGAATTTGAAATTTGAGTAGGAATTTGGTGAAAAGGGAGAAGGACATTCTTTATAAAAAGAACAAGTAAGAACATTGCAATAAAAACATGAAAATGAGCCAATAGTCAAATCTGATACATGGAGTTGGAAAGAGAGCAATGGAGAGCAAAAGAAGGAGCTGAAACCGTACACTGATTATTGGTTTCTAAAGTTTATGGAAGAATAGTGGTTTATTTTCCTACAAAGTGTCTATTTTAGGCTCGAGGTTAGAAATATTTGAATCTCATTTTATTGGTTTCCCTCTTTGTCCTTCCCCACCATTTTGTTTTATGGTGTTTTAAGGTTTAAACTTTAAAGTAGCATTGACTTTGTTTGACATAAATATTACATGTACCCTTTTCTTCCACAACTTTTGGAAAGTTTGCATGTCATATGAAACTGATTAATGGCTGATTGTAGAATTACATATTTATTTAGGCATCTCTACAGAAATCAAAAGTTTCTGTATTCAGTAACAACTTTAAATATTTTATTTAAAGTTTTTCATATAATATATACAATTTGCATATTTATAGGACCATAGAATGCTTTGCATCTTTTGATGAGAGAAAATTTATTTATTCAAGATATCCCGGGTTTTCTATTGTTGTTGTTAACCATAGTGTTATTTACTGTTTACCTGCAGACATTTTTAAGAAGATAATAAATTTAGTTACTTCTAGCCTAAATTAATATTCATCATTCTAAGCACTATCAAGTTTTCCCCTGCATGTTGCTTTCGAATTGATGAAATATCAACACACAGTACTTTAAAATTTAATGTACTAATTTAACAACTCAGAGTTTTGGCCTCTGTTACCTAACATTACTAAAATTATTCTAAGTTATAAAGCCTTAGAGTGGATGTAAAAGATGGTACTTGAAAGAGATATATTGAATGTAGTTTTAGAGATATTGAAAAATAGGCTTATAACTTGCAGGACACACGTACTTTCTGCCATTGAAGAAAGAAATATCAGCTTTAGGCAAGTGAATAAAGAGGCAGACATTTAGCTATTAGTATTATTGGGAATAAATCCTTTGTGGAAAACCCAACTATACTTTAATGTCATTTTGCACTTAAGAAAGGAGCAACCTAGAAAACTATTCTATAAAACTTTTACGCTGTTCTTTGAAGTCATTATACTAGGTTTTGTTCCCAAAAACAATAATAGGGATTTTGGCACAACATTAAACATGTTCTTGTACTGTTTATAAAACCAAGGCATACTCACATTTGGAGCATGGTAAGATGTGGTGGCTATAAGTCAGAAAAGAAAAGATGGAGGGAGATACTATATAAAGTCAGGACAGAAAAGATGGAGGGGGATACCATATAAACCTGGGAAAGAAAATTGGGTGAATATTTCTCTAATCTTTTGTTTCCCTGCATGTCTTTTTAAATCCTTTGAAGGCAAGGGCAGTATCTTTTTCTTTGTGATATTCCATTAGTCCCACCCAAAGCTGGGATGACTATAAACCTAAACTGTTACATTTTTTAGAGTTAAAAGGGGCACTGAGTATGCTAGTCTATGCGTGGCAATTGAGACTTTCCCAGGTAAACGAGGATGTACGGTCACACTACATTCAGCAAGTCTATGAGGAAAAGGAGGAAAGAGGACAGATGTCAAAGTCCAAAGTCTAGTGGTCAAATGTGAAATTAAAACTTCTTTCTCATCAAACAATAACAAAGAGGGGAAATATGCAACTTTATTATAAAGGTTATGTATTTGGAAAAGCAGTGAAGTATATATTTTTAATGTTTAATGCACATCTTTGTCATGAATGACTTAATGATCTGATATTGGGGATATTAGGAAATAGTAGTGAATACATTGAGTGTTCAGCCTTGACATTTTCAAGAATGTCTTGCATCATGTGTCTTATCACCTCTTTGAAGCAAGACATTTTTCTGAATATAACAAGCCATGCTATAAATGATCTAAAGCCTGCCCCAAGCAACCAAAATTTATAACTGACGTTTACATGCAACTTATTTTTATATATTAAATAATATATTACATATAATAATATAAAATAAATATATACATGTACTTGTTTGTATATATTATTTATATCACAAGTATATTATAGACACATATATAAATGCAACCATCAACGTTTGGCAGAACATAAGTACAATGTTTTCATGGTAAATTAGGTTTCTTCATTAAATCTTCAATTAGCCATGTAATGCCACATAGTACTTACCTTTATCAAGCTCAAAAAAGAATGGTATTTAGTAAATTAGATTAGTTATGGAAAATTGCCTCATCTGTGCTTTTTAAAAGATTACTAATTATATGGTTTCATCAACATGCAGTTGAGTTCTTATGATTGTTGATGTTGCATATCTCTGGGTTTTGTATAAATTAAGACTAAAAATATACCATCACTAATTTGAAGGAGAAAAAAAGTAGTTAAAGAACATTTAAATCCCAAAGTTTCCTGGGACCTTGGTAGCTGTCCTGGGTCTTTAGTCTGGAACTCTTGAGCCTGATTCAATTGTACTATTTTTTTCTCCTAAAGGAAAAGATGAGACAATGGATAGAGAAAAGAATTTTGTTGCAGTAAAATAAACATTCAATCATGAAAAAGTATTAATCCAAAGTATTAACTCATTTTTTATTTAGTACCCATGGGTAAAACTTCACATTAGATATAGAATTTAGCTTTATTGTGGTGTTGAATACAGTACTTACTCATCTTTTCTCTTTGGTTTTGGAGCTTCTCTTTGTAAAACATGTGACAGTGCTTGTCTATCTGTCTACATATATCTATATCTATATATCTATATCTATATATGGATATATAAAAAGAGATAATATGCAAATTATCCAGGATGCTGTAATAGTCGCGACTGGCTCAGGAGGAGGCCTCTCATGCAGATGGGTGGGAGGGGACTGCATGCAGCCCTCACAGAGCAGAGACACAACACAGGGGGAGCCCACCCCCGCTGGGAGACAGCACACCAGCAGTCCTGCCTCTGCACTTGAGTTGCAAAGGAAACACCTTTTTTTACTGCTCATTGGCTAAGCTCCTTATATGCCATTGGCAGTGTTCTTAGAAACTTGGGTAATAAGAATCCAAGAAGGTAATCTAGCATTTTTCTACATCACTTCTGGAGGAAAAAACAAAGGTCCACTGCTGGAGAGGCTAAGAAATGCCATTTCCTGCCCTAGTTGGTTTGGCTCAGTGGATAGAACCTAGGCCTGCGGACCACAGGGTTCGGGTTCAGTTCTGATCAAGGGCATGTGCCTGGGTTGCAGGCTCCTCCCTGGCCGGGGCTCAGGTCAGGGATCATGCAGGAGGCAACCAATCAAAGTATCCCTCTCACATTGATGTTTCTCTCTGTCTTCCCCTCTCTCTTCCACGCTCTCTAAAAATCAATGTAAAAATAGCCTCAGGTGAGGATAAAAAAAAAGAAAGAAATGTCATATCCTATGAAAGAGACATCTTGAAAATGCCTAAAGAAAGTTGTCATTTTTTTCGTGGTGAAGGGACTGGAATCTGTGTTGATGAAAACACCTTGGCAGCTGCAGTGGCTGGCAGTGGCAGCAGCAGAAGGGTGATGGGGGTGGCATCTTCTCCTGATCAGCTGGTCGCTTCCCGCAGAGGGAGGCCAGACTGCAGCTTAGGCCATCAGTAGGACATCCCCCTCAGGACTCCCGGACTGTGAGAGAGGGCAGGCTGGGCTAAGGGGACCCCCTCCCCCAGCAGGTTGGGCTGAGGAACCCCGCCCCCCTCCCCCCAGTGCATGAATTTTGTGCCCCAGGCCTCTAGTAAGAAAATAATCCTACATAATAAAGAGCTAATATGCAAATGGTTATCACTCCATCACACCTTAGCATCTTAGACATTCAATACTGGGTAAAGAGGAATAGGGACCAGCTAGATACAAATGAGCTCGCAAGAGAGGAGTGGAGACCAGCTAGGCTGTGGCTCTGGAGAGAGACAAGCTGCCCACCCCACAGTCCTGGGCACCAGCGGCTGGGGCTGCGGCCCGGGAGAGAGACAAGCCACACACTTCGTGGTCCCTGTAGTCCCGGGCGACAACAGCTGCACCTGCAACTGTGGCCCAGAAGAGGGACAAGCTGCCCAGGTCCTGGGCACCAGCGCCTGCGACTGTGGCCTGGAGAAGCTGCCCGCCTACAGTCCCCTGTGTTTGCAGCTGGCCCAGGTGAAGCCGACCTGGGTCCTGGGTTCCTGCAGCTGGCCAGAGGGAAGGAAGCCCGGGTCCCAGGTGCCTGCAATGGTTGAAGGCGGGAATTCTGAGTCCCAGGTGTGGGGCAAGACAGAGGCAGTTAGGGGTGATCAGGCCATCAGTGGAGTAGTTAGGGGTGATCATGTAGGAAGAGGTAGTTAGGGACCATCAGGCAGGTAGGCAGGTGAGCAGTTAGGAGCCAGTGGTCCTAAATTGCGAGAGGCAGTCAGATATCCCCAGAGGGGTCCCAGATTGGAGAGGGTGCAGACCTGGCTGAGTGACTCCCCTTCCCATGCACGAATTTCATACACCAAGCCTCTAGTTATAAAAATAATTAGAAGCAAAATTTTAATTGTGGAAATAGAGGAAGGCTACTTGTACTAACAGATTGTCAACAATTTACACTAGTTCTTGAAACTTAAAAGTAAAGAACTTTAAAAACTAAAAGAGAATAGTAGATATTATATTAAGAGGTTATTTTCACCAAATAATTGGTTTGAAAACAGATTTATAACTTTATTGAAAGAAGGAGTTGAGGTTATTAATTAAGAAGAATCTTTCATTGGATTACTGTCATTTTTGAAATACATTTTACTTCTGTTTTGTTTTTAATATGTACAAAATGATTCTTACTTCCCCTTGAGTAGATTGTTACAAGTATATTGTTTAGATTAGTACATAGTGAGTAAATTGGAATGATAGTAAATTGTTGAAAAAATGTAAAAAAGTAAGAAAATATTGCTTACAGTGTAACTGAACCCTATGACTTAGTATAGGATTAGAATTAACACTTGTCTACTGTATTCCTATTTTCTTATTAACATGATGTTAATTCTTATTTCTAAATATGCCAAATGTAGAATCTCAGGTGGACATAAATTAGAACTGGAACAAATGCCTATATCTGAATATATAAGCAATTTTGAGGCATAATTATTCTATTTGGGACTGCTTATTTTTCTGTTACACTTTCCAAACATAAAAGAAATTCAATTTAACATTACTAAGTTAAATGTATTTGTAGATATTAATAGGAAGACATCATTCATCAAGTGAATAATTTGTGATCTCTGCAGGTGAGCTATATCATAGTTTGTTGATACATTTGTTTGGTGATTAGCAGTAACTGATTAAAGTGGTAACAAAACAAAATTATCTATTAAAGTATGTTTTATTCATGGAGAAATTTATGTTCGTTCAAAATATAAATAAACTGTAATGTATATAAATTTGATGCTTTATTTGAGGTACTGGGTGAAAATGACGATTGCCTTAAATATGATTGTCATTTCAGAGTATTTGACGGTGTTCTCTCAGATGATTGCATTCCATGATCCAGAGCTGAGTAATCATCTCAATGAGATTGGATTTATTCCAGATGTAAGTACCTGGTGCATTATTAACATCAAGTCAAGATAAAGCAGAAATCGGAAGCATGAAAGAGTAATTGGCAGCATGAAAGAGTGCTGTTTTTAAAGTTTTTGTTGTCATTAGAAGTCCAATCTGAACAAGTTCCTGCTACTAATTACAGTCTTTTGTTATAAAGTCTGTGTGGTTACCTTCCAGGAACTTGAGATCTCTATCTCAAAAGGAATTTTTGAGGTTTTCAAAAACCTATGATACTGTAGTCTAACTTCCACTTAAAAGAGGCTTGACTCCCTGTCACATACTACATGTGAGTAATGGCTAAGCCATACCATTGCTACCCTTTGCAAGTCAACTCTGACTTTCAGCTTAATATGAACTATAGAGAAGTTAATGAACTAAGCCAAAATCTGGCAAAGCTCCCAAGGTAACATATCAAGCAAAACACAGAAGCTACTTAAGAATCCACTAAGTTCAGATTTCCTACTTCTACAAAACTGGGCCCAAGTCTCATAAAATCCAAGAGAAAACCCTTCAAAGCACAGTTTAACATAACACTAATACGTTTTTCAAACTATTTGATTTTATCCTATTTAAAAGCTAATAAATGAGCCTGTTACTGTTTAATGGAGGTTGGTGACAAACACAAGACTTCTGTGTCAGAGACAAAGGATTTGCACTGACAGCAGAGCAAGTGGCCTGAACATTCACATATTTCTGTTGGTTCCTCGACCAGCAGTCGGCAAACTGTGACTCTGTTGACTAATAAGTTTGCCGACCATTGCCCTAGCCCACAAATCCCATTGAGACAAAGTAAAGGGTCTAGGTCAGTGGTCAGCAAACTCATTAATCAACAGAGCCAAATATCAACAGTACAATGATTGAAATTTCTTTTGAGAGCCAAATTTTTTAAACTTAAACTTCTTCTAACGCTACTTCTTCAAAATAGACTTGCCGTGGTATTTTGTGGAAGAGCCACACTGAAGGGCCAAAGAGCCACATGTAGCTTGTGAGCTGCAGTTTGCCGACCACGGGTCTAGGTGATACTTGCATATGCAGTGAATTACATTATAGGAGAGAAACTCTGAGTTTAGGGAATTTGAAATCTTAAAATGCCTTTTCTTTCCTCTGGAGAGAGAAAAACACTTTCTTTTTCTTCCAAGGGTATAAGCAAACTTGTCTTTTGCCGCAAAGGGAGATTCTGTTTCAGTTTTCCCAGGCTGTTCTTGTGTACTCATATTTAAAAAGATAATCAAGAATAAAGGACAGTCAGGGTCTCTGTTCACAAGGAATGCAGAAGTACAAGAATGCATATTAAAATGTTAATTGTATTCACTAGAAGAATAGAAAGAGAAGGTATAACATTTTTTATTGTTGATGCTATTACAGATGTCCCCCATTTCCCCTGCCTTGGCTTCCTTCATGGAGTGACCCCTCCTCCTTCCTCCCCCCCTCCCCCACCTACTGGCAGCCTGTTGTCTGTGTCCATGGCCTATGTATATATGTTCTGTGGCTAATCTTTTCCATTCCTCCCACCTTTTGCCCCTCTGAAAGCACATAACTTTTAAACCACTCGAAGGGGTATGAAACAAAGAAAAGTGAACCAATCCTATAAAAAACTGAAAAAATATAGAAAGTATGTAAGGAATATTAGACTGCCTAATAAAAGACATTTTCAGATAGTTTATAAATCCATATACTAGATGTATCAGTTAATAATGCGGATTTTTTTCAATAGATGAGGTTACACATATGTTGATATATATGCAATTTTATATATATGCTATTTTATTATATTGACAGCAGGCTTCAAAACATCATATGTCAAATTTGCTAAAGGTATTAACATCATAGATATTTTTAAGCTTAAAAATGTCTAATTTTGTGTAAAAAAAGAGCATTTGCGAGAAGTTTTATTTCATTACTTTGAAGAAAAAGTTATACATTTCAGGAAGCTTATAGTGAACATGTTCCATCTTAAGATACTTGTGAACGCTGGTTTAAATGCTTTAAAAGTGATGATTTTGATGTGAAAGACAAAGAATGTCCAGGTCAACCAAAAACAGTTTGAAGACCAACAATTACAAGCATTTTTGGATGAAGATGTGTGTCAAACTCAAAAACAACTTGCAGAAAGATTGAACATTGTTCAGCAAACAATTTTCGGTTGTTTACATGCAATGGGAAAGATTTTAAAAGAAGGAAAATGGATGCCACATCAACTGCACGAAAGACAAATGGAAAACCGAAAAGTCATCAGTAAAATATTGCTTCAATGGCATGAAAGAAAGTCTTTTTTGCATTAAATTGAGACGGGCAATGAAAAGTGGATTTAGCCGGGACCGGTTTGGCTCAATGGATAGAGCATCGGCTTGGGGACTGAAGGTACCCGGGTTCGATTCTGGTCTAGGGCATGTACCTTGGTTGCGGGCATATCCCCAGTAGGGGGTGTGCAAGAGGCAGCTGATCGATGACTCTCTCTCATTGATGTTTCTAACTCTCTATCTCTTTCTCTTCCTCTCTGTACAAAATCAATAAAATATATTAAAAAAAAAAAAGAAAAAGAAAAGAAAAGTGGATTTATTTTGAGAATCCCAAACTCATAAAATCATGGGTTGATCCAGGTCAACCATCAACATCAACTGAAAGGCCAAATCGCTTTGGAAAAAATACAGTGCTCTGCATTTGGCGAGATCAGGAAGGTGTGATGTATTATGCGCTTTTAAAACCAAATGAAACCATTCATACTAATTGCTACCGACAACAAATAATCAATTTGAACCACTCTTTGATGGTTAAATGACCAGAATGTGCCAGAAGACATGGCAAAGTAATTTTTCTTCATGATGACGCACCATCACCACTTCAAAACCAGTTAAAGACACATTAAAAGATCTTGCCTGGGAAGTATAATATTAACCCGCCCACTATATTCACCAGACGTTGCTCCTTCAGATTACCGCTGATGGATGGGACACACACTTTCTGAGCAGCACTTCAAAACGTCTGAAGAAGTGGAAAATTGGGTCTGTGAATAGTTTGCCTCAAAATAAGAAAAGTTCTATTGGGACGGTATCCACAAATTACTTGAAAGATGGGGGAAATGTGTAGCTAGCAATGGACATTATTTTGAATAAAGCACCTTTGATATTTCTTTTGAAATTATTGCGTTTTCTTTTATTACAAAATCCACATTATTAACCGATACATTCGTATGTGCTATTCATAAAAGATAAAAACAAAGACATTGGCCAAAAAGATAAGGAAAATATCAGGCAAATGGTAACCAAAAAGAAAATAAATACTATGATATTAATATAAACCAGTAAAACAGAAAAGAAAACACAAATAGACCCCCTAATATATAAAATTTTGTATGTGACAGAAAGGGATCTATTAATCAATTAGAAAAGAAAGGACTATTGAGTAAATAGCCCTGATAAAATTAGGTAGCTATTTGGAGAGGAAATGGGAATCAAAGCTCAACCCCACATCATATATAATAAATTCTAGATTGACTGAAATACATGAATGTGGAATGCCATTTTTATAGTTTCCATCTAGGAAGGAATTCTTGCAGAATTCGTACGAAGTACAACACATTTTGAAAAGAGAGAATTTCAATAGAAGAGTGGTACAAAGAAGCCTTCCATTCTATTGATAATATATTACTTGATTTAAAATTTTTTTGAAGCTGTTATGGCAAAACATTGTTAAATCTGGATAGCTGAGTACAGTGAAGTTTGTTAGATGTGCATGCAGGGTGAGTTAATCATCTAATAATTTTGATAGAATATCATCATTCTTTTCATGCTTCCCTCTCTGCTTTACATATTTGCATAACTTCTTATAAAAATGCTTTAATACCAGCATTATTATGAAAATAATATTGATTTTAATATATAGTATGATTAATCTTATGAGACATTACTAAGTCATGTGGGACAGGAGAACGTGGCAAATGCTGTGCTTTCCTTGGCCCCAGCCACTGATTGTCTATAGCACTCCCCTAACCATGTAACAATGAAATGCTTACACCTATTTCTGAAAAATGACTCTGCATGTATTTCCAAACACCCTGTAGGGAATGGTTCTGTCTCACTATTGAGAATTCTAGAATAAACAAAGAGAAACGAAGGGACAGAGTGTATATCTTAAGTTGGAGAAAATTCTCTCCTCTGTAACTATTCTCTTGTCAGAGAGAATGGCAAATGAATGGTAGTTAAAAATGAACATTAAATTGTAATAGGAAGACTGTTTTTGAAATCTTTCATCCTGATTTTTGTTTGTTTTATTGAGTTTTATTGTCCTGTTTCTTATCAGTAGATAATTTGAAAATATTAAAACAATTTTTAAATTGAATTTTGAAAACAGACTTGATGTTAATTTTTGGAGGGGTTTGATATTTTAAATATAAGAAACTGTTGACAGTTAATAGTGTAAGGGGTGTGATGAAATGGTGAACTTTTCTAACAAGGTTCTTATTCTTGTAATCACTTATTTTTAGTTGCATTTTATTAATTTATATGTGCTATGTTTCCTTTTTCCCCCCCTGGAATTATTGACTTCATTGTTTTACATTTAAAATAATTGTTTAGGGGACTTTTCTCTACTTCTAACAATACAAATGATTCATTAAGGGAAGAGGTAATATGATCCCAAACTGAGTTTCCTGCTCAATAACTAATCCTCTCAAAGTAAGCCTTCATTAGTCTTCCGTCATTGAAATGCAGGCTCCCATGCAGGAAAGATGGTAATTTCTGGCTTCTTTCCATTTCACAGAGCTCTGAGTGCTGAGCACTGCTGAAGCCTGAATAGTTAGGGATATTGTGCACTGATGTGATGCTTAGATTTTATATGTCATGGTAGTTATGTGATTTACATATAAATAGGGTGAATAATCTATATTTGGCAAGGTTGAGGCCAGGGTGATTTTTATCATTTTTGTCTTGGTATATGATTCTGCCTCTGGAAATATACCAGGCCTTTGAGATGAGAACAGGAAAGTATGCTTCTTCATTTTCAAAGATACTGTTTTCATGAAATCTATGAATAGCATTTAACTTGTAAATTTTGATAAGTTGTCAGGTGGCCCTTAAGAGAAATGATAAGGGCTATTTCTCAGTATTCTCTGTACTTTCGAACCGATTATTATTCGTAAAGATAAAGCAAATAAATTCAGTAATTAACAAATAGGCTGGCATAATCATTTTTACTTAATTGCAATCTTTTTTTAATATATATTTTTATTGATTTCAGAGAGGAAGGAAGAGGGAGAGAGAGATAAAAACATCAATGATGAGAGAGAATCATTGACAGGCTGCCTCCTGCACGCCTCATAATGGGGATTGAGCCTGCAACCCAGGCATATGCCCTTGACCAGAATGGAACCTGGGACCCTTCAGTCCATAGGCCGACACTCTATCCACTGAGTCAAACCAGTTAGGGCTTAATGGGTGTCTATTCTACTACTGATTTTCTCCTTCCTTAAAAGCCGACCATTGTCATTTTCAAAATTATATTCAGCTGAATCTGTGCTAATAGACAATGTTAAAGGAGTGCTTAGAAATATTTATGTACTTAGTGTTTGCTTTGTTTACTCATTTGTTCATTTATTCCTGACCTTCATGTTATTGTTGCATAAAGAAATTTTACATTTTAAACTATTGACAATGAGCATTTTAGATGTGGTTACAGAATAAATTAAGAAAGTGCACCTTATTTAGAATCTTTCAAAACAAGAGTCCCTAATAATCTGTCCTACCTCATCTGAAGAGTGCCAGGATGTGTCCTTTTGTCTGGCCGCTGCTAGAGGGACCATCACAGTAGTCTTAACCCCATTCTACTAACCTTATTAGGGGTGTCGAACTCAATCAGAGAAGGGGCCAAAATCTAAAATCCAGCCTAAATCGCGGGCCGAATGGTTTACTGAACAGTCATAAACTGTCATTGTGATGGAAACGCAGCGGAGTGCAGTGATGACAGCGCGGTGCGGGCCACATTGCAAGGCCTGGCTGGACGGATTTGGCCCGCGGGCCTTGTGTTTGACACATGTGCCTTAGATACTTCAAGGCCCTTGAATACGTATGGCTTGTTGAGCTCTCTTTCTTACAATAAATCTTTTAATTATGAACATATCCTATATAATAAAGGCCTAATATGCAAACTGATCATTATTCCAACACCCAGATGGCTGCCCCATGTGGACACAAGATGGCCAGCAGGGGAGGGCAGTAGGGAGGGACAAGGCCTGCAAGGGAGGGCAGTTAGGGGTGACTGGGCTAGCAGAGGAGGGCAGTTGGGGGGGACCAGACCTGGAGGAGAGGGCAATTAGGGGTGACCAGGCCTGCAGGGAGGATAGTTGGGGGTTACCATGCCTGCAAGGGAGGGCAGTTTGGAGGAACCAGGCCTGCAGGGAAGGGCAGTTTGGGGGTAACCAGGTTGGCAGGGGAGGGTAGTTTAGGAGGACCAGGCCTGCCAAGGAGGGCAGTTAGGGGCAGTTGGGCCAGTAGGGGAGGGTAGTTAGCGGTGACCAGGTCAGCAGGGGAGGGTAGTTTCTGGGGACCAGGCCTGCAGGGGAGGGCAGTTAGGGGCAATCTGACCAGCAGGGGAGGATAGTTGGAGACAACCAGGCCTGCAGGGGAGGACAGTTAAGGGCAACCAGGCTGGCAAGAGAGGGCATTTAGGGTTGACTGGACCAGTAGGGGCGGGGGGGAAGGTGTGGCGAGATAGTGAAATATTGATTGTTTGCCTCTTGGATGCTTCCTAGCCAGGGATCCAACCTGCAACCTAGGTATGTGTCCTGACTAGAAATTGAACACAACCTTTGGGTGTACGGAATGATGCTCCAACCAAGGTAGGAGCAAGGTAGACCTTTTCCATTAATTAAATGTACAGAACTAATTTCATGATGATGTTTCTTTGGTATTGGTTAACAAACACAGTAAAGGCCAAATGAAAAAATGTTATCAGCAAAATAATTTATAACAGAAGGTAAAGTTGTTGGAAAACTGTGTGTCAGTTCTTTAAGAAGTAAGCACAGCCCTAGCTGGTT
Organism: Pipistrellus kuhlii; assembly: GCF_014108245.1. Classification (NCBI taxonomy): domain Eukaryota; kingdom Metazoa; phylum Chordata; class Mammalia; order Chiroptera; family Vespertilionidae; genus Pipistrellus; species Pipistrellus kuhlii. Next base: position 131,995,346 of record NW_023425404.1, read on the forward strand.
GGGCTCAGCCGATAGTGTCAGCCTGCAGACTGGAGGATCCGAGGTTTGATTCCAGTCAAGGGCACATGCCCGGGTTACAGGCTCATCAATGATTCTTTCTCATCATTAATGTTTCTGTCTCTCTTTTCGTCTCCCTTCAGAAATTTTAAAAGGAATTTTACCATTTTCAACAACATGGATGGAACTGGGGAGCATTATGCTAAGTGAAATAAGCCAGTCAGAAAAAGATAAATATCACTCATATGTGGGATATAATGATGAACATAATTTGATGAATAAGAATAGATCGATCTAGAGACAAATGGTAGGAGAGGGATGGTTAGAGAGCAACTAAAGGACTTGTATGCGTGCATATTAGCATAACCAATGGACACAGACACTGGGGCAGTGGGAGCTTGCGGGGGGTGGGGGGAATGGCTGAGAGGGTGGATCAATTGTGGGAAAAGGAAACATATCTAAAATTTAAACAAAACAAAACAATAACAAAAAAATTTTAAAGATTCATACAGAGTTTATAAGAAATATTGTCTAAATCTTTCACTCTTATACATTTATAGTTTTTGAGCCACAACTTTCTTCTCTTCAAAATCAAATTAATGAGCCCCCAGCTTTCTTTTCCCTGTATTATTTAAGATTTTGATATTACCAGCTCATATGGAAAAGACATCATGAAATGCTAACTATCATTATTCTTTCTTGATATTGCTAGGGGGCAGTATTTACTCAGCTGACTTTTTTAGCTGACTAGCAAGCGTATCTAATTTTATAATCTAGAGAAAATAGTCAGTGTCTGTATGATATCTTTTCACTGGGTTTCAGTTTCCAACTTGAAGTCAGAAAATAGCTAATATCTCTAACTTGATAAGACTGATTTTATATATTTTTGTATTTGCAATAAAAATCTTACTATTTGTTATTTAAAAAATTAAAACCTGAACCAGCCTAGTATTCAATATTATCTTATTTTGCTGGAGTTTTTGTGTGTATCAAACTGTTTTATGAAGATATAACTAAGATTTTAAGAAATTATTTAAAATGAAAATATCAGTTAAGATTGTTTCAGTCTTAAAAATAAAAAAATATAGGGGGTAGGGGTGGCTGGGGAGAGGTCAGTAGGAAAAAAGGAAACATAGATCATTCAGGCTATATGTAATACTTTAAACAATAAAGAATTTAAAATAAAGAAATATAGAAAGAATAAATAACAGTCATTACAAACTCACAGAATATATTAGCTATGTATTTATCTCACAGTAATTTAGTTGGTAAGAGGTGACTTGTTGCTAAACATCTAGGAGTTGTTATATATTATATTTAAGAAATTAATTCAACGAATTACTAGTTTTCAAATATTAAATATGCTTAATTTTACTTATATGTTTATTTTTTATTAATGAGAGAGAGAAAAAAACATGGATTTGTTCCACTTCTATATGCATTCATTGATTGATTATTATTGTATGTGCCCTGACTTGGGATCAAACCCTTAACCTTGGTGTACTGGGATGACACTCTAACCAATAACCAATTGAGCTACCTTGCCAGAACCTCATTTCTCTTACTTTTAATGATTCTTTTTAAAATTATTGTCAGCCGAAGCCGGTTTGGCTCAGTGGTAGAGCATCGGTCTGTGGACTGAAGGGTCCCAGGTTCGATTCCGGTCAAGGGCATGTACCTGGGTTGCGGGCACATCCTCAGTAGGGGTGTGCAAGAGGCAGCTGGTCGATGTTTCTCTCTCATCGACATTTCTAGCTTTCTATCTCTCTCCCTCTCTGTAAAAAATCAATAAAATATATATTTTTTAATTATTGTCAAAACTTAGGTATATAACTTAAAATTTCAAGGGTTTTTTTTTTAATACTTTTGACTAATATAAAAGATTTTTAAGTGTATTGACCAAGGGAGATTTGCTACTTTTCTCATTATTTGATGTGTATTGAAAATTCCTCAAGAAAATGTATAATTTCATGGTTATTTGGAACTTTTAATTTATCCCTTTTGTTTATCTTTATTATATACTAGAGACCCAGTGCATGAAATCTGTGCACAGGGAAGGTGTGTGTCCCTCAGCCCAGTCTGCACCCTCTCCAATGTGGGACCCCTCAAGGGATGTCTGACTGCCCTCACACAATCGAGAACAGCTGGCTCCCAACCGTTTGCCTGCCTGCCTGCCTGATTGCCCCTAACTACTTCTGCCTATCAGCCTGATCAATGCCTAACTGCTCCCCTGCCAGCCTAATTGCCCCTAGTTGCCCTCCTCTGCTGACATGGTTGCCTCCATCTGCCCTCCCCTGCTGGTCATCTTGAGGCGACCATCTTGTGTCCACATGGGGGCAGCCATCTTTGACCACATGAGGGTGGCCATCTTTTGTGTTGGGGTGATGGTCAATTTGCATATAATCTCTTTATTATATAGGATTTCATTCATTGTTTTGACAAATATTTGAGTGCCTATTATGTATGTGCCAGGTATTTTCCTAGACCCTGGGTACATCATTAAAAAAAAAAAAAGACATAATCTCTACCCTCATAACCTAGTGGGGGACAGACAATAAAGAAGATAAACATACTATGTGATATGTTTAAAGATAGTGGTAAGTTTAAAGAGAGGTTGGAATAAACTAAAATAAAAACATGAATGTTAAATACTCACATGGAAGAATTGAATTTTTAAGTATAGTAGTCTAGGAAAGTCTTACAGAAAAGGTGACTTTTGAATAAATGCCTTAAGGAACTGAGGAAAAGAGTAGTTCATGCAGAAGTAGCAGCAAGTGCTACAGGCCCGGAATGGTAGCATGCCAGGGACATGGAAGGAGCAGCCAGGAGACTGAGTGGAGCCCAGTGAAGGAGGAGGTGAGGTAAAGAGGTAATTGGAGGGCCAGATTACACTGAGTCTTATAGGTCAGAGTTAGGACTTTTGCTTTTATTGTCAGTGGCAGAAAGCTACTGGACACCATTGCGCAGAGGAGTGGCATGTTCTGATCTAAACACTTTAATATAGGGGTGTCGAACTCAATCAGAGAAGGGGCCAAAATCTAAAATCCAGCCTAAATCGCGGGCCGAATGGTTTACTGAACAGTCATAAACTGTCATTGTGATGGAAACGCAGTGGAATGCAGTGATGACAGCGCGGTGCGGGCCACGTTGCAAGGCCTGGCAGGACGGATTTGGCCCTCGGGCCTTGTGTTTGACACATGTGCTTTAATAAGATCATTCAGGCTGCTATGGTCAGAGAAACCTAAGGAGGGCAAGGATGGAATCTAGGGGGCTGCTCCTGGGCTAATGTCAATACTCTGAGCAAGAGATGAGAGTGGCTTAAATCAGGAAATTGGGAGTCTGGGTGGTGAGGAGCTTTCATATTCTGGATATACTTTGAAAGTAGAGCCCACATAACTACTGGTAACAAATGTACAGTGTAGGAGTATGAATAGTCAAGAATGATTCCAGAATTTTTTTGCCTGAGCAATTGGAAGAATAAAATTGCTCTTAACTGAGATAAGACTGTATTTGAAGGCACAGATTATGGAAAAAGTGTGAGGAGCTTAGTTTGGGATATGTTCTGTTCGACATACAAATAGAGTTTGGACATAAGAGTTTGTAGTTCAGGGGAGAAATTGGGATGGAGCTATAAATACAGGAGTTCTCACACTATGTAGTAATTTGGAGAAAAAGAGAAAAGGTTCAAACACTGATCATGGGCACATCATTATTTGTCAGGGAGATGAAGAGGAACTACCAAATGAGATGAGAAGGAGCAGCCAGAAAAGTAAAAAGAAACCTGAAAACTAGGTAAATGTGAAGTCTTGGAAGCAGACTTCGGGGGTGGGGGGGATGTTTTGAGGAGATGAGGGTACTCAATTATGTCAAACTGCTGAAAGATTGAGAATGAAAATTGGCCATTAGATTTAGCAAATCTTTCGTGTACAAAATAAGAGTAGTTTTGGTGGTGAGGTGTATAGGCTTCTCTTTCACGGCCCGCGTAGAAAGAGTTCCAATTCAGGGTTCAGCTTCTGGAGAAGGGCCGCACACAAATGAAAAGACTTGAAGAAATTCAATTTGGCGATTTGGGGGGCCAGGCGGTAGTCCAACTCTAGTGGGAGAACTACTACTGCTCTGGCCCTGCCATCCCCTTTTATTGAGGCTTTGGGGAAAACATCTTAAGCAACATAAACAGAAATTTACATGTAGCCCTTAGGCAGGAAATAACAGAAACACAGGACAAATAAGGTAGATTCTGCTTCAGCTAACAAAATCTCAACTAAAAGTTAGAGCAATTAAGGCTGTTGACCAGCCTTCCTGGCTTCCTGTCAACATCTCTTTTTCAGTGAAACTGATTTGGTTTCCAGCATCTCCCCCGTTTTCTTTCCTTAAAAATTTTACATAAGCAGACTAGAAATAAACAATGAAATAAGCAACAATGGCTATGCTGAGAGTCAAATGAAATCAGTCTGCAGTACATTTCTTTCTGGGCCAACAGTTTTTGAATCCCAGATTCAATGTCAAACAGTTTTTTGAGTCCAAATTTCAATTTCCAAAAGTTTCAAGTCCAAATTTTAATGTCCAATAGTTCTGAGTCCATGTCAGCAATGGCATCCGGATGGTGGAAAAATGGTGGCAATGCAGGTCCGACCTCTGGTTTGGTCCTGGACAACCTGCAGCGACGCACATCTGCCGACTGCTAGTATGGCAAGGCGTCGTCAGCATCTTCCATCTCTGGTCTGTTTTTCCTCATCTTTATGGCTGGAGTATTCCTGTCAATTCTTCTTTGTTGCAGGAATCCACATGGTCTTGGAGTTTTTTTCTGAAAATATACAAACATATCTCGACCAAAATAAAGGAATCTTTTCTATAAATTTTACTTGGGATACTTTTAATTCTTTGCCCAAACAATTTTTCTTTGACTTATTTTGGTACTATGTGTGTTTTTCATGGCTATCTTACTGTTATCATTACAAATGAAAATTGGTTTTCAAAAGAAGAAAAAATTTTCTAGATGTAACTTACTTACAGGACATTTTTTCTTACATGGTATTTTCCACTATCCCCCTTTTTTCTATTTAATTATTAGGAGGCTTTTGGAAAAATTTTTATAATGCTGTTTTGATAACTTTTAAATTTTAATTTTTTGTACATAAACTATGACTGCTTTAGGGATTATTGTATGTTAAACAATTTTACCATGAAATGGACTACCAATAGAAATTTTGGTTAATACTTTAGGAACAGCCTGTTGTACAATTAAATTTTCTTGAATATTAACTCATTTTATTTAGCCAATTTAAATTAATCTGAAAACTTGACTATTTTACTGTCAAATTAGTACCTTAACAACAATTTTAGTTTACTCTGTAAATATTAATGGAAAGGATTTTATGCATCCTTGAGAAAGCCCTGAGCACTCGTAGATTTAGGCTGGATTTAGATGTAGGACAGTCACCATTAGCCACTTCTCTGTTGCTTGGTCTCAATAAGAGCTGTGCCAAGTCTCTTGTTTGTTACTGGGTCTCAATCTGAGCTGGACCAAATCTGTTTTTTGCCTGGGTTCCAATCTGAGCTGGGTATGGGAAGCGTGAAACAGCCAAGGGGCAGGAGACATCCCTCAAAAGGGCAAGTGTTCAAGCCCCTGCAGCGTTGGGGGGGGTGAGGATCTGTGCCCCACCTCTGTTGGTCCCCAAGTTCTCTCCTGATGGCCCTCTGCGGCTGTGCCTGTCTTAGGTTGTCCCTCCCTTGAGGAATCTTACCCGTCATTGGCTAACCAGCCATCCTCCAGGGCCAAGCAGTGTGATGTGAGGTTCAGTTCTGTCTCCTTGTAGCCTATGCCCCTATGGCCTCCATGCCCAGTACCTGCCTTGGGATCCCCTCGCCTGCTGGCGGGGCCCCAGCATTGATCACATATCTTGGGGAACCCAGGTTTCTTCTCCAGGGAGGTCCCAGCTCACGCCATTGTGAGAGACGGATCCATGGTACCAGCCACCACGAGGCTTTAACCTCAGTATGAATTGAAAACTCTGGCAACAGCTGTGGGCAATTGGATTGTGACAAGAGGGTCCCTCTTCGCAAATAAGGCAAGAAAGGCCAATATAGAATGCTCAAGTGCCTTCCCAGTGAGGCCCTCCACACAGTGGAAGGGATTAAATCCTTTCATGTCCTTTTAAATTGCTGCCAAACATTCGAAAATTTAGATTTTTAATTTTGTTTGGAATAATTGTACAATATGCTGTTGTAAAATATCAAAAATTATAAATGACATTGTAGAATAATACCGTGCAAGGATATTCTTTGTTCTAAGCCAATGGCAATTCAAATTCAAACTGGCTGTCAATTTCTTTTTGTATAGACAAGGTCTTAGTTACATTCTCTGCACCTTTCCCAGGAGTAAGTAGTGATATTCCTCTACTTTGGTGCAAGCCAGAAACCTTTCTTTAATTTCATACACAAAGGAACATTGGTTTGATTTTGTGTCATACAAAAAGGGAAGCTGGGTGGCAACACCTGTGTAATTATACTTCCTTGCCCCACCCATTTTCCTCCTGGATGACCAAGGTGTTTAGTATTATTGGTGACTACATTAGGCAAGGGATCAGCCCACATAAGGACTTTTACCCATGAACGGTCAGGAACTTAAGTTCTAAACACTTCCACATTTGTCCCAGGTAATATTACCGTACAGATGATTACTGCTAACATGGCAAGAAAGACATTCTCAGATGTCAGGTGTCTGTACCGTCTTCTTCACCATGCGCCAGGAAAGTTAACTGCTTTCCTTTGCCAGTAACAATACATGCCTATAAACCTTCTAAAATATTTATATTTATTAATTTTTATTTGATAAGGCTTTCCATGCAATTTCAAGTTTACTAAATCTGTTTTAAATCATTTAAGAAGAGAATAAATTTCTTGTATTTCTCCGGGCCCTTGGAGCTTTCCAAGAATCATCTCTGTTAAGGCCTTGAAATTTTAACATGAAAAAAACCATCAAACAAATATCTATATCCATATATGATTTAAATATTTTAATACCTTTTATTATTATCTTAAAATATCAATTAAATTTAGACTAGTTTTTGCATAGAAAATATTTGGTTGATCACAAATATTTGAGGAGATCACAGAATTAATCCTCTTTTTTAATTAGACCAATAATAAGCAACTTATTTTTAATTCCTATTAGAGAAAACACACTTTTTATTTTCTCAAAAACAAGTTATACTTTAGGTATTTTAATTACCACAACTATATAATTTCTTCCAATTTAATTTGCACTTTGAACTTTTAAAGCTGGCAAATCAAATATATATTGCATGTCCTAGATTAATGACACTTTACATTTCTAAGAAAAATACAAAACATAATCAATTAAGACTTCCATTCTGTCCTCTAGATTTTTTATGAGGCAAATTTAAACTTTATTTTTATAATTAAGCAAACTTCCACAAAAATTTTGCCACAGGAATTTGGAGGAAGTTTGTAGCCATTCAAATGCAAGTTACCACATTCCTTAGCTTACTGGGAGAGTGGTCTTCCTTATAGGATTGCCTTGTGTCTCTTTCCTTCCCCCACATCAAGCTTACTTTGGGAGAAGTTTCAACAGATCTGGCCACACATTTTTTCATGCTTAAAAGATAAAGACAGGTCTTAAATTTTTTCTTTCTTTTTTTCTTTCTGAAGTAATAACTAGCACCCAATTTGGCCAAGATCAGCATTTCCCTGCGAATTCTTTTATAATTTTTAAAGAAAACTTTAAGTAATCTCATTGCAGGAGAGCAGATAGCTTTGCCCTCTCCTGCCACCTTTGAATTTCTCCGCACCAGAGGCGGTTTCAGCAGTGGAGTCTCATTTCTTATTACAGATTTTAAATTCCAAATACAAACTAAGATTTTAATTTGAACAAGAAACCACATTCTTTAAGTTTACAAAACAAAAATCTATAATAAAGTTTACTTTAAATTTATAACCTAATTCTTCCCCATTAGCCTGGTTAAAAAGGACGTTCCCACCCTACTTACAGTTCGCGACTCTGCAGCTGGCCGTGGGCTTTGAGTGCGGTGAATTTCCCTCACCTTTTTTCTGGTGAATCTTCCACACCTTTTCTCGGTGTATTTTTCCTCCTTCGCTCTAGGCGAAAAATACCTTCTCCTCCAGAAGTCCCGCGTTGAAGGCACCAGATATAGGCTTCTCTTTCACGGCCCGCGTAGAAAGAGTTCCAATTCAGGGTTCAGCTTCTGGAGAAGGGCCGCACACAAATGAAAAGACTTGAAGAAATTCAATTTGGCGATTTGGGGGGCCAGGCGGTAGTCCAACTCTAGTGGGAGAACTACTACTGCTCTGGCCCTGCCATCCCCTTTTATTGAGGCTTTGGGGAAAACATCTTAAGCAACATAAACAGAAATTTACATGTAGCCCTTAGGCAGGAAATAACAGAAACACAGGACAAATAAGGTAGATTCTGCTTCAGCTAACAAAATCTCAACTAAAAGTTAGAGCAATTAAGGCTGTTGACCAGCCTTCCTGGCTTCCTGTCAACATCTCTTTTTCAGTGAAACTGATTTGGTTTCCAGCAGAGGTGGAGGCAAGAACGTAATTGTAATGAACCGAGAGAATATTTAATGAACAACTACTGCTCTTAATGAAGTGCAAGTACCTTTCAGGGTAGAATTATGCTTTGTTCACTCCTGTCAGTTAGGCAGAGAGCTTGAATTCTCCCTTACCCTGACTTTTCTTCTACCTAGACCTTCAGCAAATTGCATAGGCCTGCTCACATTAGAGAGGACAATCTGCTTTACTCAGTCTACTGACTCACATGTTGGCTTTTTCCAGAAACACCCTCAAAGACACACCCAGGATAATGTTTAAATATCTGGGCATCCAGTAGCCCAGTCATTTGACATATAAAATTAATCACCATAGAACCATGTGATTATTGATATTGCTTTCTTTAAACCCGCCATTTGGCTGTTTTTATTTTATTTGTTCACTAGTTCTTTGTTCTTTTTCCATTTTCTCTGCCTTCTTTGGATTAATTGGATTTTTCCCCCCCTGTGATTCCATTTATCTCCTTGCTTCGCATGTTAGCCATAACTCTTCATTGTATTTTCTTATTGGTTTCTTTAGGATTTACACAGTGGCCCTCAAACAGGGGCAGTTTTTCCTCCCCAGGGATTATTGGCAATATTTGCAGACATTTTTGACAAAACTGCACAAGTGCTACTAGCATCTAGTAGGTAGAGGCAAGGTTACTGCAAAAATCTTAAAATGCAAAGTCCAGTGACTCCACTCCTTGACCAGAAAGAGTTAATCCAACCCAAAATGTGAATAATGGTGCGGTTAAGAAATTCCAGTCTGTACTACACTTCTTCAACTTATTCTTTCAAGTAATATTATATCATTTCACATATAGTGTAAATACCTTACAACAGTTGTCCTGGCCTTTGTGGTGTTGTCCTACATTTTATTTCTCCATATGTTCTAAGCCCCACAATGAATTGTTTTTGCTTTAAGGAGTCAATTACTTTGAAATATCTTAAAATAAAAGTATTTTTTATTTACCACATATTTATAATCCCTGAATCTCTTCATTCTTCTATGTAGATCCAGATTTTTATCTCATATCATTTCTTTCTGCCTGAAGTACTTTCTTCAGCATTTCTAGTAGTGCAGAACTGCTGGTGATTAATTCTTTCCATTTATGTGTAGGAGCCTTTATTTTACCTTTGTCTCTGAAAGATATTTTGCTGGGCATACAATTGGAAGTTGATATGTTTTTGAGTCATAATATTTTAAAGTTTTTGCTCCACTGCCATTTGTTATGCACTGTTTTCAAAAACAATGAAAAATATTAATCTCATTGATGTCTTTTTCCCTCTGGCTAAAATTGTAAGTTTCTTTCCTTTACCACTGATTTTGAGAACTTTGAGTATAATGAGACTAAGTGTAGTTTTATTCATGTTTCTTATGTTTCAGGTTTTTGAAATTTTGGGATCTATTAGTGTATGTTCCCCTCCACTCTCTTCCCTCCCCACCCCCCCCCCCCCCCCACCCCCGCATCAAATTCTAAAAATATTCAGCTATTATTTCCCTCTCCTGTCTTCGCTCCTTTGTAGTCTCCAAAGGAGACTCACTGATGCACAGGGCATATGTTTTTTGTTTTTTCCCCCCTCCTCTTTGTTTTAATGCTTTGTTCTATTGCTTTATCTTAAAGTTCACTAATCTTTTCTTCTGGGATGTCTGATCTATTAATCTCATTCAGTGTATTTTTTTTAATCTCAAACATTTTCTTTTTCATCTCTAAAATTTTGACTTATTTCTTCTTTTTGTTTGTACCTGCTATGAATCTACTCAATATATCCAATCATTCTTTAGCTCTTTAAATATATGGAATACAGATATAAAAATATTTTAATGTTTAATATATCAGTTCTGTGTCCATTTTGATTAAATGATTTTGGTCCTCATTATAAAACATTTTTCCTGCTGCTTTGCATTACTCTCTTTTTTTTTTTTTTTGGAGTCTTATAATTGTGAATTTTGCTTTGTTGTGTATTAGATAGTTTTACATTATTGTACAATAAATGTTCTTGAGCTTTATTTTGGGGTGCAGTTAAGTAACATTCAAACAGTATGATTCTTTCCAGGCTTGCTTTTAAGGTTTATTAAGTGAGACCATGGTAGCATAATTTGGGAGTATAATTTTCCCCATTACTAAGTCAGTACCCTGATACCTTGTATTACAGCGTTTTGTTTCATTTATTTATTTATTTTTATCCTGGCTGGTGATAAACTGAACTATTCCTGGATTTATGTGGGCCCGGCAAGCTTTCCCTCTGAGTCTTTGAAGTGGTTCCTTCCCTGTTTTGTACATCTTCCTCAAATATGTGCCTTCTTCAGTATGTGGGAAAATGGGTTGTTAGCTAGTTGCTAAAGTAATCCAGAAAAACTCCTACTGTCAAACAATTGACTTTGATCAGAAGGGTAGAGGGAAATTTAATTTATGTCCTGTCTTTAAAAGAAATTAAATTGAATACAAGTGATGTAATTAATTTATTTTTTTTAACTTAAATTATATTGAAGAGTTTGGATTTTGTTATATTTTATTGTTTTCTATAGTCCATACTCTTTACATTGAAGTCATATATCTTTGTACTCCTCAGTTCACCACTTGTGATGTCACTTGAAAGGATTTCTATGTGTTAACATATAAAAATGATGATCTAGTGGAGAGCAGTGGGCTTTCATGTACAGTACTTAGATATCAATGTAGCATGTCATTATATTTATGGTTCTTGACTAGCATTTTGGAAGCATACATACTCAATTGTGTGGAATGCAAAGGCATATTGCAATTGTACTCATAAACTCATAATAGGTAGGTGGTAAAATATTTATTTTAACTCTAGAAATTGCATAGAAATCTTTGTTTAATAGGAGCCTATATTGACAAAGAAAGTACAATTGGAGCTTTTTCAGATTTTTAATAGCTTATTGTTGATTTTAGATACTTGCTTTTGACAAAGAAGACTGTACTCTACTTTTAGAATTAAAAATGATTTATCACTTCCATAATCTCACAAAATTAGTTGAAAGTGTGTTTTTATGTATTTATTTTTATTCCTAGACAATAAACTTAGGAAAATAAATTTGTCACTCAGCTAAAGAACCAAACTATTTCATTCCTAGATCTTATTACTTTTAGTCTATTATATTTTGAAGCTTCCTATTAATTTAAAAAGTTATAACAGAAAGCATATACTTTATAACACCTTTTTATAAGACATTTTGGGCATTTATTAAATATCTCATTAATTCTCAAAAATAGTAAAGGTAACTTAACAATAATGAGAACCACTTAAATCTCAGGAATATTTTTGTACTACCTGAAAAGCACACCTTTGAAATTAGCATGCTAGTGTTCTGTTTGGATTAGGCATGGTCTTGAGTGTATCTTTGATGAAATGAAGGCATTATGTTGAATAATCCTTAATATAAGTGTTATATGCAGCATTTGTAATAGATACCATTATTTAATATAATATATATAAATAATTATAGTGATCTACATTCTGTTTTACTTTAATTAATGTAATAGATATTTCTTTACCATTCAGTTTATTAGTAATCATTCTAATTATCTCTCTTATCTCCTCTTTATCCATCCGTCCCCATTACCCCTTTTTCCACTTACAGCTCTATGCTATCCCTTGGTTTCTTACCATGTTTACTCGTAAGTATCATTTTCCCTTTCCTTTTGCTATTGTGTTAGCTAAAGAATAATTCCATCCTTCTCCAGTATATTATAGTATATAATAGTAGTATCAGCAGATTTAATTACATAATCATTCATATGTATTTCTAATGTAATAGAGCCTGGTAGAAAATAATATTAATCTGACTGCTGAATATAAAAAAGTATTTTATTAAATTAAAACCTAGTTTACATATTGTGACATTCATATAATTTATTCCTTCTATTGAAAAAGCAATTAATATTAACTATAAGATTTACATTAAGTTTTGGAAGGCTACTTTTACAACCACATTAGGCTTAATTTTTTACAGATTCTCTAATAACAATTATCTTATTTCCTAAACTAGAATTCCTTTAGAAATTAAACAAATTATATAAATATGTAATGCTTTTACTAATTAAAAATATCAATGCAATGATCATTCTGCTTAAATATACATACATGATAAGTCTGTATGTATTGGCTTAGAAAATATTTACAGTATTAGTAAATGAAAAAAAAATTGCGAAAAATAGAAAATTGCTAATTGAGTTTTTAATGTGAATTTAATAAAGAAAGTATTTAGAGCACATAATAGAAATGAAACAATATTAAAGTTCAATTGGCTGAATAAACTTATGAGAATAATATAACTACCTAGAAAATTCTAGGAAGAAGTATATTGTATGGGACAACTACACCAACATTCATAATAAAGGTTAGAAAATGTCATGTTTTGACCAAGGAAGCAATAAATTTACAAAGCCAAACAAACATTTTATAAAACAGTTTGATAGTACATGTTCTTAATAATTTTTACCATAAGGTTATGGTCATATGTCTAGTAAAGCTGCTTGTTATTGTTTTAATTTTTATTTTGTTTTTTATTGTAAATAATTTTTTTTTGTTGTTATTGTATTTTGTCATTGTACAGATGTATTTCCACTGCACAAAATTTTTCACCTCTGGGATACCTTGCTACTTGGAAATTCCTCTTTCCCATTTTGTATCGGAGTAGCAATTCTTCAGCAGCTGCGGGACCGGCTTTTGGCCAATGGCTTTAATGAGTGCATTCTTCTCTTCTCTGATCTACCAGGTAATCTAGAAATAAATGGAATCACTAAATGAAATTTAATTATAAGATAATGAAACTTTCTTATGCCAATTTGCATAATCATTGCTTAGCCCTCAGAAGCTCTTCTGCTTGAGCCTCGTCATCGCTCAGGGGTCTTTAAACTATGGCCCGAGGGCCACATTCGGCCCACAGAGGAGTCTGATCCGGCCCGCCAGGTTTTTTGGGCAGTGAGCGCAGCCGAGGTGTTACAGTAGGAATTAGTAGTTCATATAGTCCGGCCCTCCAGCTCTCTGAGGGACCGTGATCTGGCCCCCACTTTAAAAAGTTTGAGGACCCCTGCCGGCAGAGTCTGTATAGTCTCTCCCTTGAAATACTGCCTCTTCCACGGGCCCAGCATTGTAGATACAAAACAGGGGCATTCCAGCTCACTCTGGTTTACTTTCATGTCGGTGATATCATCAAACGGGTACAAGAGCCGAGAGTAGTGCCCTGTTTTCCTTTTTGCTTAGGACAGACCTGTTTAACTTCCGCTGGTAGAGAGTAAATAAAGACCACTTGGAAGGTATTTGAGAATCTTTGTGTATACAAAGATGTAAATCACTTGAAACTTGCTTTCTCCTATTGATAGCGTCTTGCTAACAATTTGACAGATTTAGGAAAGGAAACAATTTCTTCTTGGGAGGGCCAGTCACAGTGTAGGGAAACTCCATCCATAATACAGGATAGTAAGTTAAAGGTATATATATTGTGTTCACAGGTGAGGAGTTTATAAATTTAGGAGTTAAATGCTTAAGTATAGAAATGGTTGAAAAGATGAAAGTAACATGGTTACCTAAGATATAATAATCTGTGGAGGAAAATACTAAACCAAAATGTATTTCAGGTAGAATTCTACTTTATTCAAAAAGCATTTTATTGGCTCCAGTCCTTCTGCTGAATTTATTTCTGATCTCTATATTTTCAGGCAAATACAGTGACTGCTGATAATAAACACTTAAAATTACTCAACATAAACTTGTCTAAAAAAACAAAAAAAAACAAAAGTACATTAAGGTATATATTTATTAAGTACTCTCAAGAGAAAGAAAAATCCTGCTGCCTTTCCTGGTTTTTTATTCCTTAATGCTTATTGCATTTCCTATTTATTTCTCACTTCATTGTAGGCATTAAGTAGCAGAGATCATAGATGCTTAGGAAATTGTGCCATTAATGGCATGATATATCATGGATTTAAAAGGCTGAGTGAATAAGGGAGCCAGTAACATATTCTATCATTTTTTCCCCTTTAAACTACATAACCAAGATTGTGTTTTTTAAATATATCCATTCATTTATTCAACAAATACTCACACAATTTCCATAAGGAATGTGTGTTTATAATAAGTTTATGTGTGTGTTAGTCTATAATTTAATAATCTCATTTCTGGTTTATCTTTTTTTTTTTTTTTAACTGACCCAAAGCAGTCATGCATAATCATTTAAAGGTGATCTAATGGTTTCCTGTAACTGTGGCTGACACTTCTAACTTTGTTTATCTTAATTACATGTGGTATTACCTTCTACTTCCAGTAAGTTTCTTGCCTGGCTGATGCATTAGTTCTTTTTAATTTTTCAGTGAGGCAATTCAGCTTCCCTCTCAAGAATTGCTCTGTAGAATCAATAGGATTTGGAATCCAGTGGATTGTTAGGTGTGTGGATATATTCCTATGCCCTAAATAAGGTACTGAGTGGGGAGTAAGTTAGGAAATCGGTGAGTGGGCATGGCACTAGGAAAGATAAATAAAGTTTTAGATGTGTGCTTAAGATGTTTATGGGACCTAGATTGAGAAACTGAGGCCCTATTAGAGATTTTGAATGACAAAATGGCAAATATAATTTGAAGATTAGTCAGATGAAAATTTCCTCTAGTATCCTTTTTTGTCTCCCTTGTTATCTTTGGGTTTCCCTAGAGATTCCTTTTTAAATAAGTTCTTTCATTTGTATTACCCTTTATTAAACAGGAGCCCTATTGATATGTAGGTAAACTCTAGGGAAGGGAATGTGTTTTATAATACTCTAATTAGGTCTCAGGCTTTCATGAAGCTACTGTCTCTGGGTTGTGACCTTCTCAGGTGCTTCTTAGCGTCTGCCCCTTAGATGGGACCGGAAGGCTGGAGGGAGCCAGAGTTGGGCTTTTCCCTTCCCCTGGGTCATTTAGGCTCGGGTAAAATACTTCCCGTGAGTGGAGGCTTTGTTAAGGAGAACAGGATGATCCGGGCATATTTGTAAATGCCTGGTTTTCCATTTTCTCTGGTGGAAGAAGGTATTTTTTAAGACCTTTATGATGTTCAAAGTACTTTAAGATATATAGTTGATATATAGTTGTCTAAACATATCTTAATTTAGACATGTAGCTATTTCCTGTGCTGTTTATTCAATCCAATATTTTCTCCCTTTTAGATAGTGTTTTAGTCTGTTTCCCTTTAATATGATTATTCATATGGTTGGGTTTATTTCTAGTTGTCCTGCCTGCTCTGTATTTCTCTTTTTCCTTTTCTGACTTCTCTGGGTTAAATATTTTTAACATTTCATTTTAATACCTTTCTTGAATTTTACCTTTTGAATTATTTTGTTTATTGCTCGAGGGACTTTTATCTGCATTCCTAATTTATAACAGTTTAGAGTCAATATTGTACAATTTTATAGAAAATGTAAGAACTTTGCAAAAGTGTGATTTATTTACCTTATGTATCTTGTACCATTGTTATATATTTTATGTCTACATTTATAATAAGTTATACAATATAATGTTATTTGGTTAATTGTCTTTTAAACATATGAAAAGAGCTGAGACCGGTTTGGCTCAATGGATGGAGCGTCGGCTTGGGGACTGAAGGGTCCCGGGTTCGATTCCGGTCAAGGGCATGTACCTTGGTTGCGGGCATATCCCCAGTAGGGGGTGTGCAAGAGGCAGCTGATCGATGACTCTCTCTCATCGATGTTTCTAACTCTCTATCTCTCTCCCTTCCTCTCTGTACAAAAACAATAAAATATATTAAACATATGAAAAGAAGCAAAAAAAAAAATCTTTTGTATTTACCACATTTTACCATAATTAATGCTCTTTATTCCTTCCTGTAGATTTGTTTTTCTTCTATATTTTGGTTTTTAGCAGGTTGTTCTCCAGTGTAGTTCTCTTTGTATTTATCTTGCTTTTAAGTCCTTTCAGTAAATATCTATTTCAAATAATATACTTTCCTATTCTAGGATTTCAGTTGAGAATACATTGTTTGTATTTCTCTGACTATTCACTTTGACTGTATTTTCCTTTAAGTCCTTGAATGTATTTATAGTAATTACTTTAAAGTCCTGTCTGCTATTTACAGTTCTGGATCATCCTGTGGGTCTATTTCTATCAACTTCTGTTTCTTCATTATAAATCATATTCTTCTGCTTTGCATATTTAGTTATTGTTTATTATATAGTGCATATTGATACATCTCAAGGAGTATCTTTTAAAAGAGTGTTAAGTTTTATTCTAGATAATTAAAATAATTGGTGGGTCCTTTTATTTATGTTAATTTGGTTTTAGCATCTTTTAATTCTTTCCTTAATTCATCAATGTGGCATATTGAGGTCTTTAACTAAATCCCCAAGGTGATCAATGTCAAATCTCACTTACTCCAGACTCCAGCACCTCTCAACACTTACTCATCTTTATGATCCCTCAGCACTTACCATTCCTTAAATATAGTAAGTTTAATTTTATTTAATTAAATTCAATAAACAGTAGGGTGGCTTTAATGGATCTGTTTGCATAGAGAAATATCATTTGGCCCTAAATCTAAGTTTGTACATTGCTAAGTCTCATGTAGTGAGTTCATTTCAGAAGCTAGATTGTGAGTAGGAAATTTGGGCAATGTCAATAATCTCTAGTTATAATAACTCTGGATCACTTTTAGAGTTTACAAAGATTTTAAAATATTTTATCTTGTATAAATATCGCAGCTATGTTAATAAGAAGGTTTTCTTATCTCCATTTTGCTCTTGAGGTAACAAGATACAGTGATCTAGTGGAATGCTCATCCTTTATGATAAATAGGTAATATGCAAATTGACCTCATGCCATAACACCGTCACAAGATGGCAGCACACACAGCAGGGGCAGGGCCAGCACCCACTCCACACGCCATCCATCCGGGTTCCTGCAGTCCAGTGGGGGCTCAGGGGTCCCAGCGGCCACTTTGTGAGACTTCTGCTGGGGTTTCCTCGGCTTCATGTGCGCACTGCAGGGGAGGGGCGGGGCAGCCACTGCATGCAGCCTGGAGGCAGGGCATTGGGGCAGCACTCCAGGACTCAAGGCCAACCTGCTGCGTGCCAGCCATGTAGAGTAGGACTCCGGGACTTGAGGTGGTCCCTTAGCACAGCAAGATTGAGGGGTCCTGGGTCTCATGCAATTTCCAGCAACAGGTCACTAGTTATTATATGTTAGTAACTGGTATTTGGAGTCCAAATGCAGTACTTTTCACTATACAAGATAGTGTATTATTTTGTTTACAAAAGTAAGTTTTTGTAGGTCAGAACAATTCCATATGTGTAGTTTCAAATGGTTCAATCTAGTAGCTTCATCAGTTCAGTTCTGATTTCCTCAGAAGCTTATTTTTAACTACAAAAATGGCAATAACTGATAGTAGATAAAACCCTCAAGTAAAATACTAGCCATTTTTCATTTGTGTGAGCCCTTTCTCAGTGATAAGCAAATAAAATTTTGATTTAAAAAAAAGTTTAACCTAGTCCTACCTAATAAAAGAGTAATATGCAAATTAACCATCACTCTGCTACACCCACAAGCCACGCCCACCATCCAATTGGAGCAAATATGCAAATAAACCAACCAAGATGGCTGCGGCCACAGAGAGCAGGAGGGAGGCTTGGGTTTTTACAAAAAGACAGCTCTAAATGCATGAGGATATAGAAACTAAGATTTAGAGGCATTATTTCGGTCAGATTCACAAAGTACTTCACAAAGCTTGGAATGAATCCTGGGAAACCATAATCCAGTGTACATGCTTTATTCACAATGCTTGTTTGTCTTACTTTCTTCATCTTCAGCAGAAGTTAGGAAGGTTACAATACCTGTCTACTAGAATCATTGTAAGAATTAAATGAGCTAAGTGAAAGAATACAATGCCTGGCACATAACAGATGCTCAGAAAGTGTGCAATTTCCCCCTTTCCTCCAAGGATTTTCCACCTTACAAAAAAGCAGGCAATTCTAAATGCATGGCTCATGTACCATCCACAGAATTTGAGTGGCTGTTTTCCCCTTTATATATACGGAGTGGCCAGATTATGATCTCTGAACTCATAATAAGCTGGCCACTCAGTGTGTGTGTGTGTGTGTGTGTGTGTGTGTGTGTGTGTGTGTGTTAGAGGCCCAGTGCATGGAATTTGTGCATGGGTGAGTTCCAGCCAGCCTGGCCAAGAGGAGGGGATATGGGCAGTTGGCCAGCCTTCCTATTGGTGGAACTTCTGGTCAAGGGGACAATTTGCATATTAGCCTTCACTGATTGGCCAGATTACTATGCATTCAGAGATCATAATAATCTGGCCAATCAGTGTATCTATGCATTTCTTATTTCAAAAGAGAAATTGAGACTTTATCTCTTTGTAATTTAAAACACATGCTCAATTTTTCTACATTGCCTATCTGAACTGACACACGTGGACTTTCACAGAGGAATTGAGAATATCTGCCATTTACTGATGTTAGGAATACAGAAATGGAAAAGCTAGTCCATGCTAAACTTCTTTATCCTAGTCAACTTGCTGAATTTCTACTGCCCCTCTGTGATGTCACCACTCCCTCTACAGGACTGGCTTACTCTTCATCAGAATAGTGACCTCCCAAAGAGCTGCTTGCCATCATAACATATCAGCAAAATGTAACATTGTACCTGTTTGGAATATGTATTACTTTTTAAAACTATGCTTATATTTCAAATCTGAAAAAGAAAAGGAAATCTTCTATGAAATTTTTTTAATCAAGTTCATTTAATCTTTATTTAAACCTTTCTGCATTTAACTCATTATTTTTAAAAGGAGAAGTACTGAATTGAGATTTTAATAAATTTTTCCCTGATTATTTTATATCTTCTTTAATAACTGGAAATGAAACTTTTAGTACATTTTACTAGAAGTCATAATGAATCACCTTCTGAATCTTTTGCCTGCCCACTCCCAAATTCCTCAACCTCAATTTTACTTTGGAAAAGTAAAACTATAATCAGAATATATGAAGCAGATTCTTAAGTAGGAGCTATGTTATATCCATGATGTTTAATCAATTATATACTGAATTTAATTAATTATATACTGAAATATACCTATATGTGTAAATGTGTGTATATATATATATATATATATATATATATATGTGTGTGTGTGTGTGTGTGTGTGTGTGTGTGTGTTGATAGTACCAAATGAAACACACATAGATATATGCATGAATTGACATATGCAAATATATATTAATATGTGTGTTTATAATACAAAATACCCCTAACATTTCAGTTAAAAATATGTTAATTAATGCATACATGATTTTTTTGTTGAAATCTTTTCTAATTAGTTATAATTTTAGCCATGTTTCAATATATGCAGTTAGGAAAGGTTGTGTTTTTTTAATAAACATAGCAATCCAAATTTTATATATTTTTTTTCAATTTTCTATCTAGAAATTGACATTGAACGTTGTGTACGAGAATCAATCAACCTGTTTTGTTGGACTCCTAAAAGTGCTACTTACAGACAGCATGCTCAACTTCCAAAGCCAACTTCTGATAACAGTGGAGTCAGAAGTTCAACATCTTATTTCTCGGAGCGTCCAGATACTCCAAAAACAGATCTGGTTTGTATTTGAAGATTTATGAATTCTAAAAAATGTATGTTAAAGTTAATAAACTGCAGTATTGTTATTGCTCCTAATAATATCACTTAGGTCCTTTTAACATAGCTATTTTCTAATATTTGACTTTATTCATGCAACTATTTCAGAAAATTTTTGTGTCTATTTGGTTATATGGGTAGAAAGATTGGTTTAACATATTTCTTTAAGTAACAAGTTTCATTTTTTTTCTATGCAATCATATCTGTTTATATATCAGTTTGTTTTATACTGAGAAAATTACAGAAAGCAAAGAAAGAATTATAAAAATAAAGACTTAAGAGTTGTTGATAAAATAAGAATATACACTTACTGATTGTTGAATGACAAAAGAAATAGCTACTTAATAAAAAAATTACTTACTGTATTTATGAATTCTCACTTAAGGATATTTTTCATTGATTTTTAGAGTGGAAGGGAGGGGGAGAAACAGAGAGAAAGAAACAACTGACTGTATTTGATTTGCTAGTATTTCTGGTATTGAATTTTTTCATCTATGTTGATAGATGAGATAAACCTATAATTTTCTTTTCATCTGTCCTTGTCAGTTTTTGATCTTAAAATTATATTTCTTCTTTTTTCTGCTGTGTAATCAATTTGTATAAAAATTGATTTTTATATTTTTCTTATAAAGTTTCTTATAGAGTAAAAAGCTTATCTATAAAACTATCTGACACCAATGTCTTTTAATCAGAGAGATATTTAATTATTCTTCTGAGTCAGTTTTTACATCTGAGAGGTTTTTTAATATCCATTTAACTACCATGCTTACTTTATCAAAATCCTATTTTAAAGTATTTATTTTTCTAATTCTTATATTCTTATAATTCTTTATACAAAATAGCTTTTTTATTTTTTTGCATTTTATCTGAAATTTTGTCCCTCTTTTCTCCTAATTTTGTTTATTTGAAGTTTTCTTGGTATGATAGAAAGTAGGTACAAGAAAATTAATTCATGCATGCCCTATAAAAACATATTCATTAAATTTAGGTTCATCACAATGTAGATTTATATATTATATAGTCTATGTTAGGTTCTATACCAGCTAAAATAATAGCTTTTGTAAAGTGAAACATAAATTACATTCTGTACCTAGTATAATAGAAGTTTGAAAACTTCTATGAGAAGAAAACTTCAGTTAACTTTTAATTTTTACATGCATCTATCATATTTATTCCCTGAAGCAGACCATTGTAGTAGAAAAAGTATGAACTTTGAACTACATGGACTTGGTTTACAATTTCAACCCTATTCCATTTTGGTTTTATACTCTTGAATCATTTATATGACCTCTCTATTTCCCTATTTGTAAAAGTGAGCATAATTATTATAATTCCTACCTTGCAGGGTTGTTTTAAGAATGATATATGTAAAACCCTGGTAATAATCATCATTTCTTTTTTAATAAATGATGGTTAAATGTTTCAACTTTGAAAAATACCCAAGAACTTTATGACAGTGTTTTGTATCTAAAGAATTTGTACAAAAGAAGAGATTTTCTGGTATTCTTCTATTTCCCCTCAGCTATTACTATCACTGCACATTTAGAAGTAAGGGGAGCAAGGGAGAGAGGCTGGCTCTTCAATAAGGAATCTTTCAGGCAGTTTTACCTCGGTAATTTTAGGGTAAGATTTCACTTTGACCTTTGTATCTTAGTTTTAACTATTTTGATCTTGAAGAAACTACAGAATTGCCAAAAGAATTATTTTATCTAGTGCTAGTGTCTATCCAATCGACTTTTCCTGAAGTAGCTAAAACTCTGCTCAACAATCCTACCACTGCTTATTAATTGAAATATATATATATAACATATAATATATTATAACTGACAAATAGAATGAAATAGATTTATTATAGTGAATATATTTTAAAAAAGGATGTGGTCAACACTGGAACTATTTCATGTTTCTTTGTTAAATTATAGTCACCCTATTAATTTATTCAGGACTGGTATAAGTTATATGTACACTATGAATAAACAAGAATTATTTAGTTCTTGATTATGAACACTAGCCTGGAATGTTATTAAATAAAGTAAATTTTATTTTATTTATATAATGTTAACTGCTTGCAGGTACGGTCATAAAGTAAACAAAATGGTCATTTAGTTATCCTCAGTTTACAGTTGTACTTTAAATGTGGATTAACTATAAATTTACTATAGATAAAAACTTTAAAGTACATTTGTATACTGTAGGTTGGAATAGCTTTTAGAAGTCTAATATAAATACCAGTCTACAGTTTAATATATGTAGTAACACCACTGCCTTTTATAGTTTGAATATTTTAAAAATAATACCACAGTGCATCATAATTTTCAGGTACAGTTACATTATTTTATTTTTGAAGAAAGTATTTTTGCCCCCATTTTAGAGTTGAGGAAATTCAGAAGACTACTTAATACAAGTTAAATTTTAAGTTGCCATTTTATCAGTAGTGTACATGCTGTGTTACTCCCTGGTATTTATTGAAATGTAAACATTAATATACATCACTGCAGTCATAAAATTTCAAGCATTTTTTTTTTGTTATTTTCTTCTATTTTCCTAATGCATATTATGCTTGCTATACTCATGCAATCACCAACATTCCTGCTGTTAAATAAGTTGAAATGTTTTTACAATATGGTATAAGGAGAAACAGATATGTTTTACTTATAGATTATGTTGAGATTAGAATGCAAATCTGAAGGAGAGCTAAATACCATCTCCCAAAGTTATTCAGAGCAATAGATGATTCAAGAACAAAAAGTTTAGCTTTGCATCTATTTCCTTTATTGTTTATATTGTAATATCAGTATCCAATGATCTATCGATAAGCAATCTGGAACTTTAAGCAATAGAGTTGATATAATTTTAGTAAAAGATGAAGACTGGAAATCCTTGTAGCTAAATATAGAATTGGTCAGACCTATAAAAGGTAAATAAAATAAAGAAGTTTGATAGAAAGCAGTATCTTTTAAATTTTTTTTTTTATGCCATAAATGTGTATAATGTATTTTAGTACCCACCCTCAGAGTAAAAGTAAGCCAAAAAAAAAGCCAGCATGAGACAATAAGGGGTAGTGGAAATTTTGTGGTAAGATATATAAATAACTCTATTTACTTGGCTAAAATATGAATTTTTCTCTCATAGTCCAACTTTAGATAAGAAAGGCAAAAAAAATTTTAGATTGACATCTTAAGGAACTTATTAAAAATTCAAAGCACACTATCAACAGTTATTTTTATAATTTAGACTCCTATAACAATCAGCTGAGTGGGCCACATGGCAACATACTATTACATAATTTTGTATTTAAAATATTTTTAAACTCTAAACTTGATACCAAATAACAAAGATTAATTTTTGCATAATATATTTTTCACATTTTAAATGACAACATAAACATACAAAGCATTATGTATATATAATACCAACATTGAATTATATGAATAATAATGGAAAAAAGGTATTAGGCAAATAAGCAATCTGAAATATAATGTAAAAATAATTTCTATTTGACTTTAGTATATATTTCATATACTCTGTGTACAGGTCTACTAATAAAATTTGGATAGTCTTTAGAGAATTTACTTTTTTAATAGTGGAAGGAAAGAAAGCATTGTTGAGTACTGATTTAAGAAGAAACAAACAGCAGCTGATTCCATTTCTCAAGGGCATTTTTTATTTATTTTTACTACTAGAGGTTTGGTGCATGAAATCGTGCACCAGTGGGGTCCTTTAGCCTGGCCTGTGGGATCGGGCCCAAGCTGGCTCTCTGACATCCCCCAAGAGGTCCCAGATTGAGAGAGGGTGCAGGCCAAGCCGAGGGACCCCACTGGTGCACGATTGGGGCTAGGAGGGACACAGGAGGTTGGCCAGCTGGGGAGGGACCAAGGGAGGGCTCGAGGGCATGTTCAGCAAATCTCGTTCAGTCCTGATCAACCAGACCCCAGCAGCAAGCTAACCTTTTGGTCAAACAGTCTTCCCTCTGGTGGTCAGTGCACATCATAGCAAACCATTGAGCAGTCTTAGTATATCATTAGCATATTAGGCTTTGATTGCTTGAACAGCTGACTGGTCGACAGGACACTTAGCATATTAGGCTTTTATTATATAGGATATATTCAAAGTACTGCTGAATTTATAACATATGAAAAGAATTCAGTAAATAATTTGGAAATTTATAATTTTGAACATCTTTGGCATAGAATGTTTGCTTCCTCTCAAATCTTCTATAAAAGTAGAGGATTTTCTTTATGGACAGCAGTAGAAAGGCAGTTGCTTTTTTGATCACAAAAAAAAAAATCAAATTTTAATGGGTAAAGGTTAAAGTTGGTGGTGTATGGGCAGGCTAAATAGATATCTTAGATGGTAATTAAAGAAAATTAAATTTATTTAAGAAAAAGGGTATGGGAGATGAGGATATCCTAAGGGAAGGACTACACAGAAAAAAGGGGCCATGGAGACAGGTTCAGGATTTAGCCAGGGATAAGCTGCTGCTGCCTATTGCTCCCTTGGTAGCAAATCGTGTGGGGTCTCTTGAGGTTAGGGAATACATGGTTATGGAGGAATGGCACAGCATGCTCCTTGGAGGGAGAGCAAACACTGGGACCTATGTCCTGGAAATCTGAGGGGAAGTGTCAGGGGAGTGTCTTAATAGAATATTCATCAGCTTTCCAGGTGTGCTCTATCAGGATCCTGGTTGCACTGATTGGTTGGTGCCAGGGCAGGAGGTCATTAATCAATGTAGCTGGTCCTGAGGCAGCCATGGCGCCACATGTCTGGTTTTGCTGCTTTTCTGGCCATGGAGATGAAATATAACTGAGGCTTAAATGTTATCATTAGGGAGGAAAAGGTCAGGCATCTAAACCACCTGACCAGCTATATGAAAGATCTAGGGTCCAAACTACATGACCAGCAATATGCTGGGGGAGGATAGGTTAGTCTGCAGGTGCGGTTCTTGTTTTCCCACTTTTGCCCCTTGCTAGACATCCAGAGCTTTCTATCCTGGTGAGTTTCTATACTTGCCCCCTTATCCTTGCTCTGGAGGTTTAACAGTATCACCTCTTAAAATTATAGTGGGCAAAATTTGCTAGTGAAAAGGAGAGGTTTCTATATTCTTAAAATAGTTGATTGCAGGATAAACATAATCAGTAAATTAGTTAACCAATAACATTGTTTGACTTTGGCACTTCACTTTTTGTTTTGTTCTCTGTACAGATGGCAACCATCTTCACTAATGAACTGTTGCTGGTTAAATGAGGCAAGAATTCCTAGTTATGTAAATAAAGGTTGAGAACTAGATGGATCATGACATTGGTTATCATGTTGAAAATTAGCTTAGGCTATAAGGGAATTGAGATGGGAAGAGGAATGGAAAAATGGTACTCAAGGGCACATTTAATGAGGGGGAGATGCATACCCAGCATTAGATTAATAATTTCCTAATCTGGGGAAAATTTTTGTGATTCAAACAATGAGAGTAAACTTAAATTATATTCTCTGCTAGTAGAGGTACAAAGGATATATAGTGATTGTCAATTTGTAACAGAACCTCTGTCTCTCACCACCAAAGTCTCCCTAGGGTATATAGATAATCTGTAGTTGTTAATATCTTTGACCAACATCTTCTTCCTGTCCTTTTACCCATCTACATTTTAAAAGAGCAAATTTCATCCTTTAGTTATTCTTTGGCCTTTATTTTCATTACTAAAGACACGGTTTATGAAATTCGTGCATGAGGGGGCGTGGAGAACCTCAGCCCAGCCTGCACCCTCTCACAATCTGGGGCCCCTCAGGGGATGTCAACTGCCAATTTAGGCCCAATCTCACAGGGATCCCTGCAAGATTGGGCCTAAACCGGCAGTTAGACATCACTCTCCCAATCTGGGACTGCTGGCTTCTAACCACTCTCCTGCCTGCCTGCCTAATCACCCCTAGCCTGCCTGCCTGATCGCACCTAACTGCTCGCTTGCCTCTAACTGCCTCTGCTTCAGCTCCTGCTGTCACAGCTTTGTCCAGAAGGATGTCCAGTAGGTCATTCAGCTGCCTGGTCTAATTAGCATATTATGCTTTTATTATTATTTGGTAAGTTTATTTACCAAAGCTCTGCTTTGTTCTTTTAAACATATATATGCCTGTCTATTCAGATATATATTTAAACATTAAGTAGAATTATTGGAAGGGGAGTAGACATTATACCAATGCTGTGACCATTAGATTTAGGGAAAGGAGAGAAATTTTTAGAATTCTTCAAGTGAGATGCCTGGCAGTGCCTTATAAACACCACTGAATTGTTGATGAATTAACTGCTTCTTGTTCCACTTCAACACAAGCTTTAATAGCACTAGAGTTACATGTGTGATTTTCAATTTCAAGTTTATAGACATACTAAAGAAAAAATATGTCAGAGACATTAGGTCTTTAAACCCAATAGAATTGTTGTGCATGTGGGTGGCTGTGTGTTGTCCAGAGGTCATTTGTGTTATTGAATTTGCTGTTTTCTGTTTGGTTACATAGACTTGTCAGATTTCGATTATTTTTGAGAGTACATAATATTATAACAGTGAAAGCTACTGCATTGTACTTTTGCTATAGTCTTCCATTTTTATTTTGAGATTCAAAACATTCTTAGAATCATTTAGCAGTTATTACAGAATCAATGCAGTCCTTCAGTTCTTAAGTCCTCATAATACTACCACCTGCATGTGGTGAAAAGATATTACTGTTGTTCTATTTATATAATAATTATTGAACAGAGGTTATGTTTAAGATATTGTTATCATTTGTATTCAGAAGTAATTTTCAAGTGATCATGGAGCTTCACAAAAATAATATTAAGAAGTGGAATTAACACAGACAATATTTCTCAGATCATTATCTAGTCAAATTGGAAATAGTAAAAATAAAAATATTTCTTATCACCTATAAATTAAAAATAAACAAATTCCAAAATAAAACAAAGTAGAATATACACAATCCCCTCTTTTTTAACTCTTCAGAAATGGAGGATATTCCCATTTGAAAATTCCAAATGAAATTTCTATAATATCTAGAAAATAATATGAGAACCCTATACATCAGAACCTATGGGATACAGCTAATATAGGTATTTCTCATCACTTTTACAATGCCTTACCCATAGTAGATATTTATTGTCTTTAGCAAGTTATATTATTTCAACTAGCTTTTGGAAGATAGATAGGAGGTCAGTAATTTTTTAATTTATCTTTACTGTTGTGAAAGTATTATAGAT
The DNA here is from genome assembly GCF_014108245.1 of Pipistrellus kuhlii. Lineage (NCBI taxonomy): Eukaryota > Metazoa > Chordata > Mammalia > Chiroptera > Vespertilionidae > Pipistrellus > Pipistrellus kuhlii. The sequence goes on from NW_023425404.1 coordinate 132,022,805, forward strand.
GCCTCCCCTTCCCCCCCCCAATAATCCCCTTTACTCTGCCCCCCAACCCCAGGCCTTCACCACACTATTGTCTGTCTCCATGGGCTATGCATATATGCATGTAAGTTTCCCTATTAATCTCTTCCCCCCAACTCCAACCCCACTTTCCCTCCAAGATTTGTCAGTCCATGCTTTTATGTTTTTTTAATCTATTTTGTTCATTAGACTCCACATATGAGTGAGATCATGTGATACTTATCTTTCTCTGACTGGCTTATTTCACTTAGCATAATATCCTCCAGGTTCCTCAAAGGGTAAGAGATCCTTCTTTTTTACTGCTACATAGTATTCCATGGTATAAATGTACCATAGCTTTTTTATCCACTCATCTACTAATGGGCACTTGGGCTTTTTCCAGATCTTAGCTATTGTAAATTGTGCTGCTATGAACATATGGGTGCATACATTCTCTCTGATTGGTGTTTTAGGTTTCTTAGGACACATTTCTAGAAGTGGGATCACTGGGTCAAATGGCAGTTTCATATATAATTTTTTGAGGAAACTCCATACTGTTTTCCATAGTGGCTGTACCAATCTGCATTTCCACCGTAGTGTACTAGTGCTAGTGATGATATAGAGAAAATAATTTGTTTTTAATCACCATGAGACATGTTAACACCACCCTAATAAAAGATTCATAGAAAATAAAAATAATGATACATGTTTATCTAATTTTGTTTTACTTGCTCTTTCCTGTGTATACTGTGCTTTGGTAAAGAGCCCATTCACTGGAATTGTTCACGTTTCCTCTGCTAATGAGGGAACTTACAAAACTATGGAGTTCTACTATTAATGTTTTGGTGTATTAAGTATGCAGGGGCCAAGATTTTATGATAACGCTCAGCTTGTGACTTAGAATATTAATTTTTAAAGAGTTGAAAGAAGCTGGGCAGTTGTAATTATTCACTGTAAAATAAAGGAGTTCTTAAATATACAGGCCTAAAGTTATATTTTAAATAACTTAATGTAGTTACTCTAATCATATATGTAATCATCTTTTACTTTGAATATACCTTTCTTGAGTTTTATAGTCTAAGCCTATCAGAGATCCTTTCTTCTTATTATTGATATCACCATATTGAATATACAAGTTGTATTTAATTTTATTACATTTTATCGGTGCTTTCGTTGATATATTCTGCTCTATTGTAAATATCATGGTGGAAAATATATGACTCCATATATAAAATAAGACTATGTAAATAGCTGAAGGAAGAAAGGGGGAAGATGAGCAAAAGAAATGGCAAAGCCAGGGAGGCATATTCTTAAACTCTGTGAATTTAATTTGATTTATTATTCTGTATTTTAATTAATTATGAGCCCATATACTGAGAAGAATGGTGTTAGTGGAAGCTGAGTCTTTGGCAAGAAATGCCTTGGCTAGTTGAGAGGACAGCATACCATCAAGATTTCAAAAGTCCATCTAATGTTAAAAAGGGAATATTGCTATGAACAATAATTTATAAGCAGAGCTGATCCTCAGAGGATAATATCTTTGACCTGTCTCTAAGCTAAGTCAGGGCTTTATTTCTGTTGGTCAGTAAAAGAACTCCTCCAACTTGGATAGAGCTAGTGATAACTTGTTTCTCAAGTTAAGGAATCAAATAGCTGATGTTGAGTAGTCTGTCAGAATCAAGGACTGGCTGGCTTGAAATTATGTGGAAAAGCTGTATCTATTAATATCATATTGAGGAAAATGATGTTTAATGGAAATAGGCTTATTATTTTTAGAATTTATGGTGCTTGTTATTTTTTAGTGCTTAATAATTTAGCCAATTGCTTTATTTACATATTATTTGTCTTTTGTGTATTATTTATAATACCCTGTCATATTTTATCCATTTTTCATGCTAATGAGATTATGAAACTATCCAATTATTATTGTTAACTATTCATCCTGAGAGCGGCATTAAAATTTCCAGACAAATTGTTGGTACTAAATATCCTCATATCCTTAAAGAAGGAGTAAATGATTGCAAGAATATCACATTATTATCTCAATTACATATAAATCTAAAGATAGAGAATATCACCATTCTACAATAGGCTTATATTTGCATGGCTAAATTATTCTGTTATGTATACACATTCACATATACAAAATCTATGTATCTTACCCTCTAGTACAACTTTTTTTTTTTTTCTCTTAGGAAAACTTAATTGAAAAAGTATTTTTTCTTCAACATTATCCATTAACATGATTGCAGCTTTGGCTTTTTCTTTTTATTCATTTATTGGGGTGATGTTTGTTAATAAGATTATACACTAAGTGAAAAGGTTAAGAAACATAAAACTGAAATCAACAAATGAACAAGCAAGAAAAACAAACAAAAAAAAAACCCTTATTTTGTTGTTGTTATCCTCACCAGAAGATTTTTCCATTCATTTTTATCTTTTTGGGAGAGAATGGAAAAGGGGAGGGAAGGAGGAAGGGACAGATTGGAAGAGAGAGAGAAAGAAAGAGAGAAAAAGGGAGAGAGATTGGTTGTCTCCTGCACATATCCCCACTGGGACCAGAGGTATGTGGCTAAATTCAGGTATGTGGCTTGACCAGGAATTGAATCCGTGACCTTTCTGTGCATGGATTGACCCTCTAATCACCAATCCACACCAACCAGAGCAAAAATAACCTTCTTTTTATGCCACTTCACTTTACATTCTATCTTCTCCGTTCACCTGAGTGGATGTCACAAATTATTCTTTTCAACTGTGTGCTCCCACTTGATCTCTTAGGAACCTTCAGAACAGTTAACTGTTCCTTTTACAAACATGACTTTTCCTAGGATTTTGGTATACCCTGATCTTGTTTTCCTCTTTCCTCTGTTACCTCCATTCAGTATCTTTCACTGTCTTCATCTGTTTCCATATCATTATATGTCGTAATCCTCAGGGTTCTGTGCAGACCTCCTGTTCTCCCACAGGGTTCTATTAGACAGTCCTATAGACTTGCATCTTACATTTGCCCTGAGCCCGTTATTAGCTCCAGCTCTAGCTTCTCCTGTTAGCCCTAGGAGACCCATACAGCCAATGTCTACGCAACACAAGCGTGCTCTAATTAACATGTCCAAATGGAATTTATTTTCTTTTCCCCTTAAAGCTATTGTTCCTTCAGAATTCCCTGTATGAATAATCACCATTATCACTTCCCAACCTACTCAAGTCAGTCTCTAAATTCATCCTTGACTCCTGCTTCTCCTTCCATATTCAATCAATCAGAAAGCCCTTTTCATAAATCTCTATTTCCTGCTAGCTCTGATGCCATCATTTTAGTCAAGTTCACTATCATCTCTTATCTGCATTTTTCTCTACAACAGTTTCCTGCATCCATTCTTGTTCCTCCCTGGATCCATTCTTCAGACTTCAACTAGCATAACATTTAACCTTTTTATTTTTTATTTTTTATTGTTGCTTAAAACCACAATAATTTCACTGCCTCATACTTGTAGAGGCTAAAAGTTCAAAACCAGGTGTTGGCAGAACTGGAGGTGAGAATCCTCCTTGGCCTCTTCGAGCTCTTGTTTCCATAGATAATGTTTCTGAAAGATGGTCTTCAAAATGTTCCATAATACCTGTTAAAATGCATGTTTGAGTCTCCACAAACATCCATATCTACTAAATCAATCTCTGAGGGTTGACTCATGGATTCTCTGTTTTTACTAAGGTCCTGGCACAATTCATAACATATGTGCACACAATTTTCTCATGCCTTTACAGCTAAACAGAAATGTTTATTCATGGGAGGAGACTCAGTGAGAAGATATTCATATTTATGGTTAATTGTTATTTTTGTATTTATTCTTTGCATACTTTTATACTAATCTACTTGTTTTATAGTTATTTACATCTAACATTTTTTGGCAAGTTAACTCTCCTTTCTTGAACCAAAACCACCACCTGTTTCACAACTCTGCAGTCGTAGCCTGCTCGCTCTCTGAACCCCTCTTTGTTTTTACTGCCAAGGACAAGCTCTCTTCTAAATCTCTCTCTTCCTGGCTTCCCCACCCCTCTTGTCCTGTAGTCAGAGGAACTTACCTACAACATCGTATTTCGAAAGCTATTCATGTTGAAAGAAATTAGAATGCGAAACTCACCCAGGACTCAAAAAACTTGTTTCCTACTACATTACACTTTATGACTTCCCTCTTGAAATCAGTAAAAGGTAGCCCTATTATATAAAGTCAGAATGAATATAGTGATCTTGGTAATAAGTGCAGGGTGTTAATATAGGAGTATAAACACAGTTGGCATATAACATGGAAGGCATCAGTAATTGAAAGTGATAAACTGTTCTCTCTCCTGAAAACTTAATAATGTGAGCAATTTTGCCTCCAGAGAAGAAATGTGAAGAAGCGAGAGAAATATTCGTAAGGATTAAGGAAAAGCAGGAGGACAATGATTTTTTTTAAGTCTTTAATTTTTCTTTTTCATTTTTCCTCATCATTTTAAAAGAATTTTTACTAAGTTTTATTCGTTCCGCAACATTTATTAAGCACCTACCCAAGCACTTGGTAATTTAATTTAAGGCCTTTACAGGTATAGAGAGGTCTTCATTTCCTAGTAGTGTGGACTGCAGATTGAGGGTGCTTGAAGAAAGGTGGTTGAGAACAGATCTTCAGTTCAGACGAGTGGGAAGAAAATCAGCAATGCCCAGCCTTGTCCCCATGATCACCATAATGTTCATTTTCCAGTTCCAAATGTCATTTAAAACAGAGGTTGCCAAGTGCAGAGTTAGCAAAGTTGTTACCATTTTATATAAACTGCCTTTTCCCCAGTATATAAGTTCAAATTTGGGGTGTAATGTAATTCAACTTACCAGAAAACTATTTGGCAGGTAGAAATATTATATCGGGAAGAGGTAAAAACATGTCTTAGGTTGTTTGAAAGGGTAAACTGGACCAAAATCTCAAATCCTTCGTAGAATGAAAGAGTTAAAAATAAATACAATTACCGAAATCACACAAGGGTCATTCTTTACTTCTAGGTAAAGAAACTGTAAATCAGTGATGCATTTTTATCCTTACTTTTCACATGTAAAGATCTAATTGTTTAGCTGCATTAGTATAAAGCTTGAAACATTTATATGTTAAATACATGTCACTATGTTTTTAACATTTATTATTATCCTTTTTTTGTATAGTTATCCTGGGAAATCAAATTTTGTAGTTGCATATTAAAAATGTTTCTTCCTCTGAGTTATAGAAATCTCTGGGTCTTCTTATCCTAACTCATCAAATTACTAAATGCCACTTTTCTGAATGTGGACATTTCAGTTGTGCACAAGTCTGTTCTGAATGGAGTAGTGCCCTGTAAATCGCAAGTGAAACGAGCAGAGAAAAACATCCAGAGCCAGACAAAAACTGAATTGTGACTGAATGAGCACTAGAAGATGTCTAGAGTGTTATATTGATGATTTTTTTTTTGGGGGGGGGGGCGGTCCTGGGAAGAAAAGAGAGATGTTTAGAAGTTTTTGGTAGGAGGATGTTGGGGGTGAAGTTCTTGATGGGAAACACAAAAGGAAATAAATATTGTCATCTTTGGTGAAAATAACAATTGTTGTATTTGGTATAATATATCCTGGTTAGGATTGGCCCAAGCTAGTAGCTGAACTGATCTGAGGGGACAGCTCACACTTCCAACAGACATTACAGGATGCTTTGAATCAGCATTAGCATGTCCACATAACAGTTGCTAGGAAGGTTATGTTATGACAGTTTTTTTATTCCTTTGCAGCAGATTTAATTCATTATTGATTTGAGATAGCTTCTGTAGCAATGTTTTTTCCACAGAGCGTTTATAAAATACATTTTCTTCATGAAGAGTCCTGGGCACAGATAGGATAATTCCAACTTCTAATGTATTTCTGGGTCTTGCACTGTGATCTTTCTTTGCAACCCCAAAATACAGGGATGTCCTTTTGTGTATCAATGACATTCCATGGCATTTAGAAAGAAATGGATTCTGGCACAATTCTGCAGAAAAGCTAGCAACAACAGACATAGTTATTATATACAGGAGTCATTGCAATGACTTTTACAACCCCAAGGTATAAATGTCCTGTTTATTCCAGCTCTTCTCCCCTATAACATATGCAAACTAGATAAACAAGCCATGTTATATGGGAAATAAACCTGCTACTAAAAATTCATTTTGTTAACCTGATTTCTACAGGTACTAACACAGGATTTAACAAACAAAGGTATAGAGGGAAAAAAGAAAAGACAGCTTTTATCTGCAACATTCTCACATCTTCCACAGAATCATTGCTGAAGGTTATTTCTTCCTTTCCCCCAAAGTCAAAAAAAACCTTGCTAAAAAAAAAGAAAAGTTATTACTAATTTTTTTTAAATTGCTAAACTGGAATTATTCCAGAATATATCAGTATGAATTATAGTTTATTGTTCAGTAAATTAAGTAAAGTAAACATTGCACAAACAGTAGTCAAACAGGGTCTTACAGAATTGACTTAATTGATAGATTTTAAAATTTATACTTATCAAATATATGTTTGAATTCATTTAAGATTAATATGTTTGTTTTCTCTTCTAAACTAAATGGTTCCCATTAAATTCAAATACCCCTTATGATAAATTAGATTCCCACATGTATTTTTATTCATTTCTGAATTCTTTTTTTCATTTATATTTGTTTTATTTTATTTCCTTTCTAGTACCCAGAAGTTTTTAAAATAATATTATACATTTGGCACTATGTTTTTACATGAATTATAGAATGTCTTTTCTCACTCCCCTGGGGAAAAATTATATATATATATATATATATATATATATATATATATATGTATATGTATATGTATATATCTATATATATATGTATACAGTGATTGAATTAAATGTATATATGTAGAGAAAATAAACTGTTTATTTTATAGTTTTCTTTTATGCTTATTAGTATTATTCATATTTTAGCTTTTCTGTTGCTATTTTTATTGAGATATTTTATTTTATTATATTTTCTAGTTTTTTAATGGATAGAAAGATTGTTGATTTTACAAGAAGTTTGGTGTAGTGATTAAGAATGCAGACATGATTTTTTTAATTTCAGCTCTGCCACACCAGCTGTGTGGTTATGTGATTGTTTTCTTTGTTGTACATAAAATAGAGATATAATATTAAATATTTAATAGAATTATACAGGATTAAATTAGTTAATATATGTAGAACAGTGCTGGCATATACTACACACTGTAAGTTTTTATTATCATTAATTATCATCATTGTCATTTGTCAGGCACATTGTTGTTCCCATTGTTTATAAGTTTTTCAGTGTTTCTAGTTATGTATCATCTGCAAATTACTGATAAGTTTTCCTCTTTTCCAATTTTATATATTTCTATTATTTAATTGCTTCACCCAATTCTTCATAAAAGTGTTAAAGAACAGTGATAATGGTGGATATCTTAATATTATGCTTAGGATGTTTGTAATGTTTTGCTATTTTTTGTGTTGGAGAAATTTTCTCATCTTATGAAAAGATCATGAATTCTGATTTCTTGAGTTTTATTAAATGTCTTTTCAATATGTTCTGATATTCAGTAGGAGTTTAAGATAAGCCATAACTTTGGACTCCTGAATTCTGTCTTATGTTTCAGCTTTGGGAACCAGCTCTAAATGTAGTCTCTCTATGCAGAGGGCATCAGTCCTCCCAGAAACTGCCAAATTTTTAGTTTAAGCCACAGTTATATTTAAGGTTTTTGCTTGCCATTGGATGGAAATAGCATGAGAGTTCATAAAATGGGCAACCCTGTGAATTTGGGAAGGAGTTAGAAAACAATTGACTAGACTTGAAGAGCATTATGTTTGTGGGAGAGGGAGATGTCCACACATTCTTCCACAGGGATTCACTGAGGCTTCCAGCCATATAATATTTGGTCATTTATTTGACATTCTCTGGTTATATAGTGAGAGAAGTGATGGGACAATTTCCCAAGTAACAAGGAAAACCTGGACACAAATGGTAGCATTTATTAGTATCACTACTAGGAAACGGGTAGGAGTAAGAGAGAAGGGTGATCCAATAAACACCCCAATTCAAGTAAAGACTCTACCTTGGAAAGTCAGGATTTTGGATGAAAATGTCAGTGAGACTATTAAAATACTGTTACCTCTTAAGTCACCAGCTGGCTGTACCCTGAATCTCTGCTACCTTGAAAGCTGATCATTAGCTGGAACCGGTTTGGCTCAATGGATAGAGCGTCGGCTTGGGGACTGAAGGGTCCCGGGTTCGATTCCGGTCAAGGGCATGTACCTTGGTTGCGGGCATATCCCCAGTAGGGGGTGTGCAAGAGGCAGCTGATCCGATGACTCTCTCTCATCGATGTTTCTGACTCTCTATCTCTCTCCCTTTCTCTCTGTATAAAAATCAATAAAATATATTTAAAAAAAAAAAAAAAAGAAAGCTGATCATTACATTCTATGTGGAATTGCAGTTCTCTCGCATTCCTGAAGGAAGTATCACAAAATCCACTTTTAGTTCAGCTGAATGGAGTTGCTGTCATGTTAAGCAGTTTAAAACTATGAAATATTCCCCAGGTACTTGCATAAGTTCTTTTCAATTTGAGATTATATAAGCATGTTATGCTTTTTGAACAACATTTTGCTAAGCTTCACAATTTGAATTGCTCTTGACTCCCTTTAATAGAAACTCTTCTGGTGATGTTAAGTATTAGGTACAGGTTTCTAACTTTTGTCCCAGGAGGTAAGCAGGAATTTTTTGCACCTGTTGCTAGTTGAAAAATCAATCAGAAATAAAGCCATAGAATTCTGTAGCTAAAGTATATATAAGATACCTACCCCTGTCCCTTCCTTTTATACATGAGATAATTGAGAGCTAGAGAGATGAAATATCTCTAAAATGTTATTATATACCAAAGGGAAAATTACTCTCCTTACAGAAATTTAGCTTATACATAATTTTTTACATCTGTGAAAAATTTAACATAAAATTCTTTATCACTGAAAAAAACTTTTATTTCCACTGTTCTTTGGGATTCATATTCATGTACATGATCTCTTTTATTTGAGGGAGAGAAATATCTCTCTAGTGTGAGAACTACATTATGCAGCTTCCAGAGCATGATGGTTTTATTTCAAACTCCATTTCAGATGCTACATTTCTATAATAGAAATAGCAGGCTCCCCCTATTTTCTCCAAAACCAAGAGGGAGAAACAAAAACACCAACATGCCACTGAAACAATTTATTGTTTTAAGTATATGGATGAATAGATCCTTGTAGATTGATAGTTTCTGTGTTTTTCACTGTTAAAATTCCTTTGAGATGATAGTTAATGTCTGTGCCATTCACAACTCTGTCTCTCTTATGTGAGCTTGAAGTATCTAGCACTAAGAAAGAAGAGTCTATGTATTATAGACTTGTGGAAAAATAAAAATTGATAGATATTTCATTTAAAAATCTCAACTTTATGTGTTTCCCACTCCTGTTAATAGTTTGCATAATTTTCTTGGCAGACTGTATAGATGCACCTGCTAAATTTAGGATTTCTTTCTGCCTTTTTTTTTTCTTTCATTTTTCTTCAAATTGCTTACTCTTTCTCACGACTTAAACTTCGATTTCTATGCTTATAATTCCAGAAATATGATCCTCCTGCCATGACTTCCCCCAAACACCAGTTTCTGTCTCTAAATGTATTCTCAACACTTCAACTTGGTAGACCTTATGCAATCTCAATTTCACATATCTAAATATGAACTTGTCTTCCCCTTATCTACTGTCTGTCACTGTTACTATCTCCTTTTTCCCCAGTCATCCATATTCAGCACATAAGAACCATCATTTATTCAACCCTACCCTTTATCTTCTATCTGTTTCCTTTTAGTGCCTTTCCTGGGTCTTTCTTCCTTTCCCCTGTCAGTGGTCCACTCCTTATTCTGTATCATGACACAAACCAAGCTGCAGTGATTCAGGAGTGGATGGGAAGACCAAAGTAAAGATGAGAATGTAGAGGATTAGTAGCAAAGGGAAACCCACCTCTTGGAGAGTAATTTTTTAATTTGCTATAGTATTTTAATTTATTTTCCACTGTGGATGGGAAAAATATTGGATATTTTGTAAGCCAAGGAAGAGTAGTGAGAAGAGAAAGACTAAAAGAAAAAAGAGGATAATGAATAGAACAAACCTCTCAATTTTCACCTAATCTAGATCTTGATAAAAATCCACATTTTTTATTTGATTTCATTTTATTGTTGATATTATAACAGATGTCCTCCAAGTTTCCCCCTTTTTTCCTCTCCTTCCAGCCCCTTCCCAACCCCAGGCCTTCACTACACTGTTGTCTGTGTCCGTTGGTTATGCTTGTATGTATATGAGTTCTTAAGTTATTCTCTTCCCATTCCCTCTATTATCCACCCTTCCCCTGCCTGAGATATGTCAGTCTGTTCCATGCCTCCATGTCTCTGATTCCTTTTTGTTCATAGTTTATTATGTTCATTAGATTCCACTTACAAGTGAGATCATGTGATATTGTCTTTCTCTGACTGGCTTATTTCACTCAACATAATACTCTCCAGGTCCATCCATGCTGTTGCAAAGGATAAGAAATTATCCTTTTTTAAAGCTACGTAGTATTCCATTGTGTTAATGTACCACACCTTTTTTATGTACTCATCTACTGATGGGCACTCCAGATTTTAGATATTGTAAATAATGCTGCTATGAACATAGGGATGTATATATTATTTCTGATTCATGTTTTGGGCTTCTTAGGATATATTCCTAGAAGTAGGATTGCTGGACCAAACGGTTGTTCCTTTTTTTTTTTTTTTTTTTTAGTAAATTTCACTCTCAATTCCATAGTGGCTGCACCAATCTGCATTCCCACCAGCAGTATACTAGGGTTTCCTTTTCTATTATTGTTGTTGTTGTTGTTATTATTATTATTATTATTATTATTGATATCATTAGTTCCTTTTTTAATTTTTTGTCTGCTTTTTTTTTCTTTATTGATTAAGGTATTACATATGTGCCCTTATCCCCTCATTACCCCCCTCCATTCCCCCTCTCATGCCCTCACCCCACTATTGTCTGTGTCCATTGGTTAGGCTTATATGCATGCATACAAGTCTTTTTGTTGATCTCTCCTCTTTACCCCCACCCTCCCCTACCTTCCCTATGAGGTTGATGGTCTACTCTAATCAATGCTTCTTTGTCTCTGGACCTGTTTTTGTTCATCAGTTTATGTTATTCATTGTATTTCATAAATGAGTGAGATCATGTAATATTTATCTTTCTCTGACTTACTTATTTCGCTTAGCATAATGCTCTTCAGTTTCATCCATGCTGTTGCAAATGGTAAGAATTCCTTCTTTTTACCACATATTTCATTGTATAGATGTACCACAGTTTTTTAATCCACTCATCTGCTGATGGGCACTTAGGCTGTTTCCAGATCTTAGCTATTATAAATTGTGCTGCTATGAACATAAGGGTGCATATATTCTTTTTGATTGGTGTTTCTAGTTTCTTGGGATATATTCCTAAAAGTGAGATCACTGGGTCAAATGGGAGTTCCATTTTTAGTTTTTGAGGAAACTCCATACTGTTCTCCACAGTGGCTGCACCGATCTGTATTCCTACCAGCAGTGCACAAGGGTTTCTTTTTCTCCAAATCGTCACCAGGATTTGTTGATGATAGCAATTCTGACAGGTGTGAGGTGATATCTCAGAGGAATATACAAAAAGGGAAGGAAGGAAGGAAGGAAGGAAGGAAGGAAGGAAGGAAGGAAGGAAGGAAGGGAGGGAGGGAGGGAGGGAGGGAGGGAGGGAGGGAGGGAGGGAGGGAGGAGGGAGGGAGGGAAAGAAGAAAGAAAAAGAAAGAAAGGAAAGGAAGGGAAGGGAAGGAAAGGAAAGGGAAGGGAAGGGAAGGGAAAGAGAGAAAGAAAGAAAGAAGAATATACCATGTTCATGGATTAAAAGAATTGATATCATTGAAATGTCTATACTACCCAAATCTAAACATTCAATGTAATTTCTATTAAAATACCAATGGCATATTTCACAGATTTAGAACACATATTGCAAAAATTGAGATAGAACCAAAAAAAGACCCCAAATAGCCACATCAATGTGAGAAAGAACAAAGTTGGAGGGATCACAATACCAGATGTGTGGTACCTTTTTTGTCCACAATTGTCAATTTGGTTTACTATCCAAGAAAACATCATTCATCTCTGATAATCTAATTTCCACTCAACCATTTATATGTAACACGAATTAGGTTATCAATGCCCAATGCATATATTAGAACTAATTTCTTTAATTAGTATATTGAGTTACAATGCAATTTCTCATATTAGCAGAGCTGTAATTAATGCAATTCATAATAACAGTCATTTATACTTAAAGTGAATGTGCTAAAAGAGCTGCTTTTCCTAAGAAACTCAAAACACCAACCAGTGTTTATAACACCCTTAAGTTTATAACAGCACAATTTACAGTAACTAAGATCTGGAAACAGCCCAGATGTCCATCGGTACATGAGGGAATAAAAAAGCATGAGTGGAATACTATGAAGCTATAAAAAAGAAGGATCTCTTACCCTTTGCAACAGCATGGACACTGACAATAGTGTGGTGAAGGCCTGGGGTGGGGGTGGGGGTGGGGGTGGGGTGGAATGAAGGAGGGATATTTGTAATACTTTCAAAAAGAAAGATTTATTTATTTTTTTAAGTATGAAAGAATCCAGTCTAAAGATTACAACAACATGGAGAAGGGCAAATCTGAGCATGCTGTGAAACGGGCTCAGAGCCCTGGTTGGCCTGTTCCTGAAGCCCAACCTACCTCTAGAATTTTGTTTCTACATCAATAAATTGCTCAAATCACTTTTTAAGATTCTTTTGTTTATTTTTATTTTTTTGTTAATCCTCACCTGAGGATATTTTTTCATTGACTTTTAGAGAGAGTGGAAGGAAAGGGGAGAGACAGAGAAAAACATTGATGTGAGACACATCAATTGGTTGCCTCTTACACATGTCCCAACTGGGGCTCAGGGATTGAGCCTGCAACTAGGATATATGCCCTTTACCAGAATTAAACTCAGTCCATGAGCTGAAACTGTAGCCACTGAGCCAAACCAGCTAGAGCCAAAATTAATAAAATAAAATAAAATAAAATAACTGCTTTTAAAGATACACAGTTCTCTCATGAGGAAAAATCTTCCTCACCTCTTTCTATCACATTTGAACCAAGAGCTTGGTAGTCAAAAAGTAATTAATGTTTTTCTACATCTGTGACTAATGAATGTGTAAACCTCAGTAAGAGCACAGTTACACTGTAGACTGGGAGATCGTTTCCTGTTCTGTATGTTATACCAGTAGTGGTTGATATCAAGAGCCTGAAAATATTTTTACTGGCTACAGTTTGTCTCTTTAATATTCTCAATATGTGTGTGATTTGTATGTTTCTTTCAGTCAAGAGAATCCATCCCATTAAATGACCTAAAGTCAGAAGTTTCTCCCCGGATTTCAGCAGAGGACCTGATTGACTTGTGTGAGCTCACAGTGACGGGCCACTTCAAAACACCCACCAAGAAGACCAAGTCCAGTAAACCGAAGCTCCTGGTGGTTGACATCCGGAATAGCGAAGAGTATCCTTTGTGCATGCGGTTTTAGAGGGTGGTCCTGCCTTATTCATATTGCATCCTTTCCATTTACAGGGCTTGTGGTAAAAACAATGAACGTATCTGGGATTCCTCTGAATTCCAATAGCTAAGTAACTCTCAAACCGGATGCCAGAGTAGACTTGCATAATGTTTCATAAGGTAATATTACATACCAGAGGCCCAAAAATGCTTTCCAAACAAAACCAGAATGTTGGGGTATTTTGTTAGTTTTTGTGTTTCTCTGGTGTGTATTGTTCTTGGGGAATTTTAATCCTTCTTGCTGTGGCTAAAATTTTAGCAAAGATGAGAAGTATTTACCTGGTCTAACTCATAGGCTAGAGAGAGTTTGCCAGACCTCATCATTAAATTTATTATAATTTTCAAAATATTGACTTATAGAGAACATGTTAAAGTATTTTTCACTGACATTAAATGTTCTATAATTTCTGATGATTTTGCTTGGCATTAAAGTATAAACAGGTATAAAATAATAACAATTCAATCTTTCTCCTTATTTTTTCATCTAGTAGATTTTCAAATTTGTTTTTGAACACAGCAACTCCCTTTTCAAATAAAGTTTTTTTGAAACTCAATATATAAAATATAAATGAAGACTTTTATAATTAATACTAGAAGTCCAGTGTACGAATTCGTCTATCAGTGGGGTCCCTCGGCCTAGTCTGTGGGATCAGGCCGAAACCGGCTCTCCAACATCCCCCAAGGGGTTCTGGATTGCAAAGGGCATGGCCAGGCTGAGGGGCCCCACCGGTACATGATCAAGGCCAGGGAGGGATGCAGGAAGTTGGCCAACCTGGGAAGGACCACAGGGCATATCTGGCCCATCTAGTTCAGTCCCGATGATCAGCCATACCCCAGCAACAAGCTAACCTACCTGCCATTTGGAGCATCTGCCCCCAGTGGTCAATGTATGTCATAGCAGGCTGTTGAACGATCTTAGCATATCATTAGCATATTGCACTTTGATTGTTTGAACAGACGACTGGACACTTAGCATATTGGGCTTTTTATTATATAGGATTCTTTATAAATTAACATTTATAGCATTTCCTAACTATAAATGAGGCTAATATGTGAGTGTTAGCAGGTTAGTGGTTTTTCTCATATTCTAAAATTGTCATGTAAATTTTCATGTGAATATTTTTAATCAATTTTAAAATGAATTCAAACTATACATTTACAGAACTTCTGAAGCAAGTCATAGAGTCTTTTATTACTGAAAATATAATCTGAGAGGCCACTAATTCAAATTATATATCCCCACCCCTTTTTGAAAAGTTACTACTTTCTATTTTCCCAAAACTGTGAGTTCCCTGAGTATGGTGAGAGTATAAATGCTCATGTATCTGATTGTTTAGGCTTCATGGATACTGGAAGTTCTTTGGCAGAGTAGGTGAGTGCACTGACTTCCAAAACAAGCATTAATTTCAATTTGACTGGTCATGGACCCCTGATCTATTCATTACTTCAAAGGCTTAAAATACTTTCAATTCTTTAGCTTATGGTTCTTTTGGTTGAAACTTTAGTTATAGCTTTTAATAAAATTATCAAAAAACATAGCATTCTAGCATATGCTTTGTTTTCATTTTAAAGACTATTACTAAAATAATTAATCCAATAAAATGGATTTCCAAGTGGCAAAATGGGAGTTGGGAAAAAACAAATTTGATGCGGTAGTCTAAGTTCAAGATAAATGAGTGTCTGAAATAGGCCAGTAAGTGGTAATGGGAATAGAGAGGCGAGAGGATGGGATTTATTAATGCAACAGGATGTTAGATATTGCCACTGGTGAGATGTCAAAAATGAAGTTTTAGGCTGATATGGGAGATGGTGATGTCATTCAAAGAAAGCAGCAATAGATTTAGAAAGGAAAAATGATGATATCTAAAGATGTAATTTTTACATCAGTTAATGCTATTTAGTTACATTATATATGAGAAAGGCATGATTTTAATTCCATATGCCTTGTACCTGTTGATATTCTAAAGGTGTAACCTTTACTTTGGGCTGGCTCTATTTAACTAATTGTAATTAGTTAACATAGCAACAAACAAGTTAAAAATGCTGGTATGCTTTGGATAGAGATATACTGAGTGGCCAGATTATTATGATCTCTGAACACATAATAATCTGACCACTCAGTGTATGTCCTATATAACAAAAGGCTAATATGCAAATTGTCCCCTCACCCAGGAGCTCAACCAGCAGGCAGGTTGGCCAATCATCCATGGCCCCGACCCCTGCCCAGGCTGGCTGGACCCTACCCATGCACAAATTCATGCACTGGGCCTCTAAATATATATATATATAAACAGCTTACTGCAATAGCATAAAGTCTCCAATTACCAGAGGAAAAATGTTTGCAGATCACAGAGTCTATCAGAGTAGTAAACAGCTCTATTTAAAAACACCTGACCAGATGACTGCTATAATAGCTAGATGTTTTTATAGCTACTGTTATTCCATAGTCACCAATTTTCTAAAATGTTGCTGAACAAGTTGTATAGAAGACATTCAAATGTGGCATTAGTTTGTAGAGCTTAGTATAGTCTAATCATTGTATTTTATCTTTATTTCTGATTTTCAAAGAAGAGAACTTGATTGGCTCAGCCTGCATCAGATAACCCTTCACCCTTTCTCTCCCTACTGTGCTGTCAGTCATGATTGTGGCAGGATCATCTGATACAAACGTGAGAGCTGAGGCTCACCCTTTCATCAGGGTCAGTAGTTGACGCCCTTTCAGCAAGAGAATGGGGGACAGGCATCAAGCATGTCTGCTGTCGTATTTGACCAAGATACGTTTGTATTGTTTTTGCTACTATAAAAACACTGCATATATATATATATATATATATATATATATATATGAAAACTTATATATATATATATATGTTTTCATTGTTGATAAGGGCTAAAGGCTTTTTTATAAATAAAATATATGGCAACTGATTCAGTTTGGTAGATGTATATACATTTGCAAATGATATTTGAGTCATTAGGTTCTTTATGTTATCAAAAATTTTCATTTTAAGGTATGTTCTTACTGAAAATAAAGGTACTATCAGACTAGTGACATGTTGAGAACAAAGTCATTACTGGTCATGAAAACTGAAGTTCAACCGAAGGACTTGTATACATGCATATAAGTACAACCATGGACACAAAACTCTGGGGAGGGTGGTTATGTATGGGGGGGGGGGGTGCGGGCGATGGTAAAATATGTACACAGACAATAATTTAATTTTTTAAAAAAAGTAAAAAAAAAAAACCTGAAGTTGAGAACATTGGATAATTGTAAATGTTTGAGAGAGTAGTACTGATGAAAACCAAGGAAGATCTGCCAATGGTCATAAATTCTTTCCTTTCTAGAAGACTCTAAACAATGAGATACTAATGTTTATTCTATCTTTCTCTTCATTTTCAGAACTCTTTATAGTCCTTATTAATGCCAAATGTTCTTCTTTAAAGGAAAAATGAGGAAGAAGCATCTGACCTAAATATTTTAAATATAAAGTATGTGGTCAGTCTACACCATCTTTTTTGGGAATAGGAGTCTCAAATTTCTTCTGCCTTCATTTAATTTCTTTACCTAAATAACTTTTATTAATTCTTCAAATTTTAATTTGGCCATCACTTACTTTCTCAGTGAAAACTTTCCCTGTTCTCTCCAAATGGACATATCCTACCAAGGCATCATATATATCTCCTTTAGACCTATTTTTATAGTTGTTTTATTTATATGAATAGTTATTAGATGGATAATAATATTTAAGAATATCTTTATAGACTCTATATAAATAATTATCTTTTTAGTTGTACTTTTTTAATTGTATTTTTTACTTACTAAGGAGGGAATATATTTTTTCTTTAAAATATTAAGGTATTTCTAAATATTTTAAGCAAATATATGCTTTTCATTCCGAAAATAAAATTTATAGTCAATGATGAAATCATCAGAACCCTGCCAAAGCACAAATATAATAGGCATCAGTCCATTTAGAGACCATAAAATTGAAGAGTGGAAATGTCAGCTAAATTTACTTGAGAAGTAAACTAACAACAGAACTGTTTCTAACCAGTGCTGTTGACCTTAACAATTCTAAATAGAGTTCCATTTAGCAATCGCTTACTCAAAGTAGATAGGCTTTTGCAGTATCAAATTATATCTGGGAATATCTGCTTGGCTATATTACTTTCAGAGCTCAGGAGTAATCATAGTAGTAGTAATGAACTTAAAGGCATGATTATTATGTGGCCCATGCGATTGCCTTGATTTGCTGCATCCTGACCACTTTCACAATGCTTCATTTAATCAGGAAATTCTTTACATCTTTGACTAGTCATCTTCCTTTCTCTTTTTCATTACATTTTCACATTTAACTTTTATTTCCCCTTGGAGGATAAAATACTCATGTAAGCATGGAAGATGTTTAGAACTGCCAAAAGTTCATAAATAAAGCCAATGAATCATCAAAATAGTAATTAGTAGCAATTTATTGTGCACACCAAAGAGTTTTCAAACCAAGAACACTCAGACAAAAACATCAAATACTGAGGTTCAGAGTCTATTGTCATAATGCAGCTTATACAGTGTGGAGGCAATAACTGTCTATTGGTCACAGTATTCAAATTTTCTTTAATGAAAGGGAATTGGAATAGTTTAACTTTGGGTTACTTCCTATCAATTTGGGGGAACAAATTGAGTTCACTTATGGTTTTCAGAGACATAGGCAAGAAGTGAACCAGGTCAAGTTAGTGTCACTTGTCTTGGAAAATAAGCTAAATTAAGTATACTTGTATGACTAAACCAAACCAGTTTTGTCCACTCAGGGAATTTTCAAGTCTGGTCTCTGTGTTTGATTTTTACGATACTGTCTTCTGGGAATCAGTTACCTGTCTCTCTCTCTCTCTCTCTCTCTCTCTCTCTCTCTCTCTCTCTCTCTCTCTCTCTCTGTCTCTCTCAAATCTGCACACAAGTGTTTTCCTTATACTTTCCTTCTCAGTTTTATTCGGGGTCACATTTCAGGCAGCATCAACATTCCATTCAGCACTGCATTCACCTCGGAAGGGGAACTTACCCAGGGCCCTCACACCTCTGTGCTCCAAAGCTTCAAAGGAAAGGTCATTGTCATCGTGGGGAATTCTGCAAAGTACACAGCAGAGGTAAGTGTACTCAGAAATGTCATATGTGCAGAATGAGTTATTTACCTGCCTAGAACAGATTGTCTAAAAGTTTATTTCTTCAAGAGTAGATCGCATATCAAGTGAACTTTGAAGATCTACCTATATTCTTACATAGAAGAGTTTGTCAGCCTTTCCCAGTAAAAGGATTCAAGCTTTCTTCCTCAGTGTGCAACATCAGGTTCAGTAGTAAGTTTAGAAAGATCCAAATGATAACCTAATAGCCTAAAGTGTTCTTCAAAGAAAAAATTACTTTTCAAAATTGCAAAGAAGTAGCCTCAATTCTTTTGAATGGAGAAAAACATAGGAGCTTGATAAGAGAGTCAAGAAAACTCTTGGTAGACTTGGTTGGATTTTCAGGTTTGTTACTATAGGCTCAAAGATATCAACTTTAGAGAGGAGTGAGTGAAACAATAAAATGACTTCCCTCTTCCCTGGCTATGTTCTAAACAAACTGAAAAACAAAGAATGTGAAGGTCAAAGATATCACCTTCATTTTTTATTAAATGTATTAGAATGACATTGGTTAATATTGGTTAATATATAATAAATTATATAGGTTTCGTGTATACAGTTCTATAATATGTCATCTGTAGTTACATTGTGGTAGTAAAGGGTAAAGGGGGTCAAATATATTGTATGATGACAGAGGAGATTTAATTTTAGGTAGTAATAAAAAATAAAAAACACCTTTATAAAAGACAAGTTGAAAAATATAGTATAATATGAGAGCCAAATGAGCCTACTCACAAAGCCTCCAGAATTAGAGAACACATCTAGATGTAGGCAACACTAAACCAGGACAGCCCTTTTTCTAAAGGGAAGGAAGAGTCTGAAAAGTCAAAGAGGTGGTTTTCTCCCTGCAGGCAGCTTATTCCCAAGAGAAAGAGAGGCAGGACTGAGCCTTCCCAGATTTACCAATCTCTCCACTTCCCAGAGCAGAGAAAATAGACAAAAAGAAAGGTTAATAATATCGATATACTTAGAAAATTTTTTTCCTCAAAGGAATTAGCAGTAGAGCTACAATTTCCCCCTCTAAATGTACATTCCTTTATGTCTGAATAAACAGAATAATCCAGAAATGTGAACACTGGAAATGTAATCAGATGAGAACTTTAATACTTTTGGACGTAGGCCATTTTTATCTCACAAGTACAGGGCTAATGGTAATATTGAGTTTTGACACTAAATGAAAGTCATCCTTCAAGTTTCATTAATGATTAGTAAAAAATCATGAATCTCTCACCCCTATTTTATATATCCAGTGTCTGACAGGGAAAAATCTAAACACACTTATTTCAGAAAAACTCCATATAATTAATGATTAATGTGCAATTTTAAGTAAACGAAAACATCTTTTAATTTAGAAATAAAGACATGGTATCTAAATTATTTTTATGTGATTTGTTAGCTAATAGTTAATTTTATTTTCCAGTGCTATTATTTACATATATCTGAATTTAAGTACTATTTTATGTATGATGACAATATAAAAGTTCTAGAGTTTGGAAGTAACACCAACAAAATGGCAGAGTAGGCAGAGCTATCCTATTTCTTTGTAGAAACATTAGCAAATAGAAACTGTACTATGTTGAATAAAAGTTGCAAAAGCTGGCCTTCTTGTCTTCTTCCTAACCTTTCAGCTTTTCACCATTGAGTATTGTTAGTTGGACTTTTTCATATATAGCTTTTATCATGTAAAAAATTTTTTTCCTCATGTTGGTTTATTGAATATTTTATCAAGAAGTGTTGTTGAATTTTTTCAAATGCCTTTTCTGCATCAACTGAGATGATTATGAGTTTTTGTTCTCTTCTTTCTATGAATGTGGTATACTATACTGATTGATTTTCATATGTTCAACTATTGCATTCCTACCATAAATTTCAGTTAGTCATGATGTATAATCCTTTTAATATTCTCCTAAATTCAGATTGCTAGTATTTTTTTTTTGAGAATTTTTGCATCAGTATTTACTGGGGGTACTTGTCTGAAGCCCTCTGGGTCTGTCTGGCTTTGGTATTAGTATTATGCTGGCCTCATAGCATGAGGAAGTCTTCCCACCTCTTATGTGTGTTGCAAGAGTTTGAAAGGATTGCTGTTAATTCAAGCCAGAGCAATTAGGCAAGAAAAAATAAATAAAAGATATCAAAGTTGGAATATCTGTTCATTTCTCAGAACTATGGTAAAAGGTAACACAAACTGGGTAGCTTAAAAAAACAGAAATTTATTCTCTCATAGTTTTGAAATCCCAGGAGAGGGCAAAAAAGGAGGACTACAAAGATCTCATTTTAGTTAGGGTCCCATGTAGATTCTTCTCTATGCCATAATTAAATCCTGTTAAAGATCACTTGTCAGTTAATATCTAATTCACATTATCCAACAGGTTAAATAAAGCAGTGAGTTATTAGATAATAAAGCATATTCAGATATTTTGTGAACAATGTTAAGTCCGCATCAAGGAAAGTCTGACAGTCTCATGCAGGTGAAGTGGAGTCCCGAGTCTAATGGTGTGCGGAAGGCGGGATCAGGTTTTGTGCCGATCCTTGCTGCTGCCTGGCCAAGTTTAACTGAACAAGGCAAACAAATATAGACCTCATCTGTTGGTAGGGTTGATGGGAGCAGGAAGACCTCTGTGTCAAAACAAGAGTAGAGCCAATTCAAGCTCTGTATCACATTTTAAATGGAAAATGTGTCAAGGACTTACTCTTGTCTCATTGAGTTTTTAAAACTCAGATGAGAAACTGCATCTTTGATTGTTAAACTAGCATTACATTCCCTGGGTATAGAGGGAACACATGCCAGCATGATATGTACAGAAAGCCCCACGAAAGATAATTCTTACAAAACTGAAATGTGCTGAATTAATCTAGCCCGTATCTAACTATGAGGAAGGCAATATTATCTTGGCTTGACAAAACACCATAATGAACCCGCCTCCTTCCTAGAAGTAAATTATAATGTTTAGCAAGAATGAGAACTTAGCACGATGGCATACGGTAACGTGGTATTGAGTTATTTTTTCTCCCCCATGGATCCATCTCCAGAGCTAGTGATAGGTCTCAGACTGGAAAATGGCCAACCACATGGACCAGCACAGAATGCAACTCCAATTGGTGTTTCTCCACCTTTATTGAGTCTTTAAGAAAAAATCATAAACATCATATTGCTGTGTTGGTCACAGAAACTCACAAGACTTTAAAAATAATTGCTCTCTATATAAGATTATATTTTTTTTGGTTATCTGACTACTAAGATGTCTTCCTTGCCTGTACTTGTCTTGTCAATCCTTTGGGAAATATTAGGCACAGCTAATTTTACCCTTAAAATGTTATATTCTTGGCATTAAATCAACACTTTTTTTGTCATCTAAAGAAATATTCATCTGACAACATAAAAGTCAATGCCAAGTAATGTCATGTGTGTTATTACTCTTTCCTTCAAAACAAAGGAAAGCAACCCTTCACCTCCACCCCCCAAAAAAAGAAAAGAACAAAACATATATTTCTGATTAACATTTGATTCCAAAACCTAGATAAAAGAAAGGTTTTGTGGAGATTCTGTGACTAAACAGTGTGAGTGGCTGGTGCTTTCTACACATGGCATGTAAGGATTAAATTTAAAATATGGCATCGTTTTCAACTGAAAATCTTCAGATTTACAATAAAGCATGCCTTTGAAGCTACTTTAAAAATAAGATAATAGTCCAGTTGTGTTTCTTTATACTCCTCTAAGGGCCAAGGTAATTTAGTTTGGATTTTAGGTTGGAAGTTGTCTATACAGCAGTAATAGGAGGCTGCCACCTTGCAGTCCCACCCCATTACTTCCCGAATCCCTTAACCAAGCTAAATCATGTTTTATGATCCCTTTTTCTCTCTCTAGCCCTGTCTGCTGTCTCTCTTTGCTCAAGCGCTTCCTCTAGCTTTTGGTCCTGAGCATCAGAGACAATCGTAATCCGGTATGTGCTCAAAGGGGACCAAGTGTCTCTGAAAACCAATCAATCGTGTGTGTTGTCTCTACAGTAAACTTCTCTGCCTCCAGACAGTATCTACCTAGTTCTTCAGATCAATGTGATATTTTGTGTGAGGACTTTTTCCTGTCAGAAAATGTATTAGGCCTCTTTATAATGGTACCTTCTGCATTTTGATAAGGAATAGGAAGTGAATCTCCTTTATGAGTTCCAGATATGCAAGGAATTCTTTCCCCGTCTTGTTAGACCTATAATCACCAGCCATGGTTAAACTTGGCTTTCTTCCTGACTTTTTCCTTGTCTTCTTGTCAGCAAACGTTTTTGTCTGTGGGTTTATGTCAGATTATAAGGAAACCTTTTACCTATTAGTGCAATTTGAGCACACTGGACATCATATGAGGCTTTATAGTACAAATTATCCTATATAACTGCATTTGTTAAGTGAGGGGGGTTAACTTTTAAAAGACCCATGGACTAAATTAAGAACTGCCCCGTAGGTCCCTATTCTCATAGTTTTCAAATATTATGTGAATAAAAGGCAAGATAGGAGTTGTTATAAAGAGGACTTTAAAACACCTAATCCTGACTTTGGTTGTCTGTTTTTTAACTTGTTTACTAAATTTATTTTGTGAACAAGAATTTTTTAAAAAGACAGAGGGAGGTCATTTCCAATTCCCTGGAAAAACTGCCAAGTCATCATGTGAATGCTGTGGTCTCTGGCACCTATATTCATGACCCATCAGAGGATGAAAGTTATGTTGTCTCATTATGTGTTATTCCACACACCCACCCTGCCCTCCACAGCCCACCATTTAATTAATTACTCCTTACCGCAGGAATGTTTGTGGCTGAATAAAAACTAACCATAGTCGCCCTCCCGCTTGACCCTACAGAGGTTGGAACTTGGCTGTGATCCATCGTAGCCGTAACTGTTTTGAATCTGAGTTTTTATTATATACCGTATTTTTCGGACCATAAGACTCACTTTTTTCCCCCCAGAAGTGGGGGGGAAAAGTCCCTGCGTCTTATGGTCCAAATATAGCCTACACATATACTTTAAAAAAAAAGTTTTTTTACTTGCCCGGCTATGTGTGGTCTCTGTGTGCTTGCCCGGCTCTAAAATGGTTCTAAATGCTGCTGTTTACTTTACAGGGTTGATTACATGTGTTTATGACTGTGATGTTGGGTTTTAATGCACATAAAATATTTAAGGACACTATTTGTTTCAGAATCTTTTTTTCTT
This sequence comes from Pipistrellus kuhlii, assembly GCF_014108245.1. NCBI lineage: Eukaryota > Metazoa > Chordata > Mammalia > Chiroptera > Vespertilionidae > Pipistrellus > Pipistrellus kuhlii. The sequence continues at coordinate 132,046,889 of NW_023425404.1, forward strand.
CATTTCCCTTCTCTAAAAACTGGTGCGTCTTATGGTCCGGAGCGTCTTATGGTCTGAAAAATACGGTACATTCTTTTCAGAGCATAGTATACTGCATGGAATATAACTAGTGGCTTGGATGTAGTATGAGTTTACTGTTCTCTGTTGTCTAGTGTAAACAGAAGTTAATGAAGGATGGTTGCTGAAATTCTAGCCCCATATATCACAGATCAGAGGAAAATGTACAGAATGCTCTTTAGTTCCTGCCCCACGATGGTATCAGATGATGGAATTTTATCAGAAGAGGCTTGTTATCTACTGTGAGCCAGGGTACTTTTTTTTATTAGAACAAATTTTGTCATATCTAAAAATTTTCCTTTATCTTTTTAAATATGAACTTTAAAATTTTTCCAGGTAGCCTTTCCTGGTAGGACTGTTTGACAGCATAACATATTGATAAACACTAATCTGTAAGTCTATAGGAAGATCCCAATGCCTAGACACTAGGTCACAATCAACTATCATAAATTTTAAAATTAAATGAACTAGTATAAAGGAAAAAAATTTTAACCTAGAGTTTATCATGAGTTTTAAAAGGCCTTTGATATAATTGAAATTATATGTAAAGTGTTGTGCATATTTGCCTTTTATTGATAGAGAGGATACATCTATAGCTATCATCTGTTTACCAAAAGTATCTGTGATCTAGTAAATGGTAAGAGTCACATATCAATTACTGTTCCATTAATGGCAATTCACATAAACACTGATTTGTCCCCATTGCAGACTAATCTCCTTCTTAAGATTTAAGCTATATATTTGCAAGGTGTAAGTGGCTCTCCTATCCAAGAATTAATTGGGGGGAAAGTAGGAAACTAATTTATAGTGAGTATTTGCTCCGAGTCAAGCATTTAAACATATGATATCTAATCCAATCCACCCCAAAATGCTTTAAGTACGCCACTGAAGTGGAGTATTATTGCACATTTGACAGGTGAAGAAACTAAGGCCAAAAAGCTAATAAGTGACTTACCCACAGCTAAACAGTGACAGAACCCTGGTTCAAACCCTGTGCTAGCTACAAAGTTCCTCCACTTTCCTCCTGCCACCCAGACTGTTTGAATGAAACAGTGAATTCTCTCAGCTGCTTGACTAATGGCAACAAATTATATGAAAAGTTGTTGTTTGTCTTATCACCCTGTTAATTCGATCTGAAATTCTCTCATCCCCTGCACCCAGCTATCTTTACTCAAGTCGCCAGTATCTCCTGCCTGACTTGCTGCAGCTTCACATTGTCCCTGCCTGCAGTCCCCTTCTTTCCTCCGGCTGTACCCTACAACCAGAGTGAACCTTCTCAAAGTAAATACAATCATTGTCAAAATGCCTCTGCGACTTCCCACAGCCTCCAAAATAAAATTCAAATCCTAATCGTGGTTTCTGGGCTCTTTGTGATCCGGACTCGGCTTTGTTTTCCATCCCTCACCGCTTCCCTCACCCTCTAGATTCCAGCCATAATTAACTACTTGCAATTTAGTATATGTATGTGGGGGTTTTTTTTGCACTTCTATTTGGAGCATTCTTCCCACTTCTGTTCAACTGGGTAACTCCTGTTTGTCTTGAAAGGCTGTTTATATAGCATTTCTTCATGGAACTCTTTCTTAACTCCTCATGCCTGAAACTAAGTACCCTTCCCAAGTGCTCATAGAAAACCTTTTACTTACTCTTATAATGTCAGTAGGACTACTATCACATGTAGAGTTTCTCTGTTTGTTAGATAAAAACCCATCCTTCCTTTACCAGTAAGAACAAGAGCACTGTGTAAGGGCACAGTGCTTGGAGAGGATGGGCTACACTTCATGCTCCACTTGCCCCTTTTCAGTGTTCTCTCATGCAGACAGTCTGCACAGCCATATGGTGGTTCTGTGTAACATTTGTCAAATGGCATTGTAATTGCCTGTTCACTCATCTGCTTCTCCCACTAAACTCCAGGGTCAGGAAGGACAGGGATTATGTTATATTCATTGTTACACCCTCTCACCCCTAGCATAGGGCTTTTCAAATAGTAAGCACTCAATAAATATTGATGGTTTAATTAATGACTAAGTTCATAAATAAACACATGAAAACAGTAGTTTTCTGTCAAATATGCATTTGCAGAAATTGATAGAAAGAGGAAGACAAAAGAAAAATACACTGAAATCAGTACTATTGTAGTTTAACTCAAGGCAGCAAACACTGAGTAAACAGAAATGAGAAAGACATAGTCCCTTGCCCTCAGTAAACTTTCGATCTAATTAATAAGATAAGACATGTGTACAACTGGTTAAAACTTAAAGCAGAATGTGGCATGTGCTATATGAAATTTATAAAGTCCTAGAAAATCATTGAGAAAGGAAAAATTTCTTCCAGTTAAATGAGGGATTCCTAAAGCTTCATAAAAAAGGTGATGACAGACCTACCCTTTGAATTATGGGTAGAATTTCAGTAAGGAAAAGTGTTGGGACAAGGACCAAAGTGAAGAGGGAACATTCCAGGCAAAGGAAAGAGCACAGGCCGCAGGTAAGGCTGTTTGCAGGTGGGTGGAGAGTCAGGTGAAGGGTGGTCTTGAAAGCTGTGCTAAGGAGTTTATGGTTTTACAGTGGGAGCTATTAAAGGTTTTTAAGAAGAAACATGACAATCAGCTATATTTTAGTAAGTCATTTGAAAAATTACTTTTAAAGTGTCTTCTCTCCCTTTTACCCTTGATCCCAGTGAAATAGGAATTTTAAAACGCCAAAAACTAAAGATCAGTTTAAGAATTTCACTCAATGAAGGTTCTTTCCAATTTTATCTTTATGTTGATCTTCTGTCAGAAGCTTGCAGTTTCCCACTATCTAAATAGTTTCTAAGCTCCCAGTGCTAGCAAACTCCAGTTACTTCAGGGGAAAGACCACAGAAGGGGTTTGTTGAGACTGACAGCCAAAGCTCTGCAACTTTTTAGAGGAGATTAGGGAAATGGCCTCACTGCTGAATCACGGGATTCAAGGCATCTGATCGCATCCTGGTACTGTCCTCTCTTTCTTATTTGGCATGTATTTATATAAATGCATGTATTTATATAAGCAACTTATGGTAGGTCTGAAATAAAGAATTTCTCTGTCCTCAAAATGCAAAGAAACTTTAGATACCATTGGAAAGTTTCTTATTGAAACTTCCCCTACGAGCTCTTAGATACTACCTACCCATTGTTCTTTCTGAAGGTAAATAAGCAAGGCATTTCTTGGGAGGGACCCACAGGTCCTGACTCACTTTGCTTAAGGACAATGGCCCTAAGAAGGAAAAAAAAAAACAAAAAAAAAAACTGTATACAACAGTGACCGGGGTCTCAAGATCTCCCGAGGGTCTTTTCTCATGTAGGTAGCAAAGTGCAGGTAAACTGAAAGCATAAGAGCCATTTAAGTGGTTCAAGAGTAATTGGGGTCTAAAATGGAGTAGAAGCAGGGAATGGAAGAGACGAAATGGATCCAAGACAAATCACAGAGAGAACTGACTCAGCTGTGTGCCTGTTGAAAGTGGAGCCCAGCCAAGTGGATCAGTTAGTTGAGTGTCGTCCTGTGCACTATAAAGGTCACAGGTTTGATATTGATCAGGACACATACTTAGGCTTCAGGTTCCATTATACGGGAGGCAAGGATGGATGTTTCTCTCTCACATGGACATTCTCTCTCTCTCTCTCTCTCTCTCTCTCTCTCTCTCTCTCTCTCTCTCTCTCTCTCTCTCTCTCTCTCTCTCTTTCTTTCTCTTTCTCATCTCCTAACCACTGAGCCACAGTGGCCAGGCAATTGTTCTCTTTTGAAGCTTAAATTTGAGAAGCTTAATTAGAGGCCAAAGTCATAAATTTAAAGTCATCAATGTATAGATGGGACTTAAAGCCCATGGGACTAGATTAACAGGGGATTAATGCAGAGACAAAAAAGAAAAAGTCAGAAGACAGGCATGGGGTGGAAGTCAAGAAAATAAGGAAAACCCACCAGAGGAGACTGGAAAGACCAACTAGAAAGGCAGGAGAAGTAGGAGAGAGTGGTATACTGAAGGCTAATGAAAGAGGATTTTGAAAAGGAGGTGTATGATCAAATGTGTCAGATGATGCTGATGGGTCAAACAGATTCAAATTCACTTTTAAAAATTAGATTTGGCAATGTGACATAGAAGGGTTATTGTTGAGCTTTATATGTGTATTTGGGGGGAATGATTGGAGACAAAAGTCTGATTAGGATGGATTTGAGAAAGAATAGGCTTCTTGCAAAGAAATGAAAAGAGATAGCACAAAGCTATAGATTAAAAGAGATTTTAAGATATCGATTAATCACAGTGTGTGGAACTTTTTGGATCCTAATGCAAATAAACAGGTTGTAAATATAATTAAATGAATGAATGATACATAGATGAATAGATGATATTTGTGAAGTAATTGGAAATGTGAACACTTACTGAATATTTCATTATATTAAGTGGTTATTGTTAAGATTTTCTAGGTACTATGGATATATTTTAAAGGTCTTATTTCAAAGACACATTTATGGACTAAATGACTTACAGGATTTACATGAAAACAATAAATGTGGTTGAGAGGAGTGATGGGAGTAATAAAGGAAATTAACTGGCTATGAGTTATAATTATTGAAACCGGGTGTTAGTTACCATTCTTGTCTGGTTCTTTTTGAATATGCAGTTCAACTTTTTATTTTAATAAAATTACAATATGCACAGCACATGCAGGGCTAGCATCTGATTGTCTGGTTTATATATATATATATTTATATTTTTTCTAATAAAAAATTAAAGAGACAGAATGGGAAGAGATGAAACGGAGACAGAAACTATAGGCAACAGAAAACAGTTGAGTTAATGCACTATAATTAGTTATATATTCCCTTATATAACACAAACTATTTTTAAAATTTAAGATCTCGGGGGGGGGGGGGGGGAGGGCAATGGTATATGTACAAAGATAATAATTTAATTAAAAAAAAATTAAGATCTCTAACACTATCAAATTTCCTAATCTCAAATAATGCTTCCAAAAATAGAAGACTATAGATATACCAGAGCATGGATTCTGAATATCCCAGGCACCATGAGAATAGTTGTCCTTAAAATAAACATGGTTAAGTGTTTAGAAAACCTGGACCACATAATAGTGTTTTGTAAACTCCCAATTTTTTTCTTATCAAATTTAACCATTTTCCAGTGTATAACTTCCTGGAATTCCCTGTTGTACTCCTTGTCACAAGTGCCTGTAGGAGGATGCAAGATGATTACTCACCTTGTGTTCACCTTCTTGCTTTAGCCCTGCTGCTGGTTTAACTTCTGGGAGTGAAATAAGGAAGTAAGGCAGCCACTGTTTTATTACTATGGAAACGGCTTCACACCTTATGCCGGCAGTACTCTTTTCGGTGTTAAAGAGGTACAATGTCCCATAGGAATTGTATATATTGAAGGTGTACAGCTTTTTTTTTTTTTAATTTTTTTTATTTATTAAATTATTATCTCTGTACATATTTTAACATTGCCCTCCCATACCCTTCCTCCCCAGAGTTTTGTGTCCATTAGTTGTACTTATATGCATGTATACAAGTCCTTCGGTTGATCTCTTATCTCCTCCAGATCTCCCTACTCTCCCTGGTGTAATTTTACAGTCTGCTTGTTGCTTTACTGTCTTTATATCTATCTTTTGGTTTGTCAGTTTATAATGTTTTTTAATGTCCATAAATGAGTGAGGCCATGTGGTATTTCTCTTTTATTGACTGGCTTCTTTCACTCAGCATAATGTTCTCTAGTTCTATCCAGGTTGCTGCAAATGATGAGAATTTCTTCTTTTTTATGGCAGCATAGTATTCCATTGTGTAGATGTATCATAGTTTTTGGATCCAATCATCTGCTGACAGGCACCTAGGCTGTTTCCAGATTCTAGCTATTGTAGATTGTGCTGCTATGAACATAGGGGTGCATATATCCTTTCTGATTGGTGTTTTTAGTTTCTTGGGATATATTCCTAGGAGTGGGATTACTGGGTCGAATGGGAGTTCCATTTTCAGTTTTTTGAGGAAACTCCACACTGTTCTCCACAATGGTTGCACCAGTCTGCATTCCCACCAGCAGTGCACGAGGGTTCCTTTTTCTCCACAACCTCACCAACAGTTGTCCTTTGTTGATTTGTTGATGTTGGCCATTCTGACAGGTGTGAGATGGTACCGCATTGTTGTTTTGATTTGCATCTCTCGGATAATTAGTGACCTTGAGCATGTTTTCATGTGCCTTTTGGCTTTCTTTCTGTCTTCTTTTGAAAATATTCTATTTAGATCCATTGCCCATTTTTTAATTGGATCATTCATCTTCCTTTTATTTAGTTGTATAAGCTGTTTGTAGATGTTGGAGATTAAACCTTTATCAGTGTTAACATTTGCAAATATGTTCTCCCACACAGTGGGCTTTCTTGTTGTTTTGTTGATGGTTTCTTTTGCTGTAAAAAAGCTTTTTATTTTGATGTAGTCCCATTTGTTTATTTTCTCTTTAGCTTCCTTTGCCCTAGGGGCAGTATCAGTGAAGAAGTTCTTTTGGCATACATCTGAGATTTTGTTGCCTGTGGATGCTTCTAGTATTTTTATGGTTTCCCATCTGATGTTTAAGTCCTATATCCATTTTGAGTTTATTTTTGTGCATGGTGTAAGTTGGTGATCTAGTTTCATTCTTTTGCATGTATCTGACCAATTTTCCCAACGCCATTTATTGAAGAGACTGTCTTGATTCCATTCGTGCCTCCTTTGTCAAATATTAATTGAGCATAGTGATTTGGATTGATATCTGGGTTCTCAATTCGATTCCATTGATCTATATGTCTGTTTTTGTGCCAGTACCAGGCTGTTTTGAGAACAGTGGCTTTGTAATACAGTTTGAAGTCTGGTATTGAGATCCCTCCTACTTTACTCTTCTTTCTCAGGATTGCTGTGGCTATTCGGGGTCTTTTATTGTTCCAAATTAACTTTTGGAGAGTTCTTTCTAGGTCAGTGAAATATGCTGTTGGTATTTTAATAGGGAGTGCATTAAACCTATAGATTGCTTTAGGAAGAATGGACATTTTGATTATGTTGATTTTACCAATCCATGAACATGGTATGTTCTTCCATCTGTTTACATTTTCCTCTATCTCTTTTTTCAGTGTCGTGTAGTTTTCCGCGTATAGGTCCTTTACTTCCTTAGTTAAGTTTATTCCTAGGTATCTTAATTTTTTTGGTGCGATGGTAAATGGAATTGCTTTTTTAGTCTCTGTTTCTGTAAATTCGCTGTTGTTGTTTAGAAATGCCATAGATTTCTTGGCATTAATTTTGTATCCTGCTACATTGCCAAATTCATTTATTAAGTCAATTAGTTTTTTAATGGAGTCTTTTGGTTTTTTTTATATACAATATCATGTCGTCTGCAAATAAGGATAACTTTACTTCTTCTTTTCCAATTTGGATGCCTTTTATTTCCTCCTCTTGTCTGATTGCAATGGCTAGTACTTCCAGTACTATGTCAAACAGGAGTGGCGAGAGTGGGCATCCCTGTCTTGTTCCTGTTCTTAGAGGGAATGGTTTTAGTTTTTGCCCATTGAGTATGATGTTGGCTGTGGGTTTATCATATATAGCTTTTATTATGTTGAGGTATGATCCTTGTACTCCCACCTTGTTGAGAGTTTTTATCAGGAAAGGGTGTTGGATTTTATCAAATGCTTTTTCTGCATCAATTGATATGACTATATGATTTTTATCTTTCAATTTGTTTATGTGATGTATCATGTTTATTGATTTGCGGATATTGTACCAACCTTGCATTCCTGGAATAAATCCTACTTGGTCATGGTGTATGACCTTCGTGATGCTCTGCTGGATCCGATTTGCTAGAATTTTGTTGAGGATTTTGGCATCTATGTTCATGATCAGAAATGAAAGAGGTGAAATAACAACAGATCCCACTGAAATACAAAGGATTGTTACAAAATACTACGAACAACTCTATTCCAACAAACAGAACAACCTGGAGGAAATGGACATATTCCTAGAAAAATACAAACTTCCAAAACTCAATCAGGAAGAATCTAAAAATCTCAAGAGAGCAGTGACTTGGGAAGAAATTGAAACAGTCATCAAAAAGCTTCCAGCAAACAATAGCCCAGGGCTAGATGGCTTCACAGGAGAGTTTTACCAAACATTCAAGGAAGAACTAAAACCTATCCTCCTCAGACTATTCCAAAAAATTCAAGAGGAAGGAACACTTCCAAACTCCTTCTATGAAGCCACCATCACTCTAATACCTAAACCTGATAAAGACAACTCAATGAAAGAGAATTGAAGGTGTACAGCTTTGTTTAGATATATGACTACATTGTGAAGTGATCACCACAGTCGAGCTAATTAGCATGTTCATCGCCTCACAGTTACTGTTTTCTTTCCTTTTTCTTAGCAGTCTTCAAGTATACAATACAATATTGTTACACTTGCTGTATGTAGTAACTGCAGTCACCCTGCTGTACCTTAGCTCTCCAGAACCTTTTTGTTTTGCATAACTGAAACTTTGTACCCTTTCCCCAACATCTGCCATCTCTTCCATCTACCCCTGCTCCTGACAACCATCATTCTGCTCTGCTTCTGTAAGTTGGACTTTTTTTTATTCCATATATTAGTGGGATCATGCAGTATTTGTCTTTGCCAATCTGGCTTATTTCACTTAGCATCATGTCCTCCAGGTTCACCCATATTGTCAAAAGTGGCAGTATTTCCTTTTTTAAGTTGATAACGTTCCATTATGGGGTGTGTGTGTGTGTGTGTGTGTGTGTGTGTGTGTGTTATATTTTCTTTATCCATCATCCATGAATGGGCACTTAGGTTGTTTCCATGTTGACAATTGTGAGTAATACTACAGTGAACAAGGAAGTTCAAATAGCTCTTCAAGATTCAGATTTGGGCCTCCTGGTGCTTACCACAGGCTGTGTGCTTACACTGACTGTACAGAAATAGGAGGCAGAGTAAACCTACCCCATATACACCTCAGCTCAGGCTCTTTGTCTGGTCTGAATTGTGAATGGGGAGACATTGAAAAAAAAAAAAAAAAAAGATTCAGACTTGATTTCCTTTGGATTTATACCCACTAGTAGGTTGCTGGATCATATGGTAATTCTATTTTTAATTTTTTGAGGAACCTCCATAGTGTTTTCCATAGTGGCTGCACCAGTTTACTTCCACCAACAGCACCGAGAGGGTTCTTTATGTAGTTTATTTAAGAAAATAATCTTAGATAGTACTCTTAAAATAAACCTCAACATTATTTTTAACTATATCATTAAGGGAAGAGATCAGTAAGTATTAGATAATAATCCCTTCCTCTTTCGTAATAATTTTTGCCATAGTTCTTGTGCTTCTATTAGGTCTAATAATAATTAATGTCGTTTTCTAATACTTTTTTAAATCGAATTTATTTAAACAATACAACAAAATTTAATCAACAATATAGTTGCCGTTGTTTTCTACTACTTGTGCCCAACGCTCAGGAAGCATTTTATTCTCTCTGTTGTAAAATTCTTGTGATTTTGATGCAAAAAATTCGGTCAATGCATTTTTGAGGCATTCTTCATTATTAAATATTTTTCCAAGAAGAAAGTTTTGCAAAGAACGAAACAAATGGTAATCGGAAGGGGCAATATCAGGAGAATATGCAGGCTGAGGGAGAACTTCCCATTCCAACTGGCGCAGTTTTTCAGCAGTGATTCTTGCAGTATGCGGTCGTGTGTTATCGTGGTGAAGAATTACGCCCTTCCAATTAATCAGCGTGGGTTCTTTTTCTCTTAAAGCTTGGGCTAACCTTTCCAATTGGGCACTATACACTGCACTTGTAATGGTTTGGTTAGATGGTAAAAGTTCATAATGAAGAATTCCTTTAAAATTCCACCAAACACACAACATCACTTTTTTCGCATGCAAGTCAGGTTTTGGCATGGGCTGCGGAGCCTCATTTTTGTCCAACCATTGAGGCCGCCTTTTCAAATTAATATACAGCACCCATTTTTCATCTCCGGTAACAATTTGCTCTAAAAACGGCAAACGGTTTTGACGAGAGAGGAGCGAACTGCAAATTGTGACTCGGATTACGGTTGTTGTCGGTCAACCCATTTTCCAAACTTTTGGACTTTGCCAAGTGCACGCAATTGATTGGAAATTGTTTTTTGTGAACAATTTAAAGTTGTCGCAAGCTCTTGTTGGGTAATTTGAGGATTTTGCACCAAAAGAGCTTGAAGAGCTTCTTGATCAAAATTGGACACACGGCCTCGACCACTCTTGTCATCTAACGAAAAATTTCCCTCGCGAAATTTCTCAAACCAATGCTGGCATTTTCTGGCGCTAACTGCATCTTGACCAAGAGCACTACAGATGTTTTTTGCAGCCTCACTTGTTTTTCTTCCTAATTGGAACTCGTAAAGCATACAGTGCCGAATATGCTCTTCATCCGCCATCTTCTTAGCCCTAGTTTTGCAACAAAAACCAAACCAAACACAAACTTTTTCAAGCAAAACTTGTTAATTGCACTTCACACGTTCTGTAGATACCACGTGTTTGAAGGTTGTGTCAATACAAGTCAACGCCAAGCAAGATTTTAAACGAATGTTTAAAAACGACATTAATTATTACTAGACCCTAATTGGAATCTCGGAGTTGGGAAATGGAAATGATCAAAAATTTTATTAATGACCCCAGAAATATCTTAAATAATTAGGACATGACAGCACTTAAGTTATATTAACCCAAGACCACACTATTGTCTAGATGGAAAAATTACCTCATATTCTATTATCTCAAATATGCTTATCTGAATTGGCTAAGTCAACTCTTAGACATAGATACATGATTTGCATCTATTAGCCTAGCCCCAACCACACAGTGTGAGAAATAATAAATGTGCACCGTATTTCCAGTATCTCATAGGGTCAAGAGCTCACATAAGACAATGTAGCATCAGCTTCACATCCATAAAGTCAAGAAAAATAAAATTACTATAGCTGCTTATCAAATGATAATTGCCAGTTCCCGTATTCAGTTCCATGCCCAACCAAAAGTGATCATTTCAATATCCAAAATTTAGCATTATTTGGGGGGAAAAAGGAGTGGACAAATAAAATGGGAGAGAGAAAAAGACTTCTTAGATTGAGCTTCACCAGAGCATTAGCAGACTCACGCCAACTGTTCAGTCCCCATTATGAACTTAAAACTCACGAAGGCCAAAATTTCACATCAAGAAAATTAGCTATCTTTTTCGTGCTCCTTGCAGAATCTTGCTGAGCCCAGTTTTCTTAGCTTCCTGCTTCTCCCAGAACCTGAGTCCCAGGACACCCGGAGACAAACATGTTTCTCCTCGCCTGTTCTCAGCTTTTCGGTAATTGGCCTTACCCTGCACTTCTCTGTGGCAGATCAGAAATCCCTCTCCTTCATCCTTCTCCTGACTTCCTCTGGACACACCTACCAGCCTCTTCACAGAAAACACGATGGAGTGGCACCACGAGAGCCTGCCACTTCCAGACAGCGCTGTTTTGAGGTGTGCCAACCCCAGCCCTAGACATGAATACTACCACCAAAGCCTACTAACCAGAGGAATGACAGAAATGCAAGAGTGCTGCCCCTCCACCCGGGTGTGCCACCCACAAATGCAGCTGAGCCTGCAGTCGTGATCCCAAAACCTGTCCCAGCAAATCATGACCCACATGGATGTGGCCCTCTGTCTCTGCTGGTTGTGCCTTTTGAGGCGCCCCATTCTCTCCGCCTAGGATTGCTCTCACCAATCCCAGCCCTACGAACTGTTAGCCTCTTTAGTGCAAAGTAACTTACTCTCCACACGGGACTATACCTATAAAAATTGCAGTTTGAGGTCCCAGACACACCCAACCAGCAAATGATGCCCGTTATCTAATAAAATGATTTTCAATGCTGACTATACAATAGAATCACCTGGCAGGCTTTAAAAACAAACAAACAACAAGAAGAACAAAACCTGGAGCTCCATCCTAAGAAACTGTTTATTGGCCCAGAGTATCACTCTTTTCCAAAAGCACCCTGATGATCCTGTGACTTCATCACCCCTGGTCCAGTATGGTATCCTGCCACTTCCACCAGGAGCATGCTCAGTGCCTCTAGGTTCATCATTGCCATTTGCCCTCAGGCCTCTCCCAAAGCTGCAGCTTTGTAGTCTACACTAGGACCTTAACCAGCCAGTCCGGTACCTTGCAGGCTCACTCACTGACGCTGCCAAAGCCCTGCCTGATGGAGAGCAAAAGGTAGACGGCAGCCTGAACTCCACATGCCTGGTTCGCCTGTGTTCCGCCATATCTTCTCCATGGGTAACGTGGCTTTTTTCACAAGATGGAAACCACCCCCGTACATTCCCAGCCCTTTCTTCCTCCCTGACCTGCCAGGCTATAGCCACAGAGACGAGTGACCTAATCACTGCACATGGCCACCACATCCAGGTCCTCATTCCCTTCAGGTGTCAATAATGAAAGAGGATGGAGAAGGGGGAACGTCTCTTCTAATTCCTGATGAATTCAGAAGTCCTGAACTGCTTCCGTAGTAGCCATCCATTCCACGCGATATTGCTTGTTACTCGCTCCTCCACTAAACTACAAGCACTGCAAAAACTGGAGCAGCGCCTGGTCCTTAGTAGGTGCTCCCTGAATGTGTGATTGATAACTGAATGAGCAAATGAATGACAAGCTGGAGAAGAGGAGCTGTTGCATGATCGGAGTGGAAAAGATGAAGCGATGGCCTCGCTGTTCAAGCCCATATGGAACACACATATGGAACCACACGCAGAGGATCAGAGGAGCAGAACTCACAATTTTAACCTGAAAACTCAACATTTGTTCTTTTTCATCTCTCTAATGATTAGCGACCTTGAGCAGGTTTTCATATGTCTCTTGGCCTTCCTTCTGTCTTCTTTCGAAAAGTATCTATTTAGGTCAGTTGCCCTTTTTTAAAAAATATATATATATATTTGATTGATTTTTTACAGAGAGGAAGGAAAGGGGAAGGATAGAGAGTTAGAAACATCTATGAGAGAGAATCATCGATCAGCTGCCTCTTGCACACCCCCCACTGGGGATGTGCCCGCAACCAAGGTACATGCCCTTGCCCGGAATCGAACCCAGGACCTTTCAGTCCGCAGGCCGACACTCTATCCACTGGGCCAAACCAGTCCCGGTGAGTTGCCCATTTTTTGATTAGGTTGTTTATCTTTTTGTTAAGTAACGCTTGTTCTTTTTCATTACTTGAGCACAACTTTGCTTTCTTCTTCAAGGCACCTAACCTTTTCTTACGTCTTTATACTCCGTCTCTGGTTTTCTTCTTAGACCCCACACAGCAGCGCCCTGCTTGCCCTTGTCTTCCCCATTTCCAGCTTCTGCAGCCCATCCTCTGTCCTCCTCACAGCAACTGGGGGTACCCTTCCCAGCTCTACCGCATAGTTTAAGGGAGATTAGGTAAATGCGCAGCAAGTCCTTGCTTACTCTTTTTCAGACTTCTTCAGTGTTGTGAAAGTACTGAGCACTAAGACTGCTTATCCACAAGGCATTTTGAGTGATGGCATGTTTATCTTAGAATTCCACCCTCAATGGTAATTGTACTGACACAAATGGGAGAAAGAAGCCAAGGTGTTTCAATAATCATATGGTGCCAGAGGCTGTGCTGCCAGCACATGACTCGGGCCGCTGAGCCCGGTGCCTCTGTTCTTAAGGACTGGGTAGAAAGAGAAATATCGAGAACAGGATGAAGAGCAGCTCACTCTAGGTAACTTGGTACCTTTTGAAATACTGATGCATTCTTGCTGTTCAGCATTAATTACCATTAAGGATTCCCTCTGTGGCTGTAAGGAGTATAGGATCTGAAGTGTGAACAGCCATTTGAATCTCTGCAAAGGCACTGGAGAAGATGGAGAAGATTGGCAGGGTCAGGAGTATGGGGACCCGTTTATGTGAGTTGTTTCAAAGACTACTGAGTCCCAGTCCAGCAGCATCTAGTCACCCTACATGCCGATACCTTTATGCTTTTGGCTTAAGAAAATATTTTTCAAAATATTGTCCATGGACTACCTGCTTTGGAACAGTATAGTGGTGGACACACACTAAAATGAAGAAGCTAGAAAATAGTTAATTTGGGAAAATGAGGGCCAGGCAGGAGTCCACCTCTAGGGGAGGACTACTCCATGCTCTGGCCTTTTACCATTCCTTTTATTGAGATTCTGAGACAAAGACATCTCTTAGACAGAAAATTCCAACAACAGAAAATCAACAATAATTTACATATGATTGACAAAGTTGCCTCAACTACCTAGAGCTCCCACCATTCAGAGCCATCAAGGTTGGCCAGCTCTTTTTACATTTTACTACCAGGGAACAATGTTTGGTTTTGGTTAGCCAGCTCTTTTTACATTTTACCACTAGTGACTCAAACTAGAGTCAATGAGTTAATAGCTTCGGCCATTCAGAGCCATCAAGGTTGGCCAGTTCCCTTTACATTTTATTACCAGTGACAAAGTTCGGTTTCGGTTTCTGGCAGAAGCTAAGGAGAAAGTAAACAAACGGGATTACATCAAAATAAAAAGCTTCTGCCCAGCAAAAGAAACCTTCAGCAAAACCACAAGAAAGCCCACTGCATGGGAGAACATATTTGCCAATGTTATCACCGATAAGGGTTTAATCTCCAACATTTATTCTCAAACATACAACTTAACAAAAGGAAGATAAACAACCCAATCAAAATGTGGGCAAAGGACCTAAATAGACACTTTTCAAAAGAGGACATACAAAAGGCCAAGAGACATATGAAAACATGCTAATTATCTGAGAGATGCAAATCAAAACGACAATGAGGTACCAAATCACACCTGTCAAAATGGCTATCATCAAGAAATCAACAAATGACGAGTGCTGGCAAGAGTGCGGAGAAAAAGAAACCCTCCTGCACTGCTGGTGGGAATGCAGACCGGCACAGCCACTGTGGAGGACAGTATAGCATTTTCTCAAAACACTGAAAATGGAACTCCCATTGGACCCAGTGATCCCACTTCTAGGAATATATCCCAAGAAACTAGAAACACCAATCAGAAGGACATATACACGCCTATGTTCATAGCAGCACAATTTACAATAGCTAAGATTTAGAAACAGCCTAAGTGCAGGTGAGTGGATTAAAAACCTGTGGTACATAAGTGAAATACTACATTGATGTATTATAGAAAGGAAGGAACGCCTACCGTTTGTAACAGCATGGATGGACCTGGAGAGCATTATGCTAAGCGAAATCAGTCAGTTGGAGAAAGATAAATATCACATGATCTCACTCATTTCTGGAATATAATAAACAACATAAACTGATGAACAAAAACAGATCCAGAGACAGAGAAGCATCGATCAGACTGTCAAAACTTGGAGGGAAGGTAGGGAAGGGAGGGGTAGAGATCAATTGACACAGACACTAGGAGGGTGAAGGCATGAGCAGGTGGAGAGGCAATGGGGGTAAGGGGTAAAGACACATATGTAATACCTTATACCTTAATCAATAAAGAAAACACACACACACACACACACACACACACACACACACACACTCATATATATATATATATATATATATATTTTATTATTTTTTTTTTTTAAAGGAAGAAGTTAGGTAGACAGGTAAGGGTGGGGGAGCTTTTGAGGAGGAAATAAAGGTGGGGCCAGGAGTTGGTGGGAAATGGAGCATGTTCCCAACAGGGTGACCTGCACAACCAAAGGTATGAGGAATGGAGAAAAAGAATCAGTGATCCTGGGTAAGTAGACATGATCCAGATTGGGGAGACATATGGATGTCTTCATAACTTCAAAGTCCTTTTTTTGCTAGACATCTAGAAGAATCCCTTCAAATTCATTCAAGTTTATGGTCTCAAACTGTTGATTGCAGTTGCTCCAAAAACATATTACAACCAGTTTATAGGTTCTTTCTGGGACATTGTGTGTTCAATTTCCATAACTAACAAGTTGGCAATAATATAAAAAATTGTTTAATATACCCCTGTCCGGATGGCTCAGTTAGTTAAAACATTATCCCATATACCAAAAGGTTTCAGGTTCAATTCCCGGTCAAAGCACATATCTAGGTTGTGGGTTTGATACCTGGTTGGGTTGTGTATGAGATGCAATCAATGTTTCTCTCATGTAGATCTCTCTCTCCCCCTACCCTTCCTCTCTTTCTGAAAAATCAATAAAAGCATATCCTTGGATGAGGATAAAAAAATGTTAAATATAGATTTGAGAATTTTTTGACTGTCATTGGAAACATACATGAAAAATAGGAATGTTAATCACCTCTTGAAAGGGATATTGAGAACAGAAGTAGGAGAAATTTACCTCTCACTGTATACCCTTTTATGCTGTTTGAATTGTTTACATGAATATTTATTGCCTATCCAAACAAGTTTAAAAGAGAACTAAAGAGATACATTTATTTCATAGCATAAAGAAGTTGTGTGTCAACATGTGGTAATTTAATTTTTATTTAAAACCAAATTAACGTTGCCACAGTGACAGAAATAGTATTTTTAGTTTTGTTTTTCACAGCTTGAGAAAAATCATGGGATTGGGCAAATACAAATTTTGTATATCCCCTATAAAACCGGCCTCTTTTTTTTTTTTTTTTTTTTTTTTTTTTCCAGTTTGCAGCACATCTTGTGAAGATGAAATATCCAAGAATCTGTATTCTAGATGGTGGCATTAATAAGATCAAGCCAACAGGCCTCCTCACCGTCCCCTCTCCTCAAATATGAAGAGCCCAGAGGATGACCGTCAAAAGGACGGAGAGGCATCAGCTCCCAGCAGCACAGCCCAGCCCCTCACAGCCTGGCCACTCTAAGACAGAAGTCGGCTTCCTGAGTGTTACCTTTCCATAGTGCTGTCAGGAGACTTTTTTTTTTTTTTTAATCTCATGACCCAGATATTCAACTACCAAGCAACAAACTTGACTGAACATGTGTTGAAAGAATTTTCTTAACAGTGAAATCTGATCATGTATTTTTAGCACATTGCGACAATAAGCCAGAGGAATTGGCTGACAAGGCAGATTTGGCATTATCAAGAAATCTTACTTGCACTAAAAGAGCTGTCTCCCATCGCACTGAAGAGACAGCCCTAACAAGGGCATTTGGAAATATAGGTTGAATGTGAGCTGAAATCATCGTTCCATGGTAATGAAAAGTGAAAGGCTGTTCATAATGCATTCCTTATAAGTAAATGCTGCATTTGGTAACTCATTTTTGGCCCAGACAAGTTGTGTGTGTGTGTGTGTGTGTGTGTGTGTGTGTGTGTGTGTGCATGTTTAGAGGAAAAAGAATGTAGCTCATTGAAGAAAGTAATAATAATCTACTTACCAAAAAAAATGAAAGAATGAAACCTTTCAAATTAGGTAAAATATTTGTTCGGCTTCTGTAGCAGAAAACCCCAAATAAGAGTGAGTTAAACGAACTAGAACTTTCTTGCTTAGTCAGTCTAGGGATAGTATACTTTTTCATAATCACTCAAGTGTCTTTTCTCATTGTTTTACCACCCCCAACACACTGTTACCATCTCATGGATCAAGATGGGTGCTCAGCTCTCACCATCACATCTGCATTTTAGAAGGAAGAAAGGAAGGAAAAAAAATATGGAGGGGAGAAAGAAGGAAGGAAGAAAATATGAAAAAGAAGGGGAAATGTGCTTCTCTAATAACAAAAACCAGAAGTTGCACATGTTACTTCCACTTATATACCATTGGCCAGAACTTAGATATATGGCCACACCTACCTATAAGGAAAACTAGGAATATAGTCTAACTCTGTGGTTGGGAAACTGTGGCTCACAAGCCACATGCGGCTCTTTGGCCCCTTGAGTGTGGCTCTTCCACAAAATACCACAGCCTGGGTAAGTCTATTTTGAAGAAGTGGCGTTAAAAGAAGTTTAAGTTTAAAAAATGTGGCTCTCGAAAGAAATTTCAATCGTTGTACTGTTGATATTTGGCTCTATTGACTAATGAGTTTGCTGACCACTGATCTAACTAAAACATGTTCTTTCATCTTTAACTTATGTTCCTCTTTAGTGTTAGAACTACCTATGCACAATATTTTAATAAGAGCCTCACTTCAACTTTCTGGGCATGGTTTTATTGTTGCTGTTTTTATTGAGTTTCTGTATTTTTTTTTTTATTGAGATAATTTACATACCATAAAATTCACTTTTTAAAACGTACAACTCAGTGTTTTTTAGTATGTTCACAAAATTGTGCAACCACCAAATTCCAATGCATTTCCATCACCCCAATAAAGAAAACCTGTACCTATTAGCAGTCATTCCCCCTTAACCCTTTCCAAGGTCTTCGATTTAATTTTTGTATATAAAGTGCAATTGATTTCCAACTTTAATCTTGCATGTGGGTATCAAGTTGCCCCGTAGGCCATTTCATTTTGTTTGTTTTTCTCAATTAAATTATAGTAATTCACCAAATATGTTTTGATATCTACTAGTAGTATATGCAAGACACTGACATAACTAATAATTATTCTGAGATATCCTACATTATATACAAATAAAAATTGTAAGAATAAATGAGAAAACAAAATTTTGCCACAGTTTCTCTAACATCATTTTTGGACTGTCATCTTCCCTGGTTAGAGAAGTGTTAAATCCTCTTATCCTTTCCTTCCATCTTTGATGACTTCTGTGGCTTCATGGTCATAAGGCAGCACTGGTGATCATTTAGAAAGAGGGTCTGAGTCCTAACTTAGCCTTACTGGAGAAGCAGAAGGATAGAGGGGTGGGAATTTGGATTACATGGGTGGAAGGTAGTGAGAGAGAATTAAAGACCCTGTGCTGGAGGAGAGCTGTGTGAGAAGATAATAGTAACTAACCATCACAACTTTGCATTTGATCTTTCTTAAAACTTGATACGTGCTGAAAAAAATGGAAGGTTACTAAACATTCATATTATAAAAAACATTTAATATTCTCAACAGTAAAATAAGAAATAGCATAAACTCACTGCCAGGTGTACATACAGAGCATGGTATTTGATAACAGATGGTTTCAACAATATTGACTGACCTCAACAATTATTTGTTGAATTAAACTGTATAAACAATTTATAGAGTTAATTATAATTATATTATTGACTTCTACACTATCATTGTCACTGTTTTTTGTTATTTTTCTAGCATTGGCAGTCTCTTCTTCCTGGAATGCCCTTAAGACCTTTACTAGCCCCATAAACACACACACCCTGTCTCCCTTTTCATAATTCTTCATCAGCAGCATCTCCTCTAGACGCAGACTTTCCCATGCTACCTTAAGTGCCTCAAATCTGTCAAAGTGTTTCATTTATCCTAGTAATAATAGACTTATTACATTATTTTGCAATTATCTGTTCACATTTGGGCCTGATATTAAAATATGAGCTCCTTTAAGGTCAGAGACCATAATGTACAATTCTTTGTTCTTTTCACCAACCATTGCATTGGAGATGCTTGATAAATGTAAAAGTGAATTGAATGGAATCTCTAGCTTTGGGATTTTAGGATCTCTTATAAATAGAAAAATATTAAAGCAACCCAGGTAATTTTTTTCAAGTGTCAAACTTACCTGGTATCTAATGAAGAAAAATAAATTAAAACTCAATTCACTGAGTGAAGAAAGGATCTCTAATGTACCACCCAGCTCTAACATGTTATAATCCTAGAAGTTGAAACAGATAACTTCCAGCAACAGGGTAGGCTAAACTAGTTGCATCCCTTTCCCAAAACAAAGAAATTCCAAATTAAAAAATAATATTAAAAATATTACCAAAGTTGAAAAAAATCAGAAATTCCTTGATGTCAGATCAAAAGAGAAACTGACACACTATCAGGCCCATAGGATAACCGATATTAATATAAGACCTTGAAAACTGAGGTTTTAACATGCACAGGGGCCTGGAAGACACAGCCATGAGCCTTGAGTTGGTATTAGGACCACAATGTGACAGTCTCAAAGAACTCTGTTCCTTGAAATGACTAGAAATAACTTCCCACCAAATCGGGAAGCTACAAGGGGAGGTTGTCCTGGTCTGGTATTCTGAGTGACGGAATTCAGATCTGATGTAGACAGATGGAGGTATTCAATGGAAAGGCTGAGGTAAGTCTCCGGATTGGAACAGGCTTTAGGGCATGTGTTCATCTATTTAAAAATGAGCACAGTGAGTTACATCAAACGTGTGGAAAGCGTAGATGGTGCCAGATCTTGTTTGACTCCTCTCTTTACTCCTCCCAATAATTACAAAAAACAATAATATGGCGCATCCTCTCTAATGGATCTTACACAGTGGTCTCACTCGGCCAAATCCACTCTAAGGGGAGATGACAGCTGTAGGGTGAGGAGTGTTTCCTTCTATCAGAGTCATAGTGCTCCCACTGGTATACATGCTGGCTTTACAAATGCCTGTTGCTAACCAAATAATGCAGTTTTACATGAATAAACATTAAGTAAGCCAAAGAGTGGAAGCAAATGATTGTATCTGAAATATATTTTTGGTGTGTATTTAAACAAAGACCCTTCACAACTGCCAATTTAGATATTATATGGAAGAGCAACAGAGAAATGTTACAACCTTAACTGACAAACACTAGCAATTTAACATATGCAGTTGTTCTCACACAATCTTTAGGTTTTGCAATCCAGTTTTATCTCATTTATTATTAGAAACTAGATGCCTGGTGCATCAAATTCTTGCACTCTGGGGGCAGGGGTCCCCTCAGACTGGCCTGTGACCTCTTACAGTCCAGGAGCTCAGCAATGGATCACCCCACAGAGGTAGGCCCTGCCC
This sequence comes from Pipistrellus kuhlii, assembly GCF_014108245.1. Taxonomy (NCBI): domain Eukaryota; kingdom Metazoa; phylum Chordata; class Mammalia; order Chiroptera; family Vespertilionidae; genus Pipistrellus; species Pipistrellus kuhlii. Next base: position 132,067,786 of record NW_023425404.1, read on the forward strand.
CCCCACCACCACCACCACCACAGTGCTGCTGCAGGGTAGCCTGGGCCTCCCTCTTTGGGGCAATCATGGACCCACCCCCTGATTAATCCATCTCCTTGCTGTTTGGCCATTCGGTCAATTTGCATATTACACTTTTATTATTATAGATAGTAAATATTATAAATACGCTATTTAAAAAGTTAGCTACCCAATCTTGAAAAAGAAGAACAAAGTAGGAGGGATCACAATACCAGATATAAGGATATATTACAAAGCCACTGTTCTCAAAACTGCCTGGTACTGGCGCAAGAATAGATATATAGACCAGTGGAACAGAACAGAGAATCCAGAAATCAACCCAAGCCATTTTGCTCAGTTAATATTTGACAAAGGAGGCAAGAACATACAATGGAGTCAAGACAGTCTCTTCAATAAATAATGTTGGGAAAATTTGACAGATACATGCAAAAAAAAAAATGAAACTAGATCACCAACTTACACCATTCACAAAAATAAACTCAAAATGTATAAAGGGCTTAAACGTAAGATGGGTAATCATAATAATACTAGAGGAATCCACAGGCAACAAAATGTCAGACATTTGTCATAGCAATATCTTTACTGATACAGCTCTTAGGGCAATGGAAACTAAAGAGAAAATAAACAAATGGGACTACATCAAAATAAAAAGCTTCTGCATAACAAAAGAAACCATCAACAAGACAAGAAATCCCACTGCATAGGAAAACATATGTGACAGTGTTATCTCCAATAAGAGATTAATCTCCAAAATTTATAGAGAACTCCTACAACTTAACAAAAGGAAGACAATCTAATCAAAAAATGGGCAAAGGACCAAAATAGTATGGAGTCAAAAAATTAAAAATAGAATATCCATTTGACCCCATAATCCCACTTTTAGTACTATATTCCAAGAAAACAGAAACACCAATCAGAAAGGATATATGTACCCCTATGTTCAAAGCAGCACAATTTACAATAGCTAAGATTTGGACACAGCCTAAGTGCCCATCAGCAGATGAGTGGATTAGAAAACTGTGGTACATCTACACAATGGAATACTACACTGCGGTAAAAAAAGAAATAATTCTTACCATTTGCAACAGCATGGATGAGCATCATCCTAAATGAAATAAGCCAGTCAGAGAAAGATAAATATCATATGATCTCACTCATTTGTGGAATATAATAAACAACATAAACTGATTAACAAAAACAGAACCAGGGTCATAAAAACATTGAATAGACTGTCCAACCTATGAAGGAAGGCAGGGGGTGAAGGGGTAAGAGATCAACCAAAGGACTTGTATGCATGCATATGAGCATAACCAATTAGCACAAATGGGGGAGAGGGGCGGTGAGGGCATGTGCTGGTGGTTAGGGGTGGCTGAGGAGAGGTCAATGGGGAGAAAAGGAGACTTATGTAATACATTAAACAATAAAGAACAAAATTTTTATTTTAAAATATATTTTATTGATTTTTTTACAGAGAGGATGGGAAAGGGATAGAAACATTGATGAGAGAGAAACATTAATCAGCTGCCTCCTGCACACCCCCTACCTGGGATGTGTTCACAACCAAGGTACATGCCCTTGACTGGAATAGAACCTGGGACCCTTGAGTCCACAGACCGACGCTCTATCCACTGAGCCAAACCAGTCAGGGCAAGAACTTCATTTTTTTTTTTTTAAAGTAGATGAAGGTTTATAGTCTGATTTTTTTAAAAAAAATGTTAGCTATCCTTTTTAAAAGTTACATGCATTTTATATTTTCTGAGTAATTTTCTTGTTACTAATGGGAAACAAAAATAAGTTTCTAGGATTAATAAAAAAATTAACATATGGATTATCTCAGGTGGTAATGTTTTAACTTGCAATTCCATTGTTACAGTTTTTAAGAATAGAATATGTACTATTTTTTTTTTAAGTTACAGATATATACAAGGACAGTCAGTAATATTTTCAAAAGTTGAATCTTTTAGTGTGGCAGAAAGCAATATTTAGAAATATGATCTAATGCTGTAAATGCATTTGTTATAGCTCCCAAATTAGTCTTAAGCCAAGACAGGGCAGTGTTTAACCTTCACTGCCCAGGGAATTGATAATGGCAATACAGTGCCCTGGTACCCATCTACACATGGTTTATCGGTCACAGTGAGCATTAGAATAGAACAGCGTTATTGAAATGCTGCAGATAATGTAAACTAAAAATGGGTCCTGTGAAAGGAACGAGAAAGTATATTACAGAATGCCAATCTAAGAGGAGAAATTAAGCCTTAAGCTATAAATATCACAATCTAACTATGGAATCCTAAATTTTCCAAGATCCAAGTTTACACTTCCTGTGACACACAACAACTCTATTAGCATAGTTTTCAGTTCTTTGAGGTAGACTAATTTAGTATTTTAAGGCATATGTTGTGTTGGAACTGGCTCCTAGTGGTTGGGAGAGCTGACTGTACCCATTTGTTTATTTCTCTGTTTTGAAAGCCCGTCCATAATATTTACCAGAAAACCACTTATTCTAACCATTCCATGGTTATTATATTATCTATAGATTACAAATCATGAATGTAAAAGGAATTTTGAAGTTCATCTAATCCAAACAACATAATTTCAAACAATAAGAATAGTGAAATAATTTTGCAAAAATCATGTACTAATAAAAGATCCACAATTACAGTTCTGTTTTCCTGGTTTCTAATCCATTTCTCTGCGTACCACAGATAAAGGAGGAAGAGGACACCAATTTCAACCCATTACATACTTATTACAGGTCAACCTTAGGTTAGACCTGTGTTCCATGATGTGTGGGATACAAAAAGGAAGCACTGAAAATGTTGATTAAGCTCATTATTGACTCTATGATATAGAAGTACCACTTAGTATCAGCTCCTAGCAGATGGCACTCACTAGCCCTACTATATCTTCCCATAAAATAAAGATTTATTTTTTTTAAGAAAAGAGATGCAAAGCCAAATTTGACCTTTGACCTTTGTCTTCTATCTCTTAGCCAGGGACCAGGCTCAAAGAGACTGGAAAGTCTTTGTATCAGTGTCCCAGTTGGAAAGCAGAGGGGAAGCAGCAGAGAGTGGGAGTAGGTAGCTAGTTTCTAGTCTATTAATCATAGAAGAAAGGGAGATCATTTAGGTCATTTATTAACTTAAAATTTTATTTTTATTCTTTGAGATAAACTATCCTGATAATTCTTTTCATATAGCATATCTTTTCTAAAATTACCTTTAAGATAAGTAATTATCCCATGTAGCCTGCATTCATCCCCATGGACTCTATATAGAGTCAGTTATTAGCGATCAAAAAGGCACACGAGGATACAACTACTGGACTGAGACCAACTGAAATGACACGGTAATTTGTATAGTGGTGTGCAATCAAGGAGAGTTGTCATTTGTTTGTTTGTTTAAATATATATTTTTTATTGATTTTGGAGAGGAAAAAGGAGGGAGAAAGATAGAAACACCAATGATGAGAGAAAAATGATTGATCAGCTGCCTCCTGCATGCCCCATACTGGGGAGCAAGCCTGCAACCTGGGCATGTGCCCTGACTGGGAATCAAACTGTGACCTGCTGGTTCATAGGTCAAGGCTCAACCACTGAGCCATGCCAGCTGGGTGAGAATCATGGTGTTTTTTTTAATGGGTAGTGAAGAGTAAAAGCAATATCTACACTCATACATTATTCTTAGTTACATATGGCAACACAAGATGACAGGATAAAACATTACATGTCTGTCCCCCTCCTGCCCTAGCATGACAGCTCTGCAGAGGCCTACTCTGAGCAACTGGTGTAAACAGGCAGAATTCTTTCCAGGGATTTATCCATTTGCTTGCGTATAGCAAAAAAATAAATTAAAGTTATCACAAAATATTGATTCAGAGCTAGGAGATTAGTTTCAGTTATTTACTTTCCCAAATTAGTCTGACAGAGACTGATCAGTGTTGGAAAGCTTTTAACCCTACTTGGGGGCTACTACAGCTCAATGGCTGTACAGTCCCACCAAACTGTGGTGTATCTATTTTTTTTTTTGTAACAAGATGTTTTTAAATATCAACACGCCTTATTTTTAATGTCAAATAGTCATTTTGATATATGCCACCCTTTGGAAACTAAAAGTCACAAGATGAGTGTTTTTCTGATAACAAGGTCATTTTAAAAATATCTCTCACTTTTTTACATTAAATTAATATGAATCCTAGACAGATCAAGTCTAACAGCATCCCAGGTAATAGAGAAGAACTACTTCAGATTTCAGAAATAAATATGTCTATATGTATATTTATCTGACTGCTGGTTAACTAGTACTTTATGAAACCTATTGGACATGAAAAGTGCTGTTTGGCTATTTGAACACATTTTCCAAAATATGTTCACTTTAAATCACATTTTTTAAACTGGTATGTGTACGCGAATAAAATAATTAGGACATGATTTTAATAAATAATTTACATCTTAACTCACTTAAAAATAGATTCTGGAAATGTCATTTTAAAAATGAATTCCATGCAGCAATGTAACAACTATTTACAATTTCAGTGGTGACTTACATAACTTACATAAAGCAAGATGTTACCTACTTATATTGTATATTGATAGAAATTACTCCATAAAATGACAGTACTTAACTATATCAGGTGCTCTCTAAATAAGTGTATGACATTCATTCTGAAATGACTTTAAAACTGTTTAAGTAAGTGCAGTGATATCAAAATTCATGTTAAAGTTCATTATGTCAGCCAAATTAATTATATTAAATTGAGAAGAATGAATTAATGAGGAAATTAGTTATTGTAATTATTTAGCCCTTTTAATTAGCTTGTTCTGCCTGGGACATTAACTGAGCATTCTAAAAAGAAAAAGAAAATGCTAGGCATTTATTGTAAAGCCTGATGGAAATTTTATGAGCGTATTACTGGGTGTGTACTTTATTACTTATCAGCTAGAACAAAAGGATCATTTTAGGATATGATCAAAATGCTAAATTAACTATGTGGTGCAAATTAATTGTATAAAAATAACCAAATGAAAACAGTAAATTGTGAAAGGGTCCCACTGACAACTCCAAAGGCTGTAATTTTGAATGTACGCCTTTTTCTTCACAAGTCTTGGCCCCAGGCCATGTTTTCCTTCCTCCCTGAGAGCACACAGTGATTCAGCTATCTCCAGGGCACGTGAAACCTTACCTCCTCTCTGACGCCTTTCCCTCGAATGGCGAATGGCGTGTGTAGTTTTGTTTTCCCAGGTCTTGGAAGGTTGGAATGAGGAAGAACTGTGGACTGAGGTTTCAGGTTGGCTGGTAATTGTTTAGTGTTCCTGTTTGGGAAAGGTTGAACTTTTTCAAGGGTCTTTCATTTCCTAGCACTAAATACCCTTAAGCCCACGAGAATCATGGTAAATCCTGCTTCCATTTAGGAAGTTCAGCATCCACTATGGCTGCCTTTAGAGCAGGGTGTCCCAATCTCCCATGCCAGAATTTTACCTTGAGTATAAGAAAATAGGTTTCAAGACCCCAATTTTATCATAGTAAGAGTAAACTGTCCGATAAAGTATCAGAATACAAAATAAATATTCAGAAATAAGTTCCATTTTTTAAAAATAAATTTTTATTGATTTTAGAGAGAAAGGGAAAGGGAGAGAGAGATAGAAACATCAATGATGAGAGAGAATCATTGATTAGCTGCCTTTGGCACACCCCCTACTGGGGATCTAGCTCGAAATACAGACATATGCCCTTAATTGGAATTGAACCCAGGACTCTTCAGTTCGCAGGCCGATGCTCTATCCACTGAGCCAAACTGGGTAGGGCAAGTTCCATTTTTATACAACAGTAATGCACTATCAGAAAGAGAAATTGAGAAAGTAATCCTATTTACAATTGCATTTAAAAAGTACCTTGGAACAAATTTAACCAATTATTTTCTATTCTAGGAAAATTATAAAACATTGAATAAATTGAAGAAGATACAAATAAAATAAAGCATATCCATACTTATGGATAGAAAGAATTAGTATCATAAAAATACTACCCAAAGCAACCTTTAGTTTCCATAAAATACCTATCAAAATACCAATGGTCTTTTTCACAGGGCTAGAACAAATAACCCAAAAACTTATATGAGATCACCAAAGACCCCAAATAGTCACAGCAACCTTTAAAAAGAACAAAGTTGGAGGAATCACACTACCTGACATGAAACTATACTACTATCAAAACAGGATGGCACTGGCATAAAATCAGAAATATAGATAAGTGGAGCAGACTAGAGAGCCCAGAAACAACCCACGCCTTTATGGTTAATATTTAACAAAGGAGGCAAGAACATACAATGGGTACAAACAGTGTATTAATGAATAATGTTGGGAAAATTGGACAGATACATGCAAAAAATGACACCAAACCATCTTCTTACACCATGCACAAGAAGAAATTCAAATGGATAAATACTTAAATGTTAGACCTGAAGCCATTAAAATCATAAATGAAAACATAGGTAGTAAAATCTTGGACATTTATCATGGTAATATTTTTTCTGATATATCCTGGGCAAGGGGAAACAGAAGAAAATATAAGCAAATCAAACTAAAAAAAGTTTTTGGAAACCATCAACAGTAAAGGAAACCATCAACAAAATAAAAAGACAACCTACCTAATGGAAGAAGATAATTGCCAATGATACAGGCAATAAGGGGTTAATATCCAAAATTTATAAAGAACTCATACAACTCAACACCAAAAAATGAACAATCCAATTTAAAAATGGGCAGAAGACCAGAATAGTCATTTCTTCAAAGTGGACATACAGATGGACAATAGACATATGGAAAGATGTTCGATGTCACTAATCACCTGAGAAATGAAAATCAAAACCACATAATATTATCACCTCACACCTGAGAGAATGGCTTTCATCAATACCTCAACAACAAATAAGTATTAGTGAGGATGTAGAGAAAAGGGTACTCAAGAGCACTGTTGGTGGGAATGCAGATTGGTGCAGCTACTATAAACGGTATAGAGAATCCTCAGACAATTAAAATTAAACTACCTTATGACCCAACAATTTCACTTCTGGGTATATATCCCAAAAAATCAAAAACACTAAATCAAAAAGATATATGCATCCCTATGCTCATTGCAGAGTTACTTAAGATATCTAAGACATGGAAGCAACCCAAATGCCCATCAATAGATGAGAGGATAAAGAAGTTGGTATATATATATATCACACACACACACACACACACACACACACACACAATGGAATATTTATTACTTGGCCATAAAAAATAAAATATTACCATTTGCAACAACATGGTAGACCTAGAAGGTATTATGCTAAGTAAACTAACTCAGAGAAAGAAAAATACCATATGATTTCACTTGTACTATGTGGAATTCAAAGAATGAAATAAATGAACAAATAAAACATAAACAGCCTTAGAGATGCAAAGAACAAACTAATGGTTTCCAATTGGAAGAGGGGTTGAGGGCCTGGGTGAAAAAGGTGAAGAGAGTATAATCGGTCTGCCACAGTCTTTCCCTCTGCAAGCGTTCCAGAATCTGAAGAAAGGATACTCATAAATGGATAAAATAGACAAGAAATATAAATTTTGAAGGCATGGGGGAGATAGGGGAGGATTCACTCTTGTGGTGAGCTCTCTGAATGTCCAGACCCAATGCTTTTTATTCACACATTTTCCTTTTAGCAAAGCAGATATACATATCAAAGGTAAGGTTTGATAAACAATATAGGTTTCTCAGGCCAAAGGAATTTCTCTCAGCTGTTTGGCAGCAGGTAATAATATGCAGATCTTCAGCCCTGCTGAAGGTGTCCATCTGAGGACTTCTCACATTTACTATGACCTGCTGGACTTAGCCTCCAGCATCAGTCGTTACAAAATAATCATGGGAATGTGTATGAAGTACAGCATAGGGAATAGTAAATTGTTTTTGGATAGAACAAAGGTCAAAAGCTTGGGTAGTTCCAAGTATTATTTCTTGCTAAATGTTAAAACACAACGCAGTATTTTGCAGATGCAGTAGTAACAGGATGAGCTGACAGGAGCTCAGTTGGACAGAATGTGGCCAACTACAGAGAAGAAATCAACCCGTACATAAGCAATAGCTAAGCCTCCCTCCAGGGAGGCAGAGCTGTGTATAGGAATCCATCTCCTTTACTTGCTGCAAATAAATAAAATTTACCTTGCAACCACCAGGTCTCATTTTTGAATAGACAACTCGAGTGGCAAACCCCTTGAGTTCAGTAGCAATAATATTGTACTAACTATGTAGGATGCCAGATGGGTCCTTGAAATATCCAGGGGATCACTTCCTAAATTGTATAAATGCCTAACTGTGCTGTATACATGAAACTAATCCTATATGCTAAAAGGCTAATTATGCAAATCTACCAAACTACTGGATGACTGGTCACTATGATGTGCACTGACCACCAGGGGGGAGAAGCTCAACTCAGTGCCCTGGTGGGCACTCTCAGCCAGAAGCTGAGCTTACAGCAGGGGTCACCCACTGCCAGGGGCCGGCCTGAGGGACACCCCCTCCTCTCCAGTGCACAAATGCCTTGCATCGGGCCTCTAGTATAAAATAATATTGAATGTCAACTGTAACTAAAAATTTTTTTTTAAAAGATCATAGGAGACTATAAAGATCATAGGAGACAATTGTGTCAGCAGTAAAAAGAAAAACCAGGAAGAAGGAAACCAAAAACCAGATTTGAATTGTGTTTGCTCTTGGCACTAATAGGGATTAAAGTGCAACATTTTCAGAGTACAGTCTGAAGAAAGGGCTGATCAGAAAGGCAGAGTGTGCGTTTCAGCAAGGGGAGGAACAGGTTGTCCCGGGATTGTTTCATCTGCCAAGAAGCAAAACCAAAGACACAGCTCCTCCCTTCCCAGGAAACGAAACCTAAAGCAGTGCAGACTCAGGCAGCAGAAGATAAAAGAGGCTGACACTTCCTGCAGCCACCTCTGCGGCCAGCGGTTCTCCTGTTCCTGCCAAGATATCATGATGCTCAGCCATACCCGAGCCAGGGAGCTGGACAAGTTCATCGAAGACCACCTCTTGCCAGACACGCTTTTCCGCATGAGGGTCAGAAAAGCTGTCCATGAAATCTGCAGTTTCCTCAAGGAGAGGTGTTTCCGAGGTGCCCCCCACCGTGTCCGGGTGTCCAAAGTGGTGAAGGGCGGCTCCTCGGGCAAAGGCACGACCCTCCGAGGCCGCTCTGACGCTGACCTCGTGGTCTTCCTCAGCGAGCTCAGGAGTTTCCAGGAGCAGTTGGACCGCCGAGGGGAGTTCATCCAGGAAATCAGGCGGCAGCTGGAAGCCTTTCAGAGGGATACTGAGACCGGAGTGCAGTTTGAGATCCAGGAGTCTAGATGGGAGAATCCCCGCGTGCTCAGCTTCAAGTTCTGCTCCCCGGAGCTGAACAACACGGTGGAGTTTGATGTCCTGCCCGCCTTTGACGTCCTGGGTCTGCAGACAGCAGGACCTGAGCCGCACATCCACGAAGACTACAGACCTGATCCCCAGATCTACGTCCGGCTCATCAATGAGTGCACACGCCTGGGGAAGGAGGGCGAGTTCTCGCCCTGCTTCACGGAGCTGCAGCGAGCCTTCCTGCGGCAGCGGCCCACCAAGCTCAAGAGCCTCATCCGCCTGGTCAAGCACTGGTACCAGCTGTGCAGGGAGCGCCTGGGGAAGCCGCTGCCACCGCAGTACGCCCTGGAGCTGCTCACCGTCTACGCCTGGGAGCGTGGGTGCAAGGAGACCTCCTTCAGCACAGCCGAGGGATTTCGGACCGTCTTGGAATTAGTCGTGGACTACCAGAACCTTTGCATCTACTGGACTAAGTATTATGACTTTGAAAATCCTATTATTGGTCAATATCTGAGGAGACAGCTCAAGCAACCCAGGCCTGTGATTCTGGACCCAGCTGACCCTACAGGAAACGTTGCAGGTGGGCCAGGCGGAGACGGCTGGTGGCGGCTGGCACAAGTGGCTGCAGCCTGGTTGGGTTACCCATGCATGGAGAATTGGGATGGGTCTCCAGTGGGCTCCTGGGACGTAGGCCTCCGAGGTGAGAGCTCCTGGGACACAGGGCTCCGAGGTGAGAGCTCTTTCTTCCAAGGAAAGAGCCAAGATAGCTGGACGTGCGCCATCCTCTAAAGCCAGTGTGTCTTAGGGGACAGGGCTCCAGAGTTATGTGGGCCCGCCTCCTCCTGGGGGGAGAGAGTGGGGGAGAGGGAGGAGAAAAGATGAGCACGTTGATTCAGAGAGGATAGAGGACTGCACCAAGCCAGCAGTGAGTAGGACAGAGCTAGGACCAAAATCCAGGTCTCCTGACCCCACCCTTCCCACTATTCTGTACTTCTCTTCTTTCATCCGCCTGGCCTCACCCCCTCTATTCTCAGACAACAAGAGAAATATAGACAAATAGAGTGGAATTCCAGCCTTGACTTTCTTCTGTGTACCTGACGGGAAAAATAATAACTGTTATAGTTATATTAGTGTGATGTTCAAATAATATTTTAAGGATTTAAAACAGTGTGAGAATAATTATTTGTGTGATTTAAAATAGGAGTGAAAGCACTTATTTTTATGAGTGATTCATAGTTTAAGTGTGAATTGTATTTCTGATCTTATTCTGATTTTATTTTAAGTAAAAAAAATATTTGAAATGTGTTTAAAGGCTTAGTATAAGTAACTCCATTTAGTGTGACTTGAATCCATTTTGTAAAACTTAAAAGTGACTCTGAGCCCCGACTGTGTGAATGCCCTAACATGTGCTTATCTGGAAAGTTGTAACTGTGTGAACGGACTAATAAGTGTCTTTATCTGGAAAGTTGGAAAGCAAGGCAAAAAGTACTTGGAGACCCCCGATTAAGACACACTGAAGACCCATTGGTTGCACCCAGAAGGAACAAAGAAACACCCAGAAATGGCCATAAAAGAAGGGACCTAGAGTCACTGGTCAGAGACCATGAAGGGCTCCTCCACCCGCCGTGCTCTCCGCTCCCTTCTCCCTGTTCAAAATACTGCATGAAACTGCCTGAGTGAACTGCCACTCTACCTGTGAGCCAAACCTCTGAGGCCTCAATGTGACCGAGACGCTGCCACAGCGTGTTCCTGTCCAGTGTGTGTGTCCGTCGGCGCGGATCTCCAGGTGTCCTGCCTAGGCTTCTGGAAACCACCAGGACTCTGGTAAATAAACCGTGGGACTCGTGCATCTTAATATTTGTCTCTGTGTTTAGTTTTTGCTCGGTCAATTTTAATTAAGTACTGTGGGCAACCCGTATAAGTCCAATTCTCAGGCTGAGGGACCCCAGTCACCTGTGCATACATTCGCACCTGAGGGTGAAGTCGGAACAATAACAAAGAAAAAAAAAAAAAGAGTAAATTGTCAAAAGATCATCTTGAGAAAAACAATACATGTTTCAGAAAGAGGAAAGAGAACCTATCAACCTGTGGACTGAAGAGTCCCAGGTTCGATTCCAGTCAAGGGCACATTCCTGGGTTTCGGGCTGGATCCCCAGTGCGAGGCATGCAGGAGGCAGCCCATCAATGATTCTCTCACATCACTGATGTTTCTATCTCTCTGTCTCTCTCCCTTTCTCTCTGAAATCAATAAAAATATATTTTAAAAAGGAAAAGAAAGAGAACAGAAGAGAGTTTTCCTCTTTCTGAATATGATGCGCACTGACCACCAGGGGGGAGACGCTCACCTCAGGAGCTGCCCCCTGGTGGGCATTCTCAGTCAGAAGCTGGGCTCACAGAAGGGGGACATCCCCTGGGGTCACCCACTGCCAGGGGCCGGGGTGAGGGACACCCCCCCCCCCTCAGTGCACGAATTAGAGGAAGTCTGCAGGAAGAAGAAGCCAGGTTCTTCTGGTCCCACCACCGTTACTCTCCCTGTGTCCCTGTGCAATCCAAGTGGGCTCTCCAAGGATCTACTTCCTCACGTGCAAAGTGGAGATAAGAGCATTTATCCAGCCTATCTCCCAGGCTTATGTTGAAGCTCATGGGAAAGCGTTTTAAAAAAGGAAAAGTATTACTCAAGTAATATGTTTACAATTTTTTTAAAAAATACATATTTTATTGATTTTTTACAGAGAGGAAGGGAGAGAGATAAAGAGCTAGAAACGTCGATGAGAGAGAAATATAGACCAGCTGCCTCTTGCACACCCCCTACTGGGGATGTGCCCGCAACCAACGTACATGCCTCTGACCAGAATCGAACCCGGGACCTTTCAGTCCGCAGACCGACACTCTACCACTGAGCCAAACCGGTTTCGGCTATGTTTACAATTTTTATAAAAGTCATAACTGTTCTGGAAAAAAAAAATATCAAGCCAAAATTTTTATCTACCTTGTTGTTTTTGAGAAGAAATTGACACAAAATAATCACTTTTACAATCCATATATGTATGATTCTATTATGCAACATAAACAGAAGGGAAGACTTCATGAGCAGTGTGAACATTGTGCACTGCAAGCTGGCTACTGTTTAATTAAAAGCAACCAATTCTGCTAACTTGAACATTTTATTCAAGATCTCTTTAAATTTCTCATTGTTTTACTTACCACACTTAACCCAGTCAAACCTCAGAGGGAAGGCAGGGGAGGGTGGACAGGGGGAAGAGCTCAACCAATGAACTCATATGCATATATGCATAACCCAAGGACACAGACAGTGGGTGGTGAAGACTTGGGGAAAAGGGAGAGCAATTGGGGGGGGGGGAGGAGGGACATATGTAATACTTTCAACAATAAAGATTTATTTTTTTTAAATGAGAACAGAAAAAAAGAACACCCTCTTTTAACAATCATCTAAATTCTCTTTTGATAGAATCTGGCAGTTTTATTTGCCAATAGCCATCTCCTACACCTAGATGACAGAGATTAACCTTATTTCCAATCCACTCTTCCTTCAGGTTTACCTCCCTGCTCCCTTGCAGCTCTCTCCTGGACTTCAAAGCAGCTGTGTGGTCTGCCTTTCAGAAAATCGATGGCTGGGAGATGGAAAGCAGCTCTTGCTTATTTCCCACCTGCTGAAGGTGATTCTGCTCAGTAACATCTGTGTGAGATCTTTGCAGAGGGGAGAAGGAAATGCATTACAAACTCAAAGCCCACAAAAAGGAGAGAGTGATGCCCATTTTAAGTGGATAGGATCACATCACATGCAAATATATTCATAAGAATAAGTAGAGTAATGGAGCCCTGGTGTTTAGAGTATAAATGTAGAGTGTTACTGGTTGTGACCCAGATTTTTTTTTCTTTTTGAAAGGCTATGTCTAAACTTGTTATGGTGTACAATACTTTGTAAGTGGTTTATCACATTCTCTAATAGGTACCTGGGAAGTTATTTGAATTTAATAGGCTTTAAGGATTATGACTAATAAAGGGCATTAATAAATATGTGCGGGTGGGTGTCTATTTCTACATAGATAATAAGAAGCATTGTTTTCCTACTGCAGATATATTGGAGTTGCTGGCTTTGCTTACCCAGTTGTGTATCAGTCTCTTTTCAAAGGGTGATCTCACAGTCTAACCCTGCCCTATCACAGGCATTACTGAGCTCTCATTATATTCCAAGGCCATTTCTTGGGCCAGTGTTGGAAAAGAGACCTAAAAACACATACATTCCACAATGCCACTGATAGGGGATTTTGGGACTGGAAGACATGGTATTCCTATGGGCAGAATGGCTTCCCCAGATTCTTTGTCCGTCGGAGTAGAAAAATGAATCCATGGATGGAAAATAGTATAGCAAAAGTGGAAATTTATTGAAGAACAAGTACAGACTCCCACATGGGGAGGGGGAAAGAGTCCCACCGAGTTCCTTTTTCCATGGTTTGTAAAGGCTGCAGATCCCGGTGCCTTGATATCCCCTCTGATTGATCACTATTCCCCTTTGGTTTGGTCACTAGAGCAACTTCTTAGTTCAAAGGTCAAACCTCACATGGGACATATGAGGCCCTCCTTCTTTATTTTGTAAATATACTGTAGACCTTTGGCTACCCCCAGTTCCCTTATCTTAAGGAAATGTAACTGCTGCCTCTCCCACCTTCCTTATCTTATGGAAATGTAACCTTTGTAGCTCTATGTTACTCCATGGACCCCTTTAATTGTAAAAATTCTCTATACCCGCCTTTTTCACTCCTAAAAATTCCTTTTTTCACCATCAAGTCAAAAGTATGCTTTCCTGGGGTCCCATGGTCGATGGCTTTGCTTCAATGATCACACTTTGTTCTGTGTCTGTGATGTAGCCAGTGGGCTATGTCAAGTTTTGGTAGTTTTTTGTTTGTTTGTTTGTTTGTTTGTTTGTTTTTGGGGGGAGGAGGGTATTATAAAAGCAGAGACCTAAAAATCCCTGCCAATCACAACTCCTCTCTACCAAGCTTCCAAATGAAATTTACACACCAGGGAAAAGAGCAAGTGCAAAACAAGTACCAATTTATGACTGAAACAGTGAACATTATTCCCCAATTCAGAGCTTTCATAAACCTGAATTAGAACCCATAGCTTAGACTCCGGCTTGTGGCAGAGTCTAAATCTTGGAATTCATTTTCTAATTTATCATATGGTATGGGACCTAAAACAAAAGATCAGTTAGCTTTGCCAAAACCGGTTTGGCTCAGTGGATAGAGCGTCAGTTTGCAGACTGAAACGTCCCAGGTTCGATTCTGGTCAAGGGCATGAACATTGATTGCGGTCACATCCCCTGTGGGGCGGGTGTGTGTGTGTGTGTGTGTGTGTGTGTGTGTGTGTGCAGGAGGCAGATGGTTGATGTTTCTCTCTCATCGATGTTTCTAGCTCTCTATCCCTCTTTCTTCCTCCCTGTAAAAAAAATCAATAAAATATATTAAAAAAAAAAAAAAAAAGATCAGGTAGCTTATCTTATAAAGAGAAAAGAGCAACCATCACAACAATAAATGCCCAGATAACTAAAGGGGCTTGATTTCAGCATACCAATGGTAACACTTGCAATGTAAGTATGAGAAGAGCTAACCTCTTAAACCACAGGAATCTTGGTGGATTCTCTAGAGTTCTCTAGAGAAACAGTATCTATCTATCTATCTATCTATCTATCTATCTATCTATCTATCTAATAGAAGAATATGCAAATTAGTCAGGAGGCCATAACATCAGAACCAAACACCAAGGACCTGAGGCTGCATGCACCGGGCCAGGGTGAAGGAACTTAGGCCGCACCCATTGCCCCATGGGCTTAATGGGGGACTTCAGGCTGTACCCTTCACCTGGCAGGGCTTGATGGAGGACCTTAGGCCATGCCCTCTGCCTCAGTGCCAGGAAATATCATGCTGCAACCCTCGCCCCAGTGCCAGGCCAGGGGACCTCAGGCCATGCCCCCCACCTGGCGGGACTTGATGGGGAACCTCAGGCCCCTCGATCAGCCAGGATTAATGGGGGACCTGAGGCTGTGACCCCCACCAAGGGGTCTGACAGGAGTAGGGCCAGCCGGATCTAGGTCCCACTAAATGGGGTTGGGGCCAACCAGGTCTGGGTCTTCTGTGTTTTCAAAGCACATGTGGGTGGTGAGTGGGGACTTGACTCTAGGTCCCAGGGCACACCTCAGAATCTGATAGGAGGTAGATTTTCATATACATTTTACTAATTTTCTTTCATCTCTGACACTTCTATTATAGAGAAAGGGCAAATAGCAATATTAAAATACTTCCTCTAATTAATTCTATTTTAATGTGCACAAATTTCATGCACCGGGCCACTAGTAGTATTATAAGGAACTGGCTCACACAATTACAAAGGCTGGCAAGTCCCAAGATCTGCAGGGTGAGGTGGCAAGCTGGAGTCCCAATAGAACTGTAGAGCTAATGTGGTAATTCTAGTCAGAAGGCCAGCAAGTTCGAGACCCAAAAAGAGCTAATATCTCTGTTCAAGTTCAAAGGCAGGAAAAGGCTGATGTCCCATTTTTGAAAGTCATTAAGAAGGAAGAATTCTCTCTTGGTGGATGGTCAACCTTTTTGTTCTAATCAGGCCATCAGCAGATTGAATCTGGCCTACCCACACAGGGGAGGGCAATCTGCTTCAGTCAAACTACCAATTCAAATGTTAATTCATCCAGAAACACCCTCACAGACACACCCAGGACAATGCTGGACCAATTATCCGGGCCCTCTGTGGCCTAGTCAATTTGACACATAAAATTAACCATCATACCTGCCCAATATAGTAAGTGTTGCCCAAAAACAATGATCAAGAACCAGACCAATCCAACACACAAAATGGCCACCCACATGTGGTCATTATTAGCATTATCTCTGTTTGTAAGGTGGAACAAGGAAGGAGAGCAGGCAAAATGTGAGAGGGATTCCTCTTCTTTAAACCTATGACTCTTTCCCCTCCCTAGACTCCTTTGAAGGCAGGATAAGTAGCATTTTCATCTCACTAGTCCTCATAGAAACTAGCACACTGTCAGCTCAGAAGTGGGCTTCAGTGAGTGTTTATTGAATGAATGAAGAGAATCACTGTTCACAACATAAAAAAGGCATCAATCAACAATGATTAAGTCCCAGGTATGTGACTGCACTCTGGGATATGCAGTGGATGATCATTTTAAAGAGACGGTGCATGGTCCTGGTAGAAGGGTTAGCACAAACAAAGGAATTTTAAAAGGGAACAGTGACATAACTGTGCGGCACAGGCTACAGATGTTCTGCACTTCCCTGTGAGCCAGGGCTCCCCCTAAGGAGACCACTTCTCAAGGTGGGGGCTTCCGCCGCGAATGAAACACTTCACCACTTGCAGAATACGTGACCTTGGACAAATTGTTCTGCCTCAGCCTCCTTATCTGTTAAACAGCATTGATCCCTGCCTGCTTTACAGGTGAGGTATGAGGTGTGAAGATGAAAATGCTTATAAGACATATAGTACTTAGCACAGAGAACACATGAAAATAAGAGTAGCTGTTTTTACACTTCTTATTGTTAACCGACCTGAGGAGAGCTTTACACCTCATTGTTAGTTCATCCTTGAAAGCACTGTAAACCTCAGACTGTGTCCTTGCTTGAGGTTTTTGCCCAAGGAGGCAAACGTGACAGAATGGGGGCGGGGGTGGGACCGGAGGCCTCCAGGAAGTACACATCTCCCCAGCCCCCTGCTGGCCTGGCTGCTGGAAGAAGGCAGAAGGCAAGACGCCTGGCACCACATGTGCACTGTGGAGGAGACCAGGGGCGCTGTTCAGAGGTGGGGAGAGGCACAGCCACCCTCAGGGGCTTCTCAGTCCCCAGCCAGGGTACCCTGACCAAAGGGCTGTTACTCAGAGAACTCCTGAGGAATATGCAGAAGTGAGTGAGAATTGAATGGAGCTGGAGTCTCCGGGCCCTGGGGAGGAAAGGCTGCGATATTTAGACTATTCCCTTTAATCTAATCCTGTGAGGCTGCCGAGGCCTGGGGAAGCTCGAGTTCCAGGGGGAACGGAAATTCATCCTTAGCGCAGGGTTGAGCTCAGAGAAAACTTTGATGCCTTCATGTCTCTTGGACGACTCTGTGGTATAAACACTAAGCGAGGAAAAATACTGACCTGGATTTAAAAGCACAGAAGGGCCATCCTTCATCTTACTCCCCACACACAGCTCTCTCTCTCTCTCTCTCTCTCTCTCTCTCTCTCTCTCTCTCTCTCTCTCTCTCTCTCACACACTCACACACACACACACACACACACACACACACGCACACACCGCTCTGGCTGGCACACTGCACTGGATAATGACTGAGGGTAATTCATGGCTGACAGTGAAGGCCGCTAGCTGGGGCATCAGTCAGATCCGCAGCCTCCCCTGACAATTACCCCATCCACTTCAGCCCCAGGAAAATAAATAAGCCATTCAAAGATTTCTGGAAGCTCCGGCCCCAGCAGTGCCTCTTGGGATACGGTGGTTTGGCAGGCTGGGGTGTCCCGGGCTCTCACGGAAAGGGTATCACATTTCTGACCACTTTTCCTGTGGTCGTACTTATTCCTCCTCCTTTGAAGTTCATAACTTTTAAAACCGTGGCCTCTCCCTCCCCCCCCCCCCCCCCCATTGTTTACCCTCTCGTAACGTAAAGGCAGGAAAGCCCATAGTGGGGGAATTGTCCATGGCACCCTTCCGTGTCACTGAAGGAAAGTACAAGGTTCTTCCTCCTCCCAGCTGTTGGGCGGAGTTATGACATTGCTGGCATCTGTCACAGAGACATCTCCAAGGCATTGAGCCATCAATCAGCGCCTGCCAAAGTGTCCTGGAGCCCACCCCTTCCTGTTCTGCCCTGGGTCCAACCCTCTCCTGTTCCTCCCCTTAAAAGGACCCCCAGACCAGCCACGTGCTGCTGATCCTCCATGTCCAGATGGCAGCCCGGCTGGGTCCATCCCGGCTCCCAACTCCTTCAATTCTGATTTCTACCTCCGTAATGAGTCCCGTTCATTACTGGGGAATAAACTTTACTTTAAAACTCCTTGGTGGTCAGTTTCCTGCGCCTCAAACCTTACAGAAAGCACTGGTGACGGCTTTGGCTGGGGCTGCCCAGGCTGCGGGGAAGCTGGCAGCCTGCTTGTGGGCAGGGCTGGGCTGGAGCCACACTAAAGCGCAGCTCATCTCACGGGGCCGCCTTCTTCCCGGGATGTCAGCTTAACATGACTATTGCTACTTTCTTCTTCTTTTTTAAAATATACATATTCTATTGATTATCTATAGAGAGGAAGGAGAGGGATAGAGAGCTAGAAGCATCTATGAGAGAGAGACATCGACCAGCTGCCTCCTGCACACCTCCTACTGGGGATGTGCTCGCAACCCAGGTATATGCCCTCGTCCGGAATCTAACCTGGGACCCCCCAGTCCGCAGGCCGACGCTCTATCCACTGAGCCAAACTGGTTTCGGCTTCTTTTTTAATACTGTTACTTTTTAAGCTACCGGGTCTCTGGGAATTTCCTTCTCCAGAAAGCTTTTCTAGAAAATTAACTCTGATGAGTATCATGTGTTACACTAATTCACCCCAGACTCCCTCGGCGTAGAAGCTAACTCTCCAGGCATCCGCACTGGTTCCCAGGGAGCGTGGCACCGCCCCCAGGGCGGTGGGGGGTGGGGGGGGGAGATCAGACCCGCAGAGACAAAGGCACTAAGATTCCTGACGGGCTCCGGGCTCCGTGCCCACTCGCTCCTGTCCCGTGTGGCTCTGTGCCACTGGGTCCTGTAATACAAACCTCACCTCGCCTATCTTCCCTCACCAACTTGCAACCGAACATCCTACCCCAGGGAGCAGGAAAGCCAAAACTCAGCTCTTGTGGCATGCCAGGATCTGCTTAGAGCCCTGACTCCAGGCAAGTCAGCCCCAAGGACCTGCCCCTTTCCGAAGAGCCCTGTCCAATTGCCCACCTTCCGGAGAAGCGAGAGCAAACCATCCCCTCCCTGGCATCTGCCCTCCAGTCGTTTCCGTGAGGGGACCTCGTGCTGGAAAAGGGACTCGGTGAAACGAGGCAGAGGGAGGGAGAAGTGGGCCGTGGCATTGGGATCTGCACCGTGAACTCCTGAGGACAGCCGTGGAGGCCACCCAGGGGGGTCACTCTGTGTGTGTCAGAGACTCCGGGTCCCAGGCACAGACTGGCAGGGCCATGCTCTCCGGGCTCCACTGTGTCGGGACAGACAACTGCTTCAGTTCTGCCGTGGAAATACATTTCTAAACTGGGATCAGGTGTCTCCAGTCGAGGCCAAAATAGCTGGTCACAATGGCTTCTTTGGTGTTCTTGGTAGGCAAGTCCACTGTGTGGGGGCATGGCTCCATTGTCCCTGTGTCCCCTTCCTTCCTCCCCTTCCTTCCTCCCTCTGCTGGGTGATAAGCCCCAAGGTATCATCCGTTTCACCTTGAATGAGCCCACTTATCCTCCGGTATCCATGTCACTGCCACTTGATTCTGAGGTGTTGGGATGGATGATAAATGGCTTTCCCTTTTACAGAGGCCCTTAAAGACAGGATAATAAGAATAAGCAGGCTCATTGTTGACAGAGAGATGGCCATTCACGGGGACCCCTCCTGCCTAGCATAGGGCCTCCCTAATCTGGCAGCTCAGGGAAAGAGGTGGCTGGTGGGGGAGGTAGGGGCGGAGGCGTTTCTGAATTTGCAAGCCTTTACTTAAATTGGTGAATGCGCTGCTGCTAAGTTGAAAGCTTTTCTGGCCTGGTATCAATAGTAGTTAAAGCAATTTTTTTGGACTGAAACCCAGGTTCTTTGTCTGCCGGAATTGAAGAATGAATCCATGGACAGAAGGTGGTATAGCAAAGGTGGAGATTTATTAAAGAATAAGTAAAGACGCCAAAGTGGGGAGAGGAAAGATTCTCACGTGGGGAGAGGAAAAGAGTCCCATTGACTTCCCTTCCCGTTTCCATAAAGGCTATTGTAGTTCTTGTGTCTTGATATCCCCTCTGATTGGTCAATATTCCCTTTCTAATTGGTTGCTATAGTGATTCCTAAGGCCCCTCCCACCTCCCTCATTGTCCTCCTATTCCTTCTGGGCTTTCTTCCTTCTTCTGTATTTTGTAAATACATAACTTTTTTGGCTACTTCCAGTTCCCTTGTCCTATGGAAATATACCTGTTGCTGCTCCCTTGTCTTAACTGCACCTGGCTTCCTTGTGTTATGGAAATGTACTTTCTCCCTGTCTGTAGCCCTATATGTTTTCCATGGACCCCAATTCTAAAAAATCCCTAAACCGGCCTATATTCCCCTAAAACTCCTGTTTCAGTAGTAAAGCTAATGACTGCACTAGGTTTCTTTCCCATGTTTCTTTTCCTCATTAACCTTAATCATAGTTTACTTACACATGATCTCATAGAACACAGTGATGAAATATACACCATCTCCTTTGTTTTCAGACTAATAGTGGAAATAGTTATCAAGTAATGGATATTTCCAGGTATAGCTTCCCTCATTCCATTTGGTGGAAAATTGTCTAGTCCGTTTTTGGGACAGAAATCTTGACCTAAGGGTGGCCTGAGCCCAGAAGAGGCCATGATTCCTACCCTTTAAACTAACTGTTTGCATGGGAGGCCTTGCAGGGTCGTAGGAAGGGCCTGGGCTCCGGCATTAGCCAGGGGGGTTTCAGCTCCCAGCTGCACACTCACTGACTTCACAGGGTAAGCCACTGGACCTCTTCGAAGATCAGTTTCTCCATAAAATAGAGGCAGTAATCCCATCTGGTGAGGATTCAATCATCTAATTTAGGCTAAACTTCAGATACTCATCAGCCATTGTACTTCCTAGATCTTAATTCTGTACTCTGTACTCTTCTCTGTTTCATATTTTATTTCATTATTTTTTAAATTGATTTTAGAGAGAGGGAAGGAGAGGGAGAGAGAGAGGGGGGGAAAAAATCAATGTGAGAGAGAAACATCGAATGGTTGCCTCTCCTACATGTCCCAACCAGAAATTGAACCAGAACCCAAAACCTACCGTATTTTCCGGCGTATAAGACGACTTTTGAACCGGAAAAAAAGCCTGCTCAGATTGGCCAGAGTCAGAGAGGAGGTTTATTAAAAAAAGAATTGGTGTTGCCTCGGAAGTGGGGGGTAGTCTTCTACAGTGAATATAAGCCCAAACCTATGTTTCAACTGTAAAATTAGGGGGGTTGTCTTATACGCCGGAAAATACGGTAGGTATGTGCCCTGATTGGGAATCAAACCCACAACCTTTCTATGTGTGGGATGACAGTCCAGCCAACTGAACCGCACTAACCCAGGCAGTTCTCTGTTTCATATTTTAAATTAAGTTCTGTCAGTGAGCCAGTGGAAAAACCTCATAACAAATGGGGCATGAAGCAGAGTGCTCAGAAAGTTGTTACCTTAATAGTAGAGCAAAATTATCCCTAGATGAAAAGCTAGTCTGGTTACCACCTAGCAAACTTAAAAGCAAGCCTCGGAAGTATTAGATTCTTTCTAAATAACTAAGTTCTAGAACAAAGCTCAAAAAATATAAAAAGGAATACAAAAATATTCGGTACCCATAAAAAGGTAAACCACAATTTTAAGCATCCCCCCAAAAAATTACCAGACATACAAAACAGAACTTACGAGTCCCAATGAATAGAAATATCAGGACTTAAAACTGACCCAGAAACAAAGATATAATCTGTACAGAAGGAACTTAAAATAGTTAGTACTATATCTCATATGTTGAATAACACATGGGCATGTTAATAAAAAAAAAAAGACCCAAAATGAATTTCTAGCGATGACAAGTATATCTAAAATGAAATGTTATTTTGTAAAAGCATATTAGACATTGTGTAGTAAAAAATTTATAACTTTGAATACAACCACATTTTCTAAAATGAAAGACAGCAAGGAAAAAATTTAAAAGGACAATAACAATTTGAAGAGGCCTGATATTACCTATAATTGGAGATCCACCCAAAAAAAAGAAGCAGAAAAAATATTTAAAGAAATAGTAAACAAATTTTTCAAATTTAATGAAACCTATAAACTCACAGATCCAACACACACACACACACACACACACACACAAAACAAAAAAAGCATAAACAAAACTACACTAAGGCACTTCAGAAATTGCTTAAAAGAACTGGTAAAGCGAAAACCTTAAAATCAGCTGGAAAAGGAAAAACATTATGTATAGAAGGCCAAAGAGAAGAATGTCAGTGAAAACAATGTAAGACGAAAGGTAGGAGAACATTTTCTTTGAAGTATTGAAAGGAAAAAATGTACATGTAAGCTAGAATTCTATGCCCAAAGAATGTCTTCTGAAAACAAAAGCAAAATGAAGACTTTCAATATATATATAAAGGTTAAAAGAATTCATCATTGGCAGACCTGCTCTATATTAATGATGTCTTGCAAAGGGAAACAATACCAGATGGAAATCTGGACCTATAGAATGAAGAACAAAGCACTGAGTGATAAATAACTGGGTAAAATATAAAATACTTTTCCTCCTTTAAAAATATATTTTAAAAGATGGATGACTTTAAATCAAAGATAATATATCATGGAGTATTTAACATTTGTAGAAGGAAAACATATGACAGCACTAGCACAAAGGCAGGAGGAGGGAAATGGGAAGTATCCTTTTGTAATCTATACTAATAAAAGGGTAATATGCTAATTAGATGGGATGTCCTTTTGGACAAAGCCGCAGGGGCTGCGAGGGCCAAGGGCAGGCTGCTGCCCTGGAAGCCAGCAGTGGCAGCAGAGCAGTGGCTGAGGCGTCGGGGGCATGCATTCCCCTGATTAGCCTGGATGCCTCCTGCACAGGGAGGCCAGAGGCAGCAGCAGTGGCGGGGTGATGGGGGTAGCGCCTTCCTCTGATTGGCCTGGTCACCTCCAGCAGACGGAGGCTAAACTGCAGCTTAGGGGGAGCCTGTCTAAGCTATTAGTAGGACATCCCCTAAGGGCTCCCAGATTGTGAGAGGGGGCAGGCTGGGCTGAGAGATCCCCAGCTCCTGGGTACCTGTGGCTAGCCAGATGGAGAGAAGTCCAGGTCCCAGTTGCCTGCAGCCAGCTGGAGGAGGGAGCCTGGGTCCCAGGTGTGGGGGCTGAGGCAGAGGTGGTTAGGGGTGATCAGACATGCAGGAGAGCAGTTAGGGTCGATCAGGATGGCAGGGGAGCAGTTAGGAGCAATGAGGAGTCCTGGGTGCCTGTGGCCAGCCAGAGGAGGGCAGCCTGGGTCCCGGGTGCATGGGCTGAGGCAGATATATAATAGTTAAGGGTGATCAGGCAGGCAGGCAGGCAGGCAGGCAGGCAGGTGAGTGGTTAGGAGCCAGTAGTCCCAGATTGCAAGAGGGATGTTCAACTGCCAGTTTAGGCCCGATCCCCAGAGATCCTGGATTGGAGAGGTGCAGGCTGGGCTGAGGGACACCCTCCCTTCTCTCCCCCCTCCCCCATGCATAAATTTCATGTACCACCAGGCCTCTGGTGTTTTTATACTTCCTGTGAATGATATGTTACTTAAGGTTAGACTATGATAAAATCTATACTACAAACTCTAAAGCAACCACACACGCACACACATACACACACACATATACACACACACACTCCATACAATAAGAAAACCAAAGAGTTATAACTAAGAATCTATCGAAGGAGATAAAATGGAGCCATAAAAATACTCAATTAATCTAAAATAAGTCAGATTTTCAAAAAGGAAAAGGGGACAAAGAACAGATGGGTGAAATAGAAAACAAGTAGCAATATGGTGGATTTAAAGCCTGCCGTATCTTTAAGCAAATTACATTTAAATTATCTAGACACTCCAATTTAAAGAGAGAGGTTGCTTGTTAACTGTGACTATATGTTACCTGCGGGAAACCCTCTTTAATATAAAGACACAAATTGAGCCCTGGCTGGTTTGGCTCACTGGATAGAGCATCGGCCTATGGACTGAAGGGTCCCAGGTTTGATTCCGGTCAGGGCACATCCCCAGTATGTGCAGGAGGCAGCTGATTGATGTTTCTCTCTCATCGATGTTTCCAACTCTCTATCCCTCTCCCTTCCTCTCTGTGAAAAATTATATTTTAAATATAAATATGTTTTAAAAAGACACAAATTGATTAAAAGTGAAAGACTGGATAGAGATACAGCAGGCTGTACTCCTACACGGCACCATCCCTGATTCTAGCCAGAAGCTATAGCTGGTCTATTTCATGGTGTTACCTAAAACTGGAACAAAAAGAAAACATTTTCTTTTTTAAGTTTGAAGTCTCCTTCCTCAGTTATAGCTTGGAGACGTCTAAGTCATAATACAGTTGCAGAATTTGCATCTTTAGAGAGAGAACTTTAGGTTTGGTGATGGTCTTTCACCTTATAGGGAAGAGAGATACACTCAAGTATGTCATAAGAACATAAAAAAGGAAGGGTTACAAGAATATCTTGCAAAACAAAGTGGAAATTGCAAAATTAGATACCACAGAGAACACAGTTACTACGCAGGAGAGAAACCGCTCTGTGGCTCCCTCCTCTAATGCTCTGTTTTTCTCTGCCCCTGATCCTACTGCACGGCTAATCCTGAGTCTCAAGTCCAGCTCCTCAGGAGAGAGGCTCTGGTTGGGTACAGGTTGCTGTCCTGTGGAAGGCTCTGTGTCACGTGGGCAATAGAGTTTAGTTAATATAGTCCCGCTGGGACACCCCAACAGGCAAACAGGGAGAAGGAGGCAATTCAGAGTCAGGCTGAAGAGGAAAAAGAGCTGTTTGCAGAGCACAGAAGCCCAGGCGGCTCCATGTGATGCAGAACAGAGAACAGGACAGGCAGGGAACGAGCCTGAGAGCAGCATCAACAGATTGGTGAGCAGCCACATTGTGCTGGTTGGGCCGAGTTCTGACACTGACCAGCCAATAAGAGATTTTCTGTGGATCACATGACTATCCCGGATTTCTTGGTTTCGAGGGATTTGAAAAGCATGGCTTTGACACTGGGAATTTCCATACAAGGCTACGTTTGGTTAAAATCTTGCCTTCTCTCTTTTTCTTAGGAATTATTAGAACTTATGGAATGCAGTTTTGGGTTTGCTTGGTTGTTGGTTTTTTGTTTTGTTTTGTTTGTTTTGTTTTGTTTTTTTAAGATCCCAAATAAGGCTCATTGTTAGCACTTTATTTTCCATCAGGCCCTGAAATGATGATGCAAGTCATCTTGGCAATTGCAGCTCAATTGCTCCACAGTTCTGTGTCTAAGGCAGGGCCTGCAGGTTGTGTTTTTGTGCCTCAGTGTTTCAAAGATGAATTTCTGACCATGGCATCCTGAGGATGCTACCATGGTCATGTGATGTCTGACCCACCAGCACATTTGTAGAATGAGTTTGTGGTGTGGAGGTGTGCCTGCCAGAGGGACGTCTGTCATGTGGAAGAGCTGGATTGCTTCTCCAGTGTTGGTCTGAAAAGATGTTTGTTGCATAATCTCCGGCACAGCTTCTTTTGTTGCTTGGACAATTTCTTTGATTTGTTAATCCTCACCTGACGGTATTTTCCCCATTGCTTTTAGAGAGAGAGAGAGAGAGAGAGAGAGAGTGGGAAGGAGGGAGGGAGGAGGAGAGACAGAGAGAGAAATGTCCATGTGAAAGAGACACAGCAACCGGTTGCCTCCCGAACCAGCCTGGCCCAGGGGCAGGGGGTGAACCTGAAAAGCAGGTACGTGTCCTTGAGCAGTAATCAAACCTGTGAACCTTTGGTGTTTAGGCCAATGCTCTAACCTCTCAGCCGCACCAGCCAGGGCTGCTGGGACAATTTTCTTTTAATTTAAATTCTTTATTGTTTAAAGTATTACATATGTCACTCCCCCACTGATCTCTCCAAGGCCACCCCTACCCCCAGCACAAGTCCTTACCCCTCTACTGTCTGTGTCCATAAGTTCTGTTTATATGCATGCATGCAAGTCCTTTGGTTGATTTCCTAGCACCATCCACCCCCCACATTCCCTCTGAGATTGGATGGTCTGTTCAGTGCTTCTCTGTCTCTGGATCTGTTTTTATTCATCAGTTTATGTTGTTCATAATATTCCACAAATGAGTGAGATCATGTGATATTTATCTTTCTCCAACTGGCTTATTTCACTTAGCATAATGCTCTCCAGGTCCATCCATGCTGTTATGAATGGTAAGAGTTCTTTCTTTTTTACAGCAGCACAGTATTCTATTGTGTAGATGTATCACTGTTTTTTTATTCACTCAGTTGCTGATGGAAACATTTAGGCTGTTTCCAAATCTTAGCTATTGTAAATTGTGCTGCTATGAACATAGGGATGCATCTATTCTTTCTGATTGGCGTTTCTGATTTATTGGGATATATTCCTAGAAGTGGGATTACTAGGGTCAAATGGGAGTTCCGTTTTTAACTTCTTGAGGGTTCCTTTTTCTCCACATCCTCACCAGCACCTGTCGTTGAAAGAATTGTTGATGATAGCCATTATGACAGGTGTGAAATGATACCTTATTGTCATTTTTATTTGCATCTCTCAGATGATTGGTGACTTTGAGCATGTTTTAATATGTCTCTTATCCTTTTATATGTCTGTCCTCTTTTAAAAAGTGTCTATTTATGTCCTTTGCCCATTTTTAAATTGGATTTTTTTATCTTCTTTTTGCTAAGTTGTATAAGTTTCCTATAAAATTTGGAGATTAAGCCTTTATCAGTGATAACATTGGCAAATATGTTCTCCCATGCAATGGACTCTCTTGTTGTGTTATTGATGGTTTCTTTTGCTGTTCAGAAGCTTATTTTGATGAAGTCCCATTTGTTTACTTTCTCCTTAGTTTCCATTGTCCTAGATTCAATGTCCTCTAGTCTTCTGAGTACAGGTCTTTTACCTCCTAAGTTAAGTTTTTTCCTAAGTATCTTAAATTTTTTGGTGCAGTGGTAAATGGGATTGTTTTTATTATTTCTTTTTCCATGAGTTCATTATTGGTGTATAAGAAAGCCAAAGATTTCTGGGTGTTAATTTTGTATCCTGCTACATTGCCAAATTAATTTATTAAGTCTAGCAGTTTTTTTATGGAGTCTTTAGGGTTTTCTATGTACAATATCATGCCATCTGCAAACAATGACTGTTTTAGTTCTTCTTTTCCAATTTGGATGCCTTTTATTTTTCTTCTTCTTGTCTGATCACTATGTTAGCACTTCCAGTACTATGTTGAAAAGGAGTGGTGAAAGTGAACATCCCTGTTTGTTCTTAGGTTTCAGTTTTTGCCCAATGAGTATGATGTAGGTTTGTCATATAAGGCTTTTATTATGTTGATGTATGATTACTCTATTCCCACTTTGCTGAGAGTTTTTATCAGGAAAAGGTGTTGGATTTTGTCAAATGCTTTTTCTGCATCAATTGATATGACTATGTGATTTTTATCTCTCAGTTTGTTTATGTGATGTATCATGTTTATTGATTTGTAGATATTGTACCAGCCTTGCATCCTAGGAATAAATCCCATTTGGTCATGGTGTATGATCTTTCTAATGTAATGCTGGATTTGAATTGCTAGAATTTTATTGAGGAATTTAGCATCTATGTTCATCATGGATATTGGCCTATAATCCTCTTTCTTTGTATTGTATTTATCTGGTTTTGAGATTAGGGTAATGCTGGCTTCATAAAGAGAGCTTGGAAGTATGCCTTTCTCTTGAATTTTTTGGAATAATCTGAGAAGGATTGATTTTAGTTCTACTTTGAATGTTTGATAAAACTCCCCTGTAAAGCCATCCAGGGCTTTTGTTTGCTGGAAGTATTTTGATTACTGTTTCAATTTCATTGATAGTTATCAACCTATTCAGGTTTTCTTATTCTTCCTAATTGAGTTTTGGAAAGTTGTATTTTTCTAGGAATATATCCAGTTCATCTAGGTTGCTCAGTTTGTTGAAGAAGAGTTGTTCATAGTATTTTTTACAATCCTTTGTATGTCTGTGGGGTCAGTTGTTACTTCAACTCTTTCATTTCTGATTTTGTTTATTTGGATCCTCTCTGTTTGTTTCTTGGTGAGCCTGGCTAGAGGTTCATCAATCTTGTTTATCCTTTCAAAGAACCAGCTCTGGGATTTATTGATCTTTTGCATCGTTTTTCTTTGTTTGTTTGTTTTTGTTTTGTAGGGTTTTTTTTGTTGTTGTTGTTTCTATATTATTTATTTCTGCTCTGTTCTTTATTATTTCCTTCCTCTGGGCTTTTCTTGTTGCTCTCTTTCTA
Source organism: Pipistrellus kuhlii (assembly GCF_014108245.1). NCBI lineage: Eukaryota > Metazoa > Chordata > Mammalia > Chiroptera > Vespertilionidae > Pipistrellus > Pipistrellus kuhlii. The sequence goes on from NW_023425404.1 coordinate 132,096,507, forward strand.
ATTCTTTAACTTGTAGGGTTAGATAATTTGTTTTCATTTTTCCTTTCTTTTTCTTATTTTTTTGAGATAGGCCTATAGAGCTATGAACTTCCTTCTCAGGACTATATTCAGTGTGTTCCATAGATTTTTGGATTGTTGTGTTTCCAGGATGCTTTTTTATTTCTTCTTTGATCTCTTTGTTAAACCAAATCATCCTATATAATAAATACATAATATGCAAATTGACCATAACACCCTTGCACAAGATGGCCTCTCCCATGTGGTTACAAGATGGCCACCAGGGAAGAGCTGTTGGGGGCGACCAGGCCTGCAGGGGAGGGCAGTTGGAGGCAATCTGACCAGTAGGAAAGGGAGGGCAGTTGAGGGGGACCTGGCCTGCAGGGGGTGGGGCAGTTGGGGGCAATCAAACTGGCTGGGGAGCAGTTAGGCATGATCAGGCTGGCAGGAGAGTGGTTAGTGGGTGATTAGGCTGGCAGGAAGAAGTCATTAGGTGCAATCAGGCAGGCAGGGAGGCAAGTGTTTGGGAGCCAGCAGTCCCAAATTGTGAGAGAGATGTCCCCCGAGGAGTGCCAGATTGGAGAGGGTACAGGCTGGGCTGAGGGATGCTCCCTCTCCCCTGGCCCCTGCATTGCATGAATTTTATGCACCAGGCCCTAGTTGTTTAATAGCATGCTATTTAGCCTCCATGTGTTTGATTTTTTAAATTGTTTTTATTGTAGTTGATTTCTACTATTATGCCACTGTGGTCTGAGAAGATGATCTGATTTCTATCTTCTCGAATTTGAAGAGACTTTGCCTGTGCCCCAGTATGTGGTCTATCTTTGTAAATGCTCCATGTTTACTTGAGAAGAATGTATATTCTCTAGCTTTTGGGTGAAATGTTCTGAAGATGTCAATTAGTTCCATCTGATCTAGTGAGTCATTTAGGATTGTTTATTTCTTTGCTGATTTTTTGTTTAGAGGATTTATCCAGTGGTGTCAATGGGGTATGAAAGTCCCCTAGTATGGCTGTATTGCTGTTACTCTCTCCATTGATATCTTCCAGAAGTTTTTTTAATGTATTTGGGTGCTCTTGTATTGGGCATATTTATGTTTACAAGAGTTATATCCCCTTGTTGATTTGCTCTCTTTAATATTATGAAGTGGCCTTTCTTCTCTCTTGTTATGGCCTTCACTTTGAGGTCTATTTTGTCAGATATAACTATTGTTATAACTATTATAACTATATAACAGATATAACTATAATAAAACCCAACTTTTTTTTCATTTCCATTGGCCTGAAAATTTTGTTGAATGTTGTTGAATTTGTCTTCCATTCTTTTCAGCATCCTTATAACCATTGCTCTGAATTCATTCTTTGACAAACTTCTTGTCTCCATTTTGTTTATTTTCTTTTCTGGTGATTCCTCCTTTTTTGTATGGGGCTTGTTTCTTTGTCTTCCCATTTTTTCTGTTCCATTGTGATTCTTTCTATGTATTAGATCAAACTGCTATGCCACCCAGATTTTTTGAATTTGTCTTATATTGTAGATGTTTCATGGAACCCAGTGTTGCAATCTTTCAGGTCTTCTGGACTGGGTCATTTAGGGATGCCCCCTACTTGGGATATTTGAGTTCTCTAATATAGTAGTTGAGTCTTGAGTATTAATATTCCATTCGTGGATGGAGTCTCCTCTCAGAGTGTCTGGTTATGTGGCTCACTCTTTACCATGTTTATCTAACAGTACAAAATACAACAAGATAAAACACAACACAAAGGGAAAAAAACACAAACGTATTTACAACACCAATAACCCAAATAAAAATGACCACCAGAGAAAAGAGAATTGGGAGAGAGAAATGAAAGCAAAAATTATATTGAGGGAGAAAAAGATGAGAAAGAAAAGAAAAAGAAGAAAACAATATGGGGGGATGCAAAAACACCACAGAACAAACAAATAAACAAACAACAACAACAACAATAAAAAACACACCCAGGAAAAGGGGTGGGGAAGAATAGAATCTGTAGAGGCAGGGCTTATATACAGAAAGGAAGGTTAAGGAATTAAATGAATATGGTAAGGGCCATGGTTTAGTATAGAGGAGGTAGAAAAAGAATGAGTGGATAAGAAGAAAAGAAAAAAGAAAAATAAATAAAAGATAAAACAATTTTTAATTATTTAATTTATATATTCATTTATTTTTAGAAAAGGAGAATAGAGGAGAGAGCAGATAGGCTTGAGTTTAGTGAGTAAAAATAATTAAACAATTAAGAGAAGACGAGAGCAAGAGAGCAGAGAAAAAACAAAAACATAAAAATTTGACTAGCAAAGAAATAAAAGAGAATGGTGCATGGACTTGTTGCAGTGGAGAGGAAATTAGAAATATAAGTAAGCAAGCAGAGACTACAATAATAAAAACTCATCCATAAAGCAGATAAAGAAGATAAAATTTTAACAAGGAGTAAAAAGAAAGGAATGGAAAAAACACAGGGACAGGAGAAGAGAAAACTGGATGAAAAAGTGAGAAATAAGGAAGAAAATAAGATAAAATAAAATAACAATAAAAAATAAAAATAGAATGAAGAAAAGATACAAAAAAGATTTTTAAAAAATAAGATTAAAAATTTTTAAATAACAGATAAAAAATAAAAAGTGAGGTGTCATTCACTTCAGCTGAGTTTTAATGCTACATGGGGGCTGGTTTAAGACCCCACTCTTCTGTCTGCCATTTCTCAGTTTCCTGTCAGGTAGTCAACCCCATGTTGAAGTTCCAAGCCATCCACCACTCTTTTTTTTATATATTTTATTGAATTTTTACAGAGAGGAAGAGAGAGGGATAGAGAGTTAGAAACATCAATGAGAGAGAATCATCAATCTGCTGCTTCTTGCATACCTCCTACTGGGGATGTGCCCGCAACCAAGGTACATGCCTTGACCAGAATCAAATCTGGGATCCTTCAGTCTGCAGGCCGATGCTTTATCCACTGAGCCAAACCAGTTTTGGCACACCACTCCTTTTTGTTTGTGTCTGTCTCTACAGCCTTGGCTATCAGCAGGTGGGACCAATCTGTGCTTTGCCTGTGGGCCTGCTGTCAATCTTAATCACTCAAGTGTCTATTTCTGACAGGGCTTTAGGTGGGGGTGGTGTTGTATCACTTTCTGGGACTGAACTCAGTCCCTGAGGGTTCTTTGGGGCTATTCAGAGTCTTTGTTTCCTTTTTGATGCTCAAGGTGTAGGCTGGGTGTGGCTGTATTAGCTGCCTTGAGGCTGCTGGGTGGGGCTGGCTCTTCAGAACAAAAATGGCTGCTTAGGTTTGGAGGGTCATGAATGTCTCAGTGCCCTATTCTCCTCCACAGCCTCTCCCCAGACTCCACAAATCTGCACCTCTACCTGCACTGCTGCCTCGGGTTTGTAATTAAAAGGTCCTATGAATTGGGTTTAGCAAATAAAAACAAAGACAAAACAGAGGCAAAACAACCATGCAACTGTGAGTTTCTCTCCCCCTGGCACCATGTGGCTTGGGAAGCTCTTCAGGCTGCCTTTCTGGGCACAGTCTCTTGCAGCTGTGGACTTAGATCTAGATTCCCTAACCATCAGTAGCCCTGTGGCCTTCCTTTCCACAGTCAGATGTTATGCCTGTCTCCAAGGGACTCAGACTTGGTGCAGTGCAGCTTCCTTCTGACCCTCTTGGCTTGGTGGTCGTGCATCTCTCTCCAGCCCAGATCCCCGGTCCTACAGTTCTCCAGGTTTCCATTGTCCTTCCCAGCTGCAAATTGTCTCACCAGCTGTGTCTAATTCGCTAATTCCAAGTGGATGTTATTTAATTTAGTTGCTCCTTCTATCTGCTCCAGGACAAGGCACAGGACACGTTTGCCTATTCGGCCACCATTTCCCCCCTCCTGCTTGAACAATTTTTTATGAAACCGTTTGATTTAGCTTTTCATTGACTGTGAATCTCATATTTAAAAGGGGGAGATAAAAATTTTCTTTTTCTAGGTTATGTTCTTGGTTAACATGTCCATAAAGACGTTCATTGATTTGTTCCTTGAACTGAATGGAAAGATCTTTGAACCTCTAGTGTGAAACGTGTCTTGCTTTGGGCACCCAAGTTTCCTCACCTGTGCCATTTTCTTACTTCCCCACTGGGATATAAATTCCCTAAGGGCAAGGGTATTGTCTCATCACTCCATAGCCCTGCATCTACCTGGGGTCCTCAAACTTTTTAAAGTGGGGGCCAGATCACGGTCCCTCAGAGAGCTGGAGGGCCGGACTATATGAACTACTAATTCCTACTGTAACACCTCGGCTGCGCTCACTGCCCAAAAAACCTGGCGGGCCGATCAGACTCCTCTGCGGGCCACATGTGGCCCTCGGGCTGTAGTTTGAAGACGCCTGATCCTGGCACACAGTGAGTTCTCATATTTGTTAATGGGATTCAGTGATTAGTATCATTTAACTTAAGAAAATAAAACCTGTACACTAACTGGGGCATGAGCATCAGAAATAGCACATGGGAGATGGTGACTTATTGAAAAGAATAATGTGGTGCATAAGTCTGCTCATACTGCTATGATGACATGTCACAGGTTGGGAAGTTAAACAACAGAGATTTATTTTCTCACTATCTTAGAGGAAAATTCATTTTCTCACTGTTCAAAGTCAAAATGCCAAAAAAAAAAAAAAATCAGTTTATGGTGGGTCCTCTCTTCCTGGCTTACAGATGACACCATTTCCCTACGTCCTCATATGGCCTTACCCTGTGTGCACTCATTGGCAGAAACAGCTCTGGTGTCTCTCCCTTTTTAGATCCTGGTATATTAAAAAGGGAGAGGCACCAGGGCCCCATCACAGATCTCATTTAAGTTTACCTCCCTAAAGGCCCTGTCTATATATAGTCTTTGGTATTAGAATTTCAACATGTGAATTTGTGGGGAATACAATTCAGTACATAACACACATGTTCATTCATGTGGTTTTTTTTTTCTGTTTTTGTTTTTTTCTCATCTAAAACAATGTAGTCTATAGTGCCTTGGAAAAATTTAACTCTGTGATCAGCTGCCTCCTGGACACCCCCCACTGGGGGTTGAGCTTGCAACCTGGGCATGTGCCCTCGACTAAAATCAAACCTGGGACCTTTCAGTCTGCAGGCCAAAACTCTATCCACCAAGTCAAACAGATAGAGCAAAATTGAACTTTTTTTATACATAAAATTAATAATAGTTGTTTAGTATAATCAAATATCTAGACAATATTCAAATTTCTCTAACTATCCTATTGTTTATAATTTTCACATTTAAATTAGGATACAAATAAGAAAGGTCCATAAATTACATTTAGTTAATATTCTCTAAAGTCCATTTTAATTGACTTTTGCTTTTCTTTTTTCCCCCTTATGATTTACTAGATGTCCAGTGCACGAATTCGTGCATGGGTGAGATCCAGCCAGCCCACCCTGATCCGAGCCATTAGGAATATGGGAGGTTGGCCGGCCATCCCCCACTCCCTGGTTAACGCCTAGTCGAGGGGACAATTTGCATATTAGCCTTTTATTATATAGGATTTGTTGAGAAAATCAAGTTGTTTGGTCAGTAGCTTCCCACGTTCTGGATTGCTTTCCCATGATTATTTAACATATTTCTCTGTTCTCCTTATTCCCTGCTAACTGTTACTTATGAGTAACAGTAACAGGGCTTGAGAGAAATGAGACCTTTAACTTCTAAAATAATTTCCTCTAATTAACTGTCATCTCCATTAAGTGTTTATAGAGAAAGCAAAGGTGAAGATGCATTCTCTCAGGAGGTAGATGGAGGTGGAGGGGCCATGAACACTGAGCCAGTTTTCCAATCACAAGACATAGGAACCCAAGCTGACTTTTACTTGCAATCCTGGAGGTATAAGGGAAATTCTGACTTCCTAGGCCTGGAAATGTTTGACACACAGCCACAGACAGGCTTCAACCTCTGATTAGACAACCAGCCCTCCCCTGCCTCTGGGATGTTTCCTGAAACACTTCAGTTTTTCCGTGAGTGCTGACTCACGTGATACAGAAACAAATATGGAATTGTCACTGCCTAAGACACACCTGCCCAAGAAAGCAAGTATAGTTGATGGAAAGTCAGACAGTGAGCACTGGTTTTGAAAACTTGGGGAATTTGTTCTTCATCATCAATGGGACACCAGCAATGAATGACTGCGTTTGTCCAACTTGACCTGGATCCCGTTCCCGTGTTTGTTCTCTAGAAGCTCAGATATGTGCAACTACAATACATGCAGACTCCAACTCTCCAGCTTCTAAACATCAGGTGACACAGTTTTCTTCTAAAATGAAAAAATAGATAACAGGGCCAACAGCATTAGCTATATTGAATATAGTTGATTATGATTTCTTACATTCTTTGCAGCTATTTGCCTTTTGAACTATAAGCATGAAATTTGTATGTAAATGACTGTTATAAAGTGTAAGATGCTGATCTATATTTTTTAAAGGTTTCCAATTAGAAGAATTCTAGTATCCAATAACTTGTGCCTTGAAATTTTTATTCACTAAGACTAATGAAGCCATGAAGACCTTAATGGCAACAATAAAAAAATGCATAACACACACAAAAGGCAGCCACCTCACATTCATTCATTTTAGTTTTCTGTTTAATTGATTTTGAAATGTAGAACAGAATGAAAGTCAAGGCACATCTCAGGTTTTATTCCTAATCTGCACAAATAAGAAGCAAAAACATAATCTTAAGCAGCACCCCCACCGCCTGGAAACTCTGGTTAATATTTCTAAGAACATTGGCCAGTGTCTGAGGGTAATGCTCTAGAAACAATTACCCTCGTTTCAGAAATACCCTGGCTTTCTAGTCTACACCAGCTCCCACCAGTTCACAAGCAACAGGTTATCAAAGAGGAAAAATCTTCCCTCCAGCATTCTAACATGCTTTTTCTGAGTGAGAGCCAGATTATCTGAGGTATCCGGAAAGACTCTCTCCTAGTTATAGCCAAACCAGTGTGCCCAAAGGTCTTGAATTTAGAGATAAATGAGGCGTCTAACAGAGGCTCGTTGAGAAAGGTTTTCTCACTGTAAGTCCATTAAAAAATGGCTTTATTAATGATTTACTCTACAGGCCACTGTTCGTGCAGAAGGTCATAGAATTTATTTATTTTTTACTTTTTTATATACAGAAATGTGGACGAAACATAAATCTAAAAGCAACAAATAATTATTAAGAAAAAACACCTGCATAACATCTCCCAGGTCAAGTAATAGAACATTGCCAGACCCTAGAAGTTTCCAGTATGACCCTTCCCTACTACTCTGCTTTTTATTATAATTACTCCCTAACTTTTTGTTATACTTTCACCACCTGTGTATTTAGGCACCCCTAAAAATCATAATTTAGTTTGAATTAGTTTTGGATTTTATATAAATGCATGCACACAATATGTACTATTTTGAACTTCTTTAGTACATTATACTTATAAAATTCACATTGTTGCTCATAGTCATTATAATTTTTTTTTTTCTTTCTGAAGACGTTTGGGTTGGTTCCAGCATTGGGTAATTATGAACAATGCTGCTTTGAACATTCATACATATACATGTCTGGGGAATGAAATTTGCTAGAAGGGGGACTGCTGGGATGCACGCAAGACATAGTTCACCTCAACCAGACAATCCATTTTCCAAAGGAATTTATACCAATTTACACTCCCCCCACTCACAGTGGATAGCATCATGGCTCTACTTCCTCCCAACCATGTAATGTAAGAATTTCTAACTTCAGATTTGATTTTTCCAAAAGCTGCCACCTCACCTTTTAATGAAACATAACCTAACAGAACAAACAACTGCATCAGTCCTGTTGCCTCCTTTCCTACAAGTGACAGTGGCCCAGAATTTGTTTTCATTTAATATGGCTTCAAGGCCCTTCACAGTGTGTGGCCTTCTCCTGAGCATATATTTCACTGTGTTCAAATCTTTCAGGACTGAACATTATCTACCCCTAATGATCGGGTGCATGGAGGGAATCAGGTTTAAGAAGAAAGTATTCTGAAGCATCAAAATGACATGTCAGGAGGCTGGCTATTTGCTGTGAGAGCAGAAGCAGCAGCAAAACATGGCACCACCAGTCTTTGCAAGGTGAATGCCGTCTGACCACTTATTTCCTGTAGATTTTCCCTTTCCTTCAGATGGACTAGAAAGTAATAGAACTGCTGGTGAGGAAAGCTATAAACACTCAGCACACCGGTCTGTTGCCTTCACTTAGTGAGGCCTTGCTCTGTCTACCTGCTACTCGTCATCATGAAGAAGGGAGGGGCTCCCCTCTCTCCCTGCCTTTTGTAATGCTGCTCAAAGATTTCAATCAGAGTACGGTCACGGTTCGTTAGAAGATCACATCTAAAATAATGCTAGTGAGCCCTGACCGGTTTGGCTCAGTGGATAGAGAGTTAGCCTGTGGACTAAAGGGCCCCAGGTTCAATTCCGATCAAGGGCATGTTCCTTGGTTACAGGCACATCCCCAGTAGGGGGTGTGTGGGAGGCAGCTGATTGGTGTTTCTCTCCCATCGATATTTTTAACTCTCTATCCCTCTCTCTTTTTCTCTTTATAAAAAAATCAATAAAATGTTTTCTGGTGTTTTTTTTTTTTAAATAATGCTGGTGAGAGTCAGAAAACCACTTGAGAGTTAACTGGAAACATTCATTTGAAACTGGAAATGCAGGTAGAAAAATACATGTATTTCAAGTATCCTAGAATAAGGAAATTATGACTGTTCATTGAGCACATACAAATGACTTTGTATCAAGCAGTTCATATACTAGTACATTGTCATATGGAACCTTCCCAACAATCTGAGTCCTGAACATGCTTTTCCCTCCCCATTTCCCCCAAGCCTCTTCAACCTGGGCCACTCCTACTCATGGCTCATGCTCATCTTAAATGTCTTTTTTCCAGGGAGCCTCCTGGCACCCCAAGTCCAGGTCGACTTCAACTCCCATGCATTCCCATTGTCCCTGTGCTTATCCATCACAGAACGTCACATACCATATTGCAATCTCCTTTTTTTGGGTCTCCGTTTCTCTGTCAGATTGTAATTTCCAAGATAATGGAGACTATTATAGTTGTAACTTAGCATTATCTCAGCCTATGGTCTAAAGTGAGGGCCAAAAAATGTATGGTGAGTAAATGAAATGATTATCCTCATTCTAGAGAGGAAGTAGAAGCTAAGGCAAGATCAGAGTCCTGGGTGACCAGAGCTCCCACTTTTGTGCTCCCAACAGGTGAGCACCTTCTGTGCTTAAAGGACTGAGCTCTGTGCTGCATACTTTTCACACACTGTCTCCCTTAACCTGCACACTAACTCTGAGAGGTAAGTCTCCCGTCACCCCTTGACAGATGAGGAAACTGAGGTGCAAGGAGTGTAATACTTTTAATACCAAGGACTCACAACCATTAACTCCTCTGAACTTCTTAAACTGTCCACTCATCCCCTCTTCCACTCCCCCACCAGCATCTCCCTCTGGATGTTGGTTGCACCAAATTTGGCTTTAGCAAAGGAGACTAGCGTTCATGGAGTAGAGAGAGAATGTGCTTTGGAATAGTGTCTTCAAATTCTTTCTTTTCATTTACTAATACCTCTTAGATTAAATAGATCAATGGAGCAACATGTTATTTAATAATAAACCAGAAACTTGAATGACTCAAATTGGGGCTCTCAAGTCAGCTGGTCTGCGGTCAAACACAAGCTTATTCCTCCACAGTGGTGTAATCTGGGCCTGTTCCTGACCCTCCCAAGGCTGCTGCTGCTTGTTTCCAATTGAGGAGGACAATGGTGTGTCTGCCATGGGGTTGTGTGAGGACTGGATGAAGTAATACCCAAAAAGCCATAACACAATGCCCGGAGCATACATGGGCTCATTAAATGTGGGTGGAGTTGTTAGGGCACTTTTGTTGTCAGTTCAGAAAACTGTGACTCAACTAGTTCAAACAACGGAAAGTACTTGTTAGGTAAAGCAAAGCTCAGGTGGCTCCATAGTTAATTCAGGGTTAATTCCTCAATGCCTCTGTGGCTCCTACCCTACCTCCACTTTGACCCCTCCTGCATCATTACTTCCTCACAGAGGTTGAACCCCACTCTTCCCCATACACTGGACCTATGTCCAGGGTTTGACTGTAGCAGAATTCCTTGTCACTGTGAGACTCAGCACAGACAGATGGCTGAGACAGCGGTAGGTCCCTGTGGGTTCATGTTTCCAGTGACTCAGTCATCCTCACTCCCACCCCCAAGAGCAGACACCAGGAAACACGGCAGTGCTATTCCTGCTTCCCTTTCCCTCCTCCTCTACTTGCTTCTCAGATCCTTCTCAGGCCCCACCTGGGAAGTGCTGTCTTCCCGAGAGCAGCCCCTGAGAGTGGGGGAGTGTGCACTTCCTGTCCGGCCCTCCTCTGTGTTTTTCTGGATGGAAGTCCGCTTGAAGAAGGAACGTGAGCGTGGGGATTAGTGGCACTTCCCCATGAATTCATGCCGTTTGAAATAATTTCCCCCCCAAAAGTAATAAAAATAGAAATTCCAAGCACAGAAAAATCAGTGGGGTAAACCTTTTAGCACTGGTAAACTTAGCTTTTTCTGAAGAGTTTATCTTGTTTTTTTCTTGCTTTTGATTTTTAGTTCTGGTTTCCAAAGCTAAACCTCAAACCAGAAAAATGTAAAGATACAGAAAACCAGAAACAGGTAAGTATAAAAGTATCCACAATTCCACATTACTTATAAAACTTTTATATATGTTTTTTGCTATGCAGATACTTTATTTTAAAACAGAGAACCTTAACCTATATCTCAGTTTGGTGACTCCTTTTCTAAGTACTATAGCATGAATATATTTCTATATTAATAGATGTAGGTCCCCAAAATAGATTTCAATGGCTGCTGAGTATTCCATTGTATGGGTGCACCACGATGTATTTTATTTTTTTAATATATTTTATTGATTTTTTACAGAGAGGAAGGGAGAGAGAGAGCTAGAAACGTCGATGAGAGAGTAACATTGACCAGCTGCCTCTTGCACATCCCCTGCCGGGGATGTGCCCGCAACCAAGGTACATGCCCTTGACCAGAATCGAACCTGGGACCTTTCAGTCCACAGACCAATGCTCTACCAATGAGCCAAACCAGTTTCGGCAACCATGATGTATTTTAGAAAGCCAAAGTGGGGGGGGCGGGGGGGGGGAGGCAAGGTTTGTCATTACAAACAGCATCTTGGTACATGGTTGGGCAGGTGCATCCTTGAGTTTGTTCTCAAATCTCCTTATATAAATGGGTATTTGCACTCCCAACTAACTTTGAGTAAAAAAATTTTTTTCACTGATATCTGTTCTGCCCTGCTCCTCAGAGTTATAGGATTAATAAAAAGAAAGGAAGCTGACATTATATGGATTCTCTTGATGCAGCTCTCTTAGAATAAAATGTCAGATGATGTATCCTTGAGAATCAATCTGCTTTGTGTTAACTTTAAAATTGATTGTGGATAGTGTCCATTTTGTCTGGATAAATAGGTTTGCTGTGTTTTAAAGGCATCTTAGCTCCACTGGTTTGGCTCAACGGATAAAGCATTGGCCTGTGGACCAAAGGGTCCAGGGTTTGATTCTGGTCAAGGGCTGGTCCCTGGGTTACAGGGTCCTCCCCAGCCCGGGCCCTGGTTGGGGCACGTGTAGGAAGCAACCAATTGATGTGTCTCTCTCACATTGATGTTTCTCTCTCACAGCAATGTTTCTGTCTTTCCCTCTCCCTTCCACTCTCTCTAAGAATCAATGGAAAAATCTCCTCGGGCGGGGAATTATTTAAAAAAATAAATAAATAAAAGCATCTTAATCACGTGGTTTCCCTCCAGTCTCTCTAATGTTTCCAAAAATCTCATTGTAGGGATCCAGGCTATGTTCACAGACCAGGCTCATGGCTGAGGCTCATTTCCTTCAAAAATCTCAGTGTGTAAGCTAACTGGAGTGCCCTGGACTAATATTTAACCTAGCAGTACAAGCCACAAGTCACTGTCAGATGCTGGTGGATTGATCTGGAATGTAAAAGTTTATTTATTTACTGGCTCCCTAATGTGCAGGTTATGTTATGAATGGTGTTATCTTGCCATGCAGGAAATGTGCACACGCTTTGAGGCCAAAGCTTAAGTCAGGGCCATAATATTCTGACCCCAGTGAATGGTGATTTTCCACAACTGCAAAAAAGCTTTAAAGATACAGTAGCGGCAGGAGCCCTGGCTTATTTAACCAGAAGCTAAGGAAGAGCAGAGCCTCAGATGGTGCATTTAAAATATATATATATATGTTTTTATTGATTTTAGAGAAAGAAAAAGGGAGAGGGACAGAGAAAGAGACACATTGATCAGTTGCCTCCTGCATGCTCCCTGCTGGAAATCAAGACTGCAACCCGGACATGTGCCCTGACTGGGAATTAAACCAGTGATCTCTTGGTTCATAGGTTGATGCTCAACCACTGAGCAACACTGGTTGGGCTCAAATGGTACATTTTGTCTTCATTCCCTGAGCCTTCTTTCTACACACACACTTGTCAAATCCTTCTTTTTTTAAGGACCATGTTAAGTTTACCTTTGGTAAACCTTCCCTGATTTTCTCTGCCCTCTCAGATACCCCAGTTTTCTAGATTCTTGCAGCACTTCACAGTCTATGCCATATGCACTTAATTTTGACCTGTCTATTGTGGACAGCAGTGATAGCATTTGGACTAATGAGAGGACATGGTCCTCCTGTGGCAAAGCCACGTGCAAATCACAGCTTGGAGGGCAAAGCCCTCCCAGAACAATTATAGCCAAAGGCTATGGCTGTAAACTTGACCTTATGGTCCCAGGTGGTTAAGTGAGGTGGGCTGTGGGAGGTACAGCAAATGCTGCCAAAACAAAGACTGATAGAGTTCAGGTGCTTGTAATTAAGTAGATTCTAAACCCAAGAGAACATTGTAAACATCTTGACCTTATTTGGCCTCATGGAAGCTGGCTATAAAATAAAGACTGGGCTTGCAGTTTATGGCACTATCTCTCAATCAGAGAGCACATTGTCCCACCTAGCCCCAGCTTTATTCTCTTATCTGTTTTCTTTAATCCTTCACCGCCCACCCACCTCAGGTTCACCCCTGGCTGTGCTGAGCACAGCACAGTCGATGTCACTATTTGATGTGCACTGGCTTTGTTTCTGCAAATGAACTCGCTGAGGTGGGGATCAGATGCACTTCTACCTCCACCCTTAGCCAAAATGAAGCAAAGAGGCGGTGCTCAGGCAATTGATTCAAACAGGACTGGCTTTCTCTTCTTGCTTAAATTTCACTGGACCAGCATTTATGAAGGACCCCTAACCTCCACACTCTTGACAAGGCATTTCATAGGCAATCACTTTTGAGTGCCTTGGAGAAAACACCGTGGGATTTTCACCATGCTGAGCACAGTGAGCACCTGAGTAACATTAAAACAGAAAGCTCTCCGGAGAACCACCCTCTCCTTTTACAAAGAAAGTTCTGGCTCAGAGGAGTAGGATGACCTGCTCAAGGTGACACAGGTATTTTTTTCAGGCATCAAAACTTCAAGCCCTTCATGCAAAAAGCTATAAGAGTTTTTGAGTTTCTCAACAATGAACACTACAAAAAACAAAAACAAATAAACAAAAAAAAAACATTGCTCAGGAAAATAGTTATATATAAGATTCCATCATAACAATAGACTCCAAGCATTTAATTCCTTTGGTTGTATAGAAAATTAATAATTAATTAGAAGTTTGTCCAAGAAATCTTTGAGGAAAGGAACCATTAAAAAAAAAATCACATCACTTTCTCTGAATGGGCCCAATAGTGCTTGATATGAGAACCAAAGTAATTGCTGTTTAAGGCAACACCATACAGCTGAGAATTCTCCCTTCATTAGTGTGCCCCCTGTCTGCGGCAGTTAGTGTGTGTTAGAGAACTGAAAGTGTCCTCAGCTTTGCCGTTGCAGGTTCATATCACTAGTCTGTCTGTGGAAAATGAACTATAAGTGAGACAGCAACACAGGCCGATTTCACAGCTGCACTAAGTTATGAATGATGAAATAGTTTCATTTTGCAGAAGTGTGTTTGAGTTATTCATTCAAAATTCCTTTACTAAGCACCTACTATGCGCAAAGCACAATGTTAGCAGATGTGGCAGCAGCCTGCCAGGACAGGGCTCTGTGACAGGAGCAGAAGACAGGCCTTCACCACAGACACTTGCCCAGCTCATGTAATTCAAAGGAAGAGAGATTCTAGCTTCCAGTGGGACTTGATCACAGCTGAGCCACATCTAAAAGGACCGATGTTTTCTTCGTCCTTCTCTGTTTTCTGCAGGATTAAGGTTATTGTCAGGCTCCAAAGTCCTCATGACAGCTTCAGAAGTTTCCCTGGGGCTGGCTAGTAACTACAGAACTATCATCTCACACCTCACTGTCTAGAGAAGAGAGTCTGTGGTAACTTTCTTAGCAGTAACCAGAGGTCTGGCTGATAATAATCCTTACCATTAGTGGGGAATCTCGTGGCTGAGTAGTTGAGCAGCTGCCCACATTTGAAGCCATCACTAGAGCAGGGAGAATGAGGTTCTATGCTTAAGTGGGTAGAGAGATGTGTGTGTGTGTGTGTGTCTGTATTATAGGCCTGTAGCAATTCAAGACTAATTGACCACTTAAGCCGAGCAGAGTCTAGCTGCTTACAGCTATGGTGGGGTCAACTCCACTCAAAGCACTTGACAAGGATGGGGACAGAGTGGTTTCACCTAGTGAGGTCAGACTTCCATTGTCTAGAGCACATGTGTCAAACACAAGGCCCGCGGGCCAAATCCGGCCTGCCAGGCCTTGCAATGTGGCCCGCACCGCGCTGTCATCACTGCACTCCGCTGCGTTTCCATCACAATGACAGTTTATGACTGTTCAGTAAACCATTCGGCCCGCGATTTAGGCTGGATTTTAGATTTTGGCCCCTTCTCTGATTGAGTTCGACACCCCTAGTCTAGAGCAGTGTTTCCCAACCTTCTCTCATGATGAGAATCACCTGGTGGAGTTGTTAAAATACAGATTCCTGAATCCCAACTAAGAAGTGCTAAACTAGAATTTTTGGGAACATATAGGTAAAATTGCATACCTAACTTATTTTTAGAGCACTAGTTAAGTATACAATTTTACCTATATGTTCCCAAAAATTCTAGTTTAGCACTTCTTAGTTGGGATTCAGGAATCTGTGGTTTAACAACTCCACCAGGTGATTCTCATCATGAGAGAAGGTTGGGAAACACTGGTCTAGAGAAGGGAAATGGAAAGTAGTGAAGCAAGCAATAAACACAAGGGAGCTCCGGTGAGACAGATGTGAAGGTGCCCCTGAGCAGGACCTGTCTGGGCCCCTCAGATGGTGTTTTCACTGGCAGCCAGTTACCCGGAGAAGGTGTTTACCCGTGAGAGGGCTGCTTCAGTTGGAAGAGTACATTTGCAGGAAGGCAGTTGTGCCACAAAAGCTGGTTTGGGTTTTAACTAAAAAGCAAGACCTGGTCAGATCCTCTGAAGAAAACCAGATTTGGGGGCTATTGTTAACACCAAAAGCTAATCAATGCAGGTCCTCCAGCATCTACCTCTGCAGCTACTTCAACACACATTGATTGATAATCTATATATATGCTAAGTGTCCCTCCCTCCATCTGACCGGTCACTATGATGTGCACTGACTACCAGGGGGCAGATGCTCAACGTAGGAGCTGCTGAGCTGCAGTGACCTGGCAGTGTCAGTTCTCGGGTGACCTACCCCAGAACCAGAGGGGAGGGAGCCTGATTCCTCATGGGGCCACCCAATTCCACCGTCAGCTGTGGGTTATGTTGTTGCCGGGGCACTGTTGGCCATGAAACTGGTTTACTACACACTTATATTTGCTTTCCACACCCTGTATGACAGCAACTTTGCAGAGTGCCCTCTTGCAATCCGGGATCACTCAGGGGATGTTGGAGAGCTGGTTTTGGCCTGATCTCCGCAGGCCAGGCCGAGGGACCTTACCTGCTGGAGGGGCCCCACTCTGGAGATGCTGGGGAGGGATGATGGGAGATTTGGCTCCAGAGTGTGTCCTGCCAATCTTGCTCAGTCCTGCCCTATTGGCTATCTTTCAATTGCACAAGTCCGTGCACCCGGTCACTAGTATATTCATAGTGCTGGCACGGAGGCATACCAGGAAAAGGTGAGAGAATGTTCGGTTCATCTCCAGGAGACAACAGTGTAATGGCAGGAGAGCTTTGAAATGGCAGCCGAATGGCTCAGCTTCTAGTCTGGCCTGTGCTACTAATTCACCAGAGACACTGTCAACATGTGGGATCTGGAGCCAATTAGCTCCACTGTTACTAGCTGTGCAGCTTTGGGCAAATAACTTCACCTCTCTGATCCCACGTTTTCTCCTCTATAAAATAAAGCTAGCCAAAACCGGTTTGACTCAGTGGATAGAGTGTCAGTCTGTGGACTGAAAGGTCCCAGGTTCGATTCCAGTCAAGGGCATGGTTTTGGGCACATCCCCAATAGGGGTGTGCAGGAGGCAGCTGATACATGTTTCTCTCTCATCGATGTTTCTAACTATCCCTCTCCCTTCCTCTCTGTAAAAAATCAATAAAATACATTAAAAAATAAAATAAGGCTAATAATAAAGAGTATGGAACCTCATTACATCTCAGTTTGCTCTCGTGTAAAAGAATGAATGTTTTACCCAGCAGTTCTCAACCGTCTGGTGGCTATAAGAGAGGTGTGTCATTTCTGTGGAGGAGAAAAACAATGGGAAGTGAACATGGTTCACTGGACCTCACTCGGTGCAGAGGATTTGGAGATGCCCCAAACCTTCTCATCCCATGAGCAGGTGACCCCGGTCGCTCAGCTGTTCCTGGGAGGATGGGACAGGATCCAGGCCTGGCAGGAAAACTCAGGGGATCTCCATATTATCATTTGAAGATTCCTGTTTCAACAATAGCCACTATTTCTACTCTAAGAGGATAGGAATCAGAAGCATCAGCCCCCATGTAAAGCAAAACCTTGTCTCAGGAAAGTTTTTCAGACAATTACCATAATAAATCCTCCCAGGTGTAGTCTCTTTTCCCTGCAGGAGGTGCTGACTCCAACGGGGAACACACCTATACCTTCAAAACCAAGTCCAGTAGTGCAGCCAGTGCTATAGAACCTAGTTTGGGTTTTATATCTGGTTCCATCTTCTCTATGTGAATTTGGACAAGTTATTGAAACTCTGACATCTGTTCATTTCCTCATCTGTAGAAGAGGGTGTGGGTACCATCCCTGGCAGGGCAGCTGGGGGAGTCAGTTTGATGAAAAGTACTTAGCTCCATTACTGGCACAGGGCTCAGGGGTGGGATGTGTTTCCTGAAGCTCTGGAGGTGAGGTGTCTAGGCAGAGGTGTTTGGGTCATACAGAATCACTGCTGGTGTTTGGAATGTGGGCTCCGAAACCTATATTTCCTTTTAAATAAGAGGTCAAAGTGCCTAGGTATTATTTTAAAATATGGCTCGTGGGTTGGTGATCAACAGAATATATATTCTAATGGGAAACATGGATCAAAGAAGCCATCACAGAGGAGAGAATTCTAAGAGGAGAGAATTCCCAAGGAGACATTTGATGCCCTGTCCATATGCCCCACCTCTACCAGATGCAGCCTACATTGTCTCCATTGTTTGCTTTAAAATGGTGTTGTCTGCACATGTACAATTTGCTAGAGCACTTCTGGTGCCAACAAGATAAGTAATGAAGTAGCATATGGTTTATTTGAAAGAGTGTGAACATAATAGCCCTACTGCTACTTACTAGTATGAGTCTGGTCCAGTTGCTGAAACTCTAAGCCTCAGTTCCCTTGTCTATAGAATGTAGATAATAATACTTCTTTAAAAGATTGCTGTGATCTATATATATAAAAGCCTAAACGACCAAATGATAAAATGACCGAACAACTGGTTGACTGGTTGCTATGACACACACTGACCATCAGAGGGCAGAGCTGACAGATGGGTGCCAGATGCAGGGCTCATGGCTGGCCTCTGCAGCCGAGATACCACAGAGGAGCCAGCGAGCCTACCGAGCAACAGCGGCAGTGGCAGGGGCAGCAGGGAGGGATGAGCAGGAGCAGCAGGCAGGAGCGGCAGGCGCCATTGGACTGCTGGTTTTGGTCTAATCCCTGTAGGCCATGTCAAGGAACCCTACATGCACTGGGCTCTAGTGTTTAAATAAAATCATATTTGTCAGCAACTTAGTCCATAGGGAGCACTTTATAAACAGCTCTTATTCTTTGTGTGTGTGTATGTGTGTGTGTGCTTTTTTGGCTTTCTACTTTTTCTCTGGTTTTCTTCCAGTGTTGGGTGCATTTGCTCTGTCCCTGTATTACCTTTTCTAGAGTCACACAACATGAACGATATGTAACTCATTTCTAACACTATCTTGTCCTATTGGTTAATTAATAATTTTAGTTAGTTTGGGTGCCAAAGGTTTATGCTCTTTAGGAATCTGTGCCCTGTTCACCCAGATGGAGTTTGAATTCCCTGTGGCCTTTGACTCGGGAGATCTAAGATGACTGAGTACTCAACAGTAAACAGTCATGACCTTGTAACCACTAGACAGTGAGTTTCTTTGCTCTTGGTCTGTCTCTTGAGTAGAGTTCTTTTCCATGGTCTCAGTCAAACAATGCTATTTTCACCTACATTGCTTCTTCCAACGTGGAGGACCCCCAAATCCTTTGCTGGGATGATTCCTACCTAGGTTAGTGCTAGCTATGGACTAAATTATGTCCCCCAAAATTCAAATACTGAAGCTCTAGCCCCCCTATTGTGATGGTATTTGGAGGTAATTCGGTTTAAAGGAAGTCATGAGGGTGAGGCTCTCATGATAGAATTAGTGCCCTTAGAAAAAGACACCAGAGAGATTTGCCATGTGAAGAGAGTGAGGAGGTAAACTGTCTGCAAGCCAAGAAGCAGGTTTTCACCAGGGAACCTAAAGAGCTGGCACTTGATCTTGGACTTCCCACTCCATGCCTATGAGAAATCAATTCCTGCTATTTCAGCCACCAGTCTATGCTATTTCATTACAGCAGCCTGAGCAGACTAGGCCAGTGTCTACCTGTATTTCTTCCCAAGCCGATTGGACTATGAAAATGGGAAGTTAAAACCTAAATACTTCTCTTATATTAAAAACAGCTAGCTATAGGAATTAAATTTCATTGTTCATTGATCTTGCTTCCCTGCAAATAATAGGTATTTCCTACATTTAAAATATATGTACTATGCCTTTATAAAATATAGGTGCCAATCATAATGTTAACATAAAAACATTCAAATCTGTAAAGAATTTTTGTGAGTTTATTTGAGCCAAACTGTCAATAATCACTGGGAAGCAGAATCTCAATGGATTGGGATAATGCTCCAGAGAATGGTGGTTTTCCACCTTGTTTTATACAGTATAATCAAAGGAGGGGGTGCAAGTGGATTACATGCAATCCACTGGTGATAGATTAGAGAGGCGAGAGAAAGTAAAGCAGGGTGGGGGGCACCTCTGGGATTGGACAAAAAATAAAATTACTTGTGTGGGTACAGGATAGTTAACAGTCAACAATTAACATGATAACAATAACAATGAAGGAATTTGTGGTATCTATCCTGGCACCCAGAGCATTTGGTTGTGCCCTGAGCAGTCGGAAAAGGGGGGGGTGGGGGGGGAAGGAAGTTACAAGTTACCCTGAAATTTCAATGATATGTCATTGTAGATACAAAAAGAGAGTAAGCTTAAGGTAAAATTGACCATGTCAGGGAAGATACTGGCTTAGGAGGTGACTACATAACTGCTTTTAGTTAAAGTTTAGTTTCAGATCATCCTTTGTGGTTACTTTAGATCTTTGAGTTTGCAAGACCACCATGCAGGCCTTCCCTTAGTTTGTCAGGTTAACATGTGGCCCATTTCGTCCACAATTCAAAAATCTAAAAGTTTGATGTTTGTATATAACAAACATTAACAGTAGACAATCTAAAGAAGCCACAGTAATAACAACAATAATGATGCTAATAATGATAATATTACTACTAATAATAATGGTTTCCTACCTACTGCATGTCTCTTATGGCTAGATGCTGTGTTAAGTGCTATACAAATGTACTATTCAAATTAATCTGCATATACATCCGCAGGAAGTATTATATCTCTTATTCTAAAACAAGGAAGCTGAGGTCTGAGAGGCTGACTAATTTGCCCAAGGTTACACAGCTGGTAGTGGACAGAGATGGGCATTACTGGGTTGTGAAAAAGGCTATGACAATGATGATAATGAGGAGTCTCCTGGGCCCATAAACCAGGAGGACCTGGGCAGGAGGATGAGGACAAGGTCCATCAGGTAGCAGTGAATGGGTGCATACCTAGTGCCAATGCATCCACTTCTCCCCTACTCCCAACAGCCCACACTCCCTGCGGCAAGCACAGACCAAGGCAGGGGGCTGGGTTGCAGACACTGTGGGTCTGTGGGGCTATAGCCACTGCTTGCTCATGTGACATAGTGTGGTGATTCCACTATTGCTCTGAGTGGTTATCAAAGCCTCACTGAAGCACCCAGGGAAATATGTTTTATTCCCTTTGGCCTAGAGGCATCTTTTAAAAAATATTTCATTGATTTTTTCTTACAGAGAGGAAGGGAGAGGGATAGAGAGTTAGAAATATGGATGAGAGAGAAACATCAACATCAATCAGCTGCCTCCTGCACACCTCCTACTGGGGATGTTCCCGCAACCAAGGTACATGCCCTTGACAGGAATTGAACCTGGGACCCTTCAGGTTGCAGGCCGACACTCTATCCACTGAGCCAAACCAGTTAAAGCGCCTTTAGGCATCTTGTTCAATCAGCTGGATTCTGTAACCAAAGAGGAAACAATGACTCCCCCTTCCATTCTCTTCCTGCCCAAGAGACTTTGCTCAGCCAAAACTACTGCCACTGCTCAGAGGTTGGGGAGAGTTTTTCTGGATGCACACTTTGGATGAAGCAGGACATTGTAGGCTCTGCATGGTCAGTGGTTCTTTACGCCATGCTATTGCCTTCCCACTTCCCTTGACAAAGAATTAAGGGCTTCCCCCTCTCTATAATGGAGTCTTTGAGTTCCAATGTAGAAGTATGTTCAACTCACTGAAGTCTGAGTTGGTCAAAGTCATGACTCTTAATTTGGAGCATAGCAATTAGGAGACACGTTGTTGCTCAGCCTCAAATATCCTGGCTACCACCCTATAGGAGCTGTAACTCAGCACTGCCTTTCCCAGGCCATGACCAACTATCCTGTTCTGTTAGCATGACTCACCGAGAATGCCCACCTTTTGGGTCTCTGGAGCTGTGCCCTGGGAACGTGCCAGGCACATTTTCAGCAGGTTCTTAGGCCTGGCTTCTTGCCCAGAGTCTCCACTACAACGTTGGCCAGCCTCCTGAGATTTGGCTGGAAGCAGTAAGGACTGAACTTGGCTGACTGGCCCACATCCCAAGTGCCCTCATTTCACAGGACATCCGGCTTTTTGTCTGCCTTCCTGACTGGCCCGTGAAGTTGCTCAGAACTCTGCTGCCCACAAAACTTCCATCCCCTTCCCTCCAGTGTCTCTTCCTGTGAGGTAAAGGAGAGAGGACAGCCAGGTTTATCGCTGTCCTAATATGAAGACAGAGGTGCTATAAATTAATACCCTAGTATGTAAGGGTATTAATTTATAGCACCTCTGTCTTCTCGAGATGCAGAGTAAACTGAAGAAGACCCAATTATCAGTTAAAGACCAAAAACACTAGTTGTGTCACTGCTAAAGCAAGATCTGAGAAGGCAGCTTGGACCGGCAGCCTAAGTGGCTTCCTCTCCATTTAGTAAGAGATGTCCTCAGCCAGAGCAGCTAGACCAGTACAGGCCACTTTTCCAGGGGCAATATCTTCCCTGAGGGCTTACAGATGGACAAAGATGTATGGGGACTTCAGGGAGGCAGAGAGACAGAAGGGAGGCCCCATGAGTCCCACCCAACAGGGAGTCATGGACCAAGAGTCTAGCCCCGTGGTCAGCAAACTGTGGCTCACGAGCCACATGTGGCTCTTTGGCCCCTTGAGTGTGGCTCTTCCACAAAATACCACAGATAGGGTGAGTCTATTTTGAAAAAGTGGCGTTAGAAGAAGTTTAAGTTTAAAAAAATTTAGCTCTCAAAAGAAATGTCAATCTTTGTACTGTTGATATTTGGCTCTGTTGACTAATGAGTTTGCCGACCACAGGCCATTGCTCCTAGGGCCGATGGAAGAGAAAGGAAAGGAGAAAGAAGGCAGCAACTTTCTTGTACATCCCAAACTTGTGGGCTGGTGGGAACCCAGGGAGTGGGAATAGCAATCACCTCCAACCCCATTCTGAACCCCTTCCCTATACACATCCAAGAGTTGTATGCACAAGCACAAAAGGGAAGACTTTTGAGGCAAGTGAGAAAGAAAGAAAGAAGAGGCCAGAAAAAAAGTGTAAAGGTAGAAGGAAATACTAGAAATATGAAACATACTCAAGAATAATTCAAAGATTCAAATATCTACTATCTTCTAGACAGTTTCCAAAGTACTACACATTATACACTGTGACCTGAACACACTAAGGTGACAGAAAAGAAAGAAAGGAGAAGAGTGGTTGACTTTCTCAAGTAACAAACCATATGCTCAAACTCAAAAATATACCTTTCATAAATTTTACTAAGAGTGGAATATTTTTAATGACCAATACTTTTTTTTATTAAAGCAGTTAAGCACCTGATGCAATATAAACTAAGAGTCCTATCTTCATTGTTCAGTTAGTCCAGGAATTAAAGATCACTAACATAACCAGGTTAACTCATTTTTCAGGATGGTACTATTTTCATCTCTTTTGAAAATGCTGGGAGTTTGGAAGTGGCATTGCCAGGTCAAAGGGAAATCTGGCACCTTGGACAAAATAGCCTGTGATCTCATAGCAGAGGCTGCCAACCACTCCCACCAATGGGAGGATTTCCTTCATGCCCAAGGAAGTCACAGGTTTTGTATACTAAGAGAACAGGAGGTGGGAATCAGGCCAGTACTTAACAGTGTGTGCTAGTAGGCCTCCCGAGAGGTGTTCTAGGAAGGCCACACAGACTTGGGAGGGAACAGGAACTCGTGCGGTACAGCTGGCTAATGTCCTTGCATTCATCACGTTGGAACCGACTTGGTAAGAATAGCAGTGCACACTTGACAGAAGTGCCCATCAATGCTATTTTTAAAAATACCTAGGGGCTTAACATTTTTTTTTATAAAAATAACTTGGTATGCTTTGCATACAAGCACCATCCATTAAAAGAGAAATTTATGGCAGCTCTGTTCCTCAGTGATCTCATCAATAGAAGAATAGAAAGACATTTGCCTTTGAATGCAGGGTAAAAGCTAGCACATCAAAGTGGGAACCGTTTTTTGCAGTTTTCCTCCCAGGATTTAGCACCGCTTCTTGAAAATGTGTTACGTGCAGAAGGACTTTCTTATGATATTGGAGGAGACAGAGAAGGATTCAAGGTTGTTGACTCTTACACAGAAACAACAGACACAAATCACATTTAAGTATACGAATAGGCAGTACTTGGGATACGCTTTGTGCATGATAAATCAGATGTATTCAAATGGACCATTGGATGATTACATGTACATGATTGCATGATTTCATTCCACAGGGGTCTTCCTCTCCTTGGCTGGCTTTAAGGAACCAAGAAGTCCTATTGGGGAGCATAGGTGTCAAGCAACGATGGGAGGTTTCAAGCAGTTGAGGGCAGCCAGCCTCCAGCCTCTAGCCAGGAAGAAAACAGGCCAGATTCAAGGGACTGAATTCTGCCCACACCACATGAGCTTGGAAGTAGTTCTGTGTAACAGTCAAATCTCAGATGAGACCCCAGCCCTGGCTGACACCATGACTCCAGCCCTGGAGCAGAGGACCCAGTCACATCATGCCTGGACTCCTAACATACACACACTAAAAGATAATAATGTGTATCGTTAATTTATTTTTAGAATATGTTTTTATTGATTTTTACAGAGAGAGGAGGATGGAGAGTAGAGAGATAGAAACATCAATAAGAGAGGAACATCAATGATTGGCTGCCTACTGCACATACCCCTACTGAGGATCAAGCCCACAACCTGGGCATGTGCCCTGACCAGGAATCGAACCAGTAACCTTTTGGTTTCTAGGTTGATGCTTAGCTGCTTAGCCACACTGGCCAGGCAATGTGTATTGTTTTAATCTGTTAAATTTCTGGAAATGTTATTAGAGGGCAACAGAAAAACAAATATAATCTGTTTCCTACAGTGGAATGACCAGCAGTCATTGGTGTCAGAGGACATCTTTAAGAAAGTCCATGAGAGAGCCAAAGGAACAGGTGGTGGTATAAATACCTCGAGTTACAGTTAGACTAACTGGAAGATCAGACAAGAGACTCTGCAATATCACATTCTGAAATGACCTTGGAGAAAGTTCACTTCCCACATAGTTCCTATTAGACCAAAAAGATACTTTTAAATTTTAACCATAATACAAATGCAGAAACAGTAGGCACATCTTTCTCATTCCTTAAAGCAAAGAACAGACTTCATAAAAAAAAAAAGAGGTTCGGAGGTCAATATTTTCTTTCTTTGTTAACAATGTAACATGATGTGGGGTGAAGAAACTAAATTAAGAAGATAAAATGGTTCCAAGCCAATTCTCTTCCGCCCATTTTGTCTTCTGCCTCTGGGGCAGGGCTTCTTCAGGGTGGTGGTGCTGCCAGTCAGAGGTCCCGTGGAGCAGCCAGTACAGTTGCAAACAGCTCTGAACAGCTGCCCCCGACAACGGGAAAGAGATGCAAAGGCCCAGAGGGACCCTCATCTCACACTCCCCCCGTGAGAGAGCAGACAGCCGAGCTTCCTCCTCACCTGGAGAAAGATGTGTTACAAACCCTGATGGCATTCAGTTTCCACATGGGAGCCAGGACTTCTGATTTGTAAAGTGCCTGGAGACAATCCTACTGTATGTGACATGAGGAAGAACGAGTGACCTGACCAGGATGATTCTGAGTCAGAAGTAATGGGATAGCTCAGGACAAGGACTCCTGGTTCTGCGAAAGCCATGTCACCATTCAGAGCACTAGGAAATGGAAGTATGAACTCCAGCCCCCGCATGGCCAATAGGGCTCAGTGTGCCACCCTAGCTTGAACTGATGGGAAGGGCTGCCAGAGTGCCGATGGAAGGAGCTGGAGCTGATCCCGCTGGGATGGAAGAGTGATACTCTCTGGCTTGGAAGCCAAAGGAACAGGGAGCCAAGGCGCTCAGGTATCACATACACATATCTCTGAGGACACGTGAGGACAGAGCACTGAAGAGGCCCAACAGCAAAGGAACAAACTGCCTCCCAGGTTGTAAGCTCTGCTGAAAAACCTTCTTTTGTTCCACAAACACTGGCAAGACTAAAAGTTGATACCTTTCCATGCTAAACAAGGCAAGGTGTTTTGTTTTTGTGTTTTTCCATTTGGCTTATTTTTGTTTTTACATATGGACCCAGAAGCCCTGGGACTTAGCGGCACTTTTATGAAGACTTCTCTCAGGGTTTAATCCTAAGCAGTACAATTTTCATTAACATCAGCAGTTTAAGTAGCTGTTGAAATTAAATGCCATTTAGAAGCAAAGCCAATGTAGAAAATTGTACACTATGCTTATCAAAAGGGCTCCACAGTCATTTATACATACGAGTGCAAATTATTTTCCCAGCAAATTTACTTGATTTCCCACCTGCAATATGAATTACAGGCACTTTGCCTTCTATAGTAAGCTTCCAGAACGCAGCTGAGCTATCCATAAAAGCATCTCCAAGTCGATGTTAGCCTTACTCTTACAATGCTTTAGTTACTAAAATTTTAGCACCATGCACACCTAACCCTGCAAACCTACCAGCTGCCACTGCTGCCCATTGCTTAGTGCCCTTCAGCAGCAGCTGGGAAGGAGTGGCATGTCTTGTTTCCTGTTTAAATTTTCTCTTCTTTTCTTTTCTTTTTTCAGTGAAATGTGTTTGGATCTAAAATGGAACATTTCCATTAGCCCATTTCCCCTTCCCCGCTATTTCTATTTCTATTTCTATTTCTAAAGAACTACCAACTGCTCAGGCCTGGCTCTTCTGGGAATCTGCACTACAACCCAGGCCACTTGCCACCTGTGTATGCAAATTAACCCACTATCTTTGATGGGTTAATTTGCATGTTCACTCCTGATTGGTTGGTGGGCATCACAAAGGTACATTCAATTTGCATCTTTCTCCTTTATTAGTGTAGATAATGTAGATATAGACTCAACCCAATAGGTATCAGTAGCACGCCCATATACAGGGATGTTTCTAGGCAATACCAAATGTCCCCTGTGGGTCAAATTTGTCCCTCTGTGGGAGTCACGGCTTTTAGATCATTCAACATAATTTAAGAAACTGTCAGGAAGCAGATCCAGAATCCTGAGAGGACTAGTCTGGAAAATGGAGAAATGCATCAACTGGTAAAGCATAGCCTGCTGGGTAGCAATCTGTGCTCTTCTCAATGAAATCAACACTTTATGAGTGCAAGCTCAATATTTAGCTTTTAATGAAGGAACCTAGAAAATCAACTTGGAACTAACCACTGTCCTCCCTTGCCAGCCTGGTCCCTCCTAACTGCCCTCCCCTGCAGGCGGCCATCTTTGACCACATGGGGGCAGCCATCTTGTGTGTTGGAGTGACAGTCAATTTGCATATTACCTCTTTATTACATTGGATTGGGCCTCACTTGTTGCTGGCACTTCAGTGGGTGTGGTAAGTCCTCAGGCTGACTGGATGTGAGGCTGGCCACAGCTGCTGCAGATGAGCTGATGCATGGGGGTCTGACCTATGGAGTAGGGTGTGCTTTAGTGTGGCCCTGGTGCCAGCAAAGCTACCTGTAGGTGTGTTGTATGTGGAGCTGGTTCAGTGGGGCTCAGGTATAGTGTGAGGCTGGCCTCCACATATATTGTGTTTGGAGCCTATTGGGAGGGGCTCTGATGGAGGCCAAGGTCAATTGCCATTTGTGCTGGGCTTGGGGCTGCTTGGTAGGAGCTACAAAGTGATATAAGGTTGTTTGATGCTTGTCCTGGGCATGGAGGTGCTTGGGAGAGGCTATGCTCTGAACCAAGGCCAACTGCCACTTGTGCTGAGATTTGGACACTTTGGTGGGTACTATGATGCAAGCTGAGGATAGCTGCTGGGCTTGTGGCTGCTTAGTCGGAGCTATGTTACAGGCCAAGACTGGTCACTGCTTATGCCAGGCTTGGGTCCACCTGGTGGGATTTACAATGCAAGTTGAGTCTGGATGTTGCTTGTGCTCGGATTGGGACCATTTGGCAGTGAAACATGGGATGCTGGGAACAGATCTCGCCCTTGCAGTTCTTGCCTCATGAAGTTTGAAGAATAAAATTCACAGACAAGAAGGACTTGCTAGTAAGAGGGTGGAAATTTATTGGAAGCAAGTACATATTCCCAAGGGGGTAATCCACTAAGCCCCTTTTTTCTAAGGTTTATAAATTTTTTGTTTCTTCATGCTCCCTTCTAATTGGACCCCTCCCCCATTTTATGACCCCATGCTTTTCTAATTAGTCACTGTTTTTGTAGAATATCAGCTTCAAAGCTCCAAATCCATGGTGGTGCCCCCCCTTCTTTCTCTCACCCTTATCTAGCAACATTCCTTTATCTCCTGCAAACATGTGTTTCCCTTCTTCTAGCATCTGTCGACATTTCTCTATCCTCTGTGAAAGTATGCTTCCTTTTCCCCCTTAGTCTAGCTTTTCTTGATCTTCCTCTCCCCTTATCCTGTGGCACCTTTCTATTATCTGTGAATGCATGCCTTCTGGTGGCTCCAAGCCCTCACCTATGCATTCTTCCCCAAAGACCCTCTTTATTCCTAAGACTCCCTAAACCTGCCTGTCTTATCCATAGAATTCCTTCCAGCAGGAATGACAATGCAGGCCAAGGCTGGGCACTGCTTGTATAGTGTTTGTGGACCTTTGAGGAAGTTTTTAGTGAGATCCAAGTGTGGCTGCCACTTGTATTGGATTTGCAGACCTTTGAGAAAGTCTTCAGCATGAGTCTAACCTCTTTTGTGAGGGTTACAGATTTTGGGAAATGTCTGCAGTAGAAGCCACCATAGGCCTCTTGTGTGGAGGAACTGATGGAAGAAGCTCTGGCCAGGCAAGCAAGTTGGCTGGGGCAGGTTCTCAGGGAGTCACCAGGATGGGGTGAACAGTGTTAGCCAGGTTAATGGAAAGCACAGATGTGGTGCCCACCTTCTGGATGTGAGGAGAGTTCTGCAAAGGAACAATGGCACCTGCCAGAGCTTCTTTCCTGGGAGAACGTTCCAACCCACACCCCTCCAGCCCTCTCCCTGAAGTCAGTTTAGTTTCTCAATTCAGTTTCTCCCCATGTGTCTCTGGTGCTTTTCAGGCTGCTGCCTCTGCACCAGAGCCTTGAGCGAGTGAGTTTGTGAGGAAGTGAATCTTTGTGCAGGCCCTTTAAGAGTGGTGCCTGTGTGTCTAACAGCACTTTGTCTTTCTCAGACACAATCTCCACTAGTTCTCACAGCCAGATGGTATGGGGACTCCTCTTCACACTGGTGCCCCTGGGCTGGGAGCTTCTTGTGGGGCGATGGCCCTCCACTCCACAGCGGACACCTCTGCAGCTGAGATAGCCCTTCTGTTTCCTAATTGCCACAGGGTGGGTGTTAGACCTGCTTGTTCGGTGTCTCCACTCCTCCTTGCAGTGTTGATGTGGCTTCTTTATATCCTTAGTTATAGAACTTCTGTTCAATTGGTTTCAGGTGGTTTTCAGTGATAGTAGTTCTAGAAATTTGTTGTAATTTTGATGTAATCATGAGAGATTGCAAGTTTAGAGTTCACCTACTCTTTCATCTTGAGCCTCTTGGTAGTTCTCTTTTTAAATTTTTAAGGAGCCGCATACTGTTTTCCATAGTGGCTGCACCAATTTACATTCCCGCCAACAGCGGACAAAAGTTCCCCTTTGAAAGGACCTAGCCAAACGCTTGCTATTTATGTCTTTTTTTTTTTTAATCATAGCCATTCTAACAGGTAGGTTTCATTTGCATTTCCCTGACAAAACCAACTGAGTTTTTAATGTTAATCTTGTGATCTACAACCTTGTTCAATTTATTTACTAGTTCTAGTAGCTTTTCTGTGGATTCATTGGAATATTCTAGATGTAGCATCATGTCATTTGCAAATAGTAGTAGTTTTATTCTTCCTTATCAATACATTTTATTTCTTTTTCTTGCCTAATTGCTTTACCTAGAATATCCTGTAAACTATTGAATTATCAATTTTCTGATTTTAAAAAAATGTTATCTTTATTGTTGAAAGTATTATTATTTTCAACCACCTCTGCATTCCTGGCATAAATCTCAGTCATGATGTATAACTTTTAAAACTCTTTATTAGATTCGATTTCTTAGTACTAATAGGTACTAGTAGTAATAGTAATTAGTACTAGTAGTAATTAGTACTAGTAGTAATTATTACTAGTAGTAATAGTAATTAGTACTATTACTAGGTCTAGTAATAATTAATGTCGTTTTCTAATACTTTTTAAAATCGAATTTATTTAAACAATACAACAAAATTTAATCAACAATACAGTTGCCGTTGTTTTCTACTACTTGTGCCCAACGCTCAGGAAGCATTTTAATCCCTCTGTTGTAAAATTCTTGTGATTTTGATGCAAAAAATTCGGTCAATGCATTTTTGAGGCATTCTTCATTATTAAATTTTTTTCCAAGAAGAAAGTTTTGCAAAGAACGAAACAAATGGTAATCGGAAGGGGCAATAGCAGGAGAATATGCAGGTTGAGGGAGAACTTCCCATTCCAACTGGCGCAGTTTTTCAGCAGTGATTCTTGCAGTATGCGGTTGTGCGTTATCGTGGTGAAGAATTACGCCCTTCTGATTAATCAGCGCGGGTTCTTTTTCTCTTAAAGCTTGGGCTAACCTTTCCAATTGGGCACTATACACTGCACTTGTAATGGTTTGGTTAGATGGTAAAAGTTCATAATGAAGAATTCCTTTAAAATTCCACCAAACACACAACATAACTTTTTTCGCATGCAAGTCAGGTTTTGGCGTGGGCTGCGGAGTCTCATTTTTGTCTAGCCATTGAGGCCGCCTTTTCAAATTAACATACAGCACGCATTCTTCATCTCCGGTAACAATTTGCTCTAAAAACGGCAAACGGTTTTGACGAGAGAGGAGCGAACTGCAAGTTGTGACTCTTTGATTACGGTTGTTGTCGGTCAACTCATGAGGAACCCATTTTCCAAACTTTTGGACTTTGCCAAGTGCACGCAATTGATTGGAAATTGTTTTTTGTGAACAATTTAAAGTTGTCGCAAGCTCTTGTTGGGTAATTTGAGGATTTTGCACCAAAAGAGCTTGAAGAGCTTCTTGATCAAAATTGGACACACGGCCTCGACCACTCTTGTCATCTAACGAAAAATTTCCCTTGCGAAATTTCTCAAACCAACGCTGGCATTTTCTGGTGCTAACTGCATCTTGACCAAGAGCACTACAGATGTTTTTTTCAGCCTCTCTTGCTTTTCTTCCTAATTGGAACTCGTAAAGCATGCAGTGCGGAATATGCTCTTCATCCGCCATCTTCTTAGCCCTAGTTTTGCAACAAAAACCAAACCAAACACAAACTTTTTCAAGCAAAACTTGTTAATTGCACTTCACACGTTCTGTAGATACCACGTGTTTGAAGGTTATGTCAATACAAGTCAACGCCAAGCAAGATTTTAAACGAATGTTTAAAAACGACATTAATTATTACTAGACCCGATATTTGGTTAAGGAACTTGCACCTATATTGATAGCGGATATTGGTCTATATTGTCTTTTATTATGTCTTTATCTAGCTTTGGTATCAGAATATTTCTGGTCACATAAAATGTGTGAGGAAGTATTCCTTCAACTTTTACTTCATCCCCACTTGAGGACATTTTTCCATTGTTTTTTGTTTTTTGAGAGAGAGAGAGAGAGAGAGAGAGAGAGAGAGAGAGAGAGAGAGAGAGAGAGAGAGAGAGAGAGAGAGAGAGAGAGAGTATGTGTAAGGGAGGACGAGAGACAGAGAAATATTGATGAAACGCATCAATTAGTTGTCTACCGCACTCAGATCGAGCCTACAACCAAGATACATGCGCTTGACTGGAATTGAACCCATGACCCTTTAATCCACAGGCTGATGCTCTATCCACTGAGCCAATCAGTTAGGGCCCTCAACTTCTACAATATTTCTTGGGAAACTTTGAGAAGGATTGATGTTAATTCTTTAAACTTTTGTAGCCTTCACCAGTGAAGACAATTGGTCCTGGACTTTTGCTGGGATGGTTTGATTACTGCTATTTCTTGTGATAGATCTGTTGGAATTTTCTATTTTTTTCTTGAATATTTGGGTAATTTGTAGGAATTTGTCCATTTCATCTAGTTTATCTAATTTTTTGGCATATAACTGTTGATAGTATTCTCTTGTCTTTTTTATCTCTATCGGGTTAGTGGTAACATCCCTACTTTCATTTCTGATATTACTTATTTGTATTTTCTCTCTTTGTTAGTCTGGCCAAAGATTTTTAAATTGTTTATCCTGTTAAAAAACACACACACAATTTTGTCAATTATCTGTAGTTTTAATTTTGTTTACCTTTATTTAACTTGCTTTCTAGTTTTACATGGTTTAAAGTTTAGATTACTAATTTAAGATTTCTTCTTTTTAAATTTGACATTCACAAATATAAATTTCCTTATAAACAATGCTTTATCTGTACTCCAGAAGTTTGGGCATGTTGTTCTTATTTTTATTATTCTTAAAACATTTCTTTCTTTTCCTTTGATTTCTTCTTCTTTCCCATTGGTTATTTGTAAGCAAGTTGTTTAATTTCTATATATTTGTGAATTTCCCCCAATATTCCTATTATTGATTTCTAATTTTACTTCATGTTATGTAAGAACATATTTTGTATCATTACAATTTTAAATTTACTGTGATTTGTCTTATGGCCAAATTTATAGTCTGTCAACATCTCCACATACTTGGAAAAAATATATCTCTCTGTGTTGTTGAGTGTTTTTAGATGCATTTTAGGTCTGGTTGTTCTATAGAATTTTTTAAGTCTATTTCCATGTTGATCTTTATTGTTTTATCTTTATTGAAGCTTTATCTTTCTGTTCCTCAAACTAGATAATTTCAAGTGACTTATCAAGTTGAATGAGTCTCCTTACTAAATTTTTCATATTTATGATGGTACTTATATCCAGAACTTCTCTGTTCATTTAAAATATTTGTCTATTTTTATATTCTCTAGTTGTTGAGACTCTATACAAGTTTTTGAGTAAAAAATGCGCTAGAACTTAGTGAATTTTGGTAGCATAGGTCCTGGAAGCATGGATGTTTAGATCTCCCAACAGTGAATGTGAACAGAGATAAAGGCCCAGGGCCCTCGATGTACAATTCGGCCTTGTTACTTCCTAGTTAGTTGGGGCCAGGACCAGCAGCAGCGGCATCACTTGGAGCTGGTTAGAAATGTAGAATTTAATCCCTACCATGATCCACCAAATCAAAAGCTGCATTTTCACATGATCTCCAGGTGATTTCTATACCCTTAAAGTTTGAAAAGCAATGGGCATAGGGCATGCAATCCACACTTTCAGAGCCACAAGGTACCACACACCATTATTTTCAGAATAGCAACTTGGCATTTACTTATATGACATTGGTAAATGCCCATCTTCTTCTTTAAATTGAAACCTCACAAAAAAAAAAAAGTCTTCTTTCTGTTGTATCCCAAAGACAACTACAAGTAAGTACTCTAAAATCTGTCAAAAAAAAAATAAAAAAATGAATGGACTCTGGAATCTCATACTTATCTGCTGCCTCCAAACCCCAACCTCAAATAGGTTTCAAAAGAGGTTTAATATTTATTTTAATTTTTTGTCAATTACAGTTTATTTTCAATATTATTTTATACTGGTTTCAGGTATACAGTGGTTAGACAGTCATATACTTTATAAAGTGTTCTCTCCAATATTCCCAGTACCCTCCTGGTACCATACATAACTATCATATTTTTAATTTTTTTTAACATATTCAAAAAACATAAGCTTTCTCAGATCTCCTAAGAATGAGTAAGAAGCATCTCTGAGATAAGGGAACTTCAGTTTTTTCTTTACCCTTTGCTTAAAGTTTGTGTTTATTCAAAACTTAAGTGTCCTAGCTACTAGTATTGGAAAGAAAGAATCTATTTAATCATATTCTCTATAATTTTTTAGAACAGATTTTTAACCTTGCATCTCATTTTTTCCTTTATAGTTTTCTCCATTAGAAAAAGTTGTTGGGAATATGAGTAAAATGTCATAAATAAAATCAACACTAGTAAAAAGGCTTTTCATATAATTTACATATATTTATATATTTATTTATAGCTTATACCACTTTTCCATTTAAAAAATTGAGGCAAATGTTTACAACTAATGAGATATAAGAAAACCAAAGCAATTTGCTAAGGTATGACATGTTATATGAACTGATTACTTTCCCTGTCCATGATGCTGAATAATGATCTCATATTTTATAACCTAGAAAGCATAATAATGTGGGCAATTATCTTTGTCCCCAATCAGCCAAGCAGTAAATATCCTCCCAATAAAAAATAATTAAAAACAATAAGAAATAAACAACCGGTATTATTAACTGTTTTTATTTACAAAGAATTATTTTTATTTGGCTGTTTGGAAAACCACTAACATTTTTTCACTTTAGAAAACATTAAATAATAAACAAGATGTTATACAGTACTTTGGATAACTTCTTCCATCAGTGTAGTGCAATGCATTATTGGCACCGAAAAGTGAAATTTTCAATTATTTTCCCCTTTCATCTTTAGTTGTGCAGTTATAAGACCCAAAAGGAAAAGAATCATTGAGAAGAGCTCTAAGGCCATATATGCTGGCCCCTACCCAAAGGCTCACTGATTTATCCTCCCCTGCCGCCTGCCTCCACCAAGTTAAATGACAAAAGGTATTATAGGTGTACTAGAATAGGCATACTATTATACCCATTGTTCAAGAAACCCATTACCATTGTGGAACTTGGGAGATTCAATTGATAAAGAGAAAGTGAGCTATACAACTTAGGTGAAGGGGAAGGCCTGGCAGTGGTGTGGGGCATGTGCTCTGTATCAGTAGCCAAGCTAAGTTGTCACACACATTGCAGAGAGAGTGCACCAGTTAAAGTCGCTGTAAACTATGTTCTTTGCTATGGTCTTTAAAAATCTGAAGTGTCAGCCACTGAGCAAGTGAAAGGGTTATATACCTTTTCCAAGAAAAAAACAAAACAAAACACATTAGGACACAGAAATATTAAAACATCTGCCTATTATACTCTCTTTTTGGAATAATATATATATGTATATATATAATGTTTTTTTTTTTCTTTTTTGTTTTAATACTGCTAGGTTTTCCATACAGGGAAAGCTCAGCATTTGGTGGGCTTGTCCCCTTTTGATTCCTCTCCGTTAGAAGCCAAAGAGGGAAATGCCTAAATTAAACCCTGGCCTGGTCCAAATTACTTAGTCTGGAGATTTTCATGACACAGGAATAGGAGCAAAACATATTTTGGGAGATTGTGTAATCTATTACTCTTTCTTAAACATCCTTAACCACCTTAAATAGACAAAGTTTCATCTAGCTTTTTAAAAGCCTCCAAGATAGAGACACTCCTTTATAAGGGATTTTCGGATTCTATTTTAACAACTGTCCCTGCCAGAAAGCGCTCCCTCATGCTCTGGTCTAAGCCTGCTTCCTCTTGTTCTATTCTTAGTGCACGCGGAGAACAGCTGGCCACCATCCTCTCTGCACCAACCCTCCACGCACTGGAAAACCAGCAATGTTTTGCCCCTCAGTCTTCTCTTCTCCAGGCTGAGTAATCCCAGTTCCTTTAATTTTTCATCACAGATCTCCCCCTCCCCCCCCAACCCTTTCATCATCATTGTGATTCCTGGCAAAAACAGCAGAAAATATTTGATTGCTTAATCAGAAGTGAGGAAAAGTCTCAGTAGTAAGCTGCATTTTAAAAATGATATTCTTTTTTAATATAAAGCTTAAAAAAAGCAAGGAGGAAAGATATTAGTTGGGGGTCCTTAGATCTCAGAATTCCAATCCTGTCTCATTGCTCTAGTGCGTGAGTCCTATTCCAGCACATCCCTTTCCTCAAAGCCTCCATACCCATGCTGACACGGTAGCCCATAAGCTGTGAGCTAGAACTGCCTATGTTTATACTGATTTAAAAATTAATATGAAATCTATTCCAGGGGAGCTGCTCTCAGGCTTCTCCTCAGCCAGCTTCCAGAAACAGAATCCTTCCTCTGAGACAGCCGGGACTTCCTCCCAGGTCTTGCAGATTAGCGAAGAGAACCGTGTTATCCTGGGGTAGCCGTCGGGTTTTGAGTGCAGTGAGAAACAGTGCGGGTTGCACCCGTATATGCTAATGGCAGCTTCCTATCTAACTTGTTTCCTCTCCTTTGTAGGGATCAAACTCAAGGTATTTAAAACATTCATCCCTCCACGGCCACCACCTGACACCGTTTCCACATTTCTCTTGCTCCCGATAAAAGGTCATAGGACTGGACAACATTTCACCGTGTATTTTTAATTCAAGAGATCACAAGCTGCCTTTTCCCTTGCAACTGGAGCCTGTGAATATCAGGAACACGCCACTGCGTCATATCAACAGCACATTTACACAAAACACAATACCACTAATGAGGAATTACTTGCCCCACTTGACATAATTGTCTTTAAAAAGAAAAATACAGATAACAAGAATAAATGCATCTCGCTACGTTACACATCCTTCTTTCGTAAAGTGAATGGCAGTAAGAGAGTTCAGGCCAGGCCGGAGTGAACAGTGAGGAGGAGAAACAAAATTCACAAGCACATTGTACAGCGTATCTTAGGGGAGGTCAATACTACTCGTAGCACAGCACTGAACAGACAACAGAATGGCCGTCTGCACACATTTCTTTTGAAAATGTCTCCCGTGCTTTGCGACAAGGGACACCTTGTCACCAGGTTGAAGGATGGCCTAGGTCACCCGTGCGGAAGGCCAGCTCCTAAAAGAGCCACGGGATGTCGGCAGCACCCAAAGACAGCTTGCACGTGTCAAACAAATGCCCCTTCTGTTTCAAAGGGAGTGTCACTGTCCATTGGGATTGCACAAGAGCAGGCCAACAAGGGGGGGGGGGGGTCAACAGCCAGGCTTTCTCTGACCCACTGACCCACTCTCCTCCTAGGCATGACAGAAAGGAGGAGAAGACAGGAGATGAAGATTAGAGGAAGAGGAGGGGCAACACGGACGTTGATTGCTAGTTGCGGAGTTGCTGGCGCTCTTCGTAGCAGTGGCCTCTTTTCAAGCTCACATCATCCAATCCAATCTCCCCGGTGTGGCCACGCCTCTTTTCACCTTTGAAGATGACCTAGGGAGAGAACGCACAACTGGTCAGGCCTCCTCCGCCCTTCCCCAGGCCTGCCCAGACAGCAGAAAAAAGGCGAACTCCCCCCAGTTCTAAACAGTGAAGTTAATACTTCACGGAAGGAAAGACTAGAGAACAGTGTCACCCGAGGCCCTTGTTCTGGTAGAAACGGAACCCCCCAGGAAACTGGTCATCAGACCACGTTACTCAGAACCAGTTGCCCTTTGAAAGCCACACTACACTCTAGGCTGCTTCTGTGGACAGTTACCAAGGTCAGAAGTCAAAAGGCTGGGATGGCATGCAGAGGTGCGGACGCAGAGCCACAGCCTAAAAGGTCACCACCATGCAGCCTCCTCTGATGCTGCCGAGCTCCTCCCCGGGACTCAGGGACTCAGACAGCTTGGCTGCCAAATGGAATAGAAGCCAACGCCAAAAGCCATCACAGCATGGTTCTACTTATGCACAAACCAAGGACTTCTGCTATTCTTGTATTTTACCTTTGATAGCATCCTTGCTATGTTTCAAAACAAATGAAACCTGTCTATGCTGTGATTTGAAATGATATGACTTTTTATTTCTCTAAAAAACATAAATGAAGATATATTAAGAAAAAAAATTAAGAAAAAATCAGAGTAACATAAAATGTAAGACTCTGGTAAAAGCTGTGTGAATGGAGCCTACCTTTTCTTTCTAAAAGCGTTTACAGAAACTATACCTACCAGCATAGAGGCAGAATCTCCTCATAGTAACAGTGTTAGAAGCAGCAACGTAAAGAAGACATGTCCCAAGTAAGTTATTTCGGGGAGATGTTATAGATCACCTCATTGCTACATGTGACTTGGTTACTTAGGATAAAATTTATATATTCAAGCGTTCCCACATCCTGTCCTGAGCAGAACAGTATCTTTCAAGTCTATTGCTCTGGGTCCCATCCAAAGCTGCTTAACTATGCTCTCTCAGGCAAACAGGGAAAAATGGATTTTAAAGAAACCTTTTGGAGAAAAGCACTTTGGGTGACTCATGGTGGTCAGACATTGAAGTATAAGGAAGGAAAGAAAAATGCAAGAAGAGTTAAGCTCAGCACTCCTGCCTTTTGAAGTTTCTCTTAACATTTTTACTCATTTTCTTCAATAAAAGTAGGGGACTACCCTACGGTGGGGAGAGTGGTAGTGGTCATAGGTTATAATGAATAATGTAAGAAGAAGCAAAAAGTGGTTCAAAAAAAGAGGCAAGGAATGGAGTTGTCATGCCCAGAAAAATAACACGAAACTCTGTCGGAGCCTGAGTTACTAAGTAGAGCAATTCGGACCCCAGGGTTCTCCTAGGAAAGGAAAACCTCCCAGGTCCACGTCCTTCACGGTTCTACTTACGCTCTTGATGTCAGCCCCTCGCAGGGTGATCTGCGTTTGCCTCCAGCCGTGGCCACCGTTTCTTCCCCACAGGGCTGCTCCGTGGGCCCCCTGTCTCCTCACAAACACCTGGAGTGCGCCGGAGTGCAGCCCGGTGACCCTGTGCCGGAAGGACAGGCACAGGTCCCCGGAATGCATGAGGTGGCCCAGAGGCAGCACCAGGCGAGCGGCCTTTCCCCCGGGGCCCTTGGCTGCGGAGACCGCCAGGTACTGTCCCCCTGCAACGGGAAAGCAGGGCTGTGTGTTAACGTGTGGCACCCCTCTCCAGCACAGACAGTATGGCCAGTTTTCATCCGCTTCAAAGTCATTGGTAAAGAATTCCAGGCTATTGCGGGAGAAAGCGATGACCTATTTCTATGACCAGATCCCATGGTTTTGTGTTTACAGAAAACACTCGCCTGTTGTGCCCACGGAGAAGACACGTTATGCCAAAGACACACAAGGATCAAGAATCCCAATGCTGGGACCACTTCCAGTGGAATAGGATCGGACACACACAGGCGTGCACAAACACACACACTTTCACCACTTCCTGGTCCTCCTCAGGTTATGATTATGTTGTCAAGCTGGCTGGCTGATTAGGTGGTTGACGCAAGTTGCCAGGGAGAATTTTTCTACATGGATAATTAACCTCCGGGCAGTAGAGCAGATGTGGTTTAAAAGGGCATTAAATCTGTTTATTATATCTTCTCCCTGTTTTTATTAACTCCAGAGAGAAGACACCCTTGGACAATGCCAGAGCTTCCCTGGCCGGTGTGGCTCAGTGGGTTGAGCATTATCCTGTGCACCAAGTCAGGGCACATGCCCAGGGTTACGGGCTTGATCTCTTCAGGGTGGCTGTGCAGGAGGCAGTGGGCCAATGTTTCTCTGTCTCACTGATGTTTTTCTCCCTCTCCCTTCCTCTCTAAAATCAATCCTATACAATAAAAGGCTAATAAGCAAATAGACTGAATGGTAGAATAACTGGTCGCTATGACATGCACTTTGGGGGCAGATGCTCAATGCAGGAGCTGTCCCCTAGTGGTCAATGTGCTCCGAAGCCAGGCTCACAGCTGGCGAGCACAACTCCACAGTAGCGCTAAGGATGTCTGACTGATGGCTTAGGCCTGTTCCCTGTAGCTGTCAGTCAGACACCCCCCAAGGGCTCCCAGACTGTGAGACAGCACAGGCCAGACTGAGGGACCCCCCCGACTCCAGTGCATGAATTTTGTGCACTGGGCCTCTAATAAAAACATATTTAAAACTAAACTAAACCAAACTAAACAAAACAACAACAAAAAGCCAGAGCTTGCTATGCTTCTCACACTGGAGTACAGCTCACCCCACAAAGACGCAGGGGTGTTCTGGAAACCCTCCACTTCCTGGAACATCAGCCTTATTTAAAGATACGTGTGTTCTATAATAACAAATATATAATAAATACAATGTAATATATACAGTTATTATTACATACACATGAACACAAAGTGTTAATAAAAGCTGTCACTTTGGGCGGACACTTTGTCTTCAGATCCCTGGGGCGTAGAGAGTGCCTCCCCATGATTAGAGGGATTGCAATTAGGGGGAAAGTTTGAGCAGCAGCAAGTCGGGGGGAAAACTGCTTCTCACAAGAGGGAAAGTTACAAGTCGTATTTGAAGTTCCATCCAAGTACAGAAGATATCCCTCTCAGGCTGCTTAATTGGAGCCAACTGAACACACACTGCGTTTCAGCACGGATTTACCACAGGAAACGGCGGTGTGAATGCTGAACACATGTGTATACTTCGGTTGAAACCCCACTTATTTTTCAATGAAAAGACAACCATTTATTTTGATGCTTAATCTGTATCAGATGCTGAAGTTTGGGGTGTTCTCCTATTCGTCAAGTTGTTCCTCTCCCACGTGCTCTCTGAGCAGTGGGGGGACCAGCAGGTGGTGTCTGGGCCCGTGTTCTGTACCAGGCTGTGCTGAGTGCTCCCGTGGCCTCTCATGAACCCTGGAGGCTGGCTTTACAGGTGCAGAGCTAGGGCTTTGAGGTGAGGTCACCCAGTGAGGGGCAGAGTGAAGGTTTGAGTTCAGAACTGTCTGACCCCGTATCCAGCATGTGCTGCCCTCAGATTGGATCACTGGCGTGCCTGCTTCTCTCCCCCAGGAGATGGCAGAACCCATCGTTGCATCCCTAGCACATGGCAGGAGTGTCATGCCATCTGTTGAATAAATGATGTTCTAAGAAGATGGAAGGAAAAACCCTGCAAAGAAATGGGTCCTTGAGTCATATACTTGACCCCCCAACAACAAACACGGTTTCTTATCCTCCGTCCATTAATCCAAATGGTACTTTAGGCCAAAATGTTTAGATGGATTTTAAATGTCTCCCCACGAGTCGGCTTTTGAATCGTCCCAGGTATGTTGCTTAAGACTAAGATATAAGGTTATTACAGTTAAACCTGCAAGTTTTAAGAAAACAAGGATTACCTTAAGTCTCTGTGGAATGTATACTAACGTGACTGCCAGACGCCGCCTGCGAATAAGACAACATAACAAACCAAGGCAGCCTAGTAAGAGTCCAATAATCTTTTTTGGAGGCACGTAACACCCTATCGTGTTAGCTATGAGCAGAGGCTACCGTTGCTCTCTCCCCCTGGAGCTGCTTTGTGAGCCTGTTTGCAATGCTATAACTTGTTGTTTTTTCGTGAATATATCAGCCATTTTTCTATGACAAATACAAACATTTTTCATCACTGTATGTCATTAATAATTTAGCCGGTTTTTTACTGAAGAACATTTAAGTTGTTTCCAGATTTTCACACTTAAGATAATACTATAAAGTAGTAAGACAAGCAAAAAAAAAAAAAAAATTGGCAACACATGAAATAGGACTAAGATTCCTTTTCACATAAAGAGCTTAAAAATCAATAATAAAAAGGGCACAAAAGAAAAAGAAAATGCATCTCAGAAAAAAACTTTTAAAATGTAAAAAAAAAAAAAAAAAAGGTCAGCTTTTCACAATAAAATAAATTAACACTCAAAAGAGATGACTTTCTACCGATAAGCTTGGAAAAGGTTTTAAAAAGTAGTTTAATAAGATCTGTGTTGGGGGTGGTCCTTAAATATTGTTTGTGTGTGTGGGGGGGGAGTATAAATTGCTATAACCCAAATGAAGGACATATCAGTAAAATCTATCAAAATTCAAAATGCAAGTTCCCTTTGATTTGGCATTCCCCATCTAGGATAAGGTATATTCAAACACATCTGAAATGATGTGTGTATAAGGATTTCACTGCAGTATTGTCTGAAAAACCGGAAGACTGGAAACAAAGGAAATGTTCCTCAGTGGGCGGCCGGATAAACACAAGAGAACACCTGAGGAATAATGGAGTAACTGTCATTAGTAAGAATGAGGGTGTTCTGTATTTTCTGATATAGGACAATCTTCAACAACAATGGCTGAAGCTATTTTAATGGTAACGCGGGGACAGGCACTGTTTTCAATACATTGAATAGATGCTATTGATTATCCCCAGTTCAGTAACGTGCAAAAGGTCAGAGCTAGTAAGCTGTGGAACTGGGCTTCAGCCCAGGCATCCTGTCTTTCAAATCCTTGTTCTTCACATCACTCTTAGCATAATATCCTTAAGTGACAAAAGCAAGATACGCCAAGAGGGAGCTTTGTAGCTGTGTGGACAACTTTATCTCTGGGAAGATAGCCAAGAAACTGGTTGTACCTGGGAGGGTAACTGAGAGCCAGGGCTGGAAGGCGGCTGTATCTTCACTGTGGATTTATTTTTCCGTTTACAGTATTTCAAAATAATGCTTTATAACGCTGCACCAGACATGCTTGTACGTACACGCTGGCATGCTTGTTATTTATTTAAGTGAATTCCTTGCAGCTAGGGCACTGAGTCAGCTGCCTTTAACCCTTGATCCCCAGTGATCAGGGTTCCAGAAAAAGGGCCTCAGGTGCAGCCTTGAAGTCTAGGGAAAAGGGTGTGTCTTCAGGGCCACGGCTACATGCCTGCTGTGAATCACCACATCTGTTGACAGCACAACTTTCCATTCCTTAGAGCAGTGGTCCCAACATGGGGACAATCTGATTTTTAGGGGAGGGGGGGCAATTCAAGAATGAGTTATTAACAGTGAATTTTTTGCATTTCTTATGGTTTAGGGCAGTGGTCGGCAAACTCATTAGTTAACAGAGCCAAATATCAATAGTACAACGATTGAAATTTCTTTTGAGAGCCAAAATTTTTAAACTTCTTTAATGCCACGTCTTCAGAATAGACTCGACCAGGCCATGGTATCTTGTGGAAGAGCCACACTCAAGGGGCCAAAGAGCCGCATGTGGCTCGCAAGCTGCAGTTTGCCAACCATGGGTTTAGTGGTCTCATATATAGTATATCTATATATATAAAAGCCTAAATGACTGCCTGCTGGTAGCCATGATGAAGACTAACCACCAGGGGGCAGACACTCAACCCAGGTACAAAAACCACAGGCATGGAGACATGGAACAGACTGATGAGTCTCAGAGGGAAGCAGGGAAAGGGAAGGGTGGGAAGAGACTAACCGAAGATCTTACATGCATACTAGAGGCCCAGTGGGATCCCTTGGCCTGGCCTGCGGGATCGGGCTAAAACTGGCTCTCTAACATCCCCTTAGGGATCTTGGATGACAAAAGGGTGCAGGCCAGGTCAAGGGACTCCACTGGTACACGAATCCATGCACTGGGCCTCTAGTAAATATATATTGTGACGTATTTATGAATTTCGGTTCTCTTTATATGTTTTAAAATTTTATTTGCTATTTTTTCCTATCACTTCATATTATTTTTTTTTAACAAGTTCTTAGTGATTTCTTCCTCAGTACTTCAACTATTCTTTTATTTTTCTCTTTCATGGATGCCATGTTCTTTGGAAGCTTGTTTAGACCAAGTTAAAGAACTTTTAGGCTTCTTCCATGTGAATAGGAGTTTATTTTTTGAATAATCAGAATTATAAGTTGGGGGGGGTGTAATTAGGATTTTAGAGATGTTTAGGTGGGGCATGGCCAAGAAAAGGTTAGGAACCACTGCTTTAGAGGAATGTGTTAATTTCACTATCTCTTAATTAAGTTTAAGATTGAATGTGATAAACACAATT
This sequence comes from Pipistrellus kuhlii, assembly GCF_014108245.1. Lineage (NCBI taxonomy): Eukaryota > Metazoa > Chordata > Mammalia > Chiroptera > Vespertilionidae > Pipistrellus > Pipistrellus kuhlii. Next base: position 132,139,624 of record NW_023425404.1, read on the forward strand.
CAATGAGCTCAAGGGAGAGCAGCTAGCAAATGCAAATTTTTTTACATCTGTTTCTCAAAGTTGTAAATTTATTTGAGAATTTTCTGTTCTTGGAGATATTAGCATAAAAGAATATTTTCATTTCTGGGTCTTGGATAAGAAATGCATATTTAAATCAGTCCTAACTGTGGAAATCCAAACATATGTTCCTTTTTAAATGGTATAATCTAGATATAAACAATTTAGAAACATCTCGCTTGGTAATTAGAGAATTCATGGATAGAATTCATTAAATTGCTTATATTTATATGCATACAACCTCACCTAAACATCCTAGAAGAAAAAGAGCATTCTTCATTAAGAAGCTTAATTAGTATTTCTCCCTCAGTATTTGGTTAGAATTCCCCACCACAGTCTAAAAACCCCATCTGCAATGCCACCTTGATTTATGCCATGGACTCCTAACCCTCTTCCAACCCTTGCCCTCTTTTGGTCTTCTGTCCATTTTCCAAGCTGGAGCCCTGCTGCTCACTGCTCTCCTGGGTTACCTGGGAATTCCATTCTCAGTCAAAGGCTCTCAGAGCTGAAGTAAGAGGCTTTCTAACCCAATGCTTATCCAGTGCTCAAAACATCTTGCCATACATTACCACCGACGGAGAGCTCCTTACTTAACAGCCTGAGCTCTTTTTAAACAGCCCTGACTACGGGGAAGTTCTGTAGAGAGTGAGCCAAAGGCCATCTCTCTGTAGTTGTCACCTACTAATCTGACTTCCATCCCTTTGTGGTCACATAGCAATGGTGATAGCCACTGTCAGTCAAGTACAAAGGCAGCCCTGTTCCACCATTTCTTCTCCAGGCTAAACACTCTGGTCCCTTCCCCTGCTCTTGTACAGGCTTTGGGACCCCTGTCCGTCCAGGTCTTTCTAAATTACCGACACTTATCTCTATTCTTCTCAGACCAGAAAGAACCCACCAAAATGGATTTTCCATTCTAAACACACACACACACACACACACACACACACACACACACACACAAACAAAAAACAAAAAAAAAAACACCACATATTTCTTGGGAAATGACCCAACTTTTTGGCAATAAAAACACAGAGTTCAGTGCTCGCTTTGGCAGCACATATACTAAAGTTGGAACGATCTAGAGAATATCAGCATGGCCCCTTCACAAGAATGACACAAATTTGTGAAGCATTCTATATTAAACACACACACACACACACACACACACACACACTCGCGCAGGGTTCACTCATTGATTTCATCACCCCCTAAAATTCTAAAGTCTTGCACACTTACTGCTAAGGCATTTCTTCCCCTCCCACGGCTTCATCACTGGTTTCTAGACCAGGAGCCTTGCCTTGTGTTCATCCCCATTAGATTTCACCCTCTTAAATGAGACCCACGGGTCTAATGTTCTAGAGCTGGTGTGTCAGCACAGCTCCACACTTTCTCCTCTGGCTGCGCACCATCCAGTTTGGGATATTGCCTTCAATATCCAAATCCAACTGCCAGTTCATCTAAGTCATTGGTAAAACCCTGGAGCAGCCCCAGGAGATGACACACTTCTACCAAAGCCACCCAGTCACACCCGGCAGCCACCACTGACTGCCTTTCCACTGGTTCTGTGCTATCACAGCCAAATCGCCATTTCCAACTTTTTTTTTGCCTGCCATTTTATTTTCCAATCCTCTTTTCATTTTTCTATCAGAGGGCAAGTGGAATTTGGGTCACAACAAGTTTAAACATTTACCCATGAGATGAATAATAAAAAAATGTTGGAAAGTACTAAACTGGTTCTATAATATGGTATTGAAATTCTAAAAATCAAGTCTTTTACTATCTACATAGACTATCTACGTAGATGTACAAGGAATTCTTTTGATTTTATTTAGCATAAACTACGCTCTCCAGTGCACTTTACTTGAAAGGGTGATTCATTATGACCATGAACATGCATGGCTGCTAACGTTCATTCCTTTGGTAGCAAACAACTTCAAGTCAGCGGTTGGTTGAATCCACAGGCCTGAGATCTGCTCATGGACCATGTGTACTACCACAGGAGTCAGAGGCCAGTCTGGCGGGGGGGAATGGAGACCCCCCAAACACTACTAGCCTTTCTGGACACTGAACTGCCTCAGAGGCTGCGTGGGGAGCACAGGTCTGGATGTGAAGTCTGTTCTTTTGCTCCATGGACTTAGGAAATATATGCACACTCTGGGCCTCAGTATTTTCTTTGTGAAATAAAAACAATATTTAACCTGCTTCACAGGGTGAATAAAAGGATATTAAACAAAATTAATGAAATGATGAATGGCTCAAGACTGTGATAGGTATTAATTAAACGTTGATTTCTAATTCACAGATATATGTGACATTAATAACACTAATGTTGTCCTAATAGTCATAGGGATGTGAAGTACAGCATAGGGAATATAGTCAGTAATATTATAATTACTACTAGTATGTATAGTGCCAGGTGGATACTTGAATTATCAGGGTGATCACTTTGTAAATTATGTAACTGTCTACCATGGCACTATAGCCTGAAACTAATGTAAAATAATATTTGGAAACTGTAATTAAAAAGTAACATTAAAATGTATAATGATATTGTCCTGCTCACAGTTAACCTTCAATGAATGGGAGAGCTAACAGGGGAGTGAGAGGGACTGTGTGTGTATGCATGCACGTAATGAAAATAATAGCTAAAAGAAATCTAAAAAACCCATTTGATTTATATGCCTATTTTTAAAAGCTTACCTCAAATTTTCGTTGTTCAATATTTGACTAGTATTTTAACCTTAGGGGATTTAATGAAATATTTTAGATTAATATGTTAATACCTTTCTACTCATGATGTGCATCAAGGATTAGCGCCAGAGGTATTCCCAAGGAACTTGTTAGAAAGGCATCAAAATCTACATTTTTCACAAGGCCTCCAGCTGATCTGTACAATTGCTGAAGTTTGAGAATAACTGGTTTAACAGAGCATATCCTCTCTCGAGTTAACTTTTGTGTGTTTTCGGTTCTTCTATATAATACTTGGGATGGTATTTAACCACTAGGCTTTTAATTAACAACATCCTTGTTAGTTAACAATATACTTTTTTTTCACATATTGTCCCTTTCATTTCTAAATCTAGAATCAGAAATATAAAAAGAAGGTGATCACTTTGTAAATTATGTAACTGAACTCCTCATGCTTTCATTAAGTTGACATCATCCATAAAAGATTCAATTACTGAGGGGAGGGAAAAAACCAACAATATGTAGCTTTGCTTCCTGGAATAAGACAACAAAACATCTTGCAAGTACTAAAACTTTAGATTAGTAGGAAGTGTGCAATTTAAAAGCCTATTAATTTTTCCAAGGAACTATGTCTAAATCCACCTTACTATAAGAACATTCTTTAGCGGAATAAATAATGGTAATTATAACTAATTTCTCCAGCATCTAAGTTAGACTGACTTTTTTTTCAGAGAGGTATTCACAACTTCACAGAAATTTCAGGTTCCATCCAAGATATGTCTCAAATCTTAAAAAAGTGGAAAACTGCATGGCTGATGTACTTCTTTTATGCTTGGGAATGGGGCACGACAAGTAAATTGAAAGTTATAAGTTAGAATAAGCACACATGTTTTATTTACCAAGCCTTTTAATGAACTACTCGCCTCCCCATAATATAATTCTAGTTGACAGCTAGCAAATGAGCTATGACTGCTGGACAAGATCTCTCTCTACCTCTTAGGGATGTGTTACAGTGCCATTGACAGCAGAGCTGGGCCTTCCAAGAGGATCAACGTGAAATGGGTTCTAGAGCTAGACTGGGCTTACCTGCTGGATCCCTCACTGGTTCCCAGTGCAAGTCACTGTCTTTCTCCCTGATCCATCCACAGAGCCCATGGTCAAAACTGCAGCTATGTATCAGGACACCTGCAAGGAAATGACCAGGAAGACGAGTAACCCACAACGCACAACAGAAACACACTTGTTAACAAGGCTATCGGGACAAGCCTTGTTATCTGCACTTCACTAACCCCCCAGAACTTCTCTCCAGATCAAAAGGAAATCACACGAATCCCTTCTCAGCACAATTGTGCCTGGGTGCTCAGCTATAAAAACACAGCACACAAATGTTGCCAATTATGACCTTTTACATCATTTAAAAACATGATTTCCTCCTCATAGTTTATATTAAATGCTAATTTAATATAAATATATACACACACACATGTATACAAACACACACACACACACATATCACTGAGTGGCCAGATTATTATGATCTCTGAATGCCTAATAACCCGGCCACTCAATATATATCCTATATAATAAAAGGCTAATATGCAAATTGTCCCCTTGACTAGGAGTTCACCAGCAGGCAGGCCAGCCAACCACCAAGTCCCCTCCCCCTGGCCAGGTTGGCCAGACCCCACCCATACATGAATTCATGCACTGGATCTCTAACACACACACACACACACACACACACACACACACACTGCTGAGTGGCCAGATTATTGTACGTTCAGAGATGTGTGTGTGTGTGTGTGTGTGTGTGTGTGTGTAATTTTTAAAAAAAGATAATAATGACTTGTCCTAGACAGTTTGGCTCAGTGGATAAAACATTGGCCCACAGACAGAAGGGTTCTGGGTTGGATTCCAGCACTTTGGTTGCAGACTCAATCCCTGATCCTGGTCAGGGCGTGTGCAGGAGGCAACCAATTGATGTGTGTCTCTGCCTGTCTCTCCCCCTCCGTTAGACTCTCTCTAAAAAAAATCAATGGCAAAATGTTCTAGGGTGAGGATTAACAAAAACAAAACAAAACAAAAAAATGATGACTCAATTACTTGTGCCCAACTGATATTTCAGCAGAGGAAACCAAGTTGAAAAAAAAAAAAGGATCTATAATTTTCCTAGGTGTAACTTAACAATCTATAATTTAAAAATTATTTTCATGAAATGGAGGAAAACAATAAAATGTCATTATAACAGTAGTGATATAATATAAGTGTCTTGGGGTGGTAAATACACCATTCAATATACAGGTGATGTGTTGTAGAATTGTACACCTGAAACCTATATAATTTTATTAACCAATGTCAGCCTAATAAATTCAATTTTAAATAAAATATGTAACTACCTGGGTCATCCTTTGCTTCATCATCTGCACTGACTCCTCTTTCAATTTCAAATATTTCAAACAAATCATTCGAAGGGTGTCGTGGAACTGTAAGAGAGAGAGAGAAAGAGGGAGAGGTTTTGATAAAAGGGCAATGCCTTTAACAAGGGGCAGGGGAGAAAGACTCATCTGGAAGGACCCAAAACTTTTCATTATACTCCACGAGAAGATTCAGGAAGTTGGTTCCACAGTGTAACATTTACACTGTAACATTTACCTGTGTGCAAATAAAAACTGGTTTTCTCAAGTTTTTAAATTTCAACACAAAAACACATTCAAAGGTTTTCATCTGGAGAAAAAAAAATTTTACTAGTAAAAGAGCTACTAATTTTGAGTAAAATATTCATCTCCATGAAATTCAAAATTGTGTCTCTAAAAAAGAATCACTGTGAACACCAGGTTGAGTATGTTTTGATGGACATGCCTGCCAGTGGGGTGAGTGGTTTGGTTTTCTAACCACAGCGCCCACTCCCCTCCATGAGCTCTGCACACTGGTGCCGGCTCATCTGGATTTCTTACCAGGGCCCTGGCTCCTTTAAGACAAAATCCAAAGGCCTTGGTGCAGCATTCACAGCTCCTTCTTCCCCCTTACCCTGCCCCACCCCACAGTGCCCAAACATGCCATTCATTTTCAGTCTCTGACTGTCCCCAGCTTGGGAGGCTCTTCCTGCTAATTAACCTGCCACTCTTCCTTCTTCCTTCATCGCCCAGTGTAAATATCTTCCTTCATTGCCCAGTGTAAATACCACTGCCTGGGTGCAAACTTTCATGCCCCAGACAAATTAATCCCCTCCCCCAGCTCCCGCCCTCCTGTAGTTCAGACTCCTCTTTCTACACCTCTATTCCATTTTTTTATAGACTTGCAGTTATTTACACACACGTGTGTGCCTGTGTGCCTGTCCCTCTGCTAATCTCTGAGGTCCTGGAGGACATCAATCATGGCTTATTCATGCGGCATTTCCAGGGCCTGACCTGGTGATGGGCACTCAGTACGTGTTTACTGACCAAATGGGAAGATCTTGTCAAGAAACCCATGCACTCTGTCAACTCTTCCTCCCTGAAACAAGTGGGACCAGAGCTTAATTCCCACTTTTAAAAACATGGATTCATTTAAATAATTAGTTGTTTGTTTAACGTGTGTTTGATTACCACCCATATGCCAAGCGCTGTGGGAGGCCGAGCAGACAGGGAGAAAGGGCTGAGCCAGTTCAGCAGGGACCTGGCCCTCATGGAGCCTGCACTCCAATGAGAGAGGCAGACAAACCGGAAGACCAATGAATACCACCATTCTCAGCGCTGAAAGGGGCCAGGAAGGAAAACACCAGATGACGTCATGGAGAGTGACAGGTGGGAATGGGGGTGTGGGAATGGGGGTGGTAGTGGAGGGGAATTCTTGACCACAGACCAGAGAATACTCCCTTTTCTTTGACAGAATTTAAATTAATTAGCCCTATTTTTATAAGGCAGGGAGTGAAAGATGTAGAACACCAGGGAACACACATTAGTCAAAAGGGCTCTTTTTTGAAAATGTTCCTATTATTTTTAGCAACAATTTCAAAAATTAATAATCTCATAATATATACACTGATTTTCTAAAACCTTATTGCTTTGATTTTTTTTCTCTGTTTGTTTCAAAATCCAGACAGTAAATCGCCCTCACCTTCTGCCTCACATACTCACATATAAGCAGCCCGTGAAGAATAAAGAAGAGAAGCTAGCTCACAGACAAGCTCTAGGGACACTACCCCGATCACCGGTGCTCTGGGGTGGGGCAAATGCCCTCCCTCTTGTACACCCAGATGACTGACAGCAATAACATCCAATTATAGTGTTCCTTTCCTGAGAAGGAGACTGTCCACTAGAAATACTACAGAGTTGTAGGCAATCACAATTCATTTTTCATGACATAGAAAGTTAGAACCATCATTTCTTTGTTCCCTTAATCTTGTTGTAATTTATACAAATTATCTCTGGATTGGAATAGCTCCAATCTTAAGGTACCATATTTTAGGGGCATTCTGATGGTTTGTCAGCTCCTTTTTTCCAGATGAAGGACTGTCAGATGGCAAGAAGTCTAGGTGTATGGGGAGGACCGCTCCAAGGTGTCCTGGTGCAGGAGGACTGCTTTACGAAGGGGGATGAAGGAGGTCCTCTCTGAGGAAGCACCACTGGCATGGAGAGAGGAGGAACATGGAACCTTCCAAGCAAAGTGCTGGAGTAGGAGAAGAGTGAGCATTTCAGGCCTCAAGTACAAAAAAAAAAAAAAAAAAAAAAAAAAAAAAAAAAAGGCACTGAGAATAGTTGGAGAGAGGTGTTCTCAGTGACTAGAGGATGCTGAGAGATAGAGAAAGCGGCCTGGGATGAGGCAGAAGAGAAAGGAAAGGAACAGATCACACACTTGGAAAACAGCAACCCAGAGAATTAGTCATCCAACAACTTGCTCCATGTCAGATGGTTCATTAGTATCTTCAGCACTGGGTTTCCAAGAGCTATTCAATTCAGCAGCGGCTGATCACACACACCTTTATTTTCATTCACTGGGAAACGTTCCAAGGAACGTAGAGGTCTGAGGTGCTCGGCAGCTATTAGTCCTTAAAATGGCGTGCGCTCTGCTCTGCTCTGCTCTGCTCTGCTCTATAACTGCGCCACAGTATTTACTCTCCTTTCTCACACACCGCAGTCTCGACTGCTAAGGGCGTCCCCCAGCTGTGCCAAGAGAAGGTACACTACCCATTCCCTGGTACAGTTTACCGTTTCTGTGAAAATACTAAGTGAAACAAGCAGTGAGGGGGAAAATCGAGCAGTATGATTTTAACTATGGTCAAGAGAAATGAGTGAACAAACCAAAAATTTGGACTAGAAAAAAATGGTAAAAAATACACCCATATGCGTATCGTAGTGGTCTGATTATTTTTTCTCATTTGTTGGTTTGCAATTCTAAATCTTTAAGGTTGCTTATAAAATGAATTTCTATTATGAAAAAAAAACTTACCTAAAACATTGAAAGAAAGGAGACTTCTATCAGAACACATACAGGCCCGACCCCATGGCAACTGTGTCTGTTACTTGTGTTTTGTCTGCTCAGAGGACTCTGAACAGAATCTTCATACCTGTTGTTAAGTATGAGGGTATGAAATTCAAATGTACTTGTGTAATTTAAATATATTCTTTGATATAGAGAGCTAGTGTAATCACTGCAGAAAAATGTTTATTAAAATAAATGACTAGCCATGCCCCAAAACACAAAGAATAACCAAGAGAGATGCTAATACATGATCTTCCTAATTATCCTTCCCTGCATCATATTAAATATATATAAACAAATATCAACTATTCTCTTTAGCTGAACCATTAATTCTCAAAATCAGAACGTTATAATTTTAGAGATAGAAAAGGATCAGAGAAATCTAACAATACCATTCCTCTAGCATCTTTTCATCCATCCTCCCCACCCTATTCCATCCACATGCTAATGCAATCAATTAAGGAAGTGAGCATCCACTGAGGGCCTCCCCCCCATCAGTGCTGGGCAAAGAGCTTGTTGTGAAGCAAAGAGCTTTTGCCTTCAGAGGATGTAAGGTCCAGATGTGAAGACAGACACCTAACAATTTCCCCAGGTAATGAGTTCTTTAAAAGTGAGGCAGAGGAAGCTCTGTGAGCGTGGGGGGTGGAAGGAGAGAATGAGGCGAAAGGGGGGGCTAGCAGGAGGAGGACGGACGGGTGAGTGAAAACCTCCCTCTGAGAGGTGATTCCTATACCAGGGCATGAAGGATGAGTTCCTGGGAGCTGGCACCCTAATGAATGAAGGGGTGTGGGGCTGAATGCTCATTAGAGCTGGAGCGCTCACAGGGGAAGAAGGGTGCCACATGAATGAAGCTGGGGATGCAGGCAGACCGTGCAGGGCCTTTAAAAGTTCTGTAAAGATTTGGGACTATATTCTGGTGGAAATCTGGAGCCTCTGGAAGACGTTTACACAGGAGTGCCAAGGTGAGGTCCACCCTTCTGACTGCAGCATGTGGAACGAACAGGGAGGGGGAGAGGATGTCAGAGGGCAGTTAAGACCAACATTAACTAAAGAATTCACCTTGAAAACATTTCCTCAACATTCTCCTCCCAAAGTAGGTTTCACCTACTCAAAATACCCCATGCCTATTGCTTCTTACAATCTTCTGTCTGAACTATAAGACAGGAGGTGTCCAGGCATGGGAGGGAGAAGCCAGGTGGATAAAGACCTGGTGGGACTGGGTTGAGGGGTCCAGGATGTTTCCCTAACATCTGGGGAGCCCTGTGGCTGAAAGGATCAGCCACACAAATCATCAGGAAACTTCCTGAAGAGAAAGTCTGACCCACTGTTTTCTATTAAACTTATTTTCCCCAGGAATATGATAATTTTAAGATATAATCTGAGTTCATAAATGAGGTTCTTCCACATAGTCAATTGTATATTTTACCCAAAAAGCACTAAGAGTAAGCACAGTGGTCAAAACTGGTTTGGCTCAGTGGTAGAGCATCAGCCTGTGGACTGAAAGGTCCCAGGTTCGATTCCGGTCAAGGGCATGTACCTTGGTTGCGGGCACATCCCTGGTAGGGGGTGTGCTAGAGGCAGCTGGTCAATGTTTCTCTCTCATCCATGTTTCTAGCTCTCTATCCCTCTCTCCTCCTCTCTGTAAAAAATCAATAAAATATATATATATAAAAAAAAAAGAGTAAGCACAGTGGAGTAAGTGTAAATATCATACACACCTCCTCCCATGGTCAGCTCTCTCCCAAAGTGTAACTACAACAAAGTGTAAACCATAGCTAGTAAAGGTAGGTTTGCAAATTCTGTTTAGTGCTTGGGTGGCTCCCCTGACATGACCCAGGCCGGTTCTGGCATTTTTTGTTGAACTAAAAGGATCAAGATAACAATGTCTGAAATTCTACCCTTGTAGGTTTGGTTCATTGAAGGAGAATGGCGTACATGGAATTTTCCTAATATTCTCAAGGCTTATTCTGGTGGCAAAAACTGGGGGTTTCTAGAGACTACAGTATGGGGGTGAATGCCAAGGATTTTATAAGGCAGTGTCCTCTCCCCTCTCCTCTCCTTCCACCTCACAGTTTTAAATGACCATAGAGAAGCAAACAAAAGGATTGGAAATAAGTTTCTAAAACTTCCTTAACCACTTTAGAGAACATTCTTTGCTACCTCCTGATTACAAGAGAAAAAGGAGAGGGTTGCTGGGCTCCACAGAAATAAGTTCTTGTTTGCCAGAGCTTTCATCCCACAGGAAGAATCTAAAACGTTCACAAGACACCTCTGGGGAAAGACATAGCAGAGCTGGGAAAACTAAATCTCTGGTGGAAGGTGGAACCCAAGCACAGCGACTCAATAATAAGCCCAGTTTTTGTGATTCGCCTATTTCTCCCTTAAATCAAGTTTCAGAACAACTTCACCACTGCCCCGGAGAACAGGAACAGGATGTCTGAGAGATGGTTCCTTGTAGGTGTGACCACACGGATGGTAACACGACTTTTCCAGACAGAGTACTTAACAGGTTTTGTGCTCTTTCCCTCTTGTAAGCCAAAAGACCCCTAAAAGTGAGGCTCTGTCAGGACTGAGTCTCGCACACCTGAACCCTAACATGTCTTCTGGGACCTGGTGCAGCATGATCACCTGGGGGGGGGGGGGGCACAGAAGCCCATGGACTGTGGGAGACAGGGGTCAATGCCCTAGCCAGTGGTCGGCAAACTCATTAGTCAACAGAGCGAAATATCAACAGTACCATGATTAAAATTTTTTCTGAGAGACAAATTTTTTAAACTTAAACTATATAGGTAGGTATAATGTTATTGACTTAATTAGAGTACTCCTAAGCTGGCCTTCACTAAAAATTTAAGGGGCCAAAGAGCCACATGTGGTTCGCAAGTTGTAGTTTGCCGACCAAGGCCCTAGGCCAAAATAATCACTTTGAAGGAAGAAAGGGAGCTTTTATTTCTGATATTTGTCATGCCCATCATGTAAATTTCCCTTGTAGACCTTGTCTCTGAAAAGGCTATTTTGCACAGCAAAGCAGCTGTCTCTAACATTACAACTGTCCAACCAGGTACTATCACACCGAAACAAAACAGGAGAGTCCAATTATTTGGTCGCAGGAAAGGACATATGATGCTGCAACTTTCTATTTTCATTTTGTCTGTTCACCTAATAGCCTGCACTTGCAAATCAACTTGTTTCAAAAGGATCTGGTTAGCCAAAAATAAGATTGAAATTGTAATGAACCATAACAGAAAGCCTCAGAAAAATATAAACATTGAGGGCCAGAACACAAAATGGGGCTGTATTTTTCTGAGGTAAGTAGGCAATGCTATCATTACCATATAAATGAATTCATTTTTTTAAAAAATATATTATTTCTGCCTTTGGTCACAATTGCCAAGGACTCAATTTATACTTTCCAGAGAGAACTATTTTTTTTTCCCCTTCACCAGACGCCATAGGATCCAATTAAAATGTAAATCAAACATCCTGAAAACTTTCAGAATTCGCAGCACCAGATCCTGACCTGTAAACATTGACAACTCACTCCTTCAAAACACTAGCGGAAATGTCATCTTCAGGGAGATGTCAGGCATCACATCAGGGTCTCTGTAGGCCTTGCTGTTTACTAGAAACCAAACTAGTTTGAAGACCTCTTCACCCCTCTGCAGAAACAATCTTTTTACTCATCACCACAGAGAATCAGAAAAGAGACCGTATTTCCATGACTGAGAACAATGTGATCACAGCAGCCACATACTCAGATCTGTTGATGGGAAATGAGAGAAAGAACCTGTGCACAGCTTGCAGCAAACCACACTCAGGTAAAAAAAAAAAAAAAAGGAAACAATCTCCTTTCTCCTGCAGGGCACTTGGAATGTCAGCACATCCTTCTGATTTAGAATAACAACAACAGTGAGTGTGCTGTGTTCTGTGGCCACTCATAAGAGCATCTGGTCCGTATTACATTATAATATATACTACTAGAGGCCCGGTGCACGCAATTTGTGCACTGCAGGGGGGGCGTGGCCTATAGAGATCGCCCACTGTGGGAGCAGGGCTCATCCCGGTGAGCCCAGTGGCTGTGGACCAGCCTTCTGAGTGGCTTCTCCCACTGTGGAAGCTCATTGACCCCCAGAGAGCAGCTCCTGCACTGAGTGTCTGCCCCCTGGTGGTCAGTGCACATCATAGTGACTGGTCGACTGGTCATTCTGGTCGTTCCGCTGTTTGGTCGCTGGGCTTTTATTACATAGAATAATCTTCATCTGCAACACTTTTCTTCTTGACTTTCCATGAGCCAGATGCTGCATGCTACATTTCAGGCATGGTTGTTACATTTTAAACGCCCCACATCTGGCTGATTGTATCTCTATTGAGGACAGAGTTCTGCTGGCCTAGAGCTGCCACTATGGTTCTCTGGGCCCTGCTACTCAGAGTGTGGTCCGCAGTATGACCTGCGAGCTTGCTAGACATGCAGAATCGCAGGTTCTACTACAGGCACACCGGGTGGGTTTTCGTTTTCACAGGATCCCGTGTTTCTTGGGCACACAGTGCAGACTGAGAACTTCCCTAGACAATCCGATGTAGTAAATGTATTGGAGAGATTAGGAATCTACATTTTAGATAAGCATCCTAAGTTACTGTGGTTCAAAGAAGCTAAGCCAACACTCAAAAAAATTGCTTTTTGGGCCAAGTGATAATGTATTTCTCGCAGTAATCTGAACTTCTTAGCGAAAACTGGGCATACCTGACACACTCGATGGTATAAAAGAAAAAGGGGGAAAAAAATAGAAGTTAATAAACCTTTCATGAATTTTTAAGAACACTGTGTTCTAAATAAATTTAGCATGATTAAGAATTAGAACCTACTGGGGTTCTTTCTAAAAACACCCAGCACATTGCTGGAGAGAGCGGGATTTGAGAACCACCGGCCCCTCTGCTGAGGAATTACTGCTCTGAGGTACTGTGACTAATGGCAATGGGGACAAAGTGATTAAAAAACACAGCAGGCGGATAACAAAAAGACAGTGAAAATTGACCCAAATACCACAAACTGAATAGATGGATGGTTACCATTTTGGGTCTCTTCTTCCAAACTTTTATATTCATTCAGCTAGACATAGGTATGCATTTTATACCCCAAAGGGGTCACTTCGACCCCACTGTCATTAGTCACAGTACCCCAGAGCAGGAATTCCTCAGCAGAGGGGCTGGTGGTACTCAAATCCTGCTCTCTCCAGCAGTGTGCTGTGTGTTTTTAGATAGAACCAGTAGGTTCTATCTTTTCACTATATATTTTTATAACATGGGTATTTTCCCAACTCACTAAATATTTTTCAAACAATATCACTACATAATATTTCATTATCTTGCTAGACTAAAATGTATTTTCCCCTAACTTCCTTTTCAGATTCTACATAAAGTGTTTCTTCTTGCCTGGATGGTGTTGCTCAGTTGAGCTTCTGGCCAGAGTGAAGGCTGAAAAGCAGCTCTGGTAGGAGCGAAGTTGGTGCCAGCAGCCAGGAGAAGGAAGGCCCATTCTTGCACGAATCTTCATGCATCAGGCTCTAGTCTATACATATAAAACCCTAATATGCAAGTAGACCAAACAGTGGAACAACCAACATTACAACCAGTTGCTATGATGAGCAATGACCATCACCGGGCATGCGCAGAACATGGTGGGCATGTGGAGCAGGTGAGTGGGGGCACCAGACCACTACAGGGCTCCAGTCACTGTCATCAGGGTGAGCCTCTGGTGGTTACTGAAAATTCTTTGTTCCCATGTGCCGTGGTCTCACCAGATGCTCGCACTGCTGCCTGCAACGGCCCTCTTTGCACCTGCTGCTGGCTCCTGAGTCGCCACTCACACCCACTGCCGGTGCCTGGCCCCGATCACTTGGTACCATCAGCGGGTTTGAGTGGCAGCTGACAGCCCCGATCACCCTTCAGGGCTTCTTCACCTCCCCCTGCTTCTGAGGGGCGATCAGGGCTGGCAGCTGCCTATCGCACCTGCTGCTGGAAACAGCCCCGCTCGCACCCACAGGTGTGAGCTGGGCTGGCACCATCAGCACCTTGGAACAGTGGGAGTAGGGCTGTTGGCAGACAGGGGACCAGGGAGGAACTGGGTGGGGGCGCAGAGGATGGGCCAAGACCCGCCTCTATGCTCACCGCAGCTTCGCAGCCCACAGTTCCTTTCAAGGTGTATGAATTCATGTACTGGGCCTTTCAATATATAATTTGAAGGTAGGGCTAACAGGATTTCCTTGTAGATTGGATGTTGGTATAAAGAGATTAATTTACTATGACTCTAAGTTCTTTGGCTATAGCAACTGTAAGATGAAGGTGCCATATTGTAGGGTGTAAAAGACTGTGTTTGGGATGAAGTTGAGGCACAATTCAACAAATGGGTAGAACATCTGGTTTCATCTAAACTGGAGAGGTTAAACAGGTGGCGATATTCAAGTCTGCAATTTGGGGAGAAGTCTGGGCTAGAGATGTATTCTTGTTATAATTTTTTTTCTTTCTTATTTCCTCTTAGAATATCTTCACACACACATTATAAAGAAAAACATTGTCTAATAACTTCTACCATTAAATAACATACCTTTCAAAGTAAAGAAAAATATAATTGTTAAAGTTTGGGGCTATTTGGAAACTTCCAAACAGTTGCTATAATTAACATCACCTGAAAATTCATGAAATGAGGACAGCCAGGTTTTATTCTCAGACCTGTGGAGAATAATGGCTTAAGAAAATTAGCATGCCAGAAGTGAAGAAAATATTCAACAAAGAAATGGTGTTGAGCTAAAATAGCGATAAGGTTCCTTTATGTTTCCACAGTATATAAACACCAGTTATTTGTCCTGAACCAAAAACTTGAACACTTTCCTCATTCAGAATACACGCTGCAATCACAAGACAGCAAATTATGTGTGCAAAATACCCTCATTCACACTGACATTCACCAGCAGCTCTAGTCGGAGATGGAACGAGAGGGAATTGTCATTTTTGGCGGAGTGTCCACTGCTCTCTGTGGCATGCAGCAGCCTTGGCCCGGGACCAAGTCCATTCTCTCCCAGGGCCTATCTCTAAGATCACCCTCTCTAGAATGAGTACTTTCAAACATCACCAGAACTCCATGCTCCCCAGTTTTTATCCTGCTAATTTCTACTGGCGACCTTCAATGTCATTTTAATTCCTATGTGTGTCAGTATAGAGAAGAAAAATGGGAAGAAAAAGAGAACTTTAAAAAACAGAAAGCATTGGGAGACTCAGAAAAATGTTGATATCCATGTTAGAGTATCTTTTTATATGAAGTAGCCAAGATCTTACAACTCTTACCTTAAGCAGTAGATTAATATAAATACTACAGTTACTTAAGCATCCATGAATAAACATTTCATTGTATGATTACGAAGAGATAAAGAAAAAAACAGAATCAGAAAAAAAGAGACATGAGAGGGAGAAGGAGGGGGGGGAGGAGAGAGAGGAGAAGAGGAAGGAGAAGAAAAGCAAAAAAGGGGAGAGAGAAAGAAAGAGAAGGTGGGAGGATAAAAATGGTCAGAAAATGTGCTTTCCAAAAAATAAAATACGTTACTAGATCTACCA
The DNA here is from genome assembly GCF_014108245.1 of Pipistrellus kuhlii. Taxonomy (NCBI): domain Eukaryota; kingdom Metazoa; phylum Chordata; class Mammalia; order Chiroptera; family Vespertilionidae; genus Pipistrellus; species Pipistrellus kuhlii. The sequence goes on from NW_023425404.1 coordinate 132,155,431, forward strand.
TCTAATCCCTCTAAAAGTCATATTTATTGTTCAAAGTGTACACAATTTAACAAGTATATCAGAATTAGAGAATCTCAATTTCATTTTAAAAGGACAGTGACCTAGAAGAAAACATTTTATTGATAGTCACATAAAAGTAAAAAAAAAAAAAAAAAAGCTTTTCTCTTAAAAAAAGTTATAAATGTCAGTATTCTTTTCACCTGGTTAAAAACAAAAAACAAAAAACTGCAAACACGTACAATCTGAAAGGAGCAAAGCTGAGTTCCAAAGGGAGTGGAAAGAGAAGAAATTAATAATGTCAAAAGGAAAAGAGGAGAGAGGAGTGAATGCAAAGGTAGCTGAGAGTAAACAAAGAGAAGCGTGACAGGAAAATACAGGGAACAAAGTTGTAAGTTGCAAATTTTGGCTTTATTACCAATAGCCTTTATCTCCATGGTTGGCACCACCCTTACCCAGCCACCCATTAAAAATCTGGAAGTCTTTAATCTAGCCGGGTCCAGATCTAGTCACCAGCTTACAGCAAATACAAGGGATAGCTGTGCAGTTTTTCTCATCAGTCCCTGGCTTAACCCTCCAGTTTACTGGCAGTTTACTGCAAACAATATGCTGCTTCCTACCTTTGTGCTTGGCTGTACTGACCCTGCTAACTATAATGCCTCCAATGATTTTTTGGAGATGACAACTAAAACACAAGCAACAAAATAAGAAATAAACGAGTGGACTACAACAAACTAAAAAGCTTCTGCACTACAAAAACAACAACAACAAACAATCAATAAAAAGACAACTATGAAATGAGAAAAAAATGTTCAAACTATCCTATCTAATAATAGAGTGGTATGCAAATTAACCATCACTCCATGACAAAATGGCAGCCCCCATAGCCAGAAAATGGCAGTGCCCAGTCCCCTCAGCTCTGCTGCTGGAGTGTCCAGTCTGTCCACAGAAGCAGCAAGGCTGGATCTGTCTCCAGAGGGGTTTTTGATCTGCCCCAGACATAGCAGTCATAGCCTGGACAGCAGTTAGCCCTGTGGCAGCAGGGAAGCCCCAGGCCCGGCAAACAGAGTGGACAACAGGGCCTGAGGACTTCTGTGGCAGCGGGGAAGCCCCCAGGCCCAGCAGTCAGAGCCCAGACAGCAGGGTTTGGAGACTTCCTTAGCACAGAGGTGGCAGGACCACCCCCAGGCCCGGTAGACAGAGTCCAGACAGCAGGGCTTGAGGGCTCCCTTAGTGTGTCAGTGTCTGCGAAGCCCCCAGGCCTGGCAGACAGAGCACACTGCAGGGCACTGGGGCTTCCTTTGCATGGCGCATGGCGAGGCAAGCAGAGAGCGGAGAGCAGGGCATGGGGGCTTCATCTCCATGGCTGCAGCAAAACCTCCAGGCCCCACAGAGAGCAGAGAACCACGGGGAGTGGGCCTAAGCCATCAGTAGGACATCCCCTGAGAGCTCCTAGATTGTAGAGGGTACAGGTTGGGCTGAGGGACCTCTGGGCACAAATTTCATGCACCAGGCCTATAGTATATCTAATAAGGGGTTAATATCCAAACTATACAGGGAACTCATACAACAACTCACTAGCAAAACAAACAAGCAAGCAAACAAACAAAAAAACACCCCAAATAATCCAATTAAAAAATGGACAAAGGACCTGAATAGACATTTGTCCAAAGAAGATATATAAATGGTGAATAGGTACATGAAAAGATGTTTGACATCACTATTTATTAGGGAAATGCAAACCAAAACCACAAGGAGATATCATCTCACACCTAGCATTGGAAAGACAAGAGATAATAGATGTGGGGGGAAAAAGGAACCCTCATGCACTATTGGTAAGATCATAAATTGTTATAGCCGCTATAAAAAACAGTACGGAGTTTCCTCAAAAAATTTACAATAGAAACTACCATATGATCCAAGAATCCTATTTCTGGAAATATATCCAAAGGAAATGAAAACATTCCGTTGTAGGATATTATTTGCACCCCATGTTCATAGCAGCACTATTTACAATATCCAAGACATGGATATAAATGTCCACAGATGAATGAATGAATAAAAAAATGTGATACACACAATGAAATAACAAGAAGAAAATTGTACCATTTGCAACACAGATGAATGTTGAGGGTATCATGTTAAAATAAGCCAGACAAAAGAAAGACAAGAGATGATGGGTGTTAACTAGTTACTGTGGTAGTCATGTCACAATATATATGTCAAACCATTATATATATATATATGTCAAACACCTTAAGATACTACCATGCTTTATGTCAATTATAGCTCAATAAAACTGAAAAAACACTCAAAAATGTGCGAGCATCTATATGACTTACTGAACACATCGCCTCTGGGCTTTTGAGGATCTGTCTGTATCCTGTTGTCAACTGTAATCTCTCTTGGTGATGTGGTAGCAACTGGTGCTACAGTCGTTAGTCTGATGATTGGTCTTTCCGGCGTTGGTGGTGGTGGAGGAGGCCTTCTGAGTTCTGTGGGAGGCGGTGGGGGTGGGGGTGGGGTCGGCCATGTTGTTGGCTTTGGTGTAGGTCTTGTTGTTGGCTTAGAAGTGGGCCTGTTGGTAACGACAGGAGGAATATATGGTGTCCTCAGAGGCCACCTCGTACTTCCGACATCAGGAATCCAATTACTGTGTCCTCCATCACCCTTTGAAATGGTACCATTTCCCTTTGGTGGATGAATTGGACCTGAAGGTTCAATCATGACTTTCGGAATATCTAAAAGAGTCAAAATATTTAAATTAGTGTGTAACCAAAAAAGTGAAATTTCAAATTGTAAAAAACAAGCATATCAAAATATGTGCCAACTAGATTTATTTTTCAGATTTAGAATATCCCCCTACTGTAAATCATGCTGTTTTCCAAATAAAAAATATGTGCATATATGATATATGATACACATTCACCTGGTGGGTGAAAGCAAAAATTATATTGGTGTTTCTATAATGAAGCTTATTATTTGAAACCAAAAAAAAGTTGTGTTTGTAAAGTGGGAACAGATGGCACTCAATGAGATTTTTAAAATGCACAGATGCTCTAAATTTTTAAAATATGAGAAATGTATACATAGAGTCTATATTAAGTGTCCCTATGGTACATGTATATCACAAAATCATATTTAGAATTGTCTAAAGACTAATTTCTCTTCTACACCCTATATAAATTTGATTCATGTAAAACATTTCTATTAAATGCTCTACCTATTATTTTAGTTGATTTTTCTTCCCACTTATTAATTTATATAATTGCTTTTTAAAAAGAAATCTTCAGAGGTCACCAAGATCATCTGTGGAATATTTTTTCTTTATTATCTTCATCAGAAGAAATTAATATTTAATTTGTCTGGTAGAATATACTCCTAGGGGAGCATAATTCTTTAAAAATCCTTTAATCCCCATGATTTTATGCCTCAGGATTTTTAGTAAATATTTTACTCCAGAAATTTTAAAATGTATTGTTATTTGACATGTATGCTAAATTATGTACTTTAGTTTGTAAAATTTTCATCTTGGAGGGTATTTTTTTTTCATGTTTATCTACTAATGTATTCATACCACATACGGATCATATAAAAACTTAAAAAGCAAAACAGACTAAAGGTAGAGAAAACACATAAATATGGGAATTTTTTAGAATTAGGAGACATTAAAATGAACCAAAAATGCAGAATATATTCAGATTATCCCATTATCATATTCTAATACTAATGACAAACATTTACTTCTAATTTTAAGAAAATCAAATTCCCTGGGAGGCCTCTAAAATTTATCAGCTAAAGGGAAGCAACGGAGAAATTTTAGTCAAGCAACTAAATGCTTAGAATGCTTAGAAAATATAACTGAGGTCTTTAACTTAAAAATACCTGAACAAGTGATTGTTTGTAGAAAGCAGAGACTAATATGACCAGCAATAAAAATTGTACTTTTTTATCAATTAATCGTGTTCTCCTCCTTCCCCAATAACAGCCCCTGTGCAATCTAATTTCCTGCTGGCATTCAGAACTGGAAGACCAGTGCTACTCACACACGCAGCTCAGTCCGTCGCCGTGGTATCCTTCTTTACATTTGCACGTGTAGGACCCATGCACGTTGACACAGTGAGCAAAGCTGCTGCACTGGTACTGACCCAGGGAGCACTCATCTATGTCTGCATCATGAAGTAGGGAAAAGAGATGTTTATTTGGGAGGCAAATAGGATGACATGAAAATATAGAGACAGTTTCAAGAACACTTTTCTGCAATGTGAAGGTCCGTGTCAAACTGGCAGATAAACCAAAGAAATAAAGTGCCTGTGCATCCCGCTGTACTGGGAGCTGAACTGGACTCCTGTTTGTTTAGTGCCAGTGGCCTCCCTGCCCCTGGCATCTCAGTCTTCGGCACAATTAAAAGGCCTTCCCACGCCAGAGAAAGAAACAGGGAAAAGCAAAGACCGGGGTTCCTTACCGTGACACTGGTATTTGCCGCCAATGTACATGAGGTCGAAGCCTTTATGGCACTTGCAGATATAACTCCCAAAAGTGTTGACACACTGCCTAAATCTAGGGCAGGAAACTCTTCCAGTAGCACATTCATCAACATCTGAAACATAAGCCAACTGTATTTTAGGAGCAAGTTCCGATGAAGTGTATTTTAAAATAAACAACTGCCTGCAAACGGTTGCCTGGCACACAGTGACTCATCGTAGACATTACCCAGCTGTTGGCCCCACAGGCACCATAAATTCCACATCTCCATCTTTCAATTCATCTTCCTCACCCGGGCTGCCCTCCTACTGCAAGGCAACTTACCACACACGGCACCTGTGTCCACCTAGTTGCTTGAACTGAAACATGAGTCATTCTTTTTTTTTCTTCTTTTCTTTCCCCCTTTTGCATTATTTTTTAAAAATTATTTTTATTTATTTATTTATTTTTACATATTTTATTAATTTTTTTTGCCCCCCTCCCTCCCTCCCACACCTCCCCTCCCTCCCCAGAGTTTTGTGTCCATTGGTTGTACTTATATGCATGTATACAAGTCCTTCGGTTGATCTATTATCTCCTCCAGCTCTTCCTCCCCTCCCCACTGTTATTTGACAGTCTGCCTGTTGCTTTACTTTCTCTATATCTGTCTCTTGGTTCATCAGTTTATAATGATCTTTATCATCCACCAATGAGTGAGGTCATGTGGTGTTTCTCCTTCATTGATCGGCTTACTTCACTCAGCATGATGTTCTCCAATTCCATCCAGGTTGCTGCAAATGATGAGAATTCTTGACAGCCCTATTCCCCTTAACGCTAAGTCATCAGGCCCACTTGATTCTACCTACGAAAGACTATTTGAATTTGTCTCCTCGTCTCTTCACCCTCGGCCACTACCCTAGTCCAAGCTACCATCTTCCAGGTCTCCTAATTTGACCTTTTACGGCCAAGCTCACCTCCTCCAAACATTCCCACTCATTTGTCAAAATAATTTTATTACAGCATATAACTGGATTAGTGCTATGCCTAAAGCTCTTCTACTACTTCTACTTGCTTTCTGAATTAAATTCTCGTTCCTCACCAGGTCTTTGAAGGCTCTGTAGTAAACAGCCTACCTCACTGGCTGCAGCTCAAGCCGTTGCCCCTTATGCCCCCACTCTGTATTGAAGCCACACTGGGGTCTTGTTTATTGCAGTGTTTGTATTGTTTCCACCTGCTTGGCTGATTCTTCATATGACCAATGGCCCAGGTCTTGCTTCAAGGCTTTCTTTGATTAGTATTTTCTAAAATAGGCCCTCTCTGCTTCTCCCCATCTCAGGTCCTCATATTAACACTTTGTATTGTTTGTAATTTTATTGGATTTAAAGGCCTGGTGCATGAATTCATGCACAGGTGGGGTCCACCCCGATTGGAGCTGATTGGGCCAGGCAGCTGGGGGGAGGGCCCACGGAAGGTTGACTGGCTAGCCCCACCCCCAATTGAGCCAGTTGGTCAACCACAGTGCATGTTATAGTGACTTGGCATATATATTTGCTTCTTTGCTGTCTGCACCATTAGAATGTCAGCTTTGTAAGGACCAAAACCTTGTCAGTTTTTTCCATTACTGTACACCCTGACGTTAGCATAGTGCCTGGAGTATAGAAAGTAATCAATAAATGTCTCTTGAATCACTGAATACCTCCCTTCATTGAGTACTTACTACTGTATATGCTAGGTTGCTAATCTCTTTCTTTTTTTCCCCCCAATATATTTTATTGATTTTTTTACAGAGAGGAAGAGAGAGGGATAGAAAGTTAGAAACATCGATGAGAGAGAATCATCGATCAGCTGCCTCTTGCACACCTCAACTGGGGATGTGCCTGCAACTAAGTTACATGACCTTGACTGGAATCAAACCCGGGACCTTTCAGTCCGCAGGCCGACGCTCCCTCCATTGAGCCAAACCGGTTTTAGCTGCTAAGCTCTTTCTATACTTGAGTTCATTTAATCCTTACAATGGTTCTATGAGTCATTACTCCCATTTTAAAGATGACTTTGATTCAATTTCAAAGAAAGAAAGAAACCTCTTGCCTAAGGTTACATATCAAGTATATGGCAGAGTTGGATTTAAAACCAAAGCCCTGGCTCTTAATCACAACGCTATTATTACCTTCTTAATTTAAAGGGGGGAAATCTAAGTCTTAAATATAATACAAAACACAATCTACCCTGTTTCCCTGAAAAAAGACAGTGTCTTATATTAATTTTTTCTCCCAAAGTTGTGCTAGGTCTTATTTTCAGCGGATGTCTTATCTTTCCATGCGCTACGTCTTATTTTTGGAGGATGTCTTATTTTCGGGGAAACACAGTAGCACTATCTACCTGTTCAGTTTCATCAGTCATTGCCCCTTACGTTCCAGAAATACTAAGCTCTGTTTCCCTGAACATTATGCTCCTTGAAACTTCAATGCCTTTGCAGATGTAGTTCCCTCTGCCCGAAGCTTTCTCCTGCTCCTCATTTTAATAAATAAATAAATAAATAAATAAATAAATAAATAAATAAATAAAAATGTTCCTAAGGTCTATTCACAGAGAGGGGTCTTCTTCTGGGACATCTGATATCTTCTAAAGGATGGCTAAGACTTGATGTAAGTAACTGCCTTTTTTCCTTATTCACGCCCCCTTTCGCTTTCTTCCTTTCCCTAGAAAGACTACAGTCAGAGAGGCTTGGCTTTACAACTCACCCACACAGGTCCTTCCATCCGGAGCCAGCTGGAGGCCAGGAGAGGGGCACTGGCACCGTATCTGTCCTTTGATAACGTCACAGCCATATTGACAGTTTGCCATGGAGCACGTCAGGCCACCTGGAATGAGTGTGACCGGCTGACTCAGAGAACACACTCTACAAGCGAAACCACTATGTCTTGAACCTGTCCTGAAATCAGCAACACTGACTCAACAATGAAGACAAAAAGGCCTCAATTATTCAACAACCTTCCTCCTCCACGGATCACGAGGATTAAGAAGTGACTCAGCACTGTTGTCATCTGGGAAAGGCCTCTAATGCATTAGAGAAATTCCAAGACAAATGTAAAGCTTAATCTCATGTAGGTTATCTGTGAAATTTTCCAGTGGCCAAAAACAGTGGGAAATTGAGGTTGTTTTTCCAGATTATTCATGCTAAGTGCTGGTCTTAAGTGAAGCATCCACATAACACATAATTGTGTCAACCTCCCAATAAATTTCTCCAGAGACAGCATATTTCCCACTGAGTTGGGCAATGTTAGAGGAGCTGAGCATCACTGTCACATGTGATTTAACATGAACCCACTTCATTCCAAAATGTCTCATGCTAAGTAGGCCATGCTAAATAAAATTAGTGAATATATATATATATATATATATATATATATATATATCACAACTTAGAGAGAGACAGTGAATTATAATTAGATAATTTAACTGATAATTCAGTAAAAATAAAAATCAAATCATCGATTGTGGGGTATCCTATACACATACCCTCAATTCAATGTGCAGTCAGCAGAGGTTATCGTGGCACCACCCATCTTATAACACATCCAAATGATAGTAGGAAATCTACTTTTATGTTACTGTAATCATTCATTTTTTTCATTTGAAGTAGATTTTAATAAAAGGGACATAACTTAGTCCTTAGACTATGACACTGAAATGTAAAAATGAAGTGATAAGGTTTTTGTGAGTCATTTACAACGGAACAAGCTTGATGGGATTCTCTACCAGCAAATAGTTTAGAGCCCATCTTTATGGGCAGCACAATGGTCCTGAAATAATCACTGATTTTTCCCCTTCTAGCTGGAATAGCTCTAGGCCCAGAGTGACGAAAGGGAAAAACATGCTGGGGAAAAACGTAAGAAAAATACACTTAGTTTTATTCTTCTTCTTCTAAAACCATTTCCAAATCAATTTAACGCTGGCACCCAGGATAAAATAATTCTAGCCATCAACTCTTCTTTTGATTTTTCTATTGCTCAGGGACACATACAAACACAAGCTCCCATTCTGTCTGGGAGGCCACCGTCATTCTCACACTACCCGAGCACAACATGAAGGAAGTCAAGCCCAAAGCACTTGTAAAACAATTAAGATTCTTGACATACTTGAGCAGGACCCGTCCGGCATCAGCATGTACCCGTTGAGACAGTAGCACTTGTAGCTGCCGTAAGTGTTCATACACCTGTGCTTGCAGGGCCTCGGCTTCAGGCCACACTCATTCAGATCTGAAAAGAGTGGAAGTTGAAGCAGAAAAATCACAAAATGTCCGCACAAATGTAAACCATTGAAAATACTTCTCTATATTGACAAAATGAAGAAGAAAAGTTGGTCAAGCTATGGTAACCGGTCATTTACATACTAGTAAGGCAGAGCCTGGTCACACTGCCTTAATTTTTAATGCTGGCTACACTGGGGACAACCAAGAGTTTCCTACCCGGGGTGACTGAAAGCCTTGTAGCAATGAGGGGCTGTGTGAGTTCCTGGAGCTGGCATTATACAGGACATGTGACTCCGTCCTCTGTGGAGTATACTGTGCCTGCCTCATTGTCCCTAGAAACAGCAGCATACCGACTCCTCATGGTGCTCTGTCATCTGTCTGACCCAATAGCCTCACAATGTCTGGCATCTACTACTGGAGTCACTCCTGACAACGTGTACTTCCGATATCAATTTATTCCCCTCTTTGTTTATAGAAGATATGAGAAAGTATCCAGATTCTAACAGTAGACTGCTTTGAACTTCCCAAAAGAAAGCAAAGTTTCCAGAGGATAAGAGCTTCATGGATGAGAGTGATCACATTTGTGGTCTTCCTTGTTCAGGCTTATAGACTATATACTGATCTCAGATTAAAGAAGGAAATTCTGCTTCCCACTTTAGCAATGTACTCAAATCACAAAATAAACTAAAAAAACCCCTACTACCCTCCAGTATGTTTTCATTCATTTGGTAGTTAAGAGGGGCATATGGAAATAGTAATGAATAATATATAATTGAATAATACATAATTAACTATCATTATGTATTTTAGGATTATTGATTTAAATACCAATATAACATGAACTAATAAATTGCACATTAGAATTTTTAACCTAAGTCGAACACTGCCTCAACTGAACATAAATCTCATAATAATATATAAACACTGAAATAGTAATGCCCAAAATATAGATTTCATTAAAAATGCTCATTTGGAACTGCCAATATAAAATAATTACCTATTAACATATGTCATCAAACAGAAATCTAGTTGCAAATTTAACCTAATCTAATATAAATCTGACCTGTTGTTTATTATAAATTTATATTTCATTTAAGTAAGCCAACTTACATTGCTTTTTAAAACCTGCAAATTATTGCACCTATATTTTTTAAAATATAATTTACCGACTCTCCAAGTTGGTCTTTTTTTCTAACTTTCATACATCTGTAAGTAGGTCCCCAGCTGTGTGAAGCCTGGGAAGATTAAATAATAAGCAAGTGTCACCCCCCCAGGCTTTATTCAAGTTTATACTGTATTGAATCTTGCCAAGTTAAGGCTACACAAATCAGAACAGCATTTTAGGATATTTCAAAAAAAATTTTCCTCAAGGAAGATGCTTTGCAGATTATAGTATCATCAAAAAATGTGACTTCTCCCTCTGTTAGAGTAAAAATTTTAAATCAAGAATAAAAGTAAAAAAATTGATTCCACCTCTCATATTCTTCTACTTTGTATTTCAATATTTATCAAAAATTAAAGTCAGAGAATCTTTCCTCTTGTTCTAGGAGGAGTTGATTTTTACTCCTCTTCTCTCCCTGCAGATTCACACCTGGCTTTGATAAATCCCTGACTGATATTATAGAATGTAGTATTTAAATCTGAGTACACTGTTAGACAAAGGCTTTGTGTTTTAAACATTTTTCTGCACTAAACAAAAAGAAAATAGTACAGTATAACAAAACAATAGAGTTAGACCGAATTCCCTATCTCAAGGGAAGGATATTCATGGATAAATAAAGAGTGTCAATTAAGAACCCTGAGGTTTATTTTTAAGGAGCCACAGAAACTTCTGTGGGTTTCCTGATGGGAACGGGTCAGATGTTTATAGCTCCAGGAAGCTTATATACACAAGTACTGATGCTGATGGAAATTTCAGACACTGTCTATGGCCTAAGCTGAGGCCCCGGGAGGCAGCCCATCTTGGCCAATAAAGGGCTCCCTGGCGAGGCTCTGTGAGACTCCGCCATTCGGGCTGGGCTGCTGGTGCTCTTCAATCCCAAGTGACCCTTCCCTTCCCATGAGAAAAAGTACTTTGCGGTTAAGAATCACAAAATGGAAAGAAAACGAAAAATCAGTAAGATGTCCTAATTTCAAAAGAACCTGGGAATCACTCTGAAACAATATGCAACAAGGAAACATGCATTGTTCAATGGTAGTGTAGAGACATTTGTTGACTACTTTATTGTTACTAAATTGACATGTAAATATCCAAATCTGTTGGGAGCAATCTGAGAAAGCGTGCTCTGCCGGCCGCTGCGAGTGGTCGGCTCTCCGTGACAGGTCCCAGGCACTGAAGTCCACGACTGCCCTTACTCTCCCACCTGCCACAGGCACCTGTCTCCTCAACACTTCACCAGACCCAGCAGAAATTATGAAATATGGTTCCACAATAACCCATACTTATCAATATTTACCAAATACCAGACTTTGCTCAAGCAGGGAGCTTCTGAAGATCAAAAGCATCCAAGATCCTGGTGATGAACTTCTTTTTCCCTAATTTTTGGTCAGGTTTCCATCCTTGATTATTATATCTTATTTTCTTAGTGACCTAATGCCTTAGAAAACTGAGTCAATATAGGCTGCTTCCAAAAATCTCTTGTAGTACAGAACCACTAACACTTGTGCTCCTGTCAAATTCAGTCAGAAATTCAAAAATGACAATTTCAATTTATAGTAAATGCTCCTATAAGTGGAACAATATAAAAAACATAAAAGACTGCTTGATTACATTTTATACATCTTAAAAGTTAATAAAAAAAAAAACCTAGGGAAAAATCTTTAGTGCGTTTATTTTAAATTTACTTTACTTTTGCTCTTTCTCTAGGAGTTTATAATGTAATATAAATTAAAAGAGAAATATTTACATAATGACTTGTATCATGGACTTATCATACAAAGAACAGAACTTTATAATTAGACCACTTACATTCAAATGCTTTAATGATTAAGTGTGCAATTCTTATAGAGCATCTATAAGTCAGGAGTATACTTAGGCACGTTGGTGGGCTCAGGCGCTTGGGAGAGGGGGGCAGGGAGAAAGGAGCTGGTCTAGAACAAAAATGCAAGCTGCATAGCATTATAATTACACTTCAGGGGGGAAAGAATAGAAATTTTATTAGCATGCAGACACTGAAAAGTAGCTGAAAATCTCCAAGAGATTCATTATCTAAGACAACCCAATAGAGGTTTTTTTAAGGAAAAACAATTATTTGTTTAATGCGCTTGCACTTTTTTTTTCTCTTTGAAACTTAAACTGGGCAATGACTCAGAAGTCTAAGCTTTTACATTTTATCTGACTAAAGTGGAGGTCAGAGGGAAACCGATGTCAATATGTCAACGGCCATCACTTTTAAACTTTGAAGACAGCCGTGACACAGTGACTGAGATGAATCCCGTGGCCCTGGTTTTTTCTGCAGAAGATGCACACGTCCATCAGGTCCCCTATCAGCAGGGAGAAAGAGTAATTTCTCACTTATAGGATTTTAATTCAGGCATTCTATCAGTGGGTGAGAGATAACATTTTTTTTTAGGAGAACTGTGAAGACATGCAGCCACCTAACCTTCCTACGAAACTTTCCAGCATAATGAAGGCACTAATATTTGGGCTGTTTCTGTTCTTGCACCAGCCCTGAAGGCAAATAGGGCAGGAATTACTCTCCCCCCTGTTACTAATTGTTTTGCTAACACCCCAGTCACATTAAATGACTTCCTCCTTCCAGGCTGTGCTTTCTAATATTAGAAATGTCCACTAAACGAAGGAAGCTAATGTATGTTTCATTCCTGGTAGCCTAACACGCTACACCCTAAGTACAGTGATGAAGAGGACTAGCTCACTTCTAAAACATACTTAGCAAAAGCCCCAATCTCAGCTGCTCTAATATTCCTGACTTCATCTACATATGAAAACAAACGTGATTTTGTTATGTGATTTTTTTAGAAAACATTTTGAAGCTCAGAGAAGAAGAAGAGCAACGACACTTGGTGCAGTGAGAGGACAGCAGAGGCTCCAGACTGAGGAGAGCACAGAGTCTACAGCAGGCGCTGGCCCTGCTGCTGCTTCACATGCTCAGTGCTGAGGCCGGGCGCTCCGGGCTGGTCTTCGGAGCAGGTGCAAGGAGTGACACACTGCAGGAAGCCGGGCAGGTGGGAGGAGCAGACCCCCTGAGACAGTGCACGCTCACCCCTTGAAGGTAAACTTGTGGCTTGCGGATCCGGGGGTTGGAAAAGAGGCTGCTCACTGCCTTGGTCAAGAGGAGTTGGGTAGGCGTGCTCGTCTTCACACCAGGAAGAAGGTAATAAGAGTCAACTTTGAACTGATGTCATGCTTAGCCCTAAAAATCTTTATAAGTATATATTAAACAATTACATAAAGTTGGTAGAGTTCAAAAAGAATACTTTACCAAAAGTAGTTTCTAGTTTTTCCAGATTCTCCCTTTTAAAAAAATATTTACTTTCCTGAAAATTTATCACCGCCATCTTTCTTCCCAAGAACACACACACACACACACACACACACACACACAGTACAAGTTAATCCATCATTCTCATATAAACTTAAAAGGGAAAAAACAGTAATAAAGAGATAGTCATTTTTAAAAAGCATGATTTTAATTATCAACAATGAGAGAAAACTAAAAGAACAAACAAACAAAGATTATACAAATATTGATTATAAAAAACCTGCTCTGTGTCAGGATCCTGAAGTCTTAAATGACCAACTTAAGCCTTTTTCTTATTATGTTGCACAATAGTTTAAAATACTCTAAAGTTACACACAAAGTTATTATTTACATAAAGACCTTATTTAAAAAGATAGCATGATAAATGCTTTCACTCAAATATAAAAACTTATGTTACATTTAGGTCACATTTAATTAGAATATCCACATAAGTTTTCTGCAAAAAAATAAAGTAACTGTTCCCATGGTTAGCTTGCTAAAAATATTGTGAGATGGGTGAGATTCAAAAGTAGAGAGTCAAAAAGGCACTCATATCCTATTTCAAGGCTACTGCATTGGTAATAGTGAAACTTCCAAATTAAATGAACATTGGTGTCTGAGTTAAAATCACACAACCTTCATAAAGGTAAGGCTATAAGAAGCTACCTTGATATGAGGGTTAATGCATGTAAGGCTGCTGTGCTGAGAAAAGCAGTCATCTCTGAGAATGAACTAGTCCACCAATGTTTACTGTCTGATTACGTGCTACAAGACACTAATTCTTTTCTCGGGATGAGGAATTCAACATATGACACATGAACCATGTCAAAACATTAGCAATTTATATTTATAAATTGTTTCTCCTGTACTCATTATAAAGCACACTATGAATTCAAAAGAATATCTCTCCTGAAAAAAAAATGCAATGATATGATATATTCCATGCTAAAAATAGTTCCCTGGAGAGAAAGTTATAAAAATATTATTATCTCTACTAGTATCCTTTCTTGGCTGAGGTGGAAAGGGGATTTGTATGGGTACGTAGAGACTCAGGGAGGGAGGAACTATGCAAGAATAAAATTACCAGAGAAAGTAAGATGGAAAAAAAACAATCTTGCCAGAGTTCTGGTTAGAATTTCACCTAGAATTTCACCATGTACCTTAGAGAATATGATAATGATCAGTCCATGCCTATGGTTTTATATGTGATCCAACTATAGCAATCCAGAAAATGACCCATGGGGAGCAAGTCACCAAGAGCAGATTACACTCATCTTGCGTCGGGCTATTAAGTGAAGCCAGTTCCAAAGTGGGCCTGCCCTGCTATCTTGGCTGCTCCCCAGGCCGCTCCAACAGCGCTCAAGTGCTTGTCATTTATCATGCTGTCCATGCAGCCAAGCAAGCTCGCAGGGAACGACTTCTTAAAGTACACAATTTGCAACAAACTTTTAATGCAGATCCATGCCTTGTACCCAAACCGACTTTTAATCAAAAGCTCATATCTAGTTCTGGGAAAATTACTTCAAGGTACCTCTTTTTGACATTTCTCTCCTCAAGAAAAAAATAAACTTATGTTTTCCACTGTTTTAAAATGTATGGTCTAGATCAAAAGCCTATGCTAGTTTGTTATGGAGACATAGAGCAGATATGGGTCATTTGCTCTTTCAGTGTTTCTGGGTGCCTCTTGACAGCTCTCCGAGTTACCCAGCTCACTGAGGGCAGCTTCTCACAGGGCTCGTGTCCACACGGTAAGAGGATAAGGTACCAGACTCCTCCATGGGGCTGTTTCAAGTTCCTATAGCTTTCAGGACCAAGAACTTTTGTAGGAAATAGTCACTCGCTTGATAAATATTTACTGTGCACTAATCATGTGCAAGTCATTTTAATAATAGTTTTCAGGAACCCAGAAATCAGAGAGACAATACAAAGGGTTCCATTCTCAAAAGGAATACGTGTACTTCTTTCCATCAGGAACTTGCCTAATTGCTGTTTTGGAAAGTAAGGCCACACGAAAGATGAATGAAACACATTCATAGTCACTGTGAGCGGGAGCTTTCTATTCACAATTGGATTTGAAATGACATTTTCAATGTCAGCACTGTTTTTGCAGGTGTAAAATCCCACTTTGCTACTAACGGAATCCTTTTCCCCCTAAGGAAGAGAGTTTTGGGAGGCAAGATTTCAATTCAATATATTTCAATTTTTCTTTAGAATTACTGAAAAACAACAACAACTGGCTTTTCTAAAAACAAGTGCATGGTGAACTCTTTTTTTCTAATAATAAGTATATAGTAAACTGGTTTTCTGAAAATAAGAGATACTCAGAAATGAATCCTTGTTCCAATAATAGCTTGCGAGTCTTTCAAAGCACATTAAAGTTGATGATGCTCTGTAAATAAATTTAAATTAATTTTCTCTGCAACCTCAACAGCAGCTATTTGGAATAATCTTCTTTGTATAAATTCCTGGCATCAGGACAAGAAGTTTTATGGTGCTGACATATTAATGAAATCTCTGGTGACTTGTGTTCATCACTTTTAAAGAAGAAGCATGCTGGGACTCTAAGATAAACACTAACAACTCAATAATTAAAACCAAACATGCTGCTACTTGAGAAATACAGAAGACAGAAAACCAAACGGATTTTTAAAAGAGTAAACTGAGATAATAAGAACCCCATTTATCTAAAAAATACTACCCAGGTATGACAGATAAATCCCAAGTTAAAAAACATTATTTGAAAAGAAGCATTGGAAAAACTTGGCTATCTATCAAGTAGCAGATAATCTAGAAGACTCTAGAATAACAGCTTGTCCTACCATTGGGCATGTCACATTTTACTAGCATGGATTTCACCCAGCAGTGCAGAAACAATTAGATATACCTGCAAACACCAGTGTTCTGGATGTTGTGAAAACTATGGCTACAAACATGAGTTTATACAGCACACCTCAAGGAGTATCAGATACTGAAGAACAAGAGTGTTTCAACAATATCATTTCTGTATCGGGTGAGGTGAAGTTCTATAAGATGAGAAAATTAGGCCCCTACATGATCGTTTCACTTGACAACTTAAAATGATAGGGAGTATTGCTTTAATAATAAGTTAAAAACTATTTTATCCTTGTATCTTTCTAGTGAAATCTAACCATACTAGTACATTTTCTTGGCTGAGGTGGAAAGGGAATTTGTATGGGTATTTCTGATTTTGTTGGTTTTGTGTGTGTGTGTGTGTGTGTGTGTGTGTGTGTGTTGTTGTTGTTGCTGCTGCTGTTGTTGTTGTTTTTCTCCTAATGGTAGAAAGTTTTTGGTTAAAAAGACAAGCCTTGTCAAACTTGTTAGCATGAACCAGAAGATCACATTTCCAATGATATATTCTTCAACCAAAACTAAATTGGTAAAAAGAACAAGCATTCTATAGACAGTAACTCTAAGTTGATATGGTAGGTCTTCTAATTCTATGAACTTGGACAAGATACTTAATATCCCTGATATCACTTCAACTAAACAATGAGTCAATATGTTCTCTTTAATAACTTGATTATAATAAACATTCTACCTCTTGATGTTGTTGTAATAATGAAAATAGACAATATAGCCGAAACCAGTTTGGCTCAGTGGATAGAGCATCAGCCTGGAGTCTGAAAGGTCCCGGGTTCGATTCCGATCAAGGGCATGTACCTTGGTTGTGGGCACATCCCCAGTATGGGGTGTGCAAGAGGCAGCTGATCGATGATTCTCTCTCATTGATGTTTCTGAGTCTCTATCCCTCTCCCTTCTTCTCTGTAAAAATCAATAAAATATATATTTTTTTTAAAGAAAGAAAATAGACAATATATGTAAAAAACCTGGTGTACTCTTATTGCTAAATAAATGTTTGCTTTTATAAGTAACTGATGCCAATTAAAAGTAACTTGCTAATAAATTTATTAAAATCTTTATTTCTCAGAGAAACACTGTAAGCTGGTCAACAGTTAAAGGGAATTTAATCACAAAATAGAAGGGCTCAGAGTTTGAAGGGACCTCGGAATTTCAAATCAAACTTCCTACCTGACTGTGAGTATGAAGGTGTTTTCACCAAATTGGGTCCAAGGAGCCTAACATTTTGCTAAGGCTCCCCCACTGGTGAGGGGCAGAACAAGGAGCAGCAGAATGTAAGGCTCCTAACGTTGCTGACACTGCAATTCTCTTTTTCAAAGTGCATTTTAATTATTAGCAGTGAATAAGAAGATTCTTTTCATTGTCCTGCGATGAAATAAATTCTAAAAAGATTTACCACTATTATATTTCTATCTTTCAATAAATGCAGCTAAATATGCAGAACAATCGTCAAGGAAAACTGTCCGGGCGTGAGCACTTCACATTGTTATATCGGGCAGGAGTAGAGGGGGCTCACGATCGTTCGCTGTGTCACACTCTCCCTACCTTGATTGCAGGTTTTGCCGGCATATCCGGGGTGACACTTGCACTTGTTTGGTCCGATACATTCTCCGTGTTTGCACTGTGGTTGGCACACAGCTGAGAAAAGAGAATATCATGCATTATTTCTAGGTCAGCAGAACATCAACCGTATAGTATTTACATCATGTACTTGCTTAGTAATAAAATAAAAACCGCACCTTAGAATGTATAAAAGAGCAGAAATATACAAAATCACTGTGTTCTGGAGTGGAAAGCACTGTCTAAAGTACACATTAACACACCTGTGTTACACGCATGTGTGTGCGCGTGTGTATCACTTTGGGCTAAAAAAATTGGCTGAACTTGAGGTCAATACTCTAATAGTCAGAAAAAATATGTAAAACTAAGCATAAACACAACTGGTGTTTATTAATAGTTATAACTTTACAATAACCTGTACTTGTACTCATAACTTCAAACTCATTCTCTCAAATATCCTTCAAGTCTTCCCAGGCTGCAGGCTGAATCCCCAGTAGGGGGCGTGCAGGAGGCAGCTGATCAATAGTCTCTCTCATCATTATATTTCTATTCCTCTCTAACTCTCCCTCCTTTTCCCTGAAATGTATTTTTTTTAAATACACTCAAAAAAGTTGTTCTTAATCCAAAGATACTAACTCCAGATAAGTTGTTTGAAGTCCAGATAAATTTCCAATTAAATAATAAAATACTATTTTACTGGAAACAGTATTCCTAAGTACAAAATGTTCAAAATAAAATAAACATTGCAACTCAATCTTTTTTGGAATTTCAAGTTAAGAACACCTCTGTCATTTTTGACCTTTCTTAACCTTAGGTGGATTTCTATTGCTCATCAATCAATAATAGCTTTTCTATGGCCTATCACAATAAATAAAAGTATCTATTTTTCATTTACTATCTTCTATCAACTGAGTTTGTCTTTCCTCAAGACCCAAAAAAAATTCTATAAAATCATCATTTAAATTTTTCACAGTCTTTGGTTCCTGCCAAGATACTGCTTAGAATTTTTTCTGTTTACTCTCTATCAGACATTCTCAGCTGCGGGGATTTCTGCCCCCATGGGACAACTGGCATAAATGGAGACATTTTGGTTGTCACACTGGGGAGAGTGTGCTCCTGGCATCTAGTTGGTACTGCTAAACATCCTACAATGCTCATAGAGCCCCTTCCCTCTCTTACCCCCCAAAACACACAAATTATCCAGCCAAAACTGTGATATTGCCAGACTGAGAACCCTTGCTCTTTACCAAATATGTGCAAGGGCTAGGCCAGATACTAGAACAGAGAGAACACGCTGTATATAGTGTGGTCACTGGTATCAAAGAGCTTACAGTCTAAAATGAAGGGACAAAACAAGCATGTTTTTAATTTAAGGCAACGTTTGCTTATGAACAAAATAGGTGACACATACAAAATGTGTAAAGAAATCATCTCGCAAGCATATCCAGTAGAGAAAGCCTTGTAGAAGAGGCTTGAGTTGGAACTTGAAACTTGGGTAGAAAGAAAAGGGAGATGACTATCAACGATAGGAAGAATTGTGCAACAAACTAGACCGTTTATTAGGGGACACTGAGGAGGCTTGGCAAGCAAAAGAGAGAGAGAGGGGGGGGGGGCAGGGGGGAGGGGAGGAGAAAGGTAAATGCTGGTAGAAAAGTGAGAAGTAGACAATCATAGGTGAGCGGTATCAGATGATGATGTTCCCTCAATTTCAGATGGAGGAATATACACTTTATCTATAGAAAATGGAAAGTTTAACACCATCAGCAAAATTAACAGATACAAATCAACACTCTGGGAATATGTAGGAAGGACTGGAAAAACTCCAGTTGACATGAGGAAAGAATGATTTGTTTTTGAGACAGAAGAGAGGGGCTTCAGTAACCAAAGTGAAGAGCTGAGACATCGTAAAAACCAGAGGGAATTGGGGTCAATGGTGACCCTGAGTTCTCGAGTCCCCAACACCTGTACCTTCCCCTCTTGGCTCAGGTTATTCTGTTCTGGGATATGCTCCCAGTTTCTGGCAATTCTCAAACATCATTTCCTTTAAAGCTCTAATATTCCTGTGAAGCTGATGTGAAGGTTATTTCTGGTGTTTTCTACACTTCCTGACTCGCCCTCACTAACCCTCCCCTCACCTGGATTCCACAGGCCTATCTGCCAATTTTACTCCCAGGTCTTTCCTGGCCACTCGTCACTTCAACTGGACCCTGAACCATGAATGACCCTTAGACAGTGCTGCTCAGTAGGGATTTAATTTGAAAGCTTGCAGAAATAAAGGCGGGAAAAAGTGAACAGTGTAAATGGCAGAGAAATGTGCACATTTAAAATCTGATGTTAGACATGGTGTGAAATTCAAACGGCAGCCATTTTTTTTCCCTTCAGAACTGTAAAAAAAAATGGACTATCTCGGAGTGCCTTCCAATATAATATTTCAGTCAACTGTACACCTGATAGATGGTTTAGATGCAGTTTTTAAAACAAGTCCCACAATAAGCCATTTTTAATGTAACTTGCTAGTCCCATCACCAAGAAATGCAAGTTGAAAAGAATTTTTGTTAAACTAAAAAAAAAAAAAAAAAAAAAGATTTTTCATAAATCTTCACAATTATATATATAAAAACAACCTGAATAAATCAGGTATGTCTGAGGCACCCAGAATGCTATATTTAAAAAAAAAAAAAAAAAGAGTAAAAATCTCAAAAGTGAAGGTAATCACCTCTCAAAATAGAAGGAATTTGAAAACATCTCTAAAAACATGAAAAAGTCCTTTAGAAAGTACCACTTAAAAACATGAAAAAGTGTATTTGCAAGAGGACACTTTATGAAATAATTCCGCCCATTGCCTTCTGACCCCCTGACCAGCTCGATGACTATCCATTTATGGTGCTTTCAGGCCCTTCATAGGAACAAAAGTTTCTATTGTCCCCTTCCCCCTCGTTGTTTGTTCTCCATGGAGTGCCGCTAATCTTGGGCACATCAAATGCACACATTCCAGGAGGCCAGGGATGTTAATGTTTCCTACACGTGTAGGGAGTCAGTATTTCCAAACGGCTGTTTGCACATCTACCGGACAGACCATGCACTGAAGTAACCAATGACCTATTCATTAGTCAACAACATTAAATGGGATAGGGTAGTCAAAAGTTGATATAACCATTTTGTCCCCTTACAAAAAGAAACTGCCTCTTTAAAATGTTGTGTAAAAGTCCTTTCTCCTATTACCTTGCTGGCATGAGTCTGCAATGGAATTCAATAAATATGTATTCAACACTTGTTATATCTAATGTAGTCTACTAGCCAAGTATGGATGAAATGAGATACACAGAGGATATAAAAAAATAACGATGAAACTATAATACATTGGCCAAAACTGAACAAGAGCTGCCACAGAGAGGTGAGATAAAAGGGTGGGGGAGTAGATAATCACTGACTAGGTTCTGGAAAAGCCTCCTGCCGTAGAGGTAACTAAGAGGCAGAGACACTGGGGAGGGAGACGAAGCCTTTGAGAACAGAAATAAGGTACTGGGGACAGACAATGAAGAAGGTTCTAGAGAGCCAAGTGCTCTAGTGAAGCTGTCACAGGAAGTGCTTAAACAGCAGATGGGAACCAAAAACAGGCTAAGCAGATCATAAAAGGCACAGTGCTTACAAATATGTTTTCCCATCTTCTTTTTAATAGACTGCCTTTTTTTTCTTTTTTGCATGAGCCCTCCATGGCGTATATGAGTAGGCGAGCAACCAAATTCTGGCCAATTACATGTGAACAGAAGTTATGGGGAGGGGCGTTAGCAAAGCTACCTAAAAAGGTCCTGACTAGGATGCCTCCTCTGTCTTCTTGCCTAGAATATAATAGAATTCACAGTGAACTACAGAGGCCACTTCCTGACCACAAGGTAATCTTGAGAATGGAAAAGGGGGCGGAGCAAGATGTCATAATATTAACCCTAAATTGCCATCCTAGCAATCTGGGGCACTCTGCTTTTTGTCACTGTATTTGTACTTGCAGCCAAATTCAGTTCCGAACTGACTATCCTTTAGCACAAGGGTGTGGAATCTTAATGTATGTTCGTTATCAAGTTGGCACATATTTCCTCTGGATACACACACACACACACACACACACACACACTGCATAGAAATGAGCAGATCCTAGGAAAGCAATATAATTTGTTAAATTTATTTCATATATAATGCTGTAAAATTATAGAAGTATCTAAAAAACGTTATTTCTATATCTAAAGAATCAGATTAGAAAATACATATCCATAATGACACTGGAGAAAACAATTCCCAACTTCTGTGTAAACTGGTCTGCCCTTTGATAACCTACTCCACTGTAATGTGAGCTATCAGGAGCTGGCCACACACACCAACCTTTACAACCTGCTGTGGCCAGCAGGCCAGGAGAAGAAAAAGAATGTGATACTTTCTAGGGGTCCATTTTAGAGTGCTCTAAAAACATCAAAAACAAATAATTTGATTTGGAGGAAATACCTATTGTTGCTGCAAGTTAATCAGAAAATGCAGCATTACTTCTCAGACCTACACTTCTCTGACCAGGAATAAGAATTCTGGGCCATATTTGATGGTCCACGGTTCTCTGGCCTCCACATATGATTTAGCAGCTCAATAATACAAAAATTAGGAGAAGCACAGTCAATGAATGACAGATTTTCTTAACCCCAAATTAAATGTCAGAATTAAGCTGAAATGGGCAAATAATATTCAAACTTTACTTTTTAACATTCCTGAAGTATAATCTCCATCTCATTACTTTAAGTAGGGGGGGGGGGGGAGAGAAACAAGTCTCAGCTGGCAAAGCAAACACACCTCTTTTACTGTCTGTCACATGTCCATGCTGCTTTGGTTTGCAATCTAATAAAATTTTACTCTTAAAAATGCATCCTAATGTATAAGGTTCTGAGAGTTGGACAATATTTTTTGATGCTTATATAAGAGGTGAGTTATCAAATAAGTTAGGGGAAAATTAAGGTCTCGTGTCAGTTCTATAGACTACTTATTTTTTTTAATTTAAAAAAATATATATTTTATTGATTTTTTACAGAGAGGAAGAGAGAGGGATAGATAGTTAGAAACATTGATGAGAGAGAATCATCAATCAGCTGCCTCTTGCACACCCCCCACTGGGGATGTGCCTGCAACCAAGGTACATGCCCTTGACCAGAATCGAACCTGGGACTTTTCAGTCCACAGGCCGACGCTCTCTCCACTGAGCCAAACCGGTTTCGGCTAGACTACTTCTTAAATAAACTAATTACACTGGGAGTCAAGGGACAACATGGAAAAAATAAGGACATGTTGAGATGCCCAAGTAGATGATGGCTCTGGACAAGGAAAAGGGACAAGGAAAAAGCCAACTCAACCTCGGGTGTGGTTAGTAACTTGAGAAGGATTTCCTTAATGTGACTAAGATTGTCTTTCGAGTCCTAAGAATCATTTGTAATTTCTGCAATCTACATCATGTTGCCATTCATAGATGGCCCCACTAAAAGCAGAATGAAAGAACCTTGTCCTCCAAGGCATGTAATTGAGAAACAAAGGTGACATAGAAGTATGCAAGGGCAGGGCAGAAGAATGAATGGCTACAAAGGTGGGAGATTTCAGAGAGCTCTCATTACATCTAACAAGTTTCAGAGAACTCAGATATGGAAAACTCATCTGAGGCAAACAGGAGCGCACAATGAGAAGTATCCTTTTTAAAGAGCGAAAGTTGCTAAATGAAGCGTGAAACAACCCACTGCTGTATGAATGGGACTTGGAAGAAGTGGAGGCAGAATTTATAGGGCCTCACGGGAAAGGGCCTTGAGCCATCCTGTACCACAGGTACACCAAAATCCCAAGGAAAGCCTCCTCCGGACTCTATGATCTTCAGAGGAAAACAACTCCCCACCTTTCCGAATACCCTGTGTGCTAGTGCTGATTATCCTGCTTTCAGATCTAAACTCCTGCCGCAGCATAAACTGAAATTGAAGTGCCTCTGATGGCTATCTCTATATAATATCATCCATTAAATACTCTCATGAATGCAGAACTCAAAACCACTTCATATGACTGATTAAATCTGTCCTCACACTATCCATAGACGGCAGGAGAGCGACATTATCCTCATTTACCAGCAGACAAGTGAAAACACAGAAGGTTATGTGACTTGCCCGATTTCAGTAAAAATTTCTTGTCCCAGATCCGTGGGTTTATCTGAACCCACTTGTTCAGATAAAGGCCCAGAAGCCCAGCAAATCTGAGTGTTTGGAAGGGAGAAGGTGAGGCTGTAGTAAAATACTAAGCAAGGAAGCATGAGAGGGGAGGAGAATGTCAATGGTGATTAAGGGCATAAAGGTATTTAAATTGCATTTCCAGGAAGGAAACGTTGCAGGTAAGAGCATAATCTACAATTTACGGAAATTAAAGTAAGCCTGATATCTCAACATAATCTCTTTACTCTTTTGCTTGTTTTGTACCAATATATATATATAATGAACTATAGAATGTGTATCTCTTCTGAAGTATCTCTACATCTATGATTTTATTTTTCCTGTCACATTTTATCTAACATTCTTTTTACTATTAAAAAATGTAAATAATTTGTAGATTATAGTCAAATATTAAGTCAACCAACTGAGTGATAATTTGGTGCATGACCTTAAAATAAATAGGGGTTCTGGTCAATATAATATTGTCTACCAAGAGCAGTCTGATAATAACTTATTTTTGTCTTTGGGAACATCCAAATCAGACACATTTCAACTCTCACTATTTTTAAGATATATTTTTATTGACTTCAGAGAGGAAGGGAGAGGGAGAGAGATAGAAACATCAATGAGAGAGAACCATTGATCGGCTGGCTCCTGCATGCCCCACACTGGGGACTGAGCCCACAACCCAGGCATGTGCGCTGACTGGGAATTGAAAGGGGACTTTCTTGTTTATAGGTCTATATTCAACCACCAATGGGTTGGGTTCAACTCTTACTATTTAATGTTTAACTCCTGAACTAGCCCAAAGAAAATAGGTTTCTGCATCTGCATTTCTGTATCTCAAACCAACTTTTAACTATCATAATTCAGTACTATCCCTTGCCACTGAAAAATCTCCTTCTGAAGTGTTGGCCTTTTCAGTTGGCTTGGAATTTTAATTTTTCTTTCTGTTTCCACTTTGATATGAGTGGAATTAGGAATAATGCCAAATGAGACATTCAGAACACATAAGAAAATGTTATTGAAAGTGTGCAGTAGGTTTTTGTTTGCTTCTTTTCAGGTAGGTAACAATAGCAATGAGCACACTCAGCACCCAGATCTTTGTTTCTAAATCCTATTCCACAGTGAAAGGAGTCAGGACTGGGGCAGGGAGCCTGAAACGTTTTGTTGTGATAAAAAGCAAGAATGTAATGCAAAGAATAATGAAAAGATGCAAAAAGATCTGGCTTGGAGGTGTTTCCACTGGCCAAATTTGGGGTCATTTGAGCGCCAAGAAATATAGAAATTCATAACAATTAAATAAAAGAAGAGTCCCTGGGTCCAAAGTGATTCATAAAGGACGGAGCTCCTCTTCCCAGAAAGATGCCAGTGAACATGTAGAAGGAATGGTAACACAATTTCACAACCTCCATTGAAATAATTAATTTGATCAAAAGCTATCCATAGGTGTTAAAACTTTTGCTGGTTGGAAGTTTGTTGGAGAATAGGATGCTCAAACAGTTTCAATGTGTCATCTGCAGATGACGTACTAATAACAAAAAGAAGAAGGTGCCTTTCAGTGGAACCTTCATCATGTGATCAAACTTAATTAACACCCCCCAAAATGGAACAGACCGACATTATGCACAATGGGAATTTATAACATATGGTCGATCACCTCTGTAATACTCTTGCAAAAAAGGTTTCACCTGAACCCAATGATGACGAAGCCAGACACAAATTTAGACTGTGAAACATTCTACTTGGGACTCATCAAAAATGTCATTGTCAAGAAGAAGGAAAAAAGTGGTCTTACCATTCTAAACTAAGGGAGACCAAAGGGAATATCAAGGAAATGCAATGTAAGATCTTCGCTTGTCTCGTGACCAAAGAGAAAAAAAAAATCATAAAACTAATTACTGGGACAATTGGAAAATCTAAAATCTGGATTGTATGTTACATAATATTTGTGTGTCAATGTTACCTTTCTTAAGTGTGATAAGGATATTGTGGTTTGCATGTAAATGTCCTTGTTCTCAGGGATGCGTACTGAGGTATTTAGGCATAAAGTGCCATTATCTGAAAGTTACTTTCAAATGATTCAGAAAGAAGGAAGAAAGGGAGGGAAGAAGGGAGGGAGGGAAGGAGGGAGGGAGGGAGGGATGGAGAGAGGGAGGGAGGGAGGGAGGGAGGGAGGGAAAGAGATGCATAATGTTAACAACTGTAGATAAAGAGTACAGGAGGCTCTCGCCAGGTAGCTCAGTCAGTTAGAGCACTGTCTTGATACATTAAGGTTGCAGGTTCAATCCCTGTCAGGGTACATACAAGAATTAACTAATGAATGCTTAAATAAGTAGAACAACAAATCAATGTTTCTCTCTCTCTCTCTCTCTCTCTCTCTCTCTCTCTCTCTAATCAATAAATAAACTTAAAAAAAAATTATAGGCATATTTACTGATCCTGTACTTGCAAGTCTTCTGTGGATTTGGAAATTTTCAAATAAATGAGAAAAATTTATAAACACAAGCACAATAAAATGCATACCTTGGCAAACGTTATTACTTGAGAGCTATTGTGCACTCATCAGTGCTCTCTAGAGAAGGGGCCAAGAGCACAGATACCCTCCACTTAGGAAATGTGTGTCCTATGCAGATGACTTGTCTTTTCTCTAAAATAGTGAACCTGAGTTGAACCAGGTGAAGGTGCCAGCACAGCTATCTTTCTTCTTAAAGATTAGTGCATATTGGATTTACTCATAGGTTCATTGACAGATTAAATGAAAAACATCCAAATAAATTACTTAGAACAGTACCTGTCTCATACCAAGAGCTCAACAAAATGCCAGCTATAAGGAGGATTAAAAAAAATGACTAAAAGGAAAAGCCACAGTGGTTAACACACTATATTAAAAACTGAAGGTATACATATCAATAAGATACCTCATCTTCAACTAGGTAAGTCCAGTAAGGATAGACAAGAGGTAAGCACAGATATCTTAACAGGTGCATATAAAAGGATACATTAAAGTGATCAATTCCATAGATTTAAGAAAGTCAGAAATGGTTTGGGATAAAAGCAATGCTAAACATTTCTTTTTCAGGAAAGCAAATTTACAAGACATCTAGTTTCATAAATAAGAATTCATTAGAATATAACGAAACTCATTAAAGTGTTCCTTTTAGTTTAAAAAGATCGTATTTGTTTTAGCTTGGGGAATGATGCTCTAACTTGGGGTAGGTTTACTAGACAAACATCACAAAAGGCTAGTAAAATTCTAATGTGACCATTATGACTTCTTTCAGCACCAAAATCTCTCTGTGTTTAAAAGAGTTACTGGTACAATGAGCTGAGCTATATATTAACTACTTTAAAAAAGGAATCATTTTGTGACTGTGCATAGATTTATATGATGTGAAGCAATCGTCAGTTTGGTATACTATGTGTGTTTTTTGTTGTTGTTAATCCTCACCCAAGGATATTTCCATGATTTTTTAGAGAGAGTGGAAGGGATGGAGCAAAGGGGAGAGAAAGAAAGAGAGGGAGGGAGGGAGGGAAGGAGGGAGGGAGGGAGGGAGAGAGAGAGACAGACATCAATAAGGGACACATCAATTGGTTGCCTCCTACCTTTGCCCCAACCAAGCTGGGGATGGAACCTGCAACCCAGGCACATGCCCTTGATTGGGAATCAAACCTGTGACCCTTCGGTGCGTGGGCCGACACTCTAACCACTGAACACACCAGCTAGGGCTACTGTGTTGTTTTTTTAAAGACAACATTACTTCATTAATTGCTCCAACTTTATCTCATGAAGAATGTTAAACAGAAATCTGGAAGAAACCTAAATGTACATCAATAAGGGATTGGTTAAATATATGTTGGCACAATGGCCTTCTTGCTTCTAGTACTACGGACCTGAACAGGCCTACACTGCTGTGAGAGGGACATGGTAACCCGTGATCTTACCATGCCGTTCTCCTCCCTACCCTCCCTGACTCTTCTTCGTGTGTATTTAGCTCATCTTACCAGATCCATGTCTCAGTATGGCATTCAACACTGCATTTCATCATCTGATTCCTGCCTTCCCCACTAGGCTCATCACCAGTCACAACTACCAATACTCCAACAAACTGAAGTTCTCAAAAAATAACACTCTCTCTAGTACCTCCACACCTTCACATGGAATGTCACTCCTCCCATGTCTGCCAGACTCACACCTGGACAGGCTTGATATTCAGCGTAAACACGACCACCTCCAAGACCTGCTGCAGCCCCGCATCCCGAGTGTGGAGCCCTCTTTGAGCTCCCCTAAGCACCTGTGCATACCTCTATCACCAGTTATTTATATGTGTTTATGTTCACATCCACATACACCATGCTGTGTCATCACAGGTATTTTTCTTATCTGGCTCTCCCACTCGACTTTGAGCTCTTTAAGTACACAGCCCCTGCTCTGAAACAGTGTACAGTCTCTGAATAAAGACAGATATGGCAGGTGTACAAGATGTTTAAGAGAACACAGAAGAAGGAATTTCTCCGCAGAGAGGTGGGAGTCGGGAAAATGCCAGGAAAGACTTGCAAGAGGAAATATGAGCTGAATCTTGAAGGATGAGCAGGAATTCACCATGTGGGTGGTGAAGGGCCTTTGATTCAGAATAAGCCGAGAGGTATGAGCAGCAGAGTCTGGAAATGCAAGGGTAATCCCCCGTGACTGGGTCTTACGGTCAACAGTCGTCGTTCAGAGACAAGGCAGTTGTCAGCATGAAGAGCCTCGTACTCAGAGAATTAGGATGCTCTCCCTAACTGCAGATAACCAATGCACTGTAAGCAGCCGATGGCCCAATCAGATTGCATTCTGTGTTTTCAAGCAAGTAAATTGATTTTTTAGAAACTTAATCAAAAGTGAAGATCTATGATATATAAAAAGCCCATAAGATAGACAGACAAATTAAATATGTTCATTTTCCCACTAAATTATCTTTTTTTTTTTTTGAAAAGCACAGCCTGCTTATTAAGATTGCATCTTCATCTTTTTATCCCTTTTATAAGGAATTGTGGTCCTTCCACCTTCGAAAGCGCACCGAACTGAACCGGACGAGGCATTGCGGAAGCCGTTGCATCGGAGGTAAACACGTGGAAGACACAGTCCCCCGCGTCATGGAACTCAGTCTGGCCGAACAAATGACACAGATCCACAAACCACCACGCTGCAGAGCGGAATGAGTCAGGCTCTCGCTTAGGACTAAATGTGCGAAAGGAGCGGAGGCTTCCTCCAGCTCAAGTAGGTCGGCGGAGGGGGGAGGTGGCCTTTGAGATGGGATGTGAGTCAGGGCTGCTTCTCGGTATGTCCAGTTAAGAAAGTATACAAACTTAAAAAAAAAAAAAAAAAAAAAAAAGTGTGCGGTCATTCATTCCTAACAATTATTCACTTTCAGTTGAGTATTTGCTTACAAGTAACAGTGTTGGTGATGTAAAACAGAAAAAGCCAACAAAAGATAGAGAAAAGGCCTAACATTTGTAAAGGGTGACTTTTTTCAGCCCTGATATAAACAAATGTTGAATTATTCATTTCTTTTGACTAGAGGCCAAAATAGTAAACTGGAGATAAGTTTTCTCAATAACTTGAAGCTATGAGATCATATTTCAGTCCAAAATGTAATATCACACCTTCTCTTCCAAATTCTTCCTATCCTGTTTAAGGCCAATCCCCTGGGGAGGTCCTCGTGATGAATACTGAGGCTGAGGAAGTTGATGGAGGAGGAGGGCGGTCTGAGTAGGACGGTGGTGGGCAGGTCACCAAATCACAGCCTGTGTCCTGCCCAGATCCCAGCCCTGAGCTCCAGACCCAGCACCCAACCACCTATCAACCCCTCCACTTCCCAGCCTCAGCGCACTTCCAGCACACCGCACAGCACTGAAGTCACCACTGCACTTTCTCCCGTTCTCCAGCTCCCCCAATAATACACCCCAAACCTGGACATCATCCCTGATTCCGTCCCCTCTCTTCTCAACCATCGTTACCATGACCAGCACCATTTTCCTGGATGTGAACTAACAGGAGCCAGTTACTGGGCCAAATGCTTTGTATTTTCTCATTTGATCTTTATAAAACTACTATGAAATAGGCCTCTTATCTGTATTTTACAAAAAAAGAAAAGAAAGGAAAAGAAAAGGAAAGGAAAGGAAAGGAAAGGAAAGGAAAGGAAAGGAAAGGAAAGGAAAGGAAAGGAAAGAAATTATTGCTCAGGAAAGTTAGGTACGTTTCTCAAAAGCACAGTTTGTGGTAGCAGCCAGGTTTCTCTGTCTACAAAGCCCACAGGTCCACCACTGCCCAAGGCATCCCTCTCGTCCTGCTCCATCCTTTCTCTTTAGTATCCTTCGTCCCTTTTCCTCCTCTGTTCCCACCACCACTACTCGAGATAAAACCTAATTTCTCACCAGTTTTACGGGAACAACCTTTATCCCTGAGCCTCAAATAGCTCTTCTCTAAATTGACACCCAGGAACACATTCGGAAATGGGGCCCTGAACCTCAGGTGCCTGCAGGTCCCAGGCATCGGCCAGAAGCAGCAGCAAGCTGCATGGTCAAATGAAATGCATGCTCCTTCCCGATGGGGCAGCTGCTAAGCGACAGACTACGCTGCAATGCAGCTGCTGATTTTTTCAAAAAGCCTGATACCTGCCCTGGCAACTATTCTTTAAAAAATGTTAAAATACTCTGTAAGTGAAACCAAATCCAACTATACGTCAGATCTGACCCATCAGCACCAGCTTAAGACCTCTGAAATATAAAGTTGATTATGGGCTGTCCCTGCTTAAAATCTTTACAATGCTCCTCTACAACTCTTGCAGAAAAGCCAGTCTAATAAGATGACATCAAAGGCCTTCCCCGAGCCTGCCCATCCTTACTTATTCCACAGCATCTCTCATCAGATGCCCTTCAAGCACATCCCCCGGCGCTGGACTAGAGTTCTTACATTTCCCGGAGCGAGCCCCTTTGCCCTGTGGTTTCTGAAGTTTTAATGCCTTTTTTCTATCTGGCCAGGGTGCCCGACACTTGACTCATCCTTCAGGACTTAGCTGGGCCACTAGTCCTTCAACTCCTGGTCTGGGATACACCCCCTGAGACATGCTCTACCTCAAAACACACCTGTATCAAAACACAACTCTCATCAACGTTGTCATCATCTGTGGTCCTTCAACACTGACCATACATGACAGGAATGCCCGTAGCTTCATCTTACTGATGTGGTGTCTGTCGTGGTTGGCCCACAATCAGGCAGATACTAGCACTTGATATATGTTGAATAAATAAATCAACTGAATAGCACTGAGTGTATGAAATCTTCCTTGATCCTCTCCAGTTAGAAAGCATTCTTTCTCTGAACAACCCCAACTCTTTATTCCTAACTCTTTCCTATCTTAGAATACTGGAAGGAATGGGACAGCAACGCACCAAATCAGCTCCTTGCAAGCAAGAGTCCACGTTTTACCAATCTTCGTATCTCTCCCAGCAACCATCTTAACTCCTTGCCTCTAGTAAGCTCTCCAATGCTTGTCACATTAATCACAGTAACTCCAAATGCAATTTTAGTCTGTGAAGTAAGTGTGCGTCAAGTAAATCACAGGATCTGTGGTTGTAATGCTACAGTTAAATTCTAGTTCCTTCAGTTCCTTTTCTTTGGGTTAGATAACCAAAACTGTACTCCACTCTGAGGTTTGCATACTGTCTCCTTTTCACTGCTCTTTGAGTTACACACACACACACACACACACACACACACTCACTCACAAAGTATTCATTTGCAAAAAGCAATGAGAACTTCATTAGAGAAGTGCCTATTTTCAGAAGATGGGAAGGGTAAACAATCTGTATTTAAAAACATGCTTTACTAAGGACACTACAAGAGGCCCTCATAAACACAGTTCAGAGTTCATTTGTTCTGTATATCACCACACACTAATAGTAGCAAACGTTTATCAAGCCAGCAACAATCTTGCAAAATAGGTTTAGAGAGTAGGAAATTGTGGCTCAGAAAAGTTAAATAAATAAATATCTCATGGTCCTGTACCGGGTAGAAAGCCCACCCTCTACTCTCTCTCTGACACTGCCCCCCTAACCCAATCCATAGCTCAGCCAGTTAATTCTGTAACTGTTAGACATTATAAGATACAGACACTTGAACATTTTAAGTCTCCCTGAAGAAATTCCTTAACTTTATTTCTAGCATTACCAATTATGCTCCCTAATGCTATCAAAATCCTTTCTTTCATCTATCAGGTTAAAGTATGTTGTCTTCTTGGCACCAATTTAATTACATAGAATTTTACATATTTCACCAAGATTTTCCACTGAAGTGTCAGTGGGGTGATTTGTTAAGTGGCATTATTCACTTCCAAAAATGCTTTAAACAAGGAGAATGTGTACTTGTCTCAAAAAGAGCAGCATGAATAGTTGTAGGTGCTAATATAATATCTTATATCTTTTATACAAAAAAATATTTCTTACCTGAATTTTTCCATGAAGAATTAATATGAATACAATTCCCTCAGGTTAATGATAGGCTGGTGTTAGTAATTTCATTTGGTGAACTTTGTGGGTGTTTTAAAATTTGCTTCTTTAAGTATTAAAAATATAAACTGTCCTTTAGGTTAGAATGGAGGTCAATTTATTAGATTGACAAAACAAAAGAAAGAAATTACAAACTGAAAGGGAAAAGTTTAATGTAATAACTGAAATAGAATTAATTTAGTATGATTATGAACAGAATAAACATATCTCTAAGGAGCATAGTTCTCCCCCACAAAAGCAACTCAAAAAAAACCACAACTAATGTTAAGTTTGATTAATTTTGTGAAGTCATTATTTAGAAGTTATGCCTTTCAAGACATATATTAGGAAAATTATTGCAAGAAATATGTTCATCTAACCTTTGAGCTGGCACCTTATCCTGGCTATTCTCTGCCTTAAGACGTAGAAAGCTGCAAAACAAATGTCCAAAAAAAGAAATTCCAGATCTTTTCTCTGTAAGGAGGCGGAACTTGGGTATTTATCAACTTGTTACATTCCCGGAGACTTACACATATTCAACTTTCAGTGCTTTTCTGAAACAAAACAAAAAAATCTAGGACATGTTTAAAATAGTTATATTTTAGTCACCATTTTGTCATTTTGTAACAAAACATTTTGTAACAAAAATATTAACCAATAAGTGAAGTTGTGCTATTCTTTCATAGTCCAAATTCTAAGTTAAAATATTCAGACCTTTTGTGACACTGTACCTTCCAATCCAATTTTTCACTTTCAGAATATTAATTTTTGGTTCCAAGAGACAGTATCCTTTTATTTAAATGTGTGTTGGACAAAGTATCTGAAAAAAATTAAAACCTTTGATCAATTAGTAACCAGGGCTGATAGTTTTTAAATTGGATATATCTTTACTTACCTGTTTTCTTACATACTGTATGTTCCCTTTTCTCTTCAAATTTGGGGAAGAAATATTAAGGTTTTTTTGTGTGTGTGTGTGTGTTTTTCTTTCCTTCCACAGCATTTTCTTCTTGCATGGCTGCTTTGGTTGTCCATAGCAACAAGAATTACCCCGAAAGCTCAGCCATTTCACTTAAAGGATACATAAATAACTGTTTAATGAAAGCAAATAAAAGAAACTTGAAACACGACTAATAATGGTCAGGATTCGACCAGCCTAAAGATCCTAGAGGTAAGGGAAGAGATGATTTCATTACTTTTCTTTTGCATGAACATCTTCCCTCCTTCCGTAAAGCATAGAATACTCACTTTAACTTTCTATTTGCATATTGATTTGTAGAATTTAAAATTATATGAATAGAGCCTTCTTTTGGGGTACCAGCAAAAGAAAACAA
The DNA here is from genome assembly GCF_014108245.1 of Pipistrellus kuhlii. Taxonomy (NCBI): domain Eukaryota; kingdom Metazoa; phylum Chordata; class Mammalia; order Chiroptera; family Vespertilionidae; genus Pipistrellus; species Pipistrellus kuhlii. The sequence continues at coordinate 132,189,137 of NW_023425404.1, forward strand.
TTCTAAGTTCAATTTGATTCAAATGAAATAGTAATTTTATCAATGCAAAATTATTGCTCTATATTTTTAATAGCACACATTAGATTTACTTGTTAGAGATTTTTTTTTTTATGTGGGTTAGGCTTATAAGAAATTAGTGGAGACTTTTCACTGTTTTCAACTTCAGAAGAACTCACCATACCTTGACGTTGATACATTTCTTAAAATAGATAGTGAAATATATCAGGTACAATCTAAACAAAAAGCTGAAAATAAATCAAAGCATAAACTAAAAATTAGATTCCAGATCACATATCAAGAACAATTGTTTATAACAATGGTTCTATATGAGAAGGGAAAAATATAAAAGGATACCGTTTCTTTAATACTCTTTAATTGCCAATTTTGAATAATCTGATTTATCAAGAAAAATATGTTAAATGATTTTAAACAAAGATTAAACAAACATCATTTATTGTAAAGAATAGCAAACATCGTTATTTCCTAACAAGCAGCCAAACAGTTCTGTATAGTTTATTTTCATTTTATAATACCTTTAAGTTGGGCCACATTTCTCCTACTTAACAGAAGTCAGCCTTGACACTCAGAGCTTTAGTGAATTTTATAATATTGGTATATACACATCCATTAATAAGACTTTTAGCCTGAAATTTTAGCCAATTCTCCATATTTTAACACTCGCATTTTAAAACTGCACAAAACTGCCCTTTAAAGAAATGTTAAACCTGGAAGGGGTTATTTCCAGGGAGTTTCTGGAGCCTATTTTCTATTGACACATAGGGAAATTTTCATAGGCGACCATCACCATGATCTTTGTAAAGCTGCCAAAAAGAAATGCCCTACATGTATTTTTCTTGCATGTGGTATAAACACCACTGTGAGGAGCACTGAAATAGGATTCATTAGTAGCACCTAATATAGATGATCCTGTCCCATTTCCTCCTAATAATCTGTTTTCTTTACAGCCAGTGTAAACCAGCCACAGGAGTACATACAGGCAATGTTACCAGCAAACCCACTCAGTTACAATTCACAGATCTAGTGCCCTCTCCTGCCACTTGCCCGAGTATCGCTGCTTAGATGCATCTGTGGCTTCTCAGGGGTGCTGTGCACTTACTGAGGGTTCTCAGGGATGTTAGGCATACTTAAAAATAATAAGCCCTCTGGCGACCTTATGAAATTGTGACTAATATAAACCAGAGAAACTAAATTATTCAGGGATTACTCCTTGCATGTTAAAACACAGGCTTATAGATTTGCAGGCAATCCTGGGCTGTGGACCTGTGGACGGCGTTAAAGAAAATGAGGGATAAGAAGCCCCAAGGAACTGAGCCTGCTTACAACCCAAATGTAAGTCTATTGTCTGATATATAATTCAACTTACTGTAAAGGATTATAAAATGCCCAAATAGGCCAATCATAATCATTGAAAAATAAATAATAAGATGCTGCAGGCTAAGATAACTGATGCAGTTTCCATGTGGCTCAGACAGGACTCACACGGCCTCTTGAGCAGAGAACACAGCATGACACAAGTGCCTCCTTCCAGGTGACAAGTGCCAGGGACATGCATGGAGGGGAAAGGTCCCTCCTGACACTGTGCATCTACCTCTCAACCCTAGTCTTTAGCTAGAAAAAGTAGTGACTCTAAAAATCCTCCATGTCCCAACTTTAAATGTCATGCCATACTTCTCATTGTTAAAAAAAAGTTAATATTAACTAGACCACCAATTTACACCATACACAAGAATAAACTTGAAACAGATTTAAAAAAAAAACACACAAAACTTAAATGTAAGTCACAAAACCATAAAAATCCTAGAAGAAAACATAGACAGTAAAATCTCAGATATCTGGTGTAGCAATATTTTTTGCCACTATATTTCCTAGGGCAAAGGAAAAAAACAAATGGGACTGCTGAAGCTGATTTGGCTCAGTGGTAGAGCGTCGGTCTGTGGACTGAAAGGTCCCAGGTTCGATTCCGGTCAAGGGCATGTACAATACATTGGTTGCGGGCACATCCTCAGTAGGGAGTGTGCAAGAGGCAGCTGGTCGATGTTTCTCTCTCATTAACATTTCTAGCTCTCTATCTCTCTTCCTTCCTCTCTATAAAAAAATCAATAATATATATATATATATATATATATATATATATATATATATATATATATATATATATTTTAAATGGTATTACATCAAGGTAAAAACAAAAACAAAAAACAAACAAAAAAAAACTTCTACCTAGCAAAAGAAACCATCAATAAAATGAAAAGGGAATCTACTATGTGGGAGAACATATTTGCTAATGATACATCTGATAAAGGGTTAATCTCCAAGATATATAAAGAACTTTTACAACTCAACATCAGGAAGACAAACAATCCAATTAAAAAACGGGCAAAGGACCTAAATAGACACTTTTCTAAAGAAGGTACACTAGTACATATGGCCAATAAACATACGGGGGGAAATGTTCAGCATCACTAATCTTCAGAGAAATGCAAATTAAAACTATAATGAAGTATCAACTAACACCTTACAGAATGGCTATTATCAATAAATCAATAAGCAGCAAATGTTGGAGAGAATGTGGAGAAAAGGGAACCCTAGTCCACTGTGGGTGAGAATGCTGACCGATGGCAACTTTTTTGGATGAAACCAAAACAATATGGAGTTTCCTCCAAAAATTAAAAATGGAACTGCCTTGCCTGGCTAGTGTAGCTCTGAGGTTGAGTGGCAATCTGTGAACTAGGAGGTCACGGTTCGATTCCCAATCAGGGCACATGCCTGGGTTGCAGACTCAATGCCCAGTAGGGGGAGTGCAGGAGGCACTCATTATTGATGTTTCTCATTATTGAGAAACATCAATAATGAGATGTTTTTTAACAATGAGAAGTATGGCATGACATTTAAAGTTGGGACATGGAGTATTTTTAGAGTTACTACTTTTTCTAGCTAAAGACTAGGGTTGAGAGGTAGATGCACAGTGTCAGGAGGGACCTTTCCCCTCCATGCATGTCCCTGGCACTTGTCACCTGGAAGGAGGCACCTGTGTCATGCTGTGTCAAACATTCTCATTATTGATGTTTCTATCTCTCTCTCTCTTTATTCCTCTCTGAAATAAATATTTATTTAAAATAAATATTTTTTTAAAAAAAGAAAAGTTTTTTAAAAATGGAACTGCCTTTTGGCTCAGTGATCCCACTTCTAGAAATATATTCTAAAAATCCTGAAACCCTAATCTGAAAGAATATATGAACCCACATGATCCTAGCAGCATTATTTACAACTAGATGCCTGGTGCACAACATTTGTGCCCTGGGAAGTCTGGGGGGTCTCTTAGCTGGCCTGTGCCCTTTCACAGTCTGGGAGCCCTTGGGGGGTGTCCTACTGATGTCTTTGACCTGCTCCCCACGGAGTGGGCCTAACCTGGCAGTCGGACATCCTTAGCGCTGCCACTGCCACTGTGCTCACCAGCCTTCAGCCTGATCTCTGGATGAGCAGTGTTCTCCCTTTGGGAGTGCACTGACCACCAGGCGGCAGCTCCTGCATTGAGTATCTGCCCTCTGGTGATCAGTGTGGGTCATGGCGACTGGTTGTTCTGCTGTTCCGTTGATTTGCATATTACCCTTTTATTATATAGGATAGCTAAGGTATGGAAACAGCCAACATGCCCCTCAGTAGATGAGTGAATAAAAAAAGCTGCGGTACATACACCATGGTATACTACATGGCTGTAAAAAGAAGGAACTTTACTCTTTGTGACACCATAGATGGATCTGGAGAGCATTATGTTAAGTGAATAAGCCAGTCAGAGAAAGGCAAATGCCATATAATCACACTTATATGTGAAATCTAATGAACAAAATAAACTGATGAACAAAACAGAACCAGAGGCATGAATACATGGAACAGACAGGTCTCGGAGGGGAGGGAGGTGGAGGAGACTGGGAGAGCTTAGCTAAAGAACATAAGTGCATAGCCCTTGGACACAGACAACAATGTGATGAAGGCTGGGAGGGGGCATGAGGACTAGGTGAAGGGAGGCAAATGGGAGGAAAATGGTAGCCATCTGTAATTGTGTCAACAATAAAAATGATAGTAAAAATAAAGTGAATGACAGTGGGGAAAAAGTTAATATTAGCCTGGTAAATGCTATTCATAGACAGCTATTCAGCTCTGTGCATTTATAATACCAACATCCAGGACAACTGATTCCATGAATAACATTTTGGTTAAGGATTTGGATGATCCCAACTTTTAGTCCACTATTTTATAAGTATTAAAGTTACATAACTCATCAGACTTTAAGACAGGATTAGAGAATAGAACATTTAGCAAATATAGAAATTATTTATTCATAAATTATGTTTAATTCCCTCAACTTAATTATTTCAAAAACAATTCTGTCTTATTTAGAAAATGAAAATGTCTTAATTCTTGGCCACCTATAGACACCAAGATACAATGAATCTTTTAATTCATCAGTGATTTAAAAATTCAATTCAAGGGTCAAAGGATGTTGAACCATTACCTAGTAAAAACTATTACCATAGTAAGTGTATGTAATATAAAATCAGTTCTAAACACCCACATACATTAAAAAATACAACTAAGCATGAACTGCAAATTGTTTTTCTATTACGGTATTTGCTATTTGTTGGAATGCATGCATATGGCAGATAATTACCAAGTACCTACAAAATCTTAACACTGAAGAAAAGTAGAAGGTACTGAACTTCAAAATAATATTTTGGGTGGCAGACAGCTTATATTTGAAAAGTCTATCCATGAAGTAAGTTTCTGAAAATTTAGCAACACACACCTTTGACCATTTAGGGACCTTTCATAGAAACTGAGTTGGAGAACTCTGATTTATAAAAACAAGGCTAAAGATTTTGAAAAACAACATTGTTTTTGGCAAAGTCAGCCTAAATCCAGAAATTCTTAATGGTTTCTTCCTTTGTGTATATTAGCACAAATTTAAATTCTGATGACATCTTTCCTAAAAGGTTGTAAGTCAATATCTTCAAAAGGCAACCCTAACTTTGTGATGAGATTTTATAATAGAAAAATAATCTCAGTTTTGAAGAACATATATTAAAATTTCCACAGCAGTGATTTTTCAACCTTTTTCATCATACAGCACACACAAACAAATTACTAAAATTCTGTGGCACTCCAAAAAATGTATTTTTTAGCATTCTGACAAAAAATAGTAGGTATAATTTTGATTAATTTACACTGAATGGCTACTGTTGTATTGGTTATTGTCATTTTTTTTATTTAACAATCTTAGGGAAAATTTGTCAGTGTCCCTGACTAAATAGTCAGGTACGCATGTTTTAAAAATTCTTGAGGCACAACGGTTGAAAATTGTTGATATACAGAATAGTGAAAGAGATATTGATTAAATCAAGTGTTCAGTTTTAAAATTTAGTTGAATCTAAAATTATCCACATACAAATCACCTATGGCAAATCCTTAATTGCAGACTGGCTCTACACTGACATCTAGTACCCACCAAGGCTGAATCCAACCTTTAGTTAATGTCTGACAGGAAATGAGGACTTCTAATTGTATATAACTAGGGGAAAAACTGTTTTTCCACCAAAATCAACTATATATTCTAAAGCTAAGAAATCACTTAAAGTTCTCATATATTTTCCTTCCATGTTAAAAATAACAAATTGACTTTACAGTGTTTCATCAGACTAAAAACTAAAACTCTTGAGAGAATCTAAGAAAGAATATTGAATAAATATATGGATATCTGTTATTATTTTATAAGACATACTAATACATAATAATACTTTATCATATGTAGGTTTTAGTGTACTCCTGTATGCTGGCTTCATTGGTAATTCTATTATGACCATAACTCTCTCTTTAATTATGCACTAGTAGTAATGAAGTGATGAAATCAGAAAACTCTAAAAAAAAAAAAGCTTTAGTGCATTCAAGTGGAGAATTTCTTTATATTTGATGTTACTTAACAAAACTACGTCTTATAACACAATAGATTTTTAATAAATAGGCGTATGCTTTGCAACTAATTTGCTCTGGTAGGTTCGCAGAGATGCACTGTCCACACATCAGGCCTGTGCTCTCAGTGTTTTTCTATGGGTGTAGGCACTTTGAAATTTTTTGGAAAATTATCAACCCAAATTATCTGGGCTTCATCTTTGAGAACTGGTCATTTATTAGTTCCTATGAAAGACCTTGGCCCTGCCCACGTAAAAATCCTTATTTCCCCTCCAAGTTGATAAAGGGTGAAAACTCAGACAGGGTAGATTTTTGGTTGGTGCTGATCTCCTAGGACAGTAGTCGGCAAACTCATTAGTCAACAGAGCCACATATCAACAGCACAATTGAAATTTCTTTTGAGGGCCACATTTTTTTAAACTTAAACTTCTTCTAACGCCACTTCTTCAAAATAGACACGCCCGGGCCATGGTATTTGTGGAAGAGCCACGCTCAAGGGGCCAAAGAACCGCATGTGGCTCGTGAGCCACAGTTTGCCGACCACATAGGGCCACCTAAGGCACATGTGCATCAAGGTTCCAGTGTCCCTGGGGTTTCAGGAGTGTGAGGGAATGAGCACTTCCTCACAGCACAGTTTGGGTGTCGATAGGGACTGGAAGGATACACCATAGGCTCTGCTTTGAGTCTATTATAGGCCTACATGGTTTATGTAGAGCAGTCCTCCATGAGATCCAGTGAACTAGGATAACTTTGCACGCAGGTAGCAATCTGGAGCTTTGAGGAAATGAGCGCTGGTCAAGATCTTGTTGTTCCTGGGTTCACTGGCCCTTATTCCAGTTTGTGCCTCATCTGCCTCTTACTCCAAGCCATAATTTACATGACAATAAGAATATGGCAAAATGATGATGAGCTAACAAATAGATATGTAACGAATACAAAAATAATGGCACATGCAAAACTGATACAGAAATCTCCCCCACTGATTTCTTTGCAGGACCTCATGCTGGATCCTAGGAGACCCCTAGCCGCAATCCATTTACAATGTACCAATTCCACCAACTGGCTGGTGATGACTGATTTTTAAAAGACACGACTGAAACAAAAGCAAAAAATATATGGAGTGGCCTTGAATTAATAATACAACAATCTTCAGGACATTGTTAGAGATCCTAACTTGGAACAGTCTTGTCTAACCTAAAATTGTCCATAAAGTCCTCAACAGTTCATCCATCACAGCTAGATATTCTGGAGTGGTGGCTCACAAAGCTAAGTGCATAAATACCGCTTAAATGGCATACACAGATCAGTGTTTCCCAAAGTGTGGTATATGTACCCCCAGGGGTACGGCAAGAGTTTGGTGGGGGTACACGTTGTATCAGAGTTAGGTGGGGATATGCACTGCACCGTGCTTAGCTGCGCCTAATTCTACATTCTCATGAGTACTAGGGGTACTCAGCATTACAAAAATTATAGAAGGGGTACACATATGTCAAAAGTTTGGGAAACACTGGTACAGAATAGCCTTCCATGTACTTCTAGAGTAAGGGACTCATCTAGCATTGGAGACCTACTATGAAACAGCTTTAGCAACCAAAATTGACTTCCAGGTAGAAATGTCACTGTCCCCTTCCACTCCCATCATCCACCCCCACTCTGCAAAGGACAACATGAAAGTCTTCCTTCAGAACTATCTGTGGGAAAAGCCATACCTTCCCCCAAATAAATGGTTTGCTTTATACCTACAAACAACATAAATTATATGAGCAATAACACTTCCTTTTCTCCTTTAGCTACCAGAGTGAAGAGACAAATTACAGACATATTTAGGATCATATGGCTTATCTATCTGTGTTTTAATAATTCTTTTCTCAGCATCTTACCTTTTATTCTGTCCTTCCGCAGCCCCCCCTCCAGACTTGTTAATTCTATATTCCTAGTTTATTGTATTAATATTTTCCTGGAAGACACGTCACATCCTTCCCCACACAAGGTTGAACGTAAACAAATTCAAAGAAATCAATTCTACTTATCTTTTAAGGTATTTCCTAAGAAATCAAAAATAGAAAGTAACTGAACAGGTTTCCACTTTGTAACATTACCCATGATTTCATCTCCTTTAAGTTGCATATTTTATAGAATAAAGTTTATAAAAATAAAATGTGCTCTTTATTTACTGTACTTACATAAAAATAGGATGTCTCTAGAAATCTCCCACCTCTAAATGCATAGAACAATGACGATTAATCTGCAGAGATATTCATTGCAGCATATTTCATAAACAAAATACTGAAAACCACCTAAATGTGCATAAGTAGGGGATTTTAATATTAATTATGGTATACTGTGCAACCATTTCAAAGAATGAGTGAGATTTACATGTGGTGATAAGAAATAGTCTCCAAAATGTAATCCTATAGAATAAAGAGCTAATATGCTAATTAGACTAGACAGCAGAATGACCTTCTGGACCAGTGGGTGTGGGGCTGCGAGGCAGCGGGGACTGTGAAGGCCAACGCTTGCACAAATTTCGTGCACTGGGCCTCTAGTATTATATAAAAAATAAGTTACAGAACAGTTCTTACTTTCTGCTATTATTTTATGAACAAAAAAATTTTGAAAATGCTTAGAAGTCTCTGTAAAGATCAATAGGAAATAATTCATGAGGGTTGGATCTAGATGTCAGAAATACTGGGAAGTCAGAAAGACTTTTCTCTCTCTCAACTTGAATCTTTTAATTTTTTACTTATGCATGCATTTCTTATTTTGTTTTCAATAGACAATTTAAGTATATAATTGTGATAAGGATTAGAATAACTAATGAGAAAGGTATCCTACAGTTTTAAAGTCACTTTTTTAAAAGTCTTATAGTACAAAAATATATTCCTATTTGCTGAAAATCTTTTTATTCTAATAGGTGTCCCAAAAAAAACTTCATCCGGATATCAAAATTCTACATAACCCTTCCTAATGGATCAGAGGTCTAGTAAAAGAAACAAACACTTATTTACATAGGAATACAAATTATGGCTGGCCTGTAAAGAGAATAAAAAGTCAATGAATTAAGCAACTCCTAAAAAAATTTGTGAGTCTTTCTTAAAAGCAAAAAGAAATTCACATTCATAAAAAATAGAAAACTGATAGGTAAGAAGCCAAGTGGAAATCTTGGCAAATAGACAAACCTTACCCCATCCTCCCAATATCAGTCAGTTGCCTCTGGTCCAAGAGAAAACAAATGAAAAGTGGGGATATAGGGTCTTTCACTAACTTGTCAGAGCGGTTTGGGGGGAAAGTAGATATTGGAGCATCCTAAAATCAAGCAACACATTAAGAGCCTGGATATAGGATTGCCAGAGCCTTGTGTCAGCACTGCAATCCAGTATTTCCCTTTACTACTTACTACCAGGTAAGAAACCATTGGCCAACCAGCTAATGTTAACAATGTATGCCATCTGACCATACAGAAAAAGTGATCCCACAGAAAAACTAGAACACATGCAAAACAATATTTTTGCTATGTATATTCAAAGTTGCTTATTTCAGATTTTTTTTTGGTATAAGTAAAAGATTAGAATCAACACAAATGTCCATGAATAAGAAATTGGTTAATAAATTAGGGTATAGACAATGATTCCAAAAAAAAAAAAATAAAAAGGCTGTTCATGTGCTGGTGATAAAGAAAGCCTTTCAAAATGTATAGTTAGATGAAATAAGCAAGAATGGTGTATATATATTGTAGTATGGTTGCATTTATATAAAAGAAGTAGGGGGAAAGAATTATAGGAATTTGCCCATATGTACGTAAAGTATTTCTAAAAGGTACACAAAAAATTGGTAATAGCCATTGCTTTGAGGAGGAGCATTTGAGGATATGAACGCATTCTCTCTTATAAAATAAATATATATTTTAAAAGATTGATGGGAAAATGTAAAAACCTGCACAAAATTGGTGGAAAGGGGGAAAGGTATCTGTGTGCGGTGGTGTGGGAGGAGGGGGGTACTAAAAACTAGGCCATCAGTACCTTTCTCTCCTTCCCTTTTGTCTCCCCCATGACAAAAGCCCAGCCCTGTAATGAGTCTCTTCCACTGTTAACTGAAGATGCTGCGTGGAATCATTCACCATTTAAATCATTGCTGAATTATCACTTTAAAGCATACATTTGATTCAACTGACTCATAATGCATATATCAACAGACAAGTGGATAAAAAAGTTGTGGTACATATAAAAAATGGAATATTCTTTGGCCATAAAAAAGGATGAAATATTACCATTTGTAACAGCATGGATGGACCTAGAGGATATTATGAGGAGTGAAATAAGTCAGTCAGAAAAAGACAAATGCTGTATGATTTCACTTATATATGAAATCTAAGCAACAAAATAAACAAAATACAAACAGACTCATTGATACAAAGAACAGACTGATGGTTGCCAGAGAGGAAAGAGTTTGGGCAACTGGGTGAAAAGGGAGAAAGAATTAAGAAGTACAAATTGGAATTTATAGGGAACTCATACATCTTAACAAAGGGAAAAGAAACAATCCAATCAAATAAATGGGCAAAGGACCTACTTTCCTTTTTGAAAGTAGGCATACAAAGGCCAAGAAACATATGAAAACATGCTTAAAGTTACTAATCACCCAAGAAATGCAAATCAAAACAGCCACGAGGTACTATCTCACACCTGTCAGAATGGCTATTATCAACAAACTACAAGTGCTGGCGAGGTTGCGGAGAAAAAGGAACCCTCGTGCACTGCTGGTAGAAATGCAGACTGGTGCAGCCACAGTGGAGAACAGTGTGGAGTTTCCTCAAAAAACTAAAAATGGAACTCCCATTTGACCCAGTAATCTCACTTCTAGAAATATATCCCAAGAAAACAGAAACAACAATCAGAAAGGATATATGCACCCCTATGTTCACAGCAGAACAATTTATAATAGCTAAGATTTGGAAACAGCCTAAGAACCCATGAGCAGATGAGTGGATTAAAAAACTGTGGTACATCTACACAATGGAATACTATGCTGCTGTAAAAAGGAAAGAACTCTTACCATTTGCAACAGCACGATGGAACTGGAGAGCATTATGCTAATTAAAATAAGTCAGAGAAAGATAAATATCACATGATCTAACTCATTTGTGAATATAATGAACAACATGAACTGATGAACAAAAATATATTCAGAGACAGAAGCATAAACAGACCATCAAGCCTCAGAGGAAAAGCAGGGTAGGTTGGGGCAGGGTAAGAGATCTACCAAAGGACTTGAAGGCATGCATATAAGCATAACCAATGGACACAGATTCTAGGGGGCAGTGAGGGCATGTGCTGAGGGTGGGAGTGGCCAGGGAGAAATCAATGGGGGAAAAAGAAAACATGTAATACTTTAAACAATAAATAACTTTTTAAAAACTACAAATTGGTAATTACAAAACAGTCACAGGATGTAAAGTACAGTATAAGGAACATAGTCAATATTTTAATAACTATGTATGGTACCAGGTGGGTACTTGAAATATCAACGGGACACTTTGTAAAGTATATGAATTTTTAACCACCATACTGTACACCTGAAACTAATACAAAGTAATTAAGAATATAAACTGTAATTGAAAAATCAAAAATTTGAAAAAAATGCATATAACATGAATTCTACAGATATCCATTACATCTGCTATGATGAAAAAAAAAAGGGGGGGGGTGGAGGTGGGAAGCATACCAATATTTCTTAAAACTTATCAAAAGTTTTCAAGTAAAAACCCTAGTATTGTTTCTGGGACCAAAAATTCCTCCTTAGTCCCAGTGTGGACATCCATGTGTACTTTCAAGCAGAATTGTCCTGTGGTGGGTGTTTTGTTTTTATTTTGTTTTTTAATCCTCACTGGAGGATATTTTTTCCATTAGTTTTTATTTATCCTTTCAAAGAACCAGCTCTTGGTTCTATTGATCTTTTTTTTTTAATATATTTTTTTTAATTGATATTTCACAGAGAGGAGGAACAGAGAGAGATAGAGAGCTAGAAACGTCGATGAGAGAGAAACATCGACCAGCTGCCTCTTGCACACCCCCTACCGGGGATGTGCCCGCAACCAAGGTACATGCCCTTGACCGGAATCGAACCTGGGACCTTTCAGTCCACAGGCCGACGCTCTACCACTGAGCCAAACTGGCTTCGGCATCTATTGATCTTTTGTAGTGTGGTTTTTTTGTTTGTTTGTTTTTTGTCTCTATGTCATTTATTTCCACTCTGACCTTTATTATTTCCTTCCTTTTACTTACTCTAGGCTTTTCTTGTTGCTCTCTTTCTAGTTCTTTCAGTTGTTAGGTTAGGTAACTTGTTATTGGTTTTTCTTGTTTTTTGAGGTAGGCCTGTAGAGCTATGAACTTCCCTCTCAGGACTGCTTTCATTGTTTCCCATAGATTTTGGATTGTTGTGTTTTCACTGTCATTTGTTTCCAGAATGTTTTTTGTTTCTTCTTTGATCTCTTTGGTAACCCATTCATTGTTTAATAGCATGCTATTTAGCTCTGTGTGTTTTATTGTTTTATTGTAGTTGATTTAGTTTTATGCCATTTTGATCTAAGAGGATGCTTGATATGATTTCAATCTTCTTGAATTTGTAGAGACTTAGTCTGTGTCCTAATATGTGGTCTCTTTGAAAACGCCGCATGTGCACTTGAGAAGTATGTATATTCCTTAGCTTGGGGTGGGATGTTTCCACTGATTTGGGGGAAGTGGAAGGGAAAGGGACAAACAGAGAGAAATACTGATGTGAGAGAGACACATAGATTAGTTGACTCCTGCAGGACCCTGATTAGGGCCAGGAGCCTACAACCAAAGTCCATGCCCTTAACTGGAATCAAACCTGGGACCCTTCAGTCCACAGGCCCACACTCTATCCACTGAGCCAAAGTGGCTAGGGCCTGTGACAGGTGTTCATGGGCAAATCCAAGAAGCTGAATTTGCATTGACTAGAGCGCTTCCCTTCACTTGGCCTGACCTCCCAGTTTGAGAAGTACTAAAATTTCTAATCCATAAAGGTTATGACCTGCCCAGCTGAACTTTATGAGGAGATCTTAGGAAATTAGTAGCTCTAAATAATATTTTATAAAGGTCAGTTCTAATGAGGGCAAAGAATGAAGGAACAAAGTAATTTCTGTGAACCTTAACTTTCAAGACTACACATGTTCAAAAACTACCTGTTTGCAAAGGTCAAACTTCTTCAGCACTGCTTTAGTTTGGAATTTGCATTCCAAGACCACTTGAAGTTACGCAAAGTGCATGGTGTTCTTAAATAACCTTCTTGCAGAAAGTAGTGTTTGAAAATTCTTAATAAAAAATTTCACTTTGTTACCAGAGGGGTCAGGTGGTGGGAGGAGCAAATGGAAGAAGGCAGTCAAAATGTACAAATAGTTATAAGATAAATAAGTACTAGGGATGAAATTACAACATGAATATATTTAACACTGCTATATGCTATTTGTGAAAGTGGTTAAGAGAGTATATCCTAAGAGTTCTTATCACAAGAAAAATATATTTTTTCTTTTGTATCTACTATATGAGATGATGGGTGTTAACTTATTGTGGTAGTCATTTCTATACATACATATACATACATATATATATATATATATATATATATATATATATATGTTTCAAATCATTATGTTGTATACCTTAAACTTCTATAGTGCTGTATGTCAATTATATTTCAATAAAACTGGAAGGGGAAAATTACTGAATTGAACTGGGGGAAAAAAAAAACAAAAAACAAAAAAAAACACTACCAAAACTTCACTTCTTAAAGATTTGGACATTCAAGTTGAGTGCTGGAAATCCTATATAATAAAAGCCTAATATGCTAAGTGTCTAATCATCCATTCAAACAATCAAAGTGTAATAGGCTAATGATATACTAAGGCTGCTCAACCTCTCCCTATGACATGCACTTATCACCTGGGAGCAGACAGTCCACAGGTCAACCAGTTGCCATGACATATACTGACCACCAGGGGGCAGACACTCTGACTGGTAGGTTAGTTTGCTGCTGGGGTCCGGCCAATTGGAACTGAGAGAGACTGGCTGGTCGTGCCCTGGAGCTCTCCGTGTCCCTCCCCAGCCCCAATCGTGCACTGGTGTGGTCCCTCGGCCTGGCCAGCACCCACTCACAATCCAGGTTGAAGGACATCCCTCTCATCCCCGAGTGCATGAATTTTGAATTTCATGCACCAGGTCTCTAGTAGTAATATGACTGTGCACCACCTTGCTTTTATTCCTACCTAGAAAAGGGGAAGGGCAGGTTCTGCATTCTTATCCCAAAACTAGAGGAGGAATCTGGTTAACATTAAGGTAGCAAAGCCTGTCTGGCCGCATTAAGATGGCCTCTCGCTGTCTTCAACATCGCTCTGGGCAGCACAACCCACCTTGAGACTTCCAGTTACTCCTGGACTCCATATGACTGTACGGGTATAAAAAAGTTTCATCTATTACAGGAGGTAACTCATCAATGATTCTCTCCTATTATTGATGTTTCTATCTCTCTCATTCTCCCCTCCTCTCTGAAATCTATACAAATATTTTTAAAAAGCTCCATCTATAAAATGCTAAATCATGTTCAGTGGAGGTTGCCATGGTTCACAGTTGTTGACTACAAGCGGAAAGCAATTCACTAGAAATGACCTCTTTGATGGGAACACTATGTATGGCATTCAGAGCAGATTCCAACATTTCTTATTTACTCTTGATTATGTTAAAAAAAATTTTTTCAAAATATAAATAATCAAAGGCTACATAATTTTGTGACTAGAGATAGGAAATCAATTGCCAGTATAGGAAGCAAAAATTAATAAATTCATTTCCACTGACAAGGCCAAGTTACTAAGCCCAGATTATAAGTAAGGAATTAAACATGAAATTTAAATATTTCATTTTCTTAATCAAAATTCTCTGCTTTAAACTAATAACTTTTTCATTTGAAATACAGAAAGAATTCAATAATTTACTCATCATTTTTTCCAGTAATCCACAATCATAAGCCGGTAACATGAATCGTCCAACTGAAATTCTATGACAAAATAGCTTCAGAATGAAGTACTGTCTCTCAGGCCCTAGTTTGAACTAACCTATAAGTTTATCTAATATTGATAAGAATCCAAAAATTGTACAGTTGTAGCCTTAGTAACTTCAGTGAGAGGAAAGAGAAAATAAGATTTAAAGCAAATAAAGCAGAGTCAAATACTAGGTGTAGGTGTTATATCTTTTTTAAAAAAGAAAAGAAAATGTGTTTTTCTTGATTATGTGTGTTACATGTGTTTTGAGAGAGAAAGAAACATCAATGAGAGAACCACTGATCTGCTGCCTCCTGCACACCCCACACCACGAATTGAGCCCTCAACTCAGTCATGTGCGTTGATCAGGAATCTAACCTGCAACCTCTTGGTGCATGGGACAACTCTCAACCACTGAGCCACACTGGCAGGGCTAGGTGTTATATCTTTCTAAAATCTCCAGAGAAACATAAAACATCTGCATTTTGTCTGGTGTTAATAATGATGCAAAACCACCGCAATTCACATAATTTCTTTCAGAAACCACAAATTGCTTACTGACAGCGAAAGAACTCAAAAACTGAATAGCTTTATTGAAGCGTGGAACTAGTTGTATTTTGAGTTTTTCTTCACTCCTCTGTAAAGCACTTTCAACAGAACCGCTATTGTCAAAGCCACATATACAGCCAAATCTACAAGTAAACAGCCATATAGATTAGAAACAGAGCCTACATTATGGAATCATAGAAATCTGCTCGAAGAATAAGAAAACTGCAGCTGAGAAATGTAAACAGGTAATATAATATAATAATAAAAGCGTAATATGCTGATTAGATTGGACAGCTGAAGGAACTTCCGAACCACCTTCCAGACAAAGCTGGGGCTGCGAGGGCCAAGCCCCTTGCACAAATTTCATGCATCAGCCTCTAGTCAGGTATAAAATCCAGGACTGGACTCAGTTGTCCCCATTTGTCCAGTGCTTTTACTTAAGAATTGCTTCCAAGGCATACACACAGCTTTGTAAAATAAAATATAGTTAGAAAAGGTCAATGGTCTACGGCCACACCACCCTGAACACGCCCCATCTCGTCTGATCTCGGAAGCTAAGCAGGGTTGGGCCTGGTTAGTACTTGGATGGGAGAAAAGGTCAATGGAGGGGGGGCAAGGGGGCATATGTAATACTTTCAACAATGAAGATTTAAAATAATATAAAATATGCAAAACCTGAGAAATCTTCATTACAGAGATCTCCATTTGGTAGGAGTAAAGAAATTGTTAAAATAATTCAGATGAATTGTGTCATTAGTATGATGAAAAAGTGAAGGCACTCTTCCTCCAAGAATAATTATAGAGCAAGAAACAAATGTTTTGTGAGTGATTAGGGGCCGTGCGCTGTAAATATGTAGCCATCAGTGTGTTAGCGTTATGAGCATATTCAGAAAATTTCACTGTACAATAAACAGCTACATCAATATTCAATAAAGCCCAGGGCAAATAGAAAAAAAAAATGAATTCTCACTATGTAGAGATTTGCTTATGAGTGAAGAATACAAAGAACCAAAGGGCAGAAAGAAGGCAAGAGTATGGCTTCTACCAGAGGATCTACGCAAACAGAACCTGCCTACTCCTGGAATAGGTTGAGCTTTCCCAGCTGGCGGGAGTGTCCGGATGGAGTGCTGGTGACACGGGCAGGAAGCAGGAGGACAGCTCCTATGTCTGTCTGGGAAGCAACTCTGATCCTTCCTTCCTCAGTCCCAGAGGGAAGGATGGGATCTGGCTAATTGTGGCTTTGTGGCTAGACATAGTGAGCCAAGAGCGGAGGCTGGGCAAGGCTAGTGCCCACAGTGCCCTTGGCCTCTCCATACAAGTCCATGACAAGGGGGTAGTCAGCGGAAATGGAATGCATCATGTTTTGTGGAAATACACATATTTGGCCCCAGGAATACTGAGTCAAAACATCTCACGTTGCTCAACCAAGAGAAGTAAACAAGGGCCACAGGGTCCCTTGCACTAGGGCACGGGATCTGATAAGCATTCAGGATGAGGGAACGGCCTCCCCAGCAGACAGACACAGCTTCTCAAGGATAAATGGGGGGTTCTGGGTATAGGTGGGGATAGCTTCTCTTTGTGTTGCTGTACGGATCCGAAGGAAAATCCCAAGTGAATTATTCGGGGGGAAAAAAACAAAAAACAAAAAAACGAGAACCAGGGCACCTTTGATAAGGAAGGGCTCCTATGAGAAAAAAAATGCTGAGATTATCTAAGGGTCAGAAAGGCAAAAACATGTTTCATGCTAATTTCCAAGAAGCTTTTTAGAATTTTTATAGGTAATCCATTACCAGATGCAACTGCTAAAGACTAGCAAGGCATTTTCCTTGAATAAATATAGTGACAAAGGTTTAAATTTCACAAAAACTAATCAGAATTTTCCATGTGTCCCTAACAAGCCTCTTTGGGGGCCATTCTTCCCGCTTTGAGCTGACCCCTCACCCCTGCATTCTTCTACCTGTTTATAGCAAAACAAAGACAGCAGGTTCTCTGAACCAGCAACAGTCATTTGGAACATGTGAGATTCTGGAAAAATCACACACACACACACACACACAGGGGAATACCCATCTTGGAACTCAGTTTTACCACGTTGCCATCTCCAATGTTAATAATAAAGACCCATCTGGCCCTTTGTAATTGAAAGGCATTTTTATTTTATTGCGACAGAGAACCTTGGAACCATTTTTTATTTTGGCAGTAAAAATGCAACATACATACATCACGCCTCGAGAACAAAGAGTTAGCTAGCCTGAACGTCCCATCCCACAGCACCGTTTCAATGGCAATATTCCTTTACATTTCTTTACGTTCACCAAACACTTCCACAGTCCTTCCTCTGTGCTGGCAGCAGTTGTAAGTGCTTTACAAATCATAACTTTTTTACGCTCTCAGATCTGGTTATATCTAAGAGGAATACCTATGAGGTACTATACTATTTCCGTCCATTCCAGAGATGGGGAGAATAAAGCACCGAGAGATTGAATGACTTGCTCATGGTCACACAGCTCATGAGAGGCAGGAGTGATTGGAACCCAGGCAGTCATGCTCCAGAGTCCATGTTCCCCTTCCTTATTCTGCCTCTTGAATGTTCACCAAATCTAAGTTAAGAGGAACTGTGGTTTGTTCAGGATCATCTTACAGATTTTATAACATTATCATTTCAACATTTAAGCTCATGCCCTGTTGCAGCTTTCTCAGATTCTTGAGGAACAGCAAGAAGGAAGAGGTAAATGCTATTACAGTAAATGCAATATTTGACCACTTTCAATCTTTTGGAAACAAAATAAAGGCATAGAAAATAATAAAATAGCACCCTGTATTTGCTGGGAAAGCTACTGTGCAAAAAGCAACTCTTAGCAGGTTTCTATTTTATAATGCCACTGAACTTTTGAAAGGCCTTTACGTGCATACAACTTCAGAATCACCAAGCTGGCTCAGACTAGGGAAAATTTAACTACATGGCAGAGACTTAGCATCACTCCTTCGGGTTCTTTCTGGGGAATACCTCTAAGAGATAGAAGAGTTTTCTCCTTGGAATTCTCTTATCACATCTGGCAGAGTGCTCTGCCCTCCTCCGCCTCTGCCCATTGCTTGGCACTCTGCCTTCAGGGAAGGTCACTTCACTGTGCTCAGGGCCTTCTGCCAGGGCAGCTTTGTCCTAGGCGGGGTTGGGGGGGTACTGTGCACCCCCCAAACCACTTCAGCATTTCCTTTGGGAGTGGCCTGCAAATGAAGGCAGCAAAAGAGGAGGAAACTATCTCCATTCCTGCGAAGAAACCACTCATTTTTCATTTGGGAAAGGTGCCTGTGAAAAAGGTACACTCTTCCCCGTTTGACTTTCAAAGCCTGATTGCTCTTCAAATTCCACACCTGTGGCCTCCAGCTGTGCAAATACTTCTAAAGGAGGTAAAACTGGCAGAAGACTATATTCCACCAGCTACCATTCTTCTTTATGACCATCTTCCCTTAAAAAACAATGTTGAGTAGAATAAGCTGTGTGTGTGGGGGGGGGGGGGGGGGGGGGGGGGCGCGGCGCGGGAAGGGAGGACGCAGGACAGCTTTGCCTAGTTCTTTTATTTACTGGAAACTAGAGTTACCAGCATCTCCCTTTATCATAGAATGTAATGGCCCAGTTGTGCAAAAAGTCTGACCCAGTGGCTTGCAGAAAGCAGGTAGACAAACATTAATCCCGTTTACCTTTCCGCCCCTAAACAGAGATGTCAGCCTGTCGTGCAATTAGAGAGTCATCCTGTGACCGTCCCTCTCCCTCCTTCAGAGAGTTCAGGATAGACATCAGATATAATTCTCAAAGGCTGAAACTTCCAAGGGAACACCTAACTCTAATTTACTTAGATTTAATTTGCTTAAAGTGAACTTAGATTTACTCCTCACACTATCAACATGTTCCTCCTCTTCCAGCTCCAGCTTTTGTTAACTACCCTTCTCTATTCCTCTAGGGCCCCTGCTTATTAGCAGTAAAACACTGGGATATATAGAACCCACTTTTGTTACCATCATCTCAACAGATCTGCCCACCTCATACTCTAAAGGTGTCCCTGAAATTTACTTAATTATTTGTGGGTGTTTTGTGGGTGTTGTTTTTTTTTTTTGGGGGGGGGGGGGTTGGTTTTTGGTGTTTGATTGTTTTTTGTTTGTTTGTTTGTTTTTTCTGAGGGGAGTGAGATATAATTTTGAAATCCAGATAAAATACTGGGAACAAATTTCTCCCAATTTCGTGATGTAGCTTTGATTTTTACCATAAAAATGTCCATTTATGACCTAACCAGTTTGGCTCAGTGGATAGAGGGTCAGCCTGTGGACTGAAGGGTCCTGGGTTTGATTCAGACAAGAGCACATGCCTGGGCTGTGGGCTCGAATCCCCAGTAGGGGGTGTGCAGGAGGCAGCTGATCAGTGATGTTCCTATCTCTCTCTCCCTTTCCTTTCCTCTCTGAAATCAATAAAAATATTTTTTTAGCCGAGACCAGTTTGGCTCAATGGATAGAGCGTCGGCTTGGGGATTGAAGGGTCCCAGGTTCGATTCCGGTGAAGGGCATGTACCTTGGTTGCAGGCACATCCCCAGTAGGGGGTGTGCAAGAGGCAGCTGATCGATGATTATCTCTCATTGATGTTTCTAACTCTCTATCTCTCTCCCTTCCTCTCTGTACAAAATCAATAAAAATATATTTTAATATATATATTAAATATATTCGTGATCAAGGAAAAGGTAAAAATTCGTGTTTTGACTTGACACTTATTACATGATTACTTAAAGAACTTAAAAAACGATGCCTTGTTTGATTCTACTGGGTGGTCCATTTAGAACACAGTCAACAGTCAATACAACCTCACTTCAAAAAAAAAAAAAAAAAAGAGGCCTCTTTCCACAACAGCTATGGTAAGGATTTTATACCTTAAGTTTATTTAGTGTAAATACAGTCTAGACTCATTATCTTACCCCCATCTCAGAGCCTGCAGCAAAGGAAAGAGTGAGCCTGGTCAGAAAACGGAAGCAGGAGAGATTGGAGACCAATGCCTCAGGGAGCATCCTGTGAGGAGCCAAACGGGCTCCTTACAGTGGGCGGCTCAGGGGGGAAAGCGGCAGAGCCTGGGACAGTCACTGAACCCTCCCATGTCAGAATCCTACCAGCAAGTGCTGTGTCTAAGGAGCCCTCTGGTGTGCAGTGAAGCATGGAATGGGGGTGGAGAGCCCCCCTCCCAGAAAGCCGAAGTCCCGGGAGATGATACTCACGCTGGCAGTGTCCCCAGGACTGGCGGGTCCAGCCCCAGCAGCAGTCAATCCTCCCACCATACCGACACAGGCCAATGGACGACACTATTTGCCTGGGCCACCTAGCGAACAGAAAGATTCAAGATAAATAAAGACACGTTTGAAATTAAAAGTAATTTCCTCGTTGTCATTATGTTAGAAAATCATTAAATCACACAACACACGAAACTCCTTCATTCTTGCAGGATTTAAGGATTAAAAACACCTCAGGGGAATAGTTCTGCCATGAAGTAATTTCGAATTTCAGACAGTTCGACAGACACACAACTCACGAGAGTAGGGGGAAGAGGGAGGGGAAGATTCTTTCTTAAATGGAAATACCCTGTTTCCCCGAAAATAAGACAGTGTCTTATATTAATTTTTTTCTCCCAAAGTTGCGCTAGGTCTTATTTTCAGGGGATGTCTTATCTTTCCATGCGCTAGGTCTTATTTTCGGAGGATGTCTTATTTTCGGGAAAACACGGTAGCACCAGCTAAAAAACAAACAAACAAGGTTTCTCAAGGCTGCCACTCTCAAGGTGGTTTCTGAAGCTTGAAATAAAGCAGATCCCTCACAGACCCACACCTATGGGGGGAGGAGGGGGCCGGTTTTGACGGATTCATCATACACTGAAAAGTATGAAGACATGTCAGAGTGGAAAGAAAACAATTTCTGCCTTATATAAAAGGGAGGTGTGGGAAGGGGCAGAGAGTGGGGCAGAGGAAGCTTCCATAAAACCCAACAGAACTCTTTGCAAGATAGGACTCTCTGGCAGAAAAAGTTCCCAGAAAGAAAAAAATATATATATGTACTACAAAAAGAAGCCTAAATAAAACCAAGGGAGCTGAAAGGGCAGCTAACATCTCAACTGTTCTTGTGATGTGAAACTTTCCTGCATCAACAACTCACGTTATCATCATCTTCCTCTCCAAGGTAAGGACTAAAACAAGTACTCCATTTCAGGATATTGATTGATCCACCAGATTCCACTTTGGCATCTTCTTTGGCGAATTGTTTCCTTGTTTGGAAACAATGACTCCCGCCCCCACACGCCCCCCCCCCCCAGCCCTCGCACCCCCAAGAGGATCAATATTTTCATTGGCTGTTTCAGACATCTTTAAAAACTACATTATCATCTTAAACTTACTCGTGTGATGCACTTCTTGTTACAAATGTGTCTGCAAGAAATGCACAACCTACCCGAATGTGGGCAAAGAACTGTTTTTAAAACAATAAAATACTCTGGCTCCTGCCCGTGTTTTTTGTTTGTTTGCTTTTGTTTTGTCTTGTTTTGTTTTTAGCCTTTCGGTTTTCTTTATCCCCCTCCACAATCTCCCCCGCCCCCCCATAGCACATTATACAAAATAACCCCAACTTTCTCTTTCCACCGACCAGGTGGTGGTAAACAAGCGGCTGCGCTCCACTGGTTCCCTTCCGTTCCCCTCCAGGTACAAGAAAGCCAATCAATCGTGGAATTGATTGGTTCCAAGATTGCAAGCAAAACAGGTGCTGCAGTCTCGGGCAGCCCGGGGAGGTGGCTGGCGGGTGGGGGTCGCCCTCTGAGAGCCGCTGGAAAGCAGTGTGGCCCGGTGAGGCTCTCTGCGGGGGAGCAGCGATCTGCGCTGGGCGAGTCTGGTGTGTATCTGCACGGAGGTGGGTAACCGTGCACGCCCTCCCGACACACACACACACACACACACACACACACACACACACACACACGGGGTAACCGTGCACGCCCTCCAAGACAGACAGACACACACACACACACACACACACACACGGGGTAACCGTGCACGCCCTCCAAGACAGACAGACACACACACACACACACACACACGGGGTAACCGTGCACGCCCTCCAAGACAGACAGACACACATACACACACACACACACACAGGGTAACCGTGCACGCCCTCCAAGACAAACAGACACACACACACATATACACACTTCACCGAGGTGGGGTAACCATACACACACACATACACACACACACACACACACATACACACTTCACCGAGGTGGGGTAACCATACACACACACATACACACACACACACACACACACACACACACACACACACACACACTTCACCGAGGTGGGGTAACCTTGCACGCCCTCCCGACACGGGCGCGCAGCGCACCCCGCGGGGCCGGGAGCCTGGGAGGGGAGCCCGGGGAGGGGAGCCGCTCCGGGGGAGGCTGAGTGACAGCGGAGCGGGCCGGGCTGCGGGACCTGTCAGAGCACGCCGAGCCGGGCGCCCCGGGTCTCCCGGACGAGGTGTGCGCGCGGCGCGCCCCCCGCCTCGGTCCTGATTGTGAGCCCCAAAAACCAAGTGGAAAGGCAAACAGGTCCCCCCTGGAAACGCAGGGGCTCCCTTGCCGCCACCCACCCTTGATGGGAGCGGCCCCGACAGCTCCAAGCGCAGATTTGGCCCCGGCCACGGGGAAGTTTCCCCAGTGCGGAGCCTCCTGAAGCGAGAGCCAGAGACTCCCGACCTGGGGACGAACCGCGCGTCCCCTCCTCTGAGCGGCGGAGAGGCGCCCTCGGAAGCGGGATGTCGGGCTCCAGCGTCCGCCTTCATCCCCAGCCCGGCTCCCGGAGCCTGTAGCCGCGACTGGATGCCTCCTCCGGGTGGAGACAGCGGCTCGACGGTTCTCTTCCAGCCGAGGGGACGCGGTGGCCCCACTTCTGGGCAGACAGACGCCTCCGGGACCGCGCCCCCGCGCCGGGAGAGGGCACCGCGGGGCCGGAGGGGATGCGCGGGGGGAAAGGAGGCGCAGGGGAGGTCGCCCGGGGCCCACTCACCTCCCGTCGAAGTCGGCGGCCGCCGGCAGGTAGAGAGCGGCCCCGAGCACCAGCGCCAGGAGGAGATCCATGTCGGCGGCGGGACCCAGGCGGGGTGGTCGGTGCCGGGAACGGTGGGCGCTCGCCTCCTCGCCGCCCCCAGGCGCTGCGGCCGCCGCTGAGCTGCTGCTGCCCGCGGAGGAGAGCAGAGCGGCGCGGCCCGCAGCCCGAGCTGGTCTGCCGCGCGGCGCCCGGAGCCCCTCGCTCCCTCCCCGCGGGGGAGGCGCTGCGGGGGGAGCCGCGCGGCGGGCGGGGAGGGGCGGGGGGCGCGCGTGCGCTCGGGGGGGGGAGGGCGCCGGGCCCTGCCGCGGGGAGCTGCCGGCGGGCGGGCGGGGGCGTTGGGGGGGGGGGGGCAGCGTCTCCTGGGGGCCAGCCAAGCGGGGCGGACGCCAGGCCGGGAGGAGCGCTGCGCCTGGCCCGGCCCGGGAAGGCAGGGCGCCCGGGAGGGAAGGGACGCGGGCGGCGGGGCGCCTTGGGCGCGGACCGCAGCTCGAGCAGGTGGCGGCCGCCGGGGAGAGCCCGCAGGGGAGAACCCTGGCTTTCCCCCGACGGCGGAGAAGTCGGGGAGCAGAGAGGCCAATGGGGCTGGAGCGGAGCACCGTCTGCATTTGGTTGAAACCACAGCCCGACTTGGACACATTAGCAAAAGGCAAACTCCTGGGGTTTTGCTTCTCCCACATGGTTGGCAAAGGCATTTTTATTTTTTTTTTTTTTTCATTTTGGAATCCACCGAAGGAAATGCATGGCTCTCCAGTTGGGTTTTGAGGAAGAAACTTGTAGACTTTCTACCTCTGCCAGCTCAACTCCGAGAACATTAGAAGGATAGCGATGGTGGCCCCTCCAGGGCCACGTGCTGCCAGAGAGAGAAGGCGCTTAACTACTTGGCAGTCTGGTGGTGCCTGATCCTGGAGTGATCATTGAGAAACCATTTAAATCCATCACTGCTCCGATGTGGCAGAGTAAAATGCATTATAGGTTATCCCCCAAAATGTATACACACTCTGAGTACTAAAGGACTGCTCAGATAAAAACACGCAATGATTACCCTAAAACGCATGTTCAAAGCATCTAGTCCAATTCCTACCCCGAAATACTCCCAGGGCAGTGATCCGACATCTCCTATACCTCTCAGACCCAACCAATCTCTTTTCTCCTAATCCTTGCCTTTCTAGGACATTCCAGGCATGCCCCTGCCTTAGGGTCCTTGACCAACTGTTACTTCTCTCTGGACACAGATGTCTGCGTGGCTCACATTCTCACTTCATTCCCGTCTTTGCTCAGATGTCACCTCTTTGAGGAGACCAACCTTGACCAGCCTATTTAAAGCTGCAGCTTGCCCCCTCCTCGAGCACCCTGTCTGTTCTACTTTGTTTTCCTCCTATACTACTAATCTTACAGTTTCCTACATAATTTATTTCTTCTTTTTGTATGTTTTCTTTCTGCTAGAATGCAAGCTCTACAAGGACGAGGTTCTTTGTTGGGTGCACAGAACAGTGCCTAGGGAATAGTAAGTACTCCTAAACATTTATCGAATAGGTTTGTTACATTACAAACTTTGCTCCCCATCTTTACTTTCTTTTTGAGGTTTCTCAATTTCACATTTTTAATGGAAAGTTCTGTGGCCCAGTGACCTCACTATCCTGATCTCTTGGTGTGTATAAAAACAGGGAATTTTCTCTGAGAAAAGGAAAAAATAATGGTTTCAACTTAAACGACTCTTTGATTTCCAAGTTGTTTTCTGTTAGCAAAACAAGTTTCTATTTTAATCTCAGGAAATATCCATGCCAATTCAGGCTTGGGACATTATTTTAGGCAAACAGCTTGGTGTCATCCATTTCAGATCTTTCTAATGTGGTCCAAAAATGTAGGAGTCAAAAAAATTTTTTTTTCGCAGAAAATCAAATTTTTGTAAGTGCACTGTGGGCTGGGTTCCAGACTCCAGTGGCTACTCCTTAGCCATTTTCTTTGTTTATTGGTTCCTGGATTGGATTTGCAAATAAGCCCCACCAGAGGAATGGGTGATTAGGGAGAAGGGACTAACCTCCTGGCTAAACACTGGAGATAGAAGGAGAGGGAAAACAGTGGCGGGTGAAAACAGGACAACTCTCTGGAACAAAAGGGCATTGCCCCATCAGCATGTCTCTTTCATTTGTCCTTATCTTTTCTTTGGCCTAGAAAACACTCCATCTTCCTTCTTCATTTGGACACTCTCCACTTATCCTTTGGGTCCAAGCTTAGCTGACACTTACCAGGGAAGCCCTTTGATCCTTTGCTTGGTTGAGCTTCCTGTGGTATGTGCTTCTACAAACCCATGCATTTTCTGGGGTAACTCTTTTTTTTTTTTTTTAAATATATTTTATTGATTTTTCACAGAGAAGAAAGAGAGAGGGATAGATTGTTAGAAACATCGATGAGAGAGAATCATCGATCAGCTGCCTCTTGCACACCCCCCACCAGGGATGTGCCTGCAACCAAGGTACATGCCCTTGACTGGAATTGAACCCTTCAGTCCACAAGCCGACGCTCTATCCACTGAGACAAACCGGTTTCGGCTGGGGTAACTCTTAATGCACAGTTGTAATTGCTTCTCTACCAGTCTAGTTTCTCATGAGACACAAATACAACCAATAGGAGGGCAAGCGTAGTTGTCACTCTATCCCTTGTGCATTAAAATCAGCAACTGCTAAATATAGGTTATCCCAATAATGTATACACACTCTGAATAATTATTATTCCTAGTGCGTTAAATCTAAAAAGAAAGAAACATCAAACTATCTGAACGAAGTACGTGTACATTTTTGAGTGGTACCCTGTAGGTTGAATTAGGTTGGATTGAATTCTGCCTGGTGAACTTAACTTCTTTCTTGAGTGAGCTGTAGCTAATTATATCAGTTTTTGTTGCATCATGGAATGAGGAGATCCTAAATGAATTCCATGTTCTAACTGGCTAATATACTGCTCTTATGACCACCAGTGATCATTCCAAAAAAGAGGTGGAGTTCCCACACAGTGGCATTTCACTATCTGTCTTAAAAACAAACAAGAAAGAACCAAATCAAACAACTTGCTTTTTGCCCTGCTGGGGTGGCTCAGTGACCTATGAACCAGGAAGTCACAGTTCCATTCTAGGTCAGGGCACATGCTCGGATTGTGGGCTCCATCCCAAGTGGGGGTTGTGCAGGAGGCACTGATCAATGATTCTCTCTCTCCATTGATGTCTCTCTCTCTCTCTCTCTCTCTCTCTCTCTCTCTCTCTCTCTCTCTCTCTCTCCCTTACTCTCTGATATCAATAAAAAAATGTATTAATTTTTAGCAATATTTGTACTTTTCCAGTAGGACAACTTTTTGGTTAGGTTTCATACCAGGTAATGCTACCTTGTAAGTTGTAATCCTGATTTTCACACAAATAATTATCTATCACTGGTCACAATACAACATAGGTAAGCAACAACGTAAAACTAAACAAACACAACTTCAAACACTTGGGGATTGAAGCGCTTGATTATTTAGTCTTTTCCCCCCTCACAAATATTTGTTGAGAGCCTGCAATGCATTGGCCACTTCTGGGTGCTGGGATTCAGCTGGGATCAAGACAAGGCTGTGGCCTGAAAGAGCTGACCCAGCAGTAGGTGGACAGAAATAATAGGCATGATGAAGGCAGGGTAAAGATGTAAAGAGAAGGTAAAGGAAGGATACGGTGATAAAAATGATGGAATATGATTTTAGATTGGATGATTTGATCACTCCTGGAGAAGTGACACTTGAGCGGAGACTGAATATAGGGAGAGCTGGGAGATATCTGGGCAGGAGAGTGAGAGATGTGTTTTCTCTATCAAGTTTTCTTAGCTATTGTCATTGCTAACGATGAAGCAAGCTCCCCCTTGTCCCCAAGGCAATAGTAGCCCAGGATAGGACTATTGCTTTAAAAACTCTTATCAGCTAGTTCAGTGGTCGGCAAACTCATTAGTCAACAGAGCCAAATATCAACAGTACAACGATTGAAATTTCTTTTGAGAGTCACATTTTTTACACTTAAACTTCTTCAAACGCCGCCTCTTCAAAATAGACTCACCCAAACCACGGTATTTTGTGGAAGAGCCACACTTGAGGGGCCAAAGAGCCACATGTGGCTCTGGAGCCACAGTGTGCCGACCACTGAGCTAGGAGAAGGCTGTGGAACACACAGCTGCTGTTCACAGGAATTCTGACTCCCAGCTGAGCAAGAATGATGGAGTTTCTCTGCTCTGCAGTGGAGGAAGCCCGAGGGCAGCCAGTCAGGTCACCCCTGCTTCTCCGCCTTGACCATTAATCTTGCGTGGCCACATCAGAAGTGACTGTTAGAACATATGCCTTCCTTGGGGGCTGTATATCACTGCCTGTTCTTTTTCTGCTGCTGGAACTGCAATGTCCCGAGTGTTGCTTTAAGGAGCTAATAGAGACAGGCGTATTCAGGCCAGACTCAAGGTTTCTGCGGCTACAAAATATCCTTAAAACCCGGATAGGCTTTTGATCTAATTGCTTCCAGTCAGTTTTTTGTGCAGATAACCAATGGCAAAGTCTTTCCTGGTCCTGGTTTTTAAGCCTGCTTTATTTCTTTGCTACCATGTGTCCATACCTCACCCTTTCATCTTAAGGGAGGCCACCTTGAGAGTCGCTGAAATAACAGGGCTGTTCGGGAGGGCACCACCCTTACTCTGATCCTTGCCACAAGACCCGGATCCCTTTATCTACATTAATGTTCAATCCCCAGGGAAGAGGGGGCACTTTCTGGACATTCTCATTTTCTTTCATTTCTGCTTCCACAGCAGCCAGTTCTAGCCTGAGCTCATCTATTTCTCAAGATGCCTTCCTAAAAGCAACAAGGAGCAGCCAACATTTTCATGTTTTGCAACAATATTCACTTTATCTAGATGTATGTTGTGCCTTCCACATGATTTTACAAAATAGCCTGAGTGTTACTAGCTTTCCAGCCTGTACACAGTAGCTATAGTTATCCCACAATTGGAGCACATCATCCTGCCAAAGAATAGATCATTTAAAAAACTATTTAAATTCTTATAGTATGTGCAACACACACACACACACACACACACACACACACACACAGAGAGAGAGAGAGAGAGAGAGAGAGAGAGAGAGAGAGAGAGAGAGAGAGAGAGAGAGAGAGAGAGAGAGAGCTCATCTCCCATAGGAATATCAGTGCAGGAGATCTAAATAAATGATTACCAAGTGCCGTGTAAGGATACATTAGAAGAATCCTACAATCAAGTTGACAGAAAACTTCTGTGTGGGCAAAGGGTTAACAACACCACTTCCCCTTCTGGATGAGAATGTGACCTATGTTAACTTTCTGGCCCTGTTCCCCTGGCAACCTGATAAGGTGGGTTGTGGACTGTGTGGCTGGTAAAAATGGACCCTTGCTTGGTAAACTGCATGTAGACAAGGAGAAGCAAATATACCCGATGGCAGGCCGTAGCATGGGACCAACCTGAGTTCAGTGGCTCTTACATGCAAAGACCTTGGACCCTATGCCTATGGTGGTGTCACAAGAGATGCTGGCTCCAGAGGGGGTGAGGTGGTTAAGCTGGAGCAGTCTGACACTGGTGTAAAGAGCTTCTCATCTTGCACCTTAGCTGTTCTGCTGTGTGAGAAGTCCCACGGAAGAGGAATGCTTGATGCTACTGTGCCCGCACACTGTGGTCCCTGTCCTGTATTCTTCTGAGTTAAACCGGTGCCACATGTAGCCATGATAGTCTTGTGAGCATGAATGTTCTGTATGTTTTCTTAAGCATAGATTGCTGCAGAGTCTATGGTCAGTACTACGGATCCTTGATATTTTTTTTTAAACCTGTTAATAAGATAAAAAGATGTATATCTCAAATTAAAAGCCAAAATAACGTATAACGTGATCACTGGGGGAATTGTTACTAATGTCAGGAATGAGATGCAAATGCCCATATCACTACTTTTTAAAATAATATTGCAGAAATAATATTTGATGCAATTAGATGACAAAAGAAATGTGAATCTTTGAAAGCAAGAGGTAAAGTTCTCTAAGATGATATGATTATGTAACTAGAAAAAATAATTTAAAAATTTACTGGAAAAAAATAAGAATATTCATTAAGATAGTTACAAAAAGTGGTAATTTAAATATGTAAACACACACCTATATGAAAAAGTTAAAATACAATTTAAAAATTACCAACTCAAAAGATTGATCTTCAACTTTTATGCTGGCTTTGTCTTTATAAACTGAAGGACTTGTTCTTTGGTTTAATACAGCACACAATGGGCAACCAATGAGCTTCAGGCACAACTATTGCTGTTGGTGTTTCTCAAATAATTCTGCCAAAGACAATGGAAGACTTTATTTAATAGGACTCTGATTCTATTTGATTTTCATCTAGAGCACATGTGTCAAACACAAGGCCCTCGGGCCAAATCCGTCCCAGGCCTTGCAATGTGGCCCGCACCTTGCTGTCATCACTGCACTCCGCTGCGTTTCCATCATAATGACAGTTTATGACTGTTCAGTAAACCATTCGGCCCGCGATTTAGGCTGGATTTTAGATTTTGGCCCCTTCTCTGATTGAGTTCGACACCCCTAATCTAGAGAATGGAAATTCACACCAAGGGCTGACCAACAAATTAGAAAGCAGTTTCAAGAGTTATAAAATAGAGTTACATTTTAATCTCCTACCTTTCAACCATTTTAATTTTTAATGCTCTGATACAAAATTTAAAGAAGTTTTCATGTTTTTATGCATAAAGTTAGAAAGATTGTTCTAGGTTGGCAATACATTTTTAGTATTACAATGCAAGGAGTGGTAACACTAGCCAGCTGCTTTAACACATCGTCCCCAATACCCTTAGATTAACACAATACAAATTCCTTTAGTTAGGGAAAAGTCTATTGCAGCATGGAAGCTGTCCTGGGATCCTTTGCCAGTTAGCTATTCAGGGATTTGAGCTCCTTGCATTGTTTGGTGTGTCTTCTTGGAGTACTCACAGAGCCACAGAGCCCTTGAACAAAGGAGAGAGGAAGACAACTAGTCCTGGGATTTATGGCGTCCCACTGACTAGTTACAAGGCTCCAACTAAACTGCAAGAGAACTTGCAACATGCATTTTTCCAACGTGCCAAAGAGGAAAATGGCAGCTTATAATTAAATACCTAGTATTATCTGTCCATGGTTTCAAGAAGCCAGAGAAGTTAGTATTTAAGAACTACCAGAGAGAAAACTTCATATAATTGACATTACACACAAAAAAAGAAAAGAAAATCATTATCTTTGAAAATCATTCTCCAAAATTCACTTAGTCAATGATTTTCATCAAACAGCAACTTAATATATTCACTGGGAATTCTTGACCTATAGCTCATCCACTTAAATTAGGGAAATGTATAAAATTCCCAATCTGACCCGTGATACATGTAGCGAGTGGTCAGCAAGAATTGACTCCATCCTCAAGGCAAAGTTTTACTGCTGGGAATGAATGCTTCTCCATGGAGGTTTTTCAATGCTGAGGGAGGCAATTCCAACAGTTGCATTAACATTTTCCATGCCTAAACCAGCTTTGGCATGCTGTGTTTGAATCACTAATCTCATTTTGAGCTTTTATGAAAGTATTTGAGCAAATTCAAAGTTGCCTAAAATACTCTTGGGGGAAGTGCTAGTTAAGCTTTTCACCTTTCATAATAAAATATCAACCTATTCTTTTGAATTCTAAAACATAAATGTACTCTCAACATGGAAGACCAGTTCTTTAGGCAAAACTTTAGTGCTTATAGAAATCCATGTTAAAAATAAATTATATTTATGGAAGCCAGTTTTAGACAGGGGTTGTGATATGCAGCAGCTCCTCTGGATTTCCCCAAAATAAACCTTGGATCAAGTTAGTCTCTTGGAATTTAACTTAGAATCTGGAAGAGTTTGTTACAAGATAAAGTTCAATTTAAGATCTGCTCCTGCACTTTTGGGAAGACTGTTATATATGCTACCTGATAATGCGATTCTTTTTTTATCCTCACCAGAGCAGAATATTTTTTCTATTGATCTTTAGAGAGAAAGTGGAAGAGAGGGAGGAGGGGTGGAGAGAGAGAGAATCCACGTGAGAGACACATCCACTGTTGCCTCCCGCATGTACCCAACCAGGGTATGAGCCATTGACCAGGAATTGAACACTTCAATCCAAGGGCCCAAGCTCTAACCATTGAGCAAACCATCCAGGGCTGATGTATCTATCTTGATCTCATAAAGTAAGTAGTTTCTAACACAATTTAGGGCAAGAAATGATTTCTTCTAAAAAAAAAATTGTCTTCTATTTTTTTTATAGTTAGTGTTGAGAGTATAACAGATGTCTCCCCTTTTTCCCTCATTGCCCCCCTTCCACCCAGTTTCCACTCCACCTAGGCCTTTACCCCCTGTTGTCTATTTCCATCATATTTTTTTTTAATGAAAATTTACTTCAAGTTTTTTTTGTTTTGTTTTGTTTTTTTTAATGGCTGCCAAGCCTGGTCAGTGTGGCTCAGTGGTTGAGTCTTGACCTATGAACCAGAAGGTCACAGTTCAATTCCTAGTCAGAGCACATGCCTGGGTTTTGGGCTTGATTCCTGGTACGGGTGTGCAGCTGATCAATGATTCTCTCTCATTATTTATGTTTCTGTTTTTCTCTCTCTCCCTTCCTCTTTGAAATCAATTAAAATATATATTAAAAAAAAAAAAAAAAGAAGGGAAAAAAGTTGGCTATCAGAAAACTATAGAAACAGTAAAAGGGTGAGTAGTTACCAGGGGTTAATGAGAGAGAGGGGTGAATGGGCAGAGAACGGAGGATTTTTAGGATAGTGGAACTATTTGGTATCATGCTGTAATGATGGCTACATGCCATTATACATTTGTCAGACATTTAGAATGTACAACACCAAGAGCGAACTCTAATGGACTTCAGGTGAATACGATATGTCAAGGTTGGTTCATCAGTTGAACAAAATGTTCCACTCTGTTGGGGTATGCTGATAATGGGGTAGGCTATGCATGAGTGGGGATTGGGAATATATAGGAAACCTCTGTCCCTTCAACTCAATTTTGCTGTGAACCTAAAATTTCTCTAAAAAATAAAATCTAGTAAAACGGTTTTTTTAATATATGCATTTGCCATTATTTTTCCCAATAATTTGAATTTTGTTTGTTAGTTGTGCTTACTTAAAACTAAAGACAATTTACATATATTACACATCCTAGCTAATAAAGAGGGAATATGCTAATTGACTACATCATTGCAAAGATGATGGTGCCCACAGCCAATAAGAAGATAATATGCTAATTGACTGTCCCAACCTCAAAGATAGTGGCACCCACAGCCACAAGATGGCGGCACCCAATTCTCTCAGCCCCGCCAGAGCGGCAGGCACACAGCAAGGCCAGGCCCACCCCCAGTTGGGTCTGACCGCTTCATGCGCCTGCCTCCAGAGTCCCCCAGTCCCGTCAGCCCCTCAGCTGTCCAGCGCCAGCCCGAGGTGCAGGCAAGCCTCAGATGGCAGCTACCCAAGGCTCAGGTAACCAGGGCCGACCGAGGCTTGTGCTGCCGGCAGTGGCAGCAGCAGAGGTGTGATGGGGGCATCACCTTCCCCTGATCACTGGGTCTCCTCCTGCCCCTGGAGGCTCTCGGATTGTGAGAGCAGGCAGGCCGGGCTGAGGGACCTTCCCCACCTCCAATGCATGAGTTTTCATGCACCAGGCTTCTAGTATTGTACATAAACATGCAAAACATAATATATAAAATATATAAATATACATATTTAAAGCACCTAACAGGAAGCACAGAGTTAAATTCAGCCACAAGAGTTACTTTAGCTCTGAGGGTGGTGGGTTAGTTAGCCTGTGTGTTCTTTTTCTGCTTTCACTGTCTTTCTGAATTTCTCTTTGCTTTATCATCTGAGGCATTGTGATATAATAATAAATTTTGTACTGGTGGTACTGTCATAGGCATTTAGACAGACAAGATCAGAGCAAGGACGATACGTCACCAGGTGGAAAGCCCTGGGTGCCTAGCAATGGGCTAAACTAGGAACACCAGGACCTCACCCCCAAGGTGACCTTTCCTCCCCAAGCATATCTCTGGTCATGTGGTTTGTTCAGACCCTCCCTTGGCCTTCCTCCCCTGGCATGTTGTAAGTCATGGGGGTAGACCCTCTTAAAGGGGAAAGCCACAAGGGGGCCAGAGAAGCAGCAAACCCAGCCCTGGCCTATGTGGTTCAGTTAGTTGGAGCATCATCCCATGCACTGAAAGGTTGTAGATTCTCATCAGGGCACATTCTTAGGTTGCTGGTTTGATCCCAGTTGGGGCATGTAGGGGAAGGCAGCCAATCAATGTTTTTCTCTCACATTAGTGTATCTGTCTCTCTCCTTTCCTTGTCAAGGCTGATCTCAGGACCACCTACATTGACTAAATGACTCCCTGCCCTGGTGCTGCCAACTAGTCAGTGGGAACCACAACCCTGGAAGAACAAAGGACCCAGCCTTCGGCAAGACTTTGATATGCAAATTAACCAATCTAGGGCCATCCCTCTTCTGTCAGGCCTGTGCATCTCAGAGGCAATATTCCTCTGCCTCCCTGTCTCAGGGCTAGGTACCAGACAACTAGGGAACACCAAAAAATGATTCAAAATAGCCAATTCTAAACCATTTACCCTGTCCTACCTTGCCTTTCCCATGAAAAGGGGAGTGTCCCTCACCCCACCCCACCCCATCTGTCTCCTGCCTCTGCCCACCATGTCGTCCTCCCCGTAGCCCTGCATGATGTGTGTGCCTCTCTCTCTAGGACCTTGTGAGTGAAGTAAAATGTTTCTTCCTGAGCCTGTCCTCTGGATCCTCTTATGGCCACATCTGACTGATCATCTCATAAGACGATGTAAAACCAACATGTGTCTTGAGGAGTCACTGGGAAAATATACTGAGTTAAAATATAATGACATCATTAAAGTGGCCTGGTATGAGGAAAACATTCAATTAATGGCAGCTGTTAGGAAAAGTAAGTCTAACCCACATGTGTCAAACACAAGGCCCGCGGGCCAAATCCATCCCGCCAGGCCTTGCAATGTGGCCCGCACCGCGCTGTCATCACTGCACTCCGCTGCGTTTCCATCACAATGACAGTTTATGACTGTTCAGTAAACCATTCGGCCTGCGATTTAGGCTGGATTTTAGATTTTGGCCCCTTCTCTGATTGAGTTCGACACCCCTAGTCTAACCTAAGAGGAAGTGTAACTCCCAACACTTATGATCCAGATAGCAGCCCATGCTTTGGCATATCTCAATATAAAGCTATGGAGGGTCTGTACCTCTGTCTCTTTCCACAACATCTGAGATAGGAAAGAATGTGGGGCCATGGCTACATTCCTACCAACAATTTTTTTTTGGGGGGGGTGGGGGGGAAGGGCAGAAGGATTTCCTGTCTCTTACTGTGATAGAGGCTGGAAGCAGAGGCTCCTGTCTTTCAACAACAGGGATGATTTCTGCCAACAGAACAGCCAATTAAAGCCTCTAGAGAGGGAGGGGTTCACCTGGACTAGAGACATAAAGAGTTTATGAGTTTTAGTGACATAAAGATGACAGTGACGCATGCCAAGTCTAAAGAAATCCCTGGCTGCATCTGATACCGAGGTTGAGTTCTTAGGAGCAGGGCCAAGTGCTCCCTGCCAAGGGGGAGAGGAGATGTCTTCTTGATCCTGCCAATCCTGGGTGCAATCGGCTCAAATTTCTTTAGCGTCTAGAAGAGAGATTCATTTTTTCAATAAATAATCCAATAGGTATCTATTGCATAATGCTATGTGTTTTGTACCATATTACATATAAGCCTTAGTCAACCTTTCCAGCTGTAAGTGAAGCAGCTTTATCCCTGGTAGTCATTTAATTTGGTTTTGGTTTCTTAAAAAAAACCCCAAACATTGAACAGATTATCATCACCTTGAAACCTAAGGATAATGGATCAATCTTTTTCATTCATCAAAAGTAACCCTACGATGGGCGAGGAAAAAGGAGATGAAAACCTAAAAGTTCAGAAATAAAGGCTCCCAAGAACTGTAGTAACATACAGGAAATCGAAGGGTCACTCAAAAGATTCCTCAAAGTATTGATAATATGATTCATGACATGAAAGAATATGTTGGCCTTGCCACCTGTGATAAGGGTTTGGATCCCCTTTGGGATGTTTCAAACCTTTCCCATTGACCTACTCATGTCTTTAAAACTCGTTTTCCCATTAAAAGTTTGCTTTATAACCTCTCACTTATTTGTATACCAATAGAAATCTGCATGCTACCTAAGATCTGTAAAGTAAAGTCATCATATGTACAACAGAAACACAGTCGAGAGTTCTGCTTCTGGCAATGATGGGTGAGGATATTTTGAGCAAGCCTCTCTTTGAAAACCAGGAAAGCTATGCAGCTGGTGAAGAACCTGGCTCCTGGGCTCCAGATATGAACACACAGGGGAGCCCAAAGAACTGAGCCTGAGATTGTCCTGCTTTTCTTCTTCAGGCAACTGCCAATCTGGCAGTGGAGACTGAGAGGTGGCTCCTCAGCAGAGCTTTCAACAGATGTGTGAGGTGAGGGAAGAAAAACTCAAGTCCAGAGTGTGCTAAGGAGGGTGGGACTCGGTAGACTCCGCAGGTGTCCTGCTGGAGTCTTGAGGGAGTAAATCCCAGGAGGAAGAGTCTGCTGGATGCAAACCAGCTCACAAACACCAGGGCCTGATGGTAGGTGATCTGCATCTGCTCCTGCCCCAGCCCAGCTGCCTGCCAGAGGCAAAACGAACACTCTCTGGAGGAAAATAACATCGCCTGTGGCCACAAATTATCTCTGAATGTTTTATATCAAAGTCTGGCAATCAATTAAATTGTACTGAGCACATAAGAAGATGAAACTGAAAATAAAACAGAGATGAATGGAAGCAGGCTCATAAGTACTGGAGTTTTTCAAAAAGAATTTTTTTTAAATTATTTACATTTAAAAAAGGAAAAGGCAAGATTGAGAACTTTGGCAGAGAATAGGACATTAAAATAGAAAGGAATTTCTAGAATTAAAAACATAATTGATATTGAGAATTCAGTGATTGAGTTTAATAATAGATCACATACAGTTGAAAAGAATCAGATAAGTCAGACTGATATATCTAGGTGGAATCATGCAGAGGCAAAATACATGAAAAATACACAAAAGAGTGTAAGACACACATGGGACAGGTGAAAACATCTAATATGTATATTTGTGTAGAAGAGATAAATCAGGACTGAGAAAATGGGACAGAATTCTATATAATAAAAGGCTAATATGCAAATCGACCCAGTGGTGGAACAACTCGTCACTATATTGCACATTGAACACTAGGGGGCAGAAATTCAATGCAGGAGCTTACCCCCTGGTGGTCAGTGCACTGCCACAGGGGGAGCACCCCTTAGTCAGAGGCCATGAGCCAGGCTCATGGCTAGCAAGTGCAGTGGCGGTGGCAGGAGCCTCTCCTGCCTCCGTGACAGCACTAAGGATATCCAACTGCCAGATGTCTAACAGGAACTGGCCTAAACCATTAGTTGGACTTCCCCCGAGGGCTCCAAGACTTCAAAAGGGTTCAAGCCAGGCTGAGGGACTCCCCACGCCCCTGAGTGCATGAATTTTATGCACTAGACCACATGTGTCAAACACAAGGCCCGAGGGCCAAATCCATCCCGCCAGGCCTTGCAATGTGGCCCGCACCACGCTGTCATCACTGCACTCCGCTGCGTTTCCATCACAATGACAGTTTATGACTGTTCAGTAAACCATTCGGCCCGCAATTTAGGCTGGATTTTAGATTTTGGCCCCTTCTCTGATTGAGTTCGACACCCCTACACTAGACCTCTAGTAAAGCTCTAAAGAGATAATGGCTGAGAATTTTCCAAAATTTTTGAAAAATACAAAACTACCAATTTAAAAAGCATCATGAGCTCTAAGCAAGATGTCTACAAAGAAAACCACACTTAGACAATACCAAAGACAAAACCTTAAAGCAAGCAAGGAAGACAAAAAGGTGTTGGCTGTTCTCCTTCCTTGCCCAGGGTGGTGTGTAAAACATGGGCAACTGGACTGGGGTTTGCTTTATTTTACTCTGTGTTTCTGACTATTGTAAGTTACTTTGGGGAAATTGAGGAAGCATCACTCATCTTTAAAATTCTTAGAGCATTTACTTAATGACAATACATATTCGTTTGGTTCTTAATCCTGCTGAGCATCTTGATGTGGTAGGTTATTACTATGCCCGCCTTTAGATAAACAAACCAAAGGCTTAGAGAAGTTAGATCATTTGGCTAAGGTCACGAAACTAGTGGGAAGCAAAGCCTGACTTCATGGCTCTTGCTTCTAACCCTCTGTTATCCAGTGGAAATGGTAAACTGCCTGTGGGAGGATTACAGCTCAACTTTCTACTAACCCTTATACTGCCAAGCCCTGAGCCTTGTGACTTGCCCAAACAATATTAATAGCACCAACCCTAACAGTCATAGCTGACTTGATGGAGCACATACAATGCATCAGAACGCATTGCTTTTCACATCCTTCTCATGAAGCAGATACCAGCATTATCCCATTTTACATACATACTAAAACACTGAGGCACAGAGAGGTGAAGTCAGTTGCAATGTCATATGTCATTAAATGATGGGGCTGGCATCTAAAACTGGCCAGTTTGGCTTCACAGCCTGTTTGTAACCATCAGAGGTACTGATCTTGCTCTATGATTGTTCATTAACCAGAGAGGTCAAGGCAGAGAGAGTGGTCTGTGTCCACTAGGGCAAGCTTGGAAGCGTCCTAATTGTGACTGTTCAATCAGCACACACCTTGGCTGGGAAAGACTGTATTTGTGGAGATGCTGACAAAAGGCAAATGATCACAGAGGAAATCTTAAGCTGTTCCATTTGGTTCTACGGACTTTTTTCAGACCTATGCAGACACTTATTTTCCCCACAAGGTGAGTTCTTAACTCATCTATTTACCCCATCTTTTGTTTGTTTTTCTAAGACATTTTATGTTTTTAAATTTATCATTATTGTTGAAAGTATGTTACAGATGTCACTCATTTTCACCCATTGGCCTCCTACACCATGCTTCAGCACCCTCCCCAAGCCTTCTCTCCACTATTTGTTTTTACCAGATATTTTTTATTTTCCTATTTTTGTATCTTCTCAAGTTCATTTTACTCTTACCTTATCCCTTAGGTTAAAAGGTTAAGGAATTGACTTTACGTCAGAATTGTCCTTTGCTGAGTCCCCGATTGGTTGAGGCTTAACAAAAATGCTAAAGCCAATGGAACTTGTTTAGAAAGAGAAAATCACCATGAAAAGAACAGGGCTGCTGCCTGGGGAAGGTGGGAAATGCTAACAGATGCCAGGAAGAAGGGAAAGAAGTTCAACTGCTATCATTCTTCTTCATCAAGAAAACGAAGCATCTTCACATCGGAAAGTATAGGGTGAATGTTAAATGAGTCATAAATTTTACTGATCACTCTCTACAAAGGAATTGAATTACAAAATATGATGGTCTGACTTTCTCTAAGGCCATATATATCTAATCCAATACTATGATTAACATCCAGTTTTAAATGTCGGTAGTCTCAGAAGAATGAATCCACAAATCTTGGATGGAAGTACTTTAAAGATGACATTAT
Organism: Pipistrellus kuhlii; assembly: GCF_014108245.1. NCBI lineage: Eukaryota > Metazoa > Chordata > Mammalia > Chiroptera > Vespertilionidae > Pipistrellus > Pipistrellus kuhlii. The sequence continues at coordinate 132,228,541 of NW_023425404.1, forward strand.
CAAATACTCTCTTGCTTTGAATGGAATTCAACACATAGAATTTCTAAAAAATATATACAAATATGGTTTCACTCTGTCTTATGGCTCATTCGGTTGCAAGATACAGAAACCCACTTTGGATACTTCCAGTACAAAGAGGATTTATTACACAGCAGCTCCTCATCAAATTTAAGAGAGGAAGGACTGTGAAGCACCATGAGAAATTAACCTGGGAACTGAAAAGTCTTCAGGAGCAGCTCAGCTTTTCTCTGGGGCTGCATGTTCTCTTGTATACGATTTTCTGTTTCCCCTGCCTTATCCAGCCTCTCTCTGCAGACCGGCTGTCTGTGTGCTCTCACATGCATGGCCATTAATGGCTGTCATGGTCTCTCATTTGACAGGACCTTGCAGCTCCAGGGACCAAACCTGACCTATGACCTATGTCTCTCAGTTAAAATCTCAAGAAAGAAATAATCAGATTGGCTGGTTTATGGATCAAGTGTCGACCTCTTTTCTAATTAAGGAGGGTTGGGTTTATGTGGTTCAGCTAGTCTTCAGTTGGTTATTCAGGTTGTTTGTTCTACAACCTGAAGGATTCACAGCTGATGCTTGCGTTGGGTGAAGGAGAAGGGTGTTCTTTAAAAAAGAGAGAGAACTGGAAAGAAATCTGGACACAGTGCTTCAGTGCCCTAGAATTTTTAGCATGTTTTAAATGACTACCAAGGACAAGTTCAAATATTAGACAGACTTTGGGAAAAAGCCATTAAAAGAGGTGTGTGTAGGGGCTAGGGAGAGGACATTCAATATATATGTAAATTATTTTCCACTCAGTGAGGTGTAAGCTCATAAATTACTCCTCACCAATGAAGTGAAATTGAAAAATTGAAAGAAAAAACTTTTAGTGACACATGTGAACATTCACCAAAGATTTTTAGGGCAAACACCAGAAAGTTTGTATCTAATATTAACATAATGTGATACATTCACCAGAGAATATTCAATTCAGGTGCATGCAATACATGATTTTCAAGCAAAACGCCCCTTGACTATGACAGTATGAAAATTTTCAGGTGAGTCAGCAGAGGGTAGTATTTGATATATTTTCTCTCATCTCTTTACCTAACCGGGTGAACTGGCTTCTAAATCAGAGCAGGTCCCGGATCAAGAAGATGGTGGTGGAACAGGTGGTTGTTACACTCACCTCCTCCTAGTAACAAAAATGGAATTACAACTAAAATGTAGAAAAAGCAATCTGAACAACCAACTGAAGACTAGCTGAACAGTCAGTCTTACAGCCAAGGACTTACAGAAGAAGCCACATTGAGAATGGTAAAATGGCAGAGTTAAGAAAAGAGCTGGCCCCAATCCCACTGTAGACTATGATTCTGAATGGATACCTCAGCTGCAAAGGTTCCCCCTGTGGAGCATGGGGTCTCAACCCCACCCCAGGCTCCCCACCCCAGAGCACCAGAACCAGGAAAAGGCACCCAAATAACACCTGGCTATGAAAAGCAGTGGAGCTTCTGTCCATCAGAAAAAGGCAGGAGTCTTTTGGAGATACAGGTACCTTCTTCAATGGCCAGCACACAAAATCTTGTTCACACTGACTGACCCTGAGCTCCAGCAGATGGAGGGCACAGTGGGCTAGAATTGTGTGAAGAAACACTGGGGTTTGCAGCTCTGGAGAGAGAGCTAAAGCGGCAGCCACCAGAATCCCTGTGTTGAGTCCCTCTCCCACATCGCAGATGCCATCTTTCTTGGGTAGATCACTTCCCTCCATATGGCATCGGCCTGGGGGAATGCAACAGCCACAACCTCTCAACTCATGGTCACCCCACCCTGTGGAACGCACACCTGAATCAGCTGCCTGAGCCAGGGTATAGAGGTCCCAGAGGATGCAGGGGTGTCAGTGGCTGTTGTGTACCTTTGGTGTGGAGGCCATCCCTTCTCCCCACTTTCCTGTGAACCTGACTGGAGGTGCCTTGCTTGCACAGGAGGTCTGCTAGTAATGGGATACAAAACAAATATCCAGAAGTCAGTTACATTTTTATACACCAATAATGAAGTATCAGAAACTAAGCCAATAATCCCATTTACAATTTTATATGAAATAAAATACCTAGGAATAAATTTAATCAAAGATATAAAATATTATACTCAAAAAATTATGACACTAAAGAAATTGAAGAAGGTACAAATAAGTGGAAGAATATACTATGTTCAGGGATATGAAGAATTAGCATCATTAAAATGCCCATGCTATCCAAAACAATCTATAGACTCAGTGCAATTCTTATCAAGATATCAATGGTTTGTATCACAACACTAGAACAAATATTTCAAAAATTTATATGGAACCAAAAAAAAAAAGACACCCAAATAGCCACAGCAATCTTAAAAGGGAAGCAAAATATAGGAGGAATCACACCTGATATCAGACTATATTACAAGGTCATAGTAATCAAAACAGCATGGCACTGGCATACAAACAGACATATAGATACATGGAACAGAATAGAGAGTCCAGAAATAAAATTTCTCCTTTATGGTCAATTAATTTTGACAAAGGAGGCAAGAACATACTATGGAATAAGGCAGTCTATTCAATAAATTGTTTTGGGAAAATTAAGAAGATGCATGCAAAAAAAAAAAAAAAAGGAACTAAACTAGATCACCTTTTTACAACTTATCTATATATATAAAAGCTCAATATGCAAACTGTCCCTGTGGGAGCTCAACCCGGAGACTGATCACTTGCTATGATGTGTGCTGACCACCAGGGGGTGGTGCGGAATGAAGGCAAGCCCAGGCCAGCAGCTGGCAGCCGAGGAAGGGAGGCCCTGGCAGCAGCCAGAGGCCCTCATCAGCCCTGATTGCCAGCCAGGCCTACGGACCCTACCCATGCATGAATTTCATACACCAGGCCTCTATTATAAGAATAAACTCAAATGGATTAAAAACTGAAATGTTAGACTGGAAATGATACAAGTCCTAGGAGAAGACAAAGGAGTAAAATCTCAGACATTTCTCATAGCAATATTTTTTCCTGACATAACTCCTAGGGCAAGGAAAACAAAAGAAAAAATAAACAAATGGCACTACATCAAACTAAAAAGTTTTTGCACAGCAAAGAAAACCATCAGAAATAATGAAAAAACAATCTACGGAATGGGATAACATATTCTCCAGTTATAAATCAGATAAAGAATAAATTATAAAAATTTAACTCAACACCAAAAAATCAAGCAAACCATTAAAAAAAATGGTCAAAAGACTTTAATAGACACTTCTCCAAAGAGTACATTCAGATGGCAAATAGAGGAAAAGATGCTCACTAGCACTAATCATCAATGCAAATTAAAACCACAATGAGCCCAGCTGTGTGGCTCAGTGGTTGAGCATCGACCTATGAACCAGGAGGGAACAGTTTTATTCCAGGTGAAGGCACACGCCAGGTTGCAGGCTGGTCCCCAGAAGGTGTACAGGAGGCAGCCACTTAATGATTCTTTCTCATCATTGATGTTTCTATCTCTATCAGTTTATACCTGTCAGAATGGTTACCATCAGTAAAACAACTACTGTTGTTAAGGTTGTGGAGAAAAGGGACCCTCATGTACTGTTGGTGGGAATGCAGATTGGTGTAGGCACTTTGGAAAACAGCATGGAGTTTCCTAAAAAAAAAACAAAAAACAAATTAAAATTGAACTGCTGCCAAAACTGGTTTGGCTCAGGGATAGAGTGTTGACCTGCGAACTGAAAGGTCCCAGGTTTGATTCTGGTCAAGGGCATGTACCTTGGTTGTAGGCACATCCACAGTAGGGGGTGTGCAAGAGGCTGCTGATCGATGATTTTCTCTCATTGATGTTTCTAACTCTCTATTGCTCTCTCTTCCTCTCTGTAAAAAAATCAATAATATATATATATATATATATATATATATATATATATATATATATATATATATATTTAAATTGAACTGCTTTATGACCCAGCAATTTTCACTTCTGGAGATACACTCAAATATATGTGACAGCATGGATGTACCAGCAAAGTATTATGTTTGTGACAGCATGGATGTACCTGGGGAATATTATGTTAAGTGAAATAAAGCAGTCAGAGAAGACAAGTACCATCTGATCTCACTTATATATGGAATATGATGAAAAAAGTAAACTAACAAACAAAATAGAGACAGATTTATAAATGCAAAGAAATTGACTGACAGCTGCCAGAGGGGAGAAGGGGTAGAGGGCTGGGTAAGCCGAAACCGGTTTGGCTCAATGGATACAGCGTCGGCTTGCGGGTTCGATTCTGGTTAAGGGAATATACCTTGGTTGCGGGCACAGTAGGGGGTGTGCAAGAGGCAGCTGATCGATGACTCTCTCTCATCGATGTTTCTAGCTCTCTATCTCTCTCCCTTCCTCTCTGTACAAAATCAATAAAATATATATTAAAAAAAAAAGAGGGCTGGGTAAAAAAGGTGAAGGGATTAAGAAAAAAAAAAAAAAGCCCAAAATTAATAAACAGAGACAATGGTCTGATGATTACCAGATGGAAAAGGGGGTTGAGGGAGGTAGAAGATGGTAAAGGAGGGACAAATGGTGACAGTAGACGAATTAATTTTGTGTGATGAACACACAATACAGTATACAGATGATGTATTATAGAATTGTACACTTGAAACCTATATAATTTTATTAACTAATGTCACCCCAATACATTTAATAAAAATAATAATAAAAAAATAATTTTCTAGACAGACAGCTTTTGCTGCCATCATCTCCCCAAACAAGATAAAAGCTTAGAGCCAAGTCATTGCCCTATCCAGATTCTGGAGCCAGGGTGGTGTCCAGAATTGTAATCCACTGCTTTGCATTCACCTCTGAGGGCCATCTTTTCAGGATTAGAATTTATCTCTGGCAGTGGAATAGCTGAATTGCAAAATATTCTCATTTTAATAAAATATTGAATTATTTTTAATAAATTTTAAATTAAAATGTAGAATATGCAAACTTTTAAATATTAGAATGTTTACATCAAAAATTTTTTTTTCTAATCCTCACTTGAGGACATTTTTTTTTTTCTTTGAGAGAGAGAGAGAGAGAAACATAGATAGGCTACCTCCCATAAACACCCAGCCTGAGATCAAACCCTTGAATTGAACCCACAGGATAGATATGTCCTGACAGGCAATCAAACCTGCAACCTCCAATTGAGCCACACTAGCCAGGGATATTTACTCTCATTTTTAAAATTCAAGAAAAACATCATTTGTTTGGCTACATAGTTGCAAATATTTTTTAAGGTTTATTAACTTGGATTATTTTTGTATTTTTTTCCCAGGTGTAATTAAAACTAAAATTTTAATTTTTGTCTACTTTATTTTGTTTGAAGCATGTGCGATAAATATTTTTTCCTTTTGAAATTCATTTTCCATGTCACTATGTCACTGTTGTTTGAGTTTGAATCCTTTAACATTAAACTTTAGTGTGTACCTTGAGTGATATTTATTTTTTAATGCTTTTTATTGATTTCAGAGAGAGGATGGGAGAGGGCCAGAGAGATAGAAACATCAATGAAAGAGAAACACCAATTGGCTGCCTCTTGTATGCCCCCTACTGGGGATCGAGCCAGAAACCGAGGGCGTATCCCCGATCAGGCATCAAACCTGAGACCCCCTCGTGCATGAGACAATGCTCAACCAACTAAGGCACACTGGCTGAGCAGTAATTGTCATTTTTAAAGAAATGCTAAGAAAATAGATATTTTATATGGTCATAACACTTGAGGATACTTTTCTTTAAATCCAATTATAGTTTTTAATTAAAGATAACATTTTTCAAGAGGAGACAGAAAATGTATCTGTATTGATTGGACATTAACACTTAGCATAATCTCATTCCTTGTCTTTTATTTGCAGAGGGCAAGAAAGTTGGACAAATAAACAGGATTTTTCATTTGCTTTTCCAGAAAAAAACCCAACCCTGTTAAGTCAGTATTATTTCTGGTTTCAGATGAAGAACTCAAGATCTAGGAAGGTTGAGTACCTCACCCACGGTAACGCCTAATCTGGTAGGGGAGCAGAGTCTGGCTTCTATGTCAGGTATGACTGATTCCCAAACCCACGGTTTGTCACACCCCATATTACCAGGGCAGAAGAAATTGTCTGTTTGAATTCATGATAGTGCAATGCAACTTAATAGCAACATTTTTAGGAGCATGCTGGGATGTTGGGTGGGGAAGGAGATTATCTCACCCCATCATTACTAAATTATACCCTCTGTTACCATATGACAGCCCACGTTCTCTTGTAAAAGAGGAGAAAGTGGCTGATAATATATGGGCTATAGAGCCTTGTTCACTTGTTTTGTTAGCTAAAGGAGATGCATAGATGAGGTAGTGTGATTACACAACTGTAGCAACATAAAGACTATTCTACTTCTGCGTGCTCTAGTAGTATTAAAGTTACGGTGAAAGAAATGCTGTTTTATACTTGGGGATTCTGAAGATTTTCTTATCAGGAAAAGGTCTTAAAGCCATTAATATTCGGCTGGCTGGATAAAGGCCGAAGCTAAGAATAAATATGTTATAGCATCTTCTACAAGTAAAAGTAAAGAGTCCTGGCTAGAACTAGGTAAAATCAGGACATTCAAATGGCCTCTCAACCAAATGTCCCTCTCAGCCAAGGGACAACTGGAGTGTGTGTGTGTGTGTGTGTGTGTGTGTGTGTGTGTTGTGTGTGTGTGTGTGTGACTCAGGGGGCCGATGTCAGAAAGTGCCTTACCCAGAGGTGTGTGAGCTAAGGAACCAGCTTCTTCCTCTTGATCTCTCCTCAGAGCCCAGCGCCAGGGTCTCAGATACCTTATTTTTCTTAAGTAAAATCACCTACAGAGAAAACACGTGTAGGGAGCAGCCATAGGAGCAAGCCTTGGACTGACCACAAAGAAGTCCCAGCTTGGAGGGGAGAGCCCTCCTAGCATAACTAAGGTTGACCTTATAGTCCTCCCTAGTTCCTTTCTAGGTAGGTAATGGGCTGTGGGAGGTGCAGCAAGTGCTGCCAAAGCAAGAGCATTGTCAACATGTTGACCACTTTCCTTGTTTTGCTTTGTGTGCTCTGACTATAAAATAAAGCTTCGGCTTGCAGGCTGGGTCTCTCTGTATCCTCATCCAGGCACAAGAGATCCACCTAGCCCCAGCTGTATTCTCTTGACTGTCTTCTTTAATCCTTCATTGCCCCTCCTCAGGTTCCCCCCTGGCCATGTTGGACGTGGTTCAAGCATGTGCATGCCTGCTTTTGTTAGATGACAAACGTTAGCTTTAAAGATGACAAAGATACTGATGTCTAAGCTGTGCTGGAAGAGTTTAAATAATTATTTTTCCTTCAATGCTGACAAAATAAATTTTTAAAAGTTAATATATACTTTTAGATTTTTAATTTTAAGTGATGAGGGTATCTAAATGAGTAAATCAAATATTCTAAATATACTCATAGCTATTTCATCTAAATCCCTAGAAGTTTGTACAAGTGGACAAAAAATTTGGAGAAGAAATATCTCATGGAGACATGGGATTCCATCATTTGTCATTAAATGATTGATTTTTTAATTTCTCTATTTGTTCAAATGTTTGTTTCTATCCCTCAGTAAACTTAGGATCTTGGTGATGAAACAGGTATAGAGGGTGACATAATAAACATGTGGAGAAAATCTTGTCGCCCAACTAGCTTGGCTCAGTGATTGAGTGTCAACCTGTAAACCAGGAGGCCCGGGTTGCAGTCTCAATCTCCAGTGTAGGGTGTGCAGGAGGCAGCCAATAAATCATTCTCTCTCATCCTTGATGTTTCTATTTCTCGCTCCCTCTCCCTTCCTCTCTGAAATCAATAAAAACATATTAAAAAGAAGGAAGGAAGGAAGGAAGGAAGGAAGGAAGGAAGGAAGGAAGGAAGGAAGGAAGAGAAAGAAAGAAAGAAAGAAAGAAAGAAAGAAAGAAAGGAAGGAAGGAAGGAAGGAAGGAAGGAAGGAAGGAAGGAAGGAAGAAGAAAGAAAGAAAGAAAGAAAGAAAGAAAGAAAGAAGAAAGAAAGAAAGAAAGAAAGAAAGAAAGAAAGAAAGAAAGAAAAATGTGACCCTGAATTCCAGGATTGCTACTTGGGAAGGTTCACAAAGGAAGTATGCAGACCGACCTAGCTCTCATTCTCTTGGTCTGATTCTCCACTCTGTCCATCTAATTGAACATCGCTGATGAGCATGGGAATGTCATCTGCTCATGGTGCAGTAGCTTGTCATTTCTCCATGCAGTGGTGTCACAAGTACCAGCTTCATTCCTTTACCCTCACTTAGGAAGGTGAGAAGCCTGAGACATTAGAGTTCAAAGGAGAAATGGGAAGGAAATAATGGATTCCCCGGCAAGCCTCAGCTCCAGAAATCCTGCACAAGTACACCCAAATAAGGAATACAATCTTTCTCATTGGCTGGTAGTGTTAAATAGATGTCAGCATCAGTTGGGTTGTATAAAGATAAAAGGTTCTTTTCTCCTCACCAGGAGAAGCTCTGGTGGGCACATTAGCTGATGTTCTCTGATGCTTCAGCCTTCTACCTCATCTGGGTCAACATATTCATCCAGTAGAAGTATCTACTGAGTGCTGTTAGCCTCAGCTAGTGGAAGCAACTCTGCATTCCCACCCAGCTGCTTCAGAACAAAACTGTGGGGAGTGCAGTAAATCTCAGTAGGCATACTGAGCTCCTCCCCTACAAACTCATGCTAAGGAGATTCATCTGATACTTACATTGTTTGGGAGGCACACAATGCTCACAAATAGTTTGGAAAGAAGAAAAAAAATGGCGTTAAAATTTAAAACTATCTAACTGTTCAAATATTCCAAGTGATTGTGTGTGTGTGTGTGTGTGTGTGTGTGTGTGTGTGTGTATTGGTGGAAAGAGCATCTGGGTATAGATTGTGGGCCAATGAGTTGGAGTACTATTGGAAACATGATGGCTCTTAGCTTTCCCCAAGTGAACATACCAGTTATTCAGAAATGCAACTTAAAAATCAAATTAGTTGCTTTATAATTTTGAAAGTGTTGGCTATACACAGTAAAAATAAATTAAAGCAGTTCAGAAAGATACACAATGAAAAATATGACACTCTTCTCCCTTCCTATGCCCCTAGTCCACTCCCCTGAGGTAACTATATCCGCCAGGAATGCTTTGCCTACAAGTTATCAAGAACCCCCACTAATAGTGACAATTGTTAATTTACATGAAGTTCAAAGGCAGGTGATGTCTGAGTCGTGTGACATAACTCAGGTGGTGTTTTGTAGTTTGTGACATAAGCAAGAAACCACCCTCTATTCACAATATGCCAGCAATATCACACCTCATATCCACAAGGTGACCAACATATCTCTAGGCAGTACATTTTTTTCAAATAAAAGGTTCTTAAGCAGGAAGAAAAGGGGTAGAAGCAAAAAGAGCTTTCTCTTCGTGCATGTCTTTATTTTCTGAGAAGGGGAAGCCTCCCAGAGTCCTACGCAAACTTCCTTGATTTCTCATTCCCCAGGCAAAAACTGAGTCTTATCCCTAGCCCCACGGTAAGCAAAAGAGAATGAAACTTCTATGACTGGTTTAGGGAGATCATAACTCATCCTCTGGGACCAGGCATGTGGCTGCCTGAACAAAACCAGTGAGTGTTCTGTTGGCAAGAACCAAGGGGAGTGGCTATTAGATAGGCAGCGCCAATGATGGCTACAATCAAAAGGATTAACTGGGTCTTAATTTTGCCAGGAAATTTTCTAAGTAAATAAATGCTATCTAATGTATCTAATGCATGGGGGGCAGTTAGGGGTGATCAGGCTGGCTGGGAATCAGGCATTTGAGGGCCAGCAGGCCGGCAGCAGGGGGCAGTTGGGGGCGAGCAGGACAGCAGGCAGAGTAGTCAAGGGAAATCAGGCAGGTAGACAGGCAGGTGAGCAGTTAGGAGCCAGCAGTCCTGGATTTCGAGAGGGATGTCCAACTGCTGGTTTAGCTCTATCCCTGTAAACCAGCAGTAGGATATCCTTTGAGGGGTCCCAGATTGGGGAAGTTGCAGGCTGGGCTGGGGAACACCAATCCCCCTACCCCCATGCATGAATTTTGTGCACTGGGCCTCAGGCCTCTAGTTTTTAGATAAATGAAGTACTGTATGCATAATGCTTAGCAAATAACTACCACATAGTAATTTCTTTATTGATACTAATTACTATTATTATTTTATTGTCATTATTACTTATAGTTTGTGAGACAACATACACTTTTTTTTTTTTTTTTTTTTTTTTACAGAGAGGAAGGAAGAGGGATAGAGAGCTAGAAATGTTGATGAGAGAGAAACATCAACCAGCTGCCTCCTGCACAACCCCCACTGGGGATGTGCCTGCAACCAATGCACATGCCCTTGAATGGAATTGAACCCAGGACGACCTTTCAGTCTGCAGACCGCTGCTCCACCGCTGAGCCAAACCGGTTTCGGCAACATATACCATTTTTTAAAACAGAATGAGTGAACCGCATCTAGCACGGCCAGGAGTGAACCTGAGGAGGAGCCAAGGAAGATTAAAGAAGGCAGATAAGAGAATACAGTTGGGATAAGGTGGATTACTGCGCCTGGATGAGGACACAGTGACACAGCCTGTAAGCCGAAGCTTAATTTTATAGTCAGATCACACAAAACAAAAGAAGGACAAGATGTTTAAATGTTCTTGCAAAATTTCAAATCTGCTTCTTTCCTGTTGTTGCCATTCTTTGTTTAGGCAGCATTTGTTGCACCCACCACAGACCACAGCCCTTAGCTACCTGGGACTGCAGGGTTGGATTTTAAGGTCAAGTTTACAACCATAGACTTTTGGCTATAATTGTACTGGGAGGGCTTTGCCCTCCAAACTGGGACTTGTATGTGGCTTTGGCACAAGTCAATCTGTGGCTTGAATCTGTCTGAACGCTGTAGCAGCTCTCCCCAAATGAGGATTATTTCTTTTTTATTTTATTTTATTTTTTAATATATTTTATTGATTTTTTTACAGAGAGGAAGAGAGAGTGATAGAGAGAAACATCGACGCGAGAATCATCAATCAGCTGCCTCTTGCGCACCCCCTACTGGGGATGTGCCCACAACCAAGGTACATGCCCTTGATCAGAGTTGGACCTGGGACTCTTTAGACCTCAGGCCAATGCTCCATCCATTGAGCCAAACCGGTGTAGGAGAGGACTATTTTCTAGCAGACACTTTATCTGTACTTTAAAAGATTCTGCCATCAGTTCTATATTGGGCTATTGAATATTCTTGAAGATATTGGCTGCAAAACTCCTTTAAAGAGAGATAAGAATGACCATGGTCAGCAGTAAATTCCTTTTAAACACAGTGAACTGGTTTTGTGAATAATAGCTAGGTGACTAAATGTTTACTTTCTGATGACTATCTAGCCACAAATATTTTCTAATCATGTTAATATGCAGGCAGAATGAAGAAGGTTAGGTGTTCACATTTTTGGTGTATTTGCACAAAATATCATGTTAGCAAGAGAAATTTATATCATGGACAGACTTTTTGGAAGAAAAAATAACTTCACTACTATTTTCCTAATTTATGTTGTATCAATACAGAGAAGATGAGAGTTGTTTGAGACATTCTCAGGGAAGAGAAGGCCAATACAGAAATTTCAAGTAAAAGAAAGCACTTTTCTTTAAGTATTTGACATAATTGGATTAGAGCCCATGGGAGGGAAAAAGAGCAGAAGAGGGAAGTCTCCTTCCTTATCCCTGAAATAGGAACCTGACAGGGGTCTCCGAAGGTGAATGTGCGCTGAGTTAGGCCTCAGATTGCCTTGCAGCCTCCACGAGCTGACCTCTCATCATCCTTAAGGCCAGCTTGTAAAATGGCTTGTCTTTAAGGTAAAAAACACTCTCCTTTAGTCCCCCTTTCTACTGTTTCTCATCATTTGCCCTGAAATATGTTGCTAAAGGTAGACACATTAGTTGTTTTTTAAATAAACAAGTTATTTAATCTCTCAGACTTCACATTCTTCCATTTTTAACACAAGTGGGTTGAATCAGATGATGGCTAAGGTGTCTCGATTTAAAAGTCTAAGTTGAAGATCAGTGTTTTCAGAAGGGGTTAGTCACCGGAATGACCTGAAAACACTTCTAAAAATACTTACCCGAACCCTATCTTCAAATATTCCGATTCATTCATTCAACTAATGGTTCCTGAGGACCTTGCGTTGAAGTCTGGACCCAAGAGGGACCAAAACAGACATAGTCCCATCCTGCCCCGGGCGCTGCAGAAGGACCGAGCGTGAACCCGGTGATGTGTTTTAAAACATTACTGTCCAGGTCATTTTGGTAACCAGACAGTTCAGAGGAACAATGTTTTAGACCAAATGCAAACAAGAGACATTTCTGAGGGGCTGTTTTAATTTTATTTGGGATGAACCCAGCTATACACTCTAGGAATGCACCCATTTTTCACTGAAAAAAAAATTTAAATATTTTAGCTTCTCTAGAATATATACATGACAGGGCAAAAGTAGGCTTACACTTGTTTGTATGAAAAATAGTACAATAATGAATAAATAATAATGCAAGAATACACTGTTTCCCAACTGTAAACCTGCTTTTGCTTCACCCTGTATATAGGTGCATATATATATATATATATATATATATATATATACACACACACACATTCTTGTATATGTAAAAGATATATGCATATCTTAGATGGAAACATAAATGATAAGAAGAAAGCATACACTTAACAGATTAGTCAGAATATGCTGGTATTGGGTGAGTTTTTAACAAATTAACATTGTTGGTTGATACATTAACTATGGGCATCTGCACAAGTTAAAAGAAAATTATATCTGATTTGAAAGGCTGAGGGTTAAAGTTCAGATTGCTTATGCAAATAAGTGAGTTGTTTGTTTTGAATTCTGCTATTCACTGTGATTTCTCTCAGAGGAATTTTAAAGCCTCACCTACTTTAATGTTCAACACTTTGAAACTAGCTGAGATTTACAAACAGACATTTTATGCTTGCTAGGGTCCTTTTTCTCTAAATATTACCAGAGTGAGAAGTCACCAACATGAAACAAATGAAAGAATTCCCGTTTCAGTGTTGATACCACCAAACTATAAACACAAAGACAATTTGACCTCGCTGCTGGGACTGTACCTCTGGGAGACCAAAAGAGTAGATGTCAACAAAGGGACTATGAATGGCCAACCCTTAATTGTTTGATGTGTAAGTTAGTCAGACTCTTTATCACAAGAGTCCTCCCTCTCCCCCCTGAATCAACACCTACATTTCAATTGGACCAGTGGAAAATAAAAAGATGCCATTCTAAGCATCCCAGGTCTATTCACTTGTAGTCTCCCTGGGCCCTTCAGGGCTCAAAAGAAGAGACTTTTATTTACTGCAGGGACCACAAGCAGGTAGAGGCTGGGGGCAGGGAGTGAAGAAGTAATGTGAGAAGCTAAGAGACTAGCCAGAGTGGGAAACAGGTAAACAGTCTTGGCTGGAAAAGGACAAGAAGAAGATGCTACAGGCCAGAATAAAACCTGAGGGAAGGGCTGCTGTGGCTGTGAAAGCACAAATTAACAGAAATCCCTCCAGGCAGGCCACAGGGAGTAAGTACTACTCTTACCTCTCGCTCTTTCTTTCCACGATGATTACCTTAGCAGGTTCCCAGCGCCAAGTTTCCTCGGGCCAGGGCAAGACAGCGTATCAGGGATGCTCGGGAGGTTTAAGGAAAACCTCAGACTCTCCAAACCAGAGACTCTCTCAAAAGATCATTTGCAGTGGAAGTTTAAAATTATGCTCCATTCTTTCTATTGTACATAGACTATTTACTTTGTGGACCAATGGCTATTTTCAAATCTAAACTCAGGTTTTCATTTCAAAAAAGTATTTTCTATGTTTTTACTCAATTCTAGCTGCAAGAATTATGTGTTGTTGTTTTTTAAATACATTTTTATTGCTTTCCGAGAGGAAGGGAGAGGGAGAGAGAGAGATAGAAACATCAAGAATGAGAGAGAATGTATTGATCCGCTGCCTCCTGCGTGCCCCACACTGGGGATCAAGCCCAAAACCCAGGCATATGCCCTGACCAGGAATTGAACCTTGACCTTCTGGTTCATAGGTCAATGCTCAACCACTGAGCCACACTGGCTGGGCAAGAATTATTTGTTTTTATGTTACCTCCTCCTCTAATCAGTTATTATATTATGAATAGTAAATGGTAAGCAAGGAGCCAAATCTAATACAAAAACAATATTTAGGATTAGCTGTAATTGCTCCTCTACTTTAGCAAGGATAATCCAGAATTTTACTTTGGTGATTAAAATAATAGGATTAAAAGACAATTCAGCTCATTTGTGCATTCCCTCTTATTATAAGAGTTGGCTGTGTAGTTACAGGACCTCTCTCTTTAATGTGGGTGTGGGCCTGAATCAACCGTCACACCAAAGCTTGTCTTCTTGAATAATTGGATTATTGAAAACACCATAGTACATTTTATAAATTTAGCAAGAAAAAGAATAACCATCTTTAATGCTGTTGAAATCCTGGATGGATAGCTGGCTCAGAGACACTGCAAGATGAAGGCAACAGCAGCTCAAATGTCATTGCCTAAAGGAGGACAACCAATGTTAGGCTGGTTGCCATCCATGTGATTTGACAAAAGGTTGCCCAGAAGGGATGTCACCCACTGCAAGAAGCACAAATGTTGTTGCCAGGATTTTATATTTTTCAAATGCAGGACCAAAGGTAATTTGATTGAGCATCGTATAAATGATTTGTACATCCAGAAAGCAGGATGCCTTTCCCAGGAAAACACTTGAAGAAGAGAACCTTTGAACATTTAAATCAGAAAGAAATACACTAGTGTCTAGTTTTCAAAGGGTACTTTAAAAATGAGTAATTTTATAGTGGGAAAACTAAATTTTCTAATTTTTATTTATTTTTCTTATTTGTGAAAGTCAACAGAGGTGTGAAGTAAGGGATGGATAGCAGGAAATCCCATTCAATTCCATTGCATTTGCAAGTTACAATTTAAGGTAAATGTTAGCCATTTGCAATTATTTTCAAGCAATCAAAGTAACCTTTCTTTCATAATAACTTCAGCATTAGGTTTAGGGAGTCTGAAGAAGAGACGGCTGATTCAATCTGAGTGCAAAATATGCCCCATTAAGATCCTCCTTTGCCTTTACACCCTGATACCTAATAAAGTCCCAGGTCCAAATATGACTATTTAGTATCTAGTCTATTTTACTTGTTTAAACTTGCTTCCACCCACTCATTCCAGCCACAAATAGCAAGATATGGAAGTACCAGGTGCTTCCATGTGTGAGGCAGACTATGCTTATTCTGTTGTGAGATCGCCAAGGCTTCCATCACCACTCTCCTCCACAAAGATCTGAATGGTTTCTCGTGGCCAATAAGACCATCACAAGATAATATACTTAGAAACTCATCTGCGGTTTGGTTCTCTTTACCCACCTCCACATAATGCCCTCACTCCCACCTGAGCTTTGCTTTCTTTATTTTTTTGGTATAAGGTTCTGTCTGTGGTCTCATATAGAAGCAACTTGAAAACAACTATGTTTTTTGAAAGTCTGAAGTCATTGCTAAAGACAAAGCTCTGTAAGAAAGACAGGAAGGAGAGAGGGAAGGAGGGACCTGAGGAAGGCCACAGGTGAGAGGAAATGTTCCCCCAGCTGTGGAAGGGGTAGATTCTGAGAAGAGAGGATCCTTGTCCCCCACTCTGTGGAGTGATGAGCTCAGAAGGAAGAGCTGCAGAGAATACCTAGGGTGAACAGACCTTGAACTTTGGGGTTCCAGTGAACAGCAATAGGAGATTTTTTTCTCAATTTAAAACTGACTTTAAATTCCTTATTACATATCATAGTCAACTTATGATAATATAGGATTCTGGTGAGGAGGATGTGTGATACACAATCTTAAAAATCACATTCCATTTCAGATCTTACTATTATTAGCTACTATAGGCCTGGAGCATGGATTTGTGCACATTGAAAGGGAATTAATTAGACGGTGGCTGGTGGGGCAGGACTGGGTGAGGTGGGCCGGGCACACCCTGGAGCCAATCTCCCGTGGTCCCTCCCTGGCCTGCAGTACCTGTAGCTGCTCCAGGGCTCTAAGGGCATCTGTGGAGTGAGTGGGGTCCCTCCAGCAGGTTGGGTTCCTCAACTAAGCCTATGGGGATCAGGCTGAAACTGGCAGTCTGACATCCCCAAGGGATCCCAGAGTGCAAGAGGGCACTCTACAAAATTGCTGTTGCTCAGCAGCTTCTGCATTGAGTGTCTGCCCCCTGGTGGTCAGTGTGCATCAAACCTACCAACTGGTCTCCTGGTCATTTAGCCTTTTATATATATATAGATTGTTTAGAATAAATGATGACTCCTCCCTCAATGATCCTTATGTCATGCATACAAAATTAGGGATTAACACCCTAATTAGGCAGTGTTGTAAAAATAAGACATGGTGAACAGTATGTGACACACAGAGTTAACTGTGGAGAGTTATACAATTTTTTCACACTCAAAAAAATTCCCTTAGGAACAGTATTTACCAACTTTCCCATCCTTTAAAAAGAACAACTCTTTGGGTCAATTTTTTGTTTGTTTATTTGTCTTGCTTTTAATTTATAATAAGAACAAGTAACTAAAATCTGCCCTTATAACAAATGTTTAAGTGCACTATACAATATTGTTATCTATAGGTGCAATATTCCACAGCAGATCTCCACAACTTATTATCCTGTATAACTGGAACTTTGCACCTGTGATCAGTAACTCCTCCTCCCCTCCTTCCTCCAGCCCCTGCAACACCATTCTGCTTTCTGTTTCTGTGAGTCTAACTATCTTAGATACCTCATGTAAGTGGAATCTTTTAGTATTTTTCCTTCTGGAACTGTCCTATTTTCACTTAGCACAGTGTCTTCAGGTTCATCCATATTGTCACAAATCACAACTTCTCTTTCTCTTTTAAGGCTGAGTTATATGCCATTGCATATACTATATACACACTACATTTCTATATTCACTCATCCATGATGGACATTTAGGTGTTTATTGAATAATGTGAATATTGATGCAGTGAATATGGGAGTGCATATAGCTCTTTCAGATACTGATTTCATTTCCTTCAGATATATACCCAGAGTGGGATTGCTGGAACCTATGGTAGTTCTATTTTAATTTTTTGAGGAACCACTGTACTCTTTCCCAAAGGGGCTAGATCATTTTACATTCCCACCAATAGTGTACAAGGGTTTCAATTTTCCCACATCTTCTGGTTTTAAAAGAGCAAATAAGTAGCCCCTGTCTGTGTTGTTCAGTAGTTGAACATCGACCTATGAACCAGGATTTTTGATTCCCTGGGCACATGCCTAGGTTGAGATGTGCAGAAGGCAGCCAACCAATGATTCTCTCTCATCATTGATGTTTCTATCTCTTCCTCTCCCGTTCTCTCTGAAATCAATAAAAATATATCTTTACTTGATCTCTTCCCCTTACCCCCACCCTCCCCTACTTTCCCTCTGAGGTTTGAGAGTCTGATCGCTGTTTCTCTTTCTCTGGGTCTGTTTTTGTTCATCAATTTATGTTGTTCGTTATTTCCTCTAGATGTGTGAGATCATGTGATCCAAGAAATACCCTTGTAAGAACCTAAACTGCAACAAGCAATAATGATTATGCTGGGAGGCAAATGAATCAGTCTGTAGTGAGTTCCTTTCTGGGCCAACAGTTCTTTTGAGTCCCAATTTCAATGTCAAATAGTTTCTTATGTGTACAATCAGCCATGATATTTCAAATCTGGTTGGTCAACAAATGGTGGTAATGCAGGTGCAACCATCTCTGGTTTGGTCCTGGGCATCCTTCAGCAACACACAGCTACTGTCTGCTGGTATGTTGAGGCATCATCAGCATCTTCCGTCTCTGAATTGTGTCTCTTCTCTCTTCTTGGCTGGAGCGCTTCTGTCTATTTCTCTCTGTTACATGATTCCAGATGGTCTCAGAGTTGTTTTCTGAAAATATACAAACATATTCTCGACCAAAAGTTAATAAAGGGATATATTTTTTTAAATTTGACTTGGGATTCTTTTTCATTCCCCCCCTACGCCCCCAAATAATTTTCCCCTGGCTTGTTTTGACACCATGTGTGTATTTTCATGGGTATCTTGACTTGTGTGCATGCATATGGGCCTAGCCAGTGGCCATGGACAACAGAGGGTTGGGGGCATATATAGGGAGGGGGTTGGAATGGAAATGGGGGGATAAGGACAATTATGTGAAACCATAATCAATAAAATAAATTAATTAATTAAAAATAAATAAAAATAAACAAATAAAATAAATAATATAAAAAACTGATAATAGTAATTACCTAAAAATAAAAAAAAATAAAAAAATTTCTTCAGTTAAAGCTATTGGGAATTACAGAATTGATACCTGTATTTATTTATTTTACTTTTTTCCCTTCTAATGTTCTTTATGCATATTTCAATATATACATATAAAAATTTCTGTTTAAAAAATAATACTACTAATACAACTGAAAAATTAACCATCATTCTTCCAGTAAATGGTCAAATTTCTAATTGTCTTATAAATATAATAAATGCTTTAAAAAATAGTTAAATGAGAATCCAAATAAAATTATATATATATATATATAAAATATCTTTACAAAAGAACAAATAAACAACATTCACCTAAAACAATAGTTTTTAGTACAGTTTGGGGTCACAAGACCCCTTGGAGAATCTAATGAAAGCCACGGGACCCTCCTACCAGTAAAATGCACACATAAAATAAATAACGCAATTTGTTTCTTGGAATGAAGGGCCCTATATAACCTATTTGCAAACCCCAGTTTAAGATTACTTCCTTAGATTAAGCTATTCTTGACACATTCTGATTTAAAGATTGACAAGTTGTTGTTTTTTTTTATAAAAAGCAAGACAGCACATATTTCATTCTGTGGGCCAGTCTCTATCAAAACCACTCAATCCTGCATTTGTATTACAAAAAACGGCCATAGAAAGAACATTTTTTAAAAAAATGAGCATGACTGCATTCCAATAAAACTTTATTTGTAAAAAACAGCTATAGGCTGGCTTTGGCCCTTGGGCTGTAGTTTAGTGATCCATTAATTAATTCTTTCAAAAGAACTAAGTGGATTGCAGTAGTTTGGAACTGGGAAACTCTTGAACACACAAACCCGTGTGGACACACACACACACACACACACACACACTATGAAGGCCATACAAACACACTGTAAAGGAGTAGCAGCTGCTAGATCTCCTTTCCTGGAATACTTAAGATGAGAAACCACGAAGATAATCTCCTCCCTTCACATTTGGTAATAATCTTTTAATTGGCATCTGATGTCTTACTTCAGTTGCTCTATCTAGAACATCATTCTTTAGTACTTCTTCCAGTGATATAAGATTATAGTGCATTTTAGTTTATGATGAGGAAGAGAGGAAGATGCTGAGGGTATAGCAGGCATTTCTCCATACCTATCTTCTACCATGTCTCCTCAGAACAACATGCCTCCTTAAAGAACCTGCTCCAGGTTCCATCCATGGTTTATTTTCTGTTACTGTGTTTCCAAAATTTGTTCTTGGGGAGCACACTCGATGGTATTCACGGTAAAAATTCCCAAAACTATAACAATGTGAGCATAAATTCTATGTAGTAAATGTCTGTACATTTAAACATCATTGGAAAGAAAACGACTTTCAAGCGCCTTGCTGATAGCTGCCAGCAAGTTTCCATGAAGAACAAACACTCAGACTAACCTGATATATCAGGGTCCAAGTCCCAGGTGGATCAAGAAGAAGAGATAGTTCTAATTTATCTGGGCTCTGGGGAGGTTAGGTGATTCTGTTATATGAGGCAATAAATTCAGAAAACGTGGACCAGACAGCATAATTTTTAGGTGAGAATACAAATTGCCAGAAGGTCAAAAAATAACTCAAGGTGTTTTTCAAAGTCAGCTGGAAGCCTAGATTTTCTTAAAAAAGTTTTCATCACCATCTTAAAGAAATAAAGAAGTCAACCCAGACAATGCCCTAGAAAAACACACCTTATGAAAGCAACTCAAGAAGAAATGGAAACTGTGAATCTACCAATAATCATCAAAGAAATTGAATAAACAGATTAAACTCAAACTCCTATTATTCTGTCTCCAAATACACTACATGGTTTTACAGACCAGTGAACCAAGCATTTGAGAAAGTCCCTAACTTATATATATTTTAAAAAGTTATAGAGAATAAAAGAAAATAGTTTTCATATTGTCAGCATAGACAGATATAAAGAAAGGGAGCAAATGGAATTGGACATTAAGGCATCCACAGGCTTACCAGGTGGGCGGCCGCATCCTCCACGGAGGGGCCTAATCCCCTAAATGAGCAAGAAGAATTGGTCTCCTCTGGCTGGGATTATGGGATTATGAAGGGAGAGATAAAACAGCAGGGGAAATTCTTCTGCTGAGGCATGGGCGGTAGCAGCTAAAATGGCAGCCATAAAGGGAGGTACCTAATCTGGGGAAAGGATCTAATTGGATAAGGGGCAAAGATCCCTGGAGGATCTAAGAAATGGATTGATTGGGGGAGGGCCCAGCACAAACCCACAGAGGACTGGAAAAGAGAATGGTTAGTTGGAAAGCCCACGGTAATATCTAAGTTTAACAGAGGCCTCTGTTGGTAGCACACGTCTGCCCATCCTTCTCCTATTCCTGTGTGCTCTCTGTTGCACATGTGGGGGCCCAAGTGCAGGCCTGGGTATGGCAATGCAGCAGGCCAGAGTGCAGGTGAGTACAGAGACCAAGCTAGCTAATGGGGACAGAGACTGAGCTAGACTAAGTCTTGGCATGGACTGAACTGAACTACACCCTCAATGCCGGGCCAATGGCACAGAATTTCTGGACTCCGGGCCTCCTTCTGGACATGGTGAAGACAAGACTGCCCTTCTTCCCCCGCAGAACTGAGCCATCTGCTCATGGATGGAATGCTGGGCACCTAGGTGCAGTCATTTATTTCTACCCCAACAAATCTTACCACTGTACCTCATCCTCCCATGTATGCGTCCCCAGAAATGCTTTTCTGGTGACTCCATGGAAGAACGCTGTTTCCACTGGCTACATCATCAGTTAAAGGTGCTAGAATAGCCTAATCTTGATACCTAAGCCATCTGAGGGTAAGATCAGAAAGTGACAATCGCCAAAATCGGTTTGGCTCAGTGGATAGAGCGTCAGCCTGCGGACTGAAAGGTCCCAGGTTCGATTCCGGGCAAGGGCATGTACCTGGGTTGCGGGCACATCCCCAGTAGGAGGTGTGCAAGAGGCAGCTGATCGATGATTCTCTTTCACCGATGTTTCTAACTCTCTATCCCTCTCCTTTCCTCTCTGTAAAAAAATCAATAAAATATATATTTTAAAAAAAAGTGACAATCACATTCTGATCAGAGAATCAAATTCCTCCCTTGCTCATGGGAGTGGGGTGGAGGTTCTGGGGCTACTGCTGAAAGGAGCACTTTCAGAAGCCTGGGGGAGGGGGAAGAAGGAGGTGTGGTCAAAGGCTTTATTTGCATGGACTTACCTTCCTGTTTCCAGTGCCCCCCTTCCCTTAACCCAGTCCTGAAAGAGGGCAGATGGTGCAGCAGAGCCAAAAGAGCTAGTGTCCAGAGTTTCCGTTCCATTGTGCTGAGTCCAGTTCAATCCAAATTCAGTCCATCAGTCCACTGTGTGGGTTCCACATGGCCATGAGCCACATGGGCGAGTGCAGGGAGCATGCCCCTGCAGCAGGGATCACAGGAGCACAGGCAAGCAAGAGAGGCAAGAGCCCTGTGTGAGAGAGAGGCCACCTCCTTTGTTCAGAAGCTTACACATTCAGGTTTTGTGCCCTTGCAGCGGCCACTGACTTGCTCCCAGGTGTGACTGACCAATGGGTAGGCTGCAGAGAGCCTCCTGGGAAGGCACAAGGACATTCTTTAAATTGTCAGCTGAGCCCGAGGCACTGGCAGAGTCTGTGTCCCCGTTACACGCCGCACCCCTCCCCCACGGGGGTTGACATTCAGTTTCTGACTTACCTTTGTCCAGGTGTCAGCAGGCACGGGTCTAGATATGAAAATCCAGTAATGCTAGGGCCTAGTTAAGAATGCACATGAGCTCCTTTGTTCTAAGTTTTGGTGTTAGTTCCTGGTATTTTGGGATATAAAATAAACCAGCTGTATGGCTCATGTGCTCGCTGCCTCTCCATCAGAGAGAATGGTCCCACCTAGATCCCAGCCCTATGAATCTATTGTATTTCTGCCTCTGGTCTCTTTCTTTCTTTAATTTCTTAATCTCCAGCTCCTCCACTCAGGAACCTGACTGTTTCCTTTTCCATGATGGAGATGGACGCGGAAAAGAGTGAAACACCCCCCTTCCCATGTCTTTCAGACCTTACTGGACATGCGTCCAAATTGCCTGTGTCCAGTCCTTTTCCCCATGGATCAGCAGGGAACAGAGTTGGAGAGTGTTAAATTAGCAAAGCTGCATAAATGGCTTGCCTATACTATCTAGTCCTCCCTTTACTCCTTTCCTCTTAAATAATAGCCAGATTATTACAAGGGTATCAACACGACGACACAATTATGAACAAAAATAATAAAACTAAAAATAAAACATTACCTAGGAAAAAACGTATCTTGAGCACTGAAAGGTTTCCCCAGGCATATAAGGACACTGTAACGTTAGAAAATGTTAATGGAATTAGCCCCTCAAAATATAAAAAGAGAAAAGCTAGATGATCACCTCAGTGGATATAGAAAAAGCATTTACTAAAGTCTGTAACCTATCCATGGTAAGGTTGGAGTTGCAGGGAACTATCTCGTTCACACACGCTATGCTCAGGAATAAAAGGACTGGGTCACAGGGAAAATGCTACTTCTCCCCTAACTGCTTCCAAAATTGACCTCTCACGTCAGTGTGGCTCAAGTGAAGGCTTTTCCATGGAACATGACCAGCAGATCTTCAGTTTTAGATGGGAGAGCAAAGGGCAGGAGCAGCCAGACTACTGTGAGGGAGGAGAACAAGGCAGTGTTCTCTCAGCCAGACATCGAAAGTTAGAAAGCAGAAAGCGTTAGGTAATTCAGAGAGTAATTGGCATTGATGGTTCTGCCAGGATCTCTCGCTGCTGTAATGCGTCCATGAGGCACAGCCCAGGAGGAGGTGGAAACCAGGTTAGGTTTGGAAAGGAGCCTTAGGAATATAGGAAGATTTAGGAAATAAGACTCAATGGCTAAAATTAGAAGCCTGCAGTCTGATGATCATTCTAACAATGCTATACAAAAATAATAAAGAAAACACTGGTTAAAAGTAATACTTTTGCAGTATATTCACATTTAAAAGAAGAAGAGTCAATTCATAGCTGTGGCTCTCTTCCTCCGAGATGCATTTCAAATGTAGCATGAAGAATGTGGCTAAAAGAGAATTTTGTTGAGATGCAATACGAAAAATACACTGAAGGTTTACTGAGAAAGTAAAATGTCTTACTCTGGATGTCTTAATAAATCATATTAACTCTATCAAAAAAATGGGAGTTTAATAAAGGTGTTGGAATTCATAATTTGGCTACAGAAACTTTTTTTAGTTGTGTAATTTGTGCACGAAAAAGGGGCCACATACTAAACCTGACATGTTCAGGGGAGGCCTGTGTGGTGGCCTTACCAACGCAGAGACCTCATGTAACCACATGGAATGGTCGGTTTCTAACTATAAGTGAGTCATGCCCTAGCAGGCTTGGCTCAGTGGATAGAGCATCAGCCTGGGGATTGAAGGATCCCAGGTTCGATTCTGGCCAAGGGCACATGCCTGGATTGCGGGTTCAATCCCCAGTAGGGAGTGTACAGGAGGCAGCCAATCAATGATTCTCTCTCATCCTTGATCTCTCTCCTTCTCCCTTTTCTGAAATCAATAAAGAAATATATTTTAAAAAATTAAAAAATAAAAATAAAAGTGAGTCATGGCCCATAGTCATATCCTAGGCCTGTATCTTCCCAGACAAAAGTCAATTTTTACCTTAACTGAGCCTCTCTATTGTCTTTTTTTTTTTTCCTATTACTTTTTGTATCTGTGATAACATACCTTTGTAATGTCAGGGTAATTTACTCCCCGGCCCCCCAAAATCCTCACTGCAGGAGAGCAGAGACCACAAAACCCCTGACTGCTATTGTTATTGTGTTATTATCTGCTAACTATCCTATACCCATAAATATAAATTACCGTATTTTTTGGACCATAAGACGCACTTTTTTCCCCCCAGAAGTGGGGGGGAAAAGTCCCTGCGTCTTATGGTCCAAATATAGCCTACACATATACTTTTAAAAAAAAAGTTTTTTTACTTGCCCGGCTCTGTGTGGTCTCTGTGTGCTTGCCCGGCTCTAAAATGGTTCAAAATGCTGCTGTTTACTTTACAGGGTTGATTACATGTGTTTATGACTGTGATGTTGGGTTTTAATGCACATAAAATATTTTAGGACACTATTTGTTTCAGAATCTTTTTTTCTTCCTTTCCCTTCTTTAAAAACTGGTGCGTCTTATGGTCCGGTGCGTCTTATGGTCCGAAAAATACGGTAAGTATGTGTTTGTTTTACTCTTTAGCCAATCCCAGCGATTTCCCAGCTTCGCTTTCCCATGCCTCCCTAGTCTATCACCAACGGATTTCATGTAACTCCCTTCTGGCTTCTCTTTTGATTGCAAGGTATAAAATAAAGTGCACACTGCCAGTCTCTGTTGAGATTTTTCTTCCCAGCAAAATTGTCCTCAGTTTGGCTCAAATAAACTCACAAAAATTCTTTACAGGCTTAAATATTTCTTACGTTGACAAATTCTAGAAATAATGTGAGGATGCTCTCTTATGGTGAGACTGAGGGGGGAATCGGGCTACATTAATTTATATGCATTGTTATCTCTCTCCGCACGGCCATCTTTTACTTCCACAAATACACACGCAGATGCTGTCCCAAAGCAAGCATCTGCTCTTCATTCCGCAGCAAACACGCCAGCCATGTAGCCGGTTAAAAGTCTATTCAGAGAGGACCCTTGTCATCACTCTGGGTTGTGGCTGTTCTACACTCAAAATATAACAAGGAAAGAACAGTTGCCATTTGCCAGGAATGTACTTATGTATTTTTAGTCTCATTAAATTCAGAGTAAATTAGGGGATGACTTATGAAGGATCTAATATAAGTGACAGGGTTAAATAAAAGATATAATTGAGATGACCATGTAAAATTTATGGTGAAGTCCATTTTGTTATGCATAAAACTCACCTTATACTATAGGTACTTAGTCACCTCCTACTTGGTTATGTATATAAACCATGTGAGTGTTTTTTGTTTAGGGGATATAACTGTTGTTCTCAATGAAATGTGTGCCGCATCCCAAAATTACACTGGGTTTTCTATTATTATTCTCAGACAGTTGATCCAGCCAGTTTATGCAAAGAAGAAAGCAACACACAGGAAAGACAGTCTGTGGGACCCGAAGACTCTGCACATGCTCCCCTTCTGACGGAAACGCAGGCAGATGATGAGGAATGATCTGTGGCTGAGCCCAGTTGTCAGCCACATGGAGAGCAAGCTTCTCCTTTCCCACTGAAGCAGCTCTAGTGACAGAGAAATGCCAGCTCCCTATGACTGCACCTTCTACAGTCTCACTCCTTAAAAAAAAAAAAAATGATTTGAGAGAGGGAGAGGGAGAGAAGGAGAGAGAAACATTGATTGGTTGCCTTCCCCCCTCCCCCCCCACACACACCCTTAACCTGGGACTGAACCCACAAGCCAGGCATGTGCCCTGACCAGGGATGGAACCAGTGACCTTTCGGTGCATGGGACAACACCCAACCTTCTGAGCCACACCAGCCAGGGTTACAGACGTATTTCTTTAATGGTCATCCAGTATCACTTATTCAACAGGTATTTATGAAGCACCTTGCTTGAGCCAGTCTACCCTGGGGCAGGCTTACGATGGTAAATATCAAACTAACATTTGTTGAGTACCTTTTGTTTTCTTACTTTGGCTTAAGCATTTTGCCTTTTTCCTCTATGAAAAGGGACAATCATTTGCCATTACCATATTCATAAAAACTAGTCAGATGACATAGACAAGTACCTGTCATTTGTTAGTCTTCTCCAGCATTGGATTTGCCAGATATATTTTAAGAACATTAAACAAAATAAAAACAACATAAACCAAAACAGTGCAAAAATCCCACATGCTTGGTGCCTGAATAGATGTCTACAGAGGGGAAAGGAAAACCTCATATGTATTTTTTCCCACTTGGGAAGTGTTAAAATATATTATTCTATGATTTTATTTGTTTAGTTCCCACTATGTGCCTGACTGGATTAATACTGAAAGTGTAATGGTGGATAAGAGCCTGCTTTAAGCTTAAATTCTGCTGAGGAACACGTAAGAAACATACACAAATAAACTGTGGGAGAGAGGCGTGGGAGGGGCCACTTTAGTTGGTCAGAAACCTTCTTCCAGGAGGTGACAGCAAGCACATTATGAAAATTGTCAGGACTGAAAGTCAGTCACCCAGGAAATGTTCTCCTGTTTGCTGCTGAATTTTGTTTTCTTAATTGATTACATAGTGTTATTGGGTTAAAGCAAATGAACAAAACCTGGCTTCTTCACCGTACTGTGAAAAAGGAATTCTGCAAAAGCAAATATTCTTTTATTGTAAATATTGGGGGAAAAAGATGCTAGTGTTTGGCTAATTCTTTAGTGCAGAACATTGATTTTTACTATAATATTTTCACTTCCTTTAGATCAATGATACTTCATGTTATTTGGGGCCATGGATTCTTTTGAGAATCTAATTAATACTATGGTATCTTGAAAAATGCGTGTCTGTAGGAAGTAGAGAGTAATTTCAGGGAGGGTACACATTTTCTGTCTCAACTCACAAACCATTTACGTTATTACCAAACCTGAAACGTACCCTGTTAGATGTCAAAATTTATTTTAAATCTGCAATGTGATTCTGGTACAAAAATGAACAGAACAGAGTAAAAACAAAGAAAGTCTTAGGTGTACCTAGTGTACTAAAGACATCTCAAGTCAATGGGGAAAAGTTGAATTTTTATAATGACACTAGGGACCCAGTGCACAAAATTGAGTACCTTGAAAGAAAATGTGTGCCGTAAGGCTGCAGTGGGCACAGGGGTGGGTTTCAGCCCATCCTCTGCGCCCCTGGCTGGCCCCTCCTGCCATGGCTCCTGGTCCCATCTGCCTGAAGCCCCACTTTCAGCACCGCCATGTTTGTACCGCTGATGGCGCTGAGCAATTGGGGCCAGTGCCATCAGTGGTGAGAGTAGCAGCTGCTGCCCTGATCACCTTTCAGAAGCAGGGAGAGGTGGAGAAGCCCTCAGGGGCCATCAGGGCTGGCAGCCACTGCTCGCACCTGCTGACTGCGTCCAGCTATCCGGACCATTGCCAGATGCTGGCAACAGGTATGAGTGGTGGCCCTAGCACTGGCTGTGGGTGGCAGAGGTGGCTGCTGGCCCCAATCACCCCTCAGGAGCAGGGGGAAGTAGAGAAGCCTTGAGGGGGCAATTGGGACTGGCAGTTAAAATCAATCTCAAATCAATGGGGAAAAGTTGAATTTTTATAATGATATGGTTAAAATAATTATGTGAAAAGAAATTTTTAGATTTCTACCTCAAACCACTTACCAGAAAAAAAAAATTGTGCTGGATTAAAGATTTAAATGTAAAAACTTAAACTATTAAAGAATTAGAATACCAAAACTATAGGTGAAAAAAGTTTTTACTCAATGGGTGAGAAAAAACCATTCTAAGCAGAAATCACAAAGAAAACAGTAACATGTATAACCAAATGTGTATTTTAAAGTTTATAATAGCAAAACAAAATTAATACCTTTCTCCATAAAGGCCAACTTAAAAAAAAATTATAATGTAATCAACAAAAAACTCTTTAACCCATAAATAAATTTTTACTTATCTTATATAATAAAGAGCTAATATGCTAATTTGACTGAACAGCAGAACAACCATCCAGATGGTCATTCGAATGACCATCAGACAACCCTCCAGACGAAGCTGAGGATGCAAGAGCCAGCTGGGGCTGAGAGGGCCGAACCTCTTGCATGAATTTCGTGCATCAGGCCTCTAGTAAATATATAAAAAGTATGTAATCATATGCCTAAGCTCAGAATAAATATCAAAACAAAAGAGAATTTTTGCCCATCAACTTGGTCAAGATTAAAACAAAAATCTATTAAAAAAATAATAAAACAAAAATCTATTAAAAATACCTGTATTGGTTAAGGCTATGGGGACATAAATAAACATACATTCCTGAGTGTAAACTCATACTTTCCTAAAGGAATATTTGACATTATAGGTCAAGCACTTCAATAATATTGATAACATTATAACTAACCCAGTTATTAGCAGGCATGCCAGAAAGCTGCATTTTAACACCCTCCAGGTCTGTTCCCTGCAGATTCTGGGGGAAAGGACTGGACACAGAGAGAATAGATACATGCCCAGGAAAGTCTAAATGACGCTGAGAGAGTGTTTGCTGTCAGTCAAAGCTGGGAACAGAGCATTGGCCAGAACAGGCATGGCCACTATATGGGCACGGAATCTAAAACACATTAGCTCCTGAACAAAGGGAGTGCCCTCTATAGGGCTCCCTTGGGACTCTTGTGCAGGGTGTGGGCTCTCTCACTCAGCGCAGTAGGGCATATGGAGCCCACATACAATGGACTGACAGACTACAACTGCTTATGCCAGTGGTGCCCCCAAAACCCCACTCCTACTAGTATCGGAAAAATTCCACCCATGAAATTCTCCAATAACAACATGAGGTAACGTTTGCAACTTTGAAACCCCACTCAATGGAAGTTTCTCCAACCTTCTCTAATAACAAAAATAAATCCTTTGTTTTTCTGGAAAATGTTTTTCTGAAAGTGTGAAAATTCCACAGAGCAATGACAGGAAATGCTTTGATAGATCTGATAAAATGCCCTACACTAGGGCACTGGCATTCAGAGTCTCTATTTCTAAACTGGAAGAGGCAGTGGCCTTTTCTTTCTGCCTTCTTAATCCTTTTTTCTCTCTTTCCTCTTCTCCTTCATTTCTAACTACATTGCTGGTGGCATATTTTATTATGTTTTGTAATTATCTGCAACCCCTCCTCCACCAACGTTATACATCTCACCATAATACTTGGGGGAGGGGGCATGTGATTTGTATGCCAACAAAACAGGGGAGGTGAAGTGCATCACATCTGAGCAGAATCTCTATTAGCTAGAAGTTTGCCGTGCCTGCTTTTTCTTTGCTGTGAGTCCAGCCATGTTCCTGATAGGGGCTGTTCAGTCAGGTGTGTAGAGCATGTGGAGTAGAGTCAGTGCTAACTTAGGTAGATAGATATAGTACGAATGAGAAAAATGCATCTTTCTGTGTAGAACTTCAAAAGGCACAGATATTTTATTACCATAGCATATCCCAGCAAGTTTTGTTACAGATTCCAAATTCGGATAGTAGCTGTGTCAATTTCTGGCTGGGTTCAAATCTGAGTCTGCTCTTACTATGAAATATTGGCTTTAGTATCTATAAAAAGGGATTACTAATGGTATCCAGCTTTTAGGGACATTATGAGGATTAAGTGGCTTAAAAGGGCTAACTGGGTTATTATTTATAAGGGAATTAGAGTAGTGCCTAGCAAGTATTAAAAACTATTAGTGTTTTTAATGAATTCATGTTTATTTGTGTGTGTGTATATGTGTGTAGAACAAAGTCTAGGAAGGTATACAAGAAAGTATTAATAGTGATTTAAAATTTTGCTACCTTTTGTTTAGCTACGTCTTTGAGTTTTTCTTCAATGATATGTATTTCTGGTATAAATTTTTTTAAAAATCTATTAAAAAAGTACTTTGCATTAGGAGTCTGTCTAAACAAAGTAATTATAATTGTACTAGAGGCCCAGTGCACAAAATTTGTGTACTGGGGGGGGGGGGGTGTTGTCTCTCAGTCCAGCCATCCTCTCCAATCTGGGTCCCCTTGGGGGATGTCTGACTGCCGGTTTAGGCCAGATCCCACAGGGCTTAAACGGGCAGTTGGACATCCCCCTAACAATCTGGGAGTGCTGGCTCCTAATGGCTTGCCTGCCTGACTGCCCCTAACTACTTCTGCCTACCAGCCTGATGACCCCCTAACCACTCCCCTGCTGGCCCAATTGCCCCCAACTGTCCTCCCCTACTGGCCATCACCCCTAACTGCCCCCCTTGTCAGCCCAGTTGCCCACAACTGCCCTTCCCTGCATGCCTGGTCACCTCCAACTGCTCTTCATTGCAGGCCTGGGTCTCCCCCTGCAATTGCCCTTCCCTTCAGGCCTGATCACCCCCAACTTCCCTCCTCTGCCAGCCTGGTTGCTCCCAACTGCCCTCCTCTTTTATTAGATAGGATATCTAAATGTGTGACTGTCCTAAACATGAGCATGTTCATAAATTACATGAATGCATTTTGGATATACTAGATGGAGATTTCACACCTATTTGAATGATGATTTCATTGGTTCAATGGATGATGCTGAAGAGGAAAACTTTCCCATCAAATTTCTCAATACTATTACTTCTTTGGGAATGCCATGTGATAAATTAAAATTGAAAGTAGGTGCAATCAAAAGATTGTGACCTAACATAATCAAAGTTGAAGTATTAATAGCATCGAGGGTAGGAGAAGTTCTGATTCCAAGAATTGATTTCTCACTGTCTGACACTGGCCTTCCATTTTTTTTTTTTTAAATATTTTATTGATTTTGTACAGAGAGGAAGGGAGAGAGATAGAGAGTTAGAAACATCAATGAGAGAGAGTCATCTTGTGTCCACATGGGGAAGCCATCTTACATGTAGGAGGCTGGTGCATGGGTGGGAGCCAGCTGGTTTGCCCTGAAGGGTGTCCCGGATCAGGGTGGGGGTTCCGTTGGGGCATGGGGCGGCCTGAGCGAGGGGCCTGTAGTGGTTTGCAGGCTGGCCACACCCTCTGGCGACCCAAGTGGAGGCCCTGGTATCTGGGGTTTATTTATCTTCTACAATTGAAAATTTGTAGCCTGGAGCAGAGCCAAGCATTCTGCTTGCTCTGTGGCAGCAGCCATTTCTGTTGGAGTTTATGTATCTTCTATAATTGAAACTTTGTAGCCTTAAATGGAGGCCTAAGCAGGCAAGGACAGGTGGAAAGCTAAGCTTCCTCCATTGCCAGGGAAATCGAAGCCTCCCTAGTGCTCTCTGTGGCTGTAGCCATCTTGGTTGGGTTTACTTGCATATTCACTCCTGATTGACTGGTGGGCATGACTTATTGGCATAGCAGAGTGATGGTTAATTTGGATATTACTCTTTTATTAGATAGGATATCTAAATGTGTGACTGTCCTAAACATGAGCATGTTCATAAATTACATGAATGCATTTTGGATATACTAGATGGAGATTTCACACCTATTTGAATGATGATTTCATTGGTTCAATGGATGATGCTGAAGAGGAAAACTTTCCCATCAAATTTCTCAATACTATTACTTCTTTGGGAATGCCATGTGATAAATTAAAATTGAAAGTAGGTGCAATCAAAAGATTGTGACCTAACATAATCAAAGTTGAAGTATTAATAGCATCGAGGGTAGGAGAAGTTCTGATTCCAAGAATTGATTTCTCACTGTCTGACACTGGCCTTCCATTTTTTTTTTTTTTAAATATTTTATTGATTTTGTACAGAGAGGAAGGGAGAGAGATAGAGAGTTAGAAACATCAATGAGAGAGAGTCATCGATCAGCTGCCTCTTGCACACCCCCTACTGGGGATATGCCCGCAACCAAGGTACATGCCCTTGACCGGAATCGAACCCGGGACCTTTCCGTCCCCAAGCTGATGCTCTATCCATTAAGCCAAACCGGTCCTGGCTTGGCCTTCCATTTAAATTAATTCAAAGACAGTTTCTCATGATGCCAGCAGTTTCAATGACTATTAATAAATCACATGGACAAACTCTAGACAGAGTAGAAATATTCCTGCGCGAGCCTGTTTTCAAACATGATCATTTATATGTTGCTTCCTCTCAAGTTCAAAGAGTGTGTGATGTTAAAGGTAAATGTGTAAATACTTCATCACAAGGGAAATTAGTCAAGCACTATGAAAGTGTTTTTACTCTTAATGGGTATACAGGGAGATATTAGAATAAGTTTAATCAATTTATCAGTCATTATTTTTATATCATGTTTTTGTTCTTTTTATATCATGTCTTTGTTGTTATATCATGTTATTATTTATTTACTAATTAATTTATATATTATTTTCATATACATTTTACTAATTTTCTTTCATCTCTGACACTTCTATTATAGAGAATGGGTGAATAGCAATATTACAATATTTCTTCTAATTAAGTTCCTTTCGATGTGCGTAAACCTGTGCACTGGGCCACCAGTTTTATTATAAAAAGTCAACAGAAAAACAGGTATCAGTATGTGGAAATTCTATTAACGACAATTTTCTTGAACAATAGAGTAGGCAACACCTGTAGCCAAAATCTCGAGATGAAATGTTTATTATTATTCATATATTTTGTATGTTTGCTCTGAAAATGTCTTGATTTCTAATATCACCGAACCATATCTCCCTAAATAAGATAAACTTGTTGAATCATTAACGATTATACCCCTGCTTCTCCAAGCCAAGCTCAGATGCCAATGAAAGATGAGCTCTGGCTTCTAATATTACAACATTGAGGCAGACCAGTGAGGAGCAGCTTTGCTTTTTATGGACAAGGGGAGGGGTGCGATTGGGTCATTTGCTGGGATTGCTGTCATTGCAAGGAACTTTTCTTCGCTGTCTACATCCAACACCTTTTATCTTCCCTGCTGAGAAAAAGCCTTGCGAGGATTTACACACAAAAACCATGATACAAAAGCAATCATTAACACTCACGTCTTTGCCTAGTTATAGCCACTACAGCTAGAGAATCCCATGACTGAGAACAAGGATGGGAGAACAGAGGAGCACATCCCTATTTATTCTCTATGTTCATCATATGGGCTTTTGGTGGGGAGAAGCTCTGCGAGTACGTGGGAGGATGCAGAAGACTCCTCTGATGGTGCACATTCTATAACAGGTACTGCAGGAAAGTCAGAAAAGGCTTTCCCTAGGTGGTAAAATCTAAAAACTGATGACTGAGATTAAGCTAATGGGAGGGATAAGAAGAGAATTATTTTGGGGAATGGGAACAGCATGTAAAAAGCTCAAAGTAATAGCTGTCATTCCAGACATCCTTCCAGACAAAGCCACAGTGGCAGGAGCTGAGGCAGAGGTGATTAGGGGTGATCAGGCAGGCGGGTGATCAGGCAGGCAGGCGAGCAGTTGGGGGCAATCAGGCAGAGTGGATAGGGGTAATGAGGCCAGCAGGGCAGCAGTGAGGGACAATCAGGCAGGCAGGCAGAGGTGGTTAGGCGTGATCAGGTAGGCAGGCAGAGGGGTAGGGGCAACCAGGCAGGCAAGGGAGCAGTTAGGGGCAATCAGGCAGGAAAGCAGAGGCAGTTAGAGTAGACAGAGGTGGTTGGGGGTGATCAGGCAGGTAAGCAGAAGAGTAGGGCGATCAGGTAGGCAGGCAGAGTAATTAGGGGCGATCAGGCAGGTAAGCGGTTAGGAGCCAGTAGTCCTAGATTGGAGAGGGTGCAGGCTGGACTGTGCATGTTGAAGAGGGGACCCCCCCAACCCTGTGCATGAATTTCACACACTGGACCTCTAGTCTACATATATAAAAGGCTGAGTGATTGATCCTATGTCTGTTTGACTGCCCGACCAACCAGTATATATGACATGCACTGGAAATTTAAAAATAAATGCTGACTCATGCATGATACATATAAAGCTCTTGCTGGTGCCAATCACATGCATGTGTTTCGATCTGTCTTTGTTTATCATAAATTTGGTTGTTTTCGTTGACATTCTGAAGCTGAAAGCAGCATGGTTGATGGAATATGTCTGAAGACCAACTATTGGCACAATGTACCTCTGAAGCCAAAAGAAGCCAGTGTTATTGACAGAATGTATCTGAAATAGTTCTTCTAATTAATTTCCTTTCAATGTGCACAAATCTGTGCACTGGGCCACTGATCAAATAATCATAAATAAAGTAGTTACATTGAAAATTATAAACTCTGCTGAGAGTAATTAAAGAATTAAATAAACACATGATAAGATGTATTATGTTCCTGGATGTAAGAACTCAATATGGTTACATTTACTAAATGTAACAAACTAGAACCATAAAGTTTCTATAAGAAACCAGGAAGAGTCATCATAACCGTACAGTAGGTAAAGATTTATTAAAGAGGACACATAAAATATTTGATTATAAAATGATATAAATTAGGCTTCATGAAAATTAAACCATTCATTATGAAAATGAGCAGGTAAGCCACAGACTGGGAAAAATATTCTCAATGCATATATCTGATAAGACTCATATCCAAAACATATAAAGAACTCTTATAAATCAATAATAAAAAGCTCAGTTGACCTAATTTTACAAATGAGCAAAACTCTTTAACAGACATTTTCAAATGATGCTTAACATCACTAGTCATCAGAGAAATGAAAATTGAAACCATGATGGAATACCATTCCACATCCACCAGAATGGTTAAAATAAAAGACAGGCAATATCAAATGTTGGAGAGAGTTTAGAGAACTAGAACTTTCTTATGTTGCTGGTGGGAAATAAAATGGTAAAACCATTTGGAAAATTGTTTGGCAACTGACACTCATTTATTAATGACCCAGCAGTTCCACTACTAGGTATGTAAGAGAGATAAAAAATATATATCCACAAAAGGACTTGTACAAGAACATTCACAGGCTTCATTCATAATATCCTCAAAAAGGAAACAGTACAAATAAATACAAACAGGAGAATGGGTAAACAAATTTTAATATCTATGTATATAAAACCGTAATATGCAAACCAACTGAACAGCAGAACTACTGGCAGAATGACCAGTTGTTATGATGTGCACTGACCACCAGGGGGCAGATGCTCAATGTAGGAGCTGTCCCCAGCCTGCAGGCCCGGACCAGCAGCAGCGGCCAGCCAACGTGGGTGCGAGCGGGAGCTCTGATCATCCAGCTGGTTGTCCTACAGATTGACCCTGATCACCAGCCAGGCCTAGGGACCCTTCCCGTGCACGAATTATATAAATAATGGAATAATGTGAATATTTTTCAAAAATACCTTTGAGCAAAAGAATTCAGATACAAAAGACTACATACTAAATGACTTGATTTATTTCGAAGGACAAAAATAGGCTGAACACATGAAGTGTGATAGGATCAGAGAAGTTAGGGTGAAGGATATTGAAATGAAAGGAATATGCGAGAACTTTGATGGAAATATTCTATAGCTTATTAGTGGTGGTTGCACCGATGTACACTGCTGTCAAAACCTCTCAAATAGAACACTTAGAATCTGTTATTTTGCTGTCTGTAAATTACACCTTAATTTTTAAGAAGCTGAGGATAAGAGCATAGTGTGTTTATAGGTGCAAATGACTACTCAGGGTGGATGATTAATTCTTTTCTCAAATTTCATCCCAGAAAATAAGAATACATCCCCACTTTCATAATTTTTTTCCCCTGTATTTTACCCCACAGCGATAAAAGAGTTATTTATTAAAGACCTTTCTCCTCATGGTATGTAATAAAAGAGTTGAAACCATCCTATCTAATAAAAGGGTAATATGCAAATTAACCATCATTCCATCACAAAGGATGGTGGCGCCCATAGCCACAAGATGGTGGCATCCAGTCCTCTCAGCCCCGCCAGAGTCTCCCAGTCCCGGGAGGGTGGCCGCTAAAAGCGAGCAGCGTGAACAACCTGGCGCAATGCTTGCTGCATCGCTGCCACACCTGGCCATGGATGGGCCTCTGGGCTATGGAGAGCCTCTGGGCAGTGAGTGTGGAGCAGCCAGGCCCCACAGAGAGCTACTGGCACACAGATTCAGGGACTACTAGTCAACAATAATGAAATAAATCTTATCTGAAATGGAATAGCCCAAGACAAACCAGGGCTTGTGAGCCATAGGCGGCTCTTTGGCCCCTTGAGTGTTCTAACGCCACTTTTTCAAAACAGACTCATCCAGGCCAAAAACAGACTTTTGCATATGAGCCACGAAAGTTGCAATCCCACACGTGGTATTTTGTGGAAGAGCCACACTCAAGGGGCCAAAGGGCAGCATGTGGCTTGTGAGCCGTGGTTTGCCAACCACGGGCCTAGGACATGTTAAAAAGAAAAAAGCAGATTGTGAGAAAGGACATGCCATCTGTCCTTAAAACCTTTGGCCGATGGAATAAGAATTTGGGTAGAGAGAACTATTCAAATAAGCTTATATATACTGTATTTCTCCACCTCTGATTTATATTCAATAAGCTATATCCCCCAAATATGACTTATATCTGAAAAACAAATCCTGTGATCATTATGATATAAAGAACTTAACTAATTCAGTAATCTTTTTCAGATTCTTGAAAATAATGGGATCCTCAATAATGATTTAATTAATGTATTTACTGATTAGCTAGAATTTATGTCCAAATTATATATGTCCATAATGGAAAATATACTGCAATTATATTATAATGTCTTTATATAAAATGTTTGAGCCAGAGAAGATTTCATTAGGCGATTTATAGGAAGTATATTTAAATTGAGTATATGAAATAATGTACAAATCCAACTCACCCTAGCTTAAAAGTTTAATCATACTATAATTACCTGACTAGATTTTTAAAACAATGATAGAAAAAGTACTATTGTTAGAAATATAAAACAAACAAATCCCACTGAGTCTCATTTTGGCCTCCACTAGGGCATCTACATGATTAAAAGGCTACAAGTGCATTGTTTTTAACTGAACACCACATTAGCCAGATCAGAAAAGCTGTGAACTGAGAAGGAAATGGTTATTCCAGCGATGGAACCGCAACTAGAGAGTATGATTCTGCTGGCAGCCGAGACTTCAGGGGACTCTCACTATGAGAACCAGTGGACTTTTAATCACACATTATAAAAGCATTTGCAATGCTTTGCAGGCTGCCTTTCTTCAAAGATTTTCCTGCTGCTTTCCTTCCTGAGTACAATAGGTTCAAGATGGCTAATGCTGTTTCCTAGTTGTGCCAAGAACCTCCTGAATGCCACTGGGCTTTCATCATGAAGACAAATGGCAGAACATCAAATGGGAATATCTCCTTCTAAATGGGGACTCCAACGATCATGTTATTTTTGGGAGAGCAGCTCTCTGGCTCCATGGATATCACTTGAACGGAGTAGCCACGTTCTTCTGCAGCTCTTGCTCGGTCCAGATCCACCAGGCACATGCACTGCTTTCCTGAAATACAACCCATGGTATCATGAGATCCTGTCCAGCTAACAGTGCCATTTCAATGCATTTAAGGGACTCTATCCAGTGACAAAATCTGTAGGTGTACAGAGAATGCTGTTTGCCCCCAAGTCCTGTTTAGTGTCTCTTTCAATTTAATTCTTAATCAGGATGGAGAGAAAACAATTACAAATGTATGACATTTCAAAGATCTGTTCCTGCTAGTAATTTGAATGTTAACCTTCTAAAATATGTTTATAAATCAATCTCAAATAACAACTACAGATTGTTTCCCGCTTTGATTGAAAATCCATGTGGAGACCTTTACTCTTCATACCCTAGGAAAACACATTATCTGTCATACTGTGAGACAAATACTATCTGTTTTTCATAGCTAAAATGACATGCAAACAGAGGGCCATCTGAAAGAATGTTGCAGTTTGCACCTGGAGTTTTTAGGACAACAAAGAAGTGAGAAATAGAAAATATTGGTGAACATTCTCAATTGTGTCCTGATTATTTCAGGTAGAAGTGTAATGCTGAGTGTAATAGAATGTTAATTTTCAGAGCTCCTGTATCATATGAAATAGCAGTACTGAATTTTCTTTGTAACCTTTGGAAAACAAGTGGAAACCTGACTGGCAAGTAAAGTAGTGAACTTGTGTTCATTTGGCAAACTTCTATTTCAAAAGTAGCCCAGGAAAAAAAGGATTTGGGGTTGAATATATTAAGAGTTGTGGCTTTTAGACTTTCAAGTTCTTTAAATTCAATACATAAACTCCTTCATCCTCTTAGAAAAAGGTTACTGACTCTGTAAAATTTCATTCCATTTTTACTCAATAACTATAATACCTAAGCATTATTTTTAACGAATGTATTTAAAAGACGGCTGATTCTGCTAAATGAAAGTTTCAGAAGTGAAGACAGAAAACTGAAATAGAACAGCTCTTCTGTGGAAGACAGAAGAAGCCTCACAGAAAAACTGGAAGGTGAAATCAGTAGGGAAGAATTGGCAACCAGAGATTCTATTTTAAAATATTTTGTATATTTTCCTTAAAAGGCTCATGCCAAAAAAGATTAACTGTGTCAGAGTGATATAAAAAAAGATGTCCATGATTCCATTTAAGCTAAATCACCCCGTCTTTATCAACAGCCATATGGCTAACTTTTTCCCCCTTAAACTATGACTTCTGTAAACGCCCCCTCCCACCTCCACCTACTTTTCAACTTAAATGAAACATTCTCTGTCAGATGGGATGTTCTACATTCCTGCAGTACGCACCCTGGGCTTACCCCGCAGCTCATTTAGCCTTGGCTTTGCTCCCTGTCCAGTTAAGTTTTCCTTTTCCATTACAGAGAAGAATCTCATGTGTTCACATATAGAGGCAGCATCTTTACAACTGAAATCCAGTTGTGGGAAGTCTACCTTTTAGGGCCTGGGAAGCTTCCTAAAACGTTCACAGAAAAAAGTATGACCTGTGCATAGTGCAGATGTAGACATTTGATGGAGTCTGACTTTGAACCTGACTTTCCCACCCTTTATACCAGTGATCATGCCAAATGCCCCTCATCCTTAACTAGCAGCTTCCCTTCCAGTCAGTCCCTTCCGGTTTAATGCCTGAAACATCACCATGTGCTCCCCCACCCACCATACCAGTGATGTCTTCTCTGAGTCTAGTGAAGTTATATAATATGTAATTCTATATATATGTAAATTATACCTCAGTATGTCTATATATATTGGGCTGCACATCAAATGTACATTCAACTAATTCAAAGTATTGGAATGGGAAAAGGAGGAGGAAGTGGGGACGAGAAAGAGAGAGAGAGGTGGCAGGCAGGAAGGAGCAAGCATTTTCCATATGTTTATGCACCAGAGTGTGAGAAAGGAAATCGCTTGTTCCTTCAGCTTCAGGTCTCTAATGCCCCTCTATATCTTGCTATGCTGACTTTGACTGTACAGTTTAATGGCAACTAGTTCTCATATAACATGGCCCTTGAATGAAAGCTAATGACTACATCTGGCATTCTGTCGTGGAAACAAAACAGTAATCTGTTTTCCAGACCAGCATGGTCTCCAACGTGGGGCTTTTCTAAATAATTTTTAAAACTAGTTTAGACTCTACTCAATCACTGTAAGCCCAACTTTGGACTCCATCACTGGTGGGCAAAAATGGACAAGAGCTTCATGTCTGGAATCAAATAATTCGGGTTCATAGGGTGGCTCTGTCATCTATCAGATGAAGGAGCCTGGACAAGTTTTTGTCTCAGTCCTCTTGTTTCTAAAATATAAATAACAGTATGTACACACTCCATAGGCATTTTTGTAAGAATTTACTAAGATAATGGGTGCTTAAATGTTCAATAATTTTTAGCTGCTATTGTCCTTCTAAATATAATTTCTTTTTCTAAAGCAAAGTCTCGGATAAATTTATCATTTAAACTTGAAATGCCATTGTAGGCATTTCCATTTAGGCAATATTTAACATTATAAATGTCAAACATATTGGTCTATGATTAATAACATACAAGCATATATTTTTTTATGAGAAGGACAACATTGTCATTCTTGTTTATACATTTTTAATCCATCAATTTTGGTGTGCATAGTTGATCTTTTTTATTTTCTTATGGGGCTTTAGGTAGGTCCTTCAGTTTGTTCATTTCAGTATGAAAGATCTAACATAATAATTCTACTAAATGTACAAACATTAAAAATGTTTTTAATTTAAAGGTATTATTAACAAAAATGGGATAAAGTGTTGTTATTGTTGCAAAGCCTTTTTCAATATGGATTAAGTTTTCTGGGGGAAATAACCTTCAGTTTCTTGTTGATAAATGAACCAGTTTTTCCTATACAGAGTCGCTCCATTCATTCCTAGGCCTGCGGTACACAATCTACTCAGCAGCTGTGGTGAAACACATACCTATGAGCCTTCGTTGGGGTGGAAGCTGGACAGCTGTCTGATCTGCAAATCGGCACAGGATCATGTGTTCCTAAAAGAAAAAGCAATAGAATGTGGGTTTGTTTTAACCTTTTGCTTCAAAATTAAGCATTTTCTAAAACTACCTCATTTTTGTAGAGTTCTACATTAACTGAATAAAGCGCTGCACAAATAGTACTTCTGAAATAAGCACATTGTCAGAAAACAGCGCTCAGAACCTTGTTTCCCTTCAGGTAGACAGCTCTACATCTGAAGAGCTGTCTTAGGAACAGAGGCACGGAAGATTTTCAGGGCCATTTAACAGCTGCTTTTAGCAGAAATATACTTACAATTGGTGATTGTTTAAATTTTTCCTTTAATAAAATTTAAATCTCAGAAACATGGCTCCAAGAACACATTCTGAGTGGCATTTCCTCCTACTGCCAGCGGAAAAGGAAGTACTGCAGAGGATCACTGTCTGTGGCTTCTGTATTTCTCCAGACACCCAGCGGAGGGCTGGCTACTTGTCCGCCCTCTACCCTTTGCTCAGTTCCCCACTTTTCCCTGGCTCACTCATTCTCCTCTCACTCCAAATGCTGCAGGAGGTGTACTTTTTTCTGCTTTAAGAGGAACGTAAAGTGGATCTGAAGGAATGGGAGGGAAATTATTGCTTCTGCTTAACAATGTTAGGAAAGGTGCATTAATAAAAAGAGAAGAAGGCTTTAAAGGGATGAGAGCTGGTGAGTTTGCACAGCACTCGTAAACCTGCAAGTCGCCAAAGGTGAGTGATTCTTTGCAGTCAAGATGACTGTGGTGCTCCCAGGACCCTGGTTGGGAAACTGTGGCTCCAGAGCCACCATGCGGCTCTTTGGCCCCTTGAGTGTGGCTCTTCCACAAAAAACCATGGCCTGGGCGAGTCTATTTTGATGAAGTGGTGTTAGAAGAAGTTTTAAGTTGAAAAAATTTGGCTCTCAAAAGAAA
Source organism: Pipistrellus kuhlii (assembly GCF_014108245.1). Taxonomy (NCBI): domain Eukaryota; kingdom Metazoa; phylum Chordata; class Mammalia; order Chiroptera; family Vespertilionidae; genus Pipistrellus; species Pipistrellus kuhlii. The sequence continues at coordinate 132,269,925 of NW_023425404.1, forward strand.
TTTCAATCCTTGTACTGTTGATATTTGGCTCTGTTGACTAATGAGTTTGCCGACCACTGTCCCAGGACAACTGTTCACTCAGAACAGCTGCACTTTCTTGTAAATGATCTCACCTGTCAGCTTAGCCAACGGGTGGAACTCAGCTTCATCATCTGTCTCCTTGGTCTTCTTGTACATTCAATTTGCAGCCTCCAAAATTTTTAAATGCGGTAATTGAAATGAGTGTGATGCTAGGTCTTTTAGAAGGGTTAACTTTTTCTCAACTTCAATGCATTTTAAAAAACATTTCAATGCTCATTGTAAGATTTAGTAGCAAAGCCTAGAGTACTAATAAGATGGTTCAAATAAATAACTTTTATTAAGTTTCCATAAGTCAAAAAGGGGCAGAAGAATTTAGAACTATATAACACGACAAAAAGGCAAGAAAAAGCATGCCCTTTGTCCTCATGATGTTTGCAAGTTAAGATTCATTTTAAATATAGGTAATACTGAGGCAATCACAATCTCAGATGAGGTTTGTTTCTCGTGTCCTGATAAGTCCCACCCATACAGAAGTAATGGAATTATCTGTGTATGTGTTCTCCCCTGCAGAAGTTAAAGTCTGAAAGGGTGAGGCACACAGTAGGTCTCACCTACTCTGTTGGCTAACTGAACATGGAAGAGAACATTTCTAAAGTGACTCTCAAGAGATTGGGGCACTAAGTCCATGTAGTTCTATCTGCCAGCCCACCCATCATGGTTAAGTTAGGAAATACTGAGATACTACGTTGCCATAGAATACAAGAAAACTTCTCTATAGAGCATTTACATCTGAGATCCTCTCTCATAAAGGCTGGTGGCCAAGCAGCCCTGCGGGGTGTGGGAGGAAGAGGTGATAAAGACCAATTGGGCACCAAGAGAGGGTTTGCCTCTCTAGAAGAGGCTGGGTGCCCTGTCTCTTTCACCTCTAGGAATTTTTCTTTCCTTTCTAGGCAGGAAGATTGCGGCACCTGACTTCACTTCCCTAGGCTTTTGCTACACATTCTCTCAGGGTTTGCTTTACCTAGCATCACTCAAGGAGGGATTAGAACAAGGCTCTAGTTTTTGTTTATTTTTCAATTATTTTTCTACTGTATTAGCAGGCTCTTGGGAGAGAAAGATGAAGTGTTTTGAATCTTAAAAAAATAAAGTTCCTGGGATACTAATTTTGCCCCAAATCTTGTAGTTTCCCAGGATATGAAAACCTAAATCCAGTAGGCAAAGATGAGAAAAGTGCCAGCTCTGAATAAAAACATGAACATGAAGTCTCTCTCTTCTCCATAGGGTCTGTGTATATGGTTGGGCAGAAGTGAGGGGTCGGGGAGAGGTGAGAGGTAGAAGACAGAGTTGGAGCTGGGCATTTAAGAGATAGAAGTGAAGGAGATATAGGTGCTAAGGTGGTAGAATGAACATTTTTAGGTCGCTGCACCTATTTCACTATTGGAAAGAGAAGGTTAAATTTTTAGAAGGCAAGGCTGATATATAAAATGATACTATATATTTTATATATTTTAGTGAGTTTTTGCCAGAAGTCAAAATAACTAAACTAAAAATACAATCTAATTCATCAACTTTTAATAGAATTATTCATGTATTTCTCACAAATATGATGATTTCTTAGATTGTATTATGTCATGCTATTGATCATTTAATTAGTAAATAGTGATGCTCACAAAGCTAGAAACTGGGGCTTCTGGAAAGAGAGTGGCATTGGTAAGTGCTGTACTTGCATCCTCCAATAACCACACCAAAATACAACTAAACTTCAGAACAGCTATCATTCAGAACCGCCCAAAATCTCCCTGAACGAAAGTCCTACAACTAAAGATATAAAGAAGCCAAATCAAGATTGGTAGGAGGGTTGGAAATTCAAAATGGGCTGGTCCTACACTCATATGTGATGGATAAAAATTGGGAGGAGGGCACAATATCTGAGACTCCATCAAACTGGCTATCATCATTCACACTGGCCTAGTGATTCCCTGATACACCACCTCACCAACTTGTAGGCCCACCCACGCTGTTTCCAGTGGCTTTTCCATATGATAGCGTGTTTTGGCTCATGCTTCAGACTTTCCTAAAATCTTTTTAAAACACAGCATCTGGTCTCAGCATGCCCTGTACCTCTTGTTAAATGGCTCCTGGCCCAGTACTAGCAGCAGCTGGCTTTGGTTTTCAGCTTGGCCTCTCCTGGACAACTCCAACCTCCAGGACCAGCACAAGAAGCAGCCATCTGCAGATCGCTTTGTAGCTCATGCCAGATGGCTCTGGGAAGAACACAGGTGGTGGCTGAACTTGGATTATACCTCCTGGGAGGCCCCAGAGCCAGCATACCAGGTGGAGAGCTTCAGACCACATTGAAGCACCACTCAACCACCTCCACAAGTGACAAACTCAAGGGGTTGGCTCAGCAGGCCCCTTTACAGTTGATCCTCATGGTGGTCACAACCAGTCCTTGTAGCTGATCATCCTGGGCGTAAATCCCTCCTACTGATGTGGTAACAGAAATCAAAACTCAACAACAGGAGTGTGTACACAGTCCATATGGTTGTTGGAGGGGCACCTGGAGTGCCCAGTGCCAGTGAATGGGAAGGTTTTCCGAGAGTATACCTACTACATTAGGACACTCTACCAAGTTCAAGTGATACAGGAGTTCTACCTAATACATAAAAACAAACGCAGGGAGGTGGCCAAAATGAGGAGACAAAGAAATGTGTCCCAAATGAAAGAACAGAACACAATTCCAGTAAAAGAACTACATAAAATAGAAACTAGCAATCTACTAGATACACAGTTCAAAATACTGGTTATTAGGATGCTCGATGAATTTAAGGGAAGGGTAGATGAACTTAGAGAGATATTAAATTGCATAAAAAGGACATTGAAACAATAAGAAAAACCCAAAAATAATACACTAACTAAAATGAAAAGTAATTTATAAGAAATCAATAGGAAGGCAGATAAAGCTGAGAATCAAAACAGTGATTTGGAATATAAAGAAGCAAAAAAAACCCACACAATCAGAACAGCAAAAAAAAATTTTTTTAACAGAGGATAGTGTAAGGGGTCCCTGGGACAACTTCAAATGTACCAACATTAACATCATGGAGGTGCAGGAAGGAGAAGAGGGAGGGGAAGAAATTGAAAACCCACTTAAAACAATTATGACAGAAAATTTTCCTAACCTGGTGAAGGAAATAGACACACAAGTCCAGGAAGCATAGAAAGTTTCAAATTAGATGAACCTAAAGAGGCCCGCACCAAGATTCATCATAATGAAAATGCCACAGCTTAAAAACAAAGAGCAAATCTTAAGAGAAAAACAGTTAGTTACCTACAAGTGAGTTCCCATAAGACTGATTTCTCAACAGAAACTTTGCAGCCAGAAGGGAGTGGCAAGAAATATTCAAAGTGATAAAAAACTAAGGACCTACAACCAAGATTACTACTCAGAAAAGCTATCATTTAGAATTGAAGGACATATAAAGAGCTTCTCAGACAAGTAGTAGTAGTAGTAGTAGTAGTAGTAGTAGTAGAAGAAGAAGAAGAAGAGAGAGAAACATGAACAATAAAAATGGCAATAAAAACATCAATGAATGAATATAAAAACAAACAAGCAGGACAAAAAGATTCATAGATACAAAGAACATTTTGATGGTCAACAGATAGGAGGGGGGTTGGGTGAAAAATGTGAAGGGATTAAGGAGTACAAATTGGTAGTAACAGAATAGTCATGGGGATGTAAAGTACAGCACAGGGAATATGGCCAGTAATATTCTATAATAACTATGCCTGGTGTCAGATGGGTACAAGATTTATCAAGATGATTACTTAGTAAGTTATACAATATCTAATCACAGGCTGAACACCTGAAACTAGTGTGATATATCAACTATAATGGAAAAATAAAAAATTTATTAACAAAAAAAAAGAAAGCTCGAAACTGTTCTGCACAGGTTGGTAGCTCAGAACTGTGCAGTGTGCTGACTGCCACTGGGAAACAATTCTCCGAGGGCTCCTGTGTTTCTTCGTGTCTGTGAGCGGAGGCACTGCCTTTGTTTCAGTCAGGAGCTGGCAAACTATGGCCCCCAGGCCAAATGCTGTCTATGACCTGATTTTGTGTGGCTCAAACGTTAAGATTATTTTTTACATTTTTAAAGGGTTGTAAACTTACAACACAGACAAGGACAATTAGAATATGTGGGAGGTTTGTAAGTGGCTGGCAAAACCTAAAATATTTACTTTTACCAATAATTTTGTCTCTCTTCCAGATTATCCTTTTAAAGATGTTTGCATAGGAAAAGGCCTTAGAAACTATATAATGTCTCCTTTCAGAGTAAAGGGCAGGCATTCTTCCTTAAAGATTACATCTTAAAACATTTGGGTTTCCTAAGCTCAGGTTTCTTTTCCTGTAATGCAACTCACTGTGTGTGTATAAGGGTTACCTGGCTCTTTATGTGTGCCCTGTAGACATTGAGCCTCAGGAAGTCAGAGCAAAAATGATAGTCTGGCTATCCCTCTCACTGTGAGCAATAGCTGTGTTTGTCACTGACACAGGAGTCTCCTGTCTTCTCTCAGCATCCATGAGACTATGGCTGGCTAACTAGTTGGCTTGCAACTAGGATAAATGCTTAGACCATTTATGAAAACTTGTCAACTATGTAAAGATTAACCTTGATATCAAAAAGAAAATCCACATTAGATGTTCTTGAGTAATTAAAATATAACTATGGATTATATACTCTATTAGAAATCTGAGAGGAAAATATATAAAAAAGATAAAAAGTATATTAAGAATACATCTAGATCTTTAAAGGTTACCTTGTATGATAAAGTTTTCTTAAATTGTTCACTGAAATAGAAAAGAAAAAGAAATTAGTAATTTGAATACCAACTATGAAGAATAGTCTTAAAGGAATTAAAATTTTATTTAAATTATAAATAAAAAATATATTTTATCTGAAGTGTATGTAATGCTACCCTGAACTAAAAACTATGCCAGTTTGAAATGACTTTATATAAAGGCAAAAACATATCATCAGTCTGTTATTAATTACAAATTACTTCAAAGATTGTTTACACTATTAGAGAAGCACAGTCATTTTTTCCCCTCTTCCCCGCATGAGTGCCCACAGATTTAATCTGTTTTAAAATGTAACTTTTACTGTTAGTCAGATGCAGAGAGTCCAACAGATCAGGAGGGGGCTGCCATTAAAAAGACAGTTTATTCCTCACAGTTCCCAGGAGAAGGGGATGACATGTAATGATGCAGGGCCCCTTAGGAAGTACGAGAAACCAGGAGGCAGGGGTGATGAGCCTTTATTGCAGGTTCCCTGGGAAGGCATGGCAAGGCACAAGCTTAGGATTGGCTAGTGTGAACAATGTGAGCAGTCTCTGGGGCATATGGGCTGTCCCTAGTTGTCTGCTACCTGGCCCCGGAGTGATTAGGGCAGGGGGATAGTGACCCTGGAGAGGTTCTCCAATGACAAATGGGGCAAATGTCACTATATCTGCAGAGATGCGATTGGCAGATATTAATCTGAGACTTTAGAATCAGTTAAGTGAGACTGTAGGATGGGCAACTCAAATTAGCATTCTTAAGAGTCTTTTTATTGCTAGCCTTAAATTTCTTGGTGGGTTATAAAATATGCATTTTATTTAAATAGGTTTAGAATAAAATGAAATTTCAGCTATTGAACAAGCTGTAAGTTATAGTTTATTTTTGGCTTGTTCAGCATTCCTTTATTTTTCTTTTCTCAGTTAGCTGCAAATTATAGTAAAGAACAAAACAATGGAAGACAAAAATAAGAAGGCTATTGTTTGTACTTTTAACTCTAAATTACATGGGTAAGAAGCTTTTAAATATAAACACTAATAAAGTTAAATTATAAGATTTCTTAGAAGTAATGATGCAAATGATCAAGAAATCATTTTTGACACATTATAGGATAAACTTCCAAAATTAACATATTGAATCTGTTCTATAGTTAAAATGATTAGCATGATTCTCAGTAACTATGGCTCAGGGAGTGAAATGTCATAAACACTAAAGGAGTGGCTCTCCATTAGGCTGAGTTAAAGAGATGAGAATTAGAATGTTATCCCAACTATTCTATATAATAAAAGGGAAATATGAAAATTGACCCTAACAGCAGTATGACCAGCTGCTATGATGCGCACTGACCACCAGGGAGCAGACAGTCAACGCAGGAGCTGCCCCCTGGTGGTCAGCGCATTCCTGTAGGGGGAGCTCCCCTCAGCCACAAGCCAGGCTGATGGCTGCGAGCACAGCAGTGGTGGCAGGAGCCTCTCCCGCCTCCTGAGCAGCACTAAGGATGTCCAACTGACAGACATCCCCTGAGAGCTCCAGGGCTGCCAGAGGGATGTCTGACAGCCAGCTTAGGCCTGATCCCCCAGGGAACAGTCCTAAGCTGGCAGGTAAACATTCCCAAAGGGCTCCCGGGCTACCAGAGGATGTCTAACCGCCAGCTTAAGCCCGATCCTCGGGGAAGCAGGCCTAAGCCAGCAGGTGAACATCCCCCGAGTGGTCCCTGACTGTGAGAGGGTGCAGGCCGGGCTGAGGGACCCTCCCCCAACCGAGTGCACAGATTTTCATGCACCAGGCCTCTAGTTTGGGATAAGAAGCACTACAAAAATGGCTATTGAACCTGCAGACTAACCATCACCACCCAAGCGCGGTATTTAAAAATACTGCTGCTACATCAAAACCGGTTTGGCTCAGTGAATAGAGAGTCGGCCTGCAGACTGAAAGGTCCCAGATTCGATTCCGGTCAAGGGCATGTACCTTGGTTGCGGGCACATCCCCAGTAGGGGGTGGGCAAGAGGCAGCTGATTGATGATTCTCTCTCATCGATGTTTCTAACTCTCTATCCCTTTCTCTTCCTCTTTGTAAAAAAATCAATAAAATATATTTAAAATAAAATAAAATAAAATAAAAATACTACTGCTACCTCTGTAACTAGCAACAGCTTATATTTATTGAGTATTCATTCTACTGTGGCTTCTAAGGGCTTTCCATATATCATTCAATTCCCACAAAAACCTTGAGGTAATTTACTATCATAACCTCCGTTTTGTAGATGAGAAAATGTAGGCAGAGTTTAAGTAAATTGCTTGAGGTGAAATAACTTATAAAAGAATGAGGAGCCAATTTTTGCAGCAGGAGAAATACTTCCAGGCCCTGAGCACTTAGCCACCACACCTACTGCCTCTCCAGGGAATCAGTTCCATCAGAAGTGTACAGAGAAGTGCTGAAGCTGCAAGACTTCTGGTTGTCAGACTCCTAAAGAGACTTGCTTCTAAATTTCTGCAAGAGCTTGACCCAGGAGAAAAATCAGGGGCAGACATCGAGGAGACTCTCTCTTCCTTGCAAACTTAAAAACAATACTTGCCATTGTGGAAAGAGGAAAAGAGTTCAAAACTGAAGTCTCATTACAACTTTATATCAAAAGAGTTGTGTGCATTGGTTTAATCCCCATATTGGTGCCTTAAGTAGAACACTGACTTTCACCTTTTTGGAAAATTAAACTTGGAGGTATTCTGAATGAAACCATAACAGCAAGGGCACGTGACGAATGCAGCCCGTGTCTGGATGCAGTGCTCAATCACCATGTCTGTTGCCACTCCACAGGCATGCAACGCCACCTGGAAAACAGAGCCAGACCTTAGCATCAAGTTCTAACAGCGCTATTTTTGTGACTTTTATATATATATATATATATATTTTTTTTTTATTTATTTTTTTTTGTGAGGCCTTATCCTCAAGTGATTTCAAATTACCAGAATATTATTCCATAATAGTTCTCATGTGGACACACCAAAGAACTAGTTAGCTATTCATATTAAGAAAATTAAGCAAGGTTGAAAAATTAAAAATGGAATGTTGCAAATGAAGCATAAGATTCATTTAGTAGAGAATTTGATGTAATGGAAAATATAATATGTATGCATGTCTAAACTAGTGCTCTGGCTTTTATAAATTTAGTTCAGTTGTAGCATTGTGGTGAGAACACTAGGTTGAAATAATAATTTCTTCTAGTCTAGAACTCGAGTTGAGTCACTTAAAATTCAGTTTCTTTGGGCCTTAGTGTTCTCAACTAAAAACTAGGGTTAACATGACATGTCATGATACTGATGCAAAAATTAAAAAAAATATATTTACACTTTTTCAAATGCTACAAAAATATAAACAGTGCAGTGCAAAAACTTATTAAATCCTATTTTATAGCACCTTTTTATATTCATATTATAACAATTCTTAACACTGAATGATGAATTACATACACTACTTTAGATATGTTTATTTAAAAAGAAACAAAATTACAAGTTAAAGTCATGATTAACTCTCAATAATTTAGAAAAAATAACTCTTAAGATGATTTTCAAAAAGATGAAAGTTGCCGAAACCAGTTTGGCTCAATGGATAGAGCTTCGGCTTGGGGACTGAAGGGACCCAGGTTCGATTCCGGTCAAGGGCATGTACCTTGGTTGCGGGCATATCCCCAGTAGGGGGTGTGCAAGAGGCAGATGATCGATGACTCTCTCTCTCATCGATGTTTCTAACTCTCTATCTCTCTCCCTTTTTCTCTGTACAAAATCAATAAAATGTATTTAAAAAAAAAAAAAGATAGTTGTTAAGGCATAAAACTGCCATCTTCTCAGGTTGTTGGCACCTGAATAAATTTTCCTTCCATCAAAAAAATGAAAATTATTTTCAAATGTTTTTGAAATCATATATATATATATATATATATATATATACACACACACACACACACACACACACCACAGTGTTACAAAATAAAATAGACAATTTTGAAAATTATTAGGCTAAACAAAGCAAAATAGGACTATATACTAGCAAAGGAAAATCAGATGTAGGAATCTTGAAAAAGCATTTTGTCAAAAAAAAAAAAAAGCTCACATTTCCAATTCATTCTGGACAGAAGCAAATGGTATTGCATTATAACTGTTGTTTCTAGGGACAGATCTCTCAACTTCAGGGTAGGCAGGGGTGTTCAGGATGAAGATGATTTTCTAGAAGTTTCTGAATGGGAAATGTTATAAGCCAGATTCCCCTTTTGAACTGAAAGACCAAAAACAATGCTATACTAGGAAGAGAGAAGCAAAATCTCTATTCTCAGTCCTTTTCCTGAATTCTCTTCTCCTTCTAAGCCTCCCTCATCTATATAGACATCAACAATCCTTATGATTGCTGTCAACCCACTTTTTGTGTCACTCTGAAAGCAGAGCCCAGGAAGGCTGCTGTCCAGGAAAGGCAGCAGCTACAGGGTTATTGGAAGAGTAAAAGCTTCATTTCTCATCTTCTGTTTTTATTTAATCAGCTTTGCAAAGCAAAGTTAAGGCTAGTTCTTATTTTCATGAGTAGCTGGAGAAAATCTCAGAGTAAAAATTATAGGTGCATTTTTCCCTGGAGGGAGAAAGAAGAGAACCAGCACTCACTACGGGCCCATTATGTACTGGCTCTATGCTGGGCCACTGCATGCAAATCTTTCTGTGCTCACAGCACCCCTGAAAGATTTTATTATCCGGATGTTAGAGTGAGGAAACTCAGGCTCCTGGAAATTAAGAGTGCCCACAACAGAGCAGTTCCTCAGGGGCGGATCCTGACCCCAGGCATTCACTGCATCAGGCTGCTCCCCCACAAACCCTCTTAAGGCTCTTACAGAAAAGTTCAGACAATTTACTCTTATACATCTCTCTTTACTGTTCTCACTTCCATTGCTACAGGCAAAGGAGTTTATTTCCCCTCATTTAAACAAAACAACTAAATCTAAGCATAATTTTTATAGGATGGATTTTAGGTCTAAAAGGTCCTATTGCATTATATGCTTCTAATTTCCATTGTTATCAAATGCAGGTCAGAAATAACAGGCAAATAATGATGAGGTACTGATCAATGAAACCATCTAAGCAGGGACCTTTAGCAGGCAACCACTAAGAAAAGGATGGGCTTTTCACTAAAGTGATGTCAAGTTAATTTGATAGCTGTAAAAATAAAATTAGATACTTTTCTCTCACCACACATAATTTCAAATAAATTAGCGATTTAAGTTAAAAAAGAAAATAAACTCGAGTGAATTCCTCCATAACGTAGAGGAGTGGGAAATAATTTCTTAACTATGTCTGAAAATCCACATGCAATAGGGGGAAGGTTAATAAATATGACAGAGTGAAAAATTTTAAGAGCCCTTTCCAATAGCAAAAGGCCCCTTAAAACTGTATGTAAAAAGCCAAACAACAAAGTGAAAATATTTGCAACTTATAGCATAAACAAAGGGTTAATATCCCTAATATATAACAAGCTTCTGAAACAAAGAAAAAGCCCAAAACTTGATGATAAAATGAGTAAGATATTTGGACAGTTCACACAAACACAAAAAATTTTACAAATAGGTTTTAAGGCAAAATCACTTAATAATGCTCAAAATAAGAGAAACAAATATTTAAACTACCTTTAGGGTACTACTTATCACCTATTAAAATAACAAAATTCATAAAGATTGATGCCACTCTATGGGCCAAGCTGTAGGGAAACAAAATTACATGCTTAATTTGTGATCTCACTTCCAAAAATTTATTCAAGGAACACATTGGCAAAAGACATAAAAAAAGATTTACTCATTGAGGCAACATCTGAAATAACAACAAAATAAAAACTAGCCAATTCCCACTGATAGAGGACTGATGAATAAACACAATGAAGTATTCTGCAGCTCTAAAAAGAAATAAGGAATATATACATGGCTGTGGAAGATGTTATTAAATGAAAAACAATGTTACAAAATTCTCAAACTATGTTTGTTTGTTTTTTAATAACTTTAATGGGTATATTGTGGGACAAAACAAGAAATATGGTGATGTCATTAGGAAACAATTTTCTTTTAGCTTAAGAAAGAAGATATATGATAAATAAATGAGGCTAAGCTCAAATCCCATCATCCTGAATTTAAACTGGAAGTGTCAGTATGATCCTTGTTAAAAACAAACAAACAAACAAACAAACAAAAAACAACCACAGTATTGCCTAGCTCAGACCACTAAGAAGCCTAGAAACAAAGGTCAAACCAGTAGCAATGACCATTCCTAGTACCTAGAGTGTGGTAATTTAAATATCATTTTCCTTTCAACGAATGTAGAGCTCCACGGAGAAACAGCTGATAAGGCAGGAAATTCACTAGATGAGCTGGACCAGCTTGCTATACTGAAGGAATGGATGCTATCCACACTACTGAAGCCTGTTCAAAAAGGCTCAGGGGCCAGATCCAAGCAGCTCCCACTGAACAACGGCGGGAATACTGGAGCATCAGTGACAGTAGTAACTGCAATGGACTAAAGTATTTCAAATATTAAATTGATGAATGAATAATCATACTGGGGGAAAAAAACCTAACATTACTTTTGGTCAATAACCAACTCACTTTGAAAACTGGAAAATATTAGAAAAGAAACAAGTTTTATCTGGCATTTCCTATCTGAATGACATCTCGGTCAGTGTAACCGAATAGTTGCTAAAGTAAGCGAAGGCAGAATAAAATTAGAATATCATCGTTTCACAGTTCTTACTGAAATAAGACAGCCAGATGTAAGTGCCTGCAGAAAAAAAAAGGGGGGGGGGGAAATTTCTTTTTTTTTTTTTTTTTGACAGCTATAAGATTAAAATAGCAAGATTATTCTGGATTACATAGGTGGACTCAATCTAATCACATAAGGCCTTAAAATACAGAACTTATTCAGACAGGAAGCAGGAGAAATGAGACAGTCAAAGAGAAGGCCCTGAGTCGGCCTTCACGGTGAGGCCATGAGCCAGGGGGCGTGGGTAGCTCTATAGAAGCTGACAATGACCCCAGCTGAACCAGCAAGGGAGCAGGAACCTTAGTCCTACAACCACTGGAACTGAATTCTACCAACAACCTGAAATGATCCTGGAAGTGGATTGATTATCCCTTCAGGAAAAAGCCAAACCAAGCCAATGCCTGCCTTGAATCTAATGACCCCTGGAGAAGAGAGACTGAGCCCACCTATAGAGCTGTGAGGTAACAACTTGATGTTACTTTAAGCTGCCACGTTTGTGGTAATTTGTTAAAACAGAGATAGAAAGCTAATGAATTTAAGCCTGGTATTAGCCATACCAATTTTTGTATTTTCTTATTAAAAGAAATATGCTGTGAAAAATCATGAAACATGTGGTATAGAGAAAGTTTCTGCAGGAACATGAAGTTGAGTGATTTTTGTTGAGGAATTTGCTATTCTTTCTTCTTAATTACTAATGGTCTATAATTACTACTTATAGTTCTAGAAACTGAACAATTCACTCATTCATTCTATTCAATAATCACTAGGCATTTCCTATGTATCAATATTATGGTAGTGGCTGGGAATACAAAAGTAAAAAATTTGGTTCATTTTCTACGCTCTGTCAATAGTAATAACTGAATCCAAACTATTTAATACATTAATTAACTCAATGTGGAAATTGTGTAAGTTTAAACTCAAAGTTATATGTCTAATGTGTGACTCACAGGGGATCTGAAGAAGCGTTAAACACTGCACACCATTCTCCTTTCTGTTTCTATGTGTATGACTGCCTTACATACCTCATATGAGTGGAATCATATGTTTGTCTTTTTGTGCCTGGCTTATTTCACTTGGCATGTCTGCAAGGTTCATGCATGTTGTATCCTATGACAGGGCTTCCTTTTTTTTTTAAAGGTTGAATAATATTCCATTGTCCCTACATATGTATGCCATATTTTGTTTATGTATTCCTCTGTCCATGGACATCTTGGCTATTGCAAACAGTGCTGCTATAAACATGGGTGTGCAAATATCTATTTTAAGATGAGAAAATTGAGGCCCAGAGGTTACATAACTTCGTCTAGCTCACACAATAAATTAAGGATTCTAACTCAGACAGGGCGGGCCCTCCATCCTAAATAACTAATCTTTACAAATACACTCCTGAATTAAAGCTTCATAGGGAACGAGCATTTACTGAGGATCTATCAGATGTCAACATTTTACATAGATTTTTTTTCTTAATTTCATCATTTAATTTTGTCCCCTTCATTTACTTCTTAAGTAGCTCTTATTATCTCCATTTGCAATAACATGTCCAAGGTCACCTAGCCTGCTAGCATTCCAGATGATCTCTGACCCCAAGTCTGACTCCAAAGCTCACTCTCCTTCCATTATAGCATGTACACCATGCTTTTGACCAGAATTTTGGAGCTGGAAGGAATCTTGAGGCCATCTTTATTTAATGAAGGATTTCGGGATATCAGTCTTAGGACCCCCACTGACTTATGTGGAAAAGAAATGAAGTATGTGCTGACCACAGTAAAGGAAGTGGCAAAGGAAAAAATGACAATGATAAATATATCACTTATTTTCTTAAAACATTCTTATCCACAGCTTTGTATGAAATCAAAATTCTAATTACATCTCAAGCATCTGACCCAGAGAGTGTGTAATATAATACATAAAGGATATATTTATTAATATAAGACACATTAGATAGATTTGACAACTGTAGAAAGAACATCAAAATAGCAACTCTATCTAATGAAGACTAATGTGCTGAGGGAAAATAAATTGAATTAATGTTTAGCTGATATCATAGCAAACAACTATTTCACTGATTGATCCAAAGAATTCAAAATTGTGGTCTCAAATAATGAGTCTCTTAATATCAAACCCTTTCTTAGTATATACACCAAATTCTAATTTAAAGATAAAAATTGAAGTTGTAAACTTATCTATTGGCCATGGTCATGCATATTCTAAAGTAAATGTTAATATTTTCTACCCAGATATATGCTGCAGAGTTCATGGACTATATATAAGTTAAGGGTTTTCTCTTATATTTTCTTATTTCAATTAATCTGTACATCATAAAAGTTTTAAGTACAATACTTATCCTATCATGTAAGTTCGCAAAATAAAACTGAACAGCCAAGAAATTTCAATCCACATCTTTGTCATATATGGTAGCAAATACATGAAATTAATTGTCACTCATTCTCATAATGTCTTTCCACCGGCAGCCTCTAGACAAGGCAAGACTCTAAACCAGGGTTTAGTAACGTCTGGCCCCTGGACTGTATATGGCCCAAGAAATCATTTGGTCTGGCCCTGCCAACACAACTGCAGGTGGGACTTAAAACTCAATAAATCTAGGAGCTTTTTTCATAGCAACATAAATTTATATTAAGTGAATTATATTAAGCAAATATGTTATAAATATCCAAATGGCCTTTGGAAAAAAAAAATTCCTTACCCCTGCCCTAGACAAACTGTTACAACAGCTTTCATTCTCAGGGAATGAAAAAATATATGTTGACTATTTTCTAAGATAATATGTATTAAAAAACATATTTTAGGGAATATATGTTGATGAAGAGTATATGCTAATTTTAATATAAGACACATTTTAAACTAATAAGCCTATGCTTTAGTCATACCCCCAAAACAAAGTTTGTGTTAGACGTATTTATGACTATCTATATATATAAAAAAACAGCAACTGGAACGCCATAACAACCAGAACGACTGGATGCTATGACGCCCACTGCAGCCAGCAAACCGGCCTGAATGGGGGTGGGGCCACCAAACAACCTTCCACAGCCCCTCCCGCCAGCTTTCTCTGATCCTGATAAGCCTCTCCCCGACCCTGATCAAGGAGGGGGTGGTGGCTCTTACCTCCAGCTGGCCCTGCGTGGATGGGCCCCCTCCACCCCAATCAGCCACAGCCCCTCCCCCTCCCAGTCCCACCCAATTGCCCCCCCACCTCAATCAGGGGCAGGAACACAAGCCAACCACCTGTAGCCTTTCCCCCAGCCGATCCCACCCCCAATGGGCCCCCACTACTCCAATTGACCTGCGGCCCCAATCTGCCCCAATTGGGGCTGGGCCAGCCAGACCCCACCTGTGCGTAAATTTGTGCACTGGCCTCTGGTATATATATATTAGATTTATTGAACATTTACTACATAGGTGTCATTAATCCCCATTTCACAAAATAGCTAAGTGGCTGGTCCAAGTTCACAAGTGAGGAAGCCAAGATTAAAACTCAATTTGCCAGACACCAACATTTATCCTAGTTCTTTATGTCCCCATTTTCTCCTTTTATAAATGTGGAGAGTGAACAAGAAAGTCACTGATTGGACTTTAGTGCCAGCTCTCACATTAACTATGTTCCTCTTCCCTCCTGGAGCCTCAAGTCTCCATCTGTAACATAAGAAGATTGAACTCGTGACCTCTGAATTTGCCCAGCTCAATAATGCTCTGAGCCTTGGCTTCTCATCCAGGTATCTTAGACAAAAAGCAGGCTTGGTTCCAACTGTACACTCTTGTTCCCGTTCTTTAAAAACTTTCATGTAATTATATTATAGGTAATTGGATTTAAAATTCAAATAACACTAAAAGGCATGAATTACAAAAAGAGTCTCTTGCTCTGTAAACACCCTTCTCTCCTTAAAAGAAAATCTGGTGGCCAAAGCTAATGCTCTTCAAGTCATTAGTTTTATTTCCTGAAATCCATACATTTTATATAATCATAAGTGTATACTGCTCTCTCTTGCTTTGTAAATATTGGATATTATCCATGATATTCTGTAATAGATGAGGAATTTTTTTTGCACATTTATACACTCTTTCCCTTTGTGTTCATGCAGGTTTTACTATTACTGCTTTGTATATACTGTTCACTGCTGAGTTAAGTGTGCTGTACATTTTTTAACATCCAAGAATTTCCCCACCCTCTCTTGCATTGGATATGACTTATTCTTTTTCCTTATATACTCTCATTTTGGTGCAGCCAATCTTCAAGTAGGTTCCTGAAGTACATTTCCTATTTCCTTCCTACATGGTGGCTGAATTGATTAGGTATAGAATTTCAGGCTGGACCTTTTCCTTTCGGATTTTAAAGCCTTTGCCTCACTGTCTTTCATGTTGCTATTGAAAACTGTGATAGCATTTTGATTACTTTTTGTTGTTGTTGTATTAGGCCTTTCCTCATCACCGCCCCCAGACTGTTAGGAAATTTCACAACAATGTATCTTAGTTTAGGTAATTTTTCAAGTTAGCTTTTCAATAAAAATAAACAAATTATTTTTTACACATTTCCTTCTATTAGCTCTTTGTATTTTTCTCCTGACCATTTTATCTATTTCACTTTCTGGTCCTCTTATTATTGAAGCATTGAACTTAGTGGACTGAATCTCTAATTTAAAAAAAACAAAAAACATATCTTTTTTCCAGTTCCTATTTCTTTGACTTTTTTTTTGTTCTACATAATTAAAAATATATTTTTATTGATTTCAGAGAGGAAAAGAGAGGGAAACATCAATGATGAGAGAGAATCATCAATCGGCTGCCTCCTGCACGCCCACACCACGGTATGTGCCGTGACCAGGAATCAAACAGTGACCTCCTGGTTCATAGGTCAACACTCAACCACTGAGCTACACCAGCCAGGCTTCTGTTCTATATTTTTCTCAGGTAATGTTCTACATTTTTTAGATTTCTACTTTTATTTTGCTACGTATGTGTATATACATTTATACATCTCTATATACCAATGTATATAATATCCTTACCTAAGGATATTGTTTCTATTGATTATTTAGAGAGAGTAGAAGAGAGGTAGGGGGGTAGAGGAAGATACAGAGATAGAGACATGAGAGAAACACATCAACTGGTTGCCTCCAGCTCATCCCTACCAGGGCCGGGGATTGAACCTGCAACCAAGATACGTGCTCTTGACTGGGAATTGAATCCACACTCCTTATTTTGCTGGCCAATACTCTAACGACTGAGCCCAAATGGACTAAATAGTTAATATATTTTTAATTTCCAAGAAGTCCTCTGATGTTTCATTTTTTTTTATTCTATCCTTATTTCACCAATGTGTTATCTTTTCTGACCTCTACCTGAATCAGAACCTTTGTCACATTTGTTTCTTTGGTCTTCTCCTCCCTCTTCCTCCTCCTCCTCCTTCTTCTCCTCCTCCTCCTCCTCTTTTTTTTTTTTTTTTTTTTTTAATATATTTTATTGATTTTTTACAGAGAGAAAGCGAGAGGGATAGAAAGTTAGAAACATCGATGAAAGAGAATCATCGATCAGATGCCTCTATTGTGGAAGTTTTCCACTTTTGATACTCCTTCGCTGTCAGTTTGCATTAAAGAGCAAATCACTAAGTTGATTAGAAGTTCTAAATGAAGGCTTCAAGACTGGAGGGCTTCACTAGTGATTGGGTGAGCAGCTGACGAGCTGGTTTTTGTTTATTTGAATTTCAGCTATGGTATCTGTAATTCTTTCTCTAGGAACAGTTGATTCTGCAGAAGATATTTTAATCTCTTTGATTGAGGAGAGGATTCCAGCTTCTGAAGTTTTGGAATTAAGGGCAAATAGCAGGGTGGGGTGAGGAGAAGTTTACCATCATTTGGAAAGCAGATTCTCACTTAGCTCATGTTTTCAGTGTCCACATCACCCTTGCCACCCTCTGTGCCTCATATCCCCATACTTGGAACATCTCTGATTCAGTTTCCTCATACTGTAAATCTCCAACCTCTTGCAGGAGTAGGGAGAAATAATTACGTGTTTAGACAGATGGAGGTGGGAATCTGGATCCCTAAATATTTTTAATTAAATATGATTTCAGTGCTTCTCTAGACCCTTCCTCTGACGTTTCTGGTAGCTGAATTCCTAAAATTTTCTGGGATTCTGTTGGAGCAGAGACTTACTTTTCAATAACCTCTTGACATTCCCTCTCCTCGTGCATTTAAGTTCTTCTCTGCTCAATAATTTATCATTTTCCTTCACTCTGATTTCTTTTTAAAATCTGGCTCAAGTTACAGAATGGTGATCATAATTTCATTAATGATGGTGTACGATTTTTCTGTTTCTTGTTTCTTGGAGGTGTGATTTTTCTTGGGGAAAAGAGAGTTAAAATACCTCTACCTGTCCTCTTCACCTGGAAGTCCTCTACTTGGCGTTAATGATTTTTCTAAATTGTGTTTGCAGAATATGTAATTTCTCAAGTTACTTATCCTTTAAAAAAGATTACATAAATTGCTCATTGAATGTGTTACTGAATTACATTCTATAATTGCATTAGCATCTTGTAATTGTACATTAACATATATAACTAGAAATGAGTTTGTAATTAAGCACTCAGCCCTGATAAATTATAATCATATTGAAATTTATGAGTTAAATAGAAAAATTAAATAGATAAATTGAAAATAAACTGTTCTGAGATTCGGATATGTGTTGACAGATAAAACAATTTAAAAAATCAATACCTTATTCCCTGAGATGACTGTATTTTATTGCTGGAATTAATTCAACTACCGCATTTTGGAGGGAAGGGTGCTTAGCATTGACAGTTTTTGTTTTCTAAAGTAAAGTGAGTGTTTTTCCACAGTAATGGCCTTTTCTGCAATACGAATTGCCCAGTATATGGACTCATGCACATTGAAAGGAAAATAATTAGAAGAAATATTTTGATATTCCTATTCACCCTTTTTCTGTCAGATGTGTCAGTGATGAAAGAAAACTAGTAAAATGTAATATATACATTGATTAATAAATAAATAATAACATGATATAACAAAAACAAAGACATGATATAAAAACAACAAAAACACGATATAAAACAACAAAAACATGTTATAAAAACAACAAAGATGATATAAAAACAACATTGATAAAAATAATGACTGATAACTTGATTAAACTTATTCTAATATCTTCCTGTATACATTAAGAGTAAAAACACTTGGGATTGCTGGATTGTATGTGGTTCTATTTTCAATTTTTTGAAGAATCTGCATACTGACTATTTCCACAGTGGTTTTACCAATGTACATTCCCACAAAAGTGCATTAGTGTTACCCTTTCTCCACATCCTCACTCACACTGTTTACTTGGTGTCTTTTTATAACAGCCAGTCCAATGAGGGATATCTCATTGTGGTTTTGATTTGCTTTTCCCTATTGAGCATCTTTCTTGTATGCTTTTTAGTCTGTATGTTTTCTTTGGAAAAATTTCTATTCATGTCCTATAAGCCATAGAAGGATAAAGAGACATATAGCCAACAGGCTAGGAATTTTGTAAATTCAGAGGGGAATAAATGGGCAGCAAAGTCTCACTACCTGGTACATTCTACCTGGTGTGCTAGTAACATGGGCACTGTCTCAACTCATTTCATGGAAGAAGCTTTAATCTTTTCCTCAATATTTAGGTGCACTTTAAGCTGCACATAAATATATATTTAATATGAATTTACTGGATAAGATGTCAGCATTTTCCTGAATTTCCTTATGAATAGTTACCTTATTAATAGTTTTCTTAAAGTTAGAAAATAAAAGTTATAAATTTCTTAGTTTAGCAAGAATATAAAAGTTTATCTTTTATTTACTCTAAGGCATATAATTTTTCTTACTTTTTAAAATAAAGAAATTGAAATAGCTTATTACTTACCCCAATATTAAACATTCCTGTAAAATACTCCATATTTGCTTGAATAAACCAAATGTTGCTTAGACCTAGCTCATCACTTCTCTTCTTAGCACGAATTAATGACAATTCCTTGTTTTCTATTAATGTAACCTAGATTTCAGCCAGGAAACAAAGTATATTTAGGAACATAATTCAGACATTAGGGAAAAGTATTATTACTGTATTTCATAGTCTTAATAACATAGAATATATTATATAGATCTTTATCCTATGCCAGGAAGTATGACAGATAATATGGTACAAAAATCAACAAGGTCTTTGAACTCTTGAAGCTTACAGTTGTAACGATATAAACAAAACGGGCAAATATAACATAGTGTTGTGTTTAATAAAAGACAAATGTATTATATGAGCACCTAAACCTGATGATTATGGCAGGTTTTGTTCAATCAATATGGGAAAGTAGCCCTGCCACTATGGCTGAATGGTTGAGCATTGGTACATGAACCAGGAGGTCATGGTTCAATTCCCGGTCAGGGCATATGCCTGGGTTTTGAGGCAGCCAATCAATGATTCTCTCTCATCATTGATGTTTCTACCTCTCCCTTCCTCTTTCTCAAAGTCAATAAAAACATATTTTTAAAAAACATATGGAAAACTAATATATTTACTGAGGCCTGAACAATTAATAGAAATTAGCTGGGGCAATGAAGTAGTGTTATCAGGCAGACAGAAAAACACGTATGACGGCCCAAGGTGAAAAATATACTGTGTATGAAGAACTGAGAAAACTGGTGTAGCTGGGCACAATGTGTAATGGTGATGGTGGGCATGGGTAGCAGGATATGGGGGTGGAAATCAGGCTGGAGAGGCAACAGAAGCCAGACCATGGGTGATAAAAGAAGTTTCAGGTGCTGCAATGAACAGTATGGATTAGTGGAGCGAGGCAGAAGGCAGCACTACCAGTTAGGAGTCTCTCACAGTAATCCAGGCCAAGGAAGATCAGGGAGGACCATCGGTTTGGATGTAGAAGAGTGGGCAGAATTGTCACTTTCATCACGATCATTCTTAGTTCTACCCTAATTTTGTCCTCTAGCTTGTGTTTATGGGAAAATCCTAGATCCTTTGTATAATAACACCTGTCAGAGTACCTGAGGTGTCAAAGGCTTCCCTCTTTCCAGTCTCAGATCCCAGGAGAACTGGTAGGGAGGAAAGAAGACGCCATGTACCGGACTCTGTTTCTACAGGATTCTCACGAATGAGCTTTCTTCCTCTTACTCCACCATGAAATTGTTGCTTTTTAAAAATAATAAAGCAGACACCTGCACGTTTCTCCCAGGAGTCCTTATTTATTTACTCCTTATTTCCTAAGAAAGTAAAAGAATAAGACCAGCCCTCCAGTTGCCATCATTCAACTACATCATTCACACCAGCCTGAGTTCTTCCACATTTTATTTTTCTTCTGGGAGTGCAGTAATCATTGTAATTATTTTGTGCCTTCTAGAGAGCAAAGAATGTGCTCCAGTTTAACTGCATTTTTTTTAAATGACATAAAATTCTAGACTTTTGTGTTAAAAGATGATCACTGTGAGGAAATTATTTAATATGGTAGAAGACTAAAAATAGCAAATTTCTAATAAATGTTGGCAATGATTGCATATATAATGGTATATTTCCTTAAAAACATATTATGTAGTCACATTTTAGTATTGTTTTGATGAAAACATTTATAACTATTTCCAACAGGGAAAAATGTTTTTGATACAATACTGAGTGAAAACATAACTAAAATTTTATTTGCATTTTTAGATTTTGCAACAATAATTATCCTTAAGGACAAGGACTTATTAAGAATATGAGGAGAAAATCATTTCATGGATTAGAGAGGTAGATTGAATTTTGTTTTTCTTTAAAATTTTGTTATTGTTGTTACAATTTTGATACAATGAGTAAAAATCAAGTTACCAAAAGAATATGCTCAACAAGTTTCAGATGCTAGTATTTCCAGAATAAAATTATGCTTAAAATTAAACTAGTTTTATCATTACTTCATTTAGCACTGGAATAGTTATTTTAAAAATTATTTAATATATAACTCTTTTATACAGTTAAAAACTATTGTGATCCTACTTTTTCCATAAGATTTTGAATTTTAGAAGTTTAGTTCAAAGAAAAAAGAAATTGCCTGTGCCACACATTTGGCCTGGGTGAATGATTATAAACTCAAAGAGAAGGTATAAGCTAGGCTCAGCTAATTGAATCATGTCATTTTCCGTTGTTTTCTATGTTATTCAGACTTTACCTGGCATAACGGCAGCATATGAGCGAGCATAATCCCAAGGTGACCCTAAAAGAGGCAGGAAAAGAGACAAGTTAAAGTTGGTCCCTAAGGCTTCTGCTCAACCTGAGACAATAATCTTGCCAAATAAAAGCATTTCCTTGAATGTAATATAAAGGTATATAGTCTTGCAAAGACTAAAATGATATGTGAAGAGATACCATACCCCACCGCTGCAGAAATCCACAATTCTGTCACCAGGTTTGGCTTGATTTGTCACCACATACACAAGATTGTTTAACTGTTGCTGCTTTCTCAATGCTCGATCACTGGACATTTTACCTGGGAAAGACAAGAGATGAAGAAAATAAAATGTGTATTCTGTGGGGTTGACCCCTCTTTTTTCTTATGTGATTACTAGTAGAATAGACTACCAGAAAGAGGGGTGAATAGATAAATGAACTACAAATTCTGTATAACCCACTAAGAGAAGACTAGAGAAATGAAACCCAGAAGTAACCTCTATTTTTGTGAAGAGATACCATAGGTATCTCTTATTTTTACTTTAGTCTTATCCAACTTTTCTTTCAATATGTAGTGGCAGAAAATCTATGAAAAAAATATATTCTAAAGAAAGAACACAACATGTGAAACATTAAGTTCAGGTCCTAAACAAAGTAATTGTTCAATACATGCTTTCTGGATGAGTAACAACAGAGACCTATTGTAAAAATAATTTCAGCACATTGACTAAATCTCATTGGAGAAAGGAGATCCATAATAAATAAAAACCTTTTTATTTAACTGGCCCATCCTTAAACTTTATTTTTCTGATTAGAACTCTTGAAACATAGGTGTTGCATTGCCTGAAATATGTCAATGGTGATTATATTTAGAGAGAAACTGGATTTTCCCCTTTTTACTTCGAAGTGTTTTCCTCATGAGTCAGACACAGAAATTTAATGCAATTAGAGATTAGAGATAGGGTATTTCCAAGTATGAAATGCCTTGGGCCTAGCAGCATGAAAACAATTGAACTTTCAAAAGCCATTAGTCAAGCCCATGAATATATCTTCAGAATAATGAATGAAATTACTTGTTTTTACATGTTTCAAATGCACTTTTTAAGAAAGTAAAAGCAAGAGTAAGAAGATGTAAGAACATATTTCAGTGATACAGATTAAAAACCCAGATAATCTTTTTTGTTTGATCAAATGTTATTTACAGACACCAAGGTTTCCCTGCTCCATTTTCATAGAAAAATAATGTTCTTCTCTTTTCTGTTTTTCTTTTTTCTTATGTGATTACTAGAGGCTCGATGCATGGAAATCGTGCAAGAGTAGGTCTCCCTTCCCCCAGCTGCTGGCACCGGCTTCCCTCTGTCTGCCAGCAGGCATCCGGGAGCTGAGCTTCACTCACAGCTCTGACTTCGTCCTGAAGGTCATCCAGTCTAATTAGTATATTATGCTTTTATTACTATAGATATGTATATGCATATATCCTATATAATAAAAGCACAATATGCTAAGTGTCTGATGGTTCATTCAACCATCGCTATGACACACACTGACCACCAAGGGGTAGATGTTCCAACTGGTAGGTTAGCTTGCTGCTGGGGTCCGGCTGATCAGGACTGGGTGAGACATGCTGGAAATACCCTGGAGCCCTCCCGTGATCCCTCTCCGGCCCTGAGTGTGCACCAGTGGGGTCCCTTGGCCTGGCCTATGCCCTCTAGCAATCTGGGACCCTTTGGGGATGTCCACAGGCCAGGCCAAGGGAACCCACCAGTGTATGAATCCATGCACCAGGCCTCTAATATGTGTGTGTGTGTGTGTGTGTGTGTGTGTGTGTGTGTGTGTTCTAGTCACATCCATAAGTCCATCATTTAATACACAGCAAATAAAATGTTACAAATCTTTCTACATCTGTGCATTTATTTTTCTACTATTTAATAGTTGCATAATATTTTATTCATTATATATACCATTGCTTATGTAACCAGTTTCCTATTATAATTCTTATTTAGCATGGCCAGATTTCAAGCATGAAGAGCTTTGAAATCAAAAGTCTGGTGACTCTATTTGTGAAGACAATTTCATGTATAAAAATAATTATTTTTATTTTTCTCTAAAAATATAATTATAGCCCAGCTGTGGTGGCTCAGTGGTTGAACATTGACCTATAAACATGGAAGTCACAGTTCGATTTGGGGTCAGGGCACATGCCCAGGTTACAGGCTTGATCTCCAGAAGGGGGTGTGGAGGAGGCAGCCTATCAATGGATCAATGATTCTCTCTCATCAATGATGTTTCTACCTCTCCTTTCCTCTCTGAAATAAATATATTTAAGAATAAAAATATAATTATAAAAAAATTTAAACACAGAGTAAGTGAAAGCCTCTGTCACCTTACCCTCTGTGGATAACCAGAGATTTTATGACAATTTTCAAACACATAGCAAAGTTGAAATAATCTTACAATGGACACCTCTATAAACTCCACCTGAATTCTGCCATTAACAGCTTACCGTACTTGGTTTATTACACTTGTATTAATCTATCCATCTCTCTAATCTCTCTACCATCCACTCATAAGTCAAACTTATCTTTTAAAATAGTTTTATTGACTTTAGAGAGGAAATGAGAAAGAGAGAGAGAGAGGGAGAGAGAGACTTCAATGTGAAAGAGAGAAATGTCAATCAGCTGCCTCCCATAGGTGCCCAGAGTGGGGATGGAGCCCGCAACCTGGGCATGTGCCCTGACTGGGAATTCAACTGGTGACCTTTTAGTGCACAGATGATGCTCAATTAACTGAGCCACACCAAACAGGTCCAACTTTTTTTTTTTTTTTTTTTTTTTTTTTTTTTTTTTTTTTTTTTTTTTATGGCAGTCTTGATTTTTTTTTATGGCAGTCTTGATTCTTGAAGAAGACTTTTGAAACAAAAAAAAGTCAACCGGAAATCGGGGGCAAAAGACCAAAATTGCACAAAAATTACCTGCAGATCTTGACGGCAAAGTAAGTCTTTTCTTTGAAGTGGGGGGTAGTCTTATACAGCAAATATAGGCCTAAACCTATGTTTTAACTGTAAAACTAGAGGCTCGTCTTATACGCCGGAAAAATACGGGTTATTTTCATGAATGGGCAAAATTTACACTTGTACTGCAGTTATTACAGGCTTATATTAAGGGATTCTCAATTAGACTTCAAACTCTTGTGTCTTGTCCAAGTCTGTATCTGACTCTATAGTTCTTTGTACCTAGTACATTTTTAAATATGTTTATTGAATCAAATACTTCAGTAATGTGAAGCCTATTAAGAACCTTAAAATTATTCAGGGGATAGTGCTGATCATCAGATATTGAAGGGAAAAGTAGAGGTGAGTGAAGAAGGAAGAACAGCAGCAGAAACTGAGGAGAAATGAATAGAATGCAAAATCAACCTAACTTTCTTCATTGATTAAATACGTAGTGAAGCAGACCCAATAGGAAAATTTCTAAGAAAAGAATGTTCCATAGATATATGAACAATAAGGGCTTTTACATACTGAGAGGCAGGCAAGGGCGGCAGAAGGAAAAGGTCTGAATTAACTGGTATTTTATAAATTCTCACATAACAAGGGAGAGCTTAAAAAGTAAAACTTGCATTGCTTCACTTTAGTGCAGTGCCAGTCTTTTAATCCCTTCCTGACCTATTTTTATTCAGCACTGAAAAGGGCACATTGTTTGATTTGGGAATTAGCTTTTAAGGAGATTAGTTTCCAGGAAAAGTAAAGCATTTCGAATATAAAGAGGGACCCTCATACAAGGCATCAGAGTGTACTGTGCTACCAAACCACCTGCTAAAAACAAGTTGAAAACCAAAACAAAATCCAATATTCATTCCCTCCCAAAATTACCAATGAAATTCAAAATTATTTTATATAAAATATTTATCAACAAAAATTATTTGCCTCCTAGAGTTTTTAACCAGAGGGAGGCTAAATCCATTTATCTATAAGCAAGAAATAAAAAATAATAGATTTTTATTTTTAATCATAGATATCCATCTGTATTAGATTATTAATTATGGATTATAATGCAATTTAAATACAAACACAATGGGCTTCTTAAATCTTCACTTAATTTAATTTTTCTTAGAGTCTTTTGACTTGAACTTAATCCTTCAGAAAAATGTGTCCATTCATTCCAAGTGGGTACAGATTTTCTTTTTCCAACCCCAATAGTTCTATCACCTGTTATAACAAATGTTTTGTAATATTCTTCTTAACTATATTGAAATAAAGTTCAAAGATACTACAGCTTACTTACCTACATATTCTAAATAAAAATAATCAGCTAAAATATAAAAAAATAAAATA
Source organism: Pipistrellus kuhlii (assembly GCF_014108245.1). Classification (NCBI taxonomy): domain Eukaryota; kingdom Metazoa; phylum Chordata; class Mammalia; order Chiroptera; family Vespertilionidae; genus Pipistrellus; species Pipistrellus kuhlii. The sequence continues at coordinate 132,296,083 of NW_023425404.1, forward strand.
AATACTTTATAACAGAATAGTAGTGTGATATAGACACTAGTCACAACTACTATAAAATCAAAATGTCCCTCTCCTCCAATTTCTGAAAACATCTTTAGGGTTTACCATTAAATATTATGACATGAAAATTTTCTGATTTAGGTGACATTCTCTCTAGAATTTAATGCAATGTGTTGTTACTGGAATTTTGCTCTTTATTAACCCATAACGGACTATAAATTTTAGAAGATAGGTTTTCATAGAGCATATCATAATTAAGAGAATTTAACTTCAATTTCAAAAATTCCCCATTATAAAAACCATCTTATGTACGATTAGTACTCAACGTTACAATATAAAGGTATTTCTTCATATTGTTTAAAAATGAGCTCCCTGATGTAGTCATCTTGTTATCTTTATGTTTCTTTTATAATAATAACAATAATGAGCCATCTGTCTGATACCTGTCATAACTAAAAATGTCTAGATAACTAAAATAATCATCTTAAGAACCAAAATTGTTAAGTATTTCATACATCCAAATTTGTTACATATGTTATAAATAATAATATTGATAAAATGAATACATGGTATCCCATACCCAGCTTAGGAACTAGAACATTACCAATATTTTTGAAGTCCTATGTATGTCCCATACCCAATTGTACCACCTTCAATTTTCCTTGCACTGAGACAAGTACAATTCTGAATTTTGTGTTTACCATTATATTGCTTTTCTTTATAGTTTTACCACAGAGTTATATAACTCTAATACTATATTATTTAGTTTGGAATATTTCTAAACTTTTGATAAATGGAGCTATATTGTATAATTGTTTGCAACTTGCATTTTTCACTGTTTGTAAGATTCATCCATGTAGATATATAAATCTCTATTTTCACTACTATATTTCATTGTTGAGCTATAATATAATTTAATGATTTTAGTCATTTGGAATGGTTCAATTTTTTTGCAATTACAATAAAAAACATTTCTATAATTTTAAAATTTCTTAAGTTGGTTGCATATTTATTAACCTTCTTTTAAAAAATGAATATAATTTAATCATTCCTTAATGAATCCAAAGCATATTTATGAATATCAATTATATGTAATATAGCATTATAATAATGCCTTCAGAGGTTATAGAGATGTACATTCTTATTTTTACTGGAATAAGTAAATTTAGTCTGCTTTTTATAATTCTCTCTCACTTTTCTATTGGCAAGAAATTTCTTGCTGCTACAATGTTTATTCTAACATCCTTATTTTCAATTTCTTCTCTGTAGACCTGGAGGCCAGCCAATGAAATTTGAGTATAGTGCCAACAAGGAGGAAAAATAGATTATGACTGAGAGACCAAATGGAAGCTTTCCTAAGGGGAATGTGTACTACTATGAGATAAATGGTATTATGGAAGAAGCAAAGATTTTTCTGGTATTTCAAGTCTATCTTGGGCATTTATTAGCTGTCTGACCTTGTCAAGTTATCCAATCTTTTTGAGTATTTACTTTCTTTTCTTTCTTTTTTTAGTATATTTTATTGATTTTTTTTTTACAGAGAGGAAGAGAGAGGGATAGAGTGTTAGAAACACCGATGAGAGAGAATCATCGATCAGCTGCCTCTTACACACCCTCTACTGGGGATGTGCCCGCAACCAAGGTACATGCCCTTGACTGGAATCGAACCTGGCACCTTTCAGTCCGCAGGCCGATGCTCTATCCACTGAGCCAAACTGGTTTTGGCAAGTATTTACTTTCTTGTCTGTAAAATGCACATAATAATCCTATGTGATAGGCTATTGTGAGAAATAAAAAGCACAGTAGCGGAGTCCAAGCTAAATCATTTTCTTTCAGTACATGGGGGTTGTTTCATCTTCATATCTGCACAGTTCACATTGTAGGATGGTATCTACCCAACTACTTCCAGAGACCAGAGACCTTTTGGTTTCCCTCCTGGTTCACAGTTGTGTTCCACATAGTTCCAGACACACGACTTTCATGGAGGGGAGGTATTATTATAGCTTTAAGCAAGTGCCTTGTTATATATAAATTAGAGGCCCTATGCACAAAAATTTGTGCAAGAGTAGGCCTTCCTTGCCCCAGCAGCCGGCACCGGCTTCCCTCCACACCCAGGACCCGGGCTGCTTCCCTCCTGCGGCTGGGAGGCACTCAGGACCTAGGCTGCTTCCCTCCACCCCCAACTTAGTCCAGAATGATGGCCAGAAGGTGTAATCAGCATATTATCCTTTTATCATTATAGAAAATTATTATAGACTAGAGGCCCGGTGCACAAAATTCGTGCCCGGGGGCTATGGGGGGAGAGGGTGTCCCTCAGCCCAGCCTGCATTATCTTCAATCTGGAACCCCTCAAGGGATGTCCGACTGCCCATTTAGGCCCGATCCTGGTAAGATCGGGCTTCCCTCTCACAGTCCAGGACTGCTGGCTCCCAACTACTCACCTGCCTGCATTCCTGATTGCCCCTAATCGCTTCTGCCTGCCAGTCTGATAACCCCCTAACCACTTGCCTACCAGCCTGACTGATGCCTAACTGCTCCCCTGCCAACCTGTTTGCTCACAATTGCCCTCCCCTGCAGGCTTAGTCACCCCTAACTGCCCTCCCCTGAAGGCTTGATTGCCCCCATCTGCCCTCCCTTGCAGGCCTGATTGCCCACAACTGCCCTCCCCGGCTGGCCATCTTGTGGTGGCCATCTTGTGTCCACATGGGGGTGGCCATTTTTGACCACATGGGGGCACCATCTTGTAGGTTGGAGTGATGGTCAATTTTCGTATTACCTCTTTTTATTTTTGTAGTCATTTGTGGACATGCACAGAACAGCAAAAAGTACGAGTGGCCTGACACACTTGTTCCCTGCTGAGGTTAAACAAAGCCATACTTGGCCTTCCTGTTTAGCTCTCACACTATAAACAAGTGTTCTTCTCATGGTCTATTTCATGCCAGAATTTTTCTAGTTTTGTGCCTTTTTGTTGGCAATTTTGCTGTTTAAAATGGCTGCCAAGCATATTGTTGAAGTGCTGATCAGTGTTGTTAAGTGCAGAAGGTCGTGATGAGCCTTGTAGGAAAAGGAACTCTTGCTCTGGTCTAGAATGAATCAGCACAGTGGGCTATAGAAACTCCTTGGAAGCCAATCCTCTACTGGGATGGCTTGTAAGCACTTGACTATACACAGAAGTGACTATAAGCCACATCAATGTAGCCCTCACATTCAAACTAAAATAGCCAGTCAACTTCCCAGCCAAAGGAATTACAGACCTAATGTTTCTAAATGTTTCAAAAAATCTAAGATGTTTTATTTATAAATACAGACACATGCACACATGTAAATGTTGCATCTGGATAGATGGCATACACATTTTTAAATGTATATGAACATTTACAAAATAGATCATGTACAAGACTAAAGATCTAATCACAATTCAATAAAAGCTGTAATAAACACTAGTACCTGGAAATTTAAAGCACTCCATAGCACTGGCCAGTTTGGCTCATTGGATAGAGCATCGGCCTAAGGACTGAAGGGTTCCAGGTTTGACTCCTGGTCAAGGGCACATGCCAGAATTTTTGAGCTGCAGGATCCATCCTCACTAGTACATGCAGGAGGCAGCTGATTGATGATTCTCTCTCATAATTGATGTTTCTTTCTCTCTCTCTCCCTCTCCCTTCCTTTCTGAAAGCAATAAAAATAAAATAAAACACTCCATAAATTTCTCCAGGATGAAAATAATATCAAAACTGAACCACATATGATTAAAGAAAGAAAAAAGAAATGACTAACAATGAGAGCAGTATATCTAAACTTATTAGACACAGACAAGCAGGTCTCAGAACAAAGTCTACAGCCTTTATTAGACATGCATCTATTGGAAAACAAGAAGCCTGGAAATATAAATGAGTTAAGAACTCAATCAAAGAAATCATGTCATTAACAACCATATTATATAAGAAAATAATATGAGAAGAATAATAAACTAAAAAAGCAAACATGGTAGAAATAAAAAGAAAATTCCAACTCAAATTTTTGGAAATGTGAAAAATTTGAAAAACTTTTTCATATATCACTATACTTTGATGGTGAAGATATACTAAACAATAGAATACATTCTATGGTCTACAGAGTTATTAGACATTTGAGCTATGCAGGAAAAAACACAGTAAAGACAGTAAGATGCATATATATATATATATATATATATATATATATATATATATAGTATTTGTTTTTATGTTCATGGCAAATTAACAGGAACTACAGAGTTCTCATCTATGTGCCTCCACATGCACAGCCTCCCCCACTATCAATATCCCCCACCGGAGTGGTGCATTTGTTACAGCTGCTGAACCTGCCCTGACACATCGTTATCACCCAAACTCCATAGTTTACATTAGAGGTCACTGTAAGTGTTGTACATTCTATGGGTTTGGACATGTAGCTACCACTGAACTACTGAACTATCACACAGGACAGTTTCACTGTCCTAAAAACCCTCTGCGCTCCACCCAGGCATCCCTCCCTCCCGGCAGCACCCCTGGCGACCAAAGATCTCTTCACTGTTTCTGTGGTTTTACCTTTTCCAGCATTTCATCTAGTTAAGATTTGTTTTAATGTCATACGGTATTTCGTGAACATGGCTAAGAAAACATTATTATATAGATTTAATAAGGATTAAAATACTTTATGAGCTGCTAATTTTCTGTATATTTCCAAAATCCCCAGAGTATAAACAAACAGATCATTTTTGGACATTGAGGGGAAAGCAGCTCATTTCTTTCCACACCAAATTAATCCACAAAAGCAGTTTCACAAGAACTTAAAATATGTTCTCAAATTCTTTCACAGTAAAGTTAATTCTATTAAAATTCCAAATATGGGCAATACATGTTTCCAGGATTCAACATTATAAGTTAATGGGCACACCCTGTGTAGTGAGCACTTAATTCGACTTCAAAATAAAAGAGCACAGCACAGCCCTGTCAGGGTGGGCTTCAAGCTATACCCAAGTAATTTACACAGATCAAAAATATCCAGAAACTCATTAATCCCTTTCCCTGGCTTGTGGAAAAGAGACTTAGATTTTGTTTGGGATGGGTGGGGGTGGGGACTGGGGGCATCTTATATATGGAAAAAAACAGTGTAGTGTGCTGAGGTTTGAGATAGAAGCTACATGAGGTAAAGTGTACCCCCTTACTGATGCATGTAAAACATAGGTATCATGCTAGGAACAGTAAATATGAGCTGGCCGTTGAATTTAAAATCAAGACAAACATTTATTTGCAACTCAATTCAATTCAGTGACACCAAAATAGTGCCTGTGTTAGGATGAATTGTTGGTTCCCTCCACCCCTTTATTTTTTCCTTTCAATAGTTTGTTAAGCTCATAATCAATAAGACAAACACTGTTCCTTATCAAGGTGCTCACAGTCTAATTAAAATATATTGCACGCTGAACTATGATAACAGAAATACAACCAAGAACAAGAGAGCTCCTAGAAGATTCGACACCTAAGGAGAGGGTGGAGGGGAAGAGGAATGTTTCAGGCAGTGGAGCTGAGAAAAGGTTCGTTACAGGTAAGGCACAGAGAGTGCTGGGGAGGGTGCGAAAGGCAGGAGCAGATTCAGCAGCCATGTTAAGGAAGTAGGACTTTAGCTAAAGGCAATGGGAAGGCCTTGAAGACATTTAAAGCAGAAGAATGTTATATCCAGATTTACGTTTTCAAGAACTGTTCCAGATGTGAAGTAGAGAATGGACCTGCTGCAGTTTTCCATGTGAGAGGCAACTGTGGCCTGCAACAGGGGAGTGACAAAGGACATGGGATAGGAAAGGGTTTGAGAGATATAACTCAATCAATCTAACCATGAGACTTAGTGATTAGTTGGATAGGGACTGAGTGAAATGAGGGGGAGAAGGTAATGAAGGCTAATAGCTAACATTACTCTAGTATCATCATGTGCCAAGAGCTGTGTGCTTTGTGCACACTATCTTGTGTCATCCTCACAGCAACCTGATGAGGTAGTTGTGATTACTAGTCCCATTTTCACAGGCTCAAAAAGGCTCCCAACTCGTCTGGGACCAGCCATGGCCCAGGAGGAAAAGTGGTTTACAGAATGTAGGGGTCACAAAAGAATGGTTTGAATAGATCAGAGAGAAAGTTTGTGTGAGGGGCAACTATTGTAGATGTCCTGTGGCAACTAGATGTTTGGTCCAGAGGTCAAAGTCTGGTTGAAAATATAAATTTGAGAAATTCATGAATCAAAGCCATGAGAGGGAACAGAGAAAGTGAATAGAGAGAAAGCAGGCTGAGCAGCAAAGAGGTCCAAAGACAACACCCTGCAGGGGAAGAGCCAGCAAGAGACATCTGGAAGAAACCATCAGGGCGGTACTAGAAGAATCCGGAAAATGTGGCATCGCTAGAGCAAAGGGACAGCACCATTCTAATGACTCATACATTTTTGAAAGGTCAAATATACTACCGCATTTTTCCATATACAAGATGCTATTTTTTTCTAAAATCATCAGACTGAAAATGAAGGGGCATCTTATACATGGAAAGTCAGCTGAGGGAGCCATGCCAGTGCATAGCTGCCCATACCCTATGAAACAGGCTTCCTCCAATCAGAGCCTTATTGTTACTGACGTCAGCTGATGCTGTAATTGGAGGTGGAGGTAGAGCGTGCACAGATGCAATAGGAAATGGAGCATTCTGAGCCCATAAACATGTAAAAAATAAAAAGATAAATACCATTAAGTGATGGCCTTACTCTGCAAAATTCAAACTGAATATCATCAGCTATGAAAGAACATAGAAATAGAGCTGCAGAGAAACAATATGGATCTCTTCCCACTGAGTGTATGATCAGGCAGTGGAGAAAACAGGAAGAACAACTCTTTAAGATGCCAAAAAAAAAAAAAAAAGGCCTTAAGCAGAAAACCAGGCAAACCTCTAGTATAGGCTTAAGACTTGAATTATGGAACAGTGCCAGAGTGACTTATGTGGGTCAACCATGCTCATACAATGTCAGGAAAGAATGTTTTCAAGCAAAATGAACATTGTTGATTATACAAGAAAGGCAAAAAATTTCAGGAGGAGAAAAGGGTTGGCTATGAGAACATGAACAAAGTTAGCTCAGAAAATGCCACCAGTTTTACTCCTATGTCATACAATTTCAGAAAAAAATATGATTTTGAACCGTCATATTGCAAACATGAATGAGATGCCTCTCAATTTTGATGTGCCTTCCAACTGAACTGTTGATGTGAAAGGAATAAAAATAATGACAATCAAAACAATGGCCATGAAAAGACACACCATATTGTGTGCTTTCATGCTTTGCAGATGGTACTATACTGCTTCCTATGCTTATTTTTAAGAGGAAAACATATCCTAAAGAGACCATACCATCTGGCATTATTGTACAAGCTCAAGAGAAGGGATGGATGAATGAAGACATTATGGCCATTCGGTTTGAAAGGTTTGGTCCAAAAGATCTTAGAGGCTTTTAAAGAAGCCATCTCTACTTGTCTTTGATAGTTCCAAGCACATTGAACAGAAAAGACAAGAAGGGTTGCATCAGATTTGCAAATACACCTAGCAGTTATTCCCGGTGTACTTTTAGGTCATTTACAGCCACTAGATATTTCAATCAATAAGCATTTTAAAGCCTTGATGATAGAAGAATGGAATAGATGGATGCAAAAAACAGGTGATAACTTGACACCCACAGAAAGTGAAAATAAAAAAACAAACAAACCAACGAACAAAAAAAAACACCATTACGGAGGTCTGCAATTGGGTCTTAAACTCATGGTATGGTGTCAAACAAGAGGTGATTGTGAATCCTTTAAGAAATGTGGAATCAGCAATACCATGGATGGAACTGAGGATGATCTCATATATATAGACAGTGACTCAGAAGACAGCAGTGATACAATAGAAGTTGAAGAAATTGATATATCTGGAACTAATAGTGATGAAGAAGAGAGCAGTGAAATAGGCTGAGAGGAAAAAAAGTGGCCAGTCTGATACACACAGCGAATTCACACAGTGAAGAATGTCATGTCTCAAGTTCTTCTAGATCCATATTCTAGGTTCTTTGTACAACACACCTGCAACTTTTAAAAATTATTGCACCATTAGTGTAAAGTTACCTAGGTAGGTAGGAAAACTATGGTTGATGAGAAAAATTATGCAAATTTACAGCCTTATTCAAGGTTATTCCACTAATGAGCAGCAGAGCTGGGATAGGACATGGAATTTCTGTCTCCTACAACATTGTTTCTACCGCATCAGTGTGAAAATTCTAATTTTAGAAGTTCTTTTTTTCCTAGTAAAAATATATTTAGTACTTGACTCTTTAGGAAAGAGTTAAAATTATTTCACTTGCTTTGACTCATGCAGTTAAGTCTTTAAAATTCTACATATTCATGAGTCACATTTTATCCTTAGAAAAGTCAAGATACCCATTAACTTTTAAGTTACTATAGACATTAAGATATACACTAATATAGCTATTAAAGATATTTCAGTGATTAAACTGTTGGAAGGGAAAGAAATGAAACTATAAATAGCTTTAAGTGCTTTTAGTACAAAGCTGAAATTTTATTTGACATTTTATTGAAACCTGAAACTGAAAAGAAGCAAATAGATCTCGAAATGTACTTGGTGTTGTAAAGTATTTAGAAATAGAAGCTAATTAATCCTATGTTTTTGTAAACAATTTTAATCTATATCTATCTTAATCTTCCTCCTAAACCAGGATCCTGAGCAAAACCAGGGATTGGACACTCTGGGATGAAATACCCACAGGCAGAGAATAGAGATCCCCTGCAGGAGGTGAAATGCCAGGCACCCCTCTTAGTTGCTAATTGAAAAATAAAATAAGCCCACGACTATTATGCAAAAGTCCTATCAAACACCTGAATTATGGTATTTCATGTACATTTTTTTTATCTGACTTTGAGGTTCCTGATCAGGTTAGCAGCCTGACTCTGACCCAGTATTCTTTAATATGTCCCTGTCTAAATTCTTAATGATTTACTGTGATTGATTTCTCCAGGTAGATGCTTCTCGCTCTGACGCCAGCATGCTCCCTGTACCTCATGGCTTCAAAGGAAGAGACTGAGCCTCTTCCCTGAACACCCAGACTTTGAATTTCTAGTGTTTAAAAAAAATAAAATAATAATAATATATATCAATATATATATCTATATCTATCTATCTATCTATCTATCTATATATATATATTTAACCCTTTGCACTCCGCTGTCCCCTCTCAGGGGACATTGCAGTTTATTAGTGATTATGGGGAATTGAGTTAATTCAACGCACGTTTCGCAAAGTAGCATCAAGTAGCTGGTAGCCAATGTCCAGAATGGTTCTGAGTGCAAAGGGATATATATATATATATATATATATATATATATATATATATATATGGCATTTTAGATTATGGTTCCCCAGGATTTGGATATTTTAACTTTTTGAAGGAGGTGCAGCTCTTCTGAATATCTATTTATTGGATCCCACACTAAATGAGATAGTTTGCAGTTTCAACAGTAGACCAACTACATGTATTTCATTGGTCTTCATTGGTCTAGGGCTGAGAAGAAAATTAAATTTAAGAAGTTCACAGAAAAACAAAATTTCATGATTAAATAAAATACCAACTAATGTTAACATTTCTCTTCTATTCCATCAAAGAATAAATACTGGCTGAGAGAAGAAGATAACGTTAGGCGGTGTGCAAGACACTTTACATATTATTTTACTTACCAATGTGAGGTACAGATGATGCTTCTCCAAGCTGAGAAATTTCAGATAGTTTGCTGAAATTATACAGCTTAAAAACTAAGTTTCCACCCGCATGGCTCTCTCCTGCTTCCCTGGAAGTTTTCTAACAATACCACAATAATGTAATATGTAAACTTTTCAAATAAACTAAGAGAAAAACAATTCTAAAAATAAATAAACATTTTTAAAATGAACTTGAGAGATAAAATATATATTGTTCTTTCAGACTCTGCCAAATTAAGTTATGTGTAACCTGACTAACTGACCAATTTCATAAGTCAAATAAAACTTATAAGTAAAAAACCAAAAATTATTGAAAAAGAATGTTAAGACTTATGTTAACTGTGTGAATCACTAGCACATTAATTCATAAAAAAATTTTTTTTCCAAAAAGGATGGGAGTTGACAACAGTACAACATTTTCTCCTTCGATGTCTATAATATCTTCTTTGGTGATAGTTCTGCTCACTCTAATATTTCATCCACTTTTCTATGCCCAATCAGCTTTTACAAGGCTGATTTCTTGTTTCCAGCTGGGGAGAAGGACATTGTAAAATTTCCTAGAAGCTTTATCCTAGCAATCTGGTTGCTAGCCAGACACAGTAGTAGCACATATGTTACCTTAGCCAGGAAAAATTTTCCAGAGCCTCATGAAGAGAGGCCTTAGGGGAAACCAGTGTGCCAATGAACACAGCGCTTGAATACTGTAAGACAGGTCTGCCCTAGCCTGGAGAGCTCAGACCAACCTCCCTGCAGGGCTCATCAATTTCACACCTCATCATCTAGAACAGGTGGCTAATAAACCATGGGCCACCAATGTGGTAAGGACACTGACTTTGAAGCACCCTGTGTCTATCCACCAAGGGGAAATTACAGAAATATATTTTGTGCTACTCTCGTTAAGCAAGGTTGATTATTCATATTATTAACATGTATTTGTTAGCAAGGGAAAATGTGGAACATGTAATTAGATACAACATCTGTGCAGCAGACTTTGTATTAAGGCAGTACTTTTTCCTCTTTATAGTGGAAATAAGTAAAAAAGAAAGATCAGGCTTAGAGTGTATTATGCACTTATCTATATAAAGAGTACTAATGATTTGAAATGAATTCTGACCTAAGAGAAAACGTCCCTTGAATGCCCATCAGTAGATGAGTTGATAAAAAAATCTGTGGTATTAATACATTTTCACCATGGTATACTATGCAGCAGTAAAAAAGAAGAATCTCTTACCCTTCAAGATAGCATGCAGAGTTTCATGGTAGGTGAAATAAGTCAGTCTGAGAAAGACAAGTATTACATGATCTCACTCATATGTATCTAAGTAACAAAATAAACTGATGATTGGAGTGGATCCAGAGACATGGAAGCATGGAACAGAGTGCCGGAATCTCAGAGGGAAAGTGGGGGAGGGTGGGTGGGTGGGAGGTAATCAACCAAAGACTATATCTATCTATCTATCTATCTATCTATCTATCTATCTATCTATCTATATACATACATATACACACACACACACACACACACACACATATACACACACACACACACACACATGCATAACCTATGGACACAGACAATAGGGGGGTGAAGGTCTGGGGTGAGGACAGGGACAGGCTGAAGGGGTTCAATGGGGAAAAAAGGGAGACATATGTAATACTCTCAACAATAAAGAATTATTTAAAAAAAACACACACAACTTGGCCTAAAGCTCTGTTTCATGTCAAACCCATGTCATCATTTATTGCCAAAGATACTAAATATCTCACTAAAGAGTCTCTTTTCTGTATTTATCTTCTTTGAGCAATAAATATACTTGATAAATGCCCATAATCATACAGAGAACATTGCAGGGAAAGTGCTATTCCATACCAAACAGGTTAAAAATTAAAAACCATGACATAAAAATAATAGATTTTAGAAATATAAATTTGAAAATATTCTAAACAATTATATTAGCATTAGAGATCCAGTGCAGGAATTCGTGCACCAGTGGGGTCCCTTGGCCTGGCTTGCGGAATTGAGCCAAAACCTGCTGTCTGACATTCCCCAAGGGGTTCTGGATTGTGAGAGGGCACAGGCCAGGCTGAGGGACCCCACTGGTGCACAATCAGGGCCAGGGAGAGACATGGGAAGTTGGCCAACTAGGGAGGGTGTGTGGGAGGACTCCAGAATATATATGGCCTGTCTAGCTCAGTCCCAATTGACTAGACCCCAGCAGTAAGCTAACCTACTGGTCAGAGCAAAGGTCAACTGGCTCCTGGTGGTCAGTGCACGTCAGAGCAACTGGTTGACTGGTCGACTGTCTGCCTCCTGGTGGACTGTCTGCCTCCTGGTGGCCAGTGTACGTCATAGCAAGTGGTGGAGTGGCGTTAGCATATAATTAGCATATTACTCTTTGATTAGTTGAATGGCCGACTGGTTGACCGAACACAGCATATTAGGCTTTTACTATATAGGATTTTTTTCCAAATTAAAATCCAACTTTTAGGATTTTTGTTGTCCTCTTGACATAATAACTATATATATAAAAGCCTAAGTGACTGAATGACCGAACGACCAACAACTGTTTGATCAGTTTCTATGATGTGCACTGACCTCGGGGGGCAGATACTCAATGCAGGAGTTGCCCCCTGGTGGTCAGTGCACTCCCACAGTGGGAGTGCCACTCAGTTGACTGATGGGTGCCAGACTCCGGGCTCAGAGTTGACGAGCACCACTATGGCAGCACAAGCCTCTCCCGCCTCCAGGGCAGCGCACTACTGAGCTGCGGCAGTGGCAGGCGCAGCGGGGCCAGGATGAGCGGGAGCAGTGCAGGTTCTGGTTCGGGCTCCTCTCCAGCTATCTGCTCCTGAGGAGTCCCAGATTGTGAGAGGGCGCAGGCCAGGCTGAGAGACCCTGCCGTTGCATGAATCCATGCACCTGGCCTCTCATACTAGGAAGAAAATAATAGCATTTTAATATTCCTGTTCTAAGTACATCACCTGAATCTAATTATTAAAAAACATCAGACAAATCAAATTGAGGGATATTATTCAAATGAACTGGCACATGTTTTTTAAAAAAGTCAAGATCAGGAAAGTCTAAGACCAAGGAAGCGTTACAGATAAAAGGAGAACTAGAAAGATATGATAACTAAGTGCAATCCATAATATGGGATTTTTCTGTCACTATCAAGAACATTATTGGGATAAATGGAAAAATCTTAATAAATATTTTATCAATGTTAATTTTCTAATTTTGATAATTATTTTTTAGTTATTTAAGTAAGTGTCCTTATTTTTTCTCATTTTCAGGAAACACACTCTGAAGTATTAGGTATAAATAATGGGCATCATGAGGGTAATGGTATATATAGAAAATACTTAGTAGTATTCTTAGCAACTTTTTTAAGACTAGAAAGTATATCAAAATAAAAAATTTAAAGAGAAAATAACCAAAATAAATCTTAGTAACATTGCTGTATAAAATACTATAATTCAAAATATATATTTTATTCAAATAAAGTAACCTTGGACTTCACATATCTATCCCTGGATTGTTTTCACATATTAAGCAGTTGCAGCTGTTGTAAGCTGTCACTTAAATAGCTTTCTCTCAAATTTAGCTAAGCCAATGGGGAAAAATGGCATGATAATCCTTAACAGCTGATCATTTAAAAACCATGTGCAAAGTATTGTCCTACTAATTCAAACAAACAGGAAGAATAATATATAGCTGTAATAAATAATATTTCAAATGCTATCTTGGCACTTTCTAACAGATATTGCAAACAAGAATATTAAGGAAATGTTCCCCCTCACCCCCCAATACACACCCAAATGCATTTTTGTTGTTATTCAACATGTAGTCTATATATGAGTTGTTAAAATAACAGCCAATATTTACTGCATTCTTACTGTGCCAGTACTTTAGATGCATTTATTATGCAAAACAACCATGAAGTAGGCTATATTATTAATGCTAAGCTAACATAGCACTTCTCTTAAAACTGCAAGCTATTTGCTTGGCTTCAGATGCCCCTTTTTTGCTCTTTTCTACCTGTCAAATCCATAGCACAGGCATGAAAGTTCAAATGTCTCTACATTTAAGTATTCCTCAATCTCGATTTCAGAATTAATTGCTTCCTCTTCTGAGTTTCTATAAGCCTTTATGCAACAACATTCATTAAAACTTCTCTAAAATATGTATAAAACATGGATTAGACCGAAAACACTGAGTTATTTGCAAGAGTTCACATGATAGAAGTGATTATTAAAATAACTTTAATTATATGACAAAACAACAGTATTATATGAGGACTTGGAATTTTCTGGACACGTATCAATGTGACAAGCAGGGCACTAAGTACTTCACCAGCATCATCTCATGTAAGCCTTACAATCTACACAGGCGTCTTCAAACTACGGCCCACGGGCCACATGCGGCCTGCAGAGGGGTCTGATCCGGCCCGCCAGGTTTTTTGGGCAGTGAGCGCAGCCGAGGTGTTACAGTAGGAATTAGTAGTTCATATAGTCCGGCCCTCCAGCTCTCTGAGGGACCATGATCTGGCCCCCACTTTAAAAAGTTTGAGGACGCCTGACTAATAAATGAGAAAAATGCTAATTGACTGTACCTTTGCTACACCCACAGCCAATCAGAGCAAGTATGCAAATTAACCCAACAAAGATGGTAGTTAATTTGAATATGCTGAGGAAGGGAGGAGTGAAGACTGAAGACAGCATAGAGGGAAGAGGGAGGGAAAGTGGAAAGCAAGGCGGCTTCGGGAGGGAAAGTGAGGGCGGCAGCAGCGGAAGGGAAAGCAGGAGGCAGTGGTGGCCGGAGGGAAAGTGGGGGGAGGGGCGGTGGCTGTGGGAGGGAAAGCCTGAAGTAGGGGAAGAGACGGTGGGAGGGAAGGGAAAGCACTGGACAGCAGTGAGAGGGGAAGTGTGGGGCAGTGGTGATGATGGAAGGGAAAGCACGGAGGGTGGGGGGGCAGCAGTGGTGGGAGGAAAAGGGTGGGGTGGAGAGCAGAGGGTGGGGGAGGTGGCGGTGGTGGGAGGGAAGCCCGCAGGAAGTCCTGTTCTTGCAGGAATCTTCTTGCAACAGGCCTCTAGTCACTCTATAAAGAAGTCATTGTTAACAAAGAGCCAACAACTTAAAAACCAGTTAACTAAACTGGCAACAAGATTTTTAAGTGACACTATTCCAATATAGATAAAAGTCACCAAGATTGATTCTACCAAATGTTGATACTTGCATATTGGAAAAATGTTATATCGATATAATAGCAACTTGGTAATAAATAACAAGAACCATAAATCTGTTCATGCTTTTGGCACAGTAATCCATTTTCTGGGTATATAACTTTTTAAAAATAATTTAAAAAAATAAGGGAAAAAGGGCATATCATGAACATAGTCACTGCAGAGTAATTTATAATAGCAAAATATCAAATGCAACCTCAATGTTCAACAAGAAGAAAATGATTAAATAAATCATGGCACATCTATGTAATGACAGCATGAGAGAAAAAGGTAGGTTTTTTTAAAGCCTAAAACTCATTGTATGAATCCATAGGCATAAATGTTATTTATAGCAGTGCATCAGTACACACACATTATGAGTAAAATGAAGTCAACTAAGAACAAAGTGGTGTCTTAACATCTGAGTCAATCACTTGCTAATTTGGTCTTAGATCCATTCCCTGCCTACTGGTTCTATTCTCTCTAGCAGGACACTTCATTTCTATTTCCCATGCTCTCTGCCTGTAGCACTGTGACCCAGTGGCACTGGCAGAAGATGGAAGGAGAAGCCACAGTATTGCTTCTCTCCCCTCTCTGTTTCTGGTTGTGTCTCAGCATACTCCTTCTCTCAATGGATCCAGCTAGCTGAGAGGAAGATGCTCAAGTCTTAAATTCTGACATACAATTGTTTCCTTTTTCTGTTTCGCTTCATCCTTACAAAGATATCTTTATGGTGAATTAACAGTGAAGAACTTCATAAAAAACAAAATTTTAGATGGAATCTTAATATCCTCTGCACTATTAAGTACTGATCTGCTTATGTAAAATTTCCAAGTTGAAGAGCCCTCTACAATAAAAGGGAAAATTGTGACAGGTTTGATATTGTAGCAATATTTGATGTTAGTTCATAGGTTTATCTTATTCATCATGTAAACAAGAGAGATACCCTGCTAGATATTTAGCAAATAGTTATTCTTAAACTCACTTAATTTTAGAACAGATATAGATATAGATATACAAATATAGATACAGAGGTACCTATAGATATTTTATTGAGGTACAATGGACATATAACATATTTGACATATAACATTAAATTTAGGTATACAATATAATGATTTGATATTTGTATATGAATGATTGCCACAATAAGTCTGGTTAACATCTGCCATAGTATAGTTACAAAAAAGTTTTCTTTCTTGTAGTGAGAACATTAAGCATCTACTCTTAGAAACTTTCAAATATGCATTATGGTATTATTAACTATAATCATCAGGCTGAACATTAAACCCCCAAGATTTATTTTATAACTGGAAGTTTGTACCTAGAATATATTTTTTAATAAGTAAGAGTATGCTTGTCTGGGTTGAATTAAGTCTGTTCATAACTGCAAACAGCTGAATTGCCTAACTGACCTTTTAAAATCTACAATTTCTTTGTACTGAGAAACATGCAGGAAAGAGTGAAGTAAAAGACATTCACCCAATAGATATTATATTCAAGAAGAGAAATATCCAGGCACATTCAAACAACCTTATCTGGAATGAAGGCATGAATCAATTTAAAACTGAGAATTTTAAAAAGCTTCTGTGGGTCTGGAAGTAAAGAAAGCAAAGAGTTCATCAACAGAAACCGGTCACTGTAAATGGCAGCCCGGAGCTCGGAAATGCCAATTTCACACTGCACTAAGCATATCCTGCCCAACACGCCAGACTGCTGTTTGGGAAAATATCAGCACCTGCTCCTGCCCTCCCTGGAGTAATAGATTAGCCAGGTCCGGTACAAAACTGCATCTACGGTACTTGGACCTACCCACTCCGGAATCACTTTCCACCTCTTTCAGTGCTTATCGCTTTTAAATCAGATGTGTTAATTGATCTAGAAATAGCAGCTAACTCCAAATAAGCTGTAGTTAGTTTGGCTTTATAAGTAAGTGCTCAGAATATCCTAAAAAAGCAGGTGGGGGAAAACTAAATGAGTTAGAAAAATATTTACCTGCAATGTCAGGCTGTCGGCTGAAATATATAACCTATTGCCACTATCTGCCACTCATATTCTCTCTTCAGTCAGGTACCCACCCGTGCTGACAATCCCAATTTGCATCACTTATTAGGTGATAAAAAGTATTCAGTAGAGGACTATTTTCCATACGGAAAATTCTTTTGGGAAAACACCTGAAATCTGGAGGAGACTGAAGACACTTCCAGTATGACAAGAAAGCAAAATAATGTGTTGCTGTTTTACTCAGCACCTGTGAGGAACTGGAGAAGGTCAGAACAAAGTAATTCATCTAATTAGTGGAAGCTCTGGTTTTAGAAACTAGTATTCTTAGGTCCCCTGATTTCCTACCAGGTACTCTTCTCGCCGTCTCAATTTTATTTATTTATTTAATTTATTTATGTGTTGCTGTTTTACTCAGAACCTGAGAGGTACTATTTCCCGAAGGGAGAATGAGGCTGGAAAGGGGGTGCTCAGCACTACCCAGCCCTCCCTAACACGACTGAGGTCTGTCAGTGACTGCAAGTAGAGAGCAACTCCAGAAATAGAATTTTCGAATTCAGGCAGATCTAACTGAGGTTGAGTAAGCACACAGACATAAATAGGTGACTTAGATTTAAATCACACTAAGAGCCTAATGAACCCTTAAAAAAGTAGCAGGTGGAATTCTTTCCATGTGCTTTGGTCAACTTTCTTTCCATGGTATAGATCTGCATTGCTACACTCCACAAACAGAACAGCCAGCCAGCAGTCAACCGCACACAGGTACCAGGGTTTTATTATATCATGAACCAAATGGTGGAGGAGTCCATAAAATGGAGGAGTCTATAAAATGCTATCGCCCTTAGGTGAAAGACTACAGGCAGTACAACCTGCATGGCTCAGTGCTTGAGTGTCAACCTATGAACCAGGAGGTCAAGGTTCAATTCCCGGTCAGGACACAGGCCCCGGTTGCAGGCTCAATCCCCAGTAGGGATCATACAGGAGGCAGCCAGTCAATGATTCTTTCTCATCGTTGATGTTTCTGTCTCTCTCGCTCTCTCCCTCTCCCTTCCTCTCTGAAATCATTCATATATATATATATATATATATATATATATATATATGACTATATATATATGACTATAGGGTAGGGGTGTCGAACTCAATCGAGAAGGGGCCAAAATCTAAAATCCAGCCTAAATCGCGGGCCGAATGGTTTACTGAACAGTCATAAACTGTCATTGTGATGGAAACGCAGCGGAGTGCAGTGATGACAGCGCGGTGCGGGCCACATTGCAAGGCCTGGCGGGACGGATTTGGCCCGCGGGCCTTGTGTTTGACACATGTGCTATAGGGAGAGTCAAATTAAGGTTTGCTGAGTCAAGAAACCCAGACAAACAATGCTTTACATTCAATAAATACAGTAAATTTGCTATAGCCTTTTCCCCATGAAAGATGATCTATTCTGTCTTATTTTTCTTTAATAGACAAGTTCCTGGTCTCTAGTGTTTATACTCTAGAATGTCACTAGTGTCCACCATGCAAAAAAATGAATCGATTTTATCTGTATTGTTGATCTCTTCAGGAAGTTCATTTTTTTGTAAATAACACGTAAAGTAAAAGGATATATAAAATTATTAGTTGCTACTTGTCTTTATGAAGATTTCTGAAACCACCGAAAATGTTTCTAGATCAAAGGAAAACAGCAACCTAGCCTCTCCCCTCCCCCGCCTGCTTCAAATACATAAAAATTGGCCTTTATTATTGGAGGGGAGGGGAACCAATCATGATCTTAAAGGCTCTCAATGAGCTGACCCAATTTTACCAATCCATCCATACCTGGCATTACTTCATAAAACTAGTTTTCTTCCATTTGAAATTCCCTTTCCTACCCATTCTCTGCAGTCTTATTAATGCTCTTCCCTTTCACCGAAATATAATACTTCACATGCTACTTTCTTTTAACCTAACGTGTATTCAGTTTCAAGCTCAAATTCAGGACTTGCTTGACATCTTTCCTAAACAAAAGTCAATTTCTTTCCCTTCTAGCCTTTTACAGCACCTACTACTTTCCAATTCAGTCCTTCCAATTCTCTTAAACCACAGAAATTATGTTCCTAAAATGTAATGTAGTTGCCAAAATCTAGCTAAAAAGATCAAAGTCTCATAGAAAACAAGACCCTTTAAAAAATGCTTTTAAATCTGTTTTCCTTAAAAAGAATGCTCTAGAAGGCATCTATTCCAAAACAATAGAGATTTATTGGTCATATCTCCTCCTTTGGGCTTCTAACAGGAAGCCCTAGTGCTGAAGCAGATTCTACAAGGTTAGTGTTGAGGAGGCTACAATCTCTCAAAGCCGCCCTTACAAGTCACTGCATTTTGCACCTGAATTCTCATCCTTCCTAGCCTCCACTCCTGCCTTTTTTCTTCTTTTTGCATTACAGTTTTCTGAACTGGTCTCTCCTTCATACTGCAAAGGTAGAGCACACATGTTTCCTGTCTCAACACCGCTTAAGGCCCAATAAGATGGCCTGCACAGGAGGATGGACAAAACCTGCAATGCTCTGTTGTTCTAGGACACAAGTATAAGTCTGAGTTATCTCAAAACACTGGTTTTGAAGAATTAATATATTGCATTTCACTGACTATTCCATTTTTTTAAAAGTCTCACTGTAATAATGAAAAAAGAACCATTTCTGTTCTAACTCCATAGAGCTGTTTGCAGATGTTTAATCAGACATCAGAGATAATTCTTAATTTATTTTCTTCAGGGGTCAGTTTTAGTATTATATTGTATGTTCAACTCCCACTGCCTCTCATACTGTTTTCACCCTGAAATTCATTCATTATTTCATTCAAGTATTCATTCATGCCTTTTTCATGCGAGTCACAAAGCCATAAGAGCTCAGGAATAAGAGCTCCTGGCCTTCAATAAGCTCAGTCTGTGGGGGGAGGGAGTGGGTAAGAGAGATACCCGCTGGTAAGGAAATCTCCTTCTTTAATGAGACTAAAAACAACTAACATTTAACCCTCCACGACTAAGGGACAACTGGACCTAGTGGCCTCTACTCTGTCCCCTTACGCTTTATCTTTCAAGTGGGGTTGACCTAAATGACCACATCTGCCTTCCTGGGGTGTGTTACTTTCTCTCAATAAATCTTTCTTGGGCTTCCACTAGTACAATGGAGACAGGTTGATATTTTAAAAAAGATTTTGCTAAATAGTTAAGGTAGAACAAATGGGAAATTAATACAATAAAATGTATGTGGCTTAAAACTAATCTCAGATTTCTGATCTTACCTTTGCAAGCTGACTCTACATTATTATTGTTCAGCCTGTCTGAGACTGTCACCTCTGTAAGAACCTACAGAAACTGCCCACCCACTTCTGCTACAGTTCTCTATGGAACTAAAACATAAAACCTTTGGAATTTCTCAGCTTTAAGAATAACATGTTGTTAATCAATAAAAAAGGCCAACAATATTCTAAGAAAAAAATCTTTAGCAAATAAACATAAGATTAATATATTTAATTTATTAAGAAACACATTAACAAAAAACAGATATTAAGAAACTTAAGTGCAAATATTCAACCCTGCTATGATAAAATAACACAAAATAAAACAACTTTTCCCTATTAGCCTGTAAAACTTACCAAAAAATATTTGATGAACAAATGCCAGTGAAAGTGGAAGTGAAGCAATGGCTCCTAAAATTTGCTGATGGTAAAATAAACTAGCTAAAACCCTTTTGGAAATTACTGTAGCAATATGTATCATAAGCAACAAAAAGTTTCATAGCCTTTGACTATCATCTCACTTCAGGAAAATAATTCAAAGTATAGAAAAAGCTATGTGCAGGATATTTTCATTAAAGTGTTATCTGCACGTGATAGTTAAGAGCAACTTTATATTCAACTGCAGATAATTAAGCAAAATATATTAAGTCTTTTTGGTGAAATATTATGGAATCATTAAATAAGTAGTTATATTAGGGGATGGTTGTATTGTTTCAAGTTTTTACATTATTTTTCAAAGTAAATGCTATCAATATATGAAGTAGGTGAATTCTTAATATGGTTTGACATTAAAAGACAAGTTCTATCACACTGATAAAAGGGAAGTATATAGGAAAAGGTTTAAAGATCCAATGA
This sequence comes from Pipistrellus kuhlii, assembly GCF_014108245.1. Taxonomy (NCBI): domain Eukaryota; kingdom Metazoa; phylum Chordata; class Mammalia; order Chiroptera; family Vespertilionidae; genus Pipistrellus; species Pipistrellus kuhlii. The sequence goes on from NW_023425404.1 coordinate 132,317,229, forward strand.
AATTATTTATAAAGCTAGAATGCTTTTACTAATTAGTTTATTGCTTTCTTTTAAAAATGCTGCATTTTTGTTGAAATTGTTTTCTTTTAAAATTAGAACCTTTTATATTCTATAAGCATTCAAAATTAACAAAGGCCTCTCACTATTAGAAAATCAAGGGAATGTACCTCCTTATGAGATAGGTTGGGTGCAATGCAGCACTTACAATTGAATATTATGGTCAAAGATGCAGCGGAAAAGCCTGGTCGACATTGATCATTCCTATTCCTTAATACAGAGACATAAAGACCTTAGCAATAACTTACATCAATACAACTGTTTTGGTGTACAAGTCTACTCATCATTGCTAACAGTAGAGGCTATAAGAGAAAGGAGAAAGAGGCCTAGAACACAAGGAGAACCATTTGTGTGAGAAATGCACAAAATTTGCTGTTCACAAGCAAGATTTTTATTATCAGAGCAAGCATTGTAATCAAGAGTTTCCAGAATGTGAGCAGATTTTGAAGAGATACTCCATAATCTCCCACCATTACCTTTAGTAGAATGCAAGTACACTACACAAGTGAACAACTGGTGCAATACGACCCAGTGAAAGAATATGGTAAGGAAACATCTGGAAATGTTAAAAATAACCATATTCCTACAATGAAGGATAGAATTCATCTTGAGAATGGGAATTCTTAATATGAGTGATATATGCTGCTTTTAATTGTAATCATATGAATTCCAAATTTTAAGCCTCCTTAGTAGACTCTGAGTAATTATAGGTCAACTCCAGGACTTAATGGTCTGAAATAAGTTTTGTGGGAATGGGACAAACTACTATTTCAAAACATTTCCTCTAGTATGGGAACCCCCACCCCCCAGGTTAATTTCAAATTTTATTAACCTCGCTAAGACAATAGCAATACAAATCAGAATAACTTCACACCAGGATCCACACAGATGCTGTACAAGATCACTGTGTCATAACTACAAAGCCTAAGAATGTAGGACTCGAGTTCTGGACTTGGCTAATGGACAGATATGTCTTGATTGTGTTTTACACAATACATGTGGCTTAAGTGCTACATGAGCCTCAAATTTCCAAACGGTAGATGGTATCTCATTTCCATAATTACTTTGCAGGACATTTTAGGGTTGTCGCCTCTCTGCCTGCAAGTTGACCTGCAGGCTGCATCCACAGGCTTCCCTGCCCTCTGCCATCTGGAAGGGTTGGGCCTGAGGAGCCCTAGCAGGAGATGGTGATGGCAAAGGAGAATGAGGCAGGATATTTTTCCTCTCAAGTCGCACCCCTGCAGTCCTGAGTCTCTTGCCTGAAGGTTACCACGCCTCTCAGAGCAGCTTGTTATACTGGACTTTCTTTCTTTCTCCCGATCCAGCCAGGCCTCAGGTGGAAACAGCACTGTGGCTCCTTACAGCAGGTGCTTGCCCTTTCCCTTTATGGCTCAAGACACCCTGACTACAACTTTGTAATTAATTTCTCTACATATAAATCCTCCTCAAATGGCCCAATGTGAATGTCCATCTCTTCCCACTGGGAATCTGACTCAGACAATGACTCTTTTACTAGTGAAGAGTTTGATTGGGATATAAGTCAGAATCTAGTACCTAGAGAAAAGTAGTTGTCTAAATTTAAATATTGCCTACTAATGAGATTTAAGGTCTCTTGGAAGAAACTTACCCAAAGCGCTTATTTTATAAATGAAGAAAATCATTTTCAAACATCTTTTTTGTTGGATCATAGATTAATCCAACAATTACCTGATTTTGTAGTGAATCATTCAGATTATATGAAAGCAGATAGGCATGACTGGAAAGCAATTTTCTTTAATGCTGCCTTTGGCAGCTTTTCTTTCCTTTCCTTCTTTTGCTGAAAAAAAATTTAAGTGTAAAAAAAGTCCCCGAGGGCATAGAATTATGTAGTTAATACAATTTTAAAAAAGGGAGGCGACTTGGCCCTATATAATCTCCCCCCACATACACTAAATCCCATAGTTTTTTATATCTAATTAGATATGCACACTGCCAAAAAAAATACTTTTGTTTTTTAATTGCAATAGCCAAGTCATAATAAACCATCATTTAACAAATTTGTTTTTAAGACAAGTTGTCCTGGGAATTGAACTTACTTTAGTTGTATAAAATATCTGCTATGTAATCATATGCAAAATTTTTAGGTATTTTTCCCTAAGAAGTATATAAGTTTGCACTTAATTGTATAGAATACAGTCAACTTTCTAATATAATCACTGGATTCAACACAAAAACTAATTGAATACTTTTCCACAAATAAGTATGTGAAATTTATATCTAGAAACATGATGCTACTGATTAATTATATTGTATACTTATGCAACTTAAATAATGACAGTTTTCTGTTTATGACTACACTTTTGTCCTATGGTTAAGGATAATTTATTTTTAATTCTTAAGATGATTCCATCATGAACAACTGTATTGTTGCATATCTGTGAGCTTTTGTAATTGCATAGCTATTAGGGAAATTTCCTTGCTTCAGGTAGCTCTAATGTGAGTTAGTCCTAATTTGATAAAAAATAATGAATGGGTTTGGGTGCTGAGAGAAGCCTATTCAAAGCTCTGAATAAAAAAGCTCATTGTGTAGTCAAGCTTACTTTAATCATAACTGTCTCCAATAGCATAGACAATTTAAATTGAAATGAAGAACAGTAATTAGATTCCATTAGAAGAAAAATAAGGATCTACATCAATAGTTTTCCCTGTCTCCTAAATGTGATTATAAACATTTTTAACTTTTAAAATGTAACTCCTGAAAGTTTAGCAATATTAAGAGTTTTTAAGCTTGAAAACTAAGTTATATAGTGTGAAATATTCAAAAGTAGTTTGGAAAGGCAATCCAGGAGCTAAACTGTATAAGGAAACACCTCTCTGCAAATGTACACAATGAATTAAAACAGGGCTGGTTTTGCATTAATTATAAACAGAAGTTGTCTTTCAGAGCTTTCAGAGCAATTATATATGCAGTTTCTATATAACTCTGCAAATAGCTGTAAATGTTATGGGTTGTCTGTCCATTTATCTTCATTAGAAATGATGTTAAAGGCTGGAACTAAATACTTTACTGCAGGTCTCTTTGTTAGAGCAAAGGTTCTTTCCCATTCTTCTTTGCTACTACATGACACAACAGTAATTTTTGTTCCATTTAAAATAGGCACTTGCTAAAAATTCAACCATCAACAATTAATGTAAAACCTCTGTGAATTTTCATCCACAGCTACCTCATTTTAAAATATCAAACACACCGAAACCGGTTTGGCTCAGTGGTAGAGCGTCGGTCTGCGGACTGAGGAGTCCCAGGTTCGATTCCGGTCAAGGGCATGTACATTGGTTGCGGGCACATCCCCGGTAGGGGGTGTGCAAGAGGCAGCTGGTCGATGTTTCTCTCTCATCCTCTCCCTTCCTCTCTGTAAAAAATCAATAAAATATATTAAAAAAAAAAAAAGTCAGCCAACTACGAAGCCCATTGCTAAAAATAAAATAAAATAAAAAATAAAATATCAAACACTATTATTATGGTACCCATTGCCTGTGGTGACTGAAATAATTGGAAAAACTCAAAAAAAGGAACTTCTTAGGAAAAGTCTGATCATGACACACATCTCTAGTCCCAGGCAAATGCAGGTGCTATTAGAAGCAGAGCAGCATCACTCCACATCTGTTCACCAGAAAGGTCTTGTTGAATTAAAACAGTCCCACCCCAACTCCATTTCTACACCCTTGCCTGATGCTGGCTTTCAGAAATATGTGTTTTGTTACATAAATTCTATTTCAACCTTTTGAAGCAATTCAATCTCTACAATATACTAATGCTTAAAAATATTCATTCTTGAATGGACAATTTGAGGTTTCTTATTAGTAAATCCATATTATTCCTAAAACTAAACCATGAAAACTTTCAAACTGACCTCATCCTATATAATAAAGAGATAATATGCAAATTGACCCTCACACTCTCTCAAGATGCCTGCCTATGATCAGGCCAGCAGGGGGATTAGTGAAGGATGACCAAACGACTGAACAAGCAGGCTGTGTGGGCAACCAGGCCAGGGTGGGGGGGGTGGGGAGGAAGTTACAGGTGACCAGGCTGGCAAAGGGGGGCAGTTGTGGGCAACCAAGCCAGCAGGGGGGGCAGTAAGAGGCAACCAGGCTAATGGGGGGTATAGTTAGGGCGACTAGGCCGGTGGGGGTTTGTACAATTGGGGGTGACCAGACCAGCGAGGGGGGGTGCAGTTAGGGGTGATTAGGCTGGCAGGGGGGGCAGTGAGGGGCAACTAGGCCAATGGGGGGGGCAGCTAAGAGTAACCAGGCTGGCAGGGGGGCAGTTAGGAGTGACCAGGCTAGCAGGAAGGGTGCAGTTGGGGTGACTAGGCTGACAGGGAGGCATTTACAAGCGACCAGACAGGCAGGCAGGTAAGCAATTAGGAGCCAGTGGTCCAGGATTGTGAGAGGGATCCCGAATTGAAGAGGGTGTAGGATGGGCTAAGGAGACCCCCACCCCCACCCCCGTGCATGAATTTTGTGCACTGGGCCTCTAGTGTATAATAATAAAAGCATAATATGCTAAATGACCTCTGGACATCATTCCGGGCATCCTTCTAGACGAAACTGCCATGGTGGAGGCCAAGGCAGAGAGGGTTACAGGCGATCAGGCAAGCAGTTAGGGGCATCAGGCAGGCAGGCAAGCAGTTAGGGGTAATCAGGAAGGCAGGTGAGTGTTAGGGGTGATCAGGAAGGCAGACTAGTGGTTAGGGGTGATCAGGCAAAGTGGTTAGAGGCGATCAGGCAGGCAGGCAGGGAGAGGGTTAGGAGACAGCAGCCCGGGATTGAGAGAGGGATGTCCAACTGCAGGTTTAGGCCCAATCCTGATAGGGCCTAAAATGGCAGTCGGACATTCCCAGAGGGGTCCTGGATTGTGAGGGGGTGTAAGGTGAGCTGAGGAAAGCTTCCCCATCCCTCACTCCACACCTCCCCCCCCCCCACACACACACACAAATTTTGTGCACTGAGCCTTAGTGATATAATAAATGACTTAGCAGAGTTAGGAATAGACCCAAATCTCCTTGACTGTTCAATAAATTCAATAAATTCTCAATTTTTTCATTTGTATGCAAACACACACACACAAAAATCCCAAATAATTATTATACCCTTCATATGACCTAATTGAAATAAACTTCAAAAAAATTATATAATCGCCTACATGCTTCTCATGGCAAATACTTTCATTTTGTTTTAAAAAGCAATACTCTTAGAAGATTCTATATAATCTACCCTAGATAAACTAGCCATTAAAACTTTCTTGGTTAATCAGTCATGGGCTCTGCTTACAAAGTACTTAAAAACATGGTCTGTAAATAGGGTTCTTGAAGTCTAACCCTAGAGGGTAGAACAATGCATAACATAATACTGGGAAATATTGTAACAAATCTAACTCCAAGAGAAAAAAAAACAAAACCAACAGATTTTTTTTTTCCTTTAATCACATGCCACAGTAAAGCACACTACACTATTAAATTTAAAAAAAAAATGGCATATATTTTCCTAAGAAGACAATCTGGTCCCATAGCTTAAAAACAGAAGGAAGATAGAAAGATAAGAAATCCAGGAAGCCAGTGCTATGTGGATTTAAAGTACCAAAGTGTGAGCCTGTTAACCAATGGTCCCACTAACTGAAGAATGGCTGCACTTATTTTTGCCTTGAGGGCTTTGAGGTAATTAAATTTGAATTTAATTTGTTACTCCTTTTCAGGTCTTGTCTACAGCAAGGTGGGTTCCAGACAATTTAGTTAGCAGTACAATGTTATACAACTATTATTTCCACACAGGAGCTGATTTAAAATTCAAAATAAACTCATTCAGGCAACCATTTTGGCAGCCAAACCAAAATACTCAGTCCCAATTTTCAGTATTTTGAAATGCAAATATATAATTGCAATTGGAGGTTGCTAAGCTTTTATTCTGAAAGAACTTTCTCTACTTCTCATGAACACAACACCCCTATCACCACAACATACAGGGTAGGCAAAAGTAGGTTTATAGTTGTTCGTATGGAAATAATACAATAATTAGCAAATAAGAATACAAGAATAAACTCTGTAACTTACTTTGCCCACCCCTATAAAAAACAATGACATTCTCAAGGAACCCTGAAGTTTTCTGTCGGGGCAATAGCCCTAGTGCAAACCATCAGCCAGGATTAATACGTTAGCTATTCCTAGACCACACTAATCACTACTGTTAAACAATGTTGATATAAAGAAACTCAAATCATATTTTACTTTTTAATTTCTTTGGAAGTTTGAGAATAGCAGCTTGTGAAATGGGCTATCAAAAGAGTAAGTCTGGAGGTGACCCCTTCTAGCTCAATAAAGGTGAGAAGGGCACTATCTCCCCCCACCCCCCCCAAAAAAAGTAAAAAATCAAGGTTTATCTGTGTATTAATAAATTGTATTGCTGTTTTTTTGTTGTTGTTTTTTTTTAAATATATTTTATAGATTTTTTACAGAGAGGAAGGGAGAGAGATAGAGAGCTAGAAACATCGATGAGAGAGAAACATCGACCAGCTGCCTCTTGCACACCCCCTACCGCGGATGTGCCTGCAACCAACATACATGCCCCTGACCGGAATCGAACCTGAGACCTTTCAGTCCGCAGACCGACGCTCTACCACTGAGCCAAACCGGTTTCGGCTGTATTGCTGTTTTTTACAAAGGAAATATATTGAGATGTCTTTGTAATTCTTGCCTTGGATCAAACTATCATTTAATTTATAAATGATCTCTAGTTTTCTGGTAAATATTTTAAAAAGAGCTGAGAAATAATTCAATATTATTTATTTCCTTGATTTTTTTTCAATATTTCTACTGAAGTTATATTTTTAAACTTTTTATTTTGAAATAATTTTTATTTTGAAAGTTGCAAAAACCGTATGTAGAGTCCCCTGAAACTTTCACCAAGCTTTCCTGATGGTGAGATCGTCTATAACAATAGTACAATGTCAATTATTGTTAGTGCAATATACTGCTAACTACAGACCTAGCTCAGTTTTCACATTCATTCGTGAATATGTGTACTTCTTTCTTTCTTTTCTTTTTAAAATATATTTTATTGATTTTTTACAGAGAGGAAGGGAGAGGGATAGAGAGTTAGGAACATCGATGAGAGAGAAACATCGATCAGCTTCCTCCTGCACACCCCTTACTGGGGATGTGCCCGCAACCAAGGTACATGCCCTTGTCTGGAATTGAATTTGGAACCTTTCAGTCTGCAGGCCGATGCTCTATCCACTGAGTACATATATTGCCCTATCCAAACCGGTTAGGGCAATATATGTACATTTTTATGCAATTTGATCCTATGTACAGATTCATATAATCTCCTTATCATTAAATTCTCTTTACAGTAGCACCTTGACATGCCCATCCAAGTTCTCTGCCATTAATCTGTTCTCCATCTCTCTAGTTTTATCATTTTGAGAATGTTAAATAGATGCAACCATATAGTATAGATAACCTTTTGAGATGGCTTTTTTTCATTAATCATAATGTCCTTGAGATCCATCTAAGTTGTTATAAATATCAATAGTCCATTGCTTTTATTGCTGAGTAGTATGCTATAGCATGGACACAATAAAATTTGTTTAAACATTCACCCAGAAAGGAATTGGGTTGTTTCCAGTTTGGGACTATTAAAAATAAAGTTTCTATGAACATCCATGTGCAGGTTTGTATATGAATATAAATTTTCACTTCTCTGGGATAAATGCCCAACTGCAATTGCTGAGTCTTGTGGTAATTATATGTGTATTTTTATAAGAAAAGTGCCAAATCATTTTCTGGAGTGTTTGTAATATTTTACATTCCTATCAGCAATGTATCAATGATTCAGTTTCTCCACATTCTTGTCAATATTTGGTGGTGTTAGTTTTTATTTTAGCTATCCCAACAGGTGTGTAGTGATATTTCATTGTAGTTTAATTTACAATTCCGATTGTTAAGAAATAGAAAATGTGTATATGTGCCAACTGTATATCTTCTTTGCTGAATGTCTGTTTATGTCTTTTGCCCATTTTCTACTTGAATTCTTTGGTTGATTTTTATGTCGACTATTGAGAGTTCTTTACATACTAGAGGCCCAATGCATGAAATCTGTGCACTCCGGAGGTTGGGGGGTTTCAGTTCAGCCTGACTCTTGCAATCCGGGAGCCCTCAGGGGATGTTTGACTGATGGCTTAAGCCTGCTCCCTGTGGGCTTCTGGCTGAGTGGCACTCCCCCTGTGGGAGCACACTGACCACCAGGGACAGCTCCTGTGTTGAGCGTCTGCCCCTTGGTGGTATGTGTGTGTCACAGCCACTGGTCGTTCCGCTGTTAAGTTGATTAGCCTTTTATTATATAAGATGGTCTTTGGTTGATTACCTCCCTCCCACCCACCCATGATCGGGGCTAGGGAGGGACGTGGGAGGTTGGCCAGCTAGGGAGGGACTGTGGGAGAGCTCAAGGGCGTGTTCAGTCCATCTCACTCAGTCCCAATTGGCTGGAGCCCAGCAGCAAGCTAACCTACAGGTCAGAGTGTGCCCTCTGGTGTACAGTGCACATCATAGTGACTGGTCAACCAGTTGACTGTCTGCCAGGTGGTCAGTGCATGTCATAGCGAGCGGTTGAGCGGCCTTAGCATATTACGCTTTGATTGGTTGAATGGATGACCGGAAACTTAGCACATTAGGCTTTTATTATATAGGATTCCAGATCCAAGCAAGTTCTATGTTAGATCTGCATACATTTATGATTTGAAAATATTTTCTCTTTAGCTTGTATCCTTCTTTAAAAAAAAAAAAAATATATATATATATATATATATATATATATATATTTCAGAGAGAAAGTGAGAGAGAGCAAGAGACAGAAACATCAATCATGAGAGAGGCACTGATTGGCTGCCTCTTATACATCCCCTTCTGGGGATCAAGCCTGCAACCTGGGTATGTGCTCTGACCAGGAATCAAACCCATGACCTCTTGGTTCATAGATTGATGCTTAACCACTGAGCCACACTGGCTGGGCAGTTGGTGCATCTTTTTAATAGAGTCCTTGTGAGCAAACTTTTTTAATTTTGATCAAATGCAATTTATCAAAATTCTTATATGGATTATAGTTTTGGTGTCATGTGTAAAAACTCTTTTTTGATCACCAGCTCTCAAAGCTTTTCTACATTTAAAAAAAATTTTCTTCTAAAATTTTATAGTTTTAAAATTTGCATATAAATCCATGATCCATTTTAAGTTAGCTTTCATAAAGCATGCAATTTAGATATTCATTTTCTTTGCTTGTGGGTCCAGTTGGTCCAGAAACATTTGTTGAAAGACTATCTTCCTTCTGTTGAGTTGCTTTTATTCCGTTTTGTAGGTTCTATTAATTTAAGTCTATCTCCCCAATTACTATAATTCCACAGTAAATATTAACATTGAGTAGAGTGATTCTATTTTATCATATTTTTTAAAATTACTTTTCAACATAAAACTTAGAATAAACTTGTCTATATCTACAAAAATCTTGTTGAGATTTTGATTGTGTTAAATCTATAAATTTGAGAATTTGATTAAGTTATTTAAGAGTTACTTTATGTGAAATTTTAAAGGGATTCAAATTTTTAAGGTTTAAGTTTTTAAAAGGCTTAAACATATAAAAACAAATATATTGTTCCTCTATAATTAAAAGAAAATTGTGCGTTTTATGGTTCTTTTTTCCTAAATATTTAATATTTCACATACTGAAACTGTAGACATTTTAAAATTTCACATAAAGTAACACTGAGAAATAAAAATACAAACTAAAAAGCTTCTGCACAACAAAAGAAAGTGTACAGAAAACAAAAAGACAACCATCCAATGGGAGGAGATATTTGCAAACAATATCTCCAATAAGGAGCTAATATTCAAAACATATAAAAAAAAAATACATCTTAACAACAACAAAAAAGCAATCCTACTAAAAAATGGGCAGAGGACCTGGGCACATCTTCCAAGAGACATACCAAAAGCCAACTAATATATATAAAAAGATGTTTAACTTCACTAGTTGTAAGAAAAATGCAAATCAAAACTACAATTAGATAATATCTCATAGCTGTTAGAATGGCTGTTATCAATAAAAAAATAACTGTTGGAGAGGATGTGGGGGAAAAGGAATTCTCATACTCTGCTGATAAAAATGAAAATTCATACACCCACTATGGAAAACAGTATGGAGGTTCCTCAAAAAATTAATAATAGAGATACCACATGACCCAAAAATCCTCTTCTGGGTATCTACTGGAAAATTTGAAAACATTTACTTATAAAAACATATGCACCCTTGTGATCATTGACCCAGTACACACAGTGGCCAAGACATGGAAACACCTAAGTGTCCTTTGATGAATGATTAAAAAAAATATGGTACATATATACAATGGAATACTATCCAGCCATAAGGATGAGATATTGCCATTTGCAACAACATGGCTGGATTTTTATTACTTATTTTCCGGCGTAATAAAAATTTTACAGTTAAAACATAGGTTTAGGCCCATATTCGCTGTATAAGACTATCCCCCACTTCCGAGGCAACATCCGTTCTTTTTTTTAATAGACCGCCTCTCTGACTTTGGCCAATCCAAGCAGGCTTTTTATGCATGCAAATTATACATGTTCTGTACCCGAAGCTACACTGTGTTCTAGTAAAAAGCCTGCTCAGATTGGCCAGAGTCAGAGAGGCGGTCTATTAAAAAAAAGAACTGGTGTTGCCTCGGAAGTGGGGGGTAGTCTTATACAGCGAATATGGGCCTAAACCTATGTTTTAACTGTAAAAATAGGGGGTCGTCTTATACTCCGGAAAATACGGTATTCTCGATTTGAGAGAGAAACAGACACCAATTTTGCTGTTCTCCTTCATTTATTTATGCATTCATTGGTTGCTTCTTATATGTGCCTGACCAGAGATAGAACCACAAACTTGACTCTATTGAGAGGATACTCTAACCAACTGAGTTATCCTGTCCAGACCACATGGATGGATCTTGAGAGTATCGAGCTAAGTGAAATAAGTCAGACATATTATTTCACTCATATGTGGGATATAAAACACAGAGCAACAAAGAAATAAATCAAATAAACAAATTCATAGGCACAGACAACAGAAGGATGGTTACCAGAGGGGAAAGCTGCTTGGGGAGAAGATGAAGGTAAAAGGGGCCAAATTTATGTTGATGGAGGGAAACTATACACTGGGTGGTAAGCACACAATGCAATGTACCAATGATGTATTATAGAATTGTACACTTCAAACTTATATAATATTACTAACATCACCCCAATAAACTTAATTTAAAAAAGGGAAATAAAAATACTTTTCTGCTAGTTTTCTACCTCTTTATGTTACCTTCCACTACAATAAAGATCACAACATAGTACCTTACTTTCTTTAATTAAAAAATTCATCCAATGACTATTTACCATAATCTACATAAAAATATTCTTACCACCAGTACTGTATCTATTGATTTCCAAATATAATTAGCTAGTATTTTATAAAAGACCAACATTTTTATATAAGGAATATCAAATTCTATAGTAATTAAAAGAATTTGCCTAGTAAAAGTTTACCCAGCACTTTGCCAGTTTCAATTCCATCTACTATTAGTCTCACTGATTTCTCTAACTTTCCACTAGGAAAACAGATAAATTTAATATATGGTCTGCTCTATATCATTCATATACATAATACAATAATATAATACACTAGAGGCCTGGTACATGAAATTGGTTCACTGGAGAGAGTAGGGGTCCCTCAGCCTGGCTGGTGCCTCTTGCAATATGCGAGCCCTCAAGAGATGTCCAACTGCTGGTTTAGGCCCATTCCTCACCAGGTGGACATGCTTAGTACTGCTATGGAGGCGGGAGAGGCTCCCACCACTGCTGCTATGCTCACCAGCCATGAGCTTGGCTTTTGGCTGAGTAGCCTTCCCTTGTAGGAGTGCAAGGACCACCAGGGGCCAGATGCTCAATGCAGAAGCTGCCCCCTGGTGATCAGTGCATGTCATAATGTCTGGTCATTCTGCTTTTCGATCAATTTGAATATTAGCCTTTTATTATATATGATGTTATCTATCTATCTATCTATCTATCAATCAATCAATTGTTTTGACACTGAATCAAGCATCCCACTAAGCCTATAACACTTGTTCTTTGTATTCTTATATTTTAAACCAAATAGATAGGTAGATGATAGATAGATAGATAGATAGATAGATAGATAGATATCAAATACGCAAAGTGTCTCCTCAGGAGTTCAATCACTCGCTCTGACATGCACTGACCACCAGGGAATGGTGCAGAACATGGTGGGTGACCAGTGGTGATGGTGGGGTACAGAGGGAGCGAAGGAAGGAGGCGAGGAGGCGAGGGGAAATTGTGTGATGGTGGCTCACAGATGGCATCAAGAGAAGGAGGAGGCAGGGAAGTGAGTAGGTGGAGAAGTGAGGAGGCAGGGAACATGATTGGCCCTGATTACCAGCCAGGCCTAGGGCTCCCATCTGTGCATGAATTTAATGCACCTGGGCTTCTAGTTTAATATAAATTCTGTTTAAAAATACTATCTTTTAGAGGTTTTAGGCTTCAGATTAAATTCACTTTACATGAAAGATTATATTACTTTTTGGTAAAGCACCAAAATCCTTGTTTAAAACCTCACCCTTGAAAAGAAGGAAAACGGTCATAAATTTGCAGAGTTTTGAGTCAAATATGGTCAGGTTTTGGATTTCATAGCTAAGTATTACTTAGAGAATGAAAAACATTTATATTTGGAATTTTTTCCCCCAGAAAAGTGAAAAAAAATTTTTTTTATCTCATTCTCTTTGTGTACTTTCAGTACTTTAAATGCCAAAATGTTCAAAATATACTAGTAACATCTTATAATCTAAAGTTACTCAATGTAAACAAAACAAAAAAACAAAAAAACCTTGAGATTATATCCTTAGGTTTCTCAACAGAGAACCAGTTTTTAAAAATCAAAAAGCAAATATTACTTTTGGGAAAAAATAGAATATAAGACTTGTATTTCAGAAAAAAGAGATCCTTGAGAGTTATTTTTATTGACATTATTAAGATACTTCCACTTCTATCCATATTTGCTAATATAATTAGCTTAAAGTAGAATGTTTCATTGTTACTAAATGGTTCAGAGGTATGACAAGCTCTTATATTTTATGTAATCGATACTAAAAGCAATAATAATAATAATAATTTTAAGTTTTTAGGCTGCAAAGAACAATTTTAGAAAACTTTAATCTTGTTGTTCATCTTATTTTGGTGGTAAAAGTTTGAAATCAAAGCAGCCCTATTATGCACTGTATCAGTTACCTAGGATAATACTTCACATTGTGTGGCTCTCAAAGCAGCAGATTCAGCATTAGTTGGAGACTTCTTAGAAATGCAAATTCTAGAGCCCATCTCAGACCTACATGAGAAATTCTGGGATTGGGCCCAGCATCCAGTTTTAACAAGCCTTCTATTGATTCTGATGGTTGTCCCTAGTTTGAAAAGCAATGGTTTAGGACAGTATTGAGACCCAAGCCAGTTTGGCTCAGTGGGAAGAGTGTCGGCCTGCAGATTGAAGGGCCCTGGGCTAGATTCTGGTCAAGGGCATGCACCTCTGTTGCAGGCCCCTTATTGGCACAGGCCCTGATCAGGTTGCGTATAGGAGGCAACCATGAATGTGCTCTCTCACACTGATATTTCTCTCTGTCTTTCCCTCTCTCTTCCACTCTCTCTAAAAATCAATGAAAAAAAAATATCCTAGGGTAAAGATAAAAAAAAAGAAAAAGGACTGAGGCCTGGCTGGTATGGCTCAGTGGTTGAGAATTGACCCATGAACCAAAATATTCCTGGTTCATTCCCAGTCAGGGCACATGCCCGGGTTGCAAGCTAGGTCCCCAGGAGGAGGTGTACAGGAGGTAGCCAATCCATGTTTCTCTCATCGATGTCTCCATCCTCCTCCCTTCCTCTCTCTCTACAAAAATAATAAAAATAAAAAAACGTATTTTTAAATAAAAGTATTGATTACTTATACATAGACATCCTATATTCAAAGAGTTTACAGTCTATTGGAGAAGGAAAACATGCATATAAGTAATTATAGTGCATGAGGAGCATACAGTAAGTACCAAAATGAAGTATAGAGAGTACTAAAGGAATATTGAGAGAGAGTGATAAATTCTTACTACTGCATTAATATTATTTAACATTTATTTATTACTAGACACTGTACTATTGCTTTGTATACTGGGTTAGGCAAAAGTAGGTTTACAGGTGTTCGTATGGCAAATAATGCAATAATTAATAAATAATAATATAAAACTAAAGTCTATGTTTCACATACCCACAATTATAAACCTACTTTTGCCCCATCCTGCACTAATTCATTGATCATACCAGCAATCTCATAAAACAGGCACTATTATCCCCATTCTACAGATGAAGAAATTAAAGCATAGAGAAGTTAAGAATCAGGGTATATAGGTTATATAGCTAGTTAGTAGTTCAGGTTTTAAACTCAGGCAAACTGACTTTATAGCCCATGCCGAAGACTTGATGAAAAAAACAAAACGAAAACAAACACCATTGGAGTTTAGGGAATAGTATGTAAGATGTGCAGAGAGAATGGGTGAGAACAGAGAATAGAAGATTAAACAAACTTAAGAAATATATTAGACTCCATGAGGAGTATCAATAGAAACTTTGTTAGTAAAGGAAATCATTTTTATATGTTTCAAAATCTTGATGTAATTCAATCAATTCAGTAAAAGGAGTCAGTCATCCAAATGAACCAAATACTAAGACTAACAGTGCAATTCAATCTCTTCTATTAAAAAAAAAAAAAAAAAAAGTACTAGAACACAATCATGACTTTCACAGTGACCTCAACACCCCTACCTAAATAATAAATTTAATTTCACTAAAATCCTATTACAGAAAAAAAAAATTCTGTAATTCTGGCTTAGTATAACAAGACTATAAACTTTTTAAGAAACAGTAAATGAAATGTGAGTTTACCATGTATGTCTTCTGTGATAACTTCATCTTTGTCATAATATTTATGTAAACAAGGTGATCCATTATGAGGATATAATGAGTGATTAATTCCAGAAGGTTCATTAGATATGCACTCTAACCAGTGAAGCAGTCAGAGATGAATGCTTAATGCATATTTCTGAGTTATTAATTGATTGCTCATATAAATAAGTAAAATTTTATTTTGGCCTCAGTAAATTATGAATAAGCAAAACATGGTACTTTTAAACTCAATTTTCATTTTTTGATAGATATTAATGAAAGTTGGATTTTTATTTTAGTAAGCTATAGTAAAATTTAGGTTTAATTTTTTCAAAATCTATACTATAATCAGAGTATACAAAATCCAATTACAAGTAGAATAAAAACAGCTAAACTTTTCAAATGTTTCAAACACTTAAGTTTTTCAAAATCTCAAAAAATACTTATAACTAAAATATTAACAAGATCATTAGTTACTATTTTTATATACTTCATGAGAGGTCAAAACAGAAATTTTATTTATTTTTTTATTAATCCTGATCCAAGAATATTTTCCCAATTATTTTTAGAGAACATGAAAAGGAGGGAGAGAGACACAGAAATATCAATGTGAGAGTAACACAGCGATTGGTTACCTACCGCATGGTCCCTGATCAGGGCAAAGGATCGAGCCTGCAACCAAGGTATGTGCCCTTGATCAGAATCAAACCAGGGACTCTTCAGTCTGTGTTCTAGTGCTCTAGCCACTGAGCCAAATTAGATAGGGCTTGAATTTTATTTTTATACTAGAGGCCTGGTGCTCAAAATTAGTGCATGGGGGAAGAGGGAGGTGTCCCTCAGCCCAGTCTGCACCCACTCCAAACTGAGACACCTCGAGGGATGTCCAACTGCCCATTTAGAAGAAACCAAGATGGCGGCATAGGTAAACATCTAAACTACTGCCTTACACAACAATTTCAAAACTACAACTAAAAGACAAAACAAACATCATCCAGAACCACAGAAAAGCTGGATGAGTGGAAATTCTACAATTAGAAGGAAAGAGGAAAGCACACAGAGAACCAGAGGAGCTGCAAAAGGCTGAGGTACAGAGACACTCATGTTGGTGACTGAATGCCTGGCTGGGTTTCTCTAGCGCAAAGGAGAAAAAAGCTCCCAACTGTGCTGAATCCCAGTTCCAACTGCACTGAACCCAGTTCCAGGCGAGACTCTGGGGACCCAGGCTTATATGGGGGGAAACTGGACTGTCAGGAGAAAACCCAGGGGAGCCACAAAAGGCAGAGGTCTGGTGATACACGCAAGTGTGAGCAGAGAGGACTGACTGCTGAGTGTGCCTCTGGCTTTCTCTAGTAGGTGGCAAATGGAAGCTCCCCACTACGCTGAACTCCATTTCCTGGTGAGAATCTGGGAATCCAGATTCATTGGGGGAGAAACTGGACTGTCTGGCCGCAAGCGAAACTTGAGGACAGCTTACTCTTAGAGGTGCTTGCAGCGATTACAATTACCGAGGGACACTGAGACCCACGGGCCTCATACGGCAGGGATGACGGGAAGCTAAGACTATCTGCTCAGCCCTGACATTCTGCTCCATCCAAACCGAGCACAGAGGCTTTTGCAATTTTGCAAGTCTTGTCTCATAAGGCTATCTCCAGTACAGAAGTTCTTCCATCGTAGACACAGCTGATACGCACAGCCAATTGGCCTGGAGGTCAATTCCTCCCAGTGATACCAACAATCAAGACTTAACTACAACAAGGCTGTACACACAGTCCACAAAGGAGTGCACCAAGAGTGTCCACTGGGTAGTTTTGTGTGATAGAACACCTAGCACACAAAACTACCCTACCAATACAGGAAGCAGTGAAAATGCAGAGACAAAAAAAAAGATCACAAATGAAAGAAATGGAGAAAAACAAAGGACTGGATATAGAGTTAAAAACACAGTTATAAGGTTTTTCAAGAATTTCCTAGAAAAGGCCGATAAATTTAGTGAGACCCTTGAGGATATGAAAAAGGACCAAATAGAAATTAAATATACACTAACTGAAATAAAAATACAGAGACCCAACAGCAGACTAGAGAAACACAGGAATCAAGTCAAAGATCTGAAATACAAAGAAGCAAAAAACACTCAAACAGAAAAGAAAAATGAAAAAAGAATACAAAAATTTGAAGATAGTGTAAGGAGCCTCTGGGACAACTTTAAGTGTACCAACATCTGAATTATGGGGGTACCAGAAGAAAAGAGAGGGAGAGAGAGCAAGATACTGAAAACCTATTTGAAGAAATAATGACTGAAAACTTCCCCCACCTGGTGAAAGAAATAGACTCACAAGCCCAGGAAGTGCACAGAACCCCAAACAAAAGGAATCCAAAGAGAACCACTCCAAGACACATAAAGATTAAAATGCCAAGAGCAAATGACAAAGAGATAATATTAAATGCAGCAAGGGAAAAACAGTTAATTACCTACAAGAGAGCACCCATACAACTGTCAGCTAATTTCTCAGCAGAAACTATGCAGGCCAGGAAGGAGTGGCAAGAAATATTCAAAGTGATGAATAGTAAGGATCTACAACCAAGATCACTCACCCAGCAAAGCTATCATTCAGAATTGAAGGTCAGATAAAGATCTTCACAGATAAGAAAAAGCTAAAGGAGTTAATCAGCACCAAAACAGTATTATATGAGATGCTGAAAAGTATTCTTTAAGAAAAAGGTAAAAGATAAAAATTATGAACAAATACATATCCTTCAATAAGTGAATCTAAAAATCAAGCGAATTAAAAATCTGAGGAACAGAATAAACTGGTGAATATAATAGAATCAGGGGCATAGAAAGGGAGTGGACTGAAAATTCTCAGGGGAAAAGGGGTGTTGGGGGTGTGGGAAGAGATTAGACAAAAATTGTACACCTATGGATGAGGACAGTAGGAAGGAGGTAAGGGCAGAGGGTGGGGTGGGAACAGGGTGGAGAAAATCTATGGGGGAGAAAAAGAGGAACAAGTGTAATAATCTGAACAATAAAGTTTTATTAAATTTAAAAAAGGAATACATGAGCAAATGTTAGAAAAATGTGGGACATATTAAATCTGAGTGATGTAATACATGTGAAAATTTTATAATAAAAATAAAATAAATACTTAATGAAGATAGAATAATCAGAATTTTACATATAACCAAAAAGAGGATTAGAAAATTAGAAGATGGATATGAAGTGACTATCCAGATTATGAGTAAGATTTAAAGGAGAGAAAAAAAACAATCTCACCTTCTTTTGGGCTCACTGCTGCAGGAAGACTATTCCAATCAATGGTCCAAGTAGGACAAGGGTGAGGAGAAAACATCACTTCAATGCCTTTTTCCTAGAAAAGGAAATAGGTACTTTCCAAATTAATGAATTAATGAAAATCCTATTATGTACTTTGTACAAAGCCAAAATTCTATTTTCTATACTAGCATGGCAAAAACATAAAAATTAATAATCACCAGGTTTTCCTCAAAATATCTGATTACATAAGAAACATAAGAGTTTTTTTTTTACAGCAGTTACTTTCCTATTTTTTTTTACACCAAGATAATAAAAAGTAATGATATTTAAAAACTATTACCTGAGGATACATAGAAGTAATGAGCTAGAAATATATTGTGTGTCAAAAAGACACCTGAGGATAAAATTTTATCAAAAACAACCTATACACAAATGATAAAAAAACAATTTTGCTGATGTCCATGAATATCTGTATTTACAGAATATTGCCATAACCTAGGAGCTCTATTTACAGGACTTAAAAGCCTCACTTCAACCTATGCCCCCAAAATATCATCCATACCAGTCTTTTATACAACAATATCTCTAGAAAAGAATTCCTCTGGTTTAACCAAGCAGTTCCCAACTTTTTCAATATATCAAAAAAATCTCAGACTTCTTTCCCATGTTAAAAGTTGTGCATTTCTTTACTTGATCAAGAGACAGTGGCATGACATACACATGGATGCCCTGACTCCTATCAATCAAATTCTGGGTACAGAACCCACAGAATAAATATCCATGATTCATATTTTCCCCCCAGTTATATCCTATTCAAAAGAAAAATCCCCCAAAAAATCTACCATTAACCTGTTCTTATCAACTAATTCGTGAGAAAACTTTCCCTTAGGAAAACTAGCTAAATTCCTATCTCAAAGGAAATAATATAAAGTTTTATTTTTGGTTGGGATAGAGATATAACTATATAGGTCTAAAGATTGAGAATACTCACTTTACCTCTCTTCTATCTTTCTTATAGCCATATAGAACTCCTTGCTGTTCTTCATTTCACCAAACTCATTCATTATTTTGGAAACTTTTAAGAATATAGCTATAATGACATATAATTTATATGTCATAAAATTTACCTTTTTAAAGCACACAATTCAATGGTTTTTAGAATATTCACAATTGGGCAACCATCATCACCATCTATTTTGAAAACATTTTCATCACCTCATAAAGAAGTCCCACACTCATTAGCAGACACTCTCCATCCTCCCCTCTCAGCTTCTGCCCTAAGCAACCACTAATCTATTTGCCCGTGTGGATTTTCTCAGGGTCTTTTTCAAGTGAAATCCTCTGCCTAGAACACTTTCTCCAAACCTTCAATTCATTCAAGTTATTTGCTCAATGTCTTCATCTAATCAGATAAGTCTTTTTGACCATCCTACCTAAATAGGACCCCTACCCTGATTATCCCATATTATTATTATTTTTTTGGCATTTATTGCTTAACATGTTTTTTCTTTATTTATTTTCACCACAAGAATGTAAGTACCATGATAACAGTCCAATTTGTTCTTCATGTACCCAATATTCATACTGGTGCTTGGTATTTAGTAGACACATACTATATATTTTTGGACTGACTAAATAAATAAGTAAATTTCAAACTTCTGGAAAATTGTGGATGTAAGAGTATGCCAAAGAATATGAATGGGAAAAAAAATAGTGAGATGTGAGTGTTCTTAAGAAATACTTTACTGTTTTATACTTGCACTAGAGGCCCAGTGCATGAAATTTGTGCACAGGAGGGGGGTCCCTCAGCTCAGCCTGAACCCTCTCCAATCCAGGACCCCTCAGGGGATGTCCAACTACCAGTTTAGGCCAGATTCCTGCAGGCCAAAACATACAGTAGGACATTTCTTTCATAATCCAGGATTGCTAGCTCCTAACTGATTGCCTGCCTGCCTGCCTGCCTGCCTATCTGCCTGCCTGCCTGCCTGATCGTCCCTAACCACCTCTGCCTGCTGGCCTGATAGCCCCCTAACCACTCCCCTATGGGCCTGATCAGCCCCCACTGCCCTCCCTGCTGGCCTGATCGCCCCCTAACTACTTGCTCCCCCCATGCTGGCCTGATTTCGCCCCTAACTTCTTGCTCCCCTACGCCGGCCTGAACTTGCCCCTAACTGCTTGCTCCTCTGCCGACCTGATTGCCCTTGACTACCTCTGCCTCTGGAAGATGTCCAGTCAACCTGGTCTAATTAGCAAATTACCCTTTTATTAGTTTAGATTAGCACCAATTTCATGTGTCCTCATGTAATTGGCACAAAATTCTATGACTATACAAAAATTAAAAGTTACTGTATAATTAAAATTAATATAATTTCATAATATATTAATTTGATATAATATTTACTGCCTTTCAGAAATACGTATCAATAGAGAAATCCACTAGAAAGTACCAAAAACCATGCCCTGTTGAAAAAAAGAAATTTTATTGTATCTACAATCAAGTTTGAACTAAATGAAAATGAAAATTTTAACTTATTTTCAGATTTGAACACTCCTTTTTAAAATTAAAAGTGTAATGTCCCAATTTTTATACAATCATAAGATTTAAAATAAAAAATAAATCATACAGAATGTATACTATACTCTCGTAATTTATAAATGCAGGAATTTATATCTTTTAGTAAAATGATTTACTGAAGGTCACAATGTCAGCTTAGCTGCAAAGCAGAAACTAGAATCCATGTCACTGATTCCTAGTCTAATGTTTGCCCCCAAGTCTATAACTAAACGTGGCAGAGATACTAGGGCAGATCCATTCCTGAGAAATATGGAACTCACTGACAGATGGTCCAGGTTTAAGGATTCCCCATTGGCTTGCCAAAACTTTCTTAGAATTGCACTTCAGTGTAATTTTCAGACCCATCTTTCCTTCTTTTCTGTTCTCATGTACTGCGGTCAAAACTGCATCATTGAAGAAGGCTCTGCCAGCCTCTCGGGGCTCCCTCCCCCGTTTCTCTCACAGATTTTCCCTCACTAGGCCTCTTGCATATCTAATCCTACCTTGGAATTAAACTCTTCTTGGAGGACCTGAACTAATAAATCCTCTGTAAATTAAAAATTCAATATCCCTTCATATTTTATATCATTACAAAAGAGTTTATTTTTATACTGCTTATTAACTTGTTCTGAATTTAAATTTTAGTTAGTTTTAAATATTTAAAATATTTTTAAATGTATAGAATGCAGATGTCTTTTTTAATGTCATTTATTTTTGGAAAAGCATAGGTAGAAAAATCTGAATTACTAATCTTTCTTTCAAGATTGCACATGTATGCATTAAAAGCACAAGTTTTTGGTTGATAAATCTTAAAAACACTAAAACTTAGTATTTTAATATAAAGAGATTACTAATTATTATTTATTTAAGAACATTCATGAGGTGAACAGCTTAACCATTTGAAGGCATGTCAAAATTTGGACATGCCTTGAAAACTTCTAAAATCAACTATATAATCCTGTTTCATTGTTTCATCACTAGGCTAACAAACGTAGCTAAAGAAATAAAGGACCCGTGTCTTTACTAAAATCTTCTCATGCCTTTGTAAATCCCCAAACATGTGTTAACTATAGAACACAAATGATTCCTAACCCAAGTAGAAAAATATCTGAATATTTTTTTTTTAGTATAACTCAGATAGATGAATAGTTCAAATTACTTCATGAATTCTCTATTCAAATAAATCAAATAGTCAAAGTTAAAAGCAAAACGTTATTGTAGATTGTCTTGAATGGTAAAGAAAGAAAGCCTATTGGTAGAAACAAACTATGCTGCAAAGAGAAAAAACTATAAATCATGTGTTATTACATAAACGAACATTGTAATCAAAGAATAAAAACAAAATTCAAAGAATTAAAAAACCTTAAATTTAAAAAAAAATCTTAGAAAGTAAGTTGAGATATTCATCCTTGCAACAAAAAAATTTACCAGGTAAAACAATAAATTTGATAGGTGTGATATGATCTTGTTGTCTTTAATATAAAAAAAAAGTTTTGAAAAAATTACTGTTTTAAACACATATGCTGACTTATGTGGCTCCAAAAACAAATAATATTAAAATCCTTCAATTTACTATAACTCAAATGCAAAAGAATACTAAAAATATTAATTGATCAAGAGTGATATAGGATAGCTACAAATAAGATTTATAACAAATAATGTCAACAAACGATTACAAGTTAGGGTAACATTATCACATGCAATTTTTCAAATAAAATTTTAATGAAAACAATTTAAGTACCATTAACTTGGTCATTGTGGGCCGTGGGCCTCCTATAAATGAAGGATCATTTTGTTCCTCTCCACCCGGGTCTTCATTTAAGCCTGTGTGCTGTTCATTTGACGTGGTCAGCAACTCTGGTAAAGGGCAAAACTGGATCCCACATTGAGAAGCTGCTGTTTTTACTCTTGGCACTTCCTGAATCCTTTGGTACCACGCAGCCAGCAGTGGAAATTCTGTCAGCCTTTCAGAAAGTTTCTTGCAGATAATTAACTAGGCAGTAAGAGAACAAAACACAGTATTATATATTTTTGTTTATGACAGCTATATTGAAGTAGCTTTACATACCATATAATTTACACATATTAAGTATAGAGTTCAAACAATGAGTTTTAGTAAATTTATACAGTTGTGCAACTATCAGTATAATTTAATACTAGAACACTTACATCACATCAGAAAGTTCCCTTGTGACCATTTTACAGTTCATCTCTGCTCTGTTGATCAGCTACAGGTAACCACTATTCTGCTTTCTGTATGTATAATTTTGCCTCTTGTGAAATTTCATCTAAATGAAATCATAAAATGTGTGTTTTGTTTTCCACTTAGTATTATTTTACTGAGGTTCATCCAGATAGCTGCATTTATTAGTAGTTTATTTCTGATTATTATAATAGAGCATTTAACGACTTTCATTTATTTACATTGCTCAGATGCTTTTTCTCAAGCACCACCACCAAAGTTCAATTTCCTTAAAATTAGTTTGTTCTTGATTCTTTGTGAGTCACTGGATGTTGTTTCCATAGAAACAGTTATATTGTCACAAATATATTATGACTTATGATTATGAACACATAAATAAGTAAAAAGGTCAAGTTACAGAAAATTTCTACAAATATATCTAACAATATTCAGTACCAAAGTAGAAGCCAGATAGCACAGAAAGTTAATTTAAAAAATTCACAGGTGTATATATGTTTATTTTAAGTGGACTTTAAGGTTAAGTAAGCACACATAATTTCCTATAAGGGCAAAGTGTTTTTTTTGTTTTTGTTTTTAAATATATATTTTATTGATTTTTTTACAGAGAGGAAGGGAGAATAGAGTTAGAAACATTGATGAGAGAGAAATATCAATCAGCTGCCTCCTGCACACCTCCCACTTGGGTATGTGCCCACAACCAAGGTACATGCCCCTGATGGTAATCGAATCTACAACCTATTAGTCTGCAAGCTGACGCTCTATCCAAACTGGTCAGGGCTAAGGCAGGTTTTATGTTCAACTTGGTACACTGCAACACTTAAAACACTGCCTTGCAAAAAATATGGGCTGTTTAGTGAATGAACAATGATCAAGGAACCATTTATTAACTTCAGTCTCTCACACTGCTTTTTATGATCCTTTAGGAGTATGTGAAATCAATATAGATTTTTAATATCAGGAACAAGACAAGGATGCCCACTTTCACTACTTCTAGTCAATTTATTATTGGAAGTTATGGCACATCAATCAAACAAGACAAATAAATAAAAGGCATCCAAATTGGAAAAAATGAGATAAAACTGTCATTATTTGTAGATAACATGATACTATATGTAGAAAACCCTAAAGATTCTACCAAAAAACTATTATGCAACAAATAAATGACTTCAGTAAAGTTGCAGGATACAGAATCAATATACAAAAATTGTGTTTGTATACACTAATAGCAAATAATTCAAAGAAAAAATTAACCAAACGGATGAAAGACGTGTACTCTGAAAGCTAGAAGACATTGAAGAAAGATATTGAACAATGTAATTGGAAATAATTATATTATTATATTACCTAAAGTAATATATAGATTCAATACAATCTCTATTAAATAACATTGACAAACTTCTAAAAAATACAACTAATCCTAACATTTATATGGAATCACAAAAGACCCCGAACAAATCCCGAGAAAGAACAAAGTAGGAGGTATTATGCTCCCTGATATCAAACTATACTACAAAGATACAATAATCAAAACAGTAGGGCACTAGTCTAAAACACAGATATAGAAATCAATGGAACAGAATAGAGATCCCAGAAGTAAGTCATTTCTTATATGGTCAATGAATGTAAGACAAAGACGACAAGGGTATACGATGGAATAAAGACAGTCTCTTTAATAAGTGGTGTTAGCAAAACTGGACAGATACATACAAAAAAGTAAAATTGGACCACTTCCTTACACCATATAAAAAATAAATTAAAAATGAATTAAATATTTAAATGTTAATCCTGAAACTATAAAACTTCTGGAAGAAAACATAGGCGGTAAACTCTTTGACATCACTCTTACCAAAATCTTTTAAAAAATATTTCCTCAAGCAATGGAAATGAAACAAATGGAACTATATATCAAACTGAAAAATTTTTTGCATAGTGAAGAAAACCATCAAGAAAACAAGATAACCTACTGAATGGGAGAAAATATTCACAAATGATACACTGATACAGGGCTAATATCCAGAATATATAAATAACTCATACAACACCAAAAACAAGCAGACAATCTATTGTAATTAGAAAATAGGCAGGCTACCTGAATAGACATTTCTCTCAAAAAGACATACAGAAGGCAAACAGACACATGAAAAGACATTCAGCATCACTAATCAGCAGAGAAATGTAAATAAAAACCACAATGGTATATCATTTCTCACTTATCAGAATGACTATCATCAATAAATCAACAAATAACAAATACTGGTGAGGATGTGGAGAAAAGGGAACCCTTGTACAATAAGGTGGAACTGTAAATTAGTGCAGCCACTATGGAAAACTGTAGAGAGATCTTTTAAAAAATTAAAAATAGAGTTGCCATATGACCCAGCAATTCCACTTCTGGGCATTTATCTGAAGAAAACAAAAACACTAGCTCAAAAAGATTATGCACCCCTATGTTCATTGTAGCATTACTAGTAATAGCTAAGATGTGGAAGCAACCTAGGTGTTCATTGTTGATGAATAGATTAATGGATAAAGAAGATGGTACAATGCAGCATTTAAAAAAAATCAATCTTGCCATTTGCAAAAACATGAATGGATCTACAGGTACTATGCTAAGTGAAATAATTCAGACAAAGAACAATACCATATTATCTCACTTATATGTGGAGTCTTAAAAACTAATAAATGAATAAACAAAACATAATAAAAACAGACCCATAGATATAGAGAATAAGCTGGTAATTGTCAAAGGCAAGTAGGTAGGGAAATAGTAATAAAAAGAAGATAAAATGAAATATAGAAAGTATGAAAGTACACATCATATAGTAACGTGGATTATTTTATAAATATACTTATATAGAACATAAAGATGTATATTTGCATTTATATGCTCAATCATCTTGGAAAATGCATTTTACTGTGGAAGTAAAGTTTGGAAAACACTGCCTAACTTGTGCTCTGAAAGCCAAAAGAGTTTGTAATTCTCACCAAAATTCTTAATTGTGTGGAAATAAATTATGTGCTAAGGGAATTTAGATAAAGCTGTGATAAATTAACCAAATAAAAAATGATCTCATCTCTTTACCCTTTTCTTACTCTCTCCTTAGCAGTGACTTATTCTTACTTGTTAGATGTATATGATATCTTTCCTTCTTTTTGAAAAGAAGTTGTTATTATGTAACAACTAGAGGCCCGGTACATAGATTCATGCGCTGGTGGAGTCCTTCAGCCTGGCTTGTGCCCCCTAGCAATCCAGAACCTGGAGGGGGTGGGGGGGAGTGGTGTCAGACTGCCAGTTTTCGCCCAATCCCCTGTATGGCAGGAAGCCGCAGGCGGGCCAAAACCGGCAGTCCCACATCCCCCAGGGATGTAGCAGTGCAGGAAATGGCAGGCAGCCTGGAGGAGCCCAAGCTATGAGCTCAGCTTCCGGCTGAGCGGTGCTTCTGCTGTGGGAGCGCACTGACCACCAGGGGGCAGCTCCTGCATTAAGCGTCTCCCACCCTGGTGGTCAGTGCAATGGTTGTTTGGTTATTCTGTCACTTAGGCATATATATATATATATATATATATATATATATATATATATATATATATATATATATGTATAATTCATATTTAAAAGAAATTGAGTTTTACTTTGTGTGGCAGACCATCTATTACATTTAATCAGCATGCCAGGCTGCTCAGCAACATCCAGACAGTTCAGGAGGCACTGCACCACATTCATTAAATACAAGATGTATTTAAGGAAGTGGCTAATGAAAAATGTATGAAATGAAATTTAAATTTGTTCCTAAAAAAAGGTATTTTTAAAAATTTACCTGGCTGATATGATCAAAACCATCATAAATATCACAGAGTTAATTAAGGACAAGAAAATTAGAATTTATTCTTAAAATAATAAAAAAAAATTATACTATCAAAAGTACAAAATGAAACCCTAGTGGCTTTGTAATAGGGCAGAAAAAAATGTTTGCACAAAAAAAACAAACAAAAAAAAAAACCTGAAGCAAAATACTACATCAATCCAAAATATCTCCTCTGCATTATTTTCCAATCACTTACATAAAACATTTTGTACTTCTTTTATATCATTTTCCTCATTATATCTACTCTGTCAAAACATGTCATAAAGAACAAATGCTTAGGTGAACAATGTGATAAGCAAGGCAAAAAAAAATACTGCTCTTTTGTATTCTTGGCCTTATTTCTGTGACTAAATATCACAGCTTAAGATTCAGCTTTCTGTTTCTGATCCAAACATGGTAAACTTGACCTTGATTCCTAATCATGAACTTGATCCTGATCATTAGGACTGCTACTCCATCACTTCAATGTGTGTTGATGCAAGCACAAAGATTCAGCATCATAGTCACTGACCGAACTAAAATGACTGCTTCATAACCCAAGATGACTTAAAAGAGGAAAATACAACTAAAATAACATCAAGGCTTTGGCAAAGAAGGATTAATTCCTGAAGGAAAAGGTACAGATTCAGGAAAAGCAAAAGCAAACAAAAGAAAATATTTTAAGAATTAGCTTACATAGAAATGACAAGAGAAGAATGTAATCATAAGATGCATGAAATAGAAAAGGCTGAGTGTACAAGTTTCCCCCTATTTAAAATTGAGATGAAAACAAGTTTCTCTCTGTAGAATTAGGTAGATTGACTCAGGGGTAGTCAGTAGATGTACTGCCTGTTTAAAGAGGAGGAAAAAACCCTCTCAATTAGGAATACTTCAACCTCAATTGACCCTAATCAGATAAATAGTATTTAAATTAAGCTAAAATCAAATGCAAACTAGTTGAAGATGGATGTCTAGATAATGATCTAAAATTACCTTCATGCAGGTGAATCCAATTTTTTATGTTTTGTTGAGTTTGAAAGCAAATACTCATCTTCTCTATCACCTTGTTTTATTTTCTTTGTAGCAATTACATTATTTAAATATGCATTATCTTTTTTTGTTCACGTGTTCATTTCTATCTTATCCTACTAGAATATTAACTCCAAGAGGGCTGGACCTTATTTATCTTGCTCATCATGATATTCCCAGTGCCTACAGCAGTGCTTATAGTAAGTACAATAGTAGGATTTCAATAAATTTCTCAAATGAATTCATGGATGTGCCACTTTGATTCAACTTTTATGACATTAGAAGAAAGTATCAGGCGTCCTCAAACTTTTTAAAGTGGGGGCCAGATCACGGTCCCTCAGAGAGCTGGAGGGCCGGACTATATGAACTACTAATTCCTACTGTAACACCTCGGCTGCGCTCACTGCCCAAAATACCTGGCGGGCCGGATCAGACTCCTCTGCGGGCCCCTGGTAGGTATTCAAGCAGACCATCAACAGTATTTCATAACATGTAACAAGTGATTGCTCTAATGACTGAAGTTGGTAATAGAGGGGAGAAGTCAGTCTTCAGAGAATTTACGTTGACAAGGAACAAAAAGATATTTTTTCCTCGGAATGGAAAATATGAATACATATGACATTTAAAATACTAATCAACACCTAAACAATTCCTGAAACTTTTTAATATCCTTTAATTCAGAAGTTATGTTGGTTTCCAATCTTATTTCCATTTTGAAGAAAAGAGAAATGTTCTTTAAGAAAATGCCAATTGATTAATACCACCTTAGTGAAGCTTTGGCCTCCAAATATATAGATTTTCCTTAGAAGTATTTTCTCACCTGTCAGTAGAGATACCTGAAATGTTGGTAATATATAATGAAAATGAAATCTGGTACCTGATTATTTAGTAGGGAAAAGGTAATATACTTCAAACCAGGAAAAATGCAGCTCTTGAAAACCAACTGGAAAGCTGCAGAGAGATATAGCTTCCCATGTTCACTCTGATGTTATTGTATTTTAACCTTGATCTTTTTTCCTCCATACAGGGAGGGGAGGGAGAGTGGGGGAATGTATATATCTCCATGCCCCTAGTAGAAAATAAAACTTTCCATGTAATTTTATGGTCAACAGAGAGGCATACAGATGAGGATAAAATATTTCTGATTTAATAACAACATAATTAAATTAGTGTTTTAAGTAACTACTTAATTATAAAATACAGCTGACAAGACTTTTATTATTTTTTAATTTATTTTTTAAAATATATTTTTATTGATTTCAGAGAGAAAGGGAGAGGGAGAGACATAGAAACATCAATGATGAGAGAGAGAATCATTGATTGGCTGCCTCCTTCAGGCCCCACATTAGAGGTAGAGCCCAAGACCCAAGCATGTACCCTGACGAGGAATTGAACCTTGACTTCCTGGTTCATAGGTCGACACTCAATCACAGGGCAGGCTAGCGGACAAGACTTTTAGGTGCTTTAACAGTGGAACCCTCTAGTATTAGAAGGGAATCACAATAGCAATTTGAAATTAATTATCATAACAATTGATAGATAATATTTTAACAACTCAAAATTTAAAGTCATGATAATTAGATTTATTGAGAGTTTACTATGTACCAAACACTGTTGTCCACGATTTACACAAAGTTATCATTTATTCCTCACACTCATCCTATTAGATAGGTACTATTATTAGCCCTATTTTACAGAGAAGAAAATGGAGACAGATATTAATAACTTGCCCAGGAGCATAACAATCATGACAAGTGGAATTGAGATTCAAACTTAAGTAATTTTATACACTGAAACTCACAGTAATGTACCCACTCCAGACCAATCTTACCAAAAAATGATGGACACAGGGCAAGAGCACGATGTCTGTCAAAGTGAAGTAAAGGCCTTCTGCGAACACGTGCTCCAGAGGGGGCAGGTCAGAGGCCTTTGCTTTTCTTATGTGAGCCGGTTCCCTGGTGGGAGCAGCTGGTTCTTCCTGTACCGTAAGCTTTGAGAATGCCACTTCCAGTTCCAGGCTCTTGGACAAAGGGTCCGACGCATCAGATGTTTCCTGTCTCTGGGCCTTGCTCTTCGTTTTTGTTTTTTCCTTGAAACCGGAAGGCCCCACTCTGGCAGCCTTCTGCTGCCTCAGCTTCTGCCGACGGAGCTTGTCATCGTTGTGCACTCTAACAGGCTCACTAAGCTTTTTCTCCAGCTGTAGAATTTCTGCAGGGATGCTGGGGTGCTGCTCAGAAGATTCTTTGAGAAAATTCTCAATAGCTAAAGGGATGGTGAGTTCACATAGCCTGGTCCACTGACTAACCTACAAAGTAAAACATGAAATAATTCTTTACTTTCAACATAGCTTGAAGGAAATAACTTTTTATTGGGAAATAAAGCTGGCTTAGTGAATTTGTCTTGATGTAAACCATTCCAGGGTTAGGCTATTATGCTATATGAAGACATTTACAGTGCTTCAGAAGTGCTAACATCAAACAATGGAGGTTTAGCACTCATGTATCTGGAATATATGCTCTCCACCTGTATCCTCTTACTAAATAAATCCTTACTTCCCAAAGCTTTTAAAGTATACCACCACCCAAAAAAAGTGGGTTTCCAAACCACTTTGCTACTTAAACTCCCTGTTCATCAGTATGGAGTTTCCTCAAAAAACTGAAAATGGAACCCCCATTTGGCCCAGTAATCCCACTCCTAGGAATATATCCCAAGAAACTAGAAACACCAATCAAAAAAGATATATGCACCCCTATGTTCATAGCAGCACAATCTACAATAGCTAGGATTTGGAACCAGCCTAGGTGCCCATCAGCAGATGATTGGATCAGAAAACTATGGTACATCTACACAATGGAATACTATGCTGCCATAAAAAAAGGAATTCTTATCATTTGCAGCGACCTGGATGGAATTGGAGAACATTATGCTGAGTGAAATAAGCCAATCAATGAAAGAAAAACACCACATGATCTCACTCATTTATCGATAATAAGAAACATTATAAACTGATGAACAAAAAGATAGATACAGAGACAGTAAAGAAACATACGGACTGTCAAATTACTGCAGGGAAGGTAGGGAGATATGGGGGAGATAAGAGATCAACTGAAGGACTTGTATGCATGCATATAAGCATAACCAATGGAGGAAAAACTATGGGGAAGGAGGGCATATCTGGGAATGGGGGTGGGGAGGATTGGTAAGGTATGTACACATATAATATCTTAATAAAAAATAAACTCCCTGTTCATATGTAAAAGTTCCCTTTGTGTAATTAAAAGATTAAAAAAAAAGTAATTCTCTTAAATATCTCCAAGCCTCATTAATTAAATCTAAAATTCATATTTTTCAATACTGCACTGAATTATTGGCATACATAAGGGGCTACTTTATTTCATTGGTTAGTGTAGGTTTTTTTTTTTGTTTTTTTTTAAGGAAATCAAGTTCTAATTTCCAATAGAAAGTTAGATGTTTAAGTGAATGTGTCATCACTATATGGCTTGAATAATAGAAAAGAGACATTATATTATACTTACCTCGGCACAGGCTTTTAAGCAAGTCTTTTTAAAACCCAGAAGTTCCAAAACTTCCTTCTTCGAGGGGTCTGCTTCATATGATTTCTGGATTATATGTCTCAGTACAACAGCAAGTCCTGCTCTACAGAAACTGTCTGGTCTTTCTACTACTGCAGGTAAACAGCAATTCTGGACTATGGGTGGGAGCTCTTGTTTTGAAATAATCTGTACTTCAACATCCTGTGACAGTACATTTTTAAGTAGTGAAACATCTGTACTTTCTCTTTTGAGTACTAAGTAAACTTTAAAGATTTTGCAGTCACAGTATGATAACAAAAATAAAGTCACAGATGTATGAAGTGGGAAAATGCATCCTTCTATTTGGTGAGAGAAGTCCAGGAACAGATATTCTTCTGCAAGACTTTTCTTAATGCCTTTCATTTTCTTCTTTGATTGGATCAGCTGAAACATAAATTGAAGTGGTTATAGGCCTTATAATATAATAATTTAGAAGCTACAAGATGAATATTTTTAAAGCATGTCTAAAAATCAGCAAGGATTTGTGATAGATAATATTCTACATGAATTTGTTCCTGCATTGAATAAATAGCTTTCAAAACAAAAATTTCCATTTTTGCAATTAACTAATCTTTGGGATGATTTTATACCGAGCTCCTTTAAAATGAGCAAACTCGGCCTGGCTGGTTGCTAGTGGTTAGAGCGCTGGCAGGTGAACTGAAGGGTCTCAGGTTCGACTCCAATTCCCGATTCCCGGTTGGTCGGGGGCACATGCTTTGGTTGCAGGCTCATTCCGGCCTCTGTTGGTGCCTGTGTGGGAAGCAACCAATCAATGAGTCTTTTTCACACCCGTGTTTCTGTTTCTCTGTCTCTCCCCACCACTTCCACTCTCTCAAGAAAAATCAATGGAAAAAGTATCCTCTGGTGACAATTATCAAGCAAATAAATAAATAAAATGAGCAAACGCAGGTGTTTTCCAATAGATCCCTCCCCATCAAGTACTTTGAGGTTTCACTACAGGTGAGGAAAAGACATGAATAGAATGGAAAACAGGAAATCACCAAGAATACTGAGAGTTATCTGGGGCTGATAAGCCTTGAGAAGCTTTGATAGTGCTGATCCTCCCACACTATTTCTGATTTATGACCCTAGGACATAATAGTCAAGGGGGATATATTTATTTCCTCACGAGAAATGAATCCTCCCAAAATAAGTGGGTTTTGTTATGTGGTAAGCTACTGCATGCTGTGTCACAAGAGAAAAATAATTGAGTTTCCCCATAATTTAGATGTTGATAACTGAGATAGCACAAAGTTAACATATCCAAAATCGAGTTCCTTATTTTCCCCTACTCCCAAATCTGTTCCTTGTGTATCTTTCCTGTCTCAGATAACAGAACACCCTTCTTCTAGCTGCTTATGCGCAAACCGGGGAGTCATTGTTAATTCTCTTCTTTCACACCTCCATAACCAGCCCACTAAAAAGGTTATTTTGGCCCAGCCAGTATGGCTCAATGGTTGAGCATCAACCTCTGAACTGGAAATCAGGTTTGATTCCTGGTCAGGGCACCTGCCCAAGTTGTGGGCTTATCTCTAGTAGAGGGTGTGCAACTAATCCATCACCTACCTTCCTATCGATATTATAGCATTTGCTTCCTAACATTGCTTCCCATCCTACCTCCCCCTCTAGTCTATTTTCAACAGAGCAGCCAAAGTGATCCTGTCAGAAATGAAGTAAGATTACGTCACTACTCTGCTCAAACCCTCCAATATCTTCCCATTCTACTCAGAGAAAAAGGCAGTTCTACAATGGTGTACAAAGATCTCTTTAATCTAATCCTCTTTTTTTGTCTCTGAGCTCATATCAACTCTCCCCATTGCTCACTGCTTCAGCCAAAGTGCCTTGTTAGATAGTAGGTACATTCTCACCTCAAGGCCTTTGCACTTGATGATTCCAGTGCCTGGAACACTCATCTCCTTTAGACACTAACTCAAATAAGAACTTCTGAGATCTTCCCTGCCTATAATATTTAAATCTGGAACCCCAACACACACTCTCCCTGAAAAAAAAAAAAAAAAAAAAAAAAAAAAAAAAAAAAGCCTTCTATGCTTTTCTTCATAGCTCTCATCACTGTTGCAACATGCTATCTACAGGGTATTCCCCAAAATGTAACACTATAATAGGTAATAGCTCAATTTTGAAAATGAAATGTATTTTAATAAACTTTAGAATTATTCAAAGTGTGTGTATACACTTTTGGGGACACCATATATTCATTTTATCTGTCTAAACTAAAATGTTCCATGACTAGAAATTTTGTTCACTTCTATGCCTAAAACAGGACCCAACTTTATATATATTATACATGGACTCAATAAATATTTATTGAATGAATGCATGGATGAATCTACACATTCGCTATTTTAAAGATGCAAACATACACAATTTTGAGGTCTAATTATTGATGGTATTTTCAGACATAATCCTTAAGACTTTCGTTATTTATAACTTTTTGTTTGATTTACACATTTCCTAGGTCTAAAATTCCCCATGCTCTTATCCATAAATCACAATTCAAAAATTAACACTAGATGGCACTCTTTGAAAGCAATCACCATGGAAGCATGTAGTAATAGAAAGATGGTATTATTAGAGAAAATTTCATTTTAAAAGCCCTTAAAAGTACACATGCAACTCTGTTAAGTGTATTGGAAATATTAGTGTACCCTAAATTATAAGAAATCTTAAGCATACTAAATTTCCTTTAATGTTCTAAATTCCTTTTTTTTTTTAATCAAAAGCAGAATAGTCAAATACTCTTTAAGTTTTTGGCTCTCAATTTTTTTTTAATAAAGAGATAATAATCCATTATACAAATGTATGTAGTTACTAAGATATTGTATTTAAAGAACACTTAATAATGCAAACAATCTCTATTATTTTATATTTCTTTTATTAAAACATAACACATATGCACCATAGATTGCTACTTCTTTAAAAGGTTATTTAGACTAGAAAATTTATTTCATGTAATTTAAAAGCAACTACTTTTTAGCCCATGGAAACCATTTTTCCCTGAGCTTAATTACTTTTTTTTTTTTTAAACCTAGAGCTGATTTATATATAAAAGAGTATTAAAGCCCAGAGGCAAAAGAAACCATTCTCTAAGAAATGGACACTCTCTGAGGAACTTGTCCCTAGAAATCTATTGCTGACTAATTTGCCAATCCTCTTAAAGTCTTCTTCGGACAGTGGGTTACTATAAAGAAGATCCTAAATGCATAGTGAAGACCTAGGGGGGGCTGGAGTGGGGGGAGAGAAGAGGAGGCTGAGAGGATGGGGTATAGGCAGAGAAAATGGGAGGTGATATCTGTAATACTATCAACAATAAAAATATTTTTTTTTAAAAAGTTCCTACATGCTTCAAGAACCAGATTTGAAATAAAACATGATAGATTTCATTTGCCCAGCAATCCAGGAAACAGTAATTATGAGACTGGTCCTAACACTTAAAAAAAAACAAACAAAAAAAAACAAATAACAAATAAAACATCTGGAAAGCAATGTCATGCTATGTTACAGTTTTTGATTTAGGAAATATAGAATTTTCCTAAAAAATTAAGGTTCATGTATATTTGTCAATTCTAAGGTGCATAAGAACCTTGAAAACAGACTTTTACCTATTATATAAACGACTCTCTCCATAAGCACTTTTAAATGCTAAATGTCAATGAGATAGAATAGTAATAATCTACCCATGCAGATATCTGAAAATTAATGAGATGCCTGAGAGAAAATGCAAAGTTCTACTGAGTCTTAACAAAATTTATTTTTCCCAATAAAGATGTTGATGTTTTCTTCCTAGGAGATTAAAAATGTTACTTAATGATCTTGGAGTTAAAAAAAAAATTACCCTCCCTGGGCAATTTCTCCTCATAAAGCACTAATGTAATTCCTAAAATAAATATTAAGTATTAGCAAACTTGTACAAATTTTATGTTTTGGGCTTGTATTACAATATCTAATTTTTCAACATGCGTTAAGTTTATAAATAACATAGGCAAAGAAATCCTTCTTTTCCTTCTCCATGTCTACCTAGAAAATTCCTTTGCTTGTTAATTTTGTGTCGTTGAGCTTTGAAAGAGATAGGTACGCTCTGTAGAATCATCTCCTGGGTCCCCAGAGCTTCTGGGACACAGCCCTTGTTACTCCATATTACATTCCTGAAATGAAGCAACACACAAAACTATGAAGTTTAGGAGCTGAACAAAGCGTTGGAGTGTGCATCTCCTCTCTGGACATGCCAGTTTGCTAGGAATATTACAGGGGGGATAAATAAGTTTTTTAAAAATGCTTAAGCCTTGTTTTTATTACTTGGAAATCTTCAAAGATAGTATAAACAAAGTACTCATAGTTTTAATATTGTAGGCATTTAGGTTTTTTTGCATTCTCATTCTAATTAGTATCTTGGTGTTGACAAATTGAAACATTTCGCATACGAAAAGGGCAATGAGTTTTATAGGCGTTTTCTTATCTAACACGCGCGCGTGCACACACACACACACACACACGCAGGAGAGAGAGAGAGAGAGAGAGAGACAGAGAGAGAGACAGAGAGAAAGAGAGAGAGACAGAGAGAAAGAGAGAGAGAAACATATTGAAAATAAGCACATTTCTTCAGAAGTAAAAAAATAAAATAAAAAAGTTTTATGCTTAAAAATCAAGCCTGGATCTATAGCAACTAAATATTATGTAATAGATAAGTTATATATTATATAATAAAAAACAAAAAGCAAAAAACTGCAACAAAACATTGAATAGTTGATTTGTTTTCAAGTAAGAACATATTACTATGCCTGGAATTTAATAGGAGTTTAATAGATAAATGAATAAACACAAAATACAATTGTACATAATATTAAGTACATTTTATTTTCCACCCACTATGTGCTAAGCACAGAGAATTTTAGATATTACTTATAATCTTCACAATTCTTGAAAGTACATTTTACTTCCATTACATGAATGAGAACCATACATCAATCCAAAAGATTTATTTGAATCTATAATGGGATCTTAGTTGAAAACATTCAGGAATTGAAATTTTTCTAATGTAAATAGAACTGTAAACTCCAAATTTCAAAAACTGAAACATATTGAAATTTTATTGCAGCAACATTTCAGTTTCCTATAGGCAACAGTGTCAGACAAGGGTACATTTCATCCCCTGTTTAATCTCTACGCAGGACATATATGAAAAACTGGTCTAGACTCAAAAGGGTGAAGACTGGTGGAAGAAATATCTATAACTTAAGATGTATAAATAACACCATTCTACTAACAGAAAGCAGTAATGATTTGAAACAACGTCTGATGAAAGTGAAAGAAGTGTCAAAGTAGGTCTGCATTTGAACATTCAGACAAAAATCATAACTACAGAATACTCAATTTTAACAATGAAAACTGAAATTGCTAAAGATTTTGCTTACCTTGGTTCAATCAATAATTCAAATGACTGTAGCCAAGAAATCAAGAGAATGCTGAAACTTGGAAGGCAGCAAGAGAAGAATTAGGACAGATCACCAAGAGCAAAGATGAGTCATTAGAGACCAAGGCTAAGATCATCAACACCCTCATATTCCCAGTTACTATGTACAGGTATAAAAGTTGGACAGGAAGAAAACCTGGATTCATTTGGAATAAGATGTTGGCAGAGAGCTCTACACAGATATCCTGGACTGCTAGGAAGCTGGACAAGTGAGTCCTAGAACAAATTAAGCCTGAAACATCACTAGAGGCAAGAATAAAACTGAAGCCATCCTACTTTAGGCATAATCATAAGGCAGGATTCTTTAGAAAGGATACTAATGGGGAAAATAGAGGGCAGTAGGAAAAGAGGAAGACCAAATATGAAGTGGACTGATTCCATAAAGGAAGCTATAGGCATGAGTCTCCAGGAGTTGAGCAGGGCTGTTGAGAACAAGACAAGATGGACATCACTCATTCAGTCACCAGGAGGCAGAGCCAACTCAACAGAATGTAACACATAATGTTACCAAAGTAAAAATCACTAGAAATTATGTTATTCTAAGCAATCACTGAAAAAAAACCCCTCTATTCTAAAGGCAGGCGTATTTTATTATTCTTAGCACTGGTGTAAGTACTTTGAGAGTTTCTTCCTGATTCTTTATTGGATACTCCTTGGACCCTTGGCTTAATGCTTTGCCCTATTCTCAACCTACATTCACTCCTTTGAGTCCTGGCTTTCAAACATTTGGTCAGGCCACATAATGAGAAATACATTTTATAATGCAACTCATTATACACTGAATAAAAGTGAAATAAAAGAATTACGAAGAAATCTCCTATGTGGGTGATAGCTAATAATTTTTACTCTGTGCTTCTTGTTTTTTAGCGCTGGTTAGTACTCACTGAATTGATTTCAAGACCCATTAATGGACCAACAACTCACAATAAAACAGGCCTGTTGTAGGTGATCTCCAGTGCCAGAGGTTTAAATATCATCTATGATTCCTATATTTCTCACCTATATCCTTTCCCCTGAGCTTCAGATTCCGGTATCCTACTTGCCATCTCAACTTGGACATTTTGCTAAACCTCTTCTCTTAGTAGTCTAATCCTCTTTTAGGTAAGATGGAACACCCTTCACCCAGATGCTCAAGATCATAACTCAACTCCTTTATTCCCTCTCATAGCCTACTTTCTACCTTTGAAATATATGCCAAATTCAACTTCTTAGCACCTCCACCACTATCACTGTAACCAAAATCATCATCAGCTCTGCAAAAGCCTATTAACTATTTTTTCCACTCTCCATAAAAAAGTAAGTGCTCCAACAATAATCAGGGTGATCCTTCAAAAACATAAATCAGATCATGTCCCCTGCTCACAACCATCCAATCCTAACACGGCCTATATAGGGCCTAATGTAACCCTAGTTATCCTTCTTTTCTGACCTCATCTCCCACCCCTCTGCCCTCTTGCTCACTCCTCTCCAGCTAGTTCTCCGTACTGTTCTTGGAAGATGCCAAGGAACAATGCTCAGACATGAACATTTTTGTATCTACTTTTCCCTCTACCTAGAATGTTCTTCTTCAAGATATTAATGTGGTATGCTCCTTCATTTCATTGAAATATTAACTCAGAGCATCCTCTCCTGAGAACCTAAATTGAAAAAGCACTCCGAACACTCACTAGCCCCTTATCCTGTGTTTTTTTTGTTTGTTTTTTACTTTAGAGCATTTATTACCTAATATGACATCTCTAATGCTTAAATGATCTGTACTCAAAATTTAGCTCAAAAAATGAAATGAATGGATATACATAAATGACATCAGTAATCACTGTAATAAGAGTACTATTAAGAATTTTAGTCTTGGTACATAAACCCCATTCTTCTTGACACCATTCTTTCTCTCCATCTATTTTAATAGCCATCTATGTAAAAATTAAAGTCAAGAAATAAGATCTCTTCTGTGGGCTGAACTGGAAAAAAGAATAACTAGAAACCATCCAAATGTATAAATAAATAAAGCAAAGCCCTGGCTGGTGTGGCTGTTGGTTGCGCATCGTCCTCTCCTCCACAGGGTTGTGGATTCAATTCCTGGTCAGGGCACATACTTCACGTTGGGGAACCTCTGGGAGGCAACCAATCAATGTTTCACTCTCACATTGGTCTCTCTCTCTCTCTCTAAAATCAATAAAAGCATACTCTCAGATGAGGATTTTTTAAAAAGCATAAAAGATTTTATGTATGTTTTCAGGCAAGAGAAATAGGAAGCTAGTTTCTATATACTGACTTAGCAAGTAGAATATTTATGCACCAATAATTACAAGTAATGAATAACAAGGAGTTAACCAGGTTTAAATTCTGGTCTTAATATTTAAAAACAATAAAACTTTTCTGTGCCTTAGTTTCCTCGTTTATAAGGAATAATTACAATACTTCCACATAGAGTGTTGTGAAAACAAACAACACCTCTTTATAATAGTAAGTTATTACTATTATACAATAGTTAATAAATATTAGCTATTTATTATTCTTTTATAAATTATCACCAAATTCCTTATCTATTGACACGACTAAAATACACAAATTTTGATGGGCAAGCTCAAGTTATGCTTTCTATTTTCAAATTTCTTCTCAGGAAAGGCAAGAAGAGGTCTGTGTTGAACTAAGAAGGTATTGCCCTTCCCCCAAATATTGAAAAACAAACAAACAAACAAACAAAAACCTATTAGTTAATGAGGCTGATATCTAGGAAGTCACAAAATAGAATATAAATGTGATACCCTAAGTTCATATTCACTGCTTATATGGTATAAAATAAATAGCTCATCACAGTTTAAAAGTATGAAAAAATTTCACTCTTTACTTTCTTAGAAATTAAAACTTAAATTTAAAACCATTTAAATTCTCCACTACCCCAACCCCAAACCCATCAAATGCTCAACATTATGGATATTAGAACTTAGCTTGTGTTTTATACATTTCACAAAATAACACTATTTGGTTGCAAATGTCACCCTATTTTCTTACAGTAATATAGATTTTAAAAAACAAACAGTTTGCCCCTACAAAGATAAGTAGCAGCTAATTACCTTAAATATTAAAACAAAAGAAAAATAACTGAATTATTTCAATGCTTATTACATTTTGTAATGTGGGGATGCATATAGTTAAGTTCTAGAAAACAAAATACTATAATTAAAATTATGTGTATTCTTATCTAGACTAGAAGTGAAAAAAAATGTTTAAAAGTGAAAAATCTTACTGTAACCTTAGCCATAAGAGAAGTGTGTCATCTTTTCTCTGAAAAATCAGGGAGTCTATCTGTGGCCAGAGAATCATAATGCCTCTAACTAGGCCTGACCTCATAATTAATAGGGATTCATAGCATGAAATGCTAACATGTTAGAAACATCAGCAAGCCTGAAATAAAATTACTAAATTCCTTCAGCAAGTAATACCTATGTTTGTTATGATCTAAATGGTTTCACTCTTTACATTTTAAGTACTAATCATAACGGAATTCAGGAGGCTATTTTGAAGATTAAAAACAATATATTCTAGAGAACTGGGTATATACTATAGATGTTTTAGTTTAGTAGCCTCAGAAAGTTTCAAGTTCTGCTAAATTGTTGTTACAAAATCCAACTGGATACTCAGTATTTATTCGTATTTCAAATCACAGGTCATACGGAAGTTACAAATTTAAGCACAGGTTTAAAAAAGCAAACAACTTGATGGGCCCACTACTACAGAAGTTTGGATTTTGTTTAAAGCCTACAACTAGAAATATAAATAAATAAATGAGCTGATAAAATGATTTTCAAATCTGTTTTTCCAGACTTATTGTTGAAGTGAGATCTATTAAAATGATGCCTTCAGGTAGAACTTAAACACAATTTCAAATATTGAACATGCTTAAGGAAATCCTGAGTACAGTAGTGTATATTTCCTACCAGGCAGTAATAGTATAAAAAAAACAAAACTTATAGTTTAATGCTTTGTTAAATATGACAGCAGCCCTAGCTGCTGGTTTAGCTCAGTGGATAGAGCCTCAGCTTAAGGGTCCCAGGTTCGATTCCGGTCAAGGGCACATAAACAGGTGGTGGGCTCATTTCCACTGGGGGGCTGGGCGACAGGAGGCAGCCAATCAATGATTCTCATCATTTATGTTTCTCTCTCCTTCTCCTTCCTCTCTGAAATCAATAAAAATATATTTAATAAATAATAAATATGACAGCAACTCACTTGGTTGTATTTATAACAGATAATTTATTTTTACAATATTTAAATGATCATGTTTACATGTTTTCAATGTCACATCATTAGTTCTTGCCAGCCTTTGCATTTTTATCCTTAAAACACTTTCTATAGATAAGCTTAGAAAAAGTATTGTAACTTCTTGATCAATAATTTAGCACAAGATATATTATTAAGAGCCGGCATTTCCTTGACATTCAAGAACTTACGACAGGGATGGGACGGTGGGATTCAGGGATCCTGGCATTAAAAACAAACGGGGGGAAAACAAGTCGCCTAAATCCCCAAATCAGGTCGAGTTCGGATGGGAAGTACGTGCATTAGTAAACGTTTTTAAAGCCTAAGCAACTTTAGTGCAAGTTAAACGCAAACTTCTTGCTGAAGTTTAAGACAGAAGTGGAACAATGATGATGTGCAGAAGAAGCAAGTGGCTCAAAATGAAACACATCCTTCTTTGGAGCAACTGTCACGCAGGGTGTCCACAGAAAGAACTGCTTTCTCCGATCAGGAAGGGTTGGAACGGAAAATCAAGTGCCAATGGAAAAGAAGTTAGAGCGTGATAAAAAAGAGATGTTAAAATCACAGAGCAACCGGCTAACGGCCTCACGGACTCCAATGGCTAGAAGCTGCTGCTCCATTCCCCCGGCCCGCGGAGGAAGGCCGGAGCCCCCACCCACACGCTCAGAACCTGTCAGTGGGCAATGAGGCGCCGGAGGGAGGCCAGAGCACTGATTCCCCGCCCCGGCCCGGGCCTCGCGGCGTCAGCCCTGCCGCCCGGGAAGCAGAGAGCAGCGCTGGGGGTTGGCGGGGACCGCGGAGCCGGCGGCCCGAGCGCCCTCCTTACCTGGTCGCAGACGCGCGGCCAGGCAGGGAGGGTGCGGGGACGGATCGGCCACGGGAGGCCTCCTGCGCCTGCCCGCCCCGCCCGGGCCGGGATGCCAAGGCCGCACCCGGAGTCTTCGCTAGCGGACCCCTCGCTGCCAGGAAGAACCAGGGGCCGGCAGAAGACTGCTGTGTGTCTGGGGAGACAGCAGGGCGCTAGCCGTCATTCATAATCCGGCGGACAGGAAGTCGTGTGACGTCACTTCCGCCGGTGGCACCGCGCAGAAACGTTCCCTCCCTCGATTGTGCTCCGGGAACCTTTGTTCCCCGCTCTCGGAGGCCCCGGCGCCGGGACCAGTTCGGAAGTCTCTGCGGGGAGAGGACGGAGGAGCGAGCGGGGCGGAGTGGTGAGTTGTGACGAGCGACCCCTCCCAGCCGCCTCTGGGAGGCTCGAGCCCTCCGCGAGGGGAGAGGGGGGAGAGTAGTTCCCCGGGGGGTCTGAGGCTCCTCGCTGCTTAAGGGGAAACCTAATTTGCGGGTGGTCGCGTGCCCCCGGCCGCCGCTGTCCCCTGTCAGCCGGGTTGGTGGCTGTGCGCGCGGGCGGAGGGCACCGCCCGAAGTGTCAGCACCTGGGAACCCGTCTAGAATCTTCCTCCCAGGGTTTTGGTGACTTGACTGGACCCGCTCCCTCTGTCCGTGGCTTTCATCTCCTCTGGGGCTCCCTCTCAAGAACCTTCCCCCGTGCTAGGCCTTGGGTGTGCCAGGCTTCCAGCAAAGGATTGGCATTCCTGCGGAGTGCCTGTTCGGGTTCTCTGTCCCTGGGGATTGATGTCCTCCTGCCTTCCTAGATGTGTCCCTAAGGTATGCATATAGCCCAGGGCCAGGGACGCAGGGGAGGGGTAAAAAGGGCAGCACCTTTAACAAGGATACTTATTA
Organism: Pipistrellus kuhlii; assembly: GCF_014108245.1. Taxonomy (NCBI): domain Eukaryota; kingdom Metazoa; phylum Chordata; class Mammalia; order Chiroptera; family Vespertilionidae; genus Pipistrellus; species Pipistrellus kuhlii. The sequence continues at coordinate 132,360,340 of NW_023425404.1, forward strand.
ATTAGAAAGGGGTGCACCTTGCAAAGGCACTAAGGGCAAAGCTTTCTAGAGCCAGTATGAGATGGCAGTCCTGATGTTGCACTCTTCCTGAGTAGGTTTGAGTAAAGTCATGCACATGCAGATGATCAACTTTGGATTTCTTTTAAGAGTGCCATGTAGGATGGGAAAAGAGATCTACGAGAAAGTATCCTATATAATAAAAACCTAATATGCAAATTGTCCCACCGGCAGAACAACCAGCTGCTATGATGCACTGACCACCAACAGGTAGATGCTCAATGCAGGAGCTGCCCCCAGGCCATAGGCCCTAGTCCAGCAAAGGCAGGTGCCTGCTGATGGCAGGGGGGAGGGGGAGAGACAGTGAGTGGGCAGTGCCAGGCCAGCCAAGGTGGGTGCCAGCAGGAACCCCCTCAATTACCCCATCGTCGCCCCACAGATTGGCCCTGATCGCTGACCAGTCCTAGGGACCCTATCTGTGCACGAATTTCGTGCAATGAGCCTCTAGTATAGCTGTATATGCAAATCCAATTTAGGGTGGAGAGATCAGAGAAGCCCTAGAAAGTGTTATTTCAACAAAAACTTGGTAGTTTATGTGATAAATATATTTGAGTACCTGTCAGGTACCAAGCACTAGGTATATAACTGTGAGTTTTTTTGTTTTTTTTTAAAGGGAGGGATAGGGGGGAATAAAAGGGTCCCTGATCTCATGGAGTTTACAGTCCAGTGGGATTAATGAATTGAGGCCAAATGAAGGATTGGGAAGAGATTATTGCAGATAGTACCACTATACAAGTCCCCAGTCATGAAGAAGGTGTTTTCGTTTCACTTTTACTTAATTGATATTTAGGGGGCTTTTTCCCAGGAGGAGGAGGGTAGTAATAGGTTTGAGGTTTTGTTGTTGTTTTTGTGAAGGGACTTTGGAAATGATTAGAATTGAGTAGGAGAGAAAAGGCCATTACACTTGACTTTGATCGCTTACTAATTCTATAGCCATTATTTTGTGGCACTGTGCAAAGTAGCAAAGTAAATATAAACTCTCCCCTTAAAGTACTCAGAGTTGTATTGTGTATAACAGTTTTGTGTGTATTTGTGTTTTTGGGAGGGGGGGTGGTATAGTTCAAGTTAGAAAGTCCAGTACCATGAGAAAGCGCTAAAAGACATACCAGGAGGGAGAGATTATTGGTTGTATTTGGGGGCAGAGAAGGACACACCAGCTGTGAGTATAATCCTTATGAGAAGTTGTATTTGAACTGGATTTTGATAGGATTTGGAAATCTAAAAATGGTTAAAAAGCTTTCTGGGCAGAGAAAAATGGGAAGTGGCAAGTCCAGGTACTGACTCTATTGTAAGGAAGATTAAGATGAAGAACTAAAGTTTTTTCACTAGTTAAGAATCTTCTTAAATGCTAGGCTAAGAAATTAGGCTTTATGTTGAAGGCAGTGGGAAGCCTTAATTTTTGAGGAAGAAAAAATTTTTAATAAAAAATGTTTCAGAACATTAATGTGGCGACAATATTGTAGTCAAGAGAATACTACTTTTGCAAGACAAAAAAAAAAAAAAAAAAAAAAAAAAACAACAAAAAAACCTCACAAAGACCTGAATTTGAATAGTAGTGAAAAACAAAAGTGAAAAACAGAAAATATGAGAAATGTTACAAGAGTATGAATCCACAGGAAAAGCCTGCTGATTATTTCTATATAAGGAGCAGGGGGAGGACTTAGGAGAGAGATTTAGACCTCAGACCTGAGTAATGGAGAATTGTGTCATATATGGAAAGAAATTGCAGGATGATAAACTTTTGGGGAAGATATTCATAATCTGAATTTTAGTCATAACTGACTTTGAGATACTATTAAGATAAGCAGGCAGACATTTTGATGAAGCAATTGGAAATGTGAAATTTGAGTTTAAGAAAGATTGAAGAGGGGGAAAACACGAAATCATCTGCCTAGAGATGATAGTTGGAAACATGATATACAGGAGTGGGCAAAGTAGATTTATAGTTGTGAGTACACATGAGGGTTAATAAAGCTAGTGCAATAATCACCTACCTGCCTTTTTCCATATGAACAACTATAAGCCTACTTTTGCCCACCCCTGTACATACAATTGCTAAGGAAGAAATTGGTTCCAGAACTAATGAAGATGAACAAGGACAGATACTTGGGCAACACCAAGAAAAACAAGGATGAGAAGATAAGCCAGAGAACGAGTTGTCAGAGATAGAAGAGGAAAACCAGAAAAGCGGAATATAATAGAACTCAAAGAGGAGAAAGTTTTTTGAAAGAGGAAGTAGATAACATATTCACTTGGTCAGCATTTATTGAGTGCTGCTATCTGTCAGGCACAATGCTAAATATACCTTTACAGCAGCAAGGAAGACTAATCTAGTGCTGACCTCATGGAATTGACATTCTAGTGAGAGTGACAGATACTGTTTACATGATCAACAGTGTAGTAACTATTATAAATAAGTACAGGATGTTTTGGGACCAGTAAGAATATAGGCAGAAAATGAGACTTGAAGAATGAATAAGATGGTGGATGGGCCACTACTAAAGTGCTGAGGTAAAAAAGATATATTGAAAGATTTGAAATATCGGTAAGTCATATGAATACAACAGAGTGGGAATAGCTTGAAGTTCTAGGTAGCATTGAATGAGCATGTGCTCTGTGCCAGGTACTGTCATAACTGCTTTACATGTGCTATCAGATCATATAGCACATTGGAGACCTTTTTTAAGAATCTTATTCTTTAACTTTTGGACAGTGAGAAGTTTAAGGAGTATTTTAAGCAAGTGAGTGATATGAAATGATTTGGAGGGGACAAGAGTGATTGTGGGGAGATTGATTAAGCTATACTGTAGCCCTGATAATAGATGGAGATGGTCTAGTATGGTGGTAATAAATGTTGATGAGTTTGAGATGTACTTAAGGTTTGATGGTTAAATTGGGGGGGGGGGGGGGGGGGGGTTGAGGGAAACCAGAATTTGCTAGTTAGGCTAAAGCACTTGCCTCCAAACTTTTATCATTGAGTAAAAAAAACAAAAAAAAATTGAGTACACTCCCATATATGTGTACTTAGTTATCAATATATGCATATCCTATCTAATAAAAGAATAATATGCAAATTGACAGAACTTCAGCTACACCAGCAAGCCATGCCCATCAGCCAATCGGGAGCGAGTATGCAAATTAACCTAACCAAGATGGCTGCAGCCACGGAGAGAGCAGGAGGCTTGGGTTTCCCTGGCAATGGAGGAAGACAAGCTTTCCACCTGCCCTGGCCAGCCCTGAACTCACTCAAGGCTACAAAGTTTCAATTCTAGAAGATAAATAAATCCCAGATACCAGGGCCTCCATTTGGGTTGCCAGGTGGTGTGGCCGGCCTGCAAACACCACAGGCACTCACCCAGGCCACCCCACGCCCCAAGGGAACCTCCACCGTGATCCAGGACACCCTGCAGCGCAAACCAGCTGGCCGCCACCCATGCACCAGGCCTCTATCCTATCTAATCCTATCTAATAACAGAATAATATGCAAATTGAACATCACTCCAACACCCAAAATGGCTGCCCCCATGTGAACACAAGATGGCTGCCACAAGATGGCCAGCAGGGGAGGGCAGTTGGGAGAAACCAGGACTGCAAGGGAGGGCAGTTTGGGAGCTATCAAGCCTGCAGGAAGGGCAGATAGGGATGACCAGGCCGGCAGAGGGAATTTGGGGGCGATCAGGACTGCAGGGGAGGGCAGTTGGGGGTGACCAGGCCTGCAGGGGAGGGCAGTTGAGGGTGACCACGTCAGCAGGGGAGAGTAGTTAGGGGTGACCAGGCCTTCAGGGGATGGCAGTTAGGGGCAAACAGGCTGGCAGGGGAGCAGTTAAGCATCAATCAGGCTGGCAGGGGAGTAGTTACAGGGTGATCAGGCTAGCAGGCAGAAGTGGTTAGGAACAATCAGGAAGGCAGGCAGATGAGCAGTTGGGAGCCAGCAGTCCTGAATTGTGAGAGGGATGTCCGACTGCCCGTTTAGGCCCGATCCTACCTGGATCGGGCATAAACGGGCAGTTGGACATCCCTCAAGAGGTCCCATGTTGGAGAGTGTGCAGGCTGGGCTGAGGGCATACACTTCTATGTATGAATTTCATGCACCGGGCCTCTAGTAGTACTATAACTGTATTTTAATAGTTTATTTTAATAAAAATTTAAAAAGAAAATGAAATTCTATTATTTTTCTTCTTGTATTCCACAGTAGAGATCACTGGGCTAGAGGGACATGTTGTAATTTAGGGCAGAGATATAAAGCCTCTAGTCTTATAATGTAGTTGTTGACTCTTTCCGCTAGTCTGTAGTGAAAACATTTAATCTCTGATTATGGAAATGCATTACAATAAATGCTTTGCTTCTATTTTTCAGCATAGAATTTTAAATAATGGTTCATCTAATTTGTTATAAGCATTGTTTTAAGTATCAATCCTTTGTTCAGTATCTTATAAAACACTAGAGGCCTGGTGCATAAAATTTGTGCAAGGAGGGGGGGTCCTCTCAGCCCAGCCTAAACCCTCTCCAATCCGGGACCCCTCAGGGTATGTCCAACTGTGGGATTGGGCCTAAACCAGCAGTCAGACATCTCTCTCACAATCTGGGACCACTGGCTCCTAACTGCTCACCTGCCTGCCTGCCTGATCACCCTTAACTGTGCCCCCTGACGGCTTGGTCACACCCAGCTTCCCCCCTGCCAGCCTGGTCACCCCAACTTCCCTCCCCCCACTGGCCTGGTTGCCCTAACTTCCCCACTCCCTGCAGGCCTGGTCACCCCTAACTTCAGCCCCCTGCTGGTCTGGTCACCCCACACAACCTGCTGTTCAGTCGTTTGGTCAGTGCTCACTAACCACCCTGCCAACCTGATCGCCCCACGCAGCCTGCTGCTCAGTCATTTGGTTGGCCTTCACTAACCACCATTCCGGCCTGTTGCCCCACCCAGCCCATTTGGTCATCCTAGCAGTTGTTTCAGTTGCAACGGATATATGTAATATAATATAATATATATATATATATATATATATATATATATATATATATATATATATATATATCACCTGGGTATGCAAATTAATGGCCATCTTGGTTGGGTTAACTTGCATACTCTCCCTGATTGGCTGGTGGGTGGGCTTGTGGGCTTAGCAAAGGTGCGGTCATTTTGCATGTTTCTCTTTTATTAGGTAGGATATATAGTTTATGGATAAGTAAACTATTATGCTCTTAAGCTATGAAAAGTTAGGTCAATAGAAAGACTAGGCTGTGTACTCAGGAAGAGTGGCAATTTTACCCTTTCATTATGGATATTTTATTTTTTTTAACTTGTTTTTTTTTTTAAATTATTATCTGTGTACATATCTTATCATTGCCCCCCCCTCCCATAGATGCCCTCTCTCCCCAGAGTTTTGTGTCCATTGGTTGTACTTATATGGATCGTACAAGTCCTTTGGTTGATCTCTTATCTCCCCCAGATCTCCCTACCCTCCGCGCTGTAATTTGACAGTCTGCTTGTTCGTTGCTTTCATTATGGATTTTTTAATGAGGAGTTGTTTTTTCCTCAGAATATATATGATGACAGCTCCATGGGCAAATTTTAAAATAACCTTTCTATACTTATTATTATATATAGGTGATGTATGATAATTACAGTTTTTAAAATGACAGAGGTTGCTTCTCAATTTTTGTTAAATTCTTATTAATATGGCTGAGGTAGATTATTGTAGGTTATATTCCTTTTAGTATTTACCTTTGGATTTCTTTTCATGGGTGACTCAGATTTTTAGCAGAGCACAGAATTTGACAATAATTTTGAGGCTATTAAATTGCTTTCCTAATACCTTCTAAAAAACTTAAAAAAAAAAAAAAAAGCTTGGTGTGTGTGTGTGTGTGTGTGTGTGTGTCCTGTCAAAGTTGGAGAGGACTTAGGGGGGAAGTGGATAGGGAAGGAACAAATAAAATCTATTTTCAGGCTGAGCTTTCATATGCCAAGATTCAACCTGCAGCAAGTTTTAATGGCTTTATAAATTCCTGAAAATGAGAGATTACTGTGGAATTGCTGACAGATTCTTAACACTAACAGTGCAAGTGGGTTGCATTATTTTAATAGTAACCTCAAGGATTTCAAGCCCTAGAATATTGATCAAAGGATTGAACTCATAGCATACTTTTTTTATTTTAACAATTCCTTGCCTGAAGAAATATTTGAAAAAGTGACAACCAGAAGTAGAAGCAAGCACATTATAGCATTGGTATTAATGGAAAATGAAAACTTTTTAATGTTTCAGAACTTCATAAGCCTTTGATATATATATCTTTACTATTTTTAAGCTCCTTAGACACAGAGCATTATCATAGGCACTATAGGTAGTATAGCACCATCACTCAGAGACCTTGCTTTTTAAAAGTAGGTTAAGGCATTTGATTCCACAATCTAAATGTGATCCAATGAGATTATTATTAATATATATGTATTTTTTGAGGCATTCAGAATTGGAGATGAGAACTAAGGAGACAGAGAGATAGCTGAGGTGAAAGCTGCAGCAATGCATCCTCTAACCATCACCTTGTTACCACCCTAAGTCTTTTTTCCCTGTCATATAAATAAGGGTTGAGAAGACATTTTTCTCTAAATAAGCTTTATCTAAAATATCAAGTTCATGTGTACAGAACTGTAAGTGTATATTTGTTTTATTTTACATATATATGTATATATCCAATGTTTTATTAGTATCTAGAATCTCAAAAAGTGTGTGTGTCTTATTAACTAACAATACCAAATAATAGAAAAAAAGTTATCTCTAATTTATGAAATCAATTGAAAATGGCAAGCACAAGTTCCTGGGTTTTCAGAAAGGTAATTTTTTTGTGCTAAAGGAAGGCTAGTTAGTTCTAATCTATATCATAAAAGGCCTGTGGTTGTGATGCTGTAACGTGGAACGACCAAACAACCAGTCACCAGGAGGTGCTGGAGCCCCTCTTGGGCCCTCCCCCACCCTCCCTGGGGCACCAGCAGCACCCCTGGAGCATCGTGGGGCACTGGCAGTGTCCATGAAGCGTGAGAGGCATCGTGGGGTGGAGTGCCAGCTGTGTCCGCAGCGTCGCATGGCAGTGGACATGAGCCCTAATGGCAGGCCAGGCCTCAGGGACCCTACATACAACCCTACACACGTACAATTTAATCATGTGCTGGGCCTCTAGTCGCTTATGTAAAAGGCCCATGACCGTCACACCATCACGACCAAAGGAGCAGCAGCTCTCACGACAGGCGGGGCAGGCCTAGAGCTAATAGTGGTGGAGAGCTATGAGTGGCAGAGGGCGAGGCAATGAGCTACTAGTGGTGGAGGGCTATGATTGGCGGAGGGCGAGGCAGCCAGCTGAGGCAAGCTGAAGTGAGCTAGTCGCACACAATTTTATGCACGCTGGACCTTTAGTAAGACAATAACACCAGAAAAAGATTTAAAGAATAGTGGTTTAACTTTTTTTGAAAACTAATCACTGTGTTTTAATAAAATAGCTCTTATGGCTAAGTAGATTGTGTAAATAAACTTTGTCTAATACATTAAGTTTTTGTGTATTCATTTTATTTTATTTCTATAAAAATGAATGAAAATCATATCTTAATATTTTTCTTAGTATCTATTTTCACAAATTTACATAACCCTTTTCTTCACTGGTTCTTAATTTGGGTTGAGGGGGGCGTGGTAAAGAAAAATGAAAGATATGTTCTTTCTCCTCAGAAAAAATACATTTGTATATCTGTAAGTATATATTTTAAAATGAAGTTAGGAGGGGTCTTTGTAGCATGGAGGAGCTCATCTGGATTTAAAACTTGGATATGGATACATAGAAAACTGATAACTCTTGCTTCAGGGAAAAAGAACTAGATATGCCATTCAGAAGAATATTTACTTCTCTCTGTAATAACCTTTTGGATATTTTTAGTTTTGTTATCACATGCACAGCATTACTTGTTATAAATAAAATAAATTGTAGGTAAACTTTACTCATTGTCTCTAAATTACCTCCTTCTTTTTTTCTTTCAGGTGTTTGCAATGGCTGCCACTGTGAACTTGGAACTTGATCCCATTTTTTTGAAAGCACTAGGCTTCTTACATTCAAAGAGTAAGGATTCTGCTGAAAAGCTAAAAGCTTTACTTGATGAATCTTTGGCTCGGGGCATTGATTCAAATTACCGTCCATCTCAAAAGGTACCTACACAAATAAAAAGCTTGGAGGGAGTTTTAAGGCCTGAGGTAGTACAATTTGAACATTTAGACTATCTTAAAATAGTTATCTCTGCAAAATAATCTTTCCTGTAGCTGAGGAATTAGTCTTTAATTTTGTTTTCTTCCTTCAAGCTTTTAGAGTACTGTCACTAGTACACTACATAGAAAAATTAGTTGGGTGTAGGGATAATCTGTTCTACTTTATGTGTATAGAAACCAACTTATTTATGATACATTTTAATTTCAATTTTTTTATTATCAGAGGGGTGTTTTGTTTTGTTTTTTAAAGCTGCTGAATAAAACCGTACCTTGCTTGTAATTATCTTTTAATATTTTTAGGGCCAGAAAAAATGAAGCAGAAGGACAAGGGTTTTGCATTGAAGTGAATTGAATATTTGTGTAGGAAAATTTAAGGGGGAAAGGAGGTATGGATGAACTATGAGAACTGCATAGCTCCAATCCTGATAATAACAGAGTGACCAAGCAGCTTTATGTGTAAAGAATAGACAGTTTGGAACCACACACACCTGTTTTTAAATCCCAACTTGCCTCTTACTAGTTGTGCGGTAATAGGAAACATCCTGAACATTTACCTCGTCCCAGGTACTTTTCTGAATGGTGTGTGTATATAATTATTTTTAATTGTGATAACTGTCCTTTCAGATAGGTATTATATATTTCCCTCATTTTACAATAAAGAAACTGAGGTAGATAGTAGCTTTATTTCATTAGACTGTTTATTAGTAAAATGGGGATAATAAGAACTGTCTTGCAAAATTGTGAAAAGAGATACATAGTGTGTAAGTCACCTAGTGTAGTATTTATGAGGTACACAATAGGCATTTAGTGAATAATAGCTGTTATATTCTCTAATACCTCCTAAAGCATTCTTTCTTACCCTTCTAAATCTCTAGCCTGGAACTCCAAGCCATCCAGATCTGTGAAACTAGATATCAAACTGAAAAGGTGGGGACAGAACTAAATGACTACCTCAGTCTAATCCAGCTTCTCATACTCAAGACAGGGCCAGATGTCAGGCTCAGGACCCAAGTAAACAGTGGTATTTTGCCCCCAGCCTTCTTTTTACATTAGCTCTACGATTCTCAGGACTTTTTATTGTGACCTCATTTTTCTATCATTCTCATTCTGGTAGGTTCAATGAGTGCAAACCAGCCACGTTAATACAACTCTACAAAACACTACCAAGATTATTCTGCTCTAAGTATTGGTATTTTCCAAGTAGGAAAAACCTATTATTACTAAAGAAGCAGTATTTTGATATTCTAAAACAGGGGTCGGCAAACTCATTAGTCAACAGAGCCGCAGTTTGCCGGCCACTGTTCTAAAACAAAAGAAAGTTTATTAAAGTACAGGAAAAATTTGTGATTAAAAAGCCTGCTGTCTGTAAGTTTCTACCGTGTTTCCCCGAAAATAAGACATCCTCCGAAAATAAGACCTAGCGCATGGAAATATAAGACATCCCCTGAAAATAAGACCTAGCGCAACTTTGGGAGAAAAAATTAATATAAGACACTCTCTTTTTTCGGGGAAACGCTAGCTAGAAGTTACTTCTCTAGGTCATTTAGAGAAAATAACCCTGGGAGGAGGGGTATTTAGAAAGCACAGGTTCATTCAATCTTAGCCTTCAACTGAACATTTCCATCTCTAGAATTGTGTGAGAATGATCTGTACCAGAAATTTTCAAACGTTAGCATGCATAACAGTCACCTGGAGACAGTGGTATGCTTATAAACATTAACAGCCAGCTCATCAAGTGTAGTTCAATGTAAAAATTGGTTGATATTTTCACTTACATCAGTAGTCAAATCTCAAATAATGAAATTGGAACTTAAGTCATCTATTGATGACCTGAGCAACTTCTTTGCTGAATTAGATGATAGTTTTCAAATACTGCAAGACTGTGTTCTCAGTTTTTTATGTTGCAGATGCAATACACTTAAAAAAAAAAATCCTCTCCTGAGGAGTGAGAGTGTTTTTCCCATTGATTTTTTTAGAGAGAGTGGGGGAAGGGAGGAGAGAGAGACAGAGACATATCGATATGACAGAGACATATTGATTGGGTGCCTCCCATATGTGCCCTTCCCTGGGACAAGGATAAAACTTGCAACTCAGGTATGTGCCCTTGACTGGGAATCAAACCTGCAATTCTCAGGTACACAGGCTGACACTCTAATCACTGAGAAATGCTTGCTAGGGCCACACAATACACTTTCATATTTAATCTGCATTACTGACATTTTCTCCATCACTCTTAAGTTTATAGGAGTGGTCACCAAACTTTCTAAAAAGAGTCAAATAGTAAATATTTTAGGTTTTTTATTTATGTGGGCTAGGTGGTCTTTGTCACAACTATCTAATTCCTCCTGATAGCATGAAGGCAGACACAGATATGCACATAAATGAGTGGATATAGCTGTGCTTTAATCTAATTTTATTTATAAAAACAGGCAGTAGGCTAGATTTATCCTACAGGCTTTAGTTTTCCAACCCCAGTCTAGACAATCAGCTCAAATGTAAACCAAGCCCTGCTACCAGTGAGTCTAAAGTCCATTTCTCATTCCTTCCTCCATAGAGGTACCACTATTCTGAAGATTTTAAGTAGCATTCCCATTTATATTTTTATACTTTTATGTATTATAGAAAAACAGACCACATTCAGATGTTTTACTTAGCATAGGGAAATGCCCTCTTGGTGGGAAGGGGTGAGGTCCATATATATTAGCAAAGCTTTAGTGCAAGAACGAGGCTTAGAAGCTTAAAACAAAATGAAAAGACAAGCCACAGACTTGGAGAAAATATTTGCATATCATATAACTGATAAAGGACTATTATCCCGAATCTATGAAGAACTCTTTAGACTCAGTAATAAAACAAACAATTCCATCTTTAAAAAATGGACCAAAAATTTTAACAGTTTCCAAAGAAGATTCATGTATGGCAAATAAGTACTTCAAATGTTCAGCATTATTAGTCATTAGGGAACTGTAGATAAATTCATAATATCCTAGCATATACCTATCAGAAAGTCTAAAATTAAAAACATTAGCTATACCAAGTATTTGTGAGGATGTGAAGGAACTGGGACTGTTGTTTAACCCTGGTGGAAATGTAAAGTGGTATACCATTATGGAACATGGTTTGGCAGTTTCTTAAAAAGTTAAAAACATATACTTACCACATGATTCAGCCATTCTAATCCAAGACATTTATTCTAGGGAACATGATTTGGTAGTTTCTTAAAAAGTTAAAAACATATACTTACCACATGATTCAGCCATTTCAGTTCAAGACATTTATTCTAGGGAAATGAAAGTATATGCCAACAAAAGACTTGGATATCAATATTCACAACTTATTTGTACTAGCCCCAAATGTTATACATCCTAAGTGTCCATTAGTAAGTACCGTATTTTTCGGACCATAAGACGCACTTTTTTCCCCCCAGAAGTGGGGGGGAAAAGTCCCTGCGTCTTATGGTCCAAATATAGCCTACACATATACTTTAAAAAAAGTTTTTTTACTTGCCCGGCTCTGTGTGGTCTCTGTGTGCTTGCCCGGCTCTGTGTGCTTGCTGCAGCCACTGTCCATTCCTCCGTGCCCAGAGTGTCTGCCCCGCTCTGTAAACCCCGAGTGGTAGAGGAGTTCCCATGTATGGTAGTCAGCCTCCATGCCCTCGCTGCAGCCATATCTCCATGTCAGCCCAGGTGCGGTGTACGGTAACTGCGTAATCCAAACCGTAATCATCGCCTGTACCTCTTGCTGGCCCGTACTCCGTGCCCGGAAGAATGCCGCATCTATTCCCCCAATCATTCCTCTCCGCCCTCTGTTGCCGTGCTTGACTACTGGGTAGGCGTAAGGTAGATCTCCGCCCACCAGTAAACTCCGCCCTTCGCTGGATGCCCTCATTGATAACGCCGCTACGTCAGAATTTCTCTTCATACTATTATACCGGGAACTGTCAAAATGTTTGTACTGCAACAAACTTCATACCGGTATATTGTATGCAGAGACTTTCTGTGATACCAAACCAATAACATTTACCATAATGTAAAACACTCTCCAGCCTCTTCTCTCACCACTACAATGTGTAGATACCCATAAACTATGCAAAGAAAGCATAGAAAGTCTCTGCATGATTTATGGGTTTACACATTGTAGTGGTAACACTGAACTTTTTGTTTCAGAATCCTTTTTTCTTCATTTCCCTTCTCTAAAAACTGGTGCATCTTATGGTCTGGTGAGTCTTATGGTCCGAAAAATACGGTAAATGGATACACAGATTGTGGTATGTCCACTAAGTGGACTGCCATTCAGCTATAATTTCTAAGAAATATAAACAGAGTCATTGTTATAGAAAGCAGATCAGTGGTTGTCTGAGGATGGGATGGAATAGTTTCTCTAGGTTGATACGTCTACCCCTACGAGTGACTACAAAGGGCCACAAGAAACTTTGGAGGGTGACAGTATTGCTTGTAGTGATGGTTTTATAGATGTGACTTATCACATTTTACACTTTAAATAGGTGCAGTTTATATATCAATTATTTCTTTAAAAAGATATTTAAAGAAAAGGATGTTACATTGGTCACACCATGAAGTCTTAATTTTTAACTGAAGATTATTTAGATCGATGATCTACTTCTTTATGATGTGTTAAATCTAAATATTTAATTATGGGTATCCTTTTTATTTCACCTTTTAGGATGTGGACCCACCCAAAATTACAAGCACAAAAACTATTTCCATTAAGCAAGAGCCCAAAACATCATCCAGTCTTCCTTCTGGCAATAATAATGGCAAGGTTCTCACAACTGAAAAGGTAAAGAAGGAAGCTGAGAAGAGACCTGCTGATAAAGTAAGATTTTATTTTAATCTAGTAAAAACAATCAAACCGAGTAATCAGTCCTTTGTAGGCAGAAAAAGTAGTTTGTGCTTACTTCTTTTAACAATAGTACCCAAAAAGTACATAAATAATGTCTCAGTAAGTATATTTTGATAATTTTAGATACTGATTTTTTTTTTAATGAGTAACATTTGGAAATATTTTGAACTATTTACTGACGTCATTGCCAACAAATATTTGAGCCAGGGAATGTACTAATTTAAAGTATAAACTTTAATCCACAACTCAAATGTTCTGAATGAAACACTTGACAAGAAGAGATAGAGAGGAAAGAATAAAGAGTAAAGGAATAAATAAAAATTAAAAAGTAAAGATATAAATGACTAAACTGAAATTTGTTACAAAATGGCATGTCCCTTAACAAGCCTACAAATAATTCTTGGATTAATCTATTTTGAATTATTTATGCATTTAATTATTTTTTAATATTTTAGCACTTAGTAGTAAATGCATTAAAATTTAATAACCCCTGACCTCAAGGTGGGGTATATTAGTCCCATATGTTTTCATATTTTTAAAAAGTATTTTGCCTATTCATAAACTATATTATTTGCTGTGCTTTTAAATTTATATAAATTCTATACTGTATGTATATGTGTGTGTGTATGTGTGCGTATCTCCATTCTTGGTTAACTTACATTTTCTTCCACTCAACAGTGTGCTTTTCAAATTTTCCTATGTTGATCAGTATATGTCCAGTTTTCCATCTATTACCATATACTTAGTAATATTTATTTCATGAATAAACCAGTATATCCATTCTTTAACAAATGAGTAATTAGCTATTTCTCCTTTTTATAATGGAGCTTCAGTAAGCTGTTCTGTACTTATTTCTGCACACATGATGATAGCTTCAATAAGATGTAGACCTATATCAAAGGATGTAATAAGACAGATACATCTTCAACATTACTAGGCTGATTTCTATCCAAAGTATATTGCACATATATCCTCACCAATAAAGCATAAGAATGAAAATTCTCCATGTCTTGCCACATTATTTAACTTTTGCCAATTTTACAAGTATATCTGCACCACTTATATCTTAAAGCTAGGAGACAGAATTTACTTTGAAGCAAAGACAGCAGTGTTAAGTCTCCATGACTGGTAGATAGTTCATTATTTACTAATATTTATTTCTAATATATTTTATTTTACTATCTTTTTTTTCAATGACAGTTTATGTTCAATATCATTTATATTGCTTTCAGGTATACAGCACAATGCTTAGACAATCATATTTTACAAAGTGTTTCCCCCAATATTTCCATTACCCACCTGGCACCGTAGTTATTACAATATTATTGACTATATTCCCTATGCTGTACTTTATCTCCCTGTGACTATTTTGTTACTACCAATCTGTGCTTCTCAGTCCCTTCACCCACCCCCCAACACCCCTTTCCTTTGGCAACCATAAGTCTGATCTCTGGATCTATGAGTCTGTATCTGTTTTGATTGTTCATTTATATTTTTCTTTAGATTCCACATATAAGTGAAATCATATGGTATTTGTCTTTCTCTGACTTACCTCATTTAGCAAAATACCTTCTAGGTCCATCCATGTTGTTGCAAATGGTAAGATTTTATGGTATGTGTTTTATGGCTTTTGTACCACAGCTATTTTACCATTTTGTCTATTGATGAGCACTGTGATTCCTCCATAGCTTGGCTATTGTAAATAATGCTGCAGTGAACACCGGGTGAACATATTCTTTTGAATTAGTGTTTCAACTGGGTCATATAGCAGTTCCATTTTTATTTTTATTTTTAGGAATTTCCATACTGTTTTCCATAGTGCCTGCACCATTCTACACTTCCATCACCAGTACACAAGGGTTCCCTTTTCTCTACATTCTTACCAACACTTGTTTGTTGATTCATTGATGATAGCCATTCTAACAGGTGTGAGGTGTTATCTTCTTATGGTTTTAATTTGCCTTATTATGATAATTAGTAATGTTGAACATCTTTTCAGATTTCTGTTGGCCATCTGTGTCCTCTTTGGAGAAGTGTGCATTTGGGTTCTTTGCCCATTTCATCCCTTAGATGCGTCATTTGTAAATACGTTCTCCCGTTTAGTTGGATGTCTTTTCATTTTGTGGATTGTTTCCTTTGCTATGCAAAACTTTTTAGTTTGATGTAATCCCATTTATTTTTTTCTTTTTTGTTTCCCTTAAACATGGAGACATATTACAAAAAATATTATGAATAAAAATGTAAGATTTTATTGTCTATGTTTTTTTCTTGGATATTATGGTTTTGAGTCTTACATTTAAGTCTGTAATCTATTTCAAGTTTATTCTTGTGTATAGTGTTAGATAGTGGTCTGGTTTCATTTTTGCACGTATATGTCCAGTTTTCCATTTACTAAATAGACTTCCAGTACTATGTTGAATAAAAGTCGTGAAAGTAGACATTCCTGTCTTGTTTCTGATCTTAAGGATAATGCTTTAAGTTTTCCTCATTGAGTATGATGTTAGCTATAGATTTGTCATATATGCCCTTTATTATGTTGAGATATGTTCCCTCTATTTCCACTTTAATGAGAGTTTTTATTATAAACTAGAGGCCCAGCGCATGAAATTCGTCTTGGGTAGGGTCCCTAGTAGTCCCTAGTAGCTGCCAGCTGCCAGCCGCCAGCCGGGATCTTCCTTCCCCCAGCTGCCCGCTGCTGGCTAGGGCCTCCTTTCCCACGTTGGCCGGCCCCGCCCCCTGGTCAAACTCCCATGTTGAGGAGACAAAGAAAAATACAGGTACATACTAAACCGTTCTGATTGATTTACTTCTACCTTGCTGATTTCTTTTAACATACTGATTATGAATTTGTTATAAATCTTCTACAGATCTTTAGTGTGTATGTTGGTCCCTAACTATGTAAAAATGTCTGTCAAGTAGACTTGGTCATTGCCTGCTGCCTATCTGTCTCTCAGTGATTTAATGTTTGTTACATATGTTACTTTATGATTGTGTGCTTTTTATAGATGAAATCAGACTCCACTGAAGGAGTTGACATTCCAAAGAAACCTAGATTGGAGAAACCAGAGACACGGTCCTCTCCCATTACCGTGCAAACCAGCAAGGATTTAGCTATGGCTGACCTTTCCAGTTTTGAGGAGACCAGTGCAGACGATTTTGCCATGGAGATGGGATTGGCTTGTGTTGTTTGTAGGTAAGTTGTGCCTTGCCACAGATCTTTTGTTTCTTTCTAAAGAGCAAACAACTAAACAATAAAATGGCTGACCAATTATTGTTTATTGTTTATTTTGTTTTTATTATAGATAAGTAGATGATTTTCTATGAACTACCAATATAGCAATTTAACATCTTGAAAATTGTCTAATATTTTATTTTCCTAACTGGCATCTTTAATCTCTTATGTTATAGTAATATTTTCTACATTCTTGGGTTCTAGAGAGAAAGCAATTATTGCTTTATTCTTTAGTGAGGAAGAGTCTGTTCAGCAGACTCAATTATTTCCATCATTCTTTTTAAGAGGTTGATGTTACTTTTTCTTTCTCTGAATGGTTGATAGTACTTATAAAGTAAACTGATATATATATATGTGTATATATATATATATACACATATATATATCAGTTTACTTTATAAGTAAAATAAAATATTATATATATATAATAAATAAAATATTATATATATATATATATATATATATATATATATGTATATATATATCACTTCTTAAAACACCTTTAAATCTTTTCCAAAGGATAATGGAATGAAATCAATGGGTCACAAAGGTTATTCTGATTGTTGTTTTAAAACATAAATACATAGATATAAAAACAGATAATTATGTTTGTCTATAGCAGTACATACATCTTTACGGATAAGTGTTTTCAAAATTTTCAGGTTGATATTCAGAAGAAAGATTTCTGAGTTGTACAACTGACATGTATATAATATTATTAACCAATGCTACCCCAATAAATTTAATTAAAAAACCAGAACAACTTAGATTTTAAATTATTTGATGCCACAGCTATATTTTTAATTGCTAAGGCTTTCACTGCCTAGCACAGCAGAAAAGATTGCTATATTTTTTGCACTTTTATTCATGAAAACATTAAATTCTGGTGTACTGGGACTGAGTAAATACATTTTTATAAACTTTAGACTTGATCTTGTTATATATACTTTTTTTTAATATATATATTTTATTGATTTTGTACAGAGAGGAAGGGAGAGAGATAGAGAGTTAGAAACATCAATGAGAGAGAGTCATCGATCAGCTGCCTCCTGCACACCCCCCACTGGGGATATGCCCGCAACCAAGGTACATGCCCTTGACCGGAATCGAACTCGGGACCCTTCAGTCCCCAAGCCGACGCTCTATCCATTGAACCAAACTGGTCCCGGCTTTTTATATATACTTTTGAATGGGATCATTTGTTAGGGCTTCATTTTTTTCACATACATTTGTTTCACCCTTTATCTACCATTAAGGTTATTATTTTTAAATAAAGAAGTAAATTGTAAAGTAATAACAGGAACCTATTATGTGATGATTGCTTTTTGTACTATTAGAATTTATACTTGTTTGATATATATATTGCTACATTCTATTCAGTGGATAAGACATTTATTTATTGAACACCTTTGTTTGCACAGTAATGTGCTAGACACTGTATTTTAGGTGTCCAGTTCCCACTTTTAGGCAACTCATATATTAATGAAGATGATAGAACAACATGTAAGCAACAAATAAAAAGGAATTTAACAGAGGTACAAAGAAAATGTTATGAGATTGTTGGAGGACTAGCCAAAGTCTACAACTTCTAGGAGAAATAAATATATTATAAGAGAAAGTCAAGGAGAATATACCCAAATGTAGTTGCTAAGGCATCTTATATATTTATTAATGGTTGAGCATAGCTTTAAAAGAAAGGAAGTGTTTGTATAGGCTACATGTTGGGGTTTGTCATTTTGCTTTTTTGTTTTCTGGTGTTTTTAATTATCTTTTACATATCAAACTTTCCCAAAACCTCCTTAAAATGGCTTTAAATTGTTGCATGCACTCAAATAAGTGCAATGTTTAATGTTATATTTCCTTAGGCAAATGACAGTGGCATCTGGTAATCAATTAGTAGAATGTCAAGAGTGCCATAACCTCTACCACCAAGATTGCCATAAGCCCCAAGTGACAGACAAGGAAGTGAATGACCCTCGCCTTGTGTGGTATTGTGCTCGATGTACCAGACAAATGAAAAGAATGGTAGGAATAATTTTTTTCTATTTTAAACAGTCTCTGTCAGTATTTTTGTTGATACAGCTTTTCAAAATAAAAATTTGATTATTATATTGAAGAAAAATAAATCATAAAGCTGATTGTTAAATATTTGTTTATAAAATATATATGTTTTATTTATGTGACTAGCTTAAAGACCAGACCAGGTAGTATGCATTTTTCTCTGTTCAGCTTTTGCTTATTCTAATATAACAAAAAATAAATAGGATTGGAGATCCATAGCATATGAATATTTTTTTATTAGTATTTCAATGTACTTCTAAACATTTAAAAATACTTTAATGCATTGTGGGAAATGGTGAGATCAAAAGCTTGTCTTTGGTGAGTCTGGTAGGAAAATACTGAAAATGTTTGTTCCTGAATGAGCTTGGACCACTACACTTGTAGTTGTGTACAAAAAAAAGCGGGGGAGGGGTTTATATGTGCATTGACAGATGTAGTAACTAAGAATTGGCAATAGACAAAATAACTAATTTGTGATAATAATGTGTCTGTCTTTACTATATCTTCAGAGTTTTTAAATTATTTTTATTTCACTACATCTTAATAAAGTAATCACTGTTCTCTAAGTTTTTGCTCCCCATTTTTTATGACTTATTTTACACCAAATCTTTGTTTATAGTTTTAACTCTCTTCCTGGAGCGAATTTAGGCAACTGATAAGATAGCTTTAGTTACTTTAAGTTTAATGTTTTTAAATTAAAATTGTTCTCTTCTCCACTCAATTTTTCCCCCAATTGCTTCAATTAGAAAACATTATCCTGTATACCTCCTTTAATTCCATATCCTGTTGTTTAATTCTGCTTCTTATATATTTCTCATATCTGTTCATTTTGCTCTTATTACCCCTTCTCCACAAATCTCTCATTTCTTATCTGTTGGTTTAGCCTTTTAGGAGATCTTGCCTCCCTTCAATCTACTTTACTCACTGCAATATTTATCTAATTCTATCTGTTTAAGTATTCTCAGGGGCTTTAGGTTATTGATAGAATGAGATTATACTCATTAGAGAAGATATATGGGCTTTCTCTCTTTAACACATCTAGTTTTATATCCTCTCCCCTACCACCTCACTATATCACATACATTCTGGCCATGGCAGACAAAGTGTATCATTCCCTGAGTATGTGGTGAACTTTCATGTCCCCATTTTTTTTCCTTCTCAGATTCTCTTCATCTGAGACACACTTTTTTCTTAATCATCTTTGCAAGTCAAATCCCCAATTTATTTATTAGTAAGACCATATCTTATTCATTGGCATAGCACCAGAGCAGAATTCAGGACTGGACATGTCTTACATTCTGTTGTTCTCATTTTAAGATATGTATAATGGTGAAAATGTGGATTAGTTCCAGAAATCAGTAATCAATAAGTTTAGTCTATGTGTCCAATAGTCAAAGTACTCAATGGGGAGTCATGACTAATGTTAGAACATGATTAGAATACACCAAGGATGGACCTGGGGAAAACCAAAAGGCATGATCTGAAGTTAGCTTCAATATCTGGATCCAGTAAACAAAAGGTTTATCAGAGGAAGAAGTCTGGAAACATTGGGGATGCTAAATATAATTGCTTTCAGTGAGATCCTTATATGTGCATTGGTTATTTCTCCAAAATATCACAAAGATACTGTAAACAACATCTTATATCTCCTTCCTCCTTGCATTAACATCTTCAACTAGGACAGGTTCTGCAGTACACATTATTATAGGAAGACCTAGATAAGAATGTAGTGATAGTATCTGGCAGAATCAAAGGTCATTCTTCTGTTCTAAAATTTTCTCTCTACCAGGAAATGAGTTTTGCCTCAACACTAGCTAAGAGACTCATATGATTTATTGCAGTGGTTCTCAGTCTCAGTAATAACACACACCTACTCAGCAGCATTTAGAAATATGTAGTATTTGTGATTGCTGTTTTACTGGCAATTATTGCCAAGTGGAGAATTACATACTTTCTGCAGTGTCTGAGATAGTCACACAATGAAAATTGTAGTGCCTTTGTTGAGAGCAGCACTGAGTCAGTGATAATATCCTAGTTACCTAAACTAGTATTATTACTAATGAAGGACAAAGCTTCTGGGCATTTCTTATTACACTTCTAAGACAAGTGAAATAGAGGAAGCCGAAGAACTAAGCATGGCTCCTAGGCAGAGGTCCTGTCTGGGCTTCATTGTAATGAATCTTCATCTGCTAAAGCACATATGTTAGGTCAGTCTTCAAAGCCTAACTGCTGCAACAGTAGATGTGGGTAGATGGATGTGTAGATGGAAAGCTATAGTTACAGAACCATGTATTTCTGATTTACTCTGAGAGTGGCATTCTCAGACATGGTTTTGCAGTAGAGTGAGACGGGCCCTCCTTTCCTACAGCTAGGAGATGTTTTACCACAGATAACCTTTTAGCATTCTTAATAATATTCTTGACCTGAATGTTACTTTATAAATTATGTTTGAAAGTAGGTGCACTTTTAGTGGTAAGTATGTGTGATAGAAAAAATGGGATGAATGGAGACTTAAAGACCAAAATTATATATAATACATCAACTGCAGCCCAGGAAGTTTCCACAAAAAGCTCCAAACAAGGCTCAAACAGTCTGTATTCAAACTTCCAGAAGTTATAACAAATTATTAATAAAGTCCTATATGACCTTATTGGGTTTGTCAGAGACAATTGAATGGCTGGGAGCATTTTTCTCCATTCACTGTGGATGGGTTCTTCCAAATTCCTTATCCTTTGTAAATAATTATAATAAATAAATAGTAACTAATACTGTCAGCAACTAATATTGTCAGCATTCAATATATTTCATACAATGTGCTAAACACTTACATGATCGTAATTGATCCCCAAAACCCACATTTGAAACAGATTAAATGGTAAAATAAAACAAAAAACAAAAACCTAGTTATATAAAATCAGAAAAAATTATTTATTGGTCAAAATGAAACTGAATATGCATGTAGAGCACATGTGTCAAACACAAGGCCCGCGGGCCAAATCTGTCCCGCCAGGCCTTGCAATGTGGCCCGCACCGCACTGTCATCACTGCACTCCGCTGCGTTTCCATCACAATGACAGTTTATGACTGTTCAGTAAACCATTCGGCCCGCGATTTAGGCTGGATTTTAGATTTTGGCCCCTTCTCTGATTGAGTTCGACACCCCTAATGTAGAGGAACAATGGATGCAAATTTGTCTTTAATAACATAGAAATTTGTATTTGTGAGCTTTCTCTAAGAAATCAGTGTGCTTTTTTAGTGTGGAAAAACCTCAAAAAGCTTCCTCACTTATCATTAATAATTTTTCTTCCCAGATTGTATTTGAAACCATATAATTGATCTGAATACTTTTAACTCATTCTCAGTTACCCAGAGACTTATGCCTTAACCCCAAGAATGAAACTCCTAAGTCTTTACCCAGCCATAAATGTACTGTATTACGATTACAAATAGTTTGTGATTTTTCTTTTCTTAAAATACAATTTGGTTTGTCTTATTAAACTGGTATTTAGCTAACTTTAATCTGCATGATTTTTAAAGCTTTTACAATCTTTATTGTTTAGAAATTAATAAAATGTATAAAAGCATTAATCTGATAAAAATAATTTGTCTGAGTCTATACTTTTAGTATGATCAGAACATTTTTTAATGTTCAACTACATTTCAACTTAATGAGTACTGTGATAGTTTTTTTTATTGTCTTTTCTTTGCATTCAACTAAGATTTTACAGCTAATTTAATTTTAACACTAATTTCTACAGGCTCAAAAAACTCAGAAACCACCACAGAAACCAGCTCCCACAGTTGTTTCTGTAGCTCCTGCTGTCAAAGATCCATTGGTTAAAAAACCAGAAACTAAACTCAAACAAGAGACAACTTTTCTAGCATTTAAGAGAACAGAAGTCAAGGTATAGTACATTTCATTTATATCTAAGACTAGAGGCCAAGTTCGTGAATTCATGCACCAGTGGAGTGCCTTGGCCTGGCCTGCAGGATCTGGCTGAAACCAGTTCTCAGACATCCCCCAAGGGGTCCTGGATTGTGAGAGGGCGCAGTTAGGCCAAGGAACCTCAATGGTGCATGATTGGGGCTGGGGAGGAACATAGGAGGTTGGCCAGCTGGGGAGGGACCACAGGAGGGCTCCAGGGCATGTCTGGCCCATATCAGCCTCAAATAATCAGACTCCAGCAGCAAGCTAACCTACTGGTCAGAATATCTGCCCCTGGTGGTCAGTGTACGTCATAGCAACTGGTCAACCAGTTCACTGTCTGCCCTCTGGTGGTCAGGGCACATCATAGCGAGCAGTTGAGCAGCCTTAGCATATCAGCATGTTAGGCTTTGATTGGTTGAATGGCTGACAATTAGCATATTAGGCTTTTATTATATAGGACTAAAGGCCTGGTGCATGAAATTCGTGCACTGGGGGTGGTCCCTTAGCCCAGCCTGGCTCCTCTCATAGTCCGGAGCTCTCAGAGAATGTCCTACTGACAGCTTAAGCTGCAGTCTGGCCTCCCTCTGCAGGAAGTGACCAGGCTGATAAGGGGAAGGCACCACCCCTATTACCCCACTGCTGCTGCCGCTGCCAGCCGCCTCAGCCACCAAGGTGTTTTCATCAACATGGACTCCAGTCCCTTTACCACAAAGAAATGACAACTTTCTTTGGGCATTTTCAAGATGTCTTTTTCATAGGATATGACATTGCTTTCTTTCATTTTATCTTCACTTGAGGATATTTTTCCATTGATTTTTAGAGAGAGGGAAAGACAGAGAGAAGCATCAATGTGAGAGGGACACTTCGATTAGTTGCCTCCTGCATGATCCCTGACGTGGGCCCCAGCCAGGGAGTCACCTGCAACCTAGGTACATGCCCTTGATCAGAATTGAACCCCTGCAGTCCTCAATTCAGGGCTCTGTCCACTGAGCCAAACTGGCTAGGCAGGATAGGACATTTCTTTGCTCCTCCAGCAGCAGATCTTCATTTTTTCCTCCAGAAGTGAGGTGGAAAAATCCTAGATCATCTTCTTGGATTCTTATTATCCAACTTGCCAAGAACACTGCGAGTGGCGTAGCAGGAACTTAGCCAATGAGTGGTCGGAAAAGGTGTTTCCTCTGCAGCTCACCTGCAGTCTCCGCTCTGGGCCCGCTCGGGCTGCAGTGGCGGCTTGGGCACGCACCCCGGTCTCCACTCTGGGCCTGCTCAGGAGACGGTCGTGACTGTTAGGGTGCCCTGGCTAATTTGCATATTATACATATATATGTATGTATATGTGTGTATATATATGTATGTGTATATATATAAATATATAGATAGATTATCTAAGATTTTATTTTAATTTTAATTTAATTGATTAAACAATAGTTACTTGAAAAAATACTGAGGAACTTTTATATACTAAATGGCCATAGGTGGAAACTACTGTTGCATTACTATTAACATTAGGTAAAAATTATTTAAATTTTTTATATAATTATTTAATCTCTAATTATATAAATAATCTTAAAGTTTTTATTATCTTTACTGTTTAGAAATTAATGAAAATGTATAAAATCATTAATATGTTAAAAATAATTTGTCTGATCTATACTTTCAGTATGATCACAGTTTTAAATGTTCAACTATGTTTCAACTTAATGAGTACTGTGATAGATTTTTTATTCCAAATTGACATTCTATGCAGTCAGACACACTTAATCACCATCAGGAATTTACTTTAAATTCTAAATACCTCTGCCCTCAGTAGCAATATTTTTGCTCCTCATATTACTTAAGCTGATTGACCTCATAGCTTTTTTCTCCCTACCTATTAGCTTTTGAATAGATTTTTAATATTTTTTATTACAAACTTTCATGGTACCTACCTCTATACTAAGGGACCAGGTTATTTAGTGAGAGTATCACCTTTTTCATTCCTAGGTTTGCATCCTTTAATTCATACTACATTGTTATTAATATCCTGGCATTTTGATTTAATGGAATAAAATACTTACCTAATTTTATAACACAATTACTTCCTTTACTGAGTTTCACCCAATTTTAAGCAGTGTACTAATGATGGGGTGGGGGGAAGGAATATTAGCTAACAACAGAAAATTCTAAAGTTGACTATATTATTCCAAGTCGCTGTAACAAAGATCCAGAACCTTGGGATGATGATAAAGAATGTAAATATAAAGTAATCTGAGAAAGATACCAATAATTTTATATGTAGATCATTTTTTAATTTACTAGGTAAGAGTTGATATCCAAGGGATATCTATTAATGATTTGTTAAATTGAAACTTGATGAGTTGGAATAGAGGTAGGAATAATTTATTGAGTTATTAGAGTTGTTGTATTCTATAATTAAGACACTTTTAGGTAGATTTTTATACTAACCTGTTAATAATAAAGTTTATTTTTAGTTAATCTAACATGAAATTATTTTATGGTAAATCAGATAGCCCTGACTCCCATGTTTGCTCTGCTTAAGAGATTTTGCTAAAAGTGGGTAAATTTTTACTGTGAGAAAAATTGTTCTCATTCTTATATAAAGAATAAATGGCTATCTAGGATAATGGACAAGAAAATATTTATAGTTAAAAACAGTTGAGAAATTTAAACACTAAAGTAGTAAGGAATTTCTTGATATCCATTACTGTGTTCTTTACATTTGAGTATTCTCAAGTGTTGTAAGCCATCTGTCATTGGAAAGCAATGCCAGTAACAGCAAGCCATTAAGATAAAATGCCATGCATACAGAATTTGCTTTCTTGTTTGTACTTCATAAGTATTGGTCTTTTTAATTACTTCAAATGGGTTTTCTTTTGTGAAGTCTGTTGGAAGATCATTTAGCCATATGGCAGATAGTTTTATGTTTTACAGAAAGAAAAAGGAAAAAGAATAGATCTTTCAGAACTGAAAATTAAAAGTTTACTGCACCTGTGTCTTTTAACTTCCTTGAGTAACTTTTCTCATTACCTATCTTCATTTCTCTAGGAATTTAAATTTATGTGGTTTATCTTCTCTGGATAAATTTATGTGATAGTTATTGTATGATTTTGTAAAAAATCCTATCATTTTCAGAATATGTGAACAAAAATCTAGACTACTCTTAAAAAGTAAAGATATCAAGAGTATTCTATTTTGACTATTTTTCACATTGATTAAAAATGTTTACATGCAAACAGTATTGAAGGCTATTTTGTAAGAACTGAAATCATTTTATTGTTTGATAAAAATCATTTTATCAACTTTTTTTAACTTCAGTTCTAAAAGACAACTAGATATATTTTAAACATAATAACTACCTAATTTTTAAGTAAGATACTACTTGTAATGCTTTACCTTTTATCTCTGCGTGAATTTAACACTTGTGTGAATCTTCTTAAGAATCTGAAGGTAGGCCTGGCCAGGTGGTTCAGTTGGTTGAAGTGTCATCCATACACCAAAAGGTTGTGGGTTCAATTCCTGGTCAGGGAACATACCTAGGTTTCCAGTTTGATGATCTGCAGTCGGGGCCAATCAATATTTCTCTCTCACACTGATGTTTCTCTCTCCTTTCCTCTCTAAAACCTTCGTGTGTTTTTTTTTTAAATAGTCTTGGGTGAGGACTGAAAAAATAACAAAATATGAAGGTAGGAAGAGTGCCAATGAGAAGTTCAATTCTTAATTGTATCATCCTACAGACTAAAGGGCCCCCAGTTCGATTGCCATCAAGGGCACATACTTTAGTTGCAGGCTCTATTCCTGGCCCTGGTCTGGGCACATGCTGGGGGCAATCAGTTAATGTGTGTCTTTCACATCGACATTTCTTTCTCTCTGTCTCTCCCCCTTCCTTCCACTCTCTCTAAAAATCAATGGAAAAATATCCTTGGGTAAAGATTAACAAAACAAAATAAATAAAGGACTTAATTTTAGTAGTGTGATTTAAATTTCCCAAGTCATTTTTGTAAAGAAGTCCAACAATTAAACTTGTTATATATTCAGAATATTATATTAGGTGTTAAATATACTTGGCTTTAAGTACTATTTATCTTTTATGTACTTTCATTTTTTTAGACATCCGGGGTTATTTCAGGAAATTCTTCTAGCACCGGTGTTTCTTCTTCTGTAACAAGTGGCCTAACTGGATGGGCAGCGTTTGCAGCCAAAACTACTTCTGCTGGTCCATCAACAGCAAAACTGAGTTCAACAACCCAAAACAATAGTGGGAAACCTGCTGCCTCAGCAGCTAACCAGAAGCCAGTGGGTCTGACTGGTCTGGCAACATCATCCAAAGGTGGAATGGGTTCCAAATTAGGTTCCAGTAACAGCACTTCCCCCACTGTACCATTGAAACCACCTCCACCCCTAACTTTGGGCAAAACTGGCCTTAGTCGCTCAGTTAGTTGTGACAATGTTAGCAAAGTAGGTCTTCCTAGTCCAAGTAGTTTAGTTCCAGGAAGCAGCAGCCAACTAAGTGGAAATGGAAATAGTGGGACCTCAGGGCCTAGCGGAAGTAACACCAGCAAAACCACTTCAGAATCAAGTAGCTCTTCCTCGGCATCCCTTAAAGGTCCAACTTCACAAGAATCCCAGCTCAATGCCATGAAGCGATTACAGATGGTCAAGAAGAAAGCTGCCCAAAAGAAACTTAAGAAGTAATGAGACCAAGTAGGTTTTAATATCACATTACCCTAAAGATTAAAATCTTATTATAGGACATAAACTGTATTATACTATAACTTAATAAAAAAAATTTCATAATGAAAGTTTTATTATTTCTTTTCTTAAAATGCTAAATATTCTTTAGAAGAATTTGGAAATCTTTTTTATTTTAGCAATTTCTATAGTATGTGAAAATAGTGATTTGAATAACATTCTTGGTGA
Organism: Pipistrellus kuhlii; assembly: GCF_014108245.1. Lineage (NCBI taxonomy): Eukaryota > Metazoa > Chordata > Mammalia > Chiroptera > Vespertilionidae > Pipistrellus > Pipistrellus kuhlii. The sequence continues at coordinate 132,387,641 of NW_023425404.1, forward strand.
GAACTTCCAGAATATATGTGAATTAAAACAAAAAAGCAGTAGTTTTTTCATCTTCTAACAAAGCCCTAAGATTGATCCTGATGAATAAGGTGCCTTACGAGGTGGCAGGGATGACCCACTAAAAATTTTTCTATATTCCCCCAGTATTCTTCATAATCAGTGTCTATACTCAGCTTGATTCTCCCTATTCTTCCCAAATACTTCCTTCATCTCATTTTTCAAGATTAATTTTTCATAATTGGTTTCTGACACCCCTATATTATATTTTTACCTTTTTATCACCCTATATCAATTACCTATTTCTTTCAATAGATTGTGATCTACCATGACCTTTTAATGAAGTACTTCTGTCACATTGCCCACATTTCCTTACATTGCCAGTGTAATATATGTACCCTAGATGCCCGATGCATGGAGATTCGTGCAGAATGGGCCTTCCTTACCCTGACTGCTGGCCCAGTCTTTGCTGCAGCCCGGGAGCCACTGTTCTGCCTTCCCACACTGCTCAGAGGCCCAGAGGGGCTGGGGCAGTGTGAAACGCTTGCATCATCAACATGGCAAGGGCACAAGCATCCTGTCCCTGGTCGCTGGGCAAATCAATGCACCATCTTTGATGGGTTAATTTGCATATTCCTGATTGGCTGGTTGGCATCAGGAAGGTAAAGTCAATTGTATCTTTCTCTTTTATTAGTGTAGGTAATACATATTTAATACATCTTAAATTTCTATCTATCCTGGTTATACACATCCTGAGAATTCTTGAGAAAAATACCCAAAAAGTCTTTAGGTGGATCATTTCTACTTGTTTACATACTGATAGCTTCTTCCTATACCATGAAAAATAAGGCTGTTTTGTTTTCACTGCCCCCAAATGTTATAGCATTCTATCAAATGTTAATTAACTTTCTTTAAAAGTAGCTCCTGTACAATTATTAAGGTTGTTTTAAAGTATGTATATGTACATTGTTAGGTCAAAATGAGTGAAGGATCTTAGTGTCCTTATTTGCAAGCTAACACATCCGTCAATTGTTTCATGTTTGCTGAAAGAAGACATGAGGCTTTCTGGATCATAGAAGCAGTTTATTAGAGCAAAATGCAGCAGCTATTTTGTACTCCCTAAATACATCATTTCATCCAAAACTGGAAGTTCACCAGTCTGTAGAAGTCCAATAAATTCCCACATCCCTTCAACCTTGATGTGTGCCACTAAATCTTCACTCTATAGCCTTCAAGCTCAAATCCTTCCCCTTAATCCCTACAACATCATTATTCTAAAATATGTTGACAAATTATTTTTGTGAAGATAAATCTCTTTAAATTGAGCTTGGTCTTTTTCTAAGAAAAGATTACTTTAAAACTACCTGTTAAATAATGGGACTAAATTATTCATGGTAAATTAGAATTCAAGATTGAGATAATCCCATTACTTACAAAGTGGAGCAATCATCTATTCACATGTTTAAAGTCTGCCTGCAGATGTTTTTGCTTTGAGAAACAGATTGCTGTTGATTAAATATCAATTTGGCATCAACCTCAAATTCTCTTCAGGGTCAAAAGACCAACAAAGATATATACACCCATCATTATTTGTTTATAGTTTATAGTTTATAGTTTGGACTAAACTGAGCAAAATGACCTGACACAAGCTCAGCTCAACAACTGTAACAGCTGATGTAACCCGGGTGCATAGGAAACATTAAAGCAGTCATGCACACAAATTGCACATTGGCACTTGAAATGGAAAATTTTATCCCATGTGCTGGATAGACTTGAGAAGCAATTATCTTAATATCTACAGTACTTCAGAGAGGACTTTATAAGATTTGTTTAAGAAGTCATTTTTTTGTGTGTGTAGCATAGCTCTTTGTACATGTAAATGTATATTTAGACTCTGCACAAATGTATAAGTATATATACATCTAGTAATGTAAAATTCATCTTAACATTTTTATAGGTGTGATTTTGGTATAAGAGTTGTCTCCAATTGGCTCTCAGACCTTGATTTTTCCATTATCACTAAGTTAGTGAGGCTTTTTAACTGAGCATGTGATGAAATGGCCAGTTTTATATTAATAGTATTTATCATTTATTTTGTTTTTCTTACTATTTAAGTTTTATGAGGGCAGGGATTTTGTTTGTCTTGCTCACTAGAGTATTCTCACTATAGTTCTCAATAAGTATTTATTGGCTCAGTGAATTAATACACAAATAATTAGCTGAGCCAGCAAGTAAGCTTTTAGGACTGTAAGTTCAAATCCTATTTTAGTAGGAATCTGTTCAGTATCACTTTTCTGTCTTGTGTACTGTGCTTATTGTAAGATTATTTAGTCATAGATTCTAGTTACTTAAAATAGGAAAGGAAAACATTGAAAGAATATATTAATTAAAAGTCTGGAGACCGGGTTTTGGATCTCCGTCCCTCCAGGTATTAGCTGTGTGAAACTCTTGTTTTCTCCTCTCTAAAAACAGATAATAATTAATGAGACAAAATTGAAGGCATCTAATGTTCGAAGGTTAGGTGATTCTGACTTAGCAAAGATGTGGTAGTACTAGTAGTAACTGATAATATAAATTATGATAGCCATAGGTTATAGGAAATACATCATTTTACAGGAATTTTTATTCAATAATTATAAAAAATACATAAGTAGAGAAAACCAGAAATGCATTTACATATCATAATCTAGCTTTTTAAGTAAGATACGTTTATTTAATTTACTAAGAATCCACCCTCTAGGTTTTTTTTAATAAGAACATCTCATTCCAGAATATGATAAATGTGGTTGGTTTAACTGAACACCTAAAGCAAATCTTGCCCAGAGTGTAATGTCTGGCCTCAGAGACTCAGCTTGAATTTTAGTCATCTTGGAGTTCAGATTCATTAGAATAATTTGGTAGATCCCAGAAAATTTAATGACTTAAGTTTTTATAGATATATATTATGCAATATGTACCAGAGGAGGGAGGTAATTGAAAAATTAGACTTGTAAAAACATTAGCATTCTATAAATAGTAGGATATCCCTAAAGACTGTAAAATCTAGTGTCCTTCCAGTTATTAAAATTTAATTACTTTCTCATCAACTATAATGTAAACTTACATGTCTAATTTAGCTTGAATTTGTGAGGTATGGATGTATTTAGTGTGGGTCAGTGCACTGAGTACCTTAAGAAACCATAGTTACAGCAAACAGGATTTAAACAGAGTGGGTTTTTTGGCCATCTTAGAATATAAAGATTTCCTCTCTTTATTCACTTGGATTTAAGAGGTTTTTTACAGTGGACAAAAAGAAGCTTATGGGAAAAGTAAGAAGTTTTAAAATTCATGTTTCAATAATGAAAACTGTAATTTGTGTAACTCATCGGAACTATTCATCACAGATAGTGACAGGCACTTAAATGGTCATCTGAAATGTCCAAATTATATGTTAGACATAATATGGACTATACCAATTACTTACAGTATTTTAAGCAGTGCTGCATTCATATAGTTAACAATGTGCATTATATCTCTTCTGCACAAGGAACCTTCTTAGAATTGTTTTATACTAATGAATACTAGAACAAGATATTATTCTGAAATACAAGGAATGTTCAAATAGTGGCTTTGTGATCCTCCACCCCCATGATTTAAGCACCTGTGGTAATTTTGTATTACGGGGATTTTTATAATTTCTAAACTTTATTATATATATTAATTTAAATCATGTATTTAAAAATAAGTCCTAAATAAAATGTATATATACACTTGATTGTTTTACAAAGAAAAATAATTACAAAAATTTTCCCTTTGTTCTTGGCAAAAAGTACCTATTTCAGAGAATACTGTACAATAACATTTAATTTTAAAAATATAAATAATTACATTAACATTTCTCACCGACAGCTTTATTTATGAAGACTTTTGAAAACTTATATACATCTTAACTATTTTGAGATTTTATTTCCCTTAGGCCCAGTGAAATGCCTGGCCTTCAAATTACAGTGACTTGATCTTAACATACTAAAATAATGAGATTATTGTATAATGTAAAAAATATTTTTTTTTAAAATAAAGCCTACGTGGCAAGTGAAATGTAGGTTGTGGTTTTAAAATAGCAACAACATAGTTTTACAGTAATAATGTTCAGCACGAGAGTGGGGGACTGCAGTAGATGCTTCATTACAACTCTTGCTCAGCCACTGACTGCAGCTATGATTTTAAGGGTGTGGCTCCTTCATAGATGAGATCAGACAGGAACCATCGTCCTAGGCCCACACAAATGGACAAAGCTTCTCACATCCATCTAGTCAATATCTCAGCCAGAAAAGCAAGTAGATGTGATTCTCATATAATTCTGCATTGGTGGTGGTGGGAGGGGAGATGGGTATTAACATCACAATTTAAATCGCATGTATATAAATTACATATAATTTCCCTACTATCTTGGTTTTGGGGTATGTTCATAGTTTCCACAAGCAGCAAATTTGGATTTCCTTTTGCTTTACCCTAGGCAAACTGGAATTTACTTATATCTTATTATTGGGTACAAATAACCATTTCAAAGAAAAAGTTCCTGTACATTTAAAAAAGAGAATCTTCTTTTGGTACCCAACGCAAAACAAGAAAAGAGTTCATGCAAAAATGAGTTCCCGGTAGAATCTTATAAAACCATATTTAGATTAAGAATTTTAAGAACAGTACTCCTTCTTATCTACAATTTAATTTGCCCACAGTTAATCATAGCCCAGAAAATATTAAATGGAAAATTCCAGAAATAAAAACACAAGTTTTAAATCATGCTCCATTCTGAGTAGTGTGATGAAATCTCATGCCATCCAGGTCTGTCCTGCCTGGGATATGAATCATCCCTCTGTCCAGCATATTTGCGTTATTATTCTCCCTACCTATTAGTCACTCAGGAGTCTTCTAGGTTATCAGATCGACTGTTGAGTATCCCAGTGCTTATAGTAGCCTAATGCTACATCATAATACCGATAATGTCACCCATTCACCTCACTTCATCTCATCATTGCATAATCTTACATTGTATAATCTTACATCAATGGAAGGGTGAATACAGTACAATAACATATTTTGAAAGTGAGACTACATTCACATAAATTATTACAGTATTGTTATAATTGTTCTATTTTATTATCGGTGATTGTTTTCATCTCTGACTATGCCTAATTTATAAAGTAAATTTGATTATAGGTACATATGTATAGGAGAAAGCATAGTATATATAGGGCAGGTGTAGTAAGTAAAAGTCAGCAACCCTTTGAAAAGAAGCACTTTCATTTTGTTATTTGCATTCCTTCAGAATAGATGTAACTATACATTATACAAATCAAACCTTCTAAAATAATTTTAATCTTAATCTTAAAGTTTGATGTCATATTAGCATATTTTACATGGACAATGAAAGTCCACCTTATTTTGGTTCTTAAAGAAAAACATTAAGTCAAATTTAATTTAATGTTTTTTTCTGTTCCATAGAAGCATCTTTAGTTCAATAAAATATCTTGACAAACTATGCCTGAGATCTTAGGGGACTGTTCTGAGCTAATCTTAAATTAAAGTTCAGTGTTCTAGGACATTGTGTTACAGCAAACGTTAACCTCAGTGCCTGCCTTGTCTAAGTATAAATCAGCAACCAAAAATATTTGCATCTTGGCTCAGAACAGGGAACACACATTCCCCATTCATTATCCAAATAACTGAATGATCCAAAAATATTTTCTCATTAAAATATCATCAGCAATCATGTAGGATAGCTTTTAAACAATTATACTTTCAAAAATGTTTAAGCAAAACAGTAAAAATAAATAACCTAGATATTTCATTTTCTTTAGGCTAGTATCATATAAGTTCTTGTAGCTCTTGATTTTGAAAAACTCATCAATACTTAAACATGGACCTGAGAGGAAAATGGACCTCCTCGATGTCCATTCTTTGCATCACTGACTGCTTTGTGGTAGCAAATGTCTACACTGAGTGGCCAGATTATTATGTGTTCAGAGATCATAATAATCTGGCCACTCAGTGTACACTCCTAGAGGGTTACGACAGTGTAGTGCAGTGTGGACCCCACAATCAGACCTAGGTTTGAGACCCCCACCCTACCACTTACTAGCAATGTGACTTGGGCTAAATTCACCTCTTTGGGACACAGTTTCCTCACAATGTTATATCAAATAGGTTACCACATATGAAGCTTTTAGGGCAATGTCTGATATTTGGTGTTCATTCAAATGTTATTCAATTTTATTTTTTCATTCAAAACTTAAAGAGAAGCCACACATCAGATTTCTATTTGCTGTTAATTATCAATTCCTATTTTTATGTATTTAGTACACTCCCTGATTCATGTACATACGTGTATAATCTATACCATGTAGTGCACATATGTATATATAAACCGAAAAATGAATATGGTATACTAGAGGCCCAGTGCATGAAATTTGTGCATGGGTAGGGTCCCTAGCAGCTGCCAGCTGCCAACTGGGGCTTCCCTTCCCCTAGCTGCCTGCCTGCCACTGCTGGCCGGGGCCTCCTTTCCTGTGGTTGGCCAGCCAACCCCACACCTGATCAGGGTGGGGGGGATCAAGGGCAGGGCTGACCAGGGTAAGGTGCCACAGGCTATTGGTGGGCTGGCCCCGCCCCTTGGTCAAATTCCTGTGTGAACTGGTTGAATTCCCAGTTGAGGGGACAATTTGCATATTAGGCTTTTATTATATAGGATATGTGTGTGTACGCACGTGCAATAAAGAGATGTGAAAACATTTTTGAGGTGAAATACATCATATAGAAAAATAAAATACAGTAAATTGGAAAGAAAAAAAAAAAAAAAAAAAAAAGCCTTGTCCTTAGAATCAACCTTTCATGATGGTAAAGAACACACTCGGAACATCTCCACTTTTAAGTAAACAGGAAGTCTGATTTTCTTAAGCGTAAGTCATCTTTCCAAGGTAGTTAGCTGGCACATATCCTTTCTGCCCTTGAGCTTCAGCTAACCACCACTCTTTATTGCCACTTAGGTCACAAAACCTAAGAATGTGGACTCTTTGGTATTCCTGAAGGCTGAGTTCACAGTTACTCCGCGCTTCAAAGGCATGAACTGCATAGAAAATCTAGACAAAGAAGCAAATGACATAATTAGAAACAGAGCCTACAAGTCTTGATAAATGTTAACCTGTTAACCGAGCGGGACCCATCAAACGTAAACAATATTGGGAATGGGTAGGACGTATGAATACGTCCTTGAAATATATGTTGCGCCCTGAGAGGGACGGTATATATTTTTTGTAATCTTTTTTTAAAAATATTTTATTGATTTTTTTACAGAGAGGAAGGAAAGGGAAGGGATAGAGAGTTAGAAATACCGATGAGATGAGAGAGAAACATCGATCAGCTGCCTCTTGCACACCCCCCACTGGGGATGTGCCGGCAACGAAGGTACATGCCCTTGACATAAATCGAACCCGGGACCTTTAGGTCCGAAGGCCAACACTCTATCCACTGAGCCAAACCAGTTTTGGCTATTTTTTGTAATCTTTATGATTGTTTGTAAAATTTATAATTTTTTAATTCGATGTGTCCATTTTTTTTGTCGGTATTCTTTTCTATTTTTTTTTGTAATTTTGTATTTTCCTTTGTGCCATATATATATATATATATATATATATATATATATATATATATATATATTTCATTTATTTTCATTAAGTATAAATAAAAAAAATAATATGAAATTATGTCCTCCGGGCGTGACGTACTGACACGTCCTAGTGAAAGAGTACGCCCCAGTTACAGGTTGCATCATTAAAAAGGGAACGCCCCAGTTAACAGGTTATTAATAAAGATCGACAACCTTTTAGAAAGAATACTGGTTTTCTTACTTTCCCAAAATGACATTTCCTCAATTCCCACTGGATGTATTTTGCTAAAGTGTGGTCCAGATGTGAATACAGTGACATCAGCATTCTTATTGTTCTGTTGGAAGGAGTCTGAACTACACTTGAAGGCAGTTTGGCAGTTTTTGTTTAAAATTGTTTTAAATGTATATTTTTAAATATTAGCTCTAAGAATCTCTGCTACAGAATAGAAACATTGACAGATTTTTACATAATAATGTTACTGCAATACCCATTTATAAGGTGAAAAGTGGGAGAGGAGTGAAAATAAAACTGAAGATTCAGCAAGAGAATAAATTCTAGACAGTACACTAAGGAAATCAGTGACTACTGATTACAACTGCCCTCCCTTGCAGGCCTGATCCCTCCCAACTGCCCTCCCCTGCTGGCCATCTTGTGGTGGCCATCTTGTCTCCACATGGGGGCAGGATCTTTGACCACATGGGGGCAGCCATCTTGTGTGTTGGAATGATGGTCAATCTGCATATTACTCTTTTGTTAGATAAGATAGCCTGACTTGATGAGAGATTTGAAACCAGAAAGATGCTCACCTATGGCCTTGAAGAAGCAAACAGCCGTGCTGTGAACCACTTTGAGATCAACACACACACATTTCTGAGCCCAGCCTCTCAGTGTTGAGAGGCCTCATGGCCCTGGGCTGATGACCACCAGCAAGGAAATAGAGGCCTCAGTCCTACTGGCACTGAATTCATCCAATAACCTCAAACTTGGAAGGGAACCTCAAGTTTCAAAAAGAGCACAGACCAGCAAAAGTCTAGGCTGCAGCTCTTTGAGATGCAAAGCAGAGCTCCCAGCTAAGCTGTGCCTGGAATCCTGACCCCATGCAAATGGTGAGCTAATAAATGTATGATGTTTTAAGCTACCTATTTTGTTATAATTTGTTAGAATATTAATATATATCATGCTGTTACTATATGATGAACAAAAGGGGAAAATACATTATAATGGGAAGGCATGTTTTTTTGTTTTGTTTTGTTTGTTTGTTTGTTTACTGCTTTTTGATATAGCATAAAGTAGAGAGTAAAGAAGTTAAAAATTAAGTCCCTTATTATAAATCAGTCCAACCAGTGTGTGAATACACATTGTTCCATCCCCATTATTCTACAGAGTCTCTGGATCATAAATTAGGAGAGCTTCTAAAACATTCAGAGAAAGTCCCTATTTTCTGCCTGTGGTGTGCATGTTAGATTCTGAATGAGTTGGTACTGAGGCCCCAATATGTAGATTGACAATACCTCCCAGTTACACCTGTTTGGTGTCTCATCTGGTAAGCACTCTCTTTCATTAACAAAAGTTTCTCATTATAGGTAGCAAGTTGTACTTTCATCCTGCCTTAAAACTTCTGATCCACTATAACCATTCTAGAAAATGCAGAAGGCTCTTTACCCAACAATTTTTTGATTGGGTGGAAGAATTGATAAATATTAATTAAGTCTCCAGAGCAGTGGTTTCTACCCTTTTGCAATCAAATTTCCTTTTGAAAATCCAGTGAAAGATATGGACTTCTTTTGCCGCAGTTATACACATAAGCAGACAGTTTGCAGCATATTTGAGAAGATTCATGAAACCTCCCAAATCCCATTCACAGAACCCTTTTATTCTTTGAATTCTTCCAGGTTAAAAATGGCTTTCGTGTAAAAATCACACCGCCAATAAAGTTTTAAGTCTATCAGAACTTGCCTGTTTCTGACTGATTTTTAGGCCCCAGTGAATCCCCTGAATATCAAATAGAGGCCAAGGCCAACCATCTATCTGTCTTTCTTGCTAGGATTCACTACAACCAGCGATAAGGCTAGATCACAGCTGGTAACCTCTCTTGACAATGTGCTGTTGCAATTCTGGAAGAGAGGGAAGTGTTGCTGCCATGGTAGGAAAGGATGGGAAAGAAATGCTGGCCCCAAGGGTCATCCAATTAAGGCAGTACAGGTCTCAGTTTATATTCCTGGTAATAAAATAAAATCAAGAACAAAAGTCTAAATAGCCACATGAAAAAACTGCTTTGTAGGATACCTCAAATATGCACATTACAATAAACAATGTATTCTCATGTTCATAAAGATGATACAATGTACTCCCACTTTTCAATCACTTTATAAAAAAATCACTTTATTAAAAACGGAGGTAGATATTTAGTTACCGTTGCCTAAGATAAATTGTTAAGTGGAAAAAGATGGTTTAACATATGCATGTTCCCACTAATATAAATATGTGTTTGTATATGCATAATGTCTGAAAAGATAATCTGAATATTGCCTCTGAATCAGAGTATAACTGGGGAAGGAATTCATATATATTATATATACAACTAGAGGCCCAGTGCACAAAATTTGTGCACGGGGGGGGGGGGGGGGGAGGCACTTGTTTGTGTCCCTCAGCCTGGCTTGCACCCTCTCCAATGTGGGATCCCCTTGAGTGATGTCCAACTGCCCGTTTAGGCCCATCCCAGTGGGATCAGGCCTAAATGGGCAGTCAGGCATGTCTCTCACAACCTAGGACTGCTGGCTCCCAACCATTCATCTGCCTGCCTGCCTGCCTGACTGATTGCCCCTAACCACTTCTGCCTGCCAGGCTGATCACATCCTAATTACTCCCCTGCCAGGCTAATTGACACCTAACTGCTCCCCTGCCGGCCTGATTACCCCTAACTGCCCAATTCTTGCTGGCCTAGTAACCCCCAACTGCCCTCCCCTGCAGATCTGGTTCCCCCTAACTGCTCTCTCCTGCAGGCCTGGTCCATCCCAACTGCTCTCCCCTGCTGGCCTGATCACCCACAACTGCCCTCTCCTGCCAGGTATCTTGTGAGGGCCATCTTCTGTCCAATGGAGACACCTATCTTTAACCACATGGGGGTGGCCATATTGTGTGTTGGAGTGATAGTCAATTTGCACACTACCTCTTTATTATATAGGATCTTTCTACTTTTTAAACTTTTCACAAATACCATGTATTACCTTTATAAAAAACAAAATTAACTAACAAAAAGCCACTAAAGAAAAAAAGCAACTTAAAAAAAGAACCGGATAATTGGGTAATTGATCCCCACTTGAGGATGAATAGTTAAATATATTGAAACTTTCTGAAGTAGAAAAAAGGAACTCTACATTATAGTTAACTTACCATTTTGCAGAGGAATCATCCCAATTGCCTTTGCACTGATGCATTGAGGGAAAAGTAGCTCTTAAAAAATGTCATTTTATGTTATATGTCATTTCACAAGATTAAAGACAGCCAATTCATAGATCACTCAGTGAAGATATTGCCCTCAGAAGACTTAGGAACCGTTGCCACTGGCTACTGATGGCAACAATCTGCTCAGTGTGAGCTGTTTTCCTCTGATGGGGCGAGTATCAGAAGACCATGTTCACTCTAAGTGCATCACAGCAGGTAAAGGCCGCACCACCACTCACGGAGTGTCACTCTGTGCCGGGCACTTTACATACCCACCTCATCCCTAATCCTCACAGCAACTCTGCAAAATAAGAATTACTGTCCTTATTCCTGCATTTGAGGAAACAGACTCAGAGAATTAATTCCTTGCAAACACCTGTACAGGGAGTAAGCGTTAATAGAATTAGGACTTGACATCAAAGCTGATGCTCTTCCACCAAGTCTTACAGTAAGAAACAGCATCATCAGTGAGACCATCTTTCATGATTTGAACAGCCAAGCATCATTACATAAAGGTTGAAATTCTTACCTGTTCATCTACCTCTTGAAAACTGTCAACATCAGTGCCGTTTGTTTCAAACTTCCCACATGTGCCACTAAGAGATGAGCTGCTGTCACTTATGCTCCCTTCTGGGGTGCTTGTGACACTGTTCCTCGTTGGCCGCGAAGACACAAAGAGGCTGATGTTATCAAAGTCATCGTCACAGGACCTGTTCTCAGCACCCGCCTTCTGTACTTTTGCCGGGTTGTAGGGTTTTAGGAAGGAAGAATACACGTATCCTTTAATAACTAGACAGGAGTAAAAAGAAAGAAGAAACAAGGTCATTCGTATACACTTTCCAAACATTTGTGTTTCGAGAAGCACACAGAGGTCCCTGGGAAAGACTCAACCAGAAGAGAGGCGATGACTCCGTGCATCTTAAGCAAATCACTTACGTCCTGTGTCAACCAGCCACCTGCTCGTACTCCCCAGTGGATCTTTCTGCTCCATCACAGCCACCAACTCCCCTTCCAGAAGATTGATGTCATATTCTTGTGTAGCATTGCATTTGCGCTTAGCTTGGTAGAGTTCCTCTATACTGTATGTGGACAGAAGTTTGGAGCGGTGAGTGTCAGTTTGACGTGGCACTTCTGGCTAGGAGAGGGAAGGAGAAATTTTGGTTTAGGCAGCTGCGTTCTAACATCCTCACTGGGTTGATAAATACTTCTTCTCTGGGGTTTTTTAAAATGTTGAAGCCACACTTGGATCTGGGATTATTCAGTGCTGAGGCATAGATTGGGCTATTACTGTGAAGTATCCAGCTGAGTTATACAGTGAAAAAATCTCTAGTTAGCACATGAGGGCAGTGTTGTAGAAAAGAAAGAAAATTCAAAGACAATAAGAAGGCAGTGGTTCTAATCCCTCTCTTATGCTGAACGCGTTTTTACTTCTTTGTCATACTGTAGACATGTTCTTGCATATTAAGCACTTGATAAATATTTAATTTAGAAATTTTAAATGTGTATGTCTTTTTCTGGGAAATAACATCAGTAAACTAGGCAGGAAGGAGTCAAGAGGCCTAGTCCCATTCCCAGCTCTGCCACTAAGTGACTTTGAAAAGGCCACTTCATCTCTGCAGCCTGGGATCCCTTATCTAGAAAAAGTGAAAGGTTTGAACTATACAATTTAGCTCTATAAATTTCTATTATTTATTCAACAGATACTTATAAAGTATCTAGCTTATGTCAGACACCATTTAATTGCTTGGAATAAATACATCACATACAAAACAGATAAAAATCTATACGCTTAGGGTTCATAGTGTAGAGGGAAAAAGAGACAAAAATGTTTTGCATAAAATAAGTGTGTATTAAGATATTAGAATGAGATAAGTGATATGGAAAATAATATAAATTATAGTTTAAACAAGGCAAAGAAGTGACAGTCATCATTGGCATGAATATTTCCAAACTCACCAGAATTTGCACAGGCTTCTTCTTTTCAAAACTAAGTTTTCTCTCAATAAATGTGGCACTGTTATCCTTCATAAAATTCAGATTTTGAACCTCTTCTAGTACTCTATTCTGCATTTCAAATATGTTTGAAACCAACAATGTTACCTGTAGGTATAAAGTATATGTAATACTTTCAACAATACATAATATTGTACATTGTTCCAAGTCATTGTTCCAATTTCAATAACATGACATTGAAATACCAGGTTAGGTACTGAGTTTAGTAGAGCTGTGAAGAACAAGGTAGTTCCACAGTGAAAAATTAGGTCATTAGAATTAGAAAAAAAAAATGATCTAATTTTCCTTCTCCATAAATCCCGTTAAAATGATAGGGATAATTTTTTTTTTTTAAAGACCCAAGCCCAATAAAAGGAGAACAGAAGGAAAAATAGCGATAAAGTTTTGAGGAAAAGGCTTGAGAATCTATGGCAGTAGTCACATTTAATGTGTTGGGTGGGATAATGGGAAGAGGAAAGAGGCTGTGCAGTTTTAAAACAAAGTAGCAAATTTTTTGACATGCTTCCCACCAAGAGATGGAATCCATGTCCCCTCCCCTCAGACTAGGTGGTCATTTATGATCACCTCTTTGAGTAGAATGTGAAAATGAACAGATCTATGGAAAAGATGCAGTCTGACTTCCAAGATTTAGTTAAAAAGACCACACAATGTCTGCTGGATTCTCTGGAACACTCATTCTTGGGAGTCTTCGACCTCCATGGAAGAACTCCAGCTGTACTACGCCACTACATCAAAAGACCATGTTGAAATATCAGCGAAAAGAGTGACAGGAGGATCTTGAATATTTATTAGGGTCACTTCTCATAATAGCCCAAAAGTGGAAATAACCCAAATGTTCAACTGATAAATAGTTAAATAAAATGTGGCTTATCCATACTATGGAGTATTTGGGGAAAATAAAATTAAGTACAGAAACACAGTAAAACATGGATAGACACTGAAAATATGCTGAGTGTAAGAGCCAGTCACGAAGAAACAAAACACAAGTTGTATAATTCTGCTTATACCAAAAGTCCATTTCTGTCGATACAGAAAGGAGATTGGTGGTCACCTAGGGCTGGGGTGTTTGGGGGAAAGGTGGAGTCACCACTAATGGTTCAGAGCTTCTTTTGGGTGTGATGGCAATGTTCTAAAATTGACTGCGGGGATGGTTGCACAACTCCTGTGAATATACCAAAAAAAAAATCTATATTTTAATTAGATGGGCTTTATGGTATGTAAATGATACCTTGTTGAAGTTTTTACCCTCAAAACAGGGGGCTGGTCCTATACTATTTTATGGTATAAACCTGAAAAAGGAATGAGGCAGCGCTCTGTGTGTGGACATGGCTGCCTCCCAGGATGTTAAAAAGCAAGTTGCATGGGGGGCGGGAGCTGGTGGGGAGAGGTCAATGGGGGAAAAAGTAGACATATGTAATACTTTCAACATCACATAATTTATTTATTTAAAAAAAAAAACAACGAATTGCAGAAGGGTGCTTTGATATTCTAGTTTTGTGTAGGGAATAACAATATATATGCAAATGTACTTTTAATGACTCAAAGGAGCCCTAAGTGAATAGAGATAAACTAATAATCATGGGGTGGGAGCAGGAGATGGGATGGTTAGGGGACAGGAGTCGGTGGACAGCGGCTTATATATTTTACATAATTTTGTCTTTTGAATCATGTAAGTGTAACAGCTGATTATTCAATATAATTTAATTCAAAGGATAAGTTAATTAGACACCCAATAAAAAAATAAGGTAGGAGCAATTAATTTTCCTCCAAATGTCCATTAAATACCAAACCAGCTGAATGAGAACTAATACAAGTGAAAATAAGGGCCAGGAAACCAAGCTGATTTTCTAAAGTTAGAAAATTAAGCTGCAAGTATCTTTCTTTCTCTTCAGAAGATAATTATGAAACCATATTCTAATCTAAAGGAAGGCTAAATGAGATATACACACATATTTTTACACACGCACGCACACACGCACACACACACACATCAGTCTTCTCTTCTTTGGAGCAAAGCAAAATGAAGACTGGTTTGACAATTCTCCTACATCTGTCATTCCATTGAGATGGGCTGCTTTTTTATCCTCATCTTAGTCATGGTTAACACTGAAAAACTATTGTATGGGAAGGTGGGAAGGGAAGGCAAAATGTGAATTGAGAAGCAACAACATAGCACGAGGCAGGCGCAGCGACATTGGTGTCACCTGCAATAGCTGAACCTGGTGGGTTGGCATTTGAAAAGGAATCTCCAAAACAAACTGCAAGTGTCTAAGTCATAGCAAACCCAAACTAGGAAACTCTTGCCCTTTTCCCAGGATCTTCCTATGGGAAACCCCACAGGCACTCATTCGCACTTGCACGCACTCACCCGCACCGCACTGGTGCAAGCTATGGACAGTGCTGTTTGCACGGACGCTGTCACTAACAGATGCCCAGACCAAGGCGGCCAGGTGCTGGCGCTGTGCTCACCGGTGCCGCCGCAGAGTACAGCTGCTGTTTCACCCCCATTAGGTCCCGGAGGAGCGTGATGAAGCTGCACAGACAGTTGAGCAGGATCTTGCGTGCGGCCTGGTTGAACACCTGGAGCTCCTCCACGAGCTGGGCGTTGAGGGCCTCGTACTCCTTTTTGGCCAAGTCTGACTCCTCCCCCGCCGCCCGCTGCAGGTAGCTGTTGTAGTCCAGCAGCTTGTCATAGCGTTTCTGGATGAGTTTCTGAGGCCCTGGGAACAGGGACAGCAGGGCTGACAGGGGCGTCAGGACGAGCTTCTGAAGGTGAGCTACCTGCGGAGAGAGGAAAGAATCCGGTCACAGAGCAGCCAGGGCTGCCATCTATGGGCTTCCTTCCTTCCTGCAGGGGCACCGGGAGGCAGCAAGGTATCCAGCCAAGTTGAAGAAGGATCTAGTCATTTCCCCTGCATTGGGGTCATCTCCTTCCAAACTTTCCCCTTCCCTCTCTTTCTAATCCCCCAGCCAGCACATGGGAGGGAGGAGTGGCTTCCAGCCTGTGACTGCCCAGACTGCATAAATGATTCACCTGTCATTTTGCTGGCAATAAAAGAGAGTCCATCTTAGAAGAGACATCTGCCCTGATTTCCTGGCGACCCTGGTAGCTAATAATGGTAGTAGAACTGTATCCCCATACAGATATACCCCCTTGTCATAGGTATTTTGCTCCCGTGATAGAAACGACCCCAGAGCTATTGCTTCCTCTTTAAATAAGGATTAAGGATTAAGCCAATGCTGATTCTACATTTTAAATCGTTATATTTTTCGGTCTGCGGCATTGAAAATGAACTTCATATTAATGCCAAACCCCATGCCAGACCCTGTGTTTCATTTCTCCTCTTTGCATCTCTTTCCTACCCTTCTATTCTGAAGGGCACTTGTCCCCTAGGTTCGCTGACCATCCTTTAGAGACATGTTTGGGTTATGTGATTATGTTACGGCAATTTGGAGGCAGGCTTCCTTTTGTACCCCAAAATATGTCCTAGGGAATCAGACTGAGCAGCAGCTGCTATTAATTAACTTAGATGGCCTCTGGTAACTTTGTCTGAACTCATGGGAAATCTAGAAGAGAGGAGAAACCCATCTTTATTGGCACTAGCAATACCCAACCCAAATTAAATTTGATGTCTAGTTTATAAAATAATCCATATGCACCTGCAGACTGTTAAATGAGTCCTTTGACTAAGCAAATAATCTGTTTTCTGTTCTGGAATAAATTGCTGTGTCTGTGACATGAATGGATTCTATAGGTAGTGTATTTACAATACTGCACTATAATTACAATATTTATGCCAGGTGACTTGAGCCAATTCACTGTGCATGGGAATTGTAGTCAGAACAAATAAGAATCAGATTTTATTTTAAGAATTTGTCCTATAAAAATGCGTAGATAAGTATCTATCACATTTAGATAAAAACTTCTGTGCTTTCAGACAGATGTTTGATTTTTAAACCGAGTTCAAATATGTTACCAATAAAAAGTTACTTTCATGTTGAGTTTTCTGATAATTATTTTAATTTATCCTAATTTATCATTCTTATGGTGTTATGCAAGGTAGGAATATCTCATCTTCTTGTTGAATTCTGGAGCATGTATGTATATATATATGTATCTACACTAATAAAAGAGCAATATGCAAATTGGCCGTACCTTCACAACACACACCAGCCAATCAGGAGTGAGTATGCAGATTAACCAAACAAAGCGGGTAGGTTAATTTGCATATGCAGGCGCTGGGGGCAGGGTGGGACACTTGTTGTCACCATGGCAACAATGCAAGCATTCTGCATGGCCCCAGCTGCTCTGACCTCTGGGCAACGTGGGAAGGTGGAAAGGCGGCTCAGAGCCAGAATGAAAAGGCAACTCTGGCCAGAGTGAGGTTGGTGCTGGCAGCCAGGGGAAGTAAGGCCCTTTTTTGCACAAATCTTTGTGCATCTGGCCTCTAGTATATAATAAAAGCATAGTATGCTAATTAAACCAGACAGCTGGACGACCTTCTGGATGTCCTTCCTGACTATCTTCCAGATGAAGCCAGGGCTGTGAGGACAGAGCCCCTTGTATAAATATATATATGACATAATCACATTTATTTACTAACGGAAGAGTCAATCCTAATCAAACCAACTCAGAAGTAGTTCCATGTAAAATGTTTGTGATAACTGAACACAGTAATGGGAAAAAAGCATAGAGATATTTGATCATTGAACTGAGATTGTTTATCCTCACAGCTAATTCCCATCCAGAAGGATGATGGCATTTTTACTCCACTTTCTCATAGATCCGAGTACAGTTGACATTGTTCATGACGCATTCCACCACTAACTCCCCGCCTTCCCATCTCCTGTGATGGTGCTTTCCTTCCCTTCCCCGCCCACTCCTGTTGCTGGACTAGTGCGCCTTGACAAAGTTGCAGATGCTCTGAGCTTTTCTCCCATCAGCTGTGGTCTCTTCAAACCTCTCGCCATGAGAACTGTGTTATCTTCACTGTACTCTTGGTTTTGATGGTGAGGTTTTTGCCATAGAAAGTGAATGCACTCTGGCGTGGCCATGGCGCCCATTTCCAGCGCTGTCCCAGCCTAATTCCCTCCTGCACTCCTGGGAGCCTTTGCTCTCCACTCAGTGCCACCTCCCTACCAGCTGCTGAATGGAGGCCATGGTGGATGCGGGATCGTGTGGGGACCTGAGCAGAACAGAGTCAGGTGATGGGAGTGTGGCAGTCTCTGGAGCATTGTTAATGAGGGAGAAGCTATATGCCATGTTTTTACATAGTGCTCAATAAATACTTATTGACTTAGTTAATGAATTGGAATTAAACTAAAGAGCAAACCCTTAAGAACTTTTCTAAAATATGCTCTCTCTCTAATTAAGCCTAGATAATGTATAAGAACTAGCCACACTCTTTCCATTTAACATGCCATAAAAACTTCTCGCCCTCCTCCCTCTCTCATTTACCTAACCTAGCATCTTAGTTCAGATGTAATCCTGACTTTCCATTTTCCTGTGCTAGGAAAGCAAGGTGCTTCTCAGGGTTTTCCTACTGTTGTGGAGGCTGTATCACTTCCCAGGACTCGGAAGTATGTGGGGCTGTTCACTGGATGTTAGGACTTGAGAAGGAGGGACATTATGGAGGTTTAGAAGCTGGTACACCAGGAATGCTAAACACCCTCCAACACAAGGACCACTCAGTGAAGCTTTGTCTGAACCCAAATGCCAGTCATGCCAGCACAATAATGCCACCGTCACAGACCTTCAAGATGATGATGGAGGCTATTGTATTTTATATGTAATACTTGAAATACTGTTATGAAATAACAATATCTATGGAACACGAGATGCTAAGTGAAAATTAGAATTATTTAGACTAGTTTACCACCCAAATATTTTATTGGCTCAAGTATCTCTTTATGATTACCAAATTCTGTTTTATGATTCTGTATATTTTACTGAACTCTTAGAAAACAAATATTTACTACAGAACAGGAGACATAATATATGACTCTTATGTAAAAGCCCTTTCTCAATAGGAAGGCTTTACTTTTGAGCCTACAGTAGGTTAATAAAAGTCACATTTTCAGAGATTGTCTTCACACCCATCTGGGTAAGGATTCTAAGAAAATCGCAACTTTCTAACTTCATAAATCCTTTCTGTAGCACATGCACTCTTGAACTAAATGTTGATTTTAGTTGCTCAGACACTTACTACCCCTAGAAACATAGTCTGGGACGCTCTTAAGTTTTGGTTATAGTGAAATCTACACTATTCCATTTAAAAATATTTAATAATAAAAAAATATCCCATTTAAGATCTACTGATTTTGACATTAGTATTTGCTTTAGTGCATGTTTTATTTTTAACCAGAAAAAAATAAGTGAAAATCAGCTTCTCTCTTAACCTTACTATTAATTGCATTTACCTATGAAGATAAATAACTTACAAAGTCATCACAGGGATATGGGGCATTCCCTGGGGCCTCTGGCTGCACCCCCTCTTCCTCATCCTTGGTGCATGAAATCTCCTGGAGCTGCAGCACACTCTGCAGGGCAAAGTGCATGGCATCCTGGAACCCAGAGCAAAGGCACACAGAGGGCAAAGTTCCAACGTTAGTACAACGACACTCTTCCCAAATGGGCACTTCATCAGCATCGCCCTCCATTCCCACCGAGAGGTAAGAAGGAAAAAATAGAAAAAGAATTCATCATGAATACTTCGTACAAGGAGGTCACCTGTAGCAAACTATTTCCTCACTTGCTCCCCTCTTACTTTCTCTTACTGCTCTTGATGATACCCTCTTTTATTAAGAATCCATCTATTTGTTGTTGTTGTTGTTGTTTATGTTAATTCTCACCTGAGGAAATTTTCCCATCGATTATTAAAGATTGTGGGAGGGGTGGGGGAGAGAAAGAGACACATTGAATGGGTGCCTCCTGCACAATCCCCAACCAGGGATGGGAATGGAACCTGCAACCAAGATACATGTTCTTGACTGGAATTAAATTCAGGACTCTTTGGTCTGTGGGCTGATGCTCTATCCACTGAGCCAAACTGGCTAGGACAAGAGTCCATCTTAAATTCTCTCACTGGCAATTCTTCATTCAATTCTTATAGATCTCTTATTTTAAAAATCACTTCTTTTATATTTGTCTTCCATTTTCCTTAGTGAATGTAATGCTCTCTTTAAATGAAGATGTTCACATTTCTGTTGAATCAATTAGTGGAAACAGAAGACTTTCCTCTGTTCCCAAGAGGCATTTACTCCTATATCAAGGGGCAGGGTTCCCACTGCCCTTTTACAACTAAGTTTTGGGTTTCATTTTCCCAAATGGCAGCGCTTTAGGAAAAGATGAGCAAATCTTGCCAAAACCGGTTTGGCTCAGCAGATAAAGCGTAGGCCTGCGGACTGAGGGTTCCCAGTTTCGATTCCGGTCAAGGGCATGTGCACTGGTTGTGGGCACATGTTCGGGGGGGGGGGGGGGAGTGCAAGAGGCAGCTGATCGATGTTTCTCTCTCATCGATGTTTCTAATTCTTTATTCCTCTCTCTTCCTCTCTGTAAAAAATCAATAATATATATATATATATATATATATATATATATATATATATATATATATTTTTTTTTTTTAAAGATAAGCAAACCTAATTGTAAAATCAGGCTTTGCATCAGTCAATAAAGAAAGAAAGAATGTGGCTTGCTGCTTACATAGCACAGAACCTTGTCACCAAATCATTGTGCCTGAGAATCCTCTGTTGTGATAACTTACCTAAGTATTCATCTGCCTCTAAAAACTGGAAAATGGGAAGGGGACTATTGAACTGATATACATGTAATTCTAACTCTCTCTGTTTCATCGTCATGACCCTGGTCAGGATGCTGTTAAGGACACTATCTTCTTTATGAGATCCATCAGAACAAACTCCGGCCTGGTCTTCCTACTGGATATAATTATCCTGTTCTCCAACTGGTTTGTTTAAGTCTGATTCTCAACAAGGGAACCACAACCTCATAGGGGACTAGAAATCTGCGGGGGTATTTTTGTCTTTTACAGAGTATTTGTATATTTTAATTTGAGTTATTTTGTTAGAATTTCTTTTCACTCATATTGATTTTCTTTTAGGTATGACTACCTACCAAAGGTTGAATTTCTTTCAGAGCTGTAAAGGGCACATTGTGAAAGCCTGGATGTGAAATTTATACAGGGCTCAGTTTGCTTTATGATTGTGTGATCACATGTCTTTTTGGAGGGTCAGCTGCTGGGTAGCAACCGCTAAATGTGAGACCCACCTGTGAGTTTTGTGGGTTTTTGAAATGGCCTTTCTGTTATGCACTTTTTACTTTAAACCTTCTCTTCTAATTTCATTTTATGTGCCTCTTTGGTTTTCTTTCACTTCTATTCTTAAATTTGTAAATATGTGTCTCCAGTCCTCTCCTAGGTTTGCATGCCCTTGTTGAAAATCAGACTTAAACCAACTAGAATACAGTCTAGTTACATTCAGTAGAAAGGCCAGTCAGGAGTTTATTTAGTCTAACAACATAAACAAAGAACATTGGTGCCTTGTCCAAAATGTTGCATTAGTGAGCTCATCTCCAGGGTAAAGAAAGCCTGTTGCTGACCAGCACCATGTGGCCATCGGGTGAGCAAATGTCCCAAAATCTGGCGAGATGGATGGGGGAAAGATTGGGCAGGCGAGGGAACAAAGAACAAAGCCACAGCCTTTTTACTGGCTTCCTTCACCAGTAGTTTGCCACACCCCAAAATGGATACAGTAGGTGTCATTGTATAATGAATGCACAGTGGATTTATTCTTCAGAATCACCACGGACATCGGTATCTGCTGGTAGAATCATGGAAGAGTCGTGTCTCCCTTACCTGAATGTGTTGAAGACAGAAGGAAATGTTCTTCACACAGTGCCTCGCGGTCTTTTCTAAAGATCTAAATAGCTTTTCTTCTCTATTAAATGTGCTGTCTTTCACCTAAAATATAGAGGAGATTATTTTTTATAACTCAAATGAATCTGGTGTTTAAAGAAAAATATCACATGCCGTATCGGCCAGCACATTACAGGAAACTCCCGGCTGCGATGAAAACCTCTGGTAAGCTGCTGACTGCCTCTAACACAGCTCTCTCTGCAGACTGGCACAGGGCACAGCTGATGTGCAGCGAAGCCACAGGGCACAGCTTCTCCTGCCGTTCAGTTTTCACTTGACCTGCTACTGTTGCTGTGACACAGGAAGCATCTTGCACAGCTTCACCTATGTCATAGCAGCGGTGGGAGGTCAAATGTTTCTCTGCTGCTGTTAATGTATTATGTATGTGCCCTTCAATTATATTTGTGAGCTTATAACATAATAAAAATAATTCGGTCTGCTGCCTGGAATTTCTTGTTTTGCTGTTATGTATGACACATTCCAATTTATTTCATGGTGGTCATTTAGAAAATATTCTTAGGTTCTTGGCTAAAGAAATGTGATAGTTCTTTATCAACTCAGATTTGAAAGATGATATATAATCTTAGCAAAACTAGCCCTCTTCTAAGAGAACTCAGCAGTTAAGGCCCTGGTCACATGTATCCAGTCATTTTTGTTATCTTACATGTTAAGCATTCAGAAAAAAAAATATGTTTTTTATATACTTGTAACAGTTTCTAGGAATGCACACTTATTACTGCTCTTAATGGTGAGAAGAGTTTCTTGGCAATCAATTGGCTAGAACCAGCCTCGTGTTGGCAAATCTGTGTGAACAGCAAATGTTTCATAGTCTGTTGTGTGTGTGCTTCAGCGTGGGACTGGCTAAATCCGTTCATACATTTGTTCATTTAAAATTATTGACCTTAGAATGGAATACATAAAAAATGATGACATTTTTATTTTTAACCGCCTTAATAATGCTCATCTAAAAGACTTTTGCTTAAATGGGCAGCATAGCTCTTTGTAATCCACACAAAATTTAATTCTTTGCCTTAGGATTTCTACACTCTACCCCAATTCAATGCATATAATAGGTGGTGGTAGATTGTTTTTAAAATGCAGTTTTAAAAAACTCATCCCCAGCTAGTTTGTTCAGTATATCTTGGGTGGTGCCCAGATGGTTTATAAAATAAGAGGGTTAAGGATCACACTATGACAAATATGGCCCATTTCTCCTTCTCTGTAGTCAAAACAGGCTGCTTTGTTTTGCTGGAACATGCTGCTGTCTCTTTTGTGCTAGAAAAATTCTGTTTGTTAAAAATTCAGTTGTCACCCTTCTACAAATGCTCCCTATCATTTCCATGCTCTCCACTGAGAAAATGAACTACTCCCTCGTTTGTGTTCCCACAAAATTAGGCAATCATTTAAGCTATTCTCTCCAGTGAAGCATCACAGGTATTTTGTCTTAATAATAATAACAGCTAACATTTATTAATCACTATGTTCCAGACACTGTGCTAGACCCTGTCATCCATTTGCTTTTTTTAATTCTATGGGCAGGTGCCACGATTATTCCCATTTTGGAAAAGAAACAGGTTTCCGGAGGAATGGCAGAGATGATTGACGTTTTCCCTGTCATCCACTTACTGATGGAATCGGCACCTCTAGTTAAAGGTACACACCTGGCTGCCCTGCCAGTGCCTACCCTCCCCAGATTCCCAGATTCCCTCGCAGCTGGCTCTGTCCTTGGAACTGGATTTTCATATATAGGACGTGAGTGAAAATGATGTGTCTCATTTCTGAATCTTGACCTTAGAACATCATCCTTGGGGCTTGAATGAAGCCCTGGCTGTATCCCAGCTTCAACCAAGAAGATGAAGACAATATGTTTAGAAGACAGCAATGCACACCATTGGGGAGAACTGGGTTCTGAAGCATCTCAGGCAGAAGAGCCCATGAGGACCATCACTCAGGACTGTTACAAGAGGGAGACATAATGATGGGCTGGCTAAAGCTTATGTTTTGGAATCTCTTGGTGACAGAAGTATGGCCTTTACGCTAATTAACACAGGGAGTTAAAGAAGCTTGAAATGTTAATGGTAGGACCAGGATTCAAAGCTAAGTGGTTTGAGATCAGAACCTCTTTGTATTCCCAGTCTCTCATACAGAGCCTGGCACCTAAGAGTTCAATACATGTATAATGAATTGAATAGAATCTTCCTCTTGGGTAATAGTTTTATATCCTAACTCCGCCAAATATTTCCCCTGAGCTGCTGACAAGTGCAGAATGGGCTGATTTGAGATTTATCTCTTCCTCAGTCCAGCCCATGCAGCTGATTTTCTGATTAACAGTAAAATGCTTCATTGCTGACAGGACATCCTCTCAAAAGATTAAGGGGAAAATCTAATTAATATCCCTCCAGGCCACTTTCATGACAAAGCACGT
The DNA here is from genome assembly GCF_014108245.1 of Pipistrellus kuhlii. Classification (NCBI taxonomy): domain Eukaryota; kingdom Metazoa; phylum Chordata; class Mammalia; order Chiroptera; family Vespertilionidae; genus Pipistrellus; species Pipistrellus kuhlii. The sequence continues at coordinate 132,412,099 of NW_023425404.1, forward strand.
TTAGCTCATGATTGAAAACTATCAGAAGCTGATGATAAATATGTTAAGGAATATAACAGCGTCTACAAAAGCCTGCCCAGAATGAAGCCGGGCCTATTGTTCCTCAGTGGAATTATCTTAAATCAGAAGCAACATGTCAAAGGGTAAGGGAGGGTTGCTTGCACATATTTCCACATGCCTATGGAGGCTACCATCTCTTCTCACATGAATTCTCAGTTCAATTTTATGGCTGTTCCAGTGAGAACATGAAGATGTAAGCAGAAGGATAAATGAGCCATGTGTCCCCAGAAAGTCCATATTTGATACAGTATGGGAAAGTCATCACAGCCGGAGGAGGAGATAAGAACAAGGCGATCGGACAAAGTCATTTATTCACCAGTCCTTGAGAAGGGGTCACCCCAGACATGCAGGGTTACTAGGCTTGCGTAGGTGGCAAGAAGAAGCAAAGAGACAGTCTAAGCCAGAGTCTTTATTGGAGTTTTTGTGGGGAAACCTGAAGGACACACTGGGCAGAGTAAGCAGTTTGAATAATTGCCCTGGGCTTGAGGCTATCCAGGTTGTCTCTGATTGCTTTGTACCTGGCCCTGGTGTCAGGGCAGAGGAATATTGGTGTGTGAGTGGGATAGGGAGGTGGTGGGGGCTATGGACCCTGGATTGGTTGGTTTGCAAAGGAAAGAAGTGATCCCCACGGAGCCCTCGGCCATCTCTAAAAACAGGCGAGTCCTGGGTTGGGCTTGCTCCTCTGCTAACAAGCTTCTTAAACATGTCAAAGCATCAAAAAATATAGGAAGTAAAAGACCTGATTAATACACCATGCAGATAGGGCTTTATATCTGTGAGGCAAGTGAGAAGTCTGAGCATTGAAAAAGGTAAATAACAACACATGATATTGTATTTTATAACAAATAATGATATAAAATGATGATGTTGGTGGTGATGATGATGATGCCAGTATTTACTCAGGGCTTCCCCACTGCGTTAGGCAGTTTCTTTCTATGCATCATTTCACTTAATCCTCACAACCACTCTTTGTGTGAGGTCCTAGTATAATTCCCCAATTTACAGATGGTTACACTGAATTTCAGTTATTTGCCCAAAGACAAATATTAGATGACAGAGGTAAGGTTCAAACCCAGGTATGGACGATTTCAAAGATTTTGTTCTTAATTCCTGCCCGGTGCTACCTCCTGCGATACGAACAGGGCCACAACCGGGATTCACTCAGTGTGTTAGTCAGGTTTTCAGAAGAGGAAGAGACCACTTCTAGCTCAGTGGTTGGAGAGCTACTGAGACCATGGAAAACAGAGAAAAGAAGAACACAGCTGCTAGTGAGCGGGTCAGACAAGAGAAGCCACCTAAAACCAATGCTGAGCCACCATCTGCTGGCCTCTCGTTAAAATTAAAACCTTTAGTTAGAAAGGTTAACATATTAATAATAAGAGATGAAGTCATGCAAGTGAGAAGGAAAATAAAAAGTACTATATAGTATCTAAAGAACTTTCCTGCCCACTTTTTGTTAGAAGTCCACTCACTGTATTACCACCTCCAGGCCATGAACTTACTATTTTGCGAATCTTGAAATTGTCCCATGGATCATACACTTCAGGGTGATTTCCCTTCAAAACACTTGGAGTCTCTGTAAAAACACAGACTTCTCCGGGGGACCCTTGAACCAGGTGGAGCCCCGGAATCTTGGAGCAAGCTCCCCCGCTCATTCTGTGCACATCAGTGTTTGAGAGCCTTTGCCACTTCATCTATAGGTATTAGGGGTCGAGGTGAACAAGGTGCAAGTCAGGCTAAACAGCTGACACAAAACAGTAGCCTAGCAATAGAATGTGCACCTGGGAGCGGGGAGGGCAAGAGGAAGGAGACAAATGGCAGGGAAATATGGCACTAAGCACTGTTTGCTCCAGGTGAAATGAAGAGAAATTGAATATCAAGGGAGCCCTAGAGGCAAGTGAGATTTTAAAAAAGCAGAAACAAGACAGGATGAAAGGAGGGCATTGCCTTGGGTGACATCATGTGCGGGGTGATGGCGAGGGTCAGGACTCCTGGGCAGCCCTGGCTGAGCTCTGTCCGTATGTCCTTATCTCTGCTTTGCCTGCTTCTGAGCGGAAGTACCACAGTAGGATAGTGTCAAACCCACCCTCACTCCGAGAGAGAGAGAGAGAGAGAGAGAGAGAGAGAGAGAGAGAGAGAGAGAGAGAGAGAGAGAAGGGGAGAGAGAGAGAGAGAGGAGAGGAACAGCATAACAACCTTGGGCAATTACCTTGATTCTCAGTGTTCTAGAAACAGCTGTGAACCAACAAGACAAAACCTCACAGAAATACCAGCGTTCATGTTCCCAGGAAAAGGTATGTGGCCCAAGAAGAAAAATTACCTGTGATTCTCCTCTGGTCAGAATCTTGAGATAATTTGTCACTCTCTTTGATTTCTTGCTAATTGAGTGAATACTTAGTTTCGACAACTTATCTTTAAGTGATTCCTCCTCATCATTCTTCTTGTATTTTAAAACTAAAACAAAAGAATGACATATCTGGGCCTGTGCAGCATAGAAAGCGTGTTTCACCCAAGCATTCAAGATCGACATTTACGTTTAAGATAAAAATCCACATGATGGTTGGCTCTCTGTAGCAGATGCCAGAGGCTCCATCCCCACTGTCCAATCATAATTGCAGCTGCCCACCTCCGCATCCTTCAAAACTGCTGTCCTAGAGTGTGAGCCTCTGAAGCCCAGGTTCACTTACCTCCCACATTAAAAGTAACCCAGATACTGAAATAAAGCTCTTCCTCTCTTATCAGATAATACATTTACCCTCTGGGGTCTCCAGATTGAAGCATCAGGACCTCACTAATGAAAAGACAGCCAACCCAAGGAGTCCTCAGGTCCTAGGGTAGCTTTCTACTAGCAGACAGTTTTGGGGTAAATTGAGTCACCTCTCTGAGCTTTACTTTTTATTTTATTTTATTGACAATTTTAGAGTGAGAGGAAGAGGGGAGAGAGTAAAATGAAAGATAGAGAGAGGAAGAGGAGAGAGAGAGAGAGAGAGAGAGAGAGAGAGCGAGAGAGAGAGAGAGAGAGAGAGAGAGAGAGAGAGAGAGAAAACATAGTTCAGTTGCCTCCTGTATGAACCCTGACCCAGGGTAGAACCAGAAACCTAGGTATGTACCATGATTGGGAATTGAACTTGAAACAATTTGTTATACTGGTAGCTGATGCTTCAACCAACTGAGCTTTACTTTAAAAAAAAATTTAATATATGCTTTTATTGATTCAGAGAGGAAGGGGAGGAAGGGAGAGGGAGAGAGAGAGAGATAGAAACATCAATTATGAGAGAGAATCATTGAGTGTCTGCCTCCTACACAGCCCTCCTCCCCATTCCCCACCATGAACTGAGCCAGCAACTTGTTCATGTGCCCTGACTGGGAATCAAACTGTGACCTGGTTCACAGGTAGACACTCAACCACGAGTCATGCTGGTTGGGCTGTTTTACTTTTTTATCTTTAAAATCATTTCTACTTCTCATACTGTTCAAATGTTAAGTATTCCTAAAATTCCTGTTTGGTAAGGGTGTGGAGAGATGGGCAATATCATATACTGTTGCTGAGGATTAAACTAACACAGTTTCAGTATAGAACAATTTGGCAGAATCTTATAAAAATTAAAATATTCATAGACTATAACCATGCTTTTCATAAGCATACAAAGTTTGGTTTACTACAGCATTTTTTTTTTCTAATAGTGAAATGTTGGAAACAATCTAAAAGTTTATCTAGGACCTAGAGGAATAGTTTAATAAATTATGACATGCTCGTAAGTGGAATACTATGGAACCATTAAAAGGAAGGCCACATTGCTGAAACTGGTTTGGCTCGGTGGATAGAGCGGTCGCCCTGTGGACTGAAAGGTCCCAGGTTCTATTCCGGTCAAGGGCATATACCTTGGTTGTGGGCAACCAAGTGGAAGGTGTGCAAGAGGCAGCTGATCGATGTTTCTAACTCTCTATCCCTCTCTCTTCCTCTCTGAAAAAAAGTCAATTATATATATATATATATATATATATATATATATATATATATATATATATATTTTTTTTTTTTTAAGGCCACATTAACTGGAAGAATGTTCATGACATATGATTACGTTTTTTAAGAACCCAGAAAATTGTGGTATTATACATGTTGCAGGAAGGTAAGGAAAAGAAAGAGAGAGAGTAAGAAGAAAGCGAATAGAAAAAAAGATAGAAAGTCTGAAGCAAACTTGATTAAAACCTATGCAAATTAGAATCATGGGAGAGGAAAAGCTTTTCTCTTTAAAACTTTAAAATATTTTAAGCAAACATAAAAGAGAAAATAATAATACAACAGCTATTATCTCTGTCTCTGAGCTTTGTCAAATCCTAATATTGCCTTGTTTCAATCTTTTAACTAAAAAAGAAATTACCTAACGGGTGAAGTTTCTCTGAACCCCATCTTTAATCCCTGCAGGAATTGTGATCTTTAAGAGTGGGTTTATGGCCGAAACCGGTTTGGCTCAGTGGATGGAGTGATGGCCTGCAGACTGAAGGGTCCTGGGTTCGATTCTGGTCAAAGGCAAATGCCCATGTTGTGGGCTCGATCCCCATTGGGGTGTGTGCAGGAGGCAGCTGATCTGTGATTCTCATCATTGATGTTTCTATCTCTCTCTCCCTCTCCCTTCCTCTCTGAAATCAATAAAAATATATTTTAAAAAAGAGAAAATGGGTTTATTATATCTGTGTCAATTTTATGCTTTCATTGTGTGTTTGTAGTCATACAATTCATAGTATTCTTTTGCATGTCAATCTTTATTAAAATGGTACCAAACTGCATACATTATTCTGTCACTTTTTTAAAAAAATACCATTTTTTTAATTTATCCAATTGATTTTTATAATTTATATTCTCTTGATATCACAGTGTATAATACATAGTTTATCCATAATCTGAATAAATATGTAAGGCATTTCCTTCTCTTTTTTTTATGTATTTGCTATTATGAACAATGCTAGTTACTTATGGGCAAGAGTTTCTCAAATATAAAAATTGATTTTTTGGGTCTTGGGTGTGTGAATCTTCAACTTCACTAGAAATTATCAAATTGACCTCCAAAGTGGTGATTTCAATTTACATTCTCACCTGCAGAATGAAATTCAGCACTTAAAATTATCCATTAAAAATCTTTTTGCTGCCAAAACCAGTTTGCTCAGTGGATAGAGCATCGCCTGCGGACTCAAGGGTCCCAGGTTCGATTCCGGTCAAGGGCATGTATCTTGGTTGTGGGCACATCTCCAGTCGGGGGGGGGGGGGGTGCAGGAGGCAGCTGGTCAGTGTTTCTCTCTCATCAATGTTCTGGCTCTCTATCCCTCTTCCTTCCTTTCTGTTAAAAAAAAAAAAAAAAAAATATATATATATATATATATATATATATATATATGTATTTAAACTGGCTTTAAGAAATATTTTTGCCAATATTATAGGCTGGAAATAATATCTCATTATTTTAATTTGCATTTCCCTGAGTATTAGTGAAGCTTAGCATTTAAAAATATATTGGTCTTTCTGCCCTAGCCGGTGTTGCTGAGTGGTTAGAGTGTCAGCCTGCAACACTGAAAGTTCACATATTCAATTACAGATCAAGGACACATACCTGAGTTGCAGGTTTGATCCCATCTGGTGGGGAGCTCGTGTAGGAGGCAACTAATCGATGTGAGATGTATTTCTCTCATCGATGTTTCTCTCTCTCCCCTCCCATCCTCCCTTCCACTCTCTCTAAAAATCAACAGAAAAAATATCCTTGGGTGAGGATTAATAATAACAACAACAAAAAATACACAAAAAGACTTTATTGATCTTTCTGTAAAATGCTTATTTTTGTTGTAAACTTTTTTTATTATTGACTTAATATCAATAATAATATATTCTAGATAGTAATCCTGTGGCCATGGGCTGTCTTTTCATTGTGTTTATGGTGTCTTTTTCTCTGCAACTTTCACTTTTTACTCAGTGCCCTTCTTTATAATTTATTAATACAAATACATACCATTTTTGAATTTAAAAATTAGAAAATAAAATAACAAAAATAAGTGGAGTGGTTGGACCAGTTGGCTCCAAAGTCCTACCATTATTTTAAGGTTGAAGTGAGATTTTATGTTAGAAGTACAAAGCCAAAAACAAAAACAAACCGCAGAAAAACTTATGGGAACAAATCCCACTGAGAGAGAACCCACGATCTATCTCAATGCACTACTACAGGGACGGTGTAATTGTGCCTCCTGATTTGAAATCTACATTCTATGTTAGACACTAATTTTACATCTCAGCTAACAAAGAGTTAATAATACTTAGTTGATGTGAGAAAGAAATGCACTTGCTACTTCAGTGGAACCATTATTGCCCCCAAATCTCCCTTCTTTAGTGCCGGAACCAGGTGAGCTGAAGTGTTCGCTGGCGCCCTTCACCTGAATCTGCACCTTACACCTCTGATTGTTGGCCCTACGGTAGCTTCTCACCGCTCTAGCTAGCTGGCTATCCCCGGTCTCCTTCTCACTACACGCACAGACACGGGAGGACTAGAGGCTATGGATGTCTCTAGCCCACAACATGTCATCAGGCATGCAATGGTCACAAGAAGTTAAGTATAGGCCTGTTTGATTTTTCATTTTTTTAAAAAAATATATTTTATTGATTTCTCCCAGAGAGGAAGGGAGAGAGAGAGAGCTAGAAACGTCAATGAGAGTGAAACATGGACCAGCTGCCTCTTGCACACCCCCTACTGGGGATGTGCCCGCAACCAACGTACATGCCCTTGACCGGAATCGAACCTGGGACCCATCAGTCCACAGACCAACGCTCTACCACTGAGCCAAACCGGTTTCGGCCTATTTGATTTTTCAAAAATATGTTTTTATTGATTTCAGAGAGGAAATGATGAGAGAAAAAATATGTTTTTATTGATTTCAGAGAGGAAATGATGAGAGAAAATCATTGATTGGCTGCTCCCTGCACACCACCAACCGGGGATCAAACCTGCAACTCAAGCATGTGCTCTGGCCAGGAATCAAACCAGGGACCTCATGGTTCATAGGCCGATGTTCAACCACTGAACCACAACAGCCAGGCCGATTTTTTTTTTTTTTAATGGTCATTTTTGTGCCGTATGATCTTCTTCTGAACTCAGCTTGCAAGGCGGAGCCACACTCTAATTACTCCCACTGCTCTAACTGCTCAGACATGCTGACTCTCAGAAACAGAAACAGCACGCCAGTGGAGGAGAGCACTGAATTCATCATATGTCTTCTTACCCAAATCTTTCCATCTTTTAAGCTCATTGATGTTCACATTGATGTCTTTCACAGCAGTGAAGGCGTCCTCCAGGGCTCTGAAGTCCGGGTGAGAGGGAGGGGTGGAATTGCGAAGCTCGCACAGTAAGAGGGGGTATTTCGTCACTCGCTGAATTGGTTTGATCAACAAGGAGCTCATGTTAGTTAGGTTCGGTTTGCCTCTACAACAGAGATAAGTAATGTCAGTTTTGCGGACATTGGTTTTATTTTCTCCTTTTAAAGTTTGTGATTTTTTTAAATGTTTAATCCTGAAACTGTCTTTCCTCCCCCACACCATCCATTTGGCTATGTACAACTTCTAAGTGAAAGCAAGAGAAGTGGGTGACTGAAAGATCTTACCACCAAACAAAAACTTAAAAAAAAAAAAATACCACCCACGCAACACAGCATAACCACACAACAAAACAAAAGGTGAGAACATCTATCTGTCCACCAAAAAGGATTCAAAGCATCATTTCCACCCATGTCCCAGTCCCAGGTTTTTGTTAATTACAGGCTTTATGATAATAGTGAGAAGAGAACAATGTCAGAATGCATTTTTCCATGACAACCAAGAAAAATTCTTTTACCAATGGTATTTTTTCTGAATACTAGTGAGGAAAATAAACTCATTATTTTAACATCTAAACAGATGACTTGCCAACTATAGTCAAAAGAAAGTACTGTCTTCTCCCTTCTACCAAATTGAGAAGTTGCCTTTATATTGTTTCAGAGCGTCTATCAGTCCCCAAAGGAGATTTATAAGAAATGCAATAGTTCTCTGAATACTATTAATAGCATCACTGTCACTAACCATGGCTGTCCTACAATGACAGGCTGTGTGAACTTGTTCTTAGACCGCAAATCTTCTAATGGCTACGCAAAAGTGAGCCCTCATGCCTGCCTACAAGCTTGGTCATGTCATCGTCCAAGCCACTGTCATTCGTTTTTCAGCCAGAAAGTAGCAGTTTCTAAAAACCTCGGTGCAAAGAGTCAAATAAAAGGACATTGTAAATGAAACATGGATGAAAATCATACTTTGAGTCCCTTCTGGTGAATAGATATATTTGCTTGCTTTCCCTTCTGTTTGTATTTAGTAGAGAAATACAGACACTGTTTTAAAATACTGATAGGTGGATTTTCCATTCTTCAATTATTATTTTTAAGTACTAATATGGATAGACCACATGACTGCAATAATGAAATAATCTTAAAAAAAAAAAACTAAACAAAATGAGAAAAGTTGCCTCTTAAGAAAAGAACTGAAGTCACCTTAGATACCATCTAATTGAACTCTTCATTTGAATAATTAGAAACTAAGGAACTTTGATTGTCATGTGTATGTGCATAATGTACCTGTGCGCATGTGCACGCACACATACATACACACACACACACACACACACACACACACACACCAGTCACTATCAAATCTTCCATCTTGTTTCTCTATTTGGTAGTTTATGCTCAGTTTCTCTGTCACACTGTATCTCCAGCATGACATACATATAGTGTTCTCTCAATGAATATTGGTAGACCGAGCGACAGATTTCTCAGATTTTTTTGTAATGTGCTTTTATTTTACATTGAACTTATTTTCCCTCCCAAATTTTCCAATGGTCCTAATAACCTGAGGAATTTTGTTCAAGTGCTGAGCAAATGATGATACCATGATAAAAACAAAAACTGAAGCAGGCCAAAAAGTAGCTTTCCCCCCCCCCCCCCCAGGAAAACCAAAATAAAAAAGCTTTTCAAGGGAGTAAAGGGTTGTTTTACATGACTTATCTTGTATTACTTTCTACCCATTAGCACCAAATCTATTAAGGAAATGAGGTAAGGAGACAGGATAGCAAAAAAGAAATGAGGGAGAGAGGCAGAGAGAGATGTTATTGGTTTCCAAGAGAACTAGGTGAAGCAAATGAAAGAAAATACAAATATTATGAATACTAAAAAAAATAATAGGTAAAAACATATTTCCTAACTGATGCTGTATCAATAGCTGAACCTTTGCTATGAAGAACACATTTTATCACATTTCTTAAGCAAAGATGCTTTAACAATACAACAATGCAGACTTAAGTAGACAATTCCCTTAAGAACAAGTCAGAAATATAGAAGGTATTAATTAGAAAAAAAAACATATTCTCTATATGAATATGATCAGAATTTCTCCTAAGTTTCTCAACCATCACCAAGTATTAGTTTATTTAATCTGCTAAAAATCACTGAAAATACTATCAAAATATAAATATAGTCAACAATTCAATAAGAAAACTCAGTTTTAACAAGATGGTTTATCAGTGTGGCCCATTGTTATATATATTTTTATTTTTAAATTCCCCAGATATATTAAAGCATACCCTTGTTTCTCTGCGCTTCCCTTCTTCTTTATGAAGATCTGTCAAAAACCAAAGCAGGCCCTTCACTACTTCTTTTTCCCATCACTCTTTGGCATCCAAGCTCTATTCTCTCCCTTTCATGTTTCAAATGACAATGATAACAATGATAAATGATTATTGTTTCTCCTAAAAGCATCACAAATGCAAATATTAAAAAGGCTCTTTCAAAAGCAAAGAGCCCTCTTCTGTCTTCAGACTTGCACTTTGGACAGTTGCCCAAGTGATGAGCAATGATGTTCTGATACCGGCATCACACAAGCATCGTGGGTAAGAAAACAGAGGATGTGTTATGATAATGACACTCCAGGCATTTGGTGCCACAAAGCTCACCCATCTAAACTCTCCCAATAAAACAGTTCTGGTAACTTTGAGGCAGTGCATCCCATGTGTGACACCACCCAGCTCAGCCAAGCAGCCAATGGCCACATACCTCCCCCACAGAAAGTAGCTGAATGTAACAACTCCCCAGATATATGGAGCTGAAAACTAAGGTGGTTACTAATTTGTAATTCTGTTTCATCTCCCTCCCTCTTATCATAAATACTTTGGCAAGTATTTGGTATCACAAGTAGCTACACTAATCTCCTTGGAAATTATTATTGGGACTTGACAAAAATCAAGTAAACACAGCTGGCTTTGCTTTCTCTTAGCAACATCCAGTTTTGCTATAAAAAGCTTCACATCAAATACAAGAAAATAGTTCCAAAATGAAAATTAAAATGACATTTAAGCAATGTAAAAACTATGATGGGAAACAACACTGAGGCACATCGGTATTTCTTAATTAGAGGGAGAAAATGAGAGAAAGGAAAAATAATCATGTAGCTATTGATCATATTAGTTTGAATTTCCTCTATTTTATGACCATAAGTATCCAAAATTTAAAATTTAATTTACAGTAGCCACAAACCAACTACATTAGGATTGATTTTTCAATGTACAGTATTCTCCCTTTAAAACACATTAAGTCAATTTTAGAGGAAACTGTATATTGCTACTAATAACAACCAAATAACATTTGCCACAAATTAAAAATAGCTGTGAAAATACAGAACTACCAGTAAACGTTAGAAGATGTAAAGAAGATGAATGAATAATAAATTGATATAGCAGACCAGAGAACCAGAAATATGGATAGGTAATAACTTAATTATTCTTCCAAAAATTCATTAATTAGAGTTCCTGAGAACCTATAGTAGTAGAAAGAGAAGGAGATGGGGATTAGGATAAGAAGGGACTAGTTTAAACTCTATTTTAAAAACTATCTTTTTTTAGGGTGCCATACAAATAAAGGGGATGATCTGAAGGACTAAGAAAGACCTGCTGGAAATTAAAAGATAATAGCAGAAATAAAAACTCACAGTGTGTGTGTGTGTGGGGGGGGAGGGGGGGGGTGTATCCAGGAACTTTCAGAGAGAAGAACAAAAATATAAAGGGATTGAGAATAAAAGAAAAATACAGAAAATTTGAGGACTGTTTTAGGAGGGCCAATATCAAAATAATAAGAGTCTGAGAAAAAGAGAGTAGAGCTCATATGGGGAGGAAATAACCCGTGAAGTAACTTGAGAAAAGGACATGAGTTGGCAGGTTAAAAGACCTCACTGAGTATCCAGAGCAATGGATGAAATGGATTCACACCCTGAGATTCATGAAACTTCAGAGTTTTGGGGACAAAGAGAAGTTCCCCTAATCCTTCAGAGCAACATGTAAACAAATAGGTATAAACAAATGATTAGGAATCCAAACAAGCTTCAGATTTCTCATGGCAACACTGAAAATTAGAAAACAATGAGAAATCACCATTAAAATTTGAAGATGAATGATATTCAATTTGGAATTCTCTATTGCTTAGAATTCAATAGTTTAGAATTCAAACTATAAATTAAGAGTGAGGATACAATAAAGATATTTTGGATCTAAAAGTTCTCAAAATTTTACTTCCCATTTATTATTTGATGAATAGAAGAAATGATTGTAGGAAATCCTCCACAAAACAGGAAAGAGGCAAAGAGAATTTCCAGGATGGTGGGAGGGGAATTCCTGAAAGACAGTTGCGTCACTAGTCCAAACCAGCAGGCCAGAGGCCCTGGGAGAAGCTTCCTGAGGAAGGTGGAAGTGATAGTACACAGAATGCATTTGGGTGTCTTGAAGTATGACTGGCTGTGAGTTTGGCATTAATGATTAGCAGAAAGAAAACTAAGAGGGGAAAAACAACAGTTAACTCAAAAGACAAGTAATCATTCATTCCAAGGTTTAGCTCTGAAAAGAACTTATTCTGATATCCTCAGATATAATAATCCCAACACCGATTATTCCTCTACTCCAAATTATAATGCAACTACATAAGGAGAATGAAGAGATGGGAAGAATGTGTGTGTGTGTGGGTATGTGTGTGTGTGTAGAGGAGATGGGGTAGAAAAGAGAGATAAATTATTGTCTTCTACAGGGAAAAGTCAATACATAATACTCAAATAGGTGAAACCAAACATGTTTTCAGAGTCAGGAGGATAAATTCCAAAAGAGTCAACTAAAAGGTGTATTCCCATGAAGATTATTAACAGCAGGAAGGAAATTGACTACTATTTTTTCTTAAATCCTCCCTTTTCAAACCATGGTATCAATACATATATAATTTTAACAAAAGAGAAACTTTTTAAATAAAGAAACATGTAGAACTATCTAAAAAATTCTGAAATAAAGAGTGCTGAATTGGTATTAAAACATAAAGCTGCAAAGACAAAAGCAGTTTGCTATGGGTACAACCATGGGTAGATGATTAGCACAGAGGAGAAAATCAAGAAATATATACAGGTGGTCTGTATGAAAATATGTACACAGTAACTATGAAATTCCTATTTAGTGTAAAAATTAATATCAGGTGTTGTAATAATTAGCTAGCCACATAGAAAAAATAAAAAATAAAAATTCTTTACACCAAAACCATTTATAGCTACATTAAAGATTTTAAATGTTAAAAATGAAACGCTTCAATAATTTGTAGAAATCAAAGGATTACACTTTGAAAACATTCTTAGAGTTTCAAAATAAGACACAAAATCTTTTAAAAAACATACTCTATAAAACTGTACAGATAAAAACAAAACAGAATAAGCCATAAACTATGTTAAAAGTCAAATGAAAAACTGGAAAAATATTTATAGCACATAAGACAAAAAAGAGTTAATACATTCACTAATTAAAGAACCATTATCAATCTATTAGAAAAAGATGAACATCTCAATAAAAGTGAACAATCAATAAAAAGAATTCATTAGATGAGAAATGAAAATGATTACCCATTTATGAAAATGCTAAAGATTAATATTAATGAAAATTAAAAGAACACATTACTATTTTTGGTCTATTACATTGCCACATGTTGCAAGGATACAAATATTAATTATATCTAGGGCTGGCAAGTAGCAGATAAATGGACAACTCACATGTGGGCAGTGGGACTATACCCTGAGTGACCAGATTATTATAATCTCTGAATGCATAATAATCTGGCAACTCAGTATATATATATTAGAGGCCTGGTGCATGAATTTGTGCATGGGTGGGGGCCAGCCAGCCTGGCCAAGGGGAGGGAACATGGACAATTGGCTGACCTGCTTGCTGGTCAAACTCCTGGTCAAGGGGACAATTTTCATATTAGCCTTTTATTATATAGTATATACACTGAGTGGCCAGATTATTATGCATTCAGAGATCATAATAATCTGGTCACTCAGTGTAAATTAGTTCAACTTTTCTGAAATTCTCTGGTAATAAGTAATTGGTCTAGTAATCCCACTTTTAGAAATTCATACTAAGAAAATAATCAAATTATTATACAGAAATCATGTGTAAGAATGAACACACAGCATCAACCTTTACAGGACTGATACACACTACTCAAGAATCTATAAGAATTTGGTAAACTAAGTTGTGGTCTGTACATCAGGTAGAATATTGTGCAGTCATAAAGTGATGGGGGTTTATGTTTACTATATAGAAAAATGACTGGGATGTATCAAATTGATGTACAAAAAATACATACTTAGGTGTCCTATTTCAGTTAATAGGTTTGTAGGTAGAGAAAAATATTGCGGTAAAGTCAGAAAATTTACATTGTAACAATGTTACAATGGTTAACTGTAGAATGTGACCACCCATTGTCTTTACTGTCCTCATTTTAATTTACAGTATTTTGCAGTGTTTCCTCAATAACTGTAAAAATATAAAGCTCAAGAAAAGAGAAAGTAACTTACAACATACTGAGAGAAATAGAAACCCTGAGATCCAAAGGCTGGAATAGCTGGCCAGACGGAGAACACGTACAGAAAAGTGTAAAAACATGAAAATCCAACACTGCTGTTGAGAAGAGATTTAGAATAGGCATGTTCTTCTTGCTTTATAACAGGAGACTGTGTCAGACGCTTTTTAGGGAGGGTGACTTTTTGGTTGGAGAATCTTTGATTCTTGTCACTTTGGTTCTTTAATGTTTACATAAGATTATAATCCTAAGTAATTACTTTAGAAATTATAGTATCTTTGCCTTTCTCTGTACTTTTTAAAATGTAGATTAAACACACACACACACACACACACACACACACACACACACCCAGAAAATTTTGATTTTCTATAAGGGATTGGTTTTTAAACCTTTAAAAAAAAAAAAAAAAAAAAAACCAGCCCTGCCTGCTGGGCATGGCTCAGTGGTTGAGCATTGACCTATGAGCCAGGAGGCCCTGGTTTGATTCCCCATCAGGACACATGCCTGGGTTGCTGACTCAATCCTTGGGGATGGGGGGGGGGGGTATGCAGGAGGCAGCGGATCAATGATTCTCTCTCATCTTTGATATTTTTATCTCTCCATCCCTCTCCCTTTCTCTCTGAAATAAAAAATATATTTCAAAAAACAAAAACAAAACCAAACAAACAAAAACCACCCCTCCTAAATGCACTCTGGGCTTCAACCTTCCTGGCTCAGCTGCTAAGAAGCTGAACAATTACATAGCACTCGATGCGGCCTTTTACCCTTTCATGTTGCAGCTCGTGTGCCTCCTGACCCCTGCGAGAGACACAAGAAGGAAGACAGGGCAGGCATGGCTTTGATGTTCGTCCAGCCACACACAGTGAATACACGACCTCTTTTCAGTTCTTGATGCACAGAATAGGCCAGAGGGGCCACACACAGCCTGGTAAAGCCCACGCTGCAGGAGTGGCGCAAAAGCTAGTGCAATTTTTTAAGCAAGTGTTTCAATACAACGTACTGCTTGTTACAGGTATTCTGTATGGAGCGGCCTATGCATGTGAGCCGTATTAAAATAAATTAATCTCTCACTGTCCTCCTTTGAATATATATATCTCTCTCTTTTTCTCTCATTTTTATTTATTTATTTATTTATTTATTTATTTATTATTATTATCATTTTTTTTTTTTTCTTATAAACATCTAAGCTTTAGCAAAAGAAATCTAAGCAGAATTTGCAGCATATTACGTTCTGTACTCATCCAGCTCAGCGACTCTCCACTTCCTACCCTGTTTCCCCAAAAATAAAACAGTGTCTTATATTAATTTTTTCTCCCAAAATTGCACTAGGTCTTATTTTCAGAGGATGTCTTATCTTTCCATGCACTAGGTCTTATTTTCGGAGGATGTCTTATTTTCGGGAAAACACGGTAGTACCATGAAGCCAGAGTCACAGACTTTATAATGAGACCCCATTCCCTACCTGCTCCCATTCTCATCAACTGTCATGGGAGAGAGGCCAGGAAGGCCCTGATGTGTGAACGGACCAAAAAAGCAAAAAGCCCTCTGTCCTCTTACCCACATCTTCAAATTCAAGTGGTTTGGGAACTCACTGAACAAACTTATTCATATCTGTTTATAACAAAGGATTTTTTTTTCCTTTGATGAAAAAAACGTATAAAGTGAGAGACCTGGGTGCTTGTTTGGTATGTCAAAAGCTAACTTCCCAGCCTGGCTGAGGTATAAAGCCTTGCCCGCAGGTCTCCTGGGTAATGCCTGATGCCCACTTCGCCCACTCACTCTGGAATTCTGTCTTTTGTCATGGTTGTTCTGCACCAAAGCATGAATGACAGGCATTTACAGGTTAAATTAATGTAATTTTTACTTCGTAAATTTTGTATCAATGTAAAGTTTCCAGAGTAGAACTCACACACATACAAACACACACACACACACACACACACACACACACACACACAGAGAGAGAGAGAGAGAGAGAGAGAGAGAGAGAGAGAGAGAGAGAGAGAGAGAGAGAGAGAGAGAGGGGCTAGGAACTCAGGACCTTCATAGTTGCTGACTACACTAAGCCAAGCATGTGTTTTTTCAAGTCCTATAAATTGAGTTTGTATGTATGTCAACATCATCCTTTCAGTATTAGGCTAAACATGCTTTTCTTATATAAAAATGGGCATCTCCCAAAGTGTGCATGTGTGTGTGTTGATTTGTACAGAAAAATTAACAGCTTTTCCTCATGAGTTTTACATTTGATTTTTATTATTAAGATAAAAATACTTACTCTTGCATGTATATGTTCCTGTAAGAGAAGAGAAAAAAAAGTAAAATTATGTAAATATGTGAGGTAATATACAGGCATTGTAAAATTATTTAAATTTTATTACATAAAATAAAGCAATAAGTCATTTGTGTGAATGTTTTATAGACTTGGTTTCATTGTTTTCAGTATACAACACACTTTAAGCCCATCCCATAACTGTAGATCGTATTTTAATAGTCAGTGATGGAGAAAAATTCAGTGATAAATCCCTATGCTGAACTCAGTAAGTTTGAGGAATGTTTTTACTTCCATGAAGAATTGCACCCCCACTACCCCTTGCCCAATGTTCCCTTCCATTCACTACTGCCTTTAAGCTCACATTTCCCCCCCAATTTATCTCCCTTTCTAATGAGGATTTTTTGTTTTTTTCCATATGCGCTGTGGATCATACTTCAGAACATTTGGGAGTGAAGTTGACTAAAAATAAAAATGTATTTCTTCTATGGAAACAAACAAGTGACGAAGTTGATAATTTGGGAACCAAAACACATACTTTAAAGTTGACAGAAAATATTATTCTTTTCTCTCCTAGAGACAACATGGAAAATTTTTCTACTATTTTATTTATTTCAAATAAAATTTAAATATCATAACAAGTTAAAAGCTGTGTTTCATGTAAGTATAACATTTTATGAAAAAGAACCTCAGAGATCTTCAACACATTTTCCCTGTAGGTATAGTGGCATAATGGTCCTACGTTATCACCTCTTTTTATTCTCTCTCTCTCTCTCTCTCTCTCTCTCTCTCCCTCCCTCCCTCCCTCCCTCCCTCTCTCTTTCTAAATCTCTCTTTTAGGATAAAAGTTTCCTAGAAGTTAACCCCAGCCAAAGACAATTCAGGAGAAAGTTAAATCGTTTTCCCCTTGTGGGATAAACTAATTCAATATGTCCACTGTCACACCTCCTACCTCATGGGTTGATTATAATTTGACTCGCAATTAAAAGAAGTTTTTATGTGACTGTTCCTTACAGATTAGTCTTTCATTAGTTCAAACATAATACCACATAACAAGGCAATGAAGGAATTTCCAAAAGTGCTTTTAATTTTTATGTGGGACATTCCCTTAGAATAATATTAAGAAATACAAATTGAAAGCTACCGTATTTCGTTTTAGTTTGCCTTGTGTGAACTTTTAACATCCCCCCTGAACGGAGAAGTTTTTGCTGGAATATGATCAGCCAAAACGTCCAAATGACTGTAAGTTAGAAGTTTTCCTTCTATGGATTATGGACTTAGGAAAATACATTTATAACAACTAGAGGTGAAGCTAGAAATGAGTCTTCCAGCTACCAAAAATTTCGGAAAAACCTCTTCATTCATTATTATTATTATTATTATTAATGCAAAATACACTGATCTCTGGGGCCTCTGAAAGGCAGCAGGGACTTGGCAGTATTTACAACAAGAAAAACAGAAAAGGGGGGCCGCAGACAGGCTGTGCTAATTATAGCTACACTGGCATCTAGAACTATTCTATTTTTCACTTTTCTCGTACAGAGGAGAAACCTTAAATCGCCCCAAAGAGACAGAGTAAGTAGATCTTTAACAAATAACTTCCATGAATTTAGAGACTGCATTAATACAGTGTTAATGCAACTATGTAAGCACTCCTTGATGAATAAGTAAAAACTTGCAAATGTCCAGTTTGTGTGCTACAGATGCAGATGTGGTGCTGTGCTTCTGGCTAGTTTTACCCTTTTCTGCCTTAAAGTCTCTGACCCCTGCAATCACTGCTTAGATTGCATCTGTAGTTATGGAAAAAGCCCTGGTGCCTCTGGGGCAGCCGTGAGAGAGAACGGAGGCCATTTCTCCTTCTAAGTAGGTCTTGACTGAGTGCCCACCACATGAGGGTACTGGTGAGAGGGCAGGGCAGGGCGAGGCTAACTCCTGACTCCATTTTGTGCTGTGGGGCAGGGCGGAGCTATCCTCCAACTGGACCCTAGCCCTCACCCAACCAATCAGGGTCAGCCAAAGCAGTGACATCACCACCGTATAAAACCCCTTGACTTGTCGAAGTTCAAGCTCTCTTCCACCATGCTGTCAGTGTGAGTGGGACAGAGCCCATGCTAGCATGGAAGAGGATCTTTTGTTTATTGCATTGGGCTCGGCTCCATTATGGTCCTTGGGGATCACGGAATCTCCGTACAACACTGGTTAATGTGCCGATTCCTGAATCGGACCCTCGGCCATCTCATTTATTATTATCATTGTTGTTGTTTTGGTCTGGAGCAGAGTTCAGGAGTCTGCACATTTAGTATACATCCCTGGCTAATCTGACGCAGGGGAACACACACACCAAAAATTACTGCCCTAACATTCCCAAGGGATTCAAAATCATTTTCTGGATACAAATGTTATTTTCTCTTTTGAAAGATACTGGGCTTCACAGAATAGCCAAAGGTTATGAGCTCACATCTGCTACAGAACCAAGCAATCTCTTTACCATCTTCCTGGAAATTAGTCTTGAATCTCTCACCAGTGACAGCTCCTGGTGTGTTATTTACATTAACTCTGGCATTGTCCTTCAACTTTCCAATGGTTTTATTTACCTATGCTTATGCATATATTTTTTTAAGTGACTTCTCAACATTATGTAGTAGTCTTAATAAATACTTAGTAAGCCCTCAATAAACTTATTTTAATTTTGGTTAAAATGCAACCTAAGTTTCTTAAAATTCCGCTTTAACTTCTGAAGCATGAAACCACCTCTTTCATGGACATGGCTTCAAACCCACTTACTCTAATATCCCTTGCACAGTAGAAAATGGAGGCTGCACCTAATATTCATTAGAAATTGGCAACTGGGCACTGGGCTCTGTTATTTAGCCACAGGGAAAAGGCACAGCCACAGTCACAGCTAGCTTTGACTGATTACTTGGCGAGGGAAACCAAGCCCTTGGGTGTTCCAGGCTCTCTCTGGCCTATAAACCTGTTTGAAAACCTGTTTCTCAGAATTTAAAGCTTAGCTCAATGGAGGTCAGTCTTATAGTAATGTCAATAGTTCTCCTGCTCTCCAACTTCAGGCAGGCCAGTATAATTAATCATTAACTTTATGTTCATGGAAAGGCAACTTTTGGGAAAAAGAGCTCTAACTTAAGCTACTTTATTTTGACTTTCTTTCCCTTAAAAAATAGCCCTGCCAATAATAATTTCTTTGGATTTTGTGCTTTGTAAACCTTAGCACCTTCCAGTGCCTGAAATTATTCTCTAAGACCAGACTGGTGCTGAATATATGAGATTTGGGACACCACCAGGGCAATAACTTGGGGCTTTCAGAAAAAGATCAAATAGACCATTTGGGGGTCTGAAAGTAATGTTTAGTAATCCGGACTTCATGGAGTTTGAAGATTAGCCTCTGGCTTTAGCTAGTTTTTAAGGGGTCTGCTGTGGAGCTCTACTGCCTAGTGGACTATTCTGGCAGGGCCGATCTCTTTCTCTTAGGAGTCAAAAGCTTCACGAATAATACCCTCTGAGCAGACAGCTCCACCTCTGGGCAGCTGCTAACAGCACCTGCCAAAGTAATAAACGGCATCCTCTCCCAGTATGGAGCGCCATTCCCGGGGTTGGAGTTGGCCTGATGGTCGTTAGCTGTTCGGCTACCATAAGATTTCTCTCTTCCATTCTAGAAGCTGAGGAAGAGAAATGGCTCCATATAGGCATTTATTGGATCAGATAGAAAAGGTGTTCATTCACATCCAGGGTAACACCATTATTTCTCCCTAGGAATAAAAAAGTATCTTTATATTTAGAAGAGTTTTCTCTTAATATATTAATTTATTACTACAAATACAACTTCAAACTTTAAGGTTTCTGTGAATTGATTTGCTAACATTGAACTAATTTTCAAATAGTGGAGAAATAATGAACTGAAGCTGCTCATTACGTATTATCTTTAAGAATTACCTGACCAGCCCTAGCCAGTTTGGCTCAGTAGATAGAGCATCAGCCCAGGGACTGAAAGGTCCAGGGTTCAATTCCCGTCAAAGGCATGTACATTGGTTGCAGGCTTGATCCCCAGCCCTGGTCAGGGCCTGGGAGGCAACCAATTAATGTGTCTCTCTCACTCTGTCTCTCTCTGTCTCTCCCTCTTCCTTCCACTCTCTAAAAATCAATGAGAAAATATCCTCAGGTGAAGATAAAAAAAAAAAAAAAAAGTAATTATCGATACCTGATCATATTGAGCTCCTAATGGGCAGGATCTAAGACTTCTTTATTTTTGTATTTTCAGCAGTCATCCAAGAATGATGCTTGGTACATCACAAGCACTAAGTAAATAATTTAGATTTAGCGACTTAAATATATTTTCTTTTCCACAACAGGGACAGAAAACGGTTAAAGAACTGTAATAACTTAATGACCAGTAGAGGGCAATAAAGTTAGTTTTTAGACCCACTTTCTGTCCCAGTTCTCATCTGCAAAGACTTTCTCTAGAGTAGTCTCATTTGGTCTCCTGATTTAACTTTAATTCAGCTACCAGCCTTTCGTACTCTCTCAGAAGCCCCATCTGGGCCTCTATAATAGTGTGTGTATAAGGGGACGCACCAGCAGACTGGCTGGTGTGCATTGATTTATGCACCATAGCTCTCTCTGTTTGGTTAATCCTCAGCCTAATCAAAACCACTTGACAAGAAGTAATCCTGAGAAATGAAAGACTACAACAGAACCACTGAGTACGATGTGGGCTAGGGCAGACATTTGGCTTTAAGCTACATATACAATAAAACACCAATATCATGTAAAATAATCACCCTCAACACATGTGTACATATATGCTTATAAATAAGATCAGAAGAAAATGCAAATTGTGGTTATTAATACATGGCTTAGTGAGGAGGTAATTCATGGAATAGCAAGGGTTTTTATCTTATCCATGTTTTCTTACTTTTTCCAGATTTTTATAGTGCATATATATTTCTTCTAGATAAATATATATTATGTGGCACTTCCCACTAACAATTTAGGAATGAGGAGGAAGGCATGACTGGTTTTCCAGAAACAAACTTTAGCATTCGCCAGGCTCCCCTCCATGGGAAGGCGAAGGCCATCCAGAGAGCCATGGACATGCCACTGACTTATTATCCAGTGTTCCCCAGGGGTCACGGAGCCACGTGTTGTCTCACACATTCCTCCATCTATGTGGAGCTGGCAAGTAACAACAGCTCTAAGGAGGGACTTTTCTTCTCTATATTTCACTTTCTTTCTTTCTTTCTTTCTTTCTTTCTTTCTTTCTTTCTTTCTTTCTTTCTTTCTTTCTTTCTTTTTCTTTCTTTCTTTCTTTCTTTTCTTTTCTTTTTTTTTTTTTTTTTTTTTTTTTTTTTTTTTTTTTTTTTTTTTTAGAGAGAGAGAAAGGGAGAGAAAAAAATATCAACATGAGAGCAAACATGGATCGGCTACCTCCTGCACACCCCCTTCTGGGGATCAAGCCTGCAACGCCAGCATGTGCCCTGACCCGGAATCAAACCCCGGTCTCTTGGTTCCTGGGTCAATGCTCAACCACTGAAATGGCCGGGACATTTCACTTTTAGATGTTGCATTATTCTATTTCCACAGAGCCCGAATTTTCTCCTACGTTATTTTTAGTCATCTTTGCACAGGGGGAAACAAGTCAGTCAGGGTTTCTGGCACGCCAGCTTTTCACAAAGAGAACGCAGAGTAGAGCTTCCCGCCAGTCCCAGGAAGCCCGGGGTTCACGGGAGCTCTTTCATCTGCATCCAGTTAAAATGTCCCCTGCTAGGAACCCGCCGTTGGAAAAGGCCTTACTGTAAGGACTGGACGCAGAGGCTCAATTGTTGCTTCAGCTCCTCCTCCTTCTCATAGGACTCGAGGACACTGTGCGCTGTGTCGTGGTGATAGCAGTAGATTTTGTAAGTGTCTTCCAGCGGCCCTTTAATCTGCAGGAACACTTCTCCTGGCAAATGCAAAACAAAGGCAAAATGATATCAAGTCAGACCCCACAGGGACGTCACATACTTACTATTCAGCAACACTGACTAGTTGGATGGGTACCAGTTTATCCCAGGGTTATCCAGCAGCGGTGGGAGACATTACTGACCTTCCCCCCTTTTCTTTTCCTTTTCGCCTCCCTCTTTCCCCTCTCCCTTCTTTTTCCCTCCCTTCCCTTCTTTTATAAGCCAAGGATAATGAGCATAAGGGAGAGAGGCGGCCGGTGAAAGATGGTTTTCTCAGCGACGACTGTGCACGTGGTTGGTGTGCAGGAACCTGGCGAAGGGCTGCCTTTGAGGTCCGGTCTGTGTGGGTCCAGATTGGCCTGTGCTGCCAACATGGACAGGTTGTAACTTGGACAATTTATTCTCGCCTTCTGAGCCTATTTCCTCACTTAGAAAATGGGAACAATAACAGACCCAACTTCATAGGGTCCTTATTAAAATTAAGGACACTGTGTGTGTGTGTGTGTGTGTGTGTGTGTGTGTGTGTGTGTGTGTGTGTGAAGTTCAGAGTCCACTTACATAGTAAATGCTCAACATGGAGCAGCTATTGTTATTTAATGAAAGTATGGGAAGTGACAGTTTAGGCACTGATATGACATTTTCATATATATATTCCACCAACATTTCCTGAGGTTCTTTGAAAGGCAAGCAAGGTAGTTTAAATAAAGTATTTCCTTAAATGTTATAATAAAAAGATTTGGCCATTAGTTTTGTTAAAATAACGGGTATAATAGATAATGTTAATAGGGTAACACTATAAACAAGAGCTATGACTGTCTGCTTTATAAAGTAACTTGGGCAAATTGTGTCCTGGCATTTAAGAAGTTATTTTGATACTCTGATAAAATTGGGTCTCTGACAGCTCAAATAGGTATTGAACAATGGTTTGACTTAATCACCCACTCCTTCACTTAAAAATGTGTGGTAAGTATCCATTACCCTACCCTGCACCTTGTTAAGTTGATTTGGGATACACTCAAAAGATATGTGATAGGGTCTGCTCTCAAAAGCATTGCAGATTTGGACTTGATAATGATTTAGGCTGAATTGATTTCGAGCAATATGGACTTACTAGTCTGGCCCTATTATACTAACAACTAGTCACTCGTCCTTCAGAAATATAAATGCCCTTTGTATTTTCAACATGTTTTGCTCATATTAACAGCTCAACTTTCTGTATATATGAAGAGATAATAGTAAGAGGTTATTTGCCCTTATTAACTAAGAAGAGACAAATCTAAGTTTAAAAGAAATAAATGATTTTCCCTAAATCCTAGCACCAGGAACTTATTCCTAGTCCAGTACTGCTATGGTTGGTGTTAATGGAATAATTAGTGGAATAAATAGAAATATTAGGATGATAGGTAGCAGGCGATTTATTCATTTTGTGTTCACAAATTGTCATTTGATCCTCATGTCTTTTGTTGCAAAGCCAGGATTAGAGACCATATTCTTCTCTCTCTCTCTCTCTCTCTCTCTCTCTCTCTCTCTCTCTCTCTCTCTCTCTCTCTCTCCATTATCCCTCCACACATCAGAGCTTTGCTGGATACTATACAAAGTGATGCAGTTAGAAAGAATCAGAAATCACTGTCATGTAGCATTTGTGTGGTGACTTGAGGTATGACTTTAAAAAATTATTTCCACCTCAATTCCATCATTTGTAAAATTGGAGATGAGCTTGAGAATTAAATGGGATGTGAAACGTGCCCGGCATTGACAAGTTGCTCAATTAATGTCATTCGTCTCTTAATGTTGCTTTACTATCTCTAGAACTAAAACACCAGTCCTTCCTTCTCTAACTCATATCCAGCCAATGGAAGGCTTTTCTTTCCTTTTCATTATATGGGATTTCCCTGTGATTGTAGACTGTGTGTGTGTGTGTGTGTGTGTGTGTGTGTGTGTGTGTGTGTGTGTTGACTTCTTCAGAAACTTAGCAGCTGTGAGAATCTTTGGGAATGGATATATGAAGAATTCTTCTTTTGTTCCCGGGTTTGTACTGAGTTGATGGTTCTCACAATGTAGGTCTTGTAGATTTGCTCTTCAAGACAGCAACACACCCAGTAAGAAACAGAGCCGTTATAAAATAGGATAGGGACTAAATTTAGTTGGGCAAAAGATGCGGAGAGCCTCCCACGGACAGAGCCAGGTGGCACATGGGGTGAGGCCCTGGGCTGGGTGGAGGAATAGGCCTGGCAGTGGGAGTGAGCAGCAGGCGCTGAGACGGTCAGGAGCGAGTCTGGAGAGAGGCTCTGAGTGTACACAGCCCAGCACAACATGTGTGTTTACTACAAAGCAGCAGAGAAACAAAAGAAAGAAAGAGGTAAGCACGCTCATAAATCCACAACAGAACCAAGTCAGAAAGTCAAAAAACAAAGGAAAAGACATTTATTTCACACACAATGAAACCATTAATTGTGAATTCCTTTGTATTTTCTTTAACACAGTGGTCTTGTTTGAAAGAATGTTTATCTCCCCTTGACCGCAGTCAAAGGTTTTATTCTTTCCCAAGTAAAATTCTGTCGGGGCTCTAATCATAATTATTAAAGTTAAAAGGTATGTAAGTACTCTAATTGGAGCCATTTATTCACCCAAAGGCCACTTACAGCACTGGCGGGCAGAATATTTGATTTTCTCCCAGCCTTACCAATGTATTCTGCTTCATAACAGTGCAGATGAAGCCATGTGTCTGGCAGGAAAAAAAAAAAAAAAAAAAAAAAGATTTCGTTTCCACGGTAACATAACTCGCGGCTGCGTTTCTTTAGCGGTGAAGGGCAACTCCTCTATCTAATGTATGTGGGCTTGAAGGGATGATGATTAGAAGTGGTGAAGGGACTGAGCCAAGACCAGGGAAGGTAATTTCACTTCTGGCTGCCTGTCACAAAGGCACCAGAATCCTCTAAAATAAATATGACTGTGGTGTGCTTCTTCTTTAAAAATCCTACAACCTGACATTCTGCACTGGCTGGCATGCAAAAGGAGGCAAAAAAAAGAATGCGCTCTTTTAAATTTCCTATTCATCTCCTTTAAAAACAACTCTCAAGGATGTTGAGTGCATTTTCTGTCTTGGTGTCTTTACTCCTGTGTTGCAGGTTGCTCCCTTCACTGATGTAAATATCAATATATTCATGTTCCCCTTGCTGGCCCACCTCTTCTTTACCTCCAGACCAGCATGTCCATGCCAGGATGTGCCAGACCAAACCAAGAGGTCTCTGAATTATCCTGACCCCACTCCAAGATGAACTTCCCCTCAGGGAAGTAAAACAGGGTAAGCAAATGATAGTAGAGCAATCTTCTTGTCCTAGGAAAATGGCATCCAATTAAAAGAAGTAAAGTCTTCACTTCATCCTTATTTGGCAACAATTTCATGAGTGATGGTCATGCACCAAGCACTTTGGGAGCTACCACATACCCAAAGATCCAGCACTGCCCTCAAGGGGCTTAGGAAGGGAGAGAGAAGAGCTAACTCATCTACCACACAATGTCAATAGAGCTGTGAAACACAGAGAGTCACCTATTCTGCTCTTTTTTCTTTTCTTTTTTTTTCAACTGCTGGGAAGTCAGTAAGTATCTTAGCTGAATATAATCTTTAACAGAAAAGTTTGTCCACATATGATTTTAGTTGTTGTTGTTAATCCTCACCCAAGGATATTTTCTATTTATTTATTTATTTATTTATTTATTTATTATTTTAAAATTTCTTCACTGATTAAGGTATCACACACCGTCCCCATCCCCCCACTTCCATCCCCCACGCCTCCCCACGAATGCCCTCACCCCCTCTTGTCCCTGACCACTCCCATTAATTTTTTGAGAGAGTGTGAGGGGCAAGGAGAGATACACAGAGAGAAACATTGATGTGAGAGAGACACATCGATTCATTTGCCTCCTTTATGTGCCTGACCAGGACCGGGGATCAAGCCTGCAACCAAGGTATACGTCCTTGACCGGAATTGAACCCAGAATCCTTCAGTCCTCGCGCCCAGCCTCCATCCGCTGAGGAAAACCATTAATGGCCCATTCTGTTCTTGAAGACCTTGAGCTATTTCCATAACAGTCTGCCTTTGAAATAGGCGCTGAGTGAGGGCAAAAGTACAGAGACACATTGAGGGAGCAAGCTCTGTTCAGAGACTGCCAGCAGCGGGCTCATACAGCTGCCGATGCCATGTCCATGGGAGGTTTCAGAAGAGGCTTCATTGGCCGGCAAGCGGTCAGGTCCAGAAGGACCTTGTGTATCAGCAAGGAGCTGGAACTCCAGCCTGAAGGTGATGGAGAAACACTGATGGGCTTTAGGCAGGGGCCTAGCATGGTTGTATGTCCTTCAGAGAGATTAGTCTGGAACTCAATCATATGAAAGTTGAAATTTGGGAAAGAGTTAGTGAGACAGGAAAAGAGAAACCAATTGAAAGGCTTCTATAATAATACAAGAAGTTACCAATGAGGGCTAAAACAAGAAGTTATAGCAGTTATAGCAGAGAGTGCTCGATTTACCAACAACCATCCTTCAAATTCTGGTTTTACCATTTACTCTTGTGACATTTGGAAAAATGACTTGACTTCTCTGTTTCTCAATTTCCTCATTGAGAAATTGGAATGATAACAATTGTAGGCTTGTGTGAAGATTAAACGAGTTAAAGTATTTAATGTATTTATATCAGCAGCTTGAATGTGCAAATACTGAATAGATGCTAGCTATAACCACTAAAGCAAAAGCAGGAAGGTGAAGAGGGAAAGAAAACAGATATTTAGCACATGTGAGAAATAAAGAGGGCATATTCGGTGTCCCTCAGGATTCTGGTTTCAGTGACTATGGATGTACAATGAGGACAAGATAAGGAGAGAGTTTAAGTGGAAAGATAATGAGTTTAATTTTAGAGTTTGAATCACCCAGAGTATATTCAAGTAGAAGAATCCTTGTAGGCTTGTATAATGTCTAAAATATATTCCAAAAGGAAGTTCTGTGGTTCTAAAAACAGTTATTATCAAGACAGTACTTAGAATGCAGAGAAGGGGTGGGATGGCTCCAAGGACAGAGGGTGGATGTGGCCCACTCCCTGGAAAGAAAGTCTGAGGTCAGGTGAGATCTTAACAGCCTCTGGCTGTCACCTCCCTGAGTTCCATACACAAGTGAGAGGAGTTTACAGGCAGCTTTTACCCAGGAGGGCCAAGGAGAGCTTCCCACATCTGCTTATCCTCTGTGGACAAGCCCCGCTGCTGGGACCAAACAAGGCAGTAGCTTAGCCTGCCAAAATGCCAGAACACTTCTTTCTTTGGTCTCAGCCTCCTTCTGTTCTCCAGCAAAGAATAGGGTGAGGAAGGGAAGTGAGAAGGAAGAGGATGAAGGGGTTAAGGATGCTTGCAGAAGCCACCATTCTTTGCCCTTGGTCTCATTTAGTTCCTACCTCACTTGGGGATAAAACATACTAAAAAAAAAGATACCCCAGGGACCCTGATTAAGGTTATGAAATTCACATTGAAGGCAGGTGCCAGGTGGTGGTGCATGCAGATATGGGATTTAAGCAAGCAAATCCCAACTTCAAGATTAAAATGGCGACCTGCAAGAAGGAAGGGAGAGAGAGTGTGTGAGAAAGTAAGGGGGCGTGTGTGGACATATGTGGTGTGTGTGTGTATGAGCTAGGGACAGTCAGATCCTGCAGGTCTTCTAAGGAGCTGTCAAAACGGGCAGTCTTAGATGGCGAAATTCTGCTGCCACCATGGAAATTGCAGGGGCAGCCAGCACAGTCACAGACACCACGTCATCTTGAAAAACAGAGCTGCTTGAGACTAGGTTCCTGGCCTCAGCACCGTCCAATCTGGTCTCTGTCACAAACTGGGACCCTACAGCCACTGGGGATAGCAACCTGAGACCACAGCTGCAGACTCACAGACACCAAGAATCCAGACATCCTGGCTGCAGATTTCTGTGAGTCACAGAGCCCATCCCCCGCCCCACAGGCTCAGTGCAGCACCATAGGAACTGCTTGACCTGCCCCTCACAGGGTGCTGCAGCTCCACTGCGGGAATTTGAGCCTGGGAGCACACAGACAGTGGGAATCTGTTCCCAGCAATGCAATCAGGTGACCAAACCCCACACCCCCACTGGGCGGCAGTGCCACCTGACTTTGATTCTGGGCAAGCATACACAGAAGTCTTTTTTCCACAGCGCATGAGTGGACCTCCTGCTGACGCAGTATGACTGTACAACTGGTCCCCCAGGGACCCTGATTCTCAGAGCGAGAGGCAGCGCTGAACACCAGTGACTTGACTCTGTTTCTCATTGTGTGCTCCTGGGGTTCCTGATTCCCAGTGAAATCACACTAAGAGCCAGTGACTCTTAATTCTTGGCGCATGCATATACAAGGACCCTGACTCTCAGCATGAGGCCACACAAAGCAACAGAGATTCTGATACTCAATTCTTGGTGCGGTCAGTGAAAGATAAATACCACATGAACACACTCATTTATGGATAATAAAGAATATTACAAACTGTTGAACAAAAATCCAGGCAAAGAAGCATCAAACAGACTGTGGAACTACAGCGGGAAGGTAGGGTAGGATTGGGGGGTAAAAGATTAACCTAAGGACTTGTAACCATGTATAATATATAAGCACAACCAACAGACGCAAGACACTGGGGGCAGGGGGACGAGGGCAGGTGCTGCGTGGTAGGGGAGGCGGGCCAGTGGGGGAAGGTAGTGGGGAGGAAAAACAGGAGACATATGTATTATTATTTGTAATACCTTAAACAATAAAAAAATTAAAAGTAAAAAAAAATTAAAAATAAAGCAAGCCAATCCCTTGAGTATCAATTTTATTAAGATATTTTTGGGGAAAACCATTATTTTCATATAAAGCAGTAGAATTGAACATTTACATGAATTTTTAAGATAAAATGAGACTACAAAGCTACTTCATGCCTGTGACTTCAGGCCATAATTCTACATTCCCTGGGGCTCATCATATTTCTCTTCTGAAAACAGGAACATTTTAGTAAAAGCTTTTCAGAAGCACTACAGAAAAGCGTGTTCATTGGATTGGACAGTTCTGAGGTCTCTGGTGACATGGTAACAGCAATTTCAGAGGAGTGGTTTCAGGAGGGAAAGAGAGATGAGGAATGGGAGCAGTGATGGGATCTGGACAGTGCAGAGAAAAAAACAGAGAAAGGGAGGGCACCAGAGTGGCGTGTGGGCCCTGCCTCATGGCCACCACTGTGTCCAGTGACAAATAGGATAGTGCCGGGGTCGGCAAACTGCAGCTCGCGAGCCACATGCAGCTCTTTGGCCCCTTGAGTATGGCTCTTCCACAAAATACCATGGCCTAGGTGAGTCTATTTTGAAGAAGCAGAGTTAGAAGAAGTGTAAGTTTAAAAAATGTGTCTCTCAAAAGAAATTTCATTCGTTGTACTGCCGATAGTTGGCTCTGTTGACTAATGAGTTTGCCGACCAGTGGGATAGTGTCATAACTGACATGGAGTCTCTCAAAGGAGAGGCTATCGCATTGCTGAGGCAGCACACACCCAGCACATCTGGCAGCGGGAGGTGACCTGGCAGCTGGCAGCACACACGGGACATCAGTGGGTAGTGAAGTTGGATGGTATATAATACATAATATGACCTGTGTTAGGAAGGGAGCAAGGGTTCCCTTCTCACTGTCCATAATTACTGACACTCTTAGGGGAAAATCAGGCTCTTACTGTTTGTCTGAATCATGAGGTTGGACTGGATGCTCTTTAAATCCAGTGCTAAGTTTGAGGGTACGGTTGTTTAGATTAATGGTAACTCACAGTCTCCTCCTGCAACTTTCTGACATCCTGGATACTTCAACTCAGATAGGGATTTTGATAGCAACTGGCACATTAAGAAAACATTGGCTCTTAGAGGTTGACTAGGCTTATTGTGGTGAGCATTTTGCAATGTAAACATGTAAGGAATCATTGTATTATATATCTAAAACTAATATAATGTTACATGCCAATTATACCTCAACAAAATAAGACACTGGTTCTCTGAGAGTTGAAAGTTAAGGTTTCCCCTGGCTGGCTTAGGAAAAGAAGCCCTAACTTTGCCCCTTCTCCAGGCTGGTAACAGTGAGGTCTCTGTTCTTAGAACAACGCATAATTCTCTGTTCATCACATCTTAGTAAGCACTTCTCTTGAGATGGCTTGCCTCTGCTACAGCCAGTTGCTCTATACTATCCATCAGCCTTTGAAAACGGCCTGGGAAAAGCCACAGGTAGACTCTGCGCCAACAGAATAATTGCCGACTTCCCTGTGTGCTGGACAGTACACTGAACACGTCTCATTATCTCCATCTGCCCTTCATTTCATTCATCCAGGACATGTCTTTTGAGGACACTGTTTTAAGAGCAGGTGATACAACAGCAATAAAACAGAAAAGAATTCCCCCCTTGTGGTTCTATGTCCAGGAGGGGGTGTGCTCCGTGTCTTGTATCTTTCTTCCATGGAGGACTAGCTATCCCCACTTGAAATATGAACAAATGAATGTGGCATCCATTGTTAGCTGTTTATCCATTCTTCTTCTTCCCCCCCCCCCCCCCAAATGAACAGAATGCTAAAAATACAGACTTTTTCCAACTTCTGATAGGTAGGGGTGGCCAAGTGTATGTACAGGTATGTGTTTTTGTATGAATGTATATGTGCACAAAATGAAATGTGTGTGAAATGAAACCATGATATATAGGAGGAGGTCCCTGAGAAGGGCTTCTGTCCCCACCCCACCCCCAATGAAAAAACCTTGGGAGGAGGTGGTTTTGTTGGTATTTCCTGCAGGAAGCATGCTTGGCAGTAGAGGAACCATCTTAAGGCAATGAAGCCAAATGCCAAATACTATGAAGGAAAAAGCTGCAAGGAGCCAGCAGGCAGCTGCCCCAGTGAACTACTGAATTATAGATTTATTGTTATTTGAGGGGGAAGTCGCTATTTGGTTAAGTCCGTTGGGCGATGTTTCTATTCCAAGCAAGAAAGTGTAGTCCTCACCCACCCACAGAGCTGGCAGTGACAGCGCCAGAATTAAAACAGACCTTCTCGCTCCAAAGGCCGCGATCTTTCCAGGCTATTGTGTGCCTTAAAGGTCTGCACCTCTGCCAACCACTTCTCATGTTCTCTTGCTGGCGGCTGGGAAAGTGTTCGGGAACTCGGAGAACTCTTACACTCATAGAATGTAGTACTTTATTTCCATGTGTTTTCTGTGAAGCATCTGACGTTTCACAGCTCCATTCAAAGGCACAGCTACCCCACTGACCTTCATCAGCCAGCCCCAGCAACAGAACAGCCCAGAACGTAATGCTCTCCTTGCTTAAGGAAGTGTGGAACCTAGTAACAACCCACTCAACTTCTGCTTTTTATCACAAGAAGTAAGTCCTCATAGTCCTGAGATCCATGTTCACCTCACTTCTGTCCTGGTTGGTACCTGTCTTCTGCCAGTTTTCTCTTTCCTGTGTGGATGGATGTGTACTTGATCCAGAAGCCTTCCCTCTTTTTTCTGTCATATTCTTCGAAGCTGACAGTTTCCCTGTTACTGCCAGCCTTTGGAATAAAATGCTCTGGCCTTGCTGCTTCTGAGTCTCCCCCTGCCAGCCTCACCCATTCCAATGCACAAGATTCTTCAGACCTGTCCTACCTGGGCACAATTCACTGGTCACACCTGGCTGTGTTCTGAGTAAGACACACACACACACACACACACACACACACACACACACACACAGTAACAATAATAATAGTAGAAAAATTATTCAGGTGAGCTCATTTGTGGCAACACCACATGAGTTGGCAATAACAATGCTCTTCTCACAAAATCTGCAAAAGGCACAGATCGTCTAACAGGGGCCTGCAGGAGGCAGGGCCTTAGCAGAGCAGAGTGCTGCCGTGGAACAACGGTATATCGTCTGCTACACCTTCAAAGAATGGACACCTCTCCATTGCCTTTCTCTCCAAGGATGCACTCACCCTCAGGAAGGACCTATGAGAGATTGCAGTTCCTGTCCCCCAACTTCTTTCAGCTCTGGTTCTCAGCCCAGAGTACATGAGGTGGGCACATAAAGTGGACTTTAACATATTTGAGCTCAGTTTTTTTCTTTCACACTATGGAACATGACAACATTTCTGAAAATGCATAGAAGAAGGCATAGCCCAGTTTTGCTGGCCTATTGCTATGTGACAAGGCACCCTAGAATTTAGGGCCTTGAACCAGCACCTGTTTTGATTTTCTCACAGGATTGTGTGGGTTGGCCAGGATCAGCTGTGGGGTTCCACTGGATGTCTCCTGGGGCTACAGTCAATAGAGGACTTATCTGGCTACATGGTCCAAGATGGTGCGTTCTCAAGTCCGGCACCTTGCCAGGGACAGTGGGAAAGGCTGGGCGAAGATGGGATGCTGGGACAGCTGGGCCATGGTCTAAGTCTACACAATCTCAGGTCTGATCTCTCTCCAGGGACCTCACTGTGTAATATTCCAGCAGGGTAGCTGGATTTCAAAATAGCAGACTTCCCAAATCATAAAGGTGGAAATTGCCAACTTCTCTCAAGTTGTTGACACAGTGACTCTCAGGGCCATCCACAGACAAAAATGGGACTAGACCACAGAGCAGTGTGACTACTGGGAGGCTTGGTCCATGGAGGACCATCTTTGGAAAGTGGCCACTGCAACTGCATTCCATTCTACCAAATGTCCAAATGGTATTTGATATGTTAAATAGCTCTTCACAGAAAAACATGTGTTGCCATAGTAGATATGTGAATTACCAAGTTGCATATATATTAGTAGCATTTAGAGACCACACACACCCAGTGATTCTGATTTGTTTGAAAAACGTGATTAGGACCTCTCGGGGGAAAATTCACATTTTATTCAATTGTTACATACATTAAAAAATCAAGTTTTGCAAATAGATAATATTCTCAGGATAATAAGTAAAATCCTCTTCCTGGTTTATCAGGAAAGTTTCTCTTTGACAGTAGAGCTGTGAAACACAATGCATGTCATCTAAGGACAGAAAAATAGGACACCTGTGCTTTTCATTTTGTGGTAACCTGATTTTGGAATATTTCACCAAGAATCAGTTTATCTTATGAAATGTAAAAACTTTGGTGAAAGATGTTTAGTAATGGGAATTGCCAGTTAATTCTGCATTGATATGGCTAAGACGGATGGGTTATGGAAGCTCCTTGGCACTACCCTCCAGCCACTTAAAAAAAATTTTTTATTGATTTCAGAGGGGAAGGGAGAGGGAGAGAGAGATAGAAACATCAATGATGAGAGAGAATCATTGATCAGTTGCTTCCTGCACACCCCGCACTGGGGATTGAGCCTGCAACCCGGGCATGTGCCTTTGATCTGTAGGCGATGCTCTATCCATTGAGCCAAACCAGCCAGGGCCACTTTGTGTATATTTATTTATTTATTAACGTGGCCATTCAACTTATTGGTAATCAATTTGATAAATACTAAAAACATTTATTGGGGTGACAGTGGTTAACATGATCATATAGGTTTCAGGTGTGGGCTTCTATGTTACAGATCTGTATATTGCACTGTGTGCATTTCCCACACTCTCCTGCCTTGAGGCCTTTATGCCGTTC
This sequence comes from Pipistrellus kuhlii, assembly GCF_014108245.1. NCBI lineage: Eukaryota > Metazoa > Chordata > Mammalia > Chiroptera > Vespertilionidae > Pipistrellus > Pipistrellus kuhlii. The sequence continues at coordinate 132,445,960 of NW_023425404.1, forward strand.
GTCATTTAGAAAGTGATTTATTCCAATATCCACCTTCCTACATCCTTCAAGTCCCAACCCTACATCCACTTCCCAAATCCAGTTTCTTCTCATCATCTGAGTTGAATTAATCTCTTTTCAGTGTATTAATTAGCTATTGCTGCAATCGTCCCCAAATTGACAGGCTTAAAACAACACAGTTTGTCTACAGTTCTCGGGGCTGACAATTTGAGGAGGGCTCAGCTGGGATGGCAAGTCTCCATGTGTGCATTGGGCGAGTTTATTCACACACTCGCAGTCTGTGGCAGGGGGCCAGCTGGCTGAGGAGGTCTTTACTCACATGGGCAAGGCCTTGATTGTGTTGACTGGAATGACTGGGTAATTTGAGCCTTCTCTCTCCCCATGCTGAGAGCGCATGCCACAAGGCTGCTGTAGGAAATCATGATTGCCACATTTCATTGGCCAAAGCAAGCCACAAGGCTAGCCCAGATATAAAGGGTAGGGTGTGTGTGTGTGTGTGTTGGGTGTGTGTGTGTGTGTGTGTGTGAATAAAAATATGACTCCTACTCTATTTTTCAAAAATGGGCTTAATGTTTTAATATTTTATTTTAAGTAATCTTCCTATTTTTTACAAGCCATCTCAAAGTATAAGTTACAATTAGTAAAATTGAAATTCTGAATATCTTTGTTTTCTCTGTAAACCATAATGTTTTTAACTCTTTATTTTTAACTAATTTTATACTGAGAGGAGAAAAGTTGCAAAAATAGTACCAATAGGCTCCAAATATTCCTCACTCAGCTTTCCCAATGTCAACGTCTTACACAGCCTAGTGCAGTTGTCAGAAAAAAGAAATGAAGGTTGCTTCAGTACATTTAACCAAACTACACACCTCACTTGAATTTCAACACTGGTGTCCCTTCACTGTTCTAGAATCTATCCGGGCTTCCACTTGCATTTATTTGTTACTTCTCCTCAGGCTCCTGCAGCCTTGAAAAGACTATAGTTTCTCAGTCCTATTTTATCTTTAATGACTGACATTTTACCGTAGAAGAGGATGATCAATAATTTTGTCAAGTATCCCTCATGTGAGTTTGCCTATATTTTCACACGGTTGCACATGTTTTGGACAAAAGTACCACAGATGTGATTTTTTTTCCCCTTCAGCACATTGTATTACAGTTTCATGGTGTGCATATGTCTTATTTCCTGGTATCATTGACCTTGATCACTTGGTTAAGATGTTTTCTCTCTGGTTTCTCATTGTGAAATTACCACCTATCTTCCCCTTTGAGATTAATCAATACCTAGGAGATACTTGGAAACTATTAAAAATATATTTCTCCTCAAACTTTCATCCATTAAATCTAGCATTGATCAGTGGGTTTTTGTATATAACAATTATGATTATAGAGTTTGTCTAATAGTCAATTTCTATTTTCTTCTTTCCTTCTTCATTTATTCATTGAAATATATCATAAGGAAGAGCTTTCATTTCTCCTCATTTATCTGTTTATTTTACCCTATGAATTAAAATCTAATACAGGCATTATTTATTTTGCTGCTTAAATATGTAAACCATAATATTTTAAATTTGGAAAATACTTCTCTGTGAGCACAGAGGCACCTAATAAGCTCAGAGAAAATTCTGCTAAATAGAAGATACTCAAGTTATGATTACAAATCTCTCTATATTAAAATGTGTAAATATTTGGGTGCAAATGTTTTGACAGATACTGTCTTTGCCTCCATTTGTATGTGTGTGTGTATGTTTTGTTTATTTGTTTGTTTGTTGTTATTTTGGAAAAATTAAGTTCACCAAATAAACTGTTTTTATTTATGGTTTTTGAATATTTTCCAAACATATATATTATGAAACCTGATACAGAATGTTAAATAAGAGCTCCATCAAAAGCTTCTTTCCATAAGTCATGCTTTCCAAAATATAATCACAAAATTTCAAAATTAAATATTTTATACAATATGAACTCTCATTGTTTAATTTTTTAAGTTAATTCCTTTTTCATAGGGATACATTTTCTTGTCTTCCCATTTGAATTTTTTTTCAGTAATTGCAATTATAAAGATTAAAAAGCTGAAATTACTCTTTTCCTTTGCGTGTTGAATGTTTTAACTAAAAACTTTCAAATAATTTTGAACAAAATGCAATTTCCAAAAGCTGACTAGTGACCATCAGCAAAGAAAATGTGACATGAATAGGATTATTTTTTAAATTAACATCAATTTTATCTTCCAAATATTGTATGTAGTTCTTTCTAACTTTGTACATATAAACCTATGTGTGAAGTTTTACTAATTAGTTAATGTAATGCTGGAAACCAAATCAGTTTCACTGAAAAAGAGATGTTGACAGGAAGCCAGGAAGGCTGGTCAACAACCTTAATTGCTCTAACCTTTAGTTGAGATTATGTTAGCTGAAGCAGAATCTACCTTATTTGTCCTGTGTAAGTTTCTGTTATTTCCTGCCCAGGGGCTACATGTAAATTTCTGTTTATCTTGCCTAAGATGTTTTCCCCAAAGCCTCAATAAAAGGGGATGGCAGGGCCAGAGCAGGAGTAGTTCTCCCACTAGAGTTGGACTACCGCCTGGACCCCCAAATCGCCAAATTGAATTTCTTCAAGTCTCTTTTCATTTGTGTGCGGCCCTTCTCCAGAACCTGAACCCTGAAGTGGAACTCTTTCTACGCGGGCCGTGAAAGAGAGTCCTATAATGTAATAGCATAGCTTTATTACATGAGAACCATCATCAATCCCAGTACATTTCTGCTCCATAGATTTATTTTACAGTAAAAAAAAATATTTTATTGTGATGCTAAATTCCATCAAAATTTGCATTCACAAGTTTAATTTTTAAAGTTACAGAAGCCTTTACAATAAGGTCAGAAAATTCAACTTTGACACAATCAACTCCCAAAAGCTTTTCTTTGATTCTGTGAATTGAATTAAACACTTTTTAAGTTATTATTAGAATTAATTGATTTTATATATTTTTAACTGTCATAATTGGATTGTCTACAAAGTTCTGATTATGATGTCAACTCATGAACAGGCATTGTTTTATATTGCTCACAGGCCCACCCAAGGAAACTTGGAATAAAAAAATGAGAGAAATTATCTAAGTATATGTCTGTTGTCTCCTTGGGTAAGTTTATTCCTAGGTATCTTAATTTTTTTGTTGCAATGGTAAATGGGATTGTTTTTTTTAAATTTCTCTTTCTGTGAGTTCATTATTGGTGTATAGAAAAGCCATAGATTTCTTGGCTTTAATTTTGTATCCAGCTACATTGCCGAATTCATTTATTAAGTCTAGTAGTTTTTTGATGGAGTCTTTGGGGTTTTCTATATACAATATCATGTCATCTGTGACTAAGAAGAGTTTTACTTCTTTTCCAATTTGGATGCCTTTTATTTCTTCTTCTTATCTGATCACAATGGCTAGTACTTCCAGTACTATGTCAAACAGGAGTGGTGAGAATGGGCATCCCTGTCTTGTTACTGTTCACAGGAGAAATGGTTTTAGGTTTTGCCCATTGTGTATGATGTTGGCTGTGGGTTTGTCATATGTGGCTTTTATTATGTTGAGGTATGAACCTTCTATTCCCCCTTGTGCTGAGAATTTTTATCAGGAAAGGGTGTTGGATTTTGTCAAATGCTTTTTCTGCGTCAATGGATATGATTATATTGTTTTTATCTCTTAGTTTGTTTGTGTGGTATATCACATCTGTTAATGTAAGATAACTGTCACCTGACCTAAAAAGTCAAGCTGCATGGGATGACTTGTAAATACACCTTCTGCAGCTGCACGCAAACATTATGTGCACTTTGGGTTAAAGACACGGGTCAGATTTCAACAAGTGGGGTCCAGGTTGAGAAAAAGATTCAAGGTGGAAGTAACAACATGAACAAAAAGCATGGATAGCAAATGCCAAATGTTTTAAACTAATGGGCACCGCCTTTAATGTAATGACTTTCTCGGCAGATTTTTGTATTTTGATTGTCTTATGGACCCCATGATGGATGGTGAGTATTTTGTGTTTTCTTTGTTTATCATCAATGTTCTTGAGAAACAGAAAAGTCAATACTTAATTTTTTTTTAAGCATGTGTACACTAACCCTTGTTTCTGAATTGGTTTATTGCCAAGTAAAATAGTTATAGATTTTATAGACAATAAAAAGTTACAAATTTAGAGCATAAGATAAATGACTAACCTACTGTAGTAGCAGCATCCAGATGCTCTGTGGCAGGACAGCTCAGCCCCTGCCTCCCATACATATTGCACTTACACCCAATCTTTAATTCCATACATGTCCCACTCAACCCATTGACGGTTATCCTGGTGGCTTCATGCCTCTCATAGGCCATGGCATGGGACACCTAGCATAGGCTATGACACAACTGGCTTCTCTATCAGCGGAGAGCAGGATCTGCAGTATCAAATCTCTCTCTCATCCCCAGCAGAACAGGAAACAGTTAGCTGTTGCTAGCTACTCATGTTCAAATGCCGTTCTATTAGCCAATGCCCTGCATGCTACATTTCAAAGGAAGATGTAAGCTTCCTTGAGACTAGAAAAGGTGGGGAAAGGAGAGATGGGCTGTCTTTCAATGTTTACCATATGTTGCAGCAAGAATTCTGTCAAATGCACCTGTCTCTTACCCTCTACTACTAGGAGACACTGGGTCAGAAATTGAAGTACAATGTAGAGGTCTTACCAAATCTCTTGAAATGCAACTATTAATAATGATCCTCCTTTAAAAAGGAGGAAATCCAAGGCAAATGCTAAACTGGACTGAATGCTTGAACAATAGCTTGAAACCAGGATGTTCTAGGCCCTTAGTTGGCAAACTGCGGCTTGTGAGCCACGTGCGGCTCTCTGGCCCCTTGAGTGTGGCTCTTCCACAAAATACTACGGCCTGGGCGAGTCTGTTTTGAAGAAGTGGCATTAGAAGAAGTTTCAGTTTAAAAAATGTTGCTCTCAAAAGAAATTTCAATCATTGTACTGTTTATATTTGGCTTTGTTGACTAATGAGTTTGCCGACCAATGTTTTAGGCAAATTAGGCTACATGTCTCCTTCTGGGAATCAAACCCTGACCTCCTGGTTCACAGGTCAATGTTCAACCACTAGGCCACCATGGACAGTCTCCTTAAACCTTGAATTGTCTTTGACTCTGACCTCCTGGTTCACAGGTCAATGCTCAACCACTAGGCCACCATGGACAGGCTCCTTAAACCTTGAATTGTCTTTGACTCTGGCATGTACAATCAACCACTGAATCTTCTTTATGCTTTCTTTATTCTTATTGTGTCCTCCTTAGCCTAGATGCTGTTTTCCCATGCCTATATTCCTTATAATTACCTATCCATTGGTCTAGAAATCATTTCCTCATTCTACCCATTCTCTTCACAGCTACCATAGTTTTATTTATCCAGAAACTTTGTGTCTCATCACACCCTTGCTGAAAAAACTTTTAATGGCTCCTTATTGCCTGCAGAGAAAATTCCAAACTTTCATTCTGAGTATGGTCTGTTCCTATTCCATACTTACAGATCCATTTGTCTTTCCTCCTTTGCATGAATTCCTCACTCCAGCTTGACTTGATTATTCCACAAGTCCTAAATACACTTGGCATTTGGCATTTGCAATCCATGCTTTTGTTCATGCTTCCATTCAGTCTTCCCAACCTATATCTTGTTTGTTGAAATCTGACCTATATTTTAAGCCAAAGTATTGTAATATCTTCAAGAGTCCTACTCTTATTTCCCATCCAGGAATATTCTCTTTATCCTCTGAAGGTCTGCAGTTGTATAGAAACTACTCTGGTGGTATATTATACTACTACCTTCAATTCAAGGAGCTGCTTGATTGCAAACTTTTGCAGGACGGAGATGAACTCTTTCATCTTTTGATATTGAGAATGCCATGCAGCATGAGTCTGTGAGCATACTGCTGCTTAATAACTTTTCATGAAGTGAATTAATAAATTAATGGCTAATAAATCCAAAATAAAGAGATAATGAATGAAGCCTTCACTCTAGAAAATATTTTTAGAATGTATTGAAAAATACATTAATTAACCCAGGCTGCCACAGCAAAATAACACAGGCTAGGTGACCTACATAGCAGACGTTTATTTCCCATGGTTATGGAGGCTGTAGAGTCCAAGCTCAAGGTGCCAGCAGATTCAATTTCTGGTGAGGACCTTAGGAAATCTTCACATGGTAGAGGGACAGAAGGAGGGAACTCTGGTTTTTCTTCCTCTCATTATAAGGACACTAATCCCAACATGAGGGAAACCCCCTTTGGAATTCATCTGAACCTAAATTACCTCATTGGGATTAGAGCTTCAACTAATTAATTTTGGGGTAACACAAATGTTCAGTACACAATGAAGACATTTAATCACAATAAATTATTTCATTTAAGCCTGTCTGTGGGAGAATCTGTTTGAGTGAATGGGCATTGTGATCTGAAAGTCCTACAAATAGCCAGGTTGATTCACCCTTCAATAAGATCAGCCTTGTTTATTAATCTTTGGGTCATCCATAAATGCTAAACAAGATCAGTATCATGTCATTTTTATAACTCTGATGTCCACTAACAAATAAAGACATAAGGTGTGTATTTGGGTCTCTGTCTGTCTCAAACAAAAGGATTCACATCAAATGTATAATAGTGGCTTCTTATGGGGAAAACAGTGGCATTGCAGAGGCATACCACCCCATGTGCTCCTGTATTGTTTTGATATTTTTGTAATAAGCATATTTTACATATTATGTTGAAACAGAAAAATGATTTTAAAATCTTTTAAGAATTCTTGGTCTACATGGAACTATGTATATGAGATCCTAATGTGGCAACTGCCTTCAATGAGTTCATACACAGTATTCCTTTGGAAGCCCCAAGAACTGCAGAAAATAAAAACTTGGCTCAACGTATTTCCACTGACCTAGACTCTCAATTCCAATAATTACAAGCTGTTGTTATTTCTTGTGATTAAGCCCCTATCCCATTGGTCGGAAAACTCATTAGTCAACAGAGAGTCAAACCACAGCTCAAGAGCTGCATGTGGCTTGCAAGCCACAGTTTGCCCACTACTGCTCTATGGTTTTAAAAAATCTTACCAGAGACTAAATTTACTGTGAAAGTAAAAACATATCTGGAAAGCAAATATATAGAAGAAAAAAAGGGGGGGGGGGCATGGAAAAAGTTGAACTTGTGTGTCTCACAAATCATATAAACCCTTCACACAAAAAGAATTTACAATCCCCAAATCAATGGATTCATAGGCATAAATCTGGAAAACATTGTGACTAAAATCAGTAAAGCTATTGAAGGATTTAAATATTTAATTCTTTTAAGGATCAAGTACGTGTTAACCATAAAACAAAATGAGAACATCTGGAAGGCAAAGAGGTTGCAAGATTGAAAATAAAAAAGCAAATGGCATATTTAGTGTTGCTGAGAGACTTCAGCAAATGGATATCAACCCATTTCAAAATAAATACAGAGTTTTTGTAATTACCATGAGCCTGAAGAGGGGTTTAGCATTTATATGCCTCCTGGGAAGTCGGATGAGTCAGAAACATAAAACCAAAGCAAAGGAAGGGTATTGAAAGATTATTTCCTGCTGCATTGTACAACGGAGAAGAGAATAAACATACCGATTACTTGCATGGCCGGTTCCACGTCTGCTGTGGCCTCTTCCAACAATGACAGCAGCTTGGCTGATATCTGATGCACAGATTCAATATTGCTAAACAAGCTATCCACGTCCAGCCGATCAATCTGAAGAAAAACAAACACTGAGGAGCAGCTGATAGAAAGAGACGCACTGTATTCAGGATGTTCTCTCTCACAGTAAGCTTTTATATGCTAGCCCAGGCCACTTTCATCAACCATTTCTGTAAACACCTTCTTTAGGGTTTCTAGAGGAAATGTGTAGTTTTTCATGCAAGAAATTGGGATAGTGCTCTTGTTACCTCTGTCTTTTTCTTTATTTTAACTAAATTTTTTGTGAGTAGAGTGTACATCTTCATATGCTTATAAGAACCAGAGTGTGAAGAAGACTTGGGCCAGCTATTGATAGTTGGCATTTTTATGAACTGCCCTCCAGGAGGGTGTGTACCTAGGCATATAAATTTTGAACACTGCGCTGTTCACACAGCAGAAGTCAGGCCTTCCTCTAGGCAAGAAATTCTTTTCAAAGCTGCTTTAAAACATGTATGTTTTCAAACTGAAGGCAAGTAGTTGTGCTGAGCTGTCCTGGTTTTGTTTTTGTTTTTTAAAGAAATGTGAGTAGAAGTCTTTAACAAACATGTTCTGCTAATTAAAGATTCATTATAGAATTTCTTCATGCACGCCCTCAAAAACTAGTGTTATCATTTCCAGGTCTTATGGCTGGAATTTATAATAATTTTCCTATTCTTTCATCCATCCTTTTATTAAATATTTCCCGAGGACCTTGTATGTACCAAGAATAGCAACAGAAGCCAAACTCTGTGAGAGGCATTAGATGATTAGTGGGAAGATGGACAGCTATCCTAATATATCTAAAATGGAGTGTATCTTGAGTTTGCTAAAGCTTGCTCAAAATCTTTCTTTTGAGTTTAAGTTAGATCTTGCATAATCAAACAGTATCTACTTAGGTCAGGAACAGATCAGTACAGGCTCCACTGGGCAACCACAGGGAACAGGAGTAGGTGTCTTCTATCCCTGGTTTATTGTGCGTGAGGTTGTAGGTGAAAAACCAAACCATCAATAATCAAGTCATGAAGGTACTTCAAAGGTGAAAAGTAGAGCTGCTAGTCAAAAACCCAGGTCAGCAAAATTCGATGTTAGAGAGTGATAGAAAGTTGAGCTAAGGATCAGAAAAAAAGAAGCTGAGAAAGTAAGGGAAATTGGCAACACTCAATCCTATATAATAAAGAGGTAACATGCAAATTGATCATCAAACCCTCACAAGGCTGCCTATGAACAGATTGGCAGGGGGTTTAGTGAGGAGCAACCAACCTACTGAAAAAGCAGACTGCGTGGAGCGACCATGCCAGCAGGGGGTTAGTGAGAGACAACCAAATGACTGAACAGCAGGCTGCATGGGATGAACAGGCTAGTAGGGGGTGGGGGCTGTGAGAGGCAACCAGGCCGGCAGAGGGGGGTAGTTTGGAGTGACCAGACCAGTAGGGGGGTCAGTAAGGGGTGACCAGGGGTGGGACAGTTAGGGGAGACCAGGTAGGTAGGCAGGTGAGTTAGGAACCAGCAGTCCAGGGTTGTAAGTGGGATGTCTGACTGCCTCTTACATGTGCATTCTCAAGGGGTTCTGGATTGGAGAAGATGCAGGCTTGGCTGAGGGTACCCTCCCCCAATGCACGAATTTCATGAACCGGGGGTCTAGTATAGAATAAGAGACAGACTTGGAGGAATATCTGAAGATGAGGTCCAACAACTGCAGCTTCTTTCTCCTGCTCTCAGCATCAGTTTCATTGTGTGTGCTAGATCCATTTAGTGGGGAGAGAGGAGACAGGCAGCCATCTTCTCTTGTCCTTTTTAACATTGACCCATCTATTGTTCCTCATACTGGACATGGATAATATTGATAAGGATATTCTGTTATTGAGCATAGAAGCACCACTTTACAGTAAGCCTTGTTTAAAATTTGGTGACTATGTCAGTTATTTCTTATACATTATGGTCTGACTGTACATGTTTTTTTCAACCACCTTGGGAAATTCCTCACTTTTCTATCATCAGTCTTGTCCTCAATAAAACTTCCAGTCTCATTTGTAATCAAGTTCTACGTGATTGTATGTAATGAATTTATTTCAATATAGTGTTATAAAACTTTTTTCTATTTTTATGTATTCTGAAATTATCTTTATCTCTACAGTACATTATTACATTGCAATCATTATTAGCTCATAGGGTCTTTAACTCAGTATCTCACAAAATGTTCCTTCATTAAGCACTCACTTTAACAGGATAGGACATATGTGGCTCTTCTGCTTAAAATCTATGATATTATTATATAAACTAAAAGCAGATGATGGTTCTATGGCTCTTTGCTAATACTTTTTTCTTCACTGTCTAAATCTATATAATGGCTTGTCTCATAGAGGAGAACATTGGAATAGGTTAGATTTTGTTGATATAGCAAGCTCAAATTGTCAGATTTGTCAAGCTCAAATTGTCAGATTTGTCGACCATCTGCTACAGCTAATACTTTTAAATGGCTAAAATGTCACATAACTCTGAGTACCATGAATTGAATGAATTATTTATTCTGAGTTATTTTATGCTTTGGTAATTAACTGAATCACAAAAGCGTACCTTTGACTAGTGCAAAATATTTCTCAAAAGTTGTGTATGTATCAAATTTTTGTAGGTTGGGTTATTTTAGATGTTTTAGTAAAATATTCTTAAAATCATATTTGAAATGAATCCTTCTACTATGTAAAATTTCATCCCTAATTTACTTGCTTTGTAAGATTAGATGTAGTTCATACAGTGTACCCTATTATTATTTCATTTTGTTGTGGAAACTTCATTCTGAGAAACTTAAAGTATTCCATATTTATTATTTCATATATCTTGCCAACTTCTCTGAAAAATATATACAGTTTGAATGCAGAGAAACTCATGCATAATAAAGAAAGGTGTCATGCTTAAAATGATGAAGTTCAGGAAAGAGCTAGAACTGGAAATTGACCTTTAGTGCTATACCTTTGTCAATTACCAGAAAATTATTATGAATAGAATACTTTGCCATCTCTGCTTGGATTTTGTTCATTTGTTTCTGAGTTTTTCACTAAGTTGTCACTTTTATAATTTATTTCCCAAGGTCAGAATCTTGTATATCTAATTTAGGTTTTAAATTCAGTTAGCAAGGATCTAATTCTATCTCCATTTCTAATTTTAGCTCAATGCAACAAATATGAAATAACAAAACAGGTTTTTATTTCATTTCTATCTGAAAGATAGAAAGGATGAAAACATCAATTGGCCCGGTTTCAACCACTAGTATCACCACAAGGCCCATGGGGATTCTGTGAATCATAAAATGAATTCACAGTCAGTCACTGCTATGCCAAGGGACAAACAAAGGTCTAGTCCAAATAAGCTTTTAAAACTGGTAGATGATTTTATAATTACTGATATAAATTCAAGGAATCACTTATGTACACTTACTAAACATTTACTAGGAAGAGGAAATGCTCTAAGAGCTTAAGTTGAGCTATATTTTAAATGGATTAAAAATTCATTATTTTAAAAAAGATTTAATTCGGGCATACATTATTCTATCATATATGTAATAATTTAAATGTACAAAATAGGAAATTAAAGGTCAGTGTGTTTAGTGATAATTCTTTGATTTACACAAATATTCATCACAGAATCTATTTCAAATAGCAAGTTCCCATTACATTTAAATAATTTTTTGCTGAACATACAGTTGCATGTATCCAATACCACTCAGGTAAAAATGCTCCCTTGGTTAGAATTAACCTCTCCCTCTTCTGACCTTCCATGACACCTGCTTCATGTTACTCGGTGCTCATATTGAAGCTCATTGTCTATATCAGAGATATCATTCATTAACCTGTCTCTATGTCATGCCTGTGAGATCCTCCAGGACATTTGTCTGTGTGCATTATTTGAATACCCCACAGTGTCTAATCCACTGATGGGCCCACACCTAGTTACTCAAAAAAAGTGTGACAATTTGAATTGAATTGAATCACTACAATTCATATAATCTATTTACTCTGTGGAAGCCATCAATAAAATGTTACTTGTAATCATTCTATTGGACTCTGAATAGGAAGTATGCAGAGATCAAAAGTTGTTTAAAGAAAGAAATCAAAATCACCTAATTTAGTTGTTCAAAATATCATATTAAGTGAATATTTTATAATTTTTTTTACCTAATCTTATCAACAAAAGACAAACTTTTGTGCTCAATTGGGCCATTAGTGTATTTAGAAAATTTGCTGACAGGTGAAACTTCCCTTTAGATTACACTTGTGAAATCACTGTTTATTGTTTTCTGTTTAAGGAGCCTGAGGCACCCAACTTGAGTCACAGGGAGGAATAACCAAACATTCTTAGCTCCATGTGTTGCGGAGACTTCCAACCAGAACATCTTTAAAAGTGGACACTGAAAAGACATCTAGGAATAATATTTTAAAATAAATTATTAACATAAAAGTCATTTATGCTTATTGTAGAAAATTAAAGATTGATAAATAAGTGAAAGAAGGAAAGGAAGGAAGGAAGGAAGGAAGGAAGGAAGGAAGGAAGGAAGGAAGGAAGGAAGGAAGGAAGGAAGGAAGGAAGGAAGGAAGGGAGAGAGGATGGGGGCTCAATCACCATTAGAGGGTGTGCAGGAGGCAACCCATCAATGATTCTCTTTCATCATTGATGTTTCTATCTTTCTCTCCCTCTCCCTTCTTCTCTGAAATCAATAAAAATATATTAAACCAACCAACCAACAAACAAAAAAACAAAAACCTCAGTTGAATATTACTGCTCTGACCTCACTTTGGAAATCTATTTTTAGGCTTCTAATTTGATAATCAAAATCAATCAACTTTAAAGTTTCAGATATATATACAGAGCATATTTATAACTGTAAAAAACAGGAGATATATAATAAGTAGCATCACTTTTTGTTGTTAATCCTCACCCAAGGATATTTATCGATTGACTCTTCTTTTAGAGAGAATGGAAGGGAGGGGAGAGACACAGAGAGAGAATCATTGATGTGAGAGAGACACATCAATTAGTTGCCTCCTGGATGCATCTAGACAGGGGATGGAGTCTGTAACCAAGATACGTGCCCTTGACCCAGGACCCTTCAGTCTGCAGGCCAATGCTCTAACCACTGAATCAAAAACAGTTAGAGCAAATAGCATCACTTTTAAGTGCCATAGTGGTCACCACCAACAAAATGCTCCTCTGGAATTTGCTTCCAAAAAAGACTTCATCTCTCTCTCAAAAAAGACTTCATTGTTTCTATTGGGTGTGGCTTGGCAATAAATCTAGGTTCAACATAGGGGCCAATTCCAGACTCTATTAGAAATCAATGTAAGGGAAATCCACCTTGGATATCATCTGACTCAGATTGGCAGAACCTTGGTCCCTCTACTCCTTCCAGAAGGCAGTTCCATTAGGACAGGATGGCATACCCAGTTCCAAGGGGAACTGCCTTCCAGAAGGGGTAGATTCCACAGCATCAGGAGGCCTGGCTGCATTCCCTAAGGCAGTGTGCTCCATTATTAATGGTGAAGCTTTGTAAATCCAGTGATATAAAGACTGCAACTTTCACAAGTAAGGTGAGAGTGGTAGAACGTTGAAAATGTATTTTAAAAAACTGCAAGAAGTGGCGACCCATTGGACATATTCTGAAAGGGAAGAATTAAGTCCTGTTTTGTAGGGATTTTTTTTTTTAGGGAGACAACTGAGAAGGGGAAGTGTAGCAAGTGGAAAGAGATGTTGGCAGAAGGGCCTGGCAACTGCAGGGCTAGAATAATTATCTAATACTATGGCATTTACTCAGTTGGCTTCTAGATTAGGAAGCTTTTCAGGGTAAACTAGCCATTATTTCATCAGGTTTCACAAAACTACTGATTTGCATGTGTGAAAATTCCTGCTGTGAAACTAGACTCTAAAGTGGTTAATTGAGTCAAACAACAAGTTGAATGGATATCACTGCCTGGCAGCAAGTCTTTTAATTAATCTTGCAGCTAAATGTCCAAGTTACCTGATAACTGCCCGGAAACCCCCCAGGCCAGGAGGCGTGAAGGAGGACTGACCTGTGTCACCGGAGAAGTGTCAGTCTCTTCACAGAAAGGAGGGTTGGGACTTGGGGACAGACAGCTCAGCCTGTGCCAAGGGAAGAGCAGAGCCAACAGAGGTGACTGAAGGGCAGACCAGAGACTGTGGTCAAGTTTGAGAAGCTCCTGAGGTCTTGAGAAAGGGGACTGAGCCCTACCTGGAAAGAGAATCGAACTCTGGGAGGTTTGGCTCAGAGGTTGGAGCATCCGTCCTCAGACTGAATAATTTCAGGTTCGATTCCAGTCAAGGGCACTGACCTCGTTTGCAGGCTCAATCTGGGTGCGTGCAGGAGGTAGTTATCATTCCATGTTTCTCTTTCTGTCTCACAAAAATGTTTCTCTTTCTGTCTCTCCCCCTCCCTTCCACTATCTCTAAAAATCAGTGGAAAAAATATCCTCAGGTGAGGATTAACAAAACAAAAAATAGAAAGAGAGAAGGATAGAGAGTTGAGAAATCCATCCCAAAGTTTGTTGGACTAAAAATAAAAAGTAAAGTGCTTATATTGATATTCTTGGATAAAAGGTATAGAGTTGACCAAGGTTCCTTGCCTTTGGCTCTCTTACCTGCCTTGACACAGGAACACAGTTACTTGGGTGTGTGGGGGGTGGGGAAGGGGAGAGGAGTGTTGGAGGTGGTATGCAGGTTTGTTATCCTTTTCGCCTTAGAATTTTATATGAAACTAGTGGTCTGGTGCACGAAATTCATGCATTGGCTGGGGGGGCGGGGGGGGGGGGAGGAGTTCCCCTCAGCCCAGCCTGCACCCTCTTTAATCGGACATCCCTCTTGCAATCTGGGTCCACTGGCTCCTAACTGCTCACCTGCTTGCCTGCCTGATTGCCCCTAACTGCCTCTGCCTGCCTGCTGGATCACTCATGTATCCTAATCAACCAAAAAAGTATATTTATGGCTCTGGGCTGAGCACAATGAATAGGATAAACATTTTTGTGCTTTTGTTAGGGGCAAAAATAGAATATTGGGGGTTAGCTATAGTTATAACAAATATGAATCATGCTCTGTTAATCTTGATTGTTTTATTCTAATTAAAGAAAGCACATTTTAACCTGACCGGGAGTTTTAAGCCCTCCTCCCCCTTCACCCAGGGAGTCAATTTTGGACTTGGGAGTCATGGAAAGACTAAAACCTTGTTACCAGAACAATGGAGTCCATCCCACTTTGCCTGTAACCTGCAACCATTTATACCCAGTCTTATTCCTTTTGCCTACTTTCCCAGGTGATTCTTTTCCTATCCAGTATAAGCAACTGGCTTATAGGAGGGTGCAGAGAAGATTTTTGTGGGTGACCTTCTGCTCTCCCATACTGTCGGCATTATTGGAATAAACACTCATATATGATTCAACCCTATTTCTGCTTAATTGGCTCAAGGAGTGACAGGCAGCTTGGACCCCTTGATTGTCCTGTTTCACTTTGATCACTTGCGTACTTACTGTCTGTTTGAGTGTGTGCATGTATATACACCTGTGTCTTTATTCTTTCTTTTTCCTGCATATTCAAACTCAGATTTGATGAGGAATGAAAAACAACCAGCAGAAAGACAATCATCTAAAATAAATCTCTTTAACTTGTCAACAAGCATCTATTTCCTTTCGATCAATATCTGATAGAAGCAAATGATATTAGAAATTGCTTGCTAAACATTTACAAATTATTTTTTTCACTTCGTAACACAATTTACAAAGTTCAAAGTTTTAATAATACAAACAAAGAATAGGAAAGTCCTCAATTTGCTAAAAATAATTTTGAAAAGGTAGAAGAGATTTGAAAGGGAATAAAAGACACAACATTTGCTTGAGATGACAAATATAGGAAGAAAAGAAGTGTGGATAAAAAGATGTGGTTGGCAGGTATGTAATGGTGGCCTGGGATAAAGCAGGAACTAGGGATAAAACCGCTGGAGAGAGAACAAATACCCAGGAAGTCTATTTGTGTCATAAATCCTGGAGTTTCTCAGGGTTTGGTCCTTCCACAACTGGCATTCCAACACATTCTTCCTCAGGAAATCTCACTTATTTGGGGCACTCTGATGACCATGACTAGATTACTCATGACTCTGCTTAAAATTTTCACCAGTTTTCCATCCCAAATGCATAAAGTTGGTACTTCTGGCATGTGGTCTCCATGGTCTGTCCCTCACACTTATCTCCAGCAACTTGGTGCTCCAGGCACATGCCCAGCCACTGCATACCACGTTTCCTTCCTCAGGCTAACTCCTGGATTCCAAGAACGGAAGTCAAAATACAACAGAAGGTTAAAGCCAAACACTTCTTGCCTCAATTTCCCTTGGAGTATCAATTTCTTAAAATACCAAATTCCAAAGTGAGTATGAGATGTTTTGTCACATGAGAACTTAAAAAAGCAAATCTCAGTGAACTGTTTTAAAATCACCTAATCTTACCTCATGCCTGAGAAGCTTAAAAGAGACTGTGACAGTAGCAAAGTGGTGGCCAACTTGGAAGGAACTTGCACCCCTGCAGGCTTTGGGGGTAAATGATGCATGGATGGTTCCCATGGACCGGATGTGGCCCCCAGGAAATGGTGTGAGCTCATCTCTGATTCTACCTTCAGGACTGAAGGGCAGAATGAGAAGGTAAACCCTGATGTCAAGGAGCTGAGGAGAGAGTTACAGGTCACCATCTAGAAGAGATTCAGTCGGGGGAATCAAGTGACCTTCAGGAGAGAATGTCCTACCCCTATCACCACTGTCATGGAAATTTACACACACACACACACACACACACACACACACAAAGCATGACAACATCTGGAAGGCCCACAGAATGCAAAACCAATCTATGATGACACCAGTCCAAGTGGACCTAACCCTCTCCCTCAACTTGTCTCCCACCCATCCTCCCCAGGGTCCACAGCTGGCTGGGGCCTGGTGTCTGGGGACAAGAAGAGCAACATCCTGAGGAGAAATAGCAGGAAGCCACCAACACTTCCCCGTAAAGCAGGCCTGCCAAAGTACAAATTAATATCTGACTGATATTCTCATGTGTGAAATGAGACTGTGTCTGTCTCAGGTCTCTTATGTAAGAGAAAAAAAGCCATAGGTCTGCCACAGTTTTTATCCAGAGGCAGAAAGCACAATGGAACCTCGTTTCTCGAACTTAATTCATTTTAGAAGGCTCTTTGAAAACCAAATCATTTTTTCCCATTAGAAATCATGTAAATGAAATTCATCCATTCCAGACTCCAAATAATTCCGTTTTAACCTTTCTTAAATACAGTACATGTCTAATGTATTATTTAATCTATAAATAAACAATTTTTAAAAACAAAGAGGACATGAAATGAAAATTAAGCAAAAAGGAAATGAACAGCACAAAATGAAAATTTAACGATAATAATAAGCAGCAACAAAAGCAAAAACAAAACAAAACAAAAAAAAAACCACAAAAATATTCGCAGCGCAATATCCTGAGATTTTAACTGGTAAACTGACTCATATTCCTTTGTTTGAGACTTGTGGCCAATCAGATAGCTATCAGCATGACAAAGGTTGTCAGGTTGAGAAGCAAATTGTTTGAGATGGGTGATGTTGGAGAATGGAGGTTTGACTGTAGTTCCCAAGCATAAAGTTCACGGATGTTCCTCAGAGAGTTATGCCATATTCCGAGTCCCAAGGACCACACAGAAAAAGGAAGGAAGCAAGAATGATTGTTGATTTTAGAAATCAGAGCCAGTCCCCACATTTTTAAATGACTTGTAATTTCTCACTTCTCTCACTTTTGAGAAACTACCTCTTTGTTAGGAACCCAAAGTGCCCAGCCAGCACCGTGTCCTTAAGTCACCTATGTTCCAGAAGAGACTCAACACGCACCAGAGTTTGGCTGTCACAGGGTATGCCCAGAATGGTGGAAACAAAAATGAGCCTTGGAGTAAGGGAGGTGCAGGTAATTGGAAATTCCATGTATTAACTGCGCTACCAAATTCCAGACGCCAAATCTCAAGGTCACTCTAGGTCACACCTCTGTCACCCTGACCTCAGGTACGGGTAATTTAACTACACAATCTCCAACATTCAGTGAGCCCTTTTTGGAATTCCATGAAACACTGTCCAGTTTCACTTTGTGCCTCTGAAAAGGCTTTGAAGTTCATCTTTATTCCCTATTCCCCAAATTAGCTTGCCTAATACTGCATTTTTCCAAAAAAAAATGTGAGTTTTACGGAGCTTACAACACAATGGTTACCTCCCTTCCTTTAAAACATTTGGCTCAGTGGATAGAGCGTCAGCCTGTGGACTCAAGGGTCCGAGGTTCGATTCTGGTCAAGGGCATGTACCTTGGTTGGGGGCACATACCCAGTAGGGAGTGTACAGGAGGCAGCTGATTGATGTTTCTAATTCTCTATCACTCTCCCTTCCTCTCTGCAAAAAAAATAATATAATATATTTTAAAAAAAACTAAAACAAAAAACATTCAGTTCTTCCAGTTGCCTACAGAAAAGACCCCACATTCCTCATACTGGCAATTTTGTCTGGCCAAGACCCTGTCTTACTCCAATTATTTTTATTCTTGTAAGAACCATCTGCTCCAGTCAGAAGGAATGGCTTTGCTCTCAGGCCTGCCACAGGCCAGCTCACTCACCATATTGCCTCCTGTGGTTCCCTGCTCTTGGCCTCTTGCACTGCTGTCCTAGCCCTGCCTTTGCCTAACCAGTGTTCACCTGGAGCAAGGTCTACCCCTTCTCCTTGACTTCCCAGACTACTTACCCACCATACATAAACAGTCTATAGTTATTTCTGCTCATGTTCCAGGCACTGTAGTAGGTGCTGGGGACAGGAGATACAGCAGTGACACAAATGAGACAAAACTTTGTGTTTCATATTGGAGACAAGTAAATGAGATAAATAAGTAAATGACATAGTATGTAACTATATGATAAAAATGTGATAGGGATAATCCAGCAGGGAAGGGGACATAGGGAACTGGGGGGAAACTACAGCACTGGGGGTGCTCACCTACAACCCTTTGTTACTAAAAGTTCTTGTGCACATTGAAGGCCCTCTACTGCAAGAAATTTGACTCACTATTTAAAGGTGTTCTCTGACCACAGATGCCTACTCTGTCTACACACAGGGCAGTCCAGAGTATCAGGAATGAACACTTCTGGAACATCCCTCAACCAATGTCTAACGGAAATTGGTGGATGAATACCCCTCATGAGGAACTACTCTGAGGTATGTTCGCTATAGTGTCCTAGGGCTCCCAATGAGATATCAGCTTCAGGTCACAGGAGTGATCTGCTCATGTCTGTACCCTATATTGTCTTCCTTTCCTTCTCAGTCCCATTTCCCCCTTTCTTCACAGCTGTTGCAGGGGATCAGCTCCCAAATAAGTGACTTGCTCTACAATGCTTTTTATCTGCTTATACTGCTCACAAGCCAGTATAAGACAGAGTGATGTTTCACTGAGTACAGGCTTGAAGAGGTAAAGGAGCAAGCTTTTCTTGGGGCAGAGGAGGCAAGGCAAAGAAAACAGCAGAGCAAATGTCTTGAATTAGTAGTGCTCCTGGCTTGTTCAAGGAACACTGACAAGGCCAGGTGAGGTCAGAGAAAGGGAGGGGCCAGCTCATAAGACCTTGTAGATCATCATAAGAATGTTAGGTTTTAATAAGAGTGAGATGAGAAGGCATTAGAAGGGACTGGAAGAGGGACATGATCTGACTGATAGCTTCATATATTTTTATTGATTTCAGAGAAGAAGGAAGAGGGAGAGAGAGATAGAAACATCAGTGATGAGAGAGAATCATTGGTCAGCTGCCTCCTGTACACCCCCAACTGGGGATTGAACCCACAACCCTGGCATGTGCTCTTGATGGGAATCAAAACCCGAACCTTTCAGTCCGCAGGCTGACACTCTATTCACTGAGCCAAACCAACTAGGGCTGACTGATATTTTAAAAAGAATCACTCTGGCATGAAAGCAGATCCGATTCTCAACCGAGTGAATGTAGCAGACAAAAGAGAGAAGAGGGCCACAGACTGAGCCCTGATCTTCTTGAATGTTTAAAAATAAGAACCAACTGGCAAAGGAGCCTGAAAAGGAGCAGTTGGATCCACTGCAGAGAAACCGGTGTATATGAAGTTGTGGAAGACAGAGAAGAAAGTTGTTCTTTCCAATGCTGTTAACAGGTCAGGAAGTGAGTGCCTCATTCTGCTAATGCCAGGCAATTGTTTGCTGCATAACTAATTAGCATAGCTAATCATGAACTGCCTTCTGTCACCATCATTTCTAGCATCGCCTTGAAATATATCTTTGATTGTTATTTGGCTTTTTATGTGTTTATATGTCATTTTCTTGACCAGATTATAAACTCTTCTAAGGGAGGACTATGACATAAATTTCCTTAATTCCCACACAGAATTCAGCAGAGGGCATTCGTGTAATAGACACTTGACAAACATTTAATCTTTTAATTTGCGTATTCCACTGAAATATCACATTCTTCATGAAATATGGCCTAGTTAATCTGTCTGGAAGTGATCTGTCCCTTCTGTGAACTCTACTTTTAGAACTTACTTTCTGCATCAACAATTATTGTTTTGCACTTTTCGCTGCCACCTCTAACTAGAGATTCATAATCTTTTGAGGGTGAGGGATGAGTTTCACATGTCTTAATATACTCTAAATGGCAAACAATGAATTAGTTGACTCATATAATCTTGAACCTTGTCTGTATCTAAAGTGCCTTAAATAATGCTTATTAATAAATACCCGTTTCCCCAATATGTGCTTCCTTTCTGACCCAGAATTTATTCTTTGGAGCCTGAGATTTCTGGCCCTGCACAGCTATGTTGCTTTAAGGCTGAGGAAAGCTGCCATTCCATTAGAGAGGTTTATGGCATCATTAAAATAATCACAGCCACTGAAATGTGTTGTTTATTTTTACAAATAAAACTAAATTAAAATAATGGTTTATGTCACTCAGTTTTGAGAAGGAAGTGATAAGCACAGTCTTGTGACCCAGGCTACAGGCATGACTATCCTGAATATTCAAATATGAGGTCTTTAGAAATGGAACAGCACAGAGGAGAGTTTTCATCATAGAACTGCAATACAAGGATAAAAAGAAAGAAAGAGATCCCTCCATTTTTGAGCTGAAGCTTTCTAAACAAGCAAAGATAAGAAATTCCTCCTTGCAAGTAGAAGTTTCACATGCTAGAATATTGATGTATCACTTCCACACCCAACTAAATGTGAATCCAATTTGACAGCAAACTTCATGTCTTCCAAGATGACAAAACAGAAATGTCCTCTCAGGGGAAATGAGAAAGTGAAGCACAATGGTTTGGTCTCAGCACTTAATAAAGAGGTTGGTTAGAAATGGTATATTGTGATTGGCAGCACCATTACTTGTGTGATTTTTATTTTTAAATTTAACATTTACAACTATAATCTCCAGCACATAAGAACTGCATCGAGTTCTAACCTGCCGTATGATCATGAGATTCTTCAATGTGATATGATCTTACTAATCATGAAAAGGAATAGTTTTAAAGGACTAGAGACTATACACTTAATATTTAAATCAAACTTCCAGAAAAAGCTGCCTAGAAAAAAAAAAAAAAAAGCTGAGCTCAAACAGGAATTTTGGTCACTATAATGATGAAAAATATAAGAAACTGAAGCAATTCTTGCCAACTATAATTGAGATGTGGGCAACAACAAATGACTCAAAGGAAATACAGTTGGAGAGAGGTGTTAGCTAATGCTCTGGTGGTAACTGTTTGCTTTTGTCTTCATGTCATCAGCCTGGCTTTAATCTCTGCGCTCATGAAGTCTGTGAGGTCCTGTGACTGAGGGGTTTGACCACAGGAAGTGCTGGACTCTACAGAGGAAGAGGCTGGACTCAGTAGAATGTGGAAGTGGAGACAGAGACTTAATTGGATTTTTCTTGGTTTATTTTAGAATCTAGAAATATTTCTAGTATTTCTATCAATCACATGAGAAAGAGAATACACAGAGATTACCTACAAAGTTTCTTCTTTGCTATCTTTATACTAAATGGGTATCTTTATACTAAAAATGCAGTGTGTACCTCTCTGTGATCACAATAAGAAGGGAATTAACTAGAAAGTTTTGGAGAGTAAACAAGGTAAAAAATGAGAAGAAAAGTTTTTATCCTTATATACATAAAACGTCATCAGAGAAATGCAAATTAAAACAACAACAAAATACCAATATACCTAGAACGCCCCAGATCCAGAACACGGGCAACCCCAAATACTGACAAGGATGTGGAGTAACAAGAACTTCCATTCATGGCTGGTAGGATTGCAAAATGATACAGACATTTTGGAAAGCGGTTTCACAGCTTCTTACAAAACTAAACATACTCTTGCCCGCACGCATGGCTCAGGGTTGAGTGTCAACCTTTGAACCAGGAGGTCACGGTTTGATTCCCAGTAGGGGCATGCAAGAGGCAGCTGGTCAATGATTCTCTCTCATCATTAATGTTTCTCTCCCTCCCTCTCTGAAGTCAATAAAAATATATTTTAAAAACAACAACATGCTGAAACCGGTTTGGCTCAGTGGATAGAGCGTCGGCTTGGGGACTGAAGGGTCCCAGGTTCGATTCCAGTCAAGGGCATGTACCTGGGCTGCAGGCACATCCCCAGTAGGGAGTGTGCAAGAGGCAGCTGATCGATGACTCTCTCATCGATGTTTCTAGCTCATTATCTCTCTCCCTTCCTCTCTGTACAAAATCAATAAAATATATTTTAAAAAAACAACAAAAAAAAAAACAACAACATACTCTTACCATGTGATCCAGCAAATGTGCTCCTGGGTTTTTACCCAAATGAACTGAGCTTATGTCCACAAAAACCTCCATGTGGCTGTTTATAGCAGCTTTCTTCATAATTGCCAAAACTGAGAAGCAACCATGCTATACTTCAGTAGGTAAATAGATAAATAAATCATGGTACATCCAGACAATGGAATATTTTTCAGAGCTAAAAGGAAATGAGCTATCAATCCATGAAAAACCACAGAATATCTTATATGCAAAATGTTAAGTGAAAGAAGCCTATCTGATTCCAACTATATGACAATCTAGAAAAGGCAAACTATGGTGCCAGTAAAAGGACCAGAGGTTGTCAGGGGTTAGTGGGGAGGGAGGAATGAACAGGTGCAGCACAAAGGATTTCTAGGGTGTGAAACTACCATGACAATGGATACATGTTATGATATATTTGTCACAACCCATAGAAGGAACACTACCAAGAGTGAACCTATGGCCTTTTGGTGATAATGATTGTCAATTTAGGCTTTATCAGTTGTAACCAACTTAACACTGGTGGGGATGGTGATAATGGGGAAGGCTATGCATGTGTCCGGGACAAGGAGTATGTGGGAAATCTCTGTACCTTGCCCCTCAATTTTATTGTGAACCTAAAAGTACTTTAAAAAATAGTCCTAAAGGAGTAACTGGGTGATAGAAAAAAAAATGAGAGGGGAAATTTGCATAGTCGTCTATTAAACAACAAAAATGAATGACTACTATTTCTGACAACAGTAGAAGCCTTTTAGTGAAGCTGACAGCTAGAGAAGACAATCCTGACAAGAGTTTTTCTGTGACACTTTAAAATTCGTGACAGAAGATATTTGATCACCCATGTTTTTCTCTATTTGTTAAGCAGGCAAAGTTTTAATAAATAGCTTTGAAAAGCTGGATTTATCTATCTATGTATCTGCCTACAAATGAAAGCTGGGCGTATTTTAATAATTACTAGATGTAATATTTCTGCCTTGATTCTTTTATCTTATATTTCAGTGAACTTTCATAACTGTAATTCTGTCCTTTGTTCAGGGGGAGTAGCAGAATTTCATTACATATCATTGTCTGAATTTCTCTTATGGAGAAGTGGGACTCTGAGAGCTGGGCGGGGAGGGGAGATTCAGACAGAACTGAAAGTAATTTAGAGAGTGCATCCACAGAGCAAAACTGAAATCCAGAGCTGAGCCAGCAGTTTAGCTGCTGCACAGTTGTGGGCAGTACCTGCTGGGATCACAGTTCACACAGTAGGGCGGCCAGGGGAGGGACTCTGACATAGAACCCAGTGTTGAGGTTCAGTACAAACCAGAAGCCTTAGAAGGGAGGGCAGGAAATGAAAGACGAGAGTTCCCCGAATGTGCGCTGACGTGATAGGCCCCTTGTATAGAAGAGCAATGGGCTTGCTCTGGTGAGAAGGGTGCCATTTGAAACACAGAAATCTCCAAAGGGATTCACTGGAACACTACCCGACCATAAGAAAAGGTGAAATACTGCCATTTGTGACAACATGGATGGATCTTGAGAATACCATGCTAAGTGAAAAAAGTCAGCCATATGATTTCATTCACATGTGAGACATAAAACTGAAAGCAACCAATGAACAAATAAGAAAAACAAGCAAACAAAAACTCATGGGGGAGTAGTAGATGGCAAAGGGGACCAAGTATAGAGTGTGTGACTTTGGGTGGTGGGCACACAATGCAATCTACAAAGATGTATGATATGATGGCACACTTTAAACCTATATTTTTATTAACCAATGTTACCCCAATAAATGTCATCTTAAAAAAAGAAAATACCATTTTTGACTTATGGTTGGTTGAATTTGCAGATGTAAAACCCATGGATATGGAGGGCCAACTGTATGTTTACAGGAAAAAAATCACAGGTGAGTGGGCTGTGACCATTTTTGCATTATGTGGAAATTTTCATGGTGTTACAATACTTGATCACTGGTTCCATTATTAAAATGCATTTATATCCTCCCTTGTTCCCGTCTCCTTTTAGAGGTGGTTGATCTACACTGTGTTGTTGGGCTCAGTGAACCCCCTCACTGTGCTCTGGCACTGGTGAGCCACCCTCAGGCTCTTCAACCCCGGTTGATATGATAGTTTAAGCTACAGCAACTCCACTCGAGTCAAGGCAGGGGCAGGAAGCTGAATGCCCTGGGCCTTGTGATCGATCCCATTCCCTCCTCTGCCCCTTTGAGAAAGGGATTTGTTCCCCCTAATTCCCGCCCTTCATGTTCCCCCATTCCCAAGCTTGCCTCACATATTCTGGACACTGAGAGAGAAGGTTGGTAGGATGTCAATACAGCATACTATTTGCCACACGTGTCACTCAGAATGGTTGCTAGACATCGTCTCTGACACTGAAGCACCCAACTGCTAACCTAGACTTTTGTGAGAACACTGGTGAGCACCATTTTCCATTAGGGGGCTTTGTATTCAGTGAGAACACTAATACGGTTCTCCTCAAGTTGATGGTCTCTCAATAAATAAAAGGAAATATTTTTCCATTTAAATTCATATTTGTTATTTTTTGGGGGAAAAATGGTTAAAAATGAAACATGTAAATATATTCTTCAGAGGAAAGAGGTTTCATAATGATATATTCTCTATGATTCCAATTTCACTAAATATTTGGGTATGTGTGTATTTGTCTAAACAATAAACCAGAATATTTACAATGCTTATTTGTGAGTGGTGGAGATTTCTGAGTGATTACTTTCTTCGATGTATTTTTCTAATAAAAATTATTAACAAACTGTTGTCTTATACTCTATCTAAATTTTTAAAAAAATTCCTAGTGAGCTCTTGCCAATACGAAATCATGGATTATTTTTGCCTTTTTTTTTTTTTTTAAATCAGAAAATAAAAATGTCAAATATATTGCACAAGTCAAATTTGAGAAAATCCAAAATAACTACATATAATTTTATATTGTATATAATAAAAGCCTAATATGCTAAGTGTCTGGTCATCCAGTTGTCCACTTGACCAATCAAAGTATAATATGCTAATGATATGCTAAGGCCACTCAACTGCTCACTATGATGTGCACTGACCACCAGGAGGTAGATGCTCTGACCAGTAGGTTAGCTTGCTGCTCGGGTCTGGCTGATCAGGACTGAGCAAGATGGGCCAGACATGCCCTGGAGCCCTCCCACGGTCCCTCCCCAGCTGGCCAACCTCCTGCATCCCTGCCTAGCCCTGATTGTGCACCAGTAGGGTCCCTTGGCCTGTCCTGTGCCCTCTTGCAATTCAGTACCCCTTGGGGGATGTTGGAGAGCTGATTTTGCCCTGATCCCACTCAATGCAGGAGCTGCCCCCTGGTGGTCAGTGCACTCCCATGAGGGAGAAAGGGAGCACCATTCAGCCAGAAGCTCAGGGCTGGTGAGTGCAGTGGCAGTGGCCTCTCCCACCTCCACAGCAGTAAGACATCCCCCAAGACTCTCATACTGTGAAAGGGTACAGGTAGGCTGAGAGACACCACCCACCCCCGAGTGCACAAATTTTGTGCACCAGGCCTCTAGTAAATAAATAAAAATCTACCAAATGTGCATCCAAACATACATACTTATACATAGAATACACTAGGAAGGGTGCAAAGAAGCTGGTAATGGTGTTTGTCTCTGGAGAAGGAAATTGGGCAGCTCTAAGAGCCTATCGCTTCCTTGAATTATTTGGTACTTCAGTGCTATGTGAATTTCAGAAATTAAAAAAAAAATTAAAACCCACATGTATTTAAATTACAATTCCTCTAACTATTTTTTTTTTTCCCAATCAGCTTTTGGTCCTTTCCTTACACATAAAACCCCTTTTCATTGTTAGATTGATATGATTTTTGTTTATTTTGACTTACTGCCAAAAATGTAATCTCTCTTATTGCTCTGTTTGGATAACAAATAAGGAGAACCTGTTTTCCCACTAAATGTTTCAACACTGGCTGCTATGGAAAACTTCTGCCTTCTTTGCAAAACGTCTCACAATGCTTCTGTTAAAGATGTTGTAACTGCTGAGCGTGGCCCTGCTTTCAGTTAAGTGAAGGTTTGTTTATAGAAAACCTTGAATTAAGATTAGGGTTTGTCACCGAACAGTTATCAGTCAAGCACTGAGTCTAGACATTTATTTGTCCACTGATCCCTTCATGCAGGTTCACTCAGATAAGCTCCGTGCTGTTCTCAGTTTTCAGCTGCCTTCTGCTAAGTCTCACCTGCATAAATGGATTTGTTTCTTCTGGGAGTGAAAAGACATGGGGGCAACACAATGGAGGGGTTCAGTCTTCTCACAGCAGAAAGGACATGCACGGAGAAAAGGCACAGATCAGGTGACTTCCAACGTCTCTCCCGGCCTAACCTATGCACGTAAACTATTTGCTTATGTTGTCTTGGGGTTAGCTAAGCATGGTTTGCAGATTATCCCCATGGTTACACGACAACTGTATGTGTGAATTTATGCATGTTGACACTAAGTGATGGCAGGTGGCTGATGTGCAGAAGCCACAGTGTTTACACAGTTAGGAGGGGAATGAGGACACGGAAGGAGCTAATGAACATTTTAAAGTTGGTCAAGTTCATGATCTGGTGGCATCAATTAACTACCTCAGCACTCGTATAAATGTTTGTAACAGTCATGTGAGTTCCTGAGCACTTATTTACTTAATCAAAGGTTAAGTGCATTAAGAAGTGAGGGGTAGGGGGGTGGATATGAGGTGAGAACTTTGAAAAACCTTAAAATAATTGCTATTATTAATACATTAGTGGATGGGGAATAAATAGACTATTAGACTGAAACTAATTCTGCAATGAGGAAGACAGAGAGGGAGAAAGCCAAGCAGAGGGAAGTGTTAGATATGACAAATCAACAAGCTATAGACAATCTTAATAGAATGACAAAGGAAACATGAGTTAGAATTCTGAGAACTATAATTCAAAGCACTGAGAGCAAAATTTAAACATGCTAAATAAATAAACTATTGTACATGTTATCACAATGGTAACGTTTTATTTTACATGGTCGGAACCGTCAACTCTGAGGATTGCTGATGAAGTTACATAGGAAGCAAAAAAAAAAAATAAGAAAAACAACAAGAACATAAATTAGAGAGCATCTAGAAGAGCACAGCTCAGCAATGACATTTATATCGATGGGGCCAGTTTCACTCACCTGTGTAGTAGGTGGTTTAAAACTGAAAACATTTTTATACTGAATAAACTTCTCATTCAGTTTGATACAAAAATAGATTATGAATCAAAAGAAATATTTTTTCTTACATATTTAGTCTTTTTTTATACTAATCATTGATTCATCACAGGGATAAATTTTTGGTAAAATGTGCTTACTTTGAAACAAACATGTCTTGGTCACAAAGGCTTTTATACATATTAAATATTTTATATTCAAGTTAAAAGAGAAAGAAATAAAGGGAAAATACAGACAATTCTTTATGTTTTTGTTGCTATGACAGCAGATAATGAAGATGAAAAAGACCCAATAGGGAGGGTGAAGTCCATTAGGCAGGAGGGCAAGGACAGTGCGGGAATGAGATGGGTAAGCCCGAGGGCATAGAGGTTATCCTTAATGAGGAGCAGGAACCATTAGCCAAGTTATACGGGTAGAGATTCAGGTAGGTTGGTAGGTTTGGTGCTGAGGGTATGTGCATTTTCTGAGTGTGCCCCTCTGCTGACACAAGAAGTGTGTTAGATGACACCGTCTGCCAACCCAAGCCTGGACCCAGGGGAAAAGGCCCGTCACCCCACCCTCGCTGCGGCAGAAGCTGCCAGGGATAAACGTGGTGCTTTGATTTCCTGGAGCTGGTTGGTGATTCCATTTAGGATGGGCGGTGGGTTCAAAGTTGCATTTACCTGTTTATTTCTCAAGGGCTGAACCACTTCCTTGATGCACAGCTCTAGGTCCTTGAGATAGTCCCTCTCCGTCTGCACCAGCTCCTCGATGACCTTGGAGCGCCTGGCCATCATCCTCCGCGTCTGGTGCTCCGCCTCCTCCTGAGTCAGGGCCTCGGCCGCACGCCCGGCCTGTGGAGTCATCTTTTCTGTTCGGTGGAAACAGGGACACGTGAGGCATCCTGCAGACGTTTCTTGCTCCCTCACCACACACAGGCCATTGCAGGGAGATTGTTAGCAAGGAAACATGCTTAGGGTGCCATTACGGTGTGTTCTCAGAAAGGGATGATGTATGCTGGTTCCCCCAAAGTCAGAATCCTAGGAAAAGGTGAGCAATGAAGGGATGCGAGAATGGACTACTTTTGACAAAGTAGTTAAATGACATTCAATGCCATGGTTTGTCTTTAAAATAATCTCATTGCTACTATCTTCAGTATTAACCCGTCTTCGGGCTAGAGCCAAAATGTATAAAACAGAGCTCAAAGCTGCTTCTGGACACATCAGCTTTATTCAAAATTTATTTTTAATTATGGTTGGCATGTATATTCAGATGTACTGATAACACAGCGATTAGATGTAAATATGCCTTGCAAAGTGGTTATCACAATAAGTCAAGTAAGAAGGTTACAACACAGTTATTACGATATTATTAACTAGTAGAGGCCGGATGCATGAAATTTGTGCAAGGGTAGGTCTTCACAGCCCTGGCTGTCTCATGGCCTCAGCTGCCTTGTGGCTCCCGCTGCCTCACAGCCTCGCCCCTCTGTCCACACCTGCCTTGGCCTGGGGCTGCCTGCATCCGCTGCCACACACCTCCGGTTTCTCCGGTTCCGCGGAGCCCCCTCGATTGATCGCCCTGCAGACAGTGGCCTGAGCCTCCCTCTTTGGTGTGATCGCAGAACCCCCCGACCCTCACCCCTCATTAATCAATCCATTGGCAGTTGGCCTGGGCCTCTCTCTACAGGGCGATCTTGGGGCCATGGTGGGTCCCCCAACCAATCCCATTGCACCCGCCTTTGCTGGCCTGGCACCAGTATGTGTCATAGCGTGGTCACCCGGAATGTCTTCCGAGCATTCCTTCTGCTGTTCGGTTGTCCAGTCGATTTGCATATTATGCTTTTATTATCAAAAAAGATTCCCTACCTTGTATATTACATCTGTGACTTATTGCATAATGGCAGTTTGTACTTCTTAAGCCGCTTCAACTTTTGCCATCTCCAAACCCCTCCTATTTCTAACCTGCTAAACCCGTGGTCGGCAAACTGCAGCTCACGAGCCACATGCGGCTCTTTGGCCCCTTGAGTGTGGCTCTTCTACAAAATACCATGGCATGGGCGAGTCTATTATATTTTGAAGTGGTATTAGAAGAAGTTTAAGTTTAAAAAATTTGGCTCTCAAAAGAAATTTTAATCGTTATACTATTGATATTTGGCTCTGTTGGCAAATGAGTTTGCCGACCACTGTGCTAAACCATCGATTTTTTTTCTCTGTATCTAAGTTTGTTTTTGTTTTATTTTTTATATTTTGGATTCCATGTATAAGTGAAATTATATAGTATTTGTCTTTCTCTGCCTGATATATTTCATTTAGCATAATACCTTCTAAGTCCATCCATATTGACACAAATGGCAATATTTAATTCTTTTTTATGTCTGAGTAACTGTTTGTTATATATAGTATCATTTTTATCCATTCATCTGTCAATGGACAGCTAGATTGTTTCCATAGCTTGGCTATTGTAAATAATGCTGCAATATATCTAGGAATGTTATATCTTTTCAAATTAGTGTTTTCTATTTCTTTGAATAAATTCCCAGAAGTGGGATTGCTGGGTCATATGATAGTTCTATTTTTAGTTTTTTGAGGAACCTTCATACTGTTTTCCATACTGATCACACCAGTTTACAATCCCACCAACAGTGCACCAGGGTTCTCTTTTCTCCACATCCTCTCCTACATTTATTCTTTGGGATTTTCTTGGTGGTGTTTTTTTTAATATAATAGCAATTCTGACAGGTGTAAAGTCATATCTCCTTGTGGTTTAAATTTGTGTTTTCTTTATAATTAGTGATGTTGAGTATCTTTTCTCCTGTCTGTTGACCAGCTCTATGTACTCTTTGGAGAAATGTCTAGTCAGGTCCTCTGCCCATTATTTAAAGAGATTGTTTGAATTATTTGATATTGAGTTGTATTTTAGATTTTAACCCATTATCAGATATATCATTTGCAAATATCTTCTGCCATTCAATAGATTGTTTTGTCATTTTGTTGACAGTTTCTCTCATGGTACCAAAGCTTTTTAGTTGAATATAGTCTCATTTGTCTATTTTTTGCTTTTTTTGCCTTTGCCCTAAGAAATATATCAAAAAAAAAAAAATATTGGAAGACCAATATCAAAGAGTTTACTATCTATGTTTTCTTTCTAGAAGTTTTATGGTTTTAGGTCTTATATTTCTTTAATCCATTTTGAGTTGGGTTTTGTTGTTGTTATTTGTATATGGTATAAGAAAATGGTCTGATTTCTTTTTTTTTTTTCTTTTCTTTTTTTTCATATATCTTGGTCACATTTGCTTTTAAATCAAGAGAGAATTTTTAACTGCTAAGAGGGACACCTTCCATGTTTATTTGTTGCTATTATTAAAACTAATTGCTGCCAAATACGAATATATGATAGGTAAACTTTACTAAAATGGAAAGCAATTGCACATGAGTGGGATATTTCTTTCAATTCACAATCAGAATCTATGAGAAATGAGAGAGTGGTAAATTAAATAAATATACAGCTAAGATTTTTTTCTATGGCTTATCTTCAATATGATATTACCTCAAAATTCTTGAACTGCAAAACAGAACATTTTAATTAAAAAATGACTGAAGAGTTATTGCAATAGATGGGTAGCCTCACATATACCCAAGGTTTTATATGAACTACAATGTAAGAAAGCAAAATACTTTCAAGGATGAGCTCCACAGAGTAACATAAAATTTTGGAAGCCACAAACTAGATAATAATGAAATCAGAGAAGGGATAGAGAGCAGGGCAGTGGTGTGTGTGTGTGTGTAAATGAATTTGTTTCAAGCTCAAGGTCATCACAAACTTAATTTTTATCTTAGTCTCTGCAGTTGCAGAAGTAATTTCATTTCTTTTCAAGCTAACCCAATTTTAGTAACTGATATGTTAGACATCTTTGATGCTGACACCACTTCCTGAGAATGTGGAGCTTTGCAAAAGGCTTCATACAGTCTCAGAATGGAAGAACAAAAGTGCACAGGTCACGATGTATGGAAAGAGAGGATATTGTCTTGGATGACTGCAGAAATGAAGCTGAGAAAACCAGAGAAGATGTATGGGAGAGGAGTTAACAGTTCCATGTAAAAGGACTGTCCCAAGATGTGAAGAGGCACTCCAAAAGTCGAGAGTTCGCCTCTCTCTCTGGCCCGCTCGTTTCAGGTGTTCTGGCAGTAGCTCCATAATCAAGCGTCTGTGGAGAAGAGTGTGAAGGTAAGTCCAGTGATGGTTGGCAGGTGCACTAGTTGATCTTTGGCCAATCCTGACTTTCAGATAAATTCGCTTCTGGACCATTTCCTGGTAGCTATCTTTCTTTTATCAGGAAAGAAAATGGATTCGACAGATGCTATCTGAGTTTTACAAGACTTGGGCCATTCAGTGCCAGAGAAATAATCCATCTGGGCTCTAGAAGAAGAGAGAATCTATACAAAGAGAGAAAACGAATGCATAAGGAGTTCTGCAGCCTGTGTATCTTACTTTATGTTATGAGCATTTTTGGATGCTTGCTAATTTATAGTATTTTTATTGAAGAGTAGAAGAAGCCTGCCTCTCGGCACCCCAAATTTGAAAGAAAAAAAAAAAAGTTATAGTCAAGTGTCATTATTTTTAATTATTTTGAATATAACAGAGGAAGGTAAGCCACTGGAGAGGGGACCTGCAGTGAGCAGGCTGTATACACCACATGACCTCCTCCATGAGCCTCCTTTCTTCTGTTTCTTCTAAAAGGGTGGAGGTTGGCTATCTCCTGGAGATCTGGAACTCATTAAGGCTTTACCTATCCTCTCCACCACTATGAAACCACGATGGGAGGGTCCCTATCCCATAACTTTATCCACCCCCACTGCAATCAAGGTCATGGAGTCAACTCCTGGATACATCTGTCTTCAGTAAAGCTTTGGTCACCAGCCTCTGAGGAGGATGAAACTGTAACACCCTCAGCTGAATCACCGGATTCCTATTCGTGTGAGCCTCTGGAGGACCTGAAACTTGTCTTTCAAAGGGATCTTGGCGAGTCAATGAGTGCCAGGTAAGGAATACCCTGGTATTTCTAAATAAACAGTGTTTTCACTTTTTTAATAATTCTTATTCTGTCTTTTTATAAGTGTCATCCGAAGCCTAGGCTGGTACCTGGAGGAGACTTTCTCTGCCCTTGCTGGGACCCCAAAACACCATAAGATGCTCCTACTGATAGCTCCTTTTTGTATCCTTAATGGAACAAAAATTTCAGCATACTGGCTCCCCAAATCCCTAACTACTAAGTATATTATACACCCAATTCAGGGTCAAATAATCTCAATTAGATATAGTATATCTCCCACATTTCTTTCAGAGTAAAATGTGTTAAATACTAGTCTATAGAACAACTTAGATTACCACTACCACCAGCCAGACCAGAACCACTTCTCAAGCCTCTACAGATTTTTATTCACAGAGCAGGGCAAAGTCTGTGCCATGAATAATACTTCTTTCTGCAAACAGCTCAGCTAAAAAGAAGGCCTCATAGCCTCTTGCCCCAAAAGCCTGGGCACCAATTAAAGATACATAATGCCATCCTTATTAGCTAGCTCCTTTTGTCAGACCTTGGTTTATATTGTTTATTATTATTATTATTATTATTACTCATTGTTAATCATTGCCTGTTTAACCTTTGGTATGTTTCATATCCTCCCATTTTGAACCCTAAAGCTACAACTGGTCCTCCTCATGGAACTGCAAGTGGAGGCCGCTACATCCATCTTCCATGGATTCTTAGACAACCCACTTCCAAAGGACCTGAAGGCCGCCCCCAAACAACAGCCCCTTTGCCAGCAGGAAGCAGCCAGAAAGACCAGGTGTCCCCAGTCCCCAACGGCAGTTGGTGTTTCCTCATTGGAGGGGGGAATGAAATAAGAATTTTAGGGGGATATAAGCAGGTGTAGGGAATTTTTAGAATTGGGAATCCATGGAAAAAACACAGGGCTACAGATTGGGAACAGTTACATTCTGTAAGAAGAGAGAGGAGAGCTGGGAGAGGGTGCATTTCCATAATAAAAGGGAGCCTGGCTCAGTTACCTTTCCGTGAGACAAGGGAGAGGCAGCAGTTACATTTACATAAGACAAGGGAATTGGGAGTAGCCAAAAGGTCTATATTTACAAAATAAAGGAGAAAGAAAGCCCAGAGGACAATGAGGGAGGAAAGCCTCAGGAGTTACCATAGTAACCAAATCAAAGGGAATATTGACTAATCAGAGCACAGGAACTGCAGCCTTTATAAACTCTGGAAACAGGAAGTCAGTGGGATTCTTTCCCACTCCCTACATGAGAGTCTGTGATGTGAAATTCTTTCCCCTTCCCCAGGTGAAAGTCTGTACTTATTCTTCAATAAATCTCCATCTTTGCTATTCCTAAAATAAAATAAAATAAAATAAAATAAAATAAAGTAAAATAAAAGAGTGGAGGTTGGAAGACAGGGCAGAGGGGAAGTGATGTGTGTGGTTTTTTTCTCTCCTTGGATATAAGAAGTAACACACAGAAAGAAAGAAAAAAACAACTCACTTGTACAGATCTGACAAATCAGTGTGCATAGTATCTAATTCTTAGTAATATTGCCTTAAAAATAAAAGGGCACTGTTGAAATATTGCTCTGACCAATGTCTGCTTTTCCAAGTTCTAAAACTGTTATGATATATATTATTATTAAATAATATATTTTATTAATAAATGTATATATTATTTGTGGGCCTAGCAGAGAAAAGTGAGTCCCCCCTGATCTTTGAAAGAAATATTCCCCAAAGATATTATCAGGTTCCTTTTAGTTCTGAATATAGGACTCAATTACTATTTCAATTTGATTCATTTCACAGATTTCCCCTTGCTACCCTTTAAAATGTATTACATCAGATTTTATCAATTTAAATTTGCTTAGATTTTCTAATACTGCTCAACAACTTGTTCAGATACAATTTGGGGACAATTGTAGTGAAAGTAAAGCATTGGTCATGCTATTCAACTTCAGAAACCTCTCCCCAGAGGCCTGAAAACCTTTTCACAGAATTTAGAGTTGAGCAAACAAAATATCTTTGTTTGTTCTTTTGACTCAAGTTTATTGCAGAACAAAGACTTGGCTTGCATCATTTATGGTCATGTCTCTGAATACATTTTATGTTGATATCTCTTAAACCAACAAACACTCTGTAATGCATTGTGGGCGCAGATTTTGTTTTTATAAGATCCACTCTACCTTTAAAACTTTTATTTTTAGTTATACTATGTTTTCATTTATAAAACTACTAGTGTCCCAGTGCATGGATTTATGCACATTGAAAGGAAATTAATCAGAAGAAATATTTTAATATCGCTATTTGCGTCTTGCTAATGAAAAGAAAATCGACCATTTCTGGGCTGGACTGGTCTGGTTTGTGGGCCTTTTTTTGTACCATGGGGTTTTGGCAGCGTTGACTGCACTTTGGTGGGGTGTTGCTCTGGGGTGGTGGTGGGGCCTGTGTCCCACATGGGGGAAGCTGAGTGTTGATTTGTTTGCGCCAGGTCCATGGTGCCATTTATTTTTAAATGGCCAGTGTGTGTCATGGCAGCTCCTGTGTTGAGCGTCTACCCCCTAGTGGTCAGTGCACATCATAGCTACTGATTGGGTGGATGGATACTTAGCCTTTATATATATATATATGAATATTACCATCCTGTATCACCCAAAGCAACAATATGCCATAAAA
The DNA here is from genome assembly GCF_014108245.1 of Pipistrellus kuhlii. Lineage (NCBI taxonomy): Eukaryota > Metazoa > Chordata > Mammalia > Chiroptera > Vespertilionidae > Pipistrellus > Pipistrellus kuhlii. The sequence continues at coordinate 132,481,491 of NW_023425404.1, forward strand.
AATTTTTTCTTGAGATAAAGCAACAGAGGAACTAAGCATTTGGAAAAGAAGAAAACATAGAGCTTTACAAACAAATATTTTTTTCAGTATTTAGCATAAACTAAAAGACTGTCAAAAACTAAAGCATAACAGCCGGGACCAGTTTGGCTCAATGGATAGAGTGTCGGCTTGGGGACTGAAAGGTCCCGGGTTCGATTCCGGTCAAGGGCATGTACCCATGTACCTTGGTTGCGGGCATATCTCCAGTAGGGGGTGTGCAAGAGGCAGCTGATCGATGACTCTCTCTCATCGAGGTTTCTAACTCTCTATCTCTCTCCCTTCCTCTCTGTACAAAATCAATAAAATATATTAAAAACAAACAAACAAACAAAAAAACCTAAAGCATAACTGAGGCCAAAAGTTCATGCAGGTTGCTTTAACCAAAATATGCCATTGTATGAAAGCAATGCTATGTAACTGACTCCCTTTAGTTCTTTCACCCTCAAACTTCCTTTTGCCAGGAGTGATGGTGAATTTTCATTGTTCTAGCCACAAACTTCATTCATAGCCTAAGTGGAAATTTCTGGCCAACCAAGTTTACACAGAAGGAAGTTGCTGTGTCTTAGGGAAAGGATAAGCAGGCCTAAGATCAGCTCTGCCACTCTCATCAGTGAGAATGAGGTGGAAAAGTTAGTTATCCTCACAGAGTCCCCGTTTCCTCATCTGTAAATAGGAATGAAAACCATTGCAGTGTTTTCATGGAAGACTGAACTGAATGAGCAGCATAAGGAAGCTCTTGAGAATCTCCAAAACAGAATAAATGTTAGTTATTTCCCTGGATGCAGAAATGATAGGCTTCCATTCTTGATTCTCTTAGACTTATCCATCATCTGTTGCAAAGAAGTACCATTATAAATTATCAACTGTCAATGCCCAGCCCTTGTTGCTCAGAGGTTGAACATGAATCTATGAACTAGGAGGTCACGGTTCGATTCCTGGTCAGGGCACATGTCTGGGTTGCTGGATCCACAGTAGCTGGGAGCATGCAGGAGGCAGCTGATCAATAATTTTCTCTCATCTATCTCTCTTTCCTTCTCCCTTCCTCTCTGAAATCAATAAAAATATATATTTTTTTAAAAAGCATATCTCTGGGCAGACAGTTATATTCAGGTGAGAGAGGAAGAGGAGAAACAATAGGCAGCACTACTCTCTGGGGAAATCAGAGCAGAGCTGGGATTTGCAATGCTCAGCAGCTTCCCTGGGATTGGCATACGCATGTGAGAACCCTGGTCTTACAGAGATGAGAAAGCCTCCAGAGGTAAGGGAGTGGTTGAGGAGGACTGAAGACAATCTCCTTTGATAGCCCAGATTTTGCTTAAGGCTTTGTGTCTGCTCTTTCTGCTTTGTTGTTGTTGCTATTGCAGCTGCTGTCTTGGGTGAATTTTGCTTTATTTTTTTAAATTATTAAGTAGTACATATTTGCTTAAATTATAAAATAATATGTACCTTGGACAGTGTGGCTCAATTTGCTGAGCATCATACCATGTGCCAGGAGGTTACCAGATCAATTCCACTGTCAAGGCACATGCCCAGATCAAGCTATGATCGCCATAAAGGGTGTGCAAGAGGTAGCTGGCTGAGGTTTCTATTGCTCCCTCTCCCTTCCTCTCTCTAAAATCAATAAAAACATTAAAATTTTAATTTTTTAAATTTTATCTATATAAAGCTAGGTTTAAGCTCCACCTCTAACACTTATTAGATCTGTGACCTTGGACGAGTTATTTAATTCTTTGTGCATCAACTTCATTTGTAAGTTAAGAATAACATTAGTAAAACTGTGTAAAGTGGTTGTGAAGATAATATAAGTTTATGTTTATTGAACATAACAGTGTTTGGCAGTATAGTAGATATTGTGTAAATGTTTTATTAGATGAAATCCCTATTTATTATTTGTAATATAATATTTACTGTATTATTGGTTGTATTCTAGTTTAGTGTATAACCTTCCTAAAATATTCCCATGCTTGTACAAGCAAACATACAGCAGTTCATTTTATTTGCTTTTTAAAAAAATAATAGGTTTGCTTACATATCCTTATAAACCATGCTTTTTCAACTTTAACAGTGTACAGTGGGTATCTTTTTTTGTAAATATATTTATATGGTTGTCAGACACTGTTATTTATCTGCCAAATATCTATTGTCCTTTTTGTTTTTTACAAATTAAACCCTGAATACAGGGTGTTCCCAAAAATGTATACACACTTTGAATGATTATAAAGTCAGTGTTTATTAATATACAGTTCATTTTCAAAATTTAAAATAATCTACAGAAATGAATTTTTAAAATTTTATTATTATTATTATTATTATTATTGTCAATGCCTGTTTCAAACTGATGATCATCTGGTCCAGGCACTGCTGATAAAACAAAGGAGTGGAATTTCAAACATCAAGAATCATTTCAGCCCTAGCTGGTTTGGCTCAGAGAATAGAGTGTCCAACTGTGGACTGAAGGGACCCAGGTTCAATCCAGTCGAGGGCACATCCTGGGTTATGGGCTCAATTACCAGTGTGGGGTATGCAAGAGGCCACCAATCAATGATTCTCTCTCATCACGGAGTTTCCCCCTCTCTTAATTCAACAAAAATATATATAACTTTTAAAAAGAATAATTTCATTCGGTATTTGTGCACCCTCAATTCATCAACTGTTGCTAATTTTGTACTTTGTCTTTTATATATCCCCATTAAAAAGTCTAGTGGCACTTAAGGATAAATTTTCTTTGTTCAAAGCTTAGTCTGGCTTCACCCATTATTTCAAATCAGTGAGACCTGAAAAGCAGTGAAAATTAAGTGAGTTATCAACTGTTAAAATGTATATACATTTTGGGGGGACCCCTATTAATAAAATGCTTAATTTTTAGGTTCTTTTTCTACCCATAGCCCACTTATGGCCAATGATATGCAAACAAAAATCTCTGAGAGGTGTTTCTGGAAGTTTGTAAAAAAAAAAAAAAAAAAAAAAAAAAAAGATTGTTCTGGGCTGTTCCATCCTCTACCTGTCTCCACCCCAACATGGCTCTTGCTTTCTTTTCCATGCCTGAAATGATGCTGTGACTTTGGGGGTACAGTAGCCATGCTGGGACATGAAGTGATAGCTGCAGGGATTAAGACCTATGCACAATGGATGGCAGTGTGGAAAGACATGAAGACGCTCCCTACTCCTAGCCTGCTTCCTTGAGACACATACATTTCTATGTGGGCAGCCACACTTTTCTGTAGCTTTTAGGATAATACAGTCCTATCTAATAGGGATTTTGGTATCTATAAATGCAAGTGCTGTAAATAATGCAATTTAAAATGTGAAAATGGCCTAGCGGGGAAGGAAGGGTTTCAGAGGATATTTGGTGACCATTCCTATCCGTGGAAGGTTGGTGACCATTCCTATCCAATAGCAAAGTACTTGGTAAACCTATACTTCCGTATACAAAGACATATATAATTAAGGGAAATGGTAGAGAAAATAAAAATGCTGACATGTACTGAATATTTCTTGCTGCTTTCAGCAAAATCATACAAATGAGAGAGGAACTCAAACCAATTTACAAGGAGAAATGGAAGAAACCACCGAAAAAAAGACACTCTGCTGGTAGTCTGAAACCTCAATAGACCCAGAGTCCTACTGTTAGACTGAAAATGCCAACTGCAAGGAGGGATACTGGTCAAGACGGTGGAGTAGGTGGATGCTGTACTAACCTGCTCCCTTGAACACACCAAAATTACAATTAAATTGTAGAACAGTGAACTTGCATAACCAAATGAAAAGTAGTTGAACACAGTCCTTTAACTAAGGATATAAAAAATAATAATAAAATAAAAAATAAAAATAAAAAAGCCCCATAGAGACTGGTAGGAGGGGCTAAGACATGAAATAGGCTGGCCTCACACCCTGTGTGTGCAGCGATAGAGAATCAGAGGGCCATGCCAGCTGCTGAGCTCCCCGTTGAGGAGTGAAGGATCTCACTCCTCCAGCTCCCCAGGTCCGGGATTCCTCTGCCCACCACAGAGGCTGCTGAAGACCCACGTGTCCTCTTCAAGGACCAGTGCTCAAAGCTCACGGTCACTCACCTGGGCCTTCGGAGGAGGAACAGTGGTTCGGTGGGGCACCAGGCATACGCAGGGAGAGACATAGTTGTATGACTTCCATGGCACAACTGCCTCTGTCCCTATGCTGAGTCCTTCTCCTGCGCAAACAGGTTGTCATTTTTCCGGTGTCAAGCTCTCGTCCCCCACCAGCCAAATCTGAATCTGCCTTAACCTGGAGAAGTCTACTATCTCCCCCTGAGGCCCTGCTCCTCCCAACGTGTCCCGGGCCTGAGGCTCTTTCTGTAACAGTCGGTCTAGGCCCGCATCGCAGTTTTCCTTCGAAAACTTCAGCCACGCTCAGGGAATGTCAGAGACATAGGAGGAGAAACTGATGATCTGGTTTCAGGGTGAGAGCTGAAGGTGTCCCTGCCATTTCTGGGTTGAGTCCTTCCCCAACACAAACTTTATTTTTCATTAGCCTGGTGCCCTCCATTATCTCCACCTCTTAGCTCCTCAGACCTTGCTTCACCCAGTCACATTCTGCTCCAGGCTCTTTCAGCAGGTGAGCCTTATGGGGCGGCTGGCAGGCAGCAGCAGGTCTTAGAGTACCTTGGGCCTTTTACTGACCTGCCCCAGGCTTGCAACTGGTGGTAGACAGCCATGGTGTGCAGCATGGCCCATCCCATATACATCCAGGCTTAGCACAGGTAGCTACAACCTGTGAAACACTTTGTAGCTCCTAACAGGGAGCCCCAGGCCATTCTCAGGCAGCTTCTGACATTGATCTGTATCTGAGGCTGTCCCGAGAGGCCCCACAGCCAACACACCCAGTGGCCAGCATCAGATGACAACAGAACACCACCCAACTAGCTCCACAAGCAGCACATCTAAAGGGAGGTCATGGCAGCCACCACCTTGCTGGGGTGAATCCTGCTTGATCGGGTAAGCCCCCACACTGTAGCTTCTATGCTGTGGTCATGGCAAATCCACACAGACAGTCAAACTGCAGGTTAATCCCATCCACTGACATGCCAGCCATAATCAAGACACAGCTGAACAGAAGGGCACACACAACCCACACAAGGGCACTCCTGTAGCCCCCGGCTCATATGATCAAGGAGACTGTGTGATTGGGCCCCACAGAACAACTACTACAGAAGGCCATCCTGCCAAGTGTAGGAAACCTAGCAGATCTACCTAATACCTAGAAACAAACACAGAAAAGCAGCCAAAAGAGACAAAGAAACATGTCTCAAATGAAAGAACAAAAGAAATCTCCAGAAAAAAAGAACTAAATGAAATAGAGACAAGCAGTCTACCATTGACAGAGTTCAAACACCGGTTATAAGGATGTTCAAGCAACTTACTAGAACTTCAACGAAGAGATAATAAGCATAAAAAGGACATAGAAACCATAAAAAAGAACCAGAAAACTATAATAACTGAAATGAAGAATACACTAGAAGAAATCAATAGCATATTAGATAACCAGGGAATTGAATCAGTAATTTAGAAAACAAGGTAGCAGAATACACCCATTCAGAATAGCAAATAGAAAAAAAAAATAGTTTAAAAACAGCATAGTGTAAGGGACCTCTGAGACAACATCAAGCATAACAACGTCCACATTATACAGTACCAAAAACAGAAGAGGGAGAGCAAAGGATTATGAACTGATTTGAAGAAATAATGACTCAAAAATTCCCTAATCTGTTGAAGAAAAAAGACACATAAATCCAGAAAATGCAGATACTCCCAAACAAGGTGAACATAAAAGGACCACACCAAGACACACTGTAATAAAAACTAGAGGCCCAGTGGGGACCCTCAGCCTGGCCTGCACCTTATTGCATCAGGGGATGTCAGACTGCCAGTTTCTGCCTGATCCCTGCAGGCCAGGCTGAGGGACCCACTGGTGCCGTCTAGACCTATATAATAAAAGGGTAATATGCAAATTGCTCCCTCCACTAGGAGTTCGACTGGAATTCCACCAGGGGGTGGGGCCAACCTGCCAACTGCCTGGGACTCCTCCCCCTAGCTGGCCCCAGGTTAGAGCATCAGACATGCACACCAAAGAATCTGGGGTTCAATTCCCGGTTAAGGGCATGTACCTTGATTGCAGGTTAAATCCTCAGTTTCAGTCAGGGCACATGTGGGAGGCAACCAATTAATGTCTCTCTCTCCCCTTCTCTCCGGCCCTTCCACTAAATAAAAATCAGTGGACAATATATCCTTGGGTAAGGATTAACAAACAAACAAACAAACAAAAAAGACATAAGGTGGCTGAATGGATAAGAAAACAAGAGTTAAGCATATGCTGTCTACAAGAGACCCACTTCAGATTAAAAGACACACACAGACTGAAACTAATGGGAAAGAAAAAAGATATTTCATGCAAATAAAAATTAAAAAAAAAAAAACTGGGGTAACAATACTATGTCAAACAAAATAGATTTTAAAACAAAAACTATGAAAAAATAAAATTAAATAAAACAAAGACTATGAGACAAAAAGTGTATTTCATAGTGATAAAGGGATCAATCAAATAAGAGAATATAACCCTTGTAAATATTTATACTCCCAACATAAGAACACCCAAATATATGAAGCAAGCACTGATGAACATAAAGGGAAAAATAAACAGTTCTACAGTCATTGTATGGGATTTTAATATTCCATAACCATCAAAGAATAGATCATCCAGACAGAAAATCAGCAATGTAACAGTGGCATGACACGATACTATTTATATAGTATCCTAAAGATAGCATGCACATATACACACTACTGGCACTGGTTAATGAATTTAAATAAGTAGGATGTAAAATAAATATTCAGAAACTGGTTGCATTTTTATACATGAACTAGAGGCCTGGTGCATGAAATTTGTCCACAGGGGTGTGGGTATCCCTCAGCCCAACCTGCACCCAATCTGGGACCCCTCAAGGAATGTCCAACTACCCATTTAGGCCTGATCTCACAATCTAGGACTGCTGGCTCCCAACCACTAGCCTCCCTGCCTGCTTGATTGCCCCTAACCACTTCTGTCTGCCAGTCTGATCACCCCCTAACCACTTCCCTGCCAGCCTGATTGACACCTAACTGCTCCCCTGCCAGCCCACTTGCCCCTAACTGCCCTCCTTTGCAAGCCTGGTTACCCCTAACTGCCCTCCCCTGTAGGCCTGGTCCCCCCAACTGCCCTCTCCTGCAGGCCTGGTCCCCCCCCCAACTGTCCTTTCCTGTAGGCCTGATTCCCCTCAACTGCCCTCTCCTGCAGGCCTGGTCCTCTCCAACTGCCTTCCCCTGAGGGCTCGATCACCCCTAACTGCTCTCCCTTGCAGGCCTGGTCCCTCCCAAATGCCCTCCCCTGCTAGCATGATTGCCCACAACTGCTAGCCATCTTGTGGTGGCCATCTTGTGTCCACATGGGGGCAGCCATCTTTGACCACATGGGGGTGGCCATCTTGTGAGTTAGAGTGATGGTCAATTTGCATATTACTCTTTTATTAGACAGGATAATAAACTATCAGAAAAGCAATTAAGAAAATAATCCCATTTAAATTGTATTAAAAAGTATCTAGGAAAAAAATTTAACCAAAGTGGTAAAAGACCCATACTCAGAAAATTATAAGACACTGAAGAAATAAATTGAAGAAGACTCATACAAATGAAAGCATATGTTATTTTCATAGATAGGAAAAATTAACATCATTAAAATGTCCATACTATCCAAAGTCATCTACAGATTCAATGAAATTTCTATCCAAAGAACAATGACATATTTTTTTTTTTTACAAACTAGAATAAATAATCCAAATTTTAAATGGAACCATAAAAGACTCCAAATAGTAACAATCATCTTTTTTTTTTTCAAATATATTTTATTGATTTTTTACAGAGAGGAAGGGAGAGGGACAGAGAGTTAGAATCATCGATGAGAGAGAAACATCAATCAGCTGCCTCCTGCACGCCCCCCACCTGGGATGTCCCCACAACCAAGGTACATGCCCTTGACCGGAATTGAATCTGGGACACATTGAGCCAAACCATAGCAACAATAATCTTAAGAAAGCTCAGCACTGAAGGTATTAGGTCTAGTAATAATTAATGTCGTTTTCTAATACTTTTTTTAAATCGAATTTATTTAAACAATACAACAGAATTTACTCAACAATATAGTTGCCATTGTTTTCTACTACTTGTGCCCAACACTCAGGAAGCATTTTAACCCCTCTGTTGTAAAATTCTTGTGATTTTGATGCAAAAAATTCGGTCAATACATTTTTGAGGCATTCTTCATTATTAAATTTTTTTCCAAGAAGAAAGTTTTGCAAAGAACAAAACAAATGGTAATCGGAAGGGGCAATAGCAGGAGAATATGCAGGTTGAGGGAGAACTTCCCATTCCAACTGGCGCAGTTTTTCAGCAGTGATTCTTGCAGTATGCGGTCGTGTGTTATCGTGGTGAAGAATTATGCCCTTCCGATTAATCAGCGCGGGTTCTTTTTCTCTCAAAGCTTGGTCTAACCTTTCCAATTGGGCACTATACACTGCACTTGTAATGGTTTGGTTAGATGGTAAAAGTTCATAATGAAGAATTCCTTTAAAATTCCACCAAACACACAACATCACTTTTTTCGCATGCAAGTCAGGTTTTGGCGTGGGCTGCGGAGCCTCACTTTTGTCCAACCATTGAGGCCACCTTTTCAAATTAACATACAACACCCATTTTTCATCTCTGGTAACAATTTGCTCTAAAAACGGCAAATGGTTTTGACGAGAGAGGAGCGAACTGCAAATTGTGACTCTTTGATTACGGTTGTTGTCGGTCAACTCATGAGGAACCCATTTTCCAAACTTTTGGACTTTGCCAAGTGCACGCAATTGATTGGAAATTGTTTTTTTGTGAACAATTTAAAGTTGTCGCAAGCTCTTGATGGGTAATTTGAGGATTTTGCACCAAAAGAGCTTGAAGAGCTTCTTGATCAAAATTGGACACACGGCCTCAACCACTCTTGTCATCTAACAAAAAATTTCCCTCGTGAAATTTCTCAAACCAACGTTGGCATTTTCTGGTGCTAACTGCATCTTGACCAAGAGCACTACAGATGTATTTTGCAGCCTCACTTGCTTTTCTTCCTAATTGGAACTCGTAAAGCATGCAGTGCCGAATATGCTCTTCATCTGTCATCTTCTTAGCCCTAGTTTTGCAACACAAACCAAACCAAACACAAACTTTTTCAAGCAAAACTTGTTAATTGCACTTCACACGTTCTGTAGATACCACGTGTTTGAAGGTTATGTCAATACAAGTCAACGCCAAGCAAGATTTTAAACGAATGTTTAAAACGACATTAATTATTACTAGACCCGATATTATGCTACCTGATATCAAACTGTACTATGACGCTATGCTGATCAAATAGCATGGTCTTAACATAAAAACAGACACATAGATCAATGGAACAGAAGAGAGTTTAGAAATAAATCCACATCTGTATGGTCAATTATTATAGAGGTGTCCCAAACAAATGTATACATGCACTTCAAATAGTTATAAAGGCAGTGTTTATCAAAATATATTTCATTTTCAAAATTGAGCCATTGGCTGTTAAAGTGTTTGGAACACCCTATATAATGAGGTGAGAAAGACTATTCACTAAATGGTGTTAGAAAAATTGAACCAATACTTGCAAAGAAAAAAAAAGAAAGAAAAGGGAAAAAAAAAAGAAGAAAGAAACTAGACCATCTTCTTACCTCATATACAAAAATAAACTCAAAATGGAATAAAGACTTCAATGTAATACCTGAAACCATAAAACTCCTAGAAGAGAACATAGGCAGTAAACTCTCAGACGTTGCTCTTAGTAATATATTTTTTCTGACATATCTCCTCAGGCAAGGAAAACAAAACAAACAAATGGGATTACATCAAACCTAAAAAGTTTTGCACAGCACAGGAAACCATGAATAACATGAAAACCAGACTTTGAATGAAGATATATTAAAAATTTATAAAGAAGTCATACAACTCAACACTAAACACCCCCCACCCCAACCAACAATCCTATTAAAAAATGGGCAGGACTTGAATAGACACTTCTCAAAGAAGACATAAAAATGGACAATAGACCTATGAAAAGATGCTCAACATCACTAATTATCAGAGAAATGCAAATTAAACCACAATGAGATATCACTTCACACCTGTCACAATGACTATTGTCAATAAATTAAAAAAAACAAGTGTTGGTGAGAATGTGGAAAAAAAGGAAATCACTATGCACTGTTGGTGTAGCCACTGTGGTAAATAGTGTGGAGGTTTCTCAGAAAATTAAAAACTAAAATTATGACCCAGCAATTCTACTCCTGGAATACAGAGGTATGACAAAAGTATGTTATAATACCAGCCTTCATTACCTAAAAGATAAATCATAAGTAAGGATAGGAAATAATAACAATAAGAAGACAAATCATACAAATAAATAAATATTGCAAGAATAAACTTGTTTCACGAACTCACCACTATAAACCTACTTTTGCCCACGCTGTATATTTGAAGAAATCCCAAACACTAATTTGAAAACATATATACACTCCTGTGTTCATTGCAGTGTTATTTACAACCAAGATATGGAAGCAACCCAAGTGTCCATCAATAGGTAATCAGATTAAGAAAATTGGGGTGCATTTATGCTACAAAATACTATTTGGCTATAAAAAAAAAAAAAAGAACAAAACTCTGTCATTTGCAACAACATGGATTTACCTAGAGAATATTATGCTAAGTGAATTAAGTCAGACAGAGGAAGACAAATATAATATGATTTTACTTGTATGAGGAATCTAAAGACCAAAGAAAATGAGCACAAAACTGAAACAGACTTATGGATATAGTGAACAAACTGAGGGTTGCTAGGTTGGGGGAAGAGGGATAAAAGTGAAGGGAGTAAGAAGTTACAAAATAGTGACAGAATTGTAAAGAACAGCTTAGGGAATATGGTCAATAGTATTGTAATAAACACATATGGTACCAGGCAGGAAATAGAATTATCAGAGAGATCACTTTGTAAATTATATAGTTATCTAAGCACTATGCTGTACATCTGAGACAAACCCTATATAATAAAAGCCTGATATGCAAATTGTTCAACCAGGAGTTCGATCACTTGCTATGACGTGCACTGGCCACCAGGGGGCGGTTTGAAATGTGGTGGGTGTTGGTGACTGCTGGCAGAGGGCCGCAGTGGAGCACCCTGCCTAGTGCCAGCAGCGTAAGCAGTGGGGGGGCGGGGCCACCGCCGGGTTCCCAGGCACTAGATCACCTCATGACCTCCTGTTTCCTGGGCTGTTGCTCAACCACTTAAAAATATTTTTAAAGGAATAATAAGTCTTCAACAACCTGTAAGAAATCCTTTGAGGACAGGAGCGCACTCTGAGTGCAGTCCATGGAATTAAGTGAAGCTGAAACCACCTAGTACTCTGGAGGCAGCTATAGACTCTGGTAGATTAGGAAGGCCGGCACTTTTTGTGCCTGAGATGGGGAAATAGGACATAGTATTATAGTAGAGATGGGAGCTGGGCAAGGTCTCTAAGGTCCAGGAGGCTGATTAGAGAAAGAGCCTACAGGCAGGAGCAGGAAAGAAAAAGAAAAAAAGAAAAGAAAAAAAACAATGAGGAAAAGGTGAATTAGTAAAAAAAAAATGCTCCAAAGGGAAAGACATTTAAACAAACAAACAAACAAACAAAAAACAACAACAACAAAAAACAATCTCTGCCATGGCCCTGGGAGATAATAGAAAAAAAGGGGTGGGGGCAGGGAGAGGCTACTAATTCTGGGATACTAATTTGCTCTCATATGGAGTAGGGAACTGAATTTATTGAATGTTGAACAATTATGAAGCACCTCCTGAAAGTGTTGTAGGAGCTGGAAATATAGCAGTTAAAAAAACATCAAAAACTAATAGCGTTCCTTATGGAGCTTGTGTTCCAGTGGGAAAATAAGAACATAAATGAAGTAAATGCTTTCTAGTGTACTAACAAATGATAAGTGATTAAAAACAAAACACAAAGCCTTGAGAGTCACCAGGAAGTGTTTCCAAGGGGAGCAATGGCAGTAAGACGGCAGGGAGGACCTCCAGTCAAGCAGACTTGCAAGGTGAGGAAAGGTTTTGCAGAGGAGCCAGCTTTAAGGTGAGAATGTGCAGGCCTGTTCAAGATCTGGGAGGAGGCCAGGTGGCTGAGGTGGGAGGGCCAGGGGGAAGGTGGCAGGAGAGGAGTCAAGCAAATTGGAGGAGTGGGCAACTTGGAAGAGATTGCGGAGCTCTGTAAGTATTTTAAATACCTTGTTGTTGTTGTTCATCCTCACCACAGGATATTATTCCCATTGATTTTTACAGAGCGTGGAGGGTCCAAGGAGTGGTGGGAGAGAGAGAAACATTGATGTAAGAGAGACACATGGATTGGTGGCCTCCTGCAGGTGCCCCAACCAGGGCCGGGATCGAGTCTGCTACCAAGGTACCTGCCCTTGACTGGAATCGAATCTGAGACCCTTCAGTCCATGGGCGGACACTCTACCCACTGAGCCAAACCTGATAGGGCTAACCATTTAAGCATCTTTGTAGTGTTGCAAAAAATTAAAGGCATTGATGAACTTAATATGTTTTAAAATTAAGGATACATATTAAAATTTCAAGGCCAATTATTGAAATAATAGAAATAGTATGTAAAATTTCAAAGCCAATCGAGGCAAAAATATAATAAAGTAGAAAAAGGCAATTCAAAAGAAGAAAAGAAAAATCAGAAAGAAAGGAACAAATACTAGGTAATAAATAGATTCAAATATATTGAATAATCATAATAAATCAAATAACCAGATTACCAAACTGAATTTAAAAAAGAAAGCTTTGAGCTATTTACAAGACAGCGAACATAAAAACATATATGTTTGAAACTAAAAAGATAGAAAAAGATATACTAAGCAAACTAATTAAAAGAAAGGTGGGGAAGCTTTTATATTAGACAAAATAAACTTTAAGACACATGGAATTGAATGAGAAAATCTAACAGGTTTTTAATTGAAGTTCTGCAGAATACAATAGAGAATGCAAGGTAGAGGCAATATTTGAAGTGTTAATATCTTGGGACTTTTCAGAACTTTTGAAAGACACATCCTCAGAATCAGAAATTATAATGAAGTCCAAACAAGATAGATAAAATTAGAACACCACACCTAGCATTTTAAAGTCTTAATAGAGTAAGTATAGAAGATTTTAAGAGTAGACAGTGAAAAGGACAGATTACCCACAAAGAGGTAACAATTAGATTGATGGCTGCCTTCTCAACAGCATAGCTAGAAGCCAGTGGATAGTTGAGTAATACCTTCAAAGTTCTGAGAGAAAGTAACTACCACCCTAGAATTGCGTGTCCAGCAAAACATTCTCAAAAATGATGGTAAAATAAGCCCATTTTTAGAAAAACAAGAATTTTACTTTCCCACTAAAAGATCCTAATTAACAGTACAGTCCACCATGGAATACTGTGGGGGAAGGTGTGCCGTCTCCCCTCACAGTCGGAAATCTGTGAATTAGTTTTGATTTCCCCTAAACTTAGTTGTAGTAATTTGGTTCCAGGATCTCTGAAGATCTAAAATCCTTGCATGCTAAAGTCTATGTATAAAATGTTTCAGATTAATGCATACAATTAAGCTTCCACATCTAAGGATTCTGAACAGCAGTAAAAAATAATGCAGGTTTTTACTGAAAAAATCTATGTAAGTGAACCAGCACAATTCAAACTGTTCAAGGATCAGCTATAATTCCAAAGGGCGTACCTTACCCAGAGGGCAAACTGTACCAAATGGAGACTGAAATGCAAAAAAAAGGAATAGGATGGAAAAAAAAAAAAGAGGGAAAGATAGATAAATCCTATGGAAGATTAATCCAGAAAGAACAACCCTGAGCAGGTGAAGAGAAATAAACAAGTGTAAAGCCATAATCAATGAAACTGACAAAATTCCTATCCTGAAATATTGCATTATTTTTCACATAAAAAAAAGACACCACAATGTAAATAGGAGCACATGTAAACATATTCTAGAGAAATTTTTAAATTTTATGAATAAAGAGAAAATCTTATAAGCTTCCTAAAAGAAAATATTGGGGCAGGGTCAGAACTTCAACTAAATCTCTTCTGTGTAATATTTGATGCTATGAGACATTGAAATTATTGTATTAAAAACTCTGATAGAAAATTTTTTTATTGTTATTTATATTTCAGGACCAAAGACTACCACTTTCAAATAGAGGAGAAAGTAGCTCTTGTCCTCTTTCTGAAAACATTACTCAGTAAGAATGCCGGTCAAATAAAAATAGAATCCAAACATCTCAGGACAGTGGAAGACCAGATACATAAGAAGCAGAGGCAGCCAGCCAGCATGGCTCAGTCGTTGAGTGCTGGCCTATGAACCAGGAGGTCCCCCTCAGGGCACCCCCTGGGTTGCAGGCTCTATTCCCAGTATGCGGCATGCAGGAGGCAACCCACCAATGATTCTCTCTCACCACTGATTTTTCTCTCTCTCTCTCTTCCCCTTCTTCTCTAAAATCAATAAAAATATATTTAAAGAAGAAGGGGGAAGAAGAGAAGAAAAATGAGGAGGAGGAGGAGGAGGGGGAAGGAGGAAGGGGAGGGGAAGAAGGATGGGGAGAGGGAGGAAGAGGAAAAGAAACAACAATGGCAGAGACTACCTCTCTCCAAACTCCTGATAAAAATATTCAATAAATATCAGGAGCCTGCTCACATCGTTAGAAATCTCAGAGCTTCTGAGAGATCAAGGAAGGGCAAATGCTATTGTGCCTAGAGAGAAAACAGGGACTTGGAGGAGCTTAGAGCAGACTAGAGACCAAGTCCTTCCTCTGCCCAGAGGAAAGGAGGAGGACAAAGGTGAATAATTAGAGCTGGAATTTCATTGAGTCAGAACTAAAGCCAGAGATCAAAGAGAACTTCAATCAGTCTGAGGGTAATGGCTCTGTGAAACAGATGCACATAAAGCAGATATGCACAAGGTCTGCTGGGTATATTACAATTTCCCCCCAAACTCTCAACATTTATTATAGTAGCTGAAAAAAACGATGGGGTGGAAATAAACACCTTATGGGAGTTTTAAAAATCACATAGAAAGGACAGCTTAAAAATAAGGTGTAAACAGCATAACGGAATACATCTTTGTTCCAAATTTTGTCCTAGTGATGGAGTGACCTTCATAGTTAATTACATCCTTGTGTTCACAGGCTGTTGGACTATAGATCATGTGCACACACAAGACTGATGTACTTTAGCTCGGCTACTTTCTATCATGCACCACATGTCTGCCGCATCAAATTTCCCGGGGAAAATGTTATTTCAAGGTAATGTGTATAATAAAAATGTTCTGTTGGTGTCACAGCAATATTATTTCTCTTCTGACAGCATTGTTAGAATAATATCCATGTTGATTAATACTCACCTGCCAATTCAAATAGGAACATATGTTGTGGATAAGAATAGCCATGCACACCTCCTCTCTCTTATAAAACAAAAAGATTAAAGTGACTTCTTGGTGGAATTTGACATAAAAGATAAAAATATTGTTAAATAAGCAAAAGCTGATCTTAAGGCTATGATTCTCATTTCAATAATTTCAATAATAATGTCTTCCTCTTATCAAAGGATATATATTTATCCCCTATTTTCTTTATTATGGTAAAATTTACCTCGCATAAAATTTACTATCATATATATATATATATATATATATATATAGTTAATCCTCACCTGGGGATTTTTTTTTCTTTTTTTGAAAGTGGAAGGGGAAGGGAGAGACAGAGAAAGAAACATCGATGTGTTATGTGAAACACATCGCATGAGTGCTGACCAGGGCCAGGAATCAAGCCCTTGACTGGAATCAATCTTGGGACCTTTCAGTCCACAGGCTAATGCTCTGTCCACTGAGATCGGTGGTTGACCATCAACCTATGAACCAGGAGGTCACAGTTCTACTCCTGGTCAGGGCACATATTCGGGTTGTGGGCTCAATCCCTAGTGGGGGGCATGTAGGAGGCTGCCAATCAACGATGCTCTCTCATCATTGGTGTTTCTATCTCTCTCTCCCTTTCCCTTCCCCTCTGAAATTAATAAAAATACATTTTAAAATAAAATAAAATAAAATAAAATAAAAATGAGATACGACTCCAAGTTTAGAGATGAGAAAACGGAACACAGTGGGTGTGAATAAAACTTACCCAGTGACACAGAGTATGCAGTGATCTGGGATTCAGGCCTGGTGTGCTTAGCTCTGAGGCCTGGGCTCTCTCCCCTCCAGCCCCTGACTACTTGGGCTGTGATCAGGGTACATTGTGTTACACGCAGTGGAATTACACTGGACAGGCAGACATATATTTCAGTTCTGACTCCGCTTCACACTTGCTGGGTGACCATGACAAAATCATTTGGCTTCACTAAGTTGCTTCATTGGTAGAAGGGGAATAAGAACAGTAGTGGACCCAGCTGGTTTGGCTCAGTGGATGGAGTGTTGACCTGCAGACTGAAGGTTCCCAGGTTCGATTTCTGTCAAGGGCATGTACCTTGGTTGCGGGCACCTCCCCGGTAGGGGTGTGCAGGAGGCAACTGATCGATGTCTCTCTCATCTCTCATTGATGTTTTTGACTCTCTATCACTCTCCCTTCCTCTTTGTAAAACATCAGTAAAATATATTTTTTTAAAAAAGAACAGTAGTGTTAGTAATGAGAATAAGCACTACTACTTTTGAGTACTAAAAATTGTGCTAACAACTGAGCTTGTCTTATATTAACTCTTCAATCCTTAGGAAAACACTATAAGGAAGAATTTTTATTCATACACAAAATACTGAAATACAGAAATGAAAGCCCAAGGTCATACCACAGTAAATGGATTTAAACCCGAGCCAGTCTGGCCCCAGCACTGGCATTGTAACCAGTACTCACAGTTGGAGGGTGTGAGAACTGAGCGAAAGCATGCAGAAACCTCTCAACAACTGTCAGCTGCTGTTTTTATGACCATGATTTACTTGCCATTTTTCTACCTCTAGTTCTAAATGGCTGCACCTGCTTTTCCTTTTTTTCCCTTGGAAATGTCCAAAGGTGGGGAGGGGGGATGGGCATCCATAAAGAAGTTGCCCTCCTTGGCTCTGGACCTGCTCTAAGAAAAAGCAGAAAACAGCAAAGACTTGTACCAAGCTGGGTCTATACCAGGCTAACGTGCACTCTTACTACTTAGGCAGAATTTAAATGAGGTAGGAATGTTGCTTTTGTGTGCTGTTTGGCATAATACAAACCCCTGAATTTAAAAAATCTGCTTCTCTCCCCTTTACCCTAAAGCTAAATTGCCAATGCAAATAAGTTTTGGAGAAATTCACTGAAAATGTTGTGTTTCTCAAAAGAGCTGAAGAGTAAGAAGATGATTAAAATAATATATGTCCTCCTAACATACATAGATTACTATTTTATTTTGTTTTTAAAATTCTGGATTCCTATTTATTTAAATTAAGGTCCTAGGTGTTATTTATCATTGACTACCAATAAATTGATTCCCTGTATGGGTACATATGGGAGGCAACCAATCAATGTTTTTCTCTCTTTCCCTCTCCCTTTTTCCTCTCTCTAAAAAAAAAATAATAATAATAACAATAATTCAACATCTAAGTTGCATGTTTTCTAAGAATTCCTTTGTTCAACAGTAAACATGATTATGTTAGTTGTGCTTCTTACTGTAATTGCATTAACTTAATTAAACATATACAAATCAGTATTTCCATGAAAACTGCTTAAAGTTTTTGAAATGATTTAATAAAGTCAAGTTGCCAAAATATTGCTGTTCTATTAGGAGGTGAGTGAGAGAACTGTAAAAGATCAAAGAGAAAATTATTCTAGAAAGATCTGCAATCAAATCACTTCATAATTTAAAATATCAGTCAATATTTAAAACTGGTGTACAAATACAATTACAAAAAGCTGTGACCTAAGCTGAGCATAACACTGCCTAGAGGTCAGGCCTACCCAAGAAATTCCATATAAATGAAACCTGAAAGAGTTGCACCAGGCAAGAAGAAGGGAAAGTGTTGTGAGCAGAGGAAATAGCATGTCCATTGGGTGGAAAAAAAAGAAAGAAAAAAAAAAGATTTGAAAAAAGCTCAGTATGATTGAAGTACAAATGTGAAAGCATGTGGTAAGAAAGTGACTCCAGGGAAATGATCAGGACATAGATCTCGAGGCCTACTTTAGGAATCTAGATTTTTTTTTAAAACAACA
Organism: Pipistrellus kuhlii; assembly: GCF_014108245.1. Lineage (NCBI taxonomy): Eukaryota > Metazoa > Chordata > Mammalia > Chiroptera > Vespertilionidae > Pipistrellus > Pipistrellus kuhlii. The sequence continues at coordinate 132,499,881 of NW_023425404.1, forward strand.
GGACATCAATAAGGAATGTTTAAATGAGAGTGATATGGTCAGATTCTCTTTGTAAGATCTCCTTGGCCTCAGTGAAACTAGATTTTAGGGTGAGGAGCAAGCTTAAAGGCAAGGAGACAGTGGAGTGGCAGTGAACTTCCTAGGGGCAGTCTAGTTGCTAGTTGGCAGTGAAGCTTAGTCTTGTTGCCAAGAAGAGAGAGAGAACTGAACAGATCAAGAGAAATTTAGGAGACAAAATTAGCGTGAACAGTCAGTGTAAGGGGAAAGGAGATGGAAAGTCAAAGCTGACTCTCAGACTTCTGACTTTAAACAGGGTAGCGGTGCCACTTAAAGATACAGGGAACAATGGGAAAAGAGCAGGCAGAGGAGTTAGGTGATAAGGTCTACCTGGTTCCATCTCATTATATGAAAAAGAAAGCTAATTTCTGGAGAAGGTTAAGTCTTTTACCTTAAGTAACAGAGTCAAAAATTGAGTTCGGATCTTCTGACTATCACCCCCTGCCCGCCTCACCTGTCCCTTTCTAACCATCCTATATGATAAAACCTTAATATGCAAATCGACCAATCGGTGGACCAGCTAGTCCCTATGATATGCACTGACCACCAGGGGGCAGACTCTCAATGCAGAAGCTGCTCCCTGGTGGTCAGTGTGCTCCCACAGGGGGAGTGTCGCTCAGCCAGAAACTGGGCTCACAGCTGGTGAGAGCAGCAGGGGTGGCGGGAGCCTCTCCTGCATCTGCAGCAGGGGTGCTAAGGACCTCTAGGGGAAAGTCCAACTGCTGGCTTAGGCCTGCTCCCCACGGGCCTAAACTGGCAGGCGGACATCTCCCAAGGGGTCCTGGACAGAAAGAGGGCACAGACCAGGCTGAGGGATCTCCCCCACCCCTTACCCAGTTCACAAATGTGCACTGAGCCTCGAGTCTAGTGTAATATAAACACCACCATTTTTCTATATAGGGTTTTATTCCAGATAGATTGCTACTAAATCCCCAGATATGATTATAAATGTTCTTTCATCCCTCTCTTTGCTGTATTTCATGTCTGCCCACATAAATCTAAAAACCTTGGCTTAGCATTGAACAGAACCCTACTGACTTAAGCTTCACACCGTAAAATCTTTTATCAGTTTCAATGGAAAGCCAACCCCCCCCCAAAAAAAAGATGAATGGAGCAGGCCTTCTGTGAAATAGATTGGAAATAATTGCATGTCAGATAGGTTTGGGCAAGGAGCCAGTGAAGTATTAAGTGAGAATGTGAAGGAGCAGACCCTCCGCTGCTCTGAATTTGAAAGCTCAATCCCTGGGGCAGGGTGACTTTTCATCCTCAGGCCAAGGGCATGGGATTCATTTCCTCTGGCTGTTAATTGCTGCAGAACGCAGAGAAGTGGATTTCAAAAAGAAATTCAGCAATTACCTGGCTTGAAAAATACTTAAGTGTCTGTGTGTGTGTAAATTGGTTTGGTTTGAATTTACAGGTTCCTACAGTGATTGACATAGCACAGCCAAAACAATTAGGAGCTAAATAAAGGGCTATTTTCTGGAAATGTCTTTATTAAAAACCTTTAGCAGATGATGAGTGAAAGAAGATAAATTTTAACCCCTGAAATGAAAGGGAACTTTACTTAGTCAAGTCTTCTTTGTATTTGATTTTTCTGTTGTAATTGTTCTATTGTTGAGAATGCAAAATTTTGACTGCACAAAAAGTACTGGTTTTATCTATTTGTTCACTCACTCAGCAAGTATTTCTTGTGCCGGGCATTGTTCTAAATCACTGGTTCTCAACCAGCAACCTTGCTCCCTGCACTACCTGCCCCTCACGGGTGTTTGGCCATGTCCGACTAATTTTGGATTGCACGGTTGGAGGGTCAGGGTGCTGCGGGAATTCAGTGGGTAGAGATGAAGGATGCTGCTGACATCCACAGGAAAGTGCTCTGCAACAAAGAATGATCTATCCTGAAACCTCTGTACTGCCTAGTGCCATGTTGAGAAATCCACTTTTAGGTACTAGCAATATAGCCATGAAAAACACCGAGAAAAGCTTTAGCTTTCAGAAACTTATATTTTAGTGATGGGAGAGAAACAATGAGTTGATTAATAATGAAATACATAGCATGCCAGAAAATGATGAAGCACGATGAAAAGAATTAAGCCGGTGGTGGGTAGTAGTTGCTACTATGTAGAGAGAAGTCAGGGGAAGCTTCACTGATAAGGTGGTTTTTGAACAGAACCTAGAGAAAAGCAAGTTGTGGTATGAAAGTGAGGACTGTTCCTATCATTGTGCATTAATACAGCAGGTTGCCAATCATGCATGAAGTTAGAGTGATGATAAATTTAAGGAAATTTGTGAATAAGTTATCTAAGAATCATTGCCCCTTTCCCCCAACTCCCCCCCCCCTTTTTTTTTTTAATGTTTATGCTGGTTTAAATATAAGAATAGAACATTCTCTAATATTAGACAAAAGAAAAATAAGGTCTGCTTCCCTCACAATCAATTAAAACAGACTCTTTAATTTAACTTAATCAGCCACTGCAGTACACAGATTCTAAACAGCATACACAGAGAACCGCATGCAATATATTCAATTTATATGGATATAGTCCAGAAGTGTATAATAAATGTGCACAGGTATACACCGTGTATACATGAATAAGATCTTACTACACATGATGTAATCTGAAGAAAGTGAAAGAGATCAGGGTTTAAACACAAACATAAACATGAAGAAGGAGCCGAAACCGGTTTGGCTCAATGGATAGAGCGTTGGCCTAGGGACTGAAAGGTCCCAGATTTGATTCCAGTCAAGGGCATGTACGTGGGCTGCAGGCACATCCCCAGTAGGGGGTGTGCAAGAGGCAGCCGATCAATGACTCTCTCTCATCGATGTTTCTAACTCTCTATCTCTCTCTCTTCCTCTCTGTACAAAATCAATAAAATATATATTAGAAAAAAAACACACACACAAAAAAAAACTACCACCAACAAATGAACAGCAACAAGGTCAACCACAAGTCAACCAACCAAAACACATCAATTTTATAATAGGTAACAAGGATCTCAGTTACTACCCCTGAGAAGTGTGAGATCTCAACCCCAAGCCAGGCTGGCAAACACACAATACAATGTACAGATGATGTATTTTAGAATTATATACTTGAAACCTATATAATTTTATTAAGCAATGTCACTCCAATAAATTCAATAAAGATACTGAAAAAAAAATGCATTCCAAGTTTCAGATTTCACATCTCTTGACATTTTAGTGTACACTTGAGCTTTCTCAGCACAATTCTTATATCACTTTGTGTTTCTGATGTAATAATTACCATTAATATGTGTGGATTGCTGTGATGGGCTGATCAGTTCGCCTCAGGAACAACGGACTTATTGTCCCAGTTCCTGGGAGTGCCAGCAGCAGACAGGTTCTCTTTAATAATTGTCTCAGGAGCATCTCTCAAGTTATACGCCCTTCCCAAGGTGACCCATCCAATAACTTGAAAGGTGTTGAAAGGACCAAGGTCCTTCACTGAGCTGGGAGCAACTCTAAAGGATCATTTCATCTTCAGAACTCACCTTGGAGTTGGCTACTTTTTCACTGAGACCACATCACACTGCAACCTTTCCCTCTGCCCCCAATCCTATGCCCTTCCTTTCTCTTCACCAGGTGGCAGTCACAAGGACACTCCCTAATAAACTTCCTGCAACCTCATCTTCATCTCAGAATCTGCAATCCAAGAGCTCAACCTGTAGCCATATCTCAGGCACATACAATGTTGCTAAAATTATTGGTTCACTGAATGGGCTGGATTTACTTCTCATTTAGTTTTATAGTCTCAAGATCTAATCAATACCTGGCACATATAGACACCTAGCAAATGCTTGTTAAATAAATGCATTAACCCTTTGTATGCCATAAGTATCTATAGATGCAAGTGGCAGACCTTTCCCACATGCCACTCACACACACACACACACACACACACACACACACATATATATATAGATAGATAGATAGATAGATAGATAGATAGATAGATAGATATAGATATTTTTTTTTTCCTTAAGTGGCAGCCCTGACCAACTTTAAAGTCATTTTTTTGTGAGAATTTTCAGCTGAAAATATTCAAGAACATCCAAGTTGTGAGTAATATGATTCTTGCAAATTGATTTTTTAAAATTAAATTCAATTTAAATTGTGGCATGTGGGGATGGTTTCCATTTCGGATGTGTTAACTGGTAAACCATCAAATGGTTAAAACTGAGATCTCATATTTGTGAGAAGAAACAATCTTTTCTGTCAAAGAAAGGAGTTTAGGCAACCACATTTTAGTTCTTGTGACTTGCAGCTCCCCTGGAGGTCTCTATTTTGAAATGACAAAGGTCAACACCCCACCCCCCTTTTCCTTTAAGTTAGCTAATCACACAAAAATGTGAGCCTAAGCTCTGACCAATCAAGAATGAGGGACAGATGACACGTGTGAGACATAAAACCCCCGAGTGGACAGTCTGCTCAGTGTGCATACGCACTCTCCTGCAGAAGTCAAGGCATTTACCTTGCTGTTTGGCTCCTGAGTATACTGGTTTTGGGCCTCACCTTATTTCTAACATGTTGTTCAGCCAAGAAATTCTATTTTCTTGTTTAATGAAATTTATTTACTTATGTTCTCTCTCTTACAGCTGTTTACCCAAGAGCTGATTATAATTAAGTAGTGGGGAAATGAGAATGACAGAAGTATAAAGGCAAATATACCTAATAATATAGCCATAATTAGTTAATGAATATCATTTCATCATTAGATGAATAGTCATTGACCTTAGCATGTACCATAAACCAGGCATTGCTTAAGTGCTAAAATAAGTCTCTATCCCCAAGGAGAACCACATTCAAATAGACAAGAGAGGCAAAAATAGAATAAAGTAGCACAATTTCAGAGAGCAATGGGTGGTATGAAGACTCTGAGGGGATCAGAACATAACACCCCCATATATTGCTGCTTTGACATATTGACTATTTTATGTGTTTTTTTAAAAAATATTTTATTGATTTTTTTACAGAGAGGAAGGGAGAGAGATAGAGAGCTAGAAATGTCGATGAGAGAGAAACATCAACCAGCTGCCTCTTGCACATCCCCTGCCGGGGATGTGCCCGCAACCAACATACATGCCCCTGACCGGAATCGAACCTGGGACCTTTCAGTCCCCAAGCCGATGCTCTATCCATTGAGCCAAACTGGTTTCGGCAGAAGAGAGCATTCTTATTACTGGCAATGGGGGCTTAACATCAAGATGAGTTTATGCAAGTAAATCTCAGGAAGGCAGCCCTTATCTTCCACAAGTCCCCTATCTATTTCGAATTCACCCTCACAGAATTTAACACCCCTAGGCTACTAGATCTTATCACATCGCCACAATTTATCACTGGCTTTGGGCTTAAATAGTATAATAGCCCCTGAGTGTAAGTGTTTCTTTAGGATTGTCACTTTTCTCCTAGCAAGTTCTCTGTTTGAGCAAGGACAGTAGGCCAGGTACAGAAGCTCACCAGGCAGAAAGCTCTGCATGCCTAGCAAGAAGCAAAACTGGAAAACAAGACCCTCACCCCCAGCATATCCTTTCCTAGCATATCACTGCTCATGCAGTTTAGACCTTCTGAACTTTTCCTCCCTAAAGATTACATCTAGGCCTCAGTTGTATTTCAGCTCCAGGCCCAGAAAAGCAGCAAAACCAGACTAGTGACATCATGGCTGCCACAGCACCAGCTATATTGATTAGTGATTTTCTGGCACTAACCAATCAGTGGAGACCAGGACCCTGAAAGAGCACACCTGGAAAGCTGATGAATATTCTATTAAGACACTCCACTGGACCTCCCCTAAGATTTCCAAAAAAGGACCCAGTGCTTGCTTTCCCTCCAAGAAGCACGCCCCTGCCATTCCCCCATGAGACTTGCAACCAGGGGAGCAATGGGCAGTGGCAGCTCATTCCTGGCTAATTCCTTGAGCCTATCTCTAAGGGCCCCTTTTCTCTGACTTCTCTGTGAGCCAAAGCAGCCCAGCCTAGGCTTTCCTGTGGCTTCTTCTATGCCTTTCATGGTTTCACTGTCCTAAGTATATTTTTGCTGCCATCATGGACCCAATATACTTTGGCTCAGTGCTGTGTAGCCCTTCCCTTAGTACATCCCACCCCCCAATCCTTTTCCTTAGATATGTTAAATTTTTCTTAATTCACGGTCTGTGATGGCTATTTAGCCTGCCCAGGCATCATGCACCACTTACTTTAACCTTTCATTCTCCATGCCATGTAGAAATAGTAACCTAAAATAAAATGCTTACACTTTTTTCCTTTTTAATCTCTCTTCTGTCCGTTCAACTTGCAGGTCTCAGCCGTAGAATCTTGGAGGATAAAGGGGAAGTTTTTTTCTCCCCTATACCACAGTAGGTAGGACAGTTAGGGGAGGACTCACCAAGAAGGTGAGTGACCTGGAACCTCAAAGATGAGGACGTATACTTGCTGAGATTTGGGGGAAGAAAAGTTAAGGCTATGATAAAGACCAGCATTAGGTACAAATTTGACTGTAAGCAACAAGCAACAAAATAAGTAAATTGCTTGTTTTTTACCTGGAAAGGAGATATGTTCTAATTCTTAAGGGAAACCAAAGTTTTTCCTTGAATAAAACTGAATAGCACTGAGAGAGGTAAGCCATGTCTTCAACTTATTCCCCAACAAAGACAGAAGCAGGAATCCGTGACGGCTTTTCAGTAGGGGCGCTGGAGACCTAGCATTCAGATGCACTTGGGAGAGAGGATTCTGTGAGGGCTGCACGGACTCAGTGTACTTAGAGCAATAGCTGGATGGCATGACCTTGAAGTTTTCTCCTTTAAGCAAGCACTGACAACAGTCAAGATTACCTTCTCCATCAAGGGCCTCGGTGCAGGCATCCTGGCGAATTCATTTTATTCTGCCATTCATTAATCAAGAAAGAATTGTTCAAAACAATCTGGGACAAAGGCTTTTAATCATAACACTCTATTTTCCTGCTGCATGTGTAAGACTCACAATTTAGGCTGACTTCATTGAATTCTATTGAAATGTTCCTTACCCAGATAAAGAGTTGCTTGTTTCCATTCTTTTCACTTGCAAATGCATACACCACCACCACCAGCAGCAGCAGCAGCACCATCTCTCCCTTCCACTCCCCCACCACCACCTTACTGCTATAGAATGGGGCTTTCAGGTTTTTTGTGTATATTAAGTTTTATAGAGATGCAACTAAATATATGACAATAGGCATAAAATTAAAGACATAGTATCAAGATATCCAAACAAAGTGGGAAGTGGAAATCATGAAGCCATTTCTATAGGAGCAGGTTTGCTTAACCTAACTTTCTAATTTTGTTTTCTGACAATTACACACACACACACACACACAAAAACCACATTTGTTCAATGTCAACACTGTGTCAGGGGAATGTCACAATAATTTTTAAAAATGTGTACTCCAAAGTGAAAAATTAGGTCAAGCTTTATCATCATAGTAGAGGAATGTCATCATCCTATCTAATAAAGAGGGAATATGCTAATTGACTGTCATGCCCTCACAAAGATGCTGGTGCCCACAGCCAATAAGGAGGGGATATTCTAATTGACTGCCACACCCTCAAAATGGCTGCAGCAGGAACATGGTGCACCTGCCTCCAGAGTCCCCCAGTCCCCTCAGCCCCCCAGCCACCCAGGGCTGGCCTAAGGCACAGGCAAGCCTCAGATGTCGGATGCCCAGCCAACCAGGGCTAGCCCGAAGCTCAGGTAACCAGGGCTGGCCGAGGCTTGCACTGCCGGCAGTGGCAGCAACAGGGGGGAGATGGGGCATTGCCTTTTCCTGATCGCTGGATCGCTGGATCGCCCTGAGGGCTCCTGGACTGTGAGAGGGGGCAGGCTGGGCTGAGGGACCCTCCCCCACCCCATCCTATGCATGAATTTTCATGTACCAGGCCTCTAGTATTATATAACACTTGATGCAACCATCATATTGCTTTGACTTCTCACTGCTTGTAAATCATTCAGTTAAAACATCTACTAGGTCAATGAATTATATACATTCTATTTTACAAATGTTAAAAGCACCTGAGTTCAAATCCAAATTCTACCCCCTGTGGAGTCAGAACATGCCATGCCAAAATATGCCATGGTCCCTGCTACCCTGCACTTAGTCTAGAAATGATGGTAGGGATCCCAGGTTGTTGGTAACCTTGGCCCCAAGGACTCCCCGCCTACTTGGTGGAGAGGGGACTACAGAGGGATGCTCTAACATACAACCTGGAGCCTTATGTTGCCTGGTTCTAATGGTGATATTGCTAACAAGTCTAGCAATTCTTGCAATAATTCCACCTTCACCAGGAAATTAATACCCACAAAAATACTGAAGTAAATATGATTATGACAGAAAAAAAAGTAATTCTGTAAAAAGAGAGGGTTTTTTTTTTTTTTCCTTTTCTGTCCCAACAGAAACAAAGGTGAATGACACTAACCACTGAGCCAAGCCAGCCAGGCAGGTACATTTCTCATTATGCTTATAGAAGGGAAAAATTTCCTGTCACAATGTGGTCTAGTGAAATAGCTCCTATTAAACTTCTGGGACTCACACTTTATTTGATTCATGTGGCTCTTTTAAAAACTCCAAAACAACTTTACAGAGGAAAAAAAAAAAGGAAAGTAAAATATCATGCTTCTTTTTGGTTTCTATGCATGCAACAAGACAGAAATAATTAGTTTTAAAATTGTCTTGCTGTTTATAAACACAGTTGCCCTTCAAACCATGAAGCACATCTTGTTTGTATTGGTGTCACATTGCTGACCCAAGTCCCTCCCATTTCGCTAAAGGGCTGTGGAGGCACAGGAAGGGAAAGGAGTGCCTTAATGCTGAAAGAGCAGACAGGAACAAAGAGGGCTTGGAGCGCTGGGGTAGAAACATGCACAACATCGGGACAACTCGTTTTATTCCACCCTTCACTGGCCTTGAATAAAACTCACCAAATCGTCCAGTGTTAACTCCTCCTGTTCACGTACTGATTGGTATGTTTTCTTAAAAATTATTACAAATTAAGTGGCCCCATAATATTACAAATCTAACTTTTTATTTGAACCATTTAATCTCATATTGCAAAATATCTTATTCTGGATAAAGTTCATGAGGTCAACTGGTTCTTTATGATCATCATAGTGAGAAAACTTCAGGCTTTCATAAAATAACCAATCAATCATTTCTTAATGGGAATGACATGATAGCCTTTGAAAAAAATAAGTAATAATAGTACATAAAGCACCATGGACCTAGTGGGATTCAGGGATGTGATTTTTGACTTGTCTTGCCAGCAGCAGTAATGACATTTTATTCTCCACTCTTTTTTTTTTTTTAATATATTTTATTGATTTTTTACAGAGAGGAAGGGAGAGAGATAGAGAGGTAGAAACATCAATGAGAGAGAAACATCAGCCAGCTGCCTTCTGCACACCCCGTACCGAAGATGTGCCCGCAACCAATGTACATGCCCTTGACCAGAATCGAACCTGGAACCCTTTAATCCGCAGGCCGACACTCTATCCACTGAGCCAACCCAGTTTTGGCTACTCTCCACTCTTACTCTTTCACTTGGCACTTCATAAGCAAAAATATGCATTGGCCAAAAAATTAACCAGAAGCTTAGTGTGGCCACTGTTTTAGTTTGGGTTGCTATAATAAATATACCATAGATTGGGTAGCTTGAACAACAAACATATGTTTCTCACAATTCTGGAGGTTGAGAAATCCAGATCCCGACAGATCCAGTGGCTGGTAAGGGCAGAGGGAGAGGAAGCAAGCTCTTTCAGATCTCTTCCTATAAGGGCACTAGTGCCATTCACTAGGGCTCTGCCCTCAGGATGGAATTATCTCCCAAAGGCCCCACCTCCTAATACCATCCCACTCAGGATTAGGCATCAGTATATGAATTGGGGGGGTGAAGGGCATAAACATTAATCCCATAGCATTTATAATGTCACTAATATCAATTATATAGGGTTTTCAGAAAGGTTGCTGAATGTTAATCAATACACTTTTTATAGCAATTTTTAATTAATTAATTTTAAAAATTAATTAATACAGATATACATCTGAAGTATACACACAACTATATATCTACATACAATAGATTAGATTGGGTAATCTGAATACACACAGACACACTTGTTCCTAACTATTTAAATCGAGCAAATGCCAAATGTAGAACTCATATATAAATCACCCCCCACCGAAAAAAAAAAAAAAAGTAGTTTACCAACTCAGTCATTACATTTCCTCTGCTTGGGTCACTTTCTGTGGTTCCCATTCAAATTTAGTTGAGCTAGCTAGGCAGCTGAGATGATGTCCTCACATTCTGTATGGAAGAAGAATGAACTGAGGTCTGGTGAGCTCAAAAGGTAGAGCTGGGAATCAGACAGGCTTCCACTAAGAATTATTCGTTTTAGAGTTAATTCTGTACATTTTAAGCTCTGCTATGTTTATTTCTTTTTACTGAAGTATCATTTTTATTAATGGAGACCTCTATCTTCACATATGAAGACACAAGTGTTCATAATTCAGGGCTTGATGCCTTGCCTCACACTCATGACCATCCTGAACCAGATCATTCCAATCATTCATCCTACTTGAAAGTTACTGAGTGCTCACATATGCTGGGAGTGATTCTAAGTTCAGAGATGGAACAGTTATGTAGAGTGTTTGGGGAGTGAAAGATGGGAGAATAATGAAAGTCAGTAATAGGCAATAAACAAGTGAAAGGAATTTTAGAGACAAGACAGGGAGTCTTAGGAAATAATAGGGGTTCATGGGAGAGGAAAGCATAAATGGGGGCTTGGAGACACGAGGATAGAGAAAAGTCATAAAATCCAGGAAGAGGGAACCATATTTTCACAGAGGATAGAGGAATGTTGCAAGATGATGAGGAGATAAGAAGGGGGCACCACATGGGCTTTGACCTTTGAAACTGATACTATGCAACAGAGTGACCAATGAGGAAAGCATGGGGGTCCTAAATTAAGGAAGGGTCCGATTAGAAAAGGTCATCAGACAAAGAGCTACAGCCTTTACAAAGAGACTCAGCAGATTTTAGATTTTTATTTTATTTTTCCCATTAGAGAGAGAGAGTGAGCAAATTTTTCCTACTTGGGGAACCTTCCTCAGGGAGAGTTTGTATACACTTACAATAAAATTCCACATTTTTATTAAAGAAATCTTTTAGGCCATGAATTTATTCTTCAACTTTTTTAGGACAAAGACACATAGAAGAACAATCTGCACGTTTCACAAAACAAGCAACGTATTTTTAATTTCAGACAAAGGTAAGTGCAATGAAGAGGCTAAAACTCGCTTCAACCCCCACTCTGCCCCTTTGTCCTCATCCCACCTTATCATCTGTTAATGTTTTCTAACAACTTCTCCCACTCAATCCTGAATAAATCATCTCCTGCTTTTGTGGACCCACTGATCTCACCTCCACTTCTATCCTGTCGCTTAATTATATTTGTTTACCTGTCTTATCTTTCCCAAAGAGACGGTTAAGCTCCTGTAGAGTAAAGGTCAGACTTTTTTCCCCATAATGATTTTGCAGTTGGAATTCCTGGCATATGTTTTGGTTTTGCTTTACCATATAACAATTCCAATAAATTAACTGAAATAAAAAAGCCACTAACAATAGGCTGGCACTGTACAACTTGAGGCTTAGTAGGAGTGACTATGCTGATGTGACCACAGTATCATAAAGATTTTATGGTATTCTCATCAAAACCATGTTCTATTGTTCAATCTACCCTGTTTCCCAAAAAATAAGACAGTGTCTTATATTAATTTTTTCTCCCAAAGTTGTGCTAGGTCTTATCATATTTTCAGGGGATGTCTTATCTTTCCATGCTCTAGGTCTTATTTTCGGGGAAACATGGTAGTAGCTTTTACCCAGTGTTCTTTTTTAAAAAAGTTACAATTTAGAATATCATACTACTAAAGTGATGTCTGTCAGAAATTGAATGAACAAGTATATTAAGAGTTAAGAGGCAAGCACAGGGGCACAGGAGAAAAGGTCTTACATTTCCCAGAACACACAGAACTCCCTTCCAGAGAGAGAGTTAGAGCAGCTACTTATAATACTCAGATAGCAACATAGCACTGACAAGTGACTAAACAATTTGAGGCAGCCTTCCAGTAGATGAAAGTACACTGTGACCCCACATGGCTGCAGGCCATCTCTCTGAGTGCTCTAACCAGTTCAGGTCTTCATTCAGTGCCTCCCAGGGAATTACCTAGTCTAAGGTAGGCAGGGCAAAAACTCTCCACATTGTAGTAATAAAGAGCTTCTTAGATGGTTAGGACTCATCTTCATGATAATGGATATATTGTAGTAGGACCAGAGCACAAACCTATAGAAATGATTGCTTTGAACGTTAATGAGAAAATGCCTTATATTGTTGCCAAAGTAAGAATCATAATAAAAGCTGTATTACCCATTAGATATCACACTTGGGTTTTACTAAGAGCTACAGTCAAACCTCTATTCTCAAACATCTCCCATCTGAAACAATCTGCAACCCTTTCAGGCTGATATCTGTATGGTCAGTCACATGTTCTCAGGAGACAATGTGTATATATGAGTCAGTTTATCACTGTTAAAATCTCAGAATATTGTGCTATGAATATTTTTGTGGGTTTTTTTAATTGCTGCTTTAATTATTATTAAATTTTAATTTTTACTGTACATTTCCTTTCCTTTTTGTTAAATTTTTATTTACATTTCATGTCCTTTTTATGTGTTTACTTATAGATTAAACAGTGCATTTGGCATGTACTGTGTATAAGAAAGCTTAAAACGGAATCATTTGGAAGTCTGGAATGGATTAATTCAATTTACATTATTTCTAATGGGAAAAATGATTTGGTTTTTGAACAGCCATCCAGAATGAATTAAGTTTGAGAAATGAGGTTCTACTGTACGTCTTTAAAAAGTTACTTATTAGAACGTCAGACTATCCCTACAGGTCTGATGTGCTCCTACAAACTCCCTGATAATTTTCCTCCAGCATAGGTAGTTCTAGGAACACAGCTTCGCTCCTGAGCCTTTTCTTTCACCTTCAAAGACAGGATCCAACAGAGCACAGGACAGTAACAAATCCAGTGGAGTGTACAAGAAACCTGAAGTTAGTTACCAGAGTAACTAACAAACATTGGCCGTATTTTGTGGTCATAGACTTATTTTTTCAGTTAAGTTTAGGAAGTAAATAGTGAAAAATATTTCCATTTTTACTTTGCTAATGGAAAATCTGAACCAAAAAAAAAGATGCTAATTCAGTGAATCGCAGAAGAAGAAATATGTTATTGGGAATACAGCAGTGGACTTTGCCAGAATCGCTCAATGTGATCTCTTCATCAAGGATAGAAAATAGTTGACATAGATTAGTTGAAGGTAAGTAGTTATGGTATCCATTATGGTATCATTATGGTATCCATTGCTCCTAAAATTAAAAATAACTACTGCTTATTGAGCACATGCCAATGTGTTAGCCACTATATGAGATGTTTTATGCAATTATCTAATTTCATTGTCCTAATAGTAGTACATAGTTTCAATATCCCATTTTCACAAGGAAACTGAAGCTCAGAAATCTTGAGTAATTAGCCTTACAGGTGGTAAATTAAAGAGGCAGGATTAGAAACAAATGTGTCTGACTTTTAACATTTGCATTTTCCCCAAAGTATCAATCGCCTTGAGAATAATTAATTTCAAAGATCAAATGTCATCCTTCCCCCATTTAAAAAAATAGTTGCATTATTGTTTAAGACTAAGACTTGACTCTGCATTTTACTTCTGAGCTATTGGTTTTTTTAAAAAAACACACACACACACAAACTCACAGTAAGAATTTCAAAGATTTAATTCTTTTAACCCGCATAACTAAGTGCAAGCATGTTTTTTATGAAAGAGACCAGCTAAGGACAAGCTTGTCCCATTAGTCGTTCTGGCCTCATTACAGTGTTTCAATCCAGAATGACATTTGTGGTGGGATTCTGAGAGCTCACACACAATGTGGTCACAGAGGAAGAGACAGGTTCCGAGGCTCACATAACAGGTATGTATGGCCGTGCATACTTAAAACATTGCACAATATAAACATTCAAATTAAGTTTCCTAGTGTAAGTGACCTTCAAGAGAAAAAGAGGAGGAGGAAAAAGAGGGTAGATGGGAAGGGATAGAGAAATCCAAGGCCTGAAACAGAGGATATATTATAATAACTGTGTCAAATGATCTCACAACCATCACAAACTACACTGAAGTTATTTCCTCAAAAGTCATTCAATCCAAGCATGCTAAACATCTCCTACCATACCTGGATGCTGCTTGATTCACTCTAAAGGAATGAAGACCTAAGTGATTTTCAACAAATCCTGTTACACCATCCTGCTGACAAGTCTTTATTTTTCACAGACATGATTGTAGTTTCGTGCCCCTTTTTAATCACAGTTCAGTGCAATTACCTAGACGGATCTCATGGTGTGACACCTCACACCTACCTATTGAGATAAACTCTCCTTTGTAGCTTTCTAAACTATTTCCTTTCCAGTGCTTTCCACTCATGGAGTCAGGTGGACAAGGGGGAAGGAAGGAGGGCAGGAAGCAGAAAAAAAAATGTTACTCTTATCATGAGGAAAAAGAAAGAAAAAAAAAACACAATAGGAAGAATAATTCAGAATTGGCTTTTGAACTATTGAAGCAGGCAATCACTTGTTCCAATCGTTTCTGAATTACATTTACTTCCATTTTATTTTTTTCTTATTTCCCTCTTAGACAGGAGGTAATATTCGATCTCCTCCTCTGCTTTAAGCGTTTTCTCTGCAGGTGGAAGAAGAGTAGGAGAAAGAAAGCTGGGAGGGCAGGAACCTGGGACAATGGATTTCTCGTGGTTACCTTGTAGTTTCTGGTTGTATTCGGTCCTGTCAGACTGGCTCCTCCTCAGGGTGCCAGCGTGGTCCCCAGAAACACTGCTCTCCACCACAGTGTCCGTCTTCCTTCTCTCCAGCATGTAGAGCCGGGACCTCAAGAAGGTCAGGTTCTTTTTCTTGGTGCCCATGTTTCCTTTCCCCGTGGCCTCTTCGTGCTCCATCGGAGGCAAAGACGCGCTGCAGAGGCCTGCAGGCAATGGCTGGTGGCTACTGTGCCTCGGGGCGAGGGTTAAAGCCACCAGAGGGACGAGTTCAGCTGCCTCCTTCTAACTAGCCGGCTTCCCTCCAGGGTTACCTGGTTGTAACTGCCACCTGTTCAGAGTCCCGGAGCCCCGCCCCTATGAGCTCATTCTTCTTTACACCTAGAATCCAACAGGGGAAGTTGCCACCTGTTACCTGAGAGACCTGCAGCACAGAGCTAGGCAAAGCAGGGACTCCTCTGTCACATGCTCCGAGGCAAACAACAATCCCATTGTGTGGGGCCAGGGCTGGGGGGTGGAGGGGGGGAGGAGAGGTGGGGGAAGGAAAGAGAACAAGGTGAGGCAGGGAGCAAGGGAAATACAGAGTGTAACCTGTAGTTGATGGGTTCCCTGTGTACCGATGGGTGTGCCCAGGTGCCCTGAGGGCACCTGTAGGTAGTTGCGGGCTTGGGCATGACCTTTGAGCTGGAGTGGCCGCGAGGCTGAGAGTTTGCATTTTCATCACAAACAGTATCATTTTGCAGGATCGCTGTGCGCAGTCAGTCATGAGCATCCATCCGGAGATTATGTACTGAAAAAAACCATACTTGCCAAACCCCCTGATCCGCATTCCTGAGGAAACAAGGATTTGAACTTGAGAGAGGTCTGTCGCAGGCACGGGAAGAAAAGAGGATGTTCAAAGAGGCTGCCCGAGCCTTTGGGATGTCTCATCTCCCCGGGCTGCCCCCGCCTGAAATGAGTGGATTCCTGGTCCCAGCCCTGCCCCTCGGAGGCCTGGTACTTAGGAACACAAGCACCTTGTCGAGGTGTGATTTTTGTATAATCTTCTCCCCACCCCTTTTGCAGATGGAGTGAGGAAAAAAGGCAGCTCGCCTTGGGGGGAAAAAAAGAGGAAAAATAAAACAGAAAAGACATGTAGAAAGTAGAAAGTGTGCAGGGCAAGGACTGGGAGAAAGGCAAACAGTGATAGGCCTTTCATTAAATTTTTAGCGTTGTTTTTCCTTGTACTCACTGAGATTTCTCAAGGGGGAGGTTCTAAGAAGCTCTGGGGATGTGCTGACTGGCTTGTATGCCCTCGTTAAAGAAAAAAAAAAGAAGAAGAAGAAGACCCTAAGGAGGAAAACAGGTTCGTTTTTTGTGCAAAGGGATGGCCAAAATTCAGCTTTGTGCTGCCCATTCTGAATCATGGTTAACTCTTGTTAGATGAGATTTATAAAGGAGGAAAAGGAGATAAAAACCATTTTCCACCTCAGGAGGTGTGGGCTGAATACAATTCACACAATTTCCTTCAAAAATAAATAAGAAATCGTCACCCACTTCAGAAACACCTATATATAGCCTGGCATATTGAATGGCTTTTATTTAATTCAATTGATCATCTTTTTAAAGCAAGCCCTTCCAACCAGATTTAATAAATACTTTTAATGGTGCACTCACCACTAAGATGTAAAACAAGCTTTCTAGATTCATGTTTAAAATGTATAAATTGTATTCTAATATTGTATATAAATACTGGTATATGTATATAATATGTTTGTGTGCATTCACCGGGTTTCTAACAGACATACTATTAGACATAGCACTACTACAAATTGTATAATTAAAACTACCAGACCGTCCTGACCCAGTAGCTCAGTTGGTTGGAGTATCATTTGGTACATCAAAATATTGTAGGTCCGATACCTGAGTCGCAAGTTCAATTCCTAGCCTGGGCACATGCAGGAGGCAATTGATTGATGTTTCTGTTTCACATCAAGCTATCTCTCTTTCTCTCTCTCTCTCTCTCTCTCTCTCAGATTAATAAACATATCCTAAGGCGAGCATACAAAAAACCAACAAGAACTACAGGATTTATAGGAAATATGGGGTTAGACACACAGCACTCAAAAACTTTGTCAGTGACTTATAAAAAGCAGATAGAAAACAAACAAACAAAAATTTATAGTATAGCTTTACATGTGATAGATGGTTAAGAAATACATAAATGTTACAATAAATGTAAAACTTTATCTTGAAAAAGAACTGAAGGTTCAAAAATAAAATTTAAAAGTTAAAATTTAATAAAGAAGTCATAGGATCATAGCTTATGAGTGAAATGATAGCAGAAGAGAGATTTGAAATCAGATGGGAAGAAACACTGCCAGCAGTTAGCAGGTGTGGGTGGGGCCACAGGCAGTAAACTGAAGTCACTGGTCACTTTAAGAAACATACATGTGTGAGTTTTGTGTACTTCTTTGTGGCTCAGGGCGTCTGGATACAGTTTTCTGCATTCACCTAGTGTTTCAAGTACATGTTTCACACATAAGAAAATATGAAGCTGTATTAGGCTCAAATAGTTCCTCTTTATTGGTACAAATTTGTGTTTTCAAAATAAGCATTATAGAGGAACTAACTGTAGTAAGCT